>NC_136061.1:521591386-522898992 GCF_964261635.1 Lissotriton helveticus
TCCTTTGATGAGCGCAAGTCACACCTTCTCATTTGGATTTTTGTCTTGCACGCTGTGACCTACAGATTATCCAGAGGAGAGCCGCCATGTGTCTTCATTTCTGTTCTGTGAATACATTTTTGTTTGTTAATGTGAAGATGAATGTGTGATGCTCATTTTTGTGATGACCCATGCATGTCACCAAATGTGACTGTGCGACATCAGGCGGAATATTTGGTACATGTTTCGTATAGTTGATGTGGCATGTCTTTGCTCCGGTGTTGCCCGGGAGGGAGGGTCCTGGGGGTGGTGCCGGTGTTTTGACCCTGTTGGGGCTCCCAGTTGCATGATCGTTGGCTCCCTGGCATCTGTTGCCCTTCAGGTGTGGCTCTAGGCTGGGCTCCCTTTTCTGGTGCAGGCTGTGGTCCGACTTTACACCAGGTCAGAGCAGGTATTAGTTTCCTGCTGCTAACGCGTCTTATCACCTGTTTTGGGTTCTTATCGCCGATCTGGCTGGTTGTTAAGCATGTTGCAGAGTGGTGTTACAGCGGCTTTTGGCACGGGAACGCCTACTCTGCATCTCATTAGCGATAGTTGCGGGGGTCATCTGTGGCAATGTGTTTTGAGGCTGCTATCATAGGTAAACTGCTGATATGGGCTGTTTGCACCAGCTTGTGAATAGGGCAATATATTTATCGCCACTTTGGTTGGGGTCAAGTGCTGTTAACTCTGCGATAACTCCTTGAGAATATGCCCCTTAGTTGAGTAAACCGCTGGAGTCAAAGTTGTATACATTTCTTCACAGTTTTCAAGATTAGTTCCTCATTATTCCTGACTAATCTTTCACTGAACATGGGGGGGCATGGCTAGCCACCTAAGATGGCAGACGTGTCCTTGGTGAGGCCACCCACCTCAGATTGGAACACTGTCGGGAGCCCCAGTAGACCAGTACTCCTTACAAGACGCTGCAGCGCCCAGACTTACCCTTGCCCGACTAAGGGAGCTTCTCAGGAGACCCCTTCTTTACACTTTGCCATAGTTCCAAGCTCCCTTACCCGGCACTGGATCTCCGCCCTTTGAGAAGTGGGGACACCCACGCCATATCCCCTTCAAGAACCTCGGTATCCCCTTTCCTGCCCCTTTACTTATCATATCTGAATCCTAGAGGACACAGGACCAGAGGCAACGCCAAATACTCTGCCCCCGCCGTCACTGCTCACGAGATCGATACACAGTAGACCACATGGATAGTGTGGTGCGCAGCGACGTACAGCCTGGCGCGGGGTGAGGTGATCCTGATCCACATTACGACATGGACCAAGGTACAGACCGGCAAGAACTGTGGGTCACACCCCTCCCTCTGGGTGGGACCGGCACCACTGAGACCGATAGACCTGGGGAGATATGCTCTGGCCCCTTGAGAATATGCCCCTTAGTTGAGTAAATCGCTGGAGTCAAAGTTGTATACATTTCTTCACAGTTTTCAAGATTAGTTCTTCATTATTCCTGACTAATCTTTCACTGAACATGGGGGGGCATGGCTATCCGCCTAAGATGGCAGACGTGTCTTGGTGAGGCCCTGGAGCCCCGGGGGAGTAAACCCTGTTCAACATACCCAAAACCAATCGCCATCTGCCAAAAGCATTGCTGTGTGACGGCGAGTGGATCTAGCACAGACCATAGTAGAGTCTGGTCCCTGGGAACAACGGCGTCCAGAGGCTACTGTCGTTGATTGCTGGAGACGACCTACCCGCAGGATGCAGCAGAGACTAGGAGGTCAATTTCTGTGGGGGCCGACAGTGGCGCAGTGCTCTGACTGCTCTGGGGAGGATCAGAGGCACCGACAGCCCTGCATGATCTCCGGGAATGCAGCGCTGCTCAAACCACCTCGGCAGCGCTGGCGGGGCTCCCGGAGAGACCATGCTGTTCATTGGAGGAAAATAGATGGTGAGTGCACAGGCCCGGGCTGGGGCCGAGAACGACATAGGCTGGCTTCTTCACCCCCACGCTGGTACACCAAACGCCCGGGTCTGCCTGCGGAGCTCTGCCCATGGGGAGCGTGGGACACTGAGCTCACCCTCTTACCCCTCCCCCACCAAGAGTGGAACTCGCATATTTGCTGATATAAGACCCTGGAAAATCTAGGACACTTGGGCCCACCTGGTCCTGTATCCCGCGCTACTCAGCTGCTGAGAAATCAAGGCACTGGGGCTCATAGCCAAGCCACCCACCTCAGATTGGAACACTGTCGGGAGCCCCGGTAGACCAGTACTCCTTACAAGACGCTGCAGCGCCAAGACTTACCCTTGCCCGACTAAGGGAGCTTCTCAGGAGACCCTCTCCGGCCTTGTGAGGCAAGAAGACGGTGGTGCATAGGCCCAGGTCGAGGCCTAGAACAACATAGGCTGGCCTTTCTTTACACTTCGCCACAGTTCCAAACTCCCTTACCCGGCACTGGATCTCCGCCCTTTGAGAAGTGGGACCACCACGCCATGTCCCCTTCAAGAACCTCGGTATCCCCTTTCCTGCCCCTTTACTTATCATATCTGAATCCTAGAGGACACAGGACCAGAGGCAACACCAAATACTCTGCCTCCCCCGGTCACTGCTCACGAGATCGATACACAGTAGACCACATGGATAGTGTGGCGCGCAGCGACGTACAGCCTGGCGCGGGGTGAGGTGATCCTGATCCACATTACGACATGGACCAAGGTACAGACCGGCGAGAACTGTGGGTCACACCCCTCCCTCTGGGTGGGACCGGCACCACGGAGACCGATAGACCTGGGGAGATATGCTCTGGCCCCTGGCAGGATCGATGCGGGCTG
This sequence comes from Lissotriton helveticus, assembly GCF_964261635.1. Classification (NCBI taxonomy): domain Eukaryota; kingdom Metazoa; phylum Chordata; class Amphibia; order Caudata; family Salamandridae; genus Lissotriton; species Lissotriton helveticus. The sequence continues at coordinate 521,594,197 of NC_136061.1, forward strand.
GATAGAGGATCGATTGTGATCCCCCCCCCTGCGGTGGATACAAGCTTGTCACCCATTGAGCACTGGTTACGATTACTGGAACTGTTCGCCTTTTTCCCTCCTAATGGTAACCCAACCTCTGTCACTCCCATCAAACAATAATCAGGACATCATGTGAGTACTGGGGCCCGCCCTGGGCAACTGACCCTATACAGACAACGTGCTCGGACCAGGGGCCAATAGCTTCCCTCTGGATCATGTGGGCAACATGGGGAGGGTTATGGGGAAAACATCGGAGGGTCACCCTAGTACCAGCAGACACTCGGCTGTGCTGGAGACTTCTAGTAGACCCCCATCGCCTAGAGCCATGTCATCAGAAATTGCACAGAGCAGCCCAGACAAACTAGACCTAATCCTAAAAGAAATTTGTGAATCTAGGTCGGTGCTGGAATAGCAACTTGGAACTCTCACGTCTGGATTTACACTGCTTAAAGCAGATCATGGGAAACTGGCCGGGACAGTCCGAGAGCATGACCGAACCCTTAAGGATCTCGAACCTCAAATCACAGCCAACTCTGCACAAATTCATCAACAAGTCACTAGCCTCCAAGACCGGGTGGAAGACACTGAGGGCCGCAATAGACGCAATAACATACGCGTAATTGGCGTTCCAGAACGCAGCAAAGGTGCTAAAGCAGCAGATTTTATGGAAGAATGGTTTAAGGAATACGCAGCCCCGGAAGGTCTCTCCCCATACTTGTGTGTAGAACGAGCACAACGGATCATAATAGGAGCACCGAAGCCGGGAGCTCCCCCACGACCACTGATCATCAAGATACTGAACTACAGGGACCGAGATGTCCTCTTTCAAAAAGCAAGAGACAAAACAATGATTCAATATGAAAACCACCGTGTTTCGCTGTACCCGGACTACATGATCCCAGTACAAAGACAGCGATCCTCTTACCAAGCCATTAAGAAAAAACTGAGAGCGGCCCAACTTAAATACCCTTTACTGTTCCCAGATCGCCTTAAGATCATTCACGATAGGACAGCCTATTTCTTTGACAGCCCAAGTGATGCAGAGGAATGGCTGGAAGTAATAGACATTGATTTGAGTCAGAGTGGTCAATCGGAACTGTTAACTCAGGTAACCAGCAAATCACAGAGACAGGGGCACCGAATGGCACAGAATAATACTTAGGGTAAAGGCAGCATTGGCCTGACTCCAGATCAGCAACGAAAGGGCAGAGAGGGAGCCTTGGCCATAGCCGGAATGTTCAGAGATACCACTGCCAAGATCCCCTCTGACTCAGAGGAAAGCACCCAGCATTCGAACTCTGAGCACAGTATCCCCCCGTTCCCCTCTGTCACTCCTCAATCAGTTGACGAATTAGTGGACAACTGAAGCAAGGCATTCATCCTGGATTATTATGCCCACGCGAAAGACCTGGCAGACATGTCATGCCCATGTTGAGCGGCATACCACCGACCTACTGATCAGAACTGTATACTTTGTCTCACGTGATATTGCAACTGTTAAGCAACCCAGAACTGACTAGAAATTTTACTGGATGCTATCAGTAATGCATGATACATATGTAGCCAGTTTCACTAATGTCGTACATATATATTTATGGGCATGCAAGACTTCCCTGGCACTAGTCTAATGAGCCTCATAGTAATATTGGTAAAGTGGTTGATATGATTTGTCTATCTTCTCCCCCCTGTGCTCTGTAGAGCCCTTAGGACCTCTCAATTGCACTAGCCATAGCAGGAACGGTGGCAGCAGCACCCCACTCAGCGTACGCACCATTATACATAAATTGTATGTTAGCAGTTGTTGTTGGGCCCAGCATAGTTTTCAGGCTGAGCCAAGTAGTATGAATTTTACGGTGAACGGGGACCCCTGGTCTGCAATACTTAACGAGCTCCATAACTCTGGGAGCTTTGCTCATTATCACATCTTATGCTTAGAGAACACAATACTGTGGGTTCCTACAACCTGCAGACCTGGAATGTGCAGGGTCTAGGAGTGGTTTAGAAAAGGCACCAGGCACACGCATACCTACTTAGATGTCAGGCACACATAGTTTTCCTCCATAATCTCATCTTACTGACTCAGGATCCCAAAAAACCCACAGGAAATGGCGCGGACAGATGTTCTCCACTAAATACTCCACATTTGCCAGAGGTACGGCTGTCTGGATTCGACATGGGATTACTTTCAAGGAAATAGAACGTTGTATGGACGACCAATGGAGATATGTCCTAGGGGCACATTAGATGGCAGAGCTATGGTTCTGGGGATGCCCCAAATGTTGACCAAGACAAATTCTTCCAAAGATTGGGCTCAGCACTAGTTGGGTGGGACACTATCCCATGGATCCTGGGAGGAGACTGTAATGCGGTGCTGGACATGACGCTAGATAGATCACACCCACCCTTACATTGCGCTACTGCCTGCAAGCTAGCAGATCTTTTAAACTCTTGGCTCTGCTCAGAGTTGAAAACTTAGGGGTCGATTCCGATCCAGTGAAAAGCGCTCGGAATCTACGTACGGAGCGTTTTTCCCCGTACGATTCGTACTGGTAAACATCCCCGTACGATTCAGCAAGTACGATCCCAACCAAAAGCGTCACTCCGTACGACTCGTAACAAACTCCGTACAAATCGCAAGTCCATACGATTTCCATTAGGCTGAAGCTCCACGCTACGTCCGAACGTAAATAGACCGCGCCATCCGTACCAGGATGTACGATCCGTGTTGAAGACACTCCGTACAGCTCTTTTGCTACGAGAGCTCAAAACTGCAGTAAAAGCAGAGTCCGGAACGAACCTCACCCCGGTACACTACAAACAAGACATGAACCCCATCGTCCGTGTCATCCCAGTCCTGTACGCCCACCACCTCGTACATAGAAACCGACGATGGCACAGACGGTGAGTACAACGAACCCCAACAACTGAAGTATACCTGTACGTGGCACCACATGCGCACATCACCATTGCAAGCCTGTAATGTCTGGGTACGTTGCGCCACACGCTACCGCATATCACCATTGTAATAGTGAGACGTGCCGCACCTACATCATCGACCTCGGGGTACGGTACGCTACTGCATATCACCATTGTAATAGTGAGACGTGCCGCACCTACGCCATCGACCTCGGGGTACGGTAAGCTACCGCATATCACCAGTGTATTAGTGAGACGTGGCGCACCTACGTCATCGACCTCGGGGTACGGTACGCTACCGCATATCACCAGTGTAATAGTGAGACGTGGCGCACCTACGTCATCGACCTCTGGGTACGGTACGCTACCGCATATCACCAGTGTAATAGTGAGACGTGCCGCACCTACGTCATCGACCTCGGGGTACGGTACGCTACCGCACATCACCAGTGTAATAGTGAGACGTGCTGCACCTACGTCATCGACCTCGGGGTACGGAACGCTACCGCATATCACCAGTGGAATGGTGAGAAGTGTGGGACATACGTCAGTAATGTATGTGTATGTTGCGTCACATCTAAGTGATGTATGTAAAACACACCCAGCAGTGCCCAGCAGTGCCCATCAGCATAGGGTGTGTGTGGCTAAGACCCCCAGCAGTGCCCAGCAGCATAGGGTGTGTGTGGCTAAGACCCCAAGCAGTGCCCAGCAGTGCCCAGCATTAGAGTGTGAGTGTGGCTAAGACACCCAGCAGTGCCCAGCAGTGCCCAGCAGCATAGGGTGTGTGTGGCTAAGACCCCCAGCAGTGCCCAGCAGCATAGGGTGTGTGTGGCTAAGACCCCCAGCAGTGCCCAGCATTAGAGTGTGTGTGTGGCTAAGAACCCCAGCAGTGCCCAGCAGCATAGGGTGTGTGTGGCTAAGACCCCAGCAGTGCCCAGCAGCATAGGGTGTATGTGGCCAAGACCCCAGCAGTGCCCAGCAGCATAGGGTGTATGTGGCTAAGACCCCCAGCAGTGCCCAGCAGTGCCCAGCAGCATAGGGTGTGTGTGGCTAAGACACCCAGCAGTGCCCAGCAGCATAGAGTGTGTGTGGCCAATACCCCCAGCAGTGCCCAGCAGCATAGGGTGTGTGTGGCTAAGACCCCCAGTAGTGCCCAGCAGCATAGGGTGTGTGTGGCTAAGACCCCCAGCAGTGCCCAGCAGCATAGGGTATGTGTGGCTCAGAACCCCAGCAGTGCCCAGCATTAGAGTGTGTGTGTGGCTAAGACCCCCAGCAGTGCCCAGCGGTGCCCACCAGCATATGGTGTGTGTGGCTAAGACCCCCAGCAGTGCCCAGCATTACAGTGTGTGTGTGGCTAAGACCCCCAGCAGTGCCCAGCAGTGCCCACCAGCAGAGGGTGTGTGTGGCTAAGACCCCCAGGAGTGCCCAGCAGTGCCCAGCATTAGAGTGTGTTTGGCTAAGACCCCCAGCAGTGCCCAGCAGTGCCCACCAGCATAGGGTGTGTGTGGCTAAGACCCCAAGCAGTGCCCAGCAGCATAGGGTGTGTGTGGCTAAGACCCCCAGCAGCGATCAGCAGTGCCCAGCATTAGAGTGTGTGTATGGCTAAGACCCCCAGCAGTGCCCAGCATTAGAGTGTGTGTGTGGGGCTAAGACCCCCAGCAGTGCCCAGCAGTGCCCACCAGCATAGGGTGTGTGTGGCTAAGACCCCCAGCAGTGCCCATCATTATTTTGTGTATGTGGCTAAGACCCCCAGCAGTGCCAACCAGTGCCCACCAGCATACGGTGTGTGTGGCTAAGACCCCCAGCAGTGCCCAGCAGCATAGGGTGTGTGTGGCCAAGACCCCCAGTAGTGCCCAACCGTGCCCACCAGCCTAGGATGTGTGTGGCTAAGAACCCCAGCAGTGCCAAGCAGCATAGGTTGTGTGTGGCCAAGACCCCCAGCAGTGCCCAGCAGCATAGGGTATGTGTGGGTAAGACCCCCAGCAGTGCCCAGCATTAGAGTGTGTGTGTGGCTAAGACCCCCAGCAGTGCCCAGCAGTGCCCACCAGCATAGGGTGTGTGTGGCTAAGACCCCCAGCAGTGCCCAGCATTAAAGTGTGTATGTGGCTAAGACACCCAGCAGTGCCCAGCATTAGAGTGTGTGTATGTGTGGCTAAGACCCTCAGCAGTGCCCAGCAGTGCCCACCAGCATAGGGTTAGTGTGGCTAAGACCCCCCGCAGTGTCCAGCAGCCTAGGGTGTGTGTGGGTAAGACCCCCAGCAGTGCCCAGCAGTGCCCAGCATTAGAGTGTGTGTGTGGCTAAGACCCCCAGCAGTGCCCAGCAGTGCCCACCAGCATAGAGTGTGTGTGGCTAAGACCCCCAGCAGTGCCCAGCATTAGTGTGTGTGTGTGGCTAAGACCCCCAGCAGTGCCCAGCAGTGCCCAGCAGCATAGGGTGTGTGTGGCTAAGACCCCCAGCAGTGCCCAGCAGCATAGGGTGTATGTGGTTAAGACCCCCAGCAGTGCCCAGCATTACAGTGTGTGTGTGGCTAAGACCCCCAGCAGTGCCCAGCAGCATAGGGTGTGTGTGGCTAGGACCCCCAGCAGTGCCCAACATTAGAGTGTGTGTGTGGCTAAGACCCCCAGCAGTGCCCAGCAGTGCCCAGCAGCATAGGGTGTGTGTGGCTAAGACCCCCAGCAGTGCCCAGCAGCATAGGGTGTGTGTGGCTAAGACCCCCAGCAGTGCCCAGCAGTGCCCATCAGCATAGGGTGTGTGTGGCTAAGACCCCCAGCAGTGCCCAGCAGCATAGGGTGTGTGTGGCTAAGACCCCCAGCAGTGCCCAGCAGCATAGGGTGTGTGTGGCCAAGACCCCCAGCAGTGCCTAGCAGCATAGGGTGTGTGTGGCTAAGACCCCCAGCAGTGCCCAGCAGTGCCCAGCATTTGAGTGTGTGTGTGGCTAAGACCCCCAGCAGTGCCCAGCGGTGCCCACCAGCATAGGGTGTGTGTGGCTAAGACCCCCAGCAGTGCCCAGCATTAGAGTGTGTGTGGCTAAGACCCCCAGCTGTGCCCAGCAGTGCCCACCAGCATAGGGTGTGTGTGGATAAGACCCCCAGCAGTGCCTAGCAGTGCCCAGCATTAGAGTGTGTGTGTGGCTAAGACCCCCAGCAGTGCCCACCAGCATAGGGTGTGTGTGGCTAAGACCCCCAGCAGTGCCCAGCAGCATAGGGTGTGTGGCTGAGGCCCCCAGCAGTGCCCAGCAGTGCCCAGCATTAGAGTGTGTGTGCGGCTAAGAACCCCAGCAGTGCCCAGCAGTGCCCAGCAGCATAGGGTGTGTGTGGCTAAGACCCCCAGTAGTGCCCAGCATTAGAGTGTGTGTGTGGCTAAGACCCCCCATCAGTACCCCGTAGTGCCCACTAGCATAGGGTGTGTGTGGCTAAGACCCCCAGCAGTGCCCATCATTAGATTGTGTGTGTGGCTAAGACCCCCAGCAGTGCCCACCAGCATAGGGTGTGTGTGGCTAAGACCCCCAGCAGTGCCCAGCAGCATAGGGTGTGTGTGGCCATGACCCCCAGCAGTGCCCAGCCGCATAGGGTGAGTATGGCTAAGACCCCCAGCAGTGCCCAGCAGTCCCCACCAGCATAGGGTATGTGTGGCTAAGGCCCCCAGCAGTGCCCAGCAGCATAGGGTGTCTGTGGCTAAGACCCCCAGCAGTGCCCAGCAGTGGCCATCAGCATAGGATGTGTGTGGCTAAGACCCCCAGCAGTGTTCAGCAGCATAGGGTGTGTGTGGCTAAGACCCCCAGCAGTGCCTATCAGCATAGGGTGTGTGTGGCCAAGACCCCCAGCAGTGCCCAGCAGCATAGGGTGTGTGTGGCTAAGACCCCCAGCAGTGCCCAGCAGTGCCCAGCATTAGAGTGTGTGTGTGGCTAAGACCCCCAGCAGTGCCCAGCGGTGCCCAACAGCATAGGGTGTGTGTGGCTAAGACCCCCAGCAGTGCCCAGCATTAGAGTGTGTATGGCTAAGACCCCCAGCTGTGCCCAGCAGTGCCCACCAGCATAGGGTGTGTGTGGCTAAGACCCCCAGCAGTGCCCAGCAGCATAGGGTGTGTGTGGCTAAGGCCCCCAGCAGTGCCCAGCAGCATAGGGTGTCTGTGGCTAAGACCCCCAGCAGTGCCCAGCAGTGGCCATCAGCATAGGGTGTGTGTGGCTAAGACCCCCAGCAGTGCCCAGCAGCATAGGGTGTGTGTGGCTAAGACCCCCAGCAGTGCCCAGCAGCATAGGGTGTGTATGGCTAAGACCCCCAACAGTGCCCAGCATTAGAGTGTGTGTGTGGCTAAGACCCCCAGCAGTGTTCAGCAGCATAGGGTGTGTGTGGCTAAGAACCCCAGCAGTGCCCAGCAGCATAGGGTGTGTGTGGCCAAGACCCCCAGCAGTGCCCAGCAGCATAGGGTGTGTGTGGCTAAGACCCCCAGCAGTGCCCAGCAGTGCCCAGCATTAGAGTGTGTGTGTGGCTAAGACCCCCAGCAGTGCCCAGCGGTGCTCAACAGCATAGGGTGTGTGTGGCTAAGACCCCCAGCAGTGCCCAGCATTAGAGTTTGTATGGCTAAGACCCCCAGCTGTGCCCAGCAGTGCCCACCAGCATAGGGTGTGTGTGGCTAAGACCCCCAGCAGTGCCCAGCATTAGTGTGTGTGTGTGGCTAAGACCCCCAGCAGTGCCCAGCAGTGCCCAGCAGCATAGGGTGTGTGTGGCTAAGACCCCCAGCAGTGCCCAGCAGCATAGGGTGTATGTGGTTAAGACCCCCAGCAGTGCCCAGCATTACAGTGTGTGTGTGGCTAAGACCCCCAGCAGTGCCCAGCAGCATAGGGTCTGTGTGGCTAAGACCCCAAGCAGTGCCCAGCAGCATAGGGTGTGTGTGGCTAGGACCCCCAGCAGTGCCCAACATTAGAGTGTGTGTGTGGCTAAGACCCCCAGCAGTGCCCAGCAGTGCCCAGCAGCATAGGGTGTGTGTGGCTAAGACCCCCAGCAGTGCCCAGCAGCATAGGGTGTGTGTGGCTAAGACCCCCAGCAGTGCCCAGCAGTGCCCATCAGCATAGGGTGTGTGTGGCTAAGACCCCCAGCAGTGCCCAGCAGCATAGGGTGTGTGTGGCTAAGACCCCCAGCAGTGCCCAGCAGCATAGGGTGTGTGTGGCCAAGACCCCCAGCAGTGCCTAGCAGCATAGGGTGTGTGTGGCTAAGACCCCCAGCAGTGCCCAGCAGTGCCCAGCATTTGAGTGTGTGTGTGGCTAAGACCCCCAGCAGTGCCCAGCGGTGCCCACCAGCATAGGGTGTGTGTGGCTAAGACCCCCAGCAGTGCCCAGCATTAGAGTGTGTGTGGCTAAGACCCCCAGCTGTGCCCAGCAGTGCCCACCAGCATAGGGTGTGTGTGGATAAGACCCCCAGCAGTGCCTAGCAGTGCCCAGCATTAGAGTGTGTGTGTGGCTAAGACCCCCAGCAGTGCCCACCAGCATAGGGTGTGTGTGGCTAAGACCCCCAGCAGCATAGGGTGTGTGGCTGAGGCCCCCAGCAGTGCCCAGCAGTGCCCAGCATTAGAGTGTGTGTGTGGCTAAGAACCCCAGCAGTGCCCAGCAGTGCCCAGCAGCATAGGGTGTGTGTGGCTAAGACCCCCAGTAGTGCCCAGCATTAGAGTGTGTGTGTGGCTAAGACCCCCCATCAGTACCCCGTAGTGCCCACTAGCATAGGGTGTGTGTGGCTAAGACCCCCAGCAGTGCCCATCATTAGATTGTGTGTGTGGCTAAGACCCCCAGCAGTGCCCACCAGCATAGGGTGTGTGTGGCTAAGACCCCCAGCAGTGCCCAGCAGCATGGGGTGTGTGTGGCCATGACCCCCAGCAGTGCCCAGCCGCATAGGGTGAGTATGGCTAAGACCCCCAGCAGTGCCCAGCAGTGCCCACCAGCATAGGGTATGTGTGGCTAAGGCCCCCAGCAGTGCCCAGCAGCATAGGGTGTCTGTGGCTAAGACCCCCAGCAGTGCCCAGCAGTGGCCATCAGCATAGGATGTGTGTGGCTAAGACCCCCAGCAGTGCCTAGCAGTATAGGGTGTGTGTGGCCAAGACCCCCAGCAGTGCCCAGCAGCATAGGGTGTGTGTGGCTAAGACCCCCAGCAGTGCCCAGCAGTGCCCAGCATTAGAGTGTGTGTGTGGCTAAGACCCCCAGCAGTGCCCAGCGGTGCCCAACAGCATAGGGTGTGTGTGGCTAAGACCCCCAGCAGTGCCCAGCATTAGAGTGTGTATGGCTAAGACCCCCAGCTGTGCCCAGCAGTGCCCACCAGCATAGGGTGTGTGTGGCTAAGACCCCCAGCAGTGCCCAGCAGCATAGGGTGTGTGTGGCTAAGGCCCCCAGCAGTGCCCAGCAGCATAGGGTGTCTGTGGCTAAGACCCCCAGCAGTGCCCAGCAGTGGCCATCAGCATAGGGTGTGTGTGGCTAAGACCCCCAGCAGTGCCCAGCAGCATAGGGTGTGTGTGGCTAAGACCCCCAGCAGTGCCCAGCAGCATAGGGTGTGTATGGCTAAGACCCCCAACAGTGCCCAGCATTAGAGTGTGTGTGTGGCTAAGACCCCCAGCAGTGTTCAGCAGCATAGGGTGTGTGTGGCTAAGAACCCCAGCAGTGCCCAGCAGCATAGGGTGTGTGTGGCCAAGACCCCCAGCAGTGCCCAGCAGCATAGGGTGTGTGTGGCTAAGACCCCCAGCAGTGCCCAGCAGTGCCCAGCATTAGAGTGTGTGTGTGGCTAAGACCCCCAGCAGTGCCCAGCGGTGCTCAACAGCATAGGGTGTGTGTGGCTAAGACCCCCAGCAGTGCCCAGCATTAGAGTGTGTATGGCTAAGACCCCCAGCTGTGCCCAGCAGTGCCCACCAGCATAGGGTGTGTGTGGCTAAGACCCCCAGCAGTGCCCAGCAGTGCCCAGCATTAGAGTGTGTGTGTGGCTAAGACCCCCAGCAGTGCCCACCAGCATAGGGTGTGTGTGGCTAAGACCCCCAGCAATGCCCAGAAGCATAGGGTGTGTATGGCTAAGACCCCCAACAGTGCCCAGCATTAGAGTGTGTGTGTGGCTAAGACCCCCAGCAGTGCCCAGCAGCATAGGGTGTGTGTGGCTAAGACCCCCAGTAGTGCCCAGCATTAGAGTGTGTGTGTGGCTAAGACCCCCATCAGTGCCTAGTAGTGCCCACTAGCATAGGGTGTGTGTGGCTAAGACCCCCAGCAGTGCCCATCATTAGATTGTGTGTGTGGCTAAGACCCCCAGCAGTGCCCAGCAATGCCCACCAGCATAGGGTGTGTGTGGCTAAGACCCCCAGCAGTGCCCAGCAGCATAGGGTGTGTGTGGCCAAGACCCCCAGCAGTTCCCAGCAGCATAGGGTGTGTATGGCTAAGACCCCCAGCAGTGCCAACCAGCATAGGGTGTGTGTGGCTAAGGCCCCCAGCAGTGCCCAGCAGCATAGGGTGTGTGTGGTCAAGACCCCCAGCAGTGCCCAGCAGCATAAGGTGTGTGTGGCTAAGACCCCCAGCAGTGCCCAGCATAAGAGTGTGTGTGTGGCTAAGACCCCCAGCAGTGCCCACCAGCATAGGGTGTGGGTGGCTAAGACCCCCAGCAGTGCCCAGCATTAGAGTGTTTGTGTAGCTAAGACCCCCATCAGTGCCCAGCATTAGATTGTGTGTGTGACTAAGACCCCCAGTAGTGCCCAGCAGTGCCCACCAGCATAGGGTGTGTGTGGCTAAGACACCGAGCAGTGTCCAGCAGCATAGGGTGTGTGTGGCTAAGACCCCCAGCAGTGCCCAGCAGTGCTCAGCATTAGAGTGTGTGTGTGGGTAAGACTCCCAGCAGTGCCCAGCAGTGCCCACCATCATAGGGTATGTGTGGCTAAGACCCCCATCAGTGGCCAGCATTAGAGTGTGTGTGTGGCTAAGCCCCCCAGCAGTGCCCAGCAGTGCCCACCAGCATAGGGTGTGTGTGGCTAATACCCCAAGCAGTGCCCAGCATTAGATTGTGTGTCTGGCTAAGACCCCCAGCAGTGCCCACCAGCATAGGGTGTCTATGGCTAAGACCCCCAGCAGTGCCCAGCAGCATAGGGTGTGTGTGGCTAAGACCCCCAGCAGTGCCCAGCATTAGAGTGTGTGTGTGGCTAAGACCCCCAGCAGTGCCCAGCAGCATAGGGTGTGTGTGGCTAAGACCCCCAGCAGTGCCCAGCAGCATAGGGTGTGTGTGGCTATGAGTCCCAGCAGTGCCCAGCAGTGAAAGCAGAAACATACCGTGGTTAACCTCATTACCATCCGGAAATAGACACATGTTACAATACCCAAATGTGAACATCACACCAGCTCCCAGGCACACAGCTATCAAAGCCTTTATCAGAAAACCAAAAGTACTGAACCAAAAATGAAAAGCTTTATTCAGCCGCATCAAAAGATAAAACGTAAATATGAGTCCATGCTCACAGAAGGCCATTGGCCAGTCCAAATAACGTTGAAAAAAGGTTGTAGCATCCTGGATGTTGTCACACCCAAACTTGCCTGCACATAGAGTCCAATCGTCTGTGGAAACAGTGGGGGCATCATCTGGGGAATCCTCCGGCACCGCAGGGACAGGAGAGGGAAGGACAGGTGTAGTGGGTGCAGGTGGTGTGGATCCCTCCACACTGGCCGGTGCCTCGCAGAATGTGGCTAGATATACTTGGCTGCACACTTCAGCCAGTTCAGAAAAACTACCACCTGAACCCAGGGACACATTGGGGGTGGAGGTAGAGGGCTGTGAGTCTGTTGTCGTGGGTCTGTGGATGCGTGTGTGATGTGTGTCCCCTCTCCCTGTGGGTGTGCCTACATCCCCTTGAGATTTGGTGCGTGGAGATTTGCGCTTTGTCTGCCGTGTGGGTGTGCTGGGTGTGTCTGTTGTGGTGTCTGACCTGTGGCATCTGCGTGTACGTTGGACAGGTATGGGAGAGGGTGATGTGGATGGGTCTGAAGGAGGGGGGGCTGACGCTGGATGGACAGTGCTGCCGTCAGTGAAGACTCTATGGCTGCCAAACTCTGACTTTGGCCAGACATGGCTGCTGACATGCCCTCCATGTATGACAACAACTGTGTCATGATGTGTGTTTGGCCATGGAGGACAGTCAGTATTGACGTCTGGCCAACTTGGATCTGCCGGAGCAGGCTCACAGACTCAGCACTGAGGGCAGCAGGGGAGACAGTGCAGGGGCTGCGGTGCCGGGAACAAAGGAGACACGGAGAAGATGGCATATCTGCATATTCCCCCTCCTCCGGAGAGTATGATTCCGAGCCGTCCGCATGGTAGGAGGTGTGGTGCTCATGAGGTCCGGCCGTCTGACTCTACTCACCCTCGTGCCACTGCCTCTCTCTGACTCCTCAAAGCAGGTGGCACTGTCGCTGGGTCCCTCTGTCTGGTCCACGCCTGTGTCTCTTCCAGATTGTGGTGATGATGCTGTTGGCAAGGAGAATAAGAAAAACATATCAGTCACCTGTACACATCAGACATATCAGCTACAAATCATTTGGGCACATTTCTTAACATGGCATGCATCATGAGTCACATGCCACTGAACTCTGCGCAATGCTAAGCCTAGTCTTGGGCAATTGTAAGAGACACAACGCTCAATGTATAGTAGGATACAATTTATTTATTTAAAGAGTTTTATATACCGCTGGCTAGACCCGAAGTTATCAGAGCGCTTTACAAGAGAATCAACGATGTAACAGAAAAATTGCTGTAACAGAAAAAGATCAGCAATTTACACAATACATCAAAAAATAGGCAATACAATTAGGAGAGGTGGGAAAGGAGTGATAAAAGTGGGGTAGGGGGCAGGGGAGGTGAGAGAGGGAGGATAAGGGCAGAGACAACACAGAGAGACAAAAGGAAGTCTGTCTAAAGCCCGACTGGGTAGGTGACTGCCAAGGAGAGAATCCACGGCCCATCTCCCCTGTAGCTAAACCATGTAGCTCCATCAGGCATCAGACAGAATAGTTCAGTCTCGATACATTGAGAGAAAAGAGAAGGAGAGACATAAATAGAGGGAGGATGCGGGAGGAGAAGACAGGAGAGACGAAAGGAAGTGCAACAATGTGGTTCAACAATATAACAGAAAAAGATCAACAATTACACATTATATCAAACAATCAGCAACACAATAGGAGAGGAGAGAAAGGAGAGAGAGAAGTAGTGGGGGGTAAGGGAGGTGAGAAAGTGAGAAAGTGAACATAAGGGAAGAAACAAAAGAAGAGACGAAAGGAAGTCTGTCTAAAGACCAACTGGGTAGGTGACGACCAAAAGAGGTAATCCACGGCCCATCTCCCCTATAGCTAAACCAGGTAGCTCCATTGGGCATCAGACAGAATAGGTCAGTCTCAATACATTAACAGAGGAGAGAAGGAGAGAAAGAAAAAGAGGGAGGAAGTGAGAGGAGACAACAAAAGAGATGAAAGGAAGTCTGTCAAAAGACCGACTGGGTAGGTGACGTCCAGGGAGTGAATCCCCGGCTTGTCTCCCCTATAGTTAAACCAGGCAGCTCCATCGGGCGTCGGACAGAATAGATAGATCGCAAATGACGAGGGAAAAATTCACAGATAGAACGGGGGGGCTAAAGGGCCAGGACAGGTGAGGGCAAGGGTCAGAAGCAGGAAAGTAGAGAAGAGTAGAGCGGGGAGGGGTAGGGGGTAGAGGGAGATAAGGTCAGATGAGACGCAGGAGGGTTTGTTGCGGCCGTCATTTTAGGCAGGTACCAGCAGTATTTACATGAGGATCAGAGTTACAGGTTATAAATATAGGAAATAAGAGTGTGACAGGGGGAGGGAGGTAAAGGAAGGTGGGAGAGACAAAGGGAAGTTTGCCCAAAGACCGACTGGGTAGGTGACGTCCGAGGAGGGAGTCCCCAGCCTGTCACCTCTATAGCTAAACAAAGTAGCTCCATCGGTCGACAGTCAAAATAGCTAGGTCTTAGCTGAAGAGGGGGAGTTCACATGAGGAAGGCGGTGAAAAATGCCAGCAGCTGCGGGTAGGTGTTCAGGTCCAAGTAGCAGCCACTCCAAGATGGCCAATATAGGAGTAGGATGTAGAATGTCCCCTTAACTGCCCAGCAGAGAGTAGAGTCAAGGGGCGTCTTCATAAGGTCAGCAGTGGTGGGGCTACGTGGTGGCTAATGAGTGGGGGTGGTGAAAACAAAAACAGAAAGGCTTTGTGTTCAACGATGGCAGCAGAGTGGGCAGAGCTGGCCGTCTAGAGCTCCTGAGGCGATCGAATTCTAGCTCGTCCGCCTCAGCACCGATTGGTTTGCCTGTCCGGCGCAGCCGCCATTTTGTGCCTGGCCAGTCGGGTTCAAATGATTAGAAGAATTCGGCAATACCCTCAGGCCCCAATTGCGCGGATTGTGCATCGCCCTGGAATAGCCTCCCTTTAGCTCACCTCTCCTTGCCGATATGCACCGCAAGTGTTGGGGTATCCGATGTTAGGGTGAAGATTCTCGGCCCGAGTTGCCGCGTCCAGCCGCCATTTTAGAGTCAGGCGGTAATCGTTGCTCGGCTCGTCAAAAATGCGAGAAAACCACTGCCACATACACCGGGTGCTCACTCCTGATGTTACGCTGGGGGCTCGTTCCGGGAAGGCCAAGCTCCGACCAGTAGACCGCTCCGAGGAAAACAGAAGAGATGAGCAGCAATGGGGTCCGATCTGTGTCGGGACTGGACTCAGGAAGCCCACATCGGCCGTTCCGTAGGTAAGAGGAATCCGGCTTTCCCGCTTTGTAGCAGCAGCCAGGGTTTTAAGTTCACGGGGAGCTGGTGGGGAGGCCAGAAAGCAGGGTTTAAACAGGGATATAGACCAAATTGGTATCCCAAAAAACGGGAGCTCCTTCGGGAAGCTCTTACTCCACGGCCATCTTGGGAGACAAGTAACAGGCAAGGCAACAATTTGTATGAGAGACACAATGATGAGCCACTGCCTGACAACAGGATAGCTGATGATGAATCACTGGTCATTTGCCCACCCTGCCACCCAAATCCAGACCTGGTCATGTTTGCATCGCTTTGACCCTGTGCCACATGGGAAAAGTCCTGCCCGAACTGCCATGTGATGCCATCCTGGGACCTGAACCAAGTGTTCCATCACCTCACACTGGCATCACAGCTGTCTACACCCAAAGTCCCATTGTGTGGCTGACCATCAATATTATTTACAAACAACATGCAACATATTTTGAGAATATGCACACACGCACTGCCCAGTGTGAGTATGCACAAACCAAAATTAGTTTACATGTACAGTGTGCACCTGTAGCTAACACATGACAATTAGAAAGTGTACCATGGACAAAGGCCACTGAGGCTGACTCGTGCAGAAAACACATGTTGAGACTCCTGATCAGTGCCAAAATATGAAAAAGGGCAGACACACTGCACATGTGGTGCTACATGTAAGGTACCAGCAGGTGTCACAGACCTCCCTCCAACATGATGATTTGCAAAGGAATATGCATACTAAGACAGTGCACCTTAGGAGTAAATGTGAAAAACAATCAATAGCCAAAGCGCTGGTCAAATGTGGAGTAGGGCAAGGCATGTAAAGAAGCATCTGCTGAAACTGGGCCATTCTTATGCCAATGCATAAAGTGCCTGTCTGACCACACCACTCCAACTGTGGGAGTGTTACCATGCCTCGGAGCACTGCAGGTAGCATGTGACACACATGACAACAAACAGACATGTACCTACCCCCTTCTTGCTGCTGTCCCTCCTGCAACTGCCTATGGAGGTCTGGGAACACCACTTCCAGGACCCGGAGCATGTGGGGGGTGAGGTGGCGGGTGCCGCCATGCCGGCGTGGAGCTTCGAGCTTGAGCTGTACCCTGGCGATGCGGCGGGTCCAGCACCGGATGTCCTGCCACCTCTTCCTGATGTTACTGAGCCTCCTGCGTGGTCCCCTCACTCCTGACAGCCCTGGCGATGTCCAGCCAGATGTCTCCCTTCTCAAAGGCAGATACCTGTCACGAATATAAAGTGAGACAACATCAGTACACCTGGTCCATGTCCCAAAGACACATACTTGCACCAAATAGACGATGAAAACAGGGCATAGGATGCTGACCACACTTGCATCATTATCCATGTGTATGTGGTCTGTGAGCAAACAACAATGCACTACATGCCATAGAAAGGCTACAGATGCCATAAGGGGTGCAAACCACTCTTTGAGCATGGCACACACTGAGCAATATATGCTACATCAGGGTGCACTGCAGCACGTGACATGCTGTCACACACCCCACTACACCAAATAAACATATTCAGACCACACATGCACACCCTGGCACAGCTCATCTGCTTGTCATTGTCAACAGTGTATACAACATCACTTAGCACATGTCACACCTGCGAAAGATGTGACACAGGCCTCAAGCTAACTGTCCAAGTAATGCACACGGCGCAGCATACTTGTCTCATCACATGGGTATAGCTGCGGCATACGTCATGCACCAGTCTTGCAAAACATCACCCACACAATTTCCCAGGTGACAAAGATCTATCACACTCTTCAATGTACATCACTTCAAAGCATGCTTTTGTCCATCTACAGTCAGTACATTCATTGGTCATTCATGGGGGAACACTGCAACAGCTCAGGAAAACATCCAAAAAGAACATGCAAGGTGTGGCACAGCAGAAAGTGTGATTCACATTGCAGTTAATGTCACAGTTAGCACAATGCTGAGGAGCAGTAATCACTATTACACCACATCATTAACTGCATGTGAGAGACCACACTGTACACACCGGCACTCACTCCAAACAACATAGCATCTCTTAACAATTCATACACAATGGCTGTAGTGTCACACACACAACAGGTGCACAGTCCAAGGTAGTGCACACATCACTCACCTGCTCCTCTGGTCTCCCATACAGCTTGCTGTAGTTAGGCAGGAGGGCATCCAGCAGGACCTTGTTCTCCCCCTCACTGAATGCAGGTGCCCTCTCCATGCTCAGCTAATCAGGGTCCAGAGGATACAGAGACAGCAGCTGTGTTGTCCACTCAAATGTTGTGCAGACAAGTGCCCTCTCACAGCCACATGCTGCCTTATATCTGTGCTGCTGAGGGTCTGTGAGTCCAAGGAGTACTGTGTGATAGGCCAGAATAGTTTGCATCCTATGTTTCATCCAATACCATGACACATAAGGCCATGACACACATTTGCATGGTTTGAAAACTGAGCCTGAGCTCAACAACAACTTTTGCAACATTGTATAGTTTAGCCAAACTGAATTTTCAAGAAGACCTGTAGAACAATCTAAAATCTCTGTTTCCTTGACAACCTGGCTGCATTCTAACCATTCCACTGTTCCCCTAGATGTTCCCTATGCATTTTCTGGAATCTCCACACAAGTACGGTGCGATTGCCGTCACAAATGCAACTCATTCAATGGTGAAACGAGCCGTACAAACGCACGTTCAAAGGGGGTACGCTCTGCTCGCGTATAGCTACAATGCAATAGGGAAACGAGCCGTACACACGCACGTTCAATCGGGGTACGCTCTGCTCGCGTATAGCTACAATACAATAGGGAAACGACCCGTACACACGTACATTCAATAGGGGTATGCTCTGCTCGTGTAGAGCTACAATGCAATAGGGAAACGAGCCGTACACACGCACGTTCACTTGGGGTACGCATTGCTCGCGTATAGCTACAATGCAATAGGGAAACGACCCGTACACACGCACGTTCAATCGGGGTACGCTCTGCTCGCGTATGGCTACAATGCAGTAGGGAAACAACCCGTACACACGCACGTTCAATCGTGGTACGCTCTGCTCGCATATGGCTACAATGCAGTAGTGAAACGAGCCGTACACATGCATGTTCACTTGGGGTACGCATTGCTTGCGTATAGCTATAATGCAATAGGGAAACGACCCGTACACACGCACGTTCAATCGGGGTATGCTCTGCTCGCGTATGGCTACAATGCAGTAGGGAAACGACCCGTACACATGCACGTTCAATCGGGGTAGGCTCTGCTCGCATATGGCTACAATGCAGTAGTGAAACGAGCCGTACACACGCACGTTCACTTGGGGTACGCATTGTTCGCGTATAGCTACAATGCAATAGGGAAACGACCCGTACACACACACGTTCAATCGGGGTACGCTCTGCTCGCGTATAGCTACAATGCAATAGGGAAATGACCCGTACACACGCACGTTCAATCGGGGTACGCTCTGCTCGTGTATAGCTACAATGCAATAGGGAAATGACCCGTACACACGCACGTTCAATCGGGGTACGCTCTGCTCGTGTATGGCTACAATGCAGTAGGGAAACGACCCGTACACATGCACGTTCAATCGGGGTACGCTCTGCTTGCGTATGGCTACAATGCAGTAGTGAAACGAGCCGTGCACACGCACGTTCACTTGGGGTGCGCTCTGCTCGCGTATAGCTACAATGCAATAGGGAAACGACCCGTACACACGCACGTTCAATCGGGGTACGCTCTGCTCGCGTATTGCTACAATGCAATAGGGAAACGAGCCATACACACGCACGTTCAATCGGGGTACTGTGCGTTTGACATGCTCAAGTGAATGCATGAGTAGGCTGCGTACATAAGCTCATTCATGTCAACATTGGGAGAATGATACCAGGAAATCACATGGCAGGGATGTAGGTGTAGGCTCATGTTGAGGATGTGGATGTATATATTTGCATGGCATACTTACATCAGCAGGCCCTATGTGTGGCAGACAGTGATATAGCACAGGGAACGTGATATTGTGGCACAGTTGATGTGGAAAGAGCTGTTCAGACTTGTCATTAATCACGGTGCACATGTGTTCCACATACATTCAACACTTCTCACCTGAGTTACATCTTGAACATATTGTGATGCACATCAATACTGGTATGGCACAACATTCAGTACAGGCATCTGTCACATGTGCGAAATTGTGCATGCTGTTTGTATACTGTCAAGTTCATCTGCTGTAGGAGCATCTATGATGGGTCTTTGCCGTGATGACAGGGTTAAATATGTACGCACACCATTCCACTGGTGCAAATCATCCGCTCATATGTGTGATGGCATTATAGACCATTTGTCCCCAAACATACATATCTGCAGTCTGATAATGTCCATGTTGTAGTTGTTGCAAATGCACACCTCAAGCACAATATGTCTGATATGTGCAAATGATGGTACATGTGATGTGGGTGTGTGCATTGCTGTCAGCTGTCTGGATGTGCAGACAACCTCCTCATGCAGTTCACGTGACGTGTGTCACTGACATGATACATGGTCCTGCTCACTCAGACCAGCCCAGCAGATCATTTGTATGCATGTCATGTCCATTCCACAGACAACAGGTCCATCAGTTATCATGGAGGAGTGGCAGCCAGCTGGCACATGTGTCCTCAATGTGTAGCCCACGCCAGACTCAAAAATGATTAGATGCGTTGAAGTAGTGTTGCTTGTGCCATGTACATTGTAATTGCCTTTGTCTGACAGTTGTACCCTTTTTTTCCTTTATATGTTGTGCAGGGCCTCCCCTCTGGCAAGGCCGTTGCCAGACTTGGATGCCATGAGGGAACGTGATTGCATACGGCATTACCGCTTCACATGAAAGTTGATTCAGGACCTGACGGACAGGCTGGAACCACATCTCCAACCACGACACAGGTATCCAACTGCGCTGACACCCAAGGTAAAGGTGATGGCAGCACTACATTTCTTTGCCATAGGTACGTTCCAATTTACCATAGCTGATGTGGGGGGGATGTCCCAAAGAATGTTCAGCAGGGTTTTACGTGATGTATTGGCAGCCATGTTGGTGCACATAGATGAATTCCTAACATTCCCTACTCCTGTACAGTTGACTGATGTCAAGGGGAAATTCTATGGCCTGGGACGCATGCCACATGTAATTAGTGCTATTGATGGAACACATGTTTCTCTGGTGCCACCACAGGCTCAGGAGCAAGCGTACAGCAACAGGAAACATTACCACTCGATAAATGCCCTTGTGGTGTGTCTTGCCAACATGCTGATCTCCCATGTTTGTGCACGTTTTCCAGGATCATGCCACGATGCATTCATCATGAGGCGTAGCAGGGTACCACAGATGATACTGCAGCTGCGCAACCATCGGGCATGTCTTGTTGGTGGGTAAACTCTGTTACTCATGTATGTCTGTATGTCATTATTTCCTTAACTGCATCATATTACACAGTCATTTCAATGATGTCAATTTGCAGGAGACGCGGGATATCCAAACATGCCGTGGCTCATGACTCTGCTACGCAACCCCAGAACAGCTGCAGACCAGCGGTACAACAATACTCATGGGCAGACCAGGCGGGTGATAGAGCGAACATTTGGACTCCTGAAGAGCCGGTTCAGGTGCCTCGACAAGACAGGTGGAGCCCTCCCATACACCCCACTCAAGGTGTGTGATATCTTCACCATGTGCTGCATGCTACACAAAATGGCAGTGGAGGAGGCCGTGCCACTCATCCTAGATCCTGATGAGCTGGAACATCCGCCTGTGGAGGATGAAGGACTTGGCCAGGATGCCAGTGACGAGGAGGTTGAAGATGATATCCGGAGTCACCCCATCCGCAACTTCTTTTCATAATGGTGAGTCCTAGGTGCATGGGTAGCATGCTGTGTGTCCAGCTGACTGTATGCAATGTCACTTTGATGTTTGTTATTTATTTATTTATTTTATTTATGTTTTTTGTAAAGCGCGACACTCGTCCCATGGGACATCACGGCGCTGTAAATCAAAGGAAACTGCTGAGGACTGAATTGGGGAGTTAGTTTTTGGGGAAAAGGTGAGTTTTAAGTTTTTGGCGGAATTGAAGGTAGTTTGTGGTGAGTCTGAGGTCTACAGGTAGCTCATTCCATCTTTTGGCAGCCAGGTATGAGAAGGCGCGACCGCCAGTTCGCGCTTTGTAGATGCGCTTGGATTTAGCCAGCGCCAGGTGGTTTGATCT
This sequence comes from Lissotriton helveticus, assembly GCF_964261635.1. Taxonomy (NCBI): domain Eukaryota; kingdom Metazoa; phylum Chordata; class Amphibia; order Caudata; family Salamandridae; genus Lissotriton; species Lissotriton helveticus. Next base: position 521,615,166 of record NC_136061.1, read on the forward strand.
TAGGTTCCTGCTGGGGATGTAAGTGTCACACAGGTGCAGATGTAATGCCACACACAGACATGCTATGTGTGAACTTGGAATGTACAAGTGTAGTACAACCTTAGTCTATTCAACATGACCATGTCTGAATGAAATTATCATGTAGTTGACCCCTTGTGTGCCTCTCATTCCCAGGTCGCGCTGCCTGTTGTCCGTTGGTGTCATCTTGGTCAGCCTGCTATTGCTCATGATGATAGCAATGTCAGCCAAATCAACGGACCATGCACGGACATGTGGAAATGTCAGTTTGGGTAAGGACTCATATAAGGCTTTTTTGCGTTGGTATGGTTTCAATTGTGTGGTACATGTTCATGCACAAGTTGTTTACCATGCGTACATGCAACAACATCAGGTTTCCGATTCCATGTAGCCCCACTCCCATGACAGGATAGTCACCCTATCTGACAGTCATCTGTCGTTGAGTTTTGACTCTGGTGAATGCATCAATGTGTGTAAACATTGACACTGAAACATTGCATATACCATGGTTGTACATTGTGTGGGAGATCACAACCACGGACTCTGTGGAGGATTGCAGCCTCACTGTGTGCAGCCGAATGTGTCTGGATCATCCCCTCAACCCTGTGGGCCAGTACACTTTGGTTTCCCAAAAACCATGTCATGTAGGTGTGGGCCGGTGTATGTCCCTCATGTTAAGACAACTGTTGTGTGAATCTGTTTGCATGGATGCATTGCCCCTTGTGCCAGTATGTCATGTCTCTGTCATGTAATTTCCTCAGTGCAGGTTGAGAATACTGCTACGCTTGCTTTCACAGTGATTTGAAGTTCACTTTCCATTCCCATGATGCCAGGTATGTTGGGCTGATGACATTAGAATGGTGGGCTGAATCACATGTAAATTATTCCGTGGCACCAGTGGAGTGCGGTTAATCACATGATTCTCTAGTCCCGTGCAGCATCTCATGGTGACGGTAGGGTTCTTTATGTGGCTTAGCTCCTCATTACTTGCTGTCGACTCATTTTCCACCTGCTTGTCATGTTTAGCATAGTGAGGCGCATTTGCAAGAGCAACAGACTGGCTCCAGAGGGGCGTCATTTGATTTAGGTCATTATCTTCCTCATCATATGAGATGCTTACAGCTGTTGTGGGTGATGTCAAGTTTGCCTTCATGGCCCTTACGGATACACAGGGCCAAATACAGATATTTGACTTTGCGCAAGTAGCACTGCCATACAATTTGATGTCTTGTTTTGGGACATATCATCATACACTGTGACTTCGTTTTTGTCAACATGGATCTCATTGCATAGTAGCATACTTGTGAGCGTTACACCAGATTCTAATAGGTGACAGACTGGACTATATTTTATGTGTCTGTGTACATGCATCTGATCTTATGTCATAGCATTATCTTTGATCTCAAATAGGGTACAGTGGTTACACTTCACAGGTGTGACTGGTACAGTGTATCTCATGAGGTATTTGTCGAATCAGTGACATAAAAATGCAATCCTAATGCTTGTTTGCCTCTGTTTCAGATCTCCCTCCCTGCAGTTCCCATCCTCTTCTTCCCTCGCCTGATCACCCTTTTGTGTCTGTCATTTGTACTCAGACCAAGGGGCTATTTGGAGGTGGAACCCTTTAAGCATCGCACAACTCTGATGATCAAAGGTACGGACAGTCCCTGGCAGTCGTGTGGAGAATCTTTCTGCAGCATTACAGGTGACATCATTGCATGACTGTTATTGTGTTCAGGGCAATGCCACTGGCCATGTACATTGGATAATGCTGCATGGCCTCCCAAGGAACTTCATAATGTTGTGTATGACGTGTGATTTCCACAGAACATTGTGCCTCCTTGCTGTCAATGCACATGTCTTTATAATGTGCATGTATTCAATATGGCCTAATGTAAATTAATTGTTCATATGTGGATACGTGTACAGTGACAACATGCATGGTGTTGGTAAAGACAAAAGTTCAATATTGTGCGTGAGGTAGATGGCTGTGTAAGTGCTGTTTACTTTGCTACCCACTACGTGCAGACTACACCTGCTGACGCTGTGTGTCCTGTGCCCCACTTGGCCCTAAGGGGCCTGATCCTGTGACCGTGATCTTTGGTGATTACTCTGCCATTTTGCTTGCAGTGGCCCTGAGTCACCCAGACACATCCACAGCCACAATGCAGCACCGAGTGGCCAGATCCTGGACCCCACACACCTACAGGATACTCTTTCTTCCATCCATTTGTAGAGCATGCTCCTGCCAGCCTACACACAGAGAACACCAGACATTCATCCACCTGGTATCACGATACCTCAAACTCACCCATAACAGCTTCTCTGCCTGTGTGTGCAACACATACTGGCAAGACTATGCTGCCCCACATGACAGTGTGTCTACGTACAACCAGGTCATGTGCCTCGTACAGCACACACACACCTTCCAGCTGCACAATGTTGTACTGTGTTACCTTGTCAACACCACAGCAGCACACCTCGCCTTCCTTACAGTAACGTGGCAGTACGCAACCTCAGCACACCACTTCAACATGGCCGTCACAGACAGTCAAATAGCCACCGGGAACACACACCAAAACCACGTATTTTGGGTGTGGTGTGATGTCGCCGGTCTGGTGAAGAGATTGCTCAGACGTGGCAAGGCGTTCTGGATTTGTTGCACCGTCACATGAGTTTGGTTGTTGTAGCTGCATAGGGGGCAGTCACGTGATCAGATGAGCTTGTAGAGAGTGCAACAGGCCATTGCCCACAGTTTGTCCTGCCACCCTTGGCCTGTACACCATTCATCACATCCACAGTACAGTTGCATGCTGATGATAGTTCTCATACATCAGGACACAGATGTTGGTACTCCCTACGTGGACACCTACATTTTAACCCTGATCTATACACCTACAAGTGACTCTCCTGTGCCTGTCTGTAATTGCAGTATTCCAAGCCAAACCCCCTACAGCATTTAGTAACGGTCACAGGTATGTATTGCCATCCATGTATCTTGTTATTTGAAAAATTTGACCTATGTGTGTCCTCAACCGGACTCTGATCCAAGTGTGTGGATGTCTGTGGTTTGTTAAATACTCTAGCATTTCATTTATTTCCACACACATATGTTTTACACTCTGGGTACAAGATTACTACACCAATGCGTATGATGTTTCTTAGATTTATTTGGTGATCTTGTGCAGGAAACGTGAGTAGGTGCTGTACAAAAATGGGGGAATCCAAAGTTCACAGCTGGAGATGAGATGCCTTACAGTTACAGTCAACAGAGTCTAGGCCACAGTGCGAGGCATCATTGGGCAGACTGTGACCAGCAAGTCCATGTGGGAGAGTCAAATAGGTGATGCTGTTGCACCCAGGGGCAATATGCTAGGCAGGTGTCCTGGGAGTTGTGCATGGCCTATTGCCTCTCAACGTCTTCGCCGTGGACGACCCACCTTCCTTAGGGGACACTCACATGCAGGCCTTGACGATGCATGGGACGCTCCGTCAGACTGTTCCTCCTCCTCCTCCCTCCCTGTGGCTGGAGTAGAACTTTGCCTTAACGTTTCTGGGCTGGTGACATAGGGAGGGTGCTGCATGTTGACAGACATCTGACGGAGAGATTGGCTCATATCCCGATGCACCGTCAAGAGCTCAGCCAGTGTTGCCTCCACCCGTCCATGATGTCCTACTTGCCTGGCATGTTGCTCGGCCTGCTGTTGTTTCAGTTCGTTGAGGGCCTCCACTACCTGGCTGACCTCCCTGGTGTCCCGCCGGTATGCCTCCAGGATGGTACTCAGTTGAGCCATACCGGTGCCTGCAGCTTACTGGCCCGAATCTCGCCTCCGCCTTGCGCCACTCCCACCACCCTGACCCACATGAGCACGGCCTGCGCTTGTGGGCACATCGGATAGACGGTACCCCCGAGTGTTGGCAGGGTGGATGTTTTCTGCCACCTCCAGGATGCCCGCCGAAGGATGTCCCTCATTTTCAGACTGGCTCTCTGGTGGATCATGGGCAGGGCTCTGACCTGTCTGCTGGGATGTGGTGGGAATGAGTCTGGTGGTTGGCACAGATGTATCTGATCCAGTTGCTGCAGGGGTTTGGGATCCAGAGGGGCCAGGTTGGTTGGGGTCATCCACGGTGTGTTGTGAGGCGTCGCTGTAGGTGGGGTCAGGGCCCTGCTGAGCCTGGGACTGGGATCCTTCTCCCCCCTGGTTGGGGGTGGTTTCCACACGTTGCCCTGTGGGTGTGAGAGACAGACCCTGTTAATGCACTATCATGACACATATATTTTTGTTCTCCATTGTCAGCATCACAGTTCAACCTGCTTTATATTGTTGTCATTGTTCACTTGTGTATGTGTATGTAGTGGGATCCAATTAACATGTGCTCAGGGGTATTAGCCATGTTCCATTTTCTTGAGAATGACTGACACAGCCATTGCTGTGGCTTGTGTTGCCGGCATAACACAGATACAGCAGTGCTCTGTTTGATGCAATATTCACAATACAGTGCCAATCCTTATGCCAGCATCAAGCATGCACAGGGTTTAGATGCAGCATGTTAATGTAAGAGACAGAGCAGAATTGTTCTGATTCAATTCAGCTACTTTTGATCGGTGTTGCTGTTCCATAATGGCCAAACGATGCCAACCCCCCTGTACCTGTACACCCACTTCTAGCTCATGGCTTTAGAACGTGGCACTTCTCCAAGACGCATCACCTTGTCAATACCCATGTCCATGGTGCAACTTTAGTGCATCCACAACGTTCATGAGATGGGTCAAGTGCATTGTGTGAGAGGCACAATGGACTTGAGAATCAGCACTGTGCATGTTAAATTTGGATGTGTAATCATAACAGTGATTGTTTTGTTGTTACATGACAATTGTGACAGTGTTGCACTCCATTGCCTGTCCCCAGGGGATAAGTTTATATAAGGGGTGTGTGAGACAGGCCATGCTAGTTGTTTGAGTGTGATTTGCAAGCGTCCATCCTTCGTGGTTTGGCTGTGCCCCCATGAAGCATGCTGCCATGATCGTGGTTGTGGGTTCCTGCACAGGATGTCTGACCTTGTCCTGGTGTTTGTGTTTGCACTGGTCACAGGAGGGCCTTGTGCTGCCTACACCAGGGCCCATTGTCTGCTATTGTGTGTGTAATTTCACACTCCCTGTGCATTGGGCATGGTGCTTGGGTGTGTACCTGGGACATATGGGATGAGGGCAGCCTCCTACCCTACACCTTCCACACTATCACCCTCCCCCTTACAACCACCCCCATACCGTTGGGCACTGCTGGGACTCATATCCACCCCACCCCCATACTGTTGGGCACTGCTGGGACTCATATCCACCCCACCCCCATACTGTTGGGCACTGCTGGGACTCATATCCACCCCACCCCCATACTGTTGGGCACTGCTGGGAGTCCCCCCATATTACATGAGTTGTTTGTATACTCACCAGGCTCAACGGCTCCATGTATTCCGTGAACTCCCACCGGTGGTAGCAGGGCCATGACTTTCTCCTCCCAGGGCTGGTATTGTGGAGGTCTGCGGGGACCACCACCTCCAGTGTGGTGTGCACAGGCGTAGTCCTGGTCCATCTTCTTCTTGACCATCCTCCGCAGATCATACCACCTGGACTGACATTCCTGCCTGGTGTGCCTGATGGGTACAACAGCATTGACCCGGTCTGCGATCCTCTCCCACAGGCGTGTTTTCTGAGCTATGCTGGTCTGTCTGACCAATGCACCAAACAGCTGTGGCTCCACTCAGATGACTTCATCTGTAAGGACCTCCATCTCCGGGTTAGTGAACTTTAGATGCTTTGGTGTAGTCATGGTGTGGGGTGTATGTGATTGAGGGGGTGATGGTGTGTATGGATAGGGAGTGTGGGTCTGATTGTGAAGGGGGTGTTGTGGGTGTAGATGAGATAGGGTGTATGTGTGAGGGTTAATGGGTGCAGTTGTTGATGTGCTGGCAGTGTCTTCTTTTTGCAAATAGGTATGTTGCAAAGGATGATGGGTTGTATGTGTGGACCCTTTTATTGGTCAATTTGTGGGTGTGGCTTATTTTGTATTAGTTGTGGGTGTGTTATATGGGATGGGTGTTACTTGGGCCCTCTGTTTGCCTGTTTGTATGTGGCCAGGACATTGTTTCCCAATGGTGTGTACACAGAAGACATGTTTTGTGTTGTTGTGCGACTCGTTTTCAAACTCCTTGTGCTGGTTTCGGGGTTCACATGCGCTTTATAATTGTTATGTGTGCGGGTCGTACTTGTAGGTGTGGGTGACTTATACGGGCCGTTGGGGATTAGGGGGGTTCATGTACGCTTGATCGGGGTGTGTGCGGGTCGTATTTGTTGGTACAGGTGACTTATACGGGCCATTGGGGGGTGGGGGGGTTTGTGTACTCTTGATCGGGGGGTGTGCGTGTCGTACTTGTAGGTGCGGGTGACTTATACGGGCCGTTGGGGGGTAGGGGGAGTTCGTGTATGCTTGATCGGGGGTGTGCGGGTCATACTAGTAGGTGTGGGTGACTTGTACGGGCCGTTGGGGGTAGGAGGGGGTTGCGTAGGTTTGATCGGGGGGTGTGCGGGTCATATTTATTGGTGCGGGTGACTTATACGGGCTGTTGGGGGGTGGGGGGGTTTGTGTACGCTTGATCAGGGGTGTGCGGTTCGTAATTGTTGGTGCGGGTGACTTATACGGGCCGTTTGGGGGTAGGGGGTTCGTGTACTCTTGATTGGGGGGGTGCGGGTCATATTTGTTGGTGCGTGTGACTTATACGGGCCGTTGGGGGGTTTGTGTACGCTTAATGGGGGGGTGTGCGGGTCGTATTTGTTGGTGCGGGTGACTTATACGGGCCGTTGGGGGGTTTGTGTACGCTTAATGGGGGTGTGTGCGGTTCGTATTTGTTGGTGCGGGTGACTTATACGGGCTGTTGGGTGGTAGGGGGTTCATGTACGCTTGATCGGGGGGATGTGCGGGTCGTATTTGTTGGTGCTTGTAACAAATACGGGCCGTTGGGTGGTGGGGGGTTGGTGTACGCTTGATCGGGGGGTGTGCGGGTCGTACTTGTAGGTGCGGGTGACTTACACGGGCCGTTGGAGGGAAGGGGGGGTTTGCGTAGGCTTGATCAGGGTGTTTGTGGTTCGTATTCGTTTGTGCGGGTAACTTATATGGGCCGTTGGGTGGTGGGGGGGTTCGCATACGCTTGATCGAGGGGTAAACGGTTCGTAAATGTTGATGCGGCTTGCTGTAACGCGATATTTTCCGTACAAATCATTCTTCATGCGCGACTACTTTGGTCCGTACATATCTCGTACTGGGTTGGCGCAGTGCATCGTACTTGTCAGTTTGTACGGCAGGTTTACAAATCGTACGGTTTGATTCCCGACGCTTATTCGTACGGGTCTTCGAATGCGGTTCATATGGATCCCTGATAATCGTACGGAGAAAGACGGAAATTGATCGTACTTCGCAGTTCAGAGGGAATTTTTCCATTCGTACGGAATCGGCTACGAATACGAATCGTACGGCGGAATTTTTACCAAGATCGGAATTGACCCCTTAATGTCCTCATTAGAGCAGGAGGCGGTGACTGCTCAGCAGGAAATTAGAATTGCTATCAAAGGCCTCTATCACGACAAAGCACCTGGAATAGGCAGGCTGCCCGTAGAATTTTATCAAACTTACTCTGATATACAGGTACCCAATTTAGCAGAAGTGTATCAGGCAGCTCTAGACGCCAGTCACCTCCCACAATCAACCATGCTGGGGCTAGTTACGACCATACTCAAGCCTGGCTGAGACAGCACGGATATATCCAACCAAAGGCCTTTATCCCTATTAGAAACTGAATATAAAATTCTAAGTAAAGCACTTACAAATTGCATACAATCTTATTTAAACACGCGTATCCACAGTGACCAATGCGGGTTCCAACTTAATCGCAGCACGTCCTTCAACATAAGACAGCTTCATTATGTCAGGCATTTGACTCAGTTACATGTTTGCGGCGGATCACTGACAGAATATAGAATATAGAATACAAGAATATCGACTTACCAGAATATCGAGGTAAAAATATAGAATGACAGAATATCGACTCCCTATCTACAAACAGGTAAGTGCAAAAATATTGAATAAAAAATATCGATGTTAAAAATATATAATGCCAAAATTTCGAATTTTTTAAATGTCTTAAAAGTAATATAACATTAATGAAATAATAAATATAATAAAGTAAATCATACTCAAAATTACTTTAAAAAGGTCACGTTAATAAAAAAAACATGTAATCTAAAAAAATAAACAAATTTTAATGTTTATAATATATATATATATATTAATTTAATGATATTAAAAAGTAATTATTATTGATAATTTGAAAACGTTAAAAACATATTTTGAAATAGAATTACATATATATAAATAAACCTATAATACATATATAAAAATAAATTATATATTATAAGTTAAAACATTAAAAAGATATTTTTAAATTAATATTTTACAGTACATTAAATAAAACAATAGTGAAAACATTGCATAACGGCAGGGATAAAATTACTATTCCCACTCCAGTGAGTGCAACAGTAGGGAAAGCGTTGTATAGCGGGAAGGTTAAAATTACTATTCCCACTCCAGTGAGTGCAACAGTAGGGAAAGCGTTGGATAGCGTAGGGGTAAAAATTACTATTCCCACTCCAGTGAGTGAAACAGTAGGGAAAGCGTTGGATAGCGTAGGGGTAAAAATTACTATTCCCACTCCACAGAGTGCCACAGTAGGGAAAGTGTTGGATAGCGTAGACATAAAATTGACTATTCCCACTCCAATGAGAGCAACAGTAGGGAAAGCATTGGATAGCGGGAGGGTAAAAATTACTATTCCCACTCCAAAGAGTGCAACAGTAGGAATTATATATTATAAGTTAAAACATTAAAAAGATATTTTTAAATTAATATTTTACAGTACATTAAATAAAACAATAGTGAAAACATTGCATAACGGCAGGGATAAAATTACTATTCCCACTCCAGTGAGTGCAACAGTAGGGAAAGCATTGGATAGCGGGAGGGTAAAAATTACTATTCCCACTTCAAAGAGTGCAACAGTAGGAAAAGCGTTGGATAGTACAGAGGTAAAAATTACTATTCCCACTCCAGTGAGTGCAACAGAAGGGAAAGTGTTCGATAGCGTAGGGGTAATATTTACTATTCCCACTCCAGAGAGTGCAACAGTAGGGAAAGCATTGGATAGCGTAGGGGTAAAAATTACTATTCCCAGTCCAGAGAGTGCAACAGTAGGGAAAGCGTTGGATAGCGTAGACATTACATTTTCTATTCCCTCTCCAGTGAGTGCAACAGTAGGGAAAGCATTGGATAGCAGGAGAGTAAAAATTACTATTCCCAATCCAGAGAGTGCAACAGTAGGGAAAGCGTTGGATAATGTAGAGGTAAAAATTACTATTCCCACTCCAGTGAGTGCAACAGTAGGGAAAGCATTGGATAGCGTAGGGGTAAAAATTACAATTCCCACTCCAGAGAGTGCAACAGTAGGGAAAGCGTTGGACAGCGTAGACATAACATTTACTATTCCCACTCCAGTGAATGCAACAGTAGGGAAAGCGTTGGATAGCATAGGGGTAAAAACTTACTATTCCCACTCCAGAGAGGGCAACAGTAGGGAAAGCATTGGATAGCGTAGACATAAAATTTACTATTCCCACTCCACTGAGTGCAACAGTAGGGAAAGCATTGGATAGCGGGAGAGTAAAAATTACTATTCCCACTCAAGAGAGTGCAACAGTAGGGAAAGTGTTGGATAATGTAGAGGTAAAAATTACTATTCCCACTCCAGTGAGGGCAACAGTAGGGAAAGTGTTGGATAGCGGGAGGGTAAAAATTACTATTCCCACTCCAGTGAGTGCAACAGTAGGGACGCGTTGGATAGCGTAGCCATTAAATTTACTATTCCCTCTCCAGTGAGTGCAACAGTAGGGAAAGCATTGGATAGCAGGAGAGTAAAAATTACTATTCCCAATCCAGAGAGTGCAACAGTAGGGAAAGCGTTGGATAATATAGAGGTAAAAATTACTATTCCCACTCCAGTGAGTGCAACAGTAGGGAAAGCGTTGGATAGCGGGAGGCTAAAAATTACTATTCCCACTCCAGTGAGTGCAACAGTAGGGAAAGCATTGGATAGCGTAGGGGTAAAAATTACAATTCCCACTCCAGAGAGTGCAACAGTAGGGAAAGCGTTGGACAGCGTAGACATAACATTTACTATTCCCACTCCAGAGAGTGCAACAGTAGGGAAAGCGTTGGACAGCGTAGACATAACATTTACTATTCCCACTCCAGTGAGTGCAACAGTAGGGAAAGCGTTGGACAGCGTAGACATAACATTTACTATTCCCACTCCAGAGAGTGCAACAGTAGGAAAAGCATTGGATAGCGGGAGAGTAAAAATTACTATTCCCACTCCAGAGAGTGCAACAGTAGGGAAAGCGTTGGATAATGTAGAGGTAAAAATTACTATTCCCACTCCAGTGAGTGCAACAGTAGGGAAAGTGTTGGATAGCGGGAGGGTAAAAATTACTATTCCCACTCCAGTGAGTGCAACAGTAGGGAAAGCGTTAGATACCGTGGACATAAAATTGACTATTCCCACTCCAATGAGTGCAACAGTAGGGAAAGCGTTGGATAGGGTAGGGGTAAAAATTACTATTCCCACTCCAGTGAGTGCAACAGTAGGGAAAGCGTTGGATAGCGTAGGGGTAAAAATTACTATTCCCACTCCAGAGTGTGCAACAGTAGGGAAAGTAAATACTTCTTATATGAATAATAAAAAAAAATAATACCAATTACAAATTAATTGAAAAGTAATTAACAATTTTATATAATATAATTATTAATTAATTAAAAATACAAATACAAATTATTAAAAAACATATTACCTATTAATACAAATTATTTACCAATTACCAATTAATTAATTAACAATTAAAAATGTATTACAAATTACAACAAAACACAATAAATAAATTAAAATATTTAATTAATTACAATTAAATTACTTCCCACCCTAATCCCTATGAACACACAACCCGCAACAGAAACTAAATTAATACAATTAACATAATTATCAATTAATCAATTGATTAAAATTAATTACCAATTATATTTTTATTAATTACCAATGAAAAATTTAAATAACAAATAATTCAAAATAAATACCAATCAATAAATAAACAAATTACATTATTTATAATTAAATTACTTCGCACCCTATTCCCCTATAACCCCACAACCCGCTACAGCAAATAAATTAATAAAAGTAACATAATTATCAATTAATCAATTAATTAAAATTAATTACCAATTATATTTTAATTAATTACCAATTACAAATTTAAATAACAATTAATTCAAAATAAATACCAATCAATAAATAAAAAAATTAAATTTATAATTAAATTACTTCCCACCCTATTCCCCTATAAACCCACAAAACGCTACAGAAAATAAATTAATAAAAGTAACATAATTATCAATTAATCCATTAATTAAAATTAATTACCAATTATATTTTAATTATTTACCAATTAACAATTAATTCAAAATAATTACCCAAAAATAAATTAACATATTTAATTCATTATAATTAAATTACTTCCCACCCTATTCCCCTATAAACCCACAACCCACTACAGAATTATATTACGCAAAAATGAAATACCAAAAAATTAATTAGTTAAAATAAATTAGAAAATAAATATACACTTTTCACACATATACTAACATGAAAAATCACTTAAAAAAATTGGATATTATTAAAAAATTCATATTAACTTACTTACCTCAAATTCAATATTTTTGTTGTCTATATTCTGTCCGTTCTATATTTTTGTTGTCTTTATTCTGTTCATTCGATATTTTTTCCATTCTATATTTTGAATTCGATTATTTTTATTATTAATGCAAATCGATATTAAAAACTCAATATTTTGAGTGTATACTGTTTGCGGCCCTGCTCTGCTTTGGCTTCCCGGAGGCATTTCTCAAATGGTTGTGATTACTCTACACATCCCCTACGGCTAGGGCCCGCATTGGACAGCATATTTCACGCAAGTACATGATCCACAGAGGCAAACGGCAGGGATGCCCTCTTTACCCCCTGCTGTTTGTGCTAGCAATAGAACTCCTTGCAATAGCTCTATGCCAATCCTCGGACTGACTAGGAATACCTATCGATGGCACAGCCCACCTCACCTCCATATATGCCGACAACATCCTCTTATACCCACGAGGTTTAACGGCTAAGGCAGGGCCTCTCCCCACTCTCCTTTCCACGTTCGAAAGGATCTCGGGTCTAGCAATTAATCCTAGGAAATCACATGCCTACTTCTTCCAGGATGGACCTCTACCAGATGAGCTACCATTCTGCACTTAGAAGTTCCCTGTAGTACTCACCACATTTAAATACCTCGGAATTCAGGTTTACAGGTCACAGGCGGTTCAAATTGAAGGCCATCACGTCTTTGCGCTCTAGCTGTCCTTCTGGACCTCCTTGCCTCTCTCAGTGATGGGCCGCATTGCCATCTCTAAGATGGTGGTGCAGCCTCGGATGCTGTAATTCTTCATAAACTTACCCATAGTGCTCCTGCAAGCAATATTTCGCACCTTGAACACTATATTAGTGGAGCTCATCTGGGGGACAGGCTGCAGAAGTGTGAGTCTGCAGAAGATACAGTTAGAGCCCCACCGGGGTGGCTTGGGGGTCCCTGACTTCAAGACCTATTACTACGCGAGTCCGATCTAGTGGCTGTCCTATTGGACTGCGGGGAGGAGCCTACAAGAAATTGGATACACACCTACAGACATAGATCGGGGAAGGCTACATTGTCTGACCCTCCCTAAAGCCAAAATTCCCAGGGAGGGTCCTCCACTACTAAAGACAGCACTTTAATGCTGGAAGAAGGCTATACAGTTCATCTCCGCTGTGACCCCTTATTCCCCTAATATCCCACTATTGGATATTCCCACCCTCAGTGGTAGACTCACAAAGACTAGAATAAGAGACTGGACAGAGGTCAAAGTGGAAGAAGTTGGGTCCTTTTTTGGGGAGGGTAATCTCCTTGACCATGCCACCTTTATGAGGACCACTGGTGCATCCGAGCACCTATACCTAGTGCATGCAACAGTAGCTTACTACATTAGAAACACATGGGCACCGCAGGTCACGGAACCCCCACAAACTAGTTCACATATTATATCATATGCGGAATGACAAAGCTTGTACGTACATACTTGAACATCCCAAAAGGGTGTCCCGCAATGTTAGGCTGAAATTCATACAAACCATGGTGGTACATATAACCTATTTAACCCCACAGAGATTACATCGCATGTTCCCGGAGGCGCACCATTATTGGCCCCGATGTAAGGGAGATGAGGCGGACTTCATTCATATACTGTGGTCTTGCCCTCACATACAAGCTTTCTGGACTGGAATACAACATTCCCTTGAGGAATCCACACATGTTAAAGTTCAGGATAATGTTGTAGACTGCCTCCTGGGTCTCCGCAAATACACTAAAGCCTTAAAAGTACAACAGTGATTTTTGGACCTTGCTCTCAGTCTTGCAGTGCGATCCCTCACTAAAAGATGGAAATCCCCTAGATGACCCACGCTAGCCGATTGGCAGGAGGATGTGATACACTGGGGGGTGAAGAGAGTGAGGCGTTTAGTCCATAGGTCTCAGACAGCATAGGAGTAATAGGAACACATGAACAACCTTGATAGATAATAACGTAAACATGTAAATGCAGACCAGGAGGGCGGGAGACGGGAGGCGGGTAAAGTTTGGACTGTTCAGTTTTTTTTTTATTGTTTGAACACCTAGAGGTTTCATATTCCTGATTTTTGAAATGTCTTAAAAAAACTATATGAATAGGACCCTACCGTTCTCATCGACGAGATTACACAACCTAAATTTATGCACTCAACTGTTCACGCAGATCGGAATGTACATAGTGTATGTGCCTGAAAAAACAACAAATGAAAAATGACTGTATGTACACTTATTGACAATGTATGATGCTAAAAGGATCTCAATAAAGTGAGTTAAAAAAAAATCTTTCACTGATCAAAAAGTTCTTTGCTCTGGTCGATGGACCATTAGTTGAACTAGTTGATGGTTAAATGACCTAATTTAACATATTCTTTACTAAATGTAAATAACCACAGACTTGGAAAAGGTTTAAATCTTTATCTAAATTTCAAAATGCATGTGAACCATCTCAAATATACAGTGCAGTCACCATCATTCATAGGAGAAAAAATTCAATTAAACACATACTCTGGATTCACGCAATGATCAATGCTCAGAAAGGGAGAGGACAGAGAGAAAAGAAAATCTACAAGCAGCACGAAATTATAGTTACTAAGGATGGTGTGAAGACCAAGTCCCTGGACAAAGGACTGGTAAGGTTCCCCTGGGATAGATCAAGCAACAAAGACTTCAGGACAGGAATCAGGACAGGATAGATGACCTCTTTAGAAACCGTGGTACAAAAGGGGGTGGTGATGGACGGAGCATCTGAACCAATCAAACACTCACACCCAGTCAACAGATCTGGGTTTAATCCATCACCGTTCTTTAGACCACTCTGCCACCCCAGTTCAGACATGGCCATATGCAAATCAGTCTGACCCTGTGCCTCATGGGAACAGTCCAGCCCGAACTGCCAAGCCATGCCTTCCCTGGACCGAAAACAAGCTCCCGAGGACCGGTTTCTGGCATTTCAGCCGTCTTCAGCCCGGCTTGCTTGAATCCAGTGGCAAAGTGAGCAAGGGACTCACGTCTAAGCATACCCTGCCAACTTATGGCGAACAAAGTGGTACAAAAGGGGGTGGTGATGGACGGAGCATCTGAACCAATCAAACACTCACACCCAGTTAACAGATCTGGGTTTAATCCATCACCGTTCTTTAGCCTACTCTGCCACCCCAGTTCAGACATGGCCATATGCAAATCAGTCTGACCCTGTGCCTCATGGGAACAGTCCAGCCCGAACTGCCAAGCCATGCCTTCCCTGGACCGGAAACAAGCTTCCGAGGACCGGTTTCTGGCATTTCAGCCGTCTTCAGCCCGGCTTGCTTGAATCCAGTGGCAAAGTGAGCAAGGGACTCACGTCTGAGCATACCCTGCCAACTTATGGCGAACAAAGTGGTACAAAAGGGGGTGGTGATGGACGGAGTATCTGAACCGATCATCACACCATGCTTATATGTCACTTTATTCTATCAGGCCATTGTTCATAAACCCATCCCCTTTTTATTCATTTTTTTTCCCCACCCGCATTCACATTTCATCTGCAACAATTGTAAAACAGTCTGGCATGTAAGCTCAGTCTTTTAAGTTTTTCACTTCAGGTTCTCTAGCTCAGGCACTCTGCATCCTTGTCCTCTTCCCGACCCTTATGTCATCCTTCCGGGTTGACTTTCAGTGCCCATTCGCGAATATCACATGGTTTAGCTCACTGCAGTCATACACAAATGGCCCAAATGGGCACTGGTGAAAAAGTCAGAAAGACAGATGTTACTTTAAAAAATAAATGGCAATTGTACGCCCACGGGTCTGATTGTTACCACTGCCCCTCGGCTATTCCTGTAGGACAAGGCTTTTTTCAAGGACTGGTCCTTAATAGCCTGGCGCTGCATGCGAGATTGGCTAATCATGATAATTAGTACCGCAAAACGGATAGCCAGCGCCATAGAGATGCAGGTGATGGAGGCACAAATCAAAACCACCATCACTGGTACCCTCTTTATCAAACAAATCGAACAAAGAATTTAAAGATTCGATACTCATATCTAAAATTGAGAAATTTAAGAAAGATCTGGCTAAATTCAAACATAAGGTGGTTTACCCTTACACCAGCGACAACTCTACCCCTCCAGAGTTCAATAAGAAAGGAAGGAGATATGGCTTTACATACTCGGGCAGTAGCTCTGAAGATAGCCTTAGTGACTCTGAACTTCCCGATACCAACAGGCAACAGTTCAGAGGTCGAGGAAGAAGAGCAACTTAGAGAGGACAGACTACACCTCATTTCCAACAATGGTGGCCTCCAACACCATGGGGATTCTCGCCACAACAGTTGCAACCACCAGGTGCACCTTTCCAGTTATACCCACAAGACTTTAACAACCAGTCTTTTTTAGGGTCAGGCCTAGGCAGATCCAAAGGCAGAAGAAGGAGTCGGCAACCACAAGTGCATTGGAATCAACCACCGTACGTGCGCGAGCAAATAGGCACTCGCAGCAAATTCAAGCAGAATCAGAACCAGTTACAATCAGGGACGAGCACAGAAGTGATTTGATAGTGAATCTGAGCAAGAAAATATTGACCACAGAGGAAGAAGAGGTTCTTAATAGAGGCCTTGGTTTCGTTGTGATGTCAGATGGAGACAATTTTCTAGTACAATGCAAGCTTGCGAGATTTTTTCACAAGATACGTTTACATTATTTTTTTAAAGACAGAGACAGAACACAGACCTTGACAGTTATTGGAAATACCGGGCTGAAGAAGCGCTCTACTTTCAATCCTCCAATACAAAGTGTACCACTTCATGTACTCATATTTGAGAGAGCGGTGCAAGAAGAAATCACCAACTTATGTACCAACAAAAGAAGGAATTACAGCAACCTACCCAAGAAAGAGCAAGCTGCTCTATGAGCACTCACAGAGGACCCTGAAATAACAATTAAGCCCGCAGATAAAGCCAGTGCAATTGTGATACTGGACACTGAGGCCTATCGAGTTGAGTGCTTGAGACAATTGGACAACAGGAGATTTTACTGTCCACTTAAAGAAGACCCCACAGAGAGGAGAATCAGTAAAGCCATCACTGAAATAGTGGAAGAAGCCTACAATGAAGGATGGAGAACATCGCAAGAAACAGCACTCCTCCAAACTACTCACCCTGTGATGCCGTACTTTTATACTTTACCCAAAGTACATAAGATCCAAAGACCACAACCAGGGAGACTCATATTACCTGGGATAGGCTTTTTTTTAGAGCCATTATCTACTTTTGTAGATTTCTTCTTGAGGCCATAGTAAAGAGAATGCCCAGGTATCTTCAGGATATAAAAGATGTGCTGCGCTTTTTACCTACGGTGAAAGTTGACTCGAAGCAAGACCTGTTGGTCTTCTTCGATGTCGAATCACTGTATACATCTATTCCCCAAGATGAGACGCTGGACACAATTGCATCAATCTTGAACGATACCAATCTGGACTCCATCACACCGGTCTATTTTATCATGACCCTGGCACATCTGGCTAAAAAAGAAAACTTTTTCAAATTTGAAGAAACAATCTACCTCCAAGTCTCTGGCAGGAGCATGGGGAGCGTTTTTGCACCAAGCTTGTCGAATTTATATGTCCACACTTTCGAACAAGAGCATGTGTTGAATAACGATAATCCCTTCCATGATTCGATCAGACTATTGAAGCAATATATCGACAACATTCTCGTAGTGTGGCGTGTTGACCTAGAATCTTTGGGACAGTTCCAACAGTGGCTAAATACGTGGAATAACTTTCTGAGATTCACACTTGAGGCACATAAAACCAGAATATCTTTCCTCGACCTATCCATTTTTGTAACACCAACAGGATTGGGAAGCGAACTTTATCGGAAACCAATGGCACGGAATTACCTCTTGAGGTATGACAGCCAGCATCTGAAGGCCCTGCGTGACAATTTGCCGTTTGGCCAATTTTTATGGTTAAGAAGGAATTGTTCCACTCCCGAACAATACAGACAACAGGCCCAAAATCTATCTAATCAATTGACAGAGAAGATGTACCCGAAAAAACTCATCAAACGAGTGTACAAACGCGCTACTGACAACCACAGAGAGGCATTATTAGAACCACGGATTAAAAAACCACCCCTGGGGCGCTTGATCTTTGTCAATATGTTCAGTACACTGACCAATGGCATCCAGAAGTGCATTCGCAGTTGCAAAGACAAAATTCCACTGCGCTGTTCGCTTTCAAAAGAGGGCACAATCTATGTGACAAACTGGTACAAACTGGTACACACGTGACCAAAAGAGCAAGGGCTAAGAAAAATTGGTACACTCTGGGAATAACCTGCAGTTCAGGGCCACTTTCCCTGTAGAGCCTGTGCCATCTGCCCACAAATTAAACATTCAAAAATAGTCGATATCGGCACGACCAGACCATGGATACAGAAAATGTTTTCTAATTGTAACAGCGATAATTTGATCTATCTGATACAGTGCCCCTGCAAATACCAATATGTAGGGATGATGACTCGCAAAGTTAAACTGAGGATGCCGGAACACAAAAGCACATTTAGATGTAAAAAAAACAACACTGAACTAACAAGGCATTTCACTGAGCTTGACCACGAGGCAGATGAATTCACATGGACGGTTTTAGAAAAACCTTACATACCACCTCATGTGAGTGTTAAAGCCAGGTTTCTCTTTAATAAAGAACAGAAATGGGTGTTTAAGCTGCACAGTGACACCAAGGGCCTTAACAATGGCATACCCTGAACTGCCTTATGAGCCTCTGGGGTAGACAAGCGTCATACAGGGTTTGCTAGAAGCCATGACCACCTACCAGGAATTAACCAAAATATAAGGTCTGTGGAACGGCTCATAACTCCAATCGGTAATATATGCCAGCTGCTTTTTAACTTTTCCATAGGTCTTAGAGAGACTGTTTAATTTTTCCATTAATTTTCTCCTTAGGTTTTAGCGAGAATGTACAGTTCTCTCTAGCGAGCCAGTCCTGTAGTTTACAGGAAGTATTACATCCCTACACTGGTTTGGTTGCATACACAAAAAGACATCAGTAGAGGAGAAGTAAACTAAAAAGAATGAGAACTGAGCTCGCACAATAAAAGAGGCTGCAAGTTTAGCTCTTCATTATTATCTTTGTAAAGCATTCATACTGAACTACCATTTCCGGGTGGAGCTAGGTCACTTTGTAGTCCCCTCTATTTTCATGATTCCCACAAGTTTTTCAATCAAACTACAACTTCCGGGAATTACCACGTCATTCTGTAGTCCACATTGACGTCATTGAGAATCGTTGAGGGTCACGTGGGGAACTCAAAATGAGGCAAGATTGGTGCCGCCAGGGCCGTTTCCACCATTAGGCAAGACTAGGCGGCTGCCTAGGGCGGCAAAAGCACTAGGGCGGCAAAAGGGGGAACATTTTTTTTATTTGAACCTACGAAAATAAAGAGCTACTACTGAGTACATTACCCATACGAAAATCACGTTAGTGCCGCCCGCCTTCCACCAGATCATCACAGGGGAAGAGCCTCGCCCCCTAGGTTTCTTCAGGGCAAGTGACAGCCATCCGAGCCGCTATGTTCTGCTTGAACTATTCATCGTAATGCTCAACGCCGAAGTGAGTGATTGGAAAAGCGTGCTGCGGATTTGTTCGCACATGAAAGTTAATTGTAAGGATCAGTGACAGTTTTAGGAGTTGAAGCCAGTTCGGGTGCCTCGTGCCTGGCCTGTAGTCCCTTTCCTGACTTCTTGGAGTACAGAGGTGTCGGAGTTTGAGCAGTGTGCCCCGCACGCTCTGACTGGCTCTCATCTAGTTTAAGGTGGCCTGGACTTGGCTGCCAGACTGTAGGTGGCTGCTGAAATAAAGGCTTTGTGGCTCGATGCGAGAAGGCACTCTTGTTTGGAATGAGTGGAAGGACGTGTAACGCAGACCCCATATCATTTAGCTTTAGGATTTCAGAATTGGACTGCACAGGGGGAGAGATGGAATGGCGTGTGCGTATGTTATGGGGACGTGTGTGTATATGGGGGGTAAGGCTATCTTTGGCCCTTGTATGTGAAGATGGAAAAAGGAGCGATAACAGCTGCAGCAACAAGATGTACTGATGTTTAATCTCGAAAAGAGTTATTATGAACCTATTGTCTCTGGATATCGGCCGCTGCCTCTTGCAGGGAAACAAAAGACGCATTTTTTAACGTTTCTAGACCCACGATTCTGCATCGAACCTAGTGCCCACAGAGAGCTGGGTGTTGATTTGTTTATGTTTCCTGTTGCCTATGCTGCGAGGGAGGGGGGTGCTGAAGCCCTTTGAGCCCTATGGGCGTTGTGCGCCTGATCTAAGAGCTGTCCAGAAGGTCACGTGTGCACCACACTGACCTGCGGGGGTCTCATGGCACTCAAAAAACAATCCTCCACTTGCGAGGGGGGGTGGATAAGCTCTCCCAAGGAAGGGCTACAGTAAAATAAACTAACACACCAGAGGCCCCCTGGATCCTGCCCTGCTCACCCCCATCCTAATACTTTACACTGTCCCAAGGGGTGCTTTCTCCCACCAGAGTCTAAACATCCAGTCATAGGCTCAAGGTGGCATGACGTAGCATTGAGGGCCCCGAACAGTGATGAGGGACCCACATTTCTTCATCAGACATTCATTTCAAGGGTCACCTGGAGAGGATGTGGCTAAACGAAAAGAGCGGGCGATTTTAAAGCTGGGGAACCGGGTTGGAGTCTCAGCAGGGATGCACAACACCATGTGATTCTGGGCAAATCACTTAATCTCCCAGGGCCTAAAAATGAATGTGTCTGTCTGTAATGCAACTGGTGCTCATGTAAAGTGCTCTGATGCCTTTGGGTGGAGTTCGCGCTATATAAAACTGCAAAAGAAATACTTGGTAGGGGGCCCGTGCTGCTTTTGGGGAGCATTGAATCAGATGACGTAGTAAAATAACAAAGAGCACAGCGCAAGAGGCTTTTCTCATCACCATAAATTCATAAACAGCCTCTGAAGACGTATAACCAGTAGGTGCGACTATATGTTTAGGACGACGAGGTCACACAAGGGCGTCACAGAAGGACGTCCTCGAGGGAGCAGAGCAGGAACACTCAACTGAAAGACAACACACCACACTCTCCAACATGCAGCAGTCACAAGTGACGACCCCTCAGTGAGGAGTGAGGCAAAGACAGAAGCTGGCAGAGTTCGGCTGCATCAGGGCAGAGGCCACGTCCTGGGCCGATGTCTAGAAGACATAAAAAGAAGCACGTCGACAGTCTGTTCACGGTCACCTACCATGGGTCAAAGGTCACCTACACCTGCAATAGTTCAGGAGCACCCACTGCAAGGAAACTAAAGGACCCCTAAGCGATGAGGCTCTGGTAGGATTGAGCACACAAGCATTTTTAATGTGTGAATTAATTAATGGGTGAATGAGTTGAATGAGTGCAATGTGTCTGTAGGAACGGGTATAGTTGGAAGAATGAAAGTAAGCTAGAGTGCCTTTACGAGGGATCGCATAAGACCATGTTACGATAGTAATTACTGTACTAACACTGTTCTTCCTTCTACCAAATTCACAAATATTTATTTTGCATGAGTGCATGCATGGGAACCACGCGAATGGCCAGAATTCGAGAAGCCGCTGTTTGCGGCATTTGTTATTTGCACTGATTTTTAGCACACAATATAGCACCAAGTGCCGGTTTTGCAGAATTCCTCCTAATTTTGCAGTTCCCCAAAAGCTCCCGATAATATGTAGATAAAATTCTGCAATTTTTGGTGAAGTTAACCCAGTCTTTCCTCAGCCGACAAAATTAACACTACTGGTTTGGGTTATATTACTAATTATCGGCAGCGAGGAGCTGTTGCAAAAAGCGCTGCACAGAGAAAATAACTGTTGAAAGAAGAGGGGTTTCCTTATAATGTCGCTCTACATCACCAAATGTTTATTTTTTCTTTTCTTAAAGACCCCCAACGCAACTCCTCCTAGAAATGTCAATTGGTAGGCTCTTTAATAGGGCAATACATGTTTTTTGCTTTTGATTGGGGGGATTGCTGGCAGTAGGCAACAATAATATTGTATTTAGTATGTGGGCATTGCATGTCTACATGCGTGCTTGACGGAAGGTTAATTTGTTTCAGGTTTTGAAAACGAGTTGCACTTGACGCCTTGGTTGTATTTAAACACAAGGCTCTATTGGGTATCTGTGCACATAGTCCTGTGAGTGTTTGGCTACCATAACGGTCTGACCTGTGCCTTTCGTTGAGGTCATTTGCAGGACCGACTGTTGTGATTGTGTTTCCTGATAGTAAATGAGAGTAACATAGAAGAGTTTGACAGTAGAGGGTGTGCCTCTCTAGGCTGGATGACAGGGGAAGAGAGTGATGGTAGTAAAAGGGAGGGGGCGGCATTTTTCAGTTCTCGCCTAGGGTGGCAAAAAACCTAGCAACGGCCCTGGGTGCCGCTGCACCTCCCGCTGACTCAGGAGAGCCTGAGGCACCGACAGAGAGGTAAGATGACTTGCCTGCATTGCCATTTAACCTTGGAGGCTTTCCGCTTTTCTAAGTTTGCTAACTAGCCTCGCTCCAACCTCCTGAAATGGGCGCTCATTCTTATGCTATTTACCCGTACCGGGTAGAGGAGAAGTTCATAGTGCCAACTCGCTATATTTTTTGTGACTGTTTGGCAATGATTCAGCTTTAATAATGAGCGCTTGTTCCCGTGCTAATTACCCGCATGAGTTAGAGAAGAAGGTCTGAGAGCCGACACGCTCTATCTCTACAACATGCGAGTGGTCTACAATGTATTAGCTTTAATATTGACTAGCTTTAGAGGTCATGCCAATGCAGTCTGTCTCAAAAGTGGTAAAGAACTGACCCTGCATATGTATACAAAACGTGCATGAATATGCAGAAGTAAAACGTAGGCCCATGTAGACCTTATATGCCTTAGGGGCAGCCCACTCGTGTGCAATATTGTCGCAGATCTGAATGGAATTGTTTACACTGACTAAAGACAATTTCAGGAAGATATGCATGGTAACCTGGTTAATGAGCCAACACATGTAACCAAGGTGAGCTCCATATTTGTCAGTAATATGCGTGTGTACATATTGTTTACTGATTAAGTAGAAAAGTTTGTTTTTGTAGATGAGTAGGCACTGATAAAATACCGTTTTCTGGAAATGAAACCGCTACATTTAGGATCCTCAAAGAGGAGAAGTCTGCTCCATTCTTTTGCAGTGTGCTTTTAATTATGTCCTCTTTTAAGAAGGTGTCCATTATTGAGCAGAGGAGTACAATATGTAGAACACTCAGGAAGGGGCAGATAAAGTAAATTGATGTTTGTCTCTTACTCCCCTCAATAGTGATTTCACTCTCCTTACAGGGTGGGGTCGCCCATACCTGAGTTGTTACCGGGTGAGGTGAGGTTTATAACTCATACAAGACAGGTGAGTGCAGCAGCTAAATTATGATACAGCGGTGTAATATCAAGAATTTATTGGTATACGTAATATCCATTAAAACCATCTGCTAAGATGAATGAGTATTTGTGAGCAACTATAACTGTTTAATTATTTAACAACAAGGCTCTGTGTGCTTATTTCTTACAGGTGTGAAGAACATTCCGCTTGTATTGAGGTACTATCATGTAAAAGGTTGTATTTGATGACAACTGTAAGCACTTTTGACCAATTTGGGAATGCAGTAGCCATCTATTGTGTAGGTCCTGAAGAAAGCCTGGGCCAGTGGTCCATAAGTCTGAAAATTGTTGACCATATTGTGAAGTGGCCTATTTGTTGAAAGCTGCTTCTACACTATTTTAAAATAGGATTGGTAGAGATGTTTGTATTAAAGGTAGTTTTTCTCTCCCAAATTCTTTTTAACTTCACTCACATGCACTGCACTGGTAATTCCATCACCCAAGCAATTGATATCCATTCTTGAAATCTGTAACTAGGTGACCTAACGGTCTCTTTTTCTTTTGCTTCTACTTCCTCCTGTCGTGATTTCCGTGGCCTAGTCAAAATCCGATCCACAGGACCTCCCTGTTATCTAGAGGGGTAGTGGTAGGAAGGAAGGATATCCAAATGATGACACTGACCTCTCTTGGTAGTCGATGAAAAACCAATCGTTTCACGAAGGTCTTTTTTCTGATATATTTTTTCTCATGCTTTTATGGATACTCGCTGGGTGTTTTCAATCTTGTGTGATTTGATAAATTAGTTCTTGCTCCCTTCATAGACCACCAGATTATTTTGTAGTTGATATTAGTTGTATTGGGGATTAAATCTGTGGCTTGGTCATTAAACTTTCCCTAGGACCCTTTCTCCTTCTGGAGGTGTAGTGAATGAATTCACTGTGTACCACCCATCTCTACTCTATACCAATTTATTTGTTAATTATTTCCCCGCGTTAGCATTTGCAAAATCACGTGGTTTAGTTTCAAGCAAGCAGATGCAAAGCACACATGCTTTCAAGACTCCATATTAGTACCTTCTGCTCATTCACAAGAATTTCCCTTCAAGCAACAACTCGTCATACTTCGTAGATGCAGTTAACACATGCACAATTAAGATTTCCTGTTTAAAGCCATTTTAGTCATTTGTTTGAGTTATTGAAGTTAGGAAACACATACGCAAGCTTCACTAACCCGCATGTTGGTGTGGTGCACATTAGTTTTACACAAACAGTTTTTAATACTTGTTTGTGAGTTAAAGGAGGGGATTGCCTTCAAGCAAATCTCTTTTCTACGAGTCCTTGCTACATCACATTGACTGAGACAATGTCGGGCGGATGAGGGAGTGTTTATGGCTGCCAGAGCTGAGGAGCATGCTGAACGACAATCCACTGACATGGAGGGTGGTGTTGCCCAAAGTTAATCAGTAATGAGCATAAAATGTAAACAAAAGAGTAAGACTGAGGACACAAAGTGTTCTCTGCAAGTAAATGTGGATTTGCATTTCCACACAAAGGTAAATAACGGTCATTGGACAGATATGTAAAGGCTGTGGGAAAGAAAACCATTTTGTGAAAGTTTGTAAAGTGAAGGAAAAAGCAAGTGTGTTACGGTGTGAAGACAAAATGGCAGCCAGAACATTCCAGAAGCAACATCCAAAGCAACCCCACAGGCGGCAACATCAATTGAATCAAATTGACACTGAAAGAAGTTGATTGTCATCTAAGTCATCATCATACAGTTTGTCTGCCACAGTATTTAGTGAAAGTGAGGAAGACTGGCAAGACGCGAGGAGCAATTTAAGTAAAAAGAAAGTCGACCTGCCAATGCAACAGAGTCCTACAATGTCTGAAAATAACAGGAAAGCCAAAATGACAGCCTATTCCTACCCCTTATTCAGTTAGGACAACATGCTTCCACTCTTCAATCAGACTTAGCTCTACTACGTCTACTAACAGTGTCTAATAAAGTAATTCTCTTGAACTGGAAGACATTGAATAACATGTAATTTCACACATGGTGGGCATGGCTCACCTGTCTTCGAAGCACGTAGAAGATTTTACCTACCTCTACATGGAACCTCGTTTTGGCTCAATCCATTTGGCACACACTGAATAGCTTTGTGGCTGTCAAATTATGGCCTCTTGGTCTACTCTGCTCCCTCCTCAACCAGAGCTGTCATTCACAGCGTTTTCTATCTGTCTTCCACCCACAAGGTGTTCCCCATCCTCCTACTCCTTTATTATCCCCTCCTCTTTTCTCTTCCTACCCATAATTTATATAGGGTCTCCCTACTGTAATCCTCTTCCACATTGTGTGTGCTAGGACTATGCATTACTGTTTTTATAGGCTCTATTTAGCAAAACTCAATGTTGCCCTTGCCATTGTGATGCCTCACCTTCTGCCCTCTGACAATTTTGAATTTGACTCAATTTATCATTATTCCCCTTCTTACAAGGTTGTAGGTGGAAGCAATGTATGTCTGCACTGACATTTCAGCATGTTCTTTCAGGCTTCATGCATGTATGTATTGCAAGCTTTCAGTTTCGTACTGTCTATAATAAAATAATAAAATATTTAGAATAAAAATGACTCCTGGATACCATTTTTCTTGACAGTGGTGCATCGATGAACATAATGCCTGAAGAAAAATATCATGAATTGTCTCCATTACTGTGACTTACGCCATAGAAAAGCAAAGTGTACCCTGGGGCTGCATCGATACCCATAAAAAGTCAAGTTTAATTTGTAGTTTCATTGATACACAAAAAAACAAAGATGCAATCACCCATCTATGTGCTCCAAGGTACAGCAGCAAGTGGCTATCTGCTTCATTTCAGAACAGATGCTGATATGAGACCAATTTATGTGAATTACGATCTGAATGAATTAGTAAGTCGAGTTCATTCATTGTTTCATGGTTTGGGAAATCTAAAGCCTATGAAAGTAAAACTACACATTAATGACAATGTCCATCCTGTTGTCCAGACACATAGATGAGTGCTTTTCATTTTTAAAAGAAGCTGTTGAAAAAGAATTTGAATCATTACTTAACAATAACATTATTAATCATCCAACTGGTCAGACACCATAGTTTTCTCCAATAGTAGTAGTGCCCAAAAAGGACACTGAGGAGCAAAAGAACGACAGCCAAGTCCATATATTACAATAATGAAAAAACAACTAAATGGTGCCAAGAATCTCCCTTGGCTTGATTTAACCCTACGTGATGATTTAAAGGTTATCATCACGTAGGGTGGGCGTAGTTAGCGAAGTAGCGCTACGCGAAGTGCACTTCGCACTACGCGAACTTCACGTAGCACTACGCAAGCTGCATAGTAGCATGTTCGCACTGTGCAAGATGCGATTTCAATGATTGCACAGTACGGACAAGCATCTGCCACTGTGCAATCATTGAAAACAGCATCTTGCACAGTGCAAGCTGTAGTTTTCTGCCGCTCGAGTAGATTTTTACTCGAGCAGCAGCTTTCTCACCGCGGACTGGTAGTTTCTCATCGCGAGCGGTCGCGAGCATGCGCGACCACCCGCAATCAGAAAAGTGACCTCCCCGCATTGAGAATCTCGCCGGGATGTCATTTTGCTTGCTCGCGGACACGAACATGACGTTGAGGCCAGCAAACAAGCAAAAAATGACCTCTGCACTACGCTACGCTCCACTATGCGTGTTCGCACTGTGCTACGTGCAGCTCGCGTAGTGCGAAGTTGCACAAACTTCGCAAACTATGCGAGCGTAGCGTAGTGCTTCACCCAGGGTTAATCATCAGTTGGAACTTGAAGAAGATTGCAGGTATATTACAGCATTTTCAACACATGTTGGTCTGTTTCAATATAAAAGACTCAGTTTTGGTGTGTCATCTGCTGCAGAACTTTTCTGAGACTTCATTTCACGTGTCATTCATTCGGTTGTGAATGTATTAAACTATAGAAATGAAATATTGATTTTCAGAGCTATTTAAAAGGAGCATGATAAAGACCTTACTCAAGCATGTCGCTTACTGACTGGTGCAGGCCTGACTTTGAATGCAGACAAGTGTGAGTTCCACAAGACCAAATTAAAATTATTTAGCCATATATTTCTGACCCTGCTACAGTACCAGCACTGTCTAATGCTGATCCCCCACGAGAGGTTTCTATGATGCGCTCATTTCGTGACATAGTCAGTTACTGTTCAAGATACATACGAGAGTTTGCAACCAAAAGCACGCCTTATAAGAGTTAACCCAAAAATATTTTATTCAAGTGGTCACAGGAATGTGAGAGAAGTTTCAAGAAAATCAAACAAGCCATTGAAACTGTTACTGAAATGGCCTATTTTAATAAGAGATTAGGCGCTATCCTGGCACAACAGACACCCTCATGCCCAAAGGCATATTGTTGCATGTGCCAGTAGAAGTTTGCCCCAACCAGAACATACTTGTTTCAACCCGAGAAAGAAAGTTTGGCCACGGTATAGGCTTCCGAACATTTTCATGTCTTCCTGTATTGAAAGCCTATTATGGTGGTAACCTATCATCAAGCTTTATTGACTATCTTTGGCAATTCAAAAGCTAAGATGCCTTGTCTCGTTCAACGGTGGGGACTCCGATTACAACGTATGATTAAACCATTGTACATTATCCAAGGAAGGATCAAAACACTCCTTACTACTTTGCCAGAGTTCTTATACAATGTTAAGATACTCCATCCAAGACAGCTGAAGCCTACATTAATTTATTTCTAAAGTTAAATACACCAGCAGCCATATCGCTAGTCCAGATTATCACTGCCACGAGCCATGATAGTTATGTGCAGAAGTTTAACGATATAATTACACACAAGTCATGGAACTGTCATGCTCGACCTCTCACCAGTGAAGGTTAACACCAAAACTATGAAAAGTAAGCACAGGCAGTAAATTCTGCTCCGCTCGCTGAGTTTGTGAAATTTGCGGAGGAAAGCGAAATTCCTGAATTAATCTTTTCGGCCATGAAGCAACGTTGTTTTTCCATTTGTGTGGTCGAGTTTTCTTTTTTTTCTTTTTTTTATAAATTTTTCAAAAGGTATACAGTACCAATGTCAAGATTAACAAAAAAGGACCTTTACACTACCGCATTCATCATCCCAGTGATAGATATTAATAACAACGATGTGCAGGAACATAGACTACATGCAGGTACATATGATACAACAAAGGGATAAAAGGATACGATTCATCAATGCAGTTAAATATCTGGATCTGTAAGTAAATAGTCTGTTAAATATTTCCAGTAATCTTTCGGTCTGGAACGGGCGGGCAATTCTTCTTCATATGTTTGCAATGTATCACAGCAGTAGGTCATGTCACAAATCCATTGTTTGGCGCTAGGCGCATTCTTACTTTCCCAGCACATAGAAATTCTTCGTTTGGCTAACAACAATGTTATCATCTAAAATTTACGTTTCAGAGCCCGGACATCGTTTAGGAGCCCTAACAGACAAACTCGGATGCTACATTCAATATCAGTCGCCAACATTTCTGCTAATATTGATGTGACCTTCTCCCAATATGTGTGAATTTTCGCTCAATACCATGCCATGTGAATGAAATCTGCCTGGTCAACCCCACATCTTTTACATCTCGCCTCTGATCTGAGACCACATCTCTTAAGTTTTACAGGTGTGTAATACACTTGATGAAGGTATTTAAAGTGCAGGAGTCTTAAATTGCCGTTCGGTGTTAGCATTTGGATCAATGTGCAAGTCGTCTTCCAGTCTGCTTCTGTAATGGGGTCGTCTAGTATATTATTCCATCTATCCAGGGCCTTGGGGTTGTTATAGTTTATTTCATTTTGTGCTACATTATATAACCGGGAGACTAAGTGTGTGGTGTTGGAAGAGGTCAGTATAAGTTGCAAGGTGTCTAGCTGTGTCGGTTCATGTGGATAGCTTGGGTATAATTTTTTGATCGCCCCCTGCAGTCTGTGGTAAGTAAAACGGAACATCAATGTTTGAGTCTGTATGTAACCCCACAACCCGCTACAGCAAATAAATTAATAAAAGTAACATAATTATCAATTAATCAATTAATCAATTAATTAAAATTAATTACCAATTATATTTTAATTAATTACCAATTAAAAATTTAAATAACAATTAATTCAAAATAAATACCAATCAATAAATAAAAAAATTAAATTTATAATTAAATTACTTCCCACCCTATTCCCCTATAAACCCACAACACGCTACAGAAAATAAATTTATAAAAGTAACATAATTATCAATTAATCCATTAATTAAAATTAATTACCAATTATATTTTAATTATTTACCAATTAACAATTAATTCAAAATATTTACCCAAAAATAAATTAACATATTTAATTCATTATAATTAAATTACTTCCCACCCTATTCCCCTATAAACCCACAACCCACTACAGAATTATATTACGCAAAAATGAAATACCAAAAAATTAATTAATTAAAATAAATTAGAAAATAAATATACACTTTTCACACATATACTAACATGAAAAATCACTTAAAAAAATTGGATATTATTAAAAAATTGATATTAACTTACTTACCTCAAATTCAATATTTTTGTTGTCTATATTCTGTCCGTTCTATATTTTTGTTGTCTTTATTCTGTTCATTCGATATTTTGTCCATGCTATATTTTGAATTCGATTATTTTTATTATTAATGCAAATCGATATTAAAAACTCAATATTTTGAGTGTATACTGTTTGCGGCCCTGCTCTGCTTTGGCTTCCCGGAGGCATTTCTCAAATGGTTGCGATTACTCTACACCTCCCCTACGGCTAGGGCCCGCATTGGACAGCATATTTCACGCAAGTACATGATCCACAGAGGCAAACGGCAGGGATGCCCTCTTTACCCCCTGCTGTTTGTGCTAGCAATAGAACTCCTTGCAATAGCTCTATGCCAAGCCTCGGACTGACTAGGAATACCTATCGATGGCACAGCCCACCTCACCTCCATATATGCCGACAACATCCTCTTATACCCACGAGGTTTAACGGCTAAGGCAGGGCCTCTCCCCACTCTCCTTTCCACGTTCGAAAGGATCTCGGGTCTAGCAATTAATCCTAGGAAATCACATGCCTACTTCTTCCAGGATGGACCTCTACCAGATGAGCTACCATTCTGCACTTAGAAGTTCCCTGTAGTACTCACCACATTTAAATACCTCGGAATTCAGGTTTACAGGTCACAGGCGGTTCAAATTGAAGGCCATCACGTCTTTGCGCTCTAGCTGTCCTTCTGGACCTCCTTGCCTCTCTCAGTGATGGGCCGCATTGCCATCTCTAAGATGGTGGTGCAGCCTCGGATGCTGTAATTCTTCATAAACTTACCCATAGTGCTCCTGCAAGCAATATTTCGCACCTTGAACACTATATTAGTGGAGCTCATCTGGGGGACAGGCTGCAGAAGTGTGAGTCTGCAGAAGATACAGTTAGAGCCCCACCGGGGTGGCTTGGGGGTCCCTGACTTCAAGACCTATTACTACGCGAGTCCGATCTAGTGGCTGTCCTATTGGACTGCGGGGAGGAGCCTACAAGAAATTGGATACACACCTACAGACATAGATCGGGGAAGGCTACATTGTCTGACCCTCCCTAAAGCCAAAATTCCCAGGGAGGGTCCTCCACTACTAAAGACAGCACTTTAATGCTGGAAGAAGGCTATACAGTTCATCTCCGCTGTGACCCCTTATTCCCCTAATATCCCACTATTGGATATTCCCACCCTCAGTGGTAGACTCACAAAGACTAGAATAAGAGACTGGACAGAGGCCAAAGTGGAAGAAGTTGGGTCCTTTTTTGGGGAGGGTAATCTCCTTGACCATGCCACCTTTATGAGGACCACTGGTGCATCCGAGCACCTATACCTAGTGCATGCAACAGTAGCTTACTACATTAGAAACACATGGGCACCGCAGGTCACGGAACCCCCACAAACTAGTTCACATATTATATCATATGCGGAATGACAAAGCTTGTACGTACATACTTGAACATCCCAAAAGGGTGTCCCGCAATGTTAGGCTGAAATTCATACAAACCATGGTGGTACATATAACCTATTTAACCCCACAGAGATTACATCGCATGTTCCCGGAGGCGCACCATTATTGGCCCCGATGTAAGGGAGATGAGGCGGACTTCATTCATATACTGTGGTCTTGCCCTCACATACAAGCTTTCTGGACTGGAATACAACATTCCCTTGAGGAATCCACACATGTTAAAGTTCAGGATAATGTTGTAGACTGCCTCCTGGATCTCCGCAAATACACTAAAGCCTTAAAAGTACAACAGTGATTTTTGGACCTTGCTCTCAGTCTTGCAGTGCGATCCCTCACTAAAAGATGGAAATCCCCTAGATGACCCACGCTAGCCGATTGGCAGGAGGATGTGATACACTGGGGGGTGAAGAGAGTGAGGCGTTTAGATGTAAAGAGGCAAGAGGGCTGCGCAAACAATCTATCTCAATAGAGTGGGACATTATGATGGAGGACCTTAAACGTACAGTTTTAGTACCCACACAAAGCAACATAGCACAATAGTCTAACACCACACAAGCAAGATAAGAGCTCACACTGACAAGGACATCAGCCATGAGTCCATAGGTCTCAGACAGCATAGGAGTAATAGGAACACATGAACAACCTTGATAGATAATAACGTAAACATGTAAATGCAGACCAGGAGGGCGGGAGACGGGAGGCGGGTAAAGTTTGGACTGTTCAGTTTTTTTTTTATTGTTTGAACACCTAGAGGTTTCATATTCCTGATTTTTGAAATGTCTTAAAAAAACTATATGAATAGGACCCTACCGTTCTCATCGACGAGATTACACAACCTAAATTTATGCACTCAACTGTTCACGCAGATCGGAATGTACATAGTGTATGTGCCTGAAAAAACAACAAATGAAAAATGACTGTATGTACACTTATTGACAATGTATGATGCTAAAAGGATCTCAATAAAGTGTGTTAAAAAAAAATCTTTCACTGATCAAAAAGTTCTTTGCTCTGGTCGATGGACCATTAGTTGAACTAGTTGATGGTTAAATGACCTAATTTAACCTATTCTTTACTAAATGTAAATAACCACAGACTTGGGAAAGGTTTAAATCTTTATCTAAATTTCAAAATGCATGTGAACCATCTCAAATATACAGTGCCGTCACCATCATTCATAGGAGAAAAAATTCAATTAAACACATACTCTGGATTCACGCAATGATCAATGCTCAGAAAGGGAGAGGACAGAGAGAAAAGAAAATCTACAAGCAGCACGAAATTATAGTTACTAAGGATGGTGTGAAGACCAAGTCCCTGGACAAAGGACTGGTAAGGTTCCCCTGGGATAGATCAAGCAACAAAGACTTCAGGACAGGAATCAGGACAGGATAGATGACCTCTTTAGAAACCGTGGTACAAAAGGGGGTGGTGATGGACGGAGCATCTGAACCAATCAAACACTCACACCCAGTCAACAGATCTGGGTTTAATCCATCACCGTTCTTTAGACCACTCTGCCACCCCAGTTCAGACATGGCCATATGCAAATCAGTCTGACCCTGTGCCTCATGGGAACAGTCCAGCCCGAACTGCCAAGCCATGCCTTCCCTGGACCGAAAACAAGCTCCCGAGGACCGGTTTCTGGCATTTCAGCCGTCTTCAGCCCGGCTTGCTTGAATCCAGTGGCAAAGTGAGCAAGGGACTCACGTCTAAGCATACCCTGCCAACTTATGGCGAACAAAGTGGTACAAAAGGGGGTGGTGATGGACGGAGCATCTGAACCAATCAAACACTCACACCCAGTTAACAGATCTGGGTTTAATCCATCACCGTTCTTTAGCCTACTCTGCCACCCCAGTTCAGACATGGCCATATGCAAATCAGTCTGACCCTGTGCCTCATGGGAACAGTCCAGCCCGAACTGCCAAGCCATGCCTTCCCTGGACCGGAAACAAGCTTCCGAGGACCGGTTTCTGGCATTTCAGCCGTCTTCAGCCCGGCTTGCTTGAATCCAGTGGCAAAGTGAGCAAGGGACTCACGTCTGAGCATACCCTGCCAACTTATGGCGAACAAAGTGGTACAAAAGGGGGTGGTGATGGACGGAGTATCTGAACCGATCATCACACCATGCTTATATGTCACTTTATTCTATCAGGCCATTGTTCATAAACCCATCCCCTTTTTATTCATTTTTTTTCCCCACCCGCATTCACATTTCATCTGCAACAATTGTAAAACAGTCTGGCATGTAAGCTCATTCTTTTAAGTTTTTCACTTCAGGTTCTCTAGCTCAGGCACTCTGCATCCTTGTCCTCTTCCCGACCCTTATGTCATCCTTCCGGGTTGACTTTCAGTGCCCATTCGCGAATATCACATGGTTTAGCTCACTGCAGTCATACACAAATGGCCCAAATGGGCACTAGTGAAAAAGTCAGAAAGACAGATGTTACTTTAAAAAATAAATGGCAATTGTACGCCCACGGGTCTGATTGTTACCATTGCCCCTCGGCTATTCATGTAGGACAAGGCTTTTTTCAAGGACTGGTCCTTAATAGCCTGGCCCTGCATGCGAGATTGGCTAATCATGATAAATAGTACCGCAAAACGGATAGCCAGCGCCATTCTTATAGAGATGCAGGTGATGGAGGCACAAATCAAAACCACCATCACTGGTACCCTCTTTATCAAACAAATCGAACAAAGAATTTAAAGATTCGATACTCATATCTAAAATTGAGAAATTTAAGAAAAATCTGGCTAAATTCAAACATAAGGTGGTTTACCCTTACACCAGCGACAACTCTACCCCTCCAGAGTTCAATAAGAAAGGAAGGAGATATGGCTTTACATACTCGGGCAGTAGCTCTGAAGATAGCCTTAGTGACTCTGAACTTCCCGATACCAACAGGCAACAGTTCAGAGGTCGAGGAAGAAGAGCAACTTAGAGAGGACAGACTACACCTCATTTCCAACAATGGTGGCCTCCAACACCATGGGGATTCCCGCCACAACAGTTGAAACCACCAGGTGCACCTTTCCAGTTATACCCACAAGACTTTAACAACCAGTCTTTTTTAGGGTCAGGCCTAGGCAGATCCAAAGGCAGAAGAAGGAGTCGGCAACTACAAGTGCATTGGAATCAACCACCGTACGTGCGCGAGCAAATAGGCACTCGCAGCAAATTCAAGCAGAATCAGAACCAGTTACAATCGGGGACGAGCACAGAAGTGATTTGATAGTGAATCTGAGCAAATAAATATTGACCACAGAGGAAGAAGAGGTTCTTAATAGAGGCCTTGGTTTCGCTGTGATGTCAGATGGAGACAATTTTCTAGTACAATGCAAGCTTGCGAGATTTTTTCACAAGATACGTTTACATTATTTTTTTAAAGACAGAGACAGAACACAGACCTTGACAGTTATTGGAAATACCGGGCTGAAGAAGCGCTCTACTTTCAATCCTCCAATACAAAGTGTACCACTTCATGTACTCATATTTGAGAGAGCGGTGCAAGAAGAAATCACCAACTTATGTACCAACAAAAGAAGGAATTACAGCAACCTACCCAAGAAAGAGCAAGCTGCTCTATGAGCACTCACAGAGGACCCTGAAATAACAATTAAGCCCGCAGATAAAGCCAGTGCAATTGTGATACTGGACACTGAGGCCTATCGAGTTGAGTGCTTGAGACAATTGGACAACAGGAGATTTTACTGTCCACTTAAAGAAGACCCCACAGAGAGGAGAATCAGTAAAGCCATCACTGAAATAGTGGAAGAAGCCTACAATGAAGGATGGAGAACATCGCAAGAAACAGCACTCCTCCAAACTACTCACCCTGTGATGCCGTACTTTTATGCTTTACCCAAAGTACATAAGATCCAAAGACCACAACCAGGGAGACTCATATTACCTGGGATAGGCTTTTTTTTAGAGCCATTATCTACTTTTGTAGATTTCTTCTTGAGGCCATAGTAAAGAGAATGCCCAGGTATCTTCAGGATATAAAAGATGTGCTGCGCTTTTTACCTACGGTGAAAGTTGACTCGAAGCAAGACCTGTTGGTCTTCTTCGATGTCGAATCACTGTATACATCTATTCCCCAAGATGAGACGCTGGACACAATTGCATCAATCTTGAACGATACCAATCTGGACTCCATCACACCGGTCTATTTTATCATGACCCTGGCACATCTGGCTAAAAAAGAAAACTTTTTCAAATTTGAAGAAACAATCTACCTCCAAGTCTCTGGCAGGAGCATGGGGAGCGTTTTTGCACCAAGCTTGTCGAATTTATATGTCCACACTTTCGAACAAGAGCATGTGTTGAATAACGATAATCCCTTCCATGATTCGATCAGACTATTGAAGCGATATATCGACAACATTCTCGTAGTGTGGCGTGTTGACCTAGAATCTTTGGGACAGTTCCAACAATGGCTAAATACGTGGAATAACTTTCTGAGATTCACACTTGAGGCACATAAAACCAGAATATCTTTCCTCAACCTATCCATTTTTGTAACACCAACAGGATTGGGAAGCGAACTTTATCGGAAACCAATGGCACGGAATTACCTCTTGAGGTATGACAGCCAGCATCTGAAGGCCCTGCGTGACAATTTGCCGTTTGGCCAATTGTTATGGTTAAGAAGGAATTGTTCCACTCCCGAACAATACAGACAACAGGCCCAAAATCTATCTAATCAATTGACAGAGAAGATGTACCCGAAAAAACTCATCAAACGAGTGTACAAACGCGCTACTGACAACCACAGAGAGGCATTATTAGAACCACGGATTAAAAAACCACCCCTGGGGCGCTTGATCTTTGTCAATATGTTCAGTACACTGACCAATGGCATCCAGAAGTGCATTCGCAGTTGCAAAGACAAAATTCCACTGCGCTGTTCGCTTTCAAAAGAGGGCACAATCTATGTGACAAACTGGTACAAACTGGTACACACGTGACCAAAAGAGCAAGGGCTAAGAAAAATTGGTACACTCTGGGAATAACCTGCAGTTCAGGGCCACTTTCCCTGTAGAGCCTGTGCCATCTGCCCACAAATTAAACATTCAAAAATAGTCGATATCGGCACGACCAGACCATGGATACAGAAAATGTTTTCTAATTGTAACAGCGATAATTTGATCTATCTGATACAGTGCCCCTGCAAATACCAATATGTAGGGATGATGACTCGCAAAGTTAAACTGAGGATGCCGGAACACAAAAGCACATTTAGATGTAAAAAAAACAACACTGAACTAACAAGGCATTTCACTGAGCTTGACCACGAGGCAGATGAATTCACATGGACGGTTTTAGAAAAACCTTACATACCACCTCATGTGAGTGTTAAAGTCAGGTTTCTCTTTAATAAAGAACAGAAATGGGTGTTTAAGCTGCACAGTGACACCAAGGGCCTTAACAATGGCATACCCTGAACTGCCTTATGAGCCTGTGGGGTAGACAAGCGTCATACAGGGTTTGCTAGAAGCCATGACCACCTACCAGGAATTAACCAAAATATAAGGTCTGTGGAACGGCTCATAACTCCAATCGGTAATATATGCCAGCTGCTTTTTAACTTTTCCATAGGTCTTAGAGAGACTGTTTAATTTTTCCATTAATTTTCTCCATAGGTTTTAGCGAGAATGTACAGTTCTCTCTAGCGAGCCAGTCCTGTAGTTTACAGGAAGTATTACATCCCTACACTGGTTTGGTTGCATACACAAAAAGACACCAGTAGAGGAGAAGTAAACTAAAAAGAATGAGAACTGAGCTCGCACAATAAAAGAGGCTGCAAGTTTAGCTCTTCATTATTATCTTTGTAAAGCATTCATACTGAACTACCATTTCCGGGTGGAGCTAGGTCACTTTGTAGTCCCCTCTATTTTCATGATTCCCACAAGTTTTTCAATCAAACTACAACTTCCGGGAATTACCACGTCATTCTGTAGTCCACATTGACGTCATTGAGAATCGTTGAGGGTCACGTGGGGAACTCAAAATGAGGCAAGATTGGTGCCGCCAGGGCCGTTTCCACCATTAGGCAAGACTAGGCGGCTGCCTAGGGCGGCAAAAGCACTAGGGCGGCAAAAGGGGGAACATTTTTTTTATTTGAACCTACGAAAATAAAGAGCTACTCCTGAGTACATTACCCGTACGAAAATCACGTTAGTGCCGCCCGCCTTCCACCAGATCATCACAGGGGAAGAGCCTCGCCCCCTAGGTTTCTTCAGGGCAAGTGACAGCCATCCGAGCCGCTATGTTCTGCTTGAACTATTCATCGTAATGCTCAACGCCGAAGTGAGTGATTGGAAAAGCGTGCTGCGGATTTGTTCGCACATGAAAGTTAATTGTAAGGATCAGTGACAGTTTTAGGAGTTGAAGCCAGTTCGGGTGCCTCGTGCCTGGCCTGTAGTCCCTTTCCTGACTTCTTGGAGTACAGAGGTGTCGGAGTTTGAGCAGTGTGCCCCGCACGCTCTGACTGGCTCTCATCTAGTTTAAGGTGGCCTGGACTTGGCTGCCAGACTGTAGGTGGCTGCTGAAATAAAGGCTTTGTGGCTCGATGCGAGAAGGCACTCTTGTTTGGAATGAGTGGAAGGACGTGTAACGCAGACCCCTGATCATTTAGCTTTAGGATTTCAGAATTGGACTGCACAGGGGGAGAGATGGAATGGCGTGTGCGTATGTTATGGGGACGTGTGTGTATATGGGGGGTAAGGCTATCTTTGGCCCTTGTATGTGAAGATGGAAAAAGGAGCGATAACAGCTGCAGCAACAAGATGTACTGATGTTTAATCTCAAAAAGAGTTATTATGAACCTATTGTCTCTGGATATCGGCCACTGCCTCTTGCAGGGAAACAAAAGACGCATTTTTTAACGTTTCTAGACCCGCGATTCTGCATCGAACCTAGTGCCCACAGAGAGCTGGGTGTTGATTTGTTTATGTTTCCTGTTGCCTATGCTGCGAGGGAGGGGGGTGCTGAAGCCGTTTGAGCCCTATGGGCGTTGTGCGCCTGATCTAAGAGCTGTCCAGAAGGTCACGTGTGCACCACACTGACCTGCGGGGGTCTCATGGCACTCAAAAAACAATCCTCCACTTGCGAGGGGGCGGTGGATAAGCTCTCCCAAGGAAGGGCTACAGTAAAATAAACTAACACACCAGAGGCCACCTGGATCCTGCCCTGCTCACCCCCATCCTAATACTTTACACTGTCCCAAGGGGTGCTTTCTCCCACCAGAGTCTAAACATCCAGTCATAGGCTCAAGGTGGCATGACGTAGCATTGAGGGCCCCGAACAGTGATGAGGGACCCACATTTCTTCATCAGACATTCATTTCAAGGGTCACCTGGAGAGGATGTGGCTAAACGAAAAGAGCGGGCGATTTTAAAGCTGGGGAACCGGGTTGGAAACTCAGCAGGGATGCACAACACCATGTGATTCTGGGCAAATCACTTAATCTCCCAGGGCCTAAAAATGAATGTGTCTGTCTGTAATGCAACTGGTGCTCATGTAAATTGCTCTGATGCCTTTGGGTGGAGTTCGCGCTATATAAAACTGCAAAAGAAATACTTGGTAGGGGGCCCGTGCTGCTTTTGGGGAGCATTGAATCAGATGACGTAGTAAAATAACAAAGAGCACAGCGCAAGAGGCTTTTCTCATCACCATAAATTCATAAACAGCCTCTGAAGACGTATAACCAGTAGGTGCGACTATATGTTTAGGACGACGAGGTCACACAAGGGCGTCACAGAAGGACGTCCTCGAGGGAGCAGAGCAGGAACACTCAACTGAAAGACAACACACCACACTCTCCAACATGCAGCAGTCACAAGTGACGACCCCTCAGTGAGGAGTGAGGCAAAGACAGAAGCTGGCAGAGTTCGGCTGCATCAGGCCACGTCCTGGGCCGATGTCTAGAAGACATAAAAAGAAGCACGTCGACAGTCTGTT
This sequence comes from Lissotriton helveticus, assembly GCF_964261635.1. Lineage (NCBI taxonomy): Eukaryota > Metazoa > Chordata > Amphibia > Caudata > Salamandridae > Lissotriton > Lissotriton helveticus. The sequence goes on from NC_136061.1 coordinate 521,654,492, forward strand.
CACGGTCACCTACCATGGGTCAAAGGTCACCTACACCTGCAATAGTTCAGGAGCACCCACTGCAAGGAAACTAAAGGACCCCTAAGCGATGAGGCTCTGGTAGGATTGAGCACACAAGCATTTTTAATGTGTGAATTAATTAATGGGTGAATGAGTTGAATGAGTGCAATGTGTCTGTAGGAACGGGTATAGTTGGAAGAATGAAAGTAAGCTAGAGTGCCTTTACGAGGGATCGCATAAGACCATGTTACGATAGTAATTACTGTACTAACACTGTTCTTCCTTCTACCAAATTCACAAATATTTATTTTGAATGAGTGCATGCATGGGAACCACGCGAATGGCCAGAATTCGAGAAGCCGCTGTTTGCGGCATTTGTTATTTGCACTGATTTTTAGCACACAATATAGCACCAAGTGCCGGTTTTGCAGAATTCCTCCTAATTTTGCAGTTCCCCAAAAGCTCCCGATAATATGTAGATAAAATTCTGCAATTTTTGGTGAAGTTAACCCAGTCTTTCCTCAGCCGACAAAATTAACACTACTGGGTTGGGTTATATTACTAATTATCGGCAGCGAGGAGCTGTTGCAAAAAGCGCTGCACAGAGAAAATAACTGATGAAAGAAGAGGGGTTTCCTTATAATGTCGCTCTACATCACCAAATGTTTATTTTTTCTTTTCTTAGAGACCCCCAACGCAACTCCTCCTAGAAATGTCAATTGGTAGGCTCTTTAATAGGGCAATACATGTTTTTTGCTTTTGATTGGGGGGATTGCTGGCAGTAGGCAACAATAATATTGTATTTAGTATGTGGGCATTGCATGTCTACATGCGTGCTTGACGGAAGGTTAATTTGTTTCAGGTTTTGAAAACGAGTTGCACTTGACGCCTTGGTTGTATTTAAACACAAGGCTCTATTGGGTATCTGTGCACATAGTCCTGTGAGTGTTTGGCTACCATAACGGTCTGACCTGTGCCTTTCGTTGAGGTCATTTGCAGGACCGACTGTTGTGATTGTGTTTCCTGATAGTAAATGAGAGTAACATAGAAGAGTTTGACAGTAGAGGGTGTGCCTCTCTAGGCTGGATGACAGGGGAAGAGAGTGATGGTAGTAAAAGGGAGGGGGCGGCATTTTTCAGTTCTCGCCTAGGGTGGCAAAAAACCTAGCAACGGCCCTGGGTGCCGCTGCACCTCCCGCTGACTCAGGAGAGCCTGAGGCACCGACAGAGAGGTAAGATGACTTGCCTGCGTTGCCATTTAACCTTGGAGGCTTTCCGCTTTTCTAAGTTTGCTAACTAGCCTCGCTCCAACCTCCTGAAATGGGCGCTCATTCTTATGCTATTTACCCGTACCGGGTAGAGGAGAAGTTCATAGTGCCAACTCGCTATATTTTTTGTGACTGTTTGGCAATGATTCAGCTTTAATAATGAGCGCTTGTTCCCGTGCTAATTACCCGCATGAGTTAGAGAAGAAGGTCTGAGAGCCGACACGCTCTATCTCTACAACATGCGAGTGGTCTACAATGTATTAGCTTTAATATTGACTAGCTTTAGAGGTCATGCCAATGCAGTCTGTCTCAAAAGTGGTAAAGAACTGACCCTGCATATGTATACAAAACGTGCATGAATATGCAGAAGTAAAACGTAGGCCCATGTAGACCTTATATGCCTTAGAGGCAGCCCACTCGTGTGCAATATTGTCGCAGATCTGAATGGAATTGTTTATACTGACTAAAGACAATTTCAGGAAGATATGCATGGTAACCTGGTTAATGAGCCAACACATGTAACCAAGGTGAGCTCCATATTTGTCAGTAATATGCGTGTGTACATATTGTTTACTGATAAAGTAGAAAAGTTTGTTTTTGTAGATGAGTAGGCACTGATAAAATACCGTTTTCTGGAAATGAAACCGCTACATTTAGGATCCTCAAAGAGGAGAAGTCTGCTCCATTCTTTTGCAGTGTGCTTTTAATTATGTCCTCTTTTAAGAAGGTGTCCATTATTGAGCAGAGGAGTACAATATGTAGAACACTCAGGAAGGGGCAGATAAAGTAAATTGATGTTTGTCTCTTACTCCCCTCAATAGTGATTTCACTCTCCTTACAGGGTGGGGTCGCCCATACCTGAGTTGTTACCGGGTGAGGTGAGGTTTATAACTCATACAAGACAGGTGAGTGCAGCAGCTAAATTATGATACAGCGGTGTAATATCAAGAATTTATTGGTATACGTAATAGCCATTAAAACCATCTGCTAAGATGAATGAGTATTTGTGAGCAACTATAACTGTTTAATTATTTAACAACAAGGTTCTGTGTGCTTATTTCTTACAGGTGTGAAGAACATTCCGCTTGTATTGAGGTACTATCATGTAAAAGGTTGTATTTGATGACAACTGTAAGCACTTTTGACCAATTTGGGAATGCAGTAGCCATCTATTGTGTAGGTCCTGAAGAAAGCCTGGGCCAGTGGTCCATAAGTCTGAAAATTGTTGACCATATTGTGAAGTGGCCTATTTGTTGAAAGCTGCTTCTACACTATTTTAAAATAGGATTGGTAGAGATGTTTGTATTAAAGGTAGTTTTTCTCTCCCAAATTCTTTTTAACTTCACTCACATGCACTGCACTGGTAATTCCATCACCCAAGCAATTGATATCCATTCTTGAAATCTGTAACTAGGTGACCTAACGGTCTCTTTTTCTTTTACTTCTACTTCCTCCTGTCGTGATTTCCGTGGCCTAGTCAAAATCCGATCCACAGGACCTCCCTGTTATCTAGAGGGGTAGTGGTAGGAAGGAAGGATATCCAAATGATGACACTGACCTCTCTTGGTAGTCGATGAAAAACCAATCGTTTCACGAAGGTCTTTTTTCTGATATATTTTTTCTCATGCTTTTATGGATACTCGCTGGGTGTTTTCAATCTTGTGTGATTTGATAACTTAGTTCTTGCTCCCTTCATAGACCACCAGATTATTTTGTAGTTGATATTAGTTGTATTGGGGATTAAATCTGTGGCTTGGTCATTAAACTTTCCCTAGGACCCTTTCTCCTTCTGGAGGTGTAGTGAATGAATTCACTGTGTACCACCCATCTCTACTCTATACCAATTTATTTGTTAATTATTTCCCCGCGTTAGCATTTGCAAAATCACGTGGTTTAGTTTCAAGCAAGCAGATGCAAAGCACACATGCTTTCAAGACTCCATATTAGTACCTTCTGCTCATTCACAAGAATTTCCCTTCAAGCAACAACTCGTCATACTTCCTAGATGCAGTTAACACATGCACAATTAAGATTTCCTGTTTAAAGCCATTTTAGTCATTTGTTTGAGTTATTGAAGTTAGGAAACACATACGCAAGCTTCACTAACCCGCATGTTGGTGTGGTGCACATTAGTTTTACACAAACAGTTTTTAATACTTGTTTGTGAGTTAAAGGAGGGGATTGCCTTCAAGCAAATCTCTTTTCTACGAGTCCTTGCTACATCACATTGACCGAGACAATGTCGGGCGGATGAGGGAGTGTTTATGGCTGCCAGAGCTGAGGAGCATGCTGAACGACAATCCACTGACATGGAGGGTGGTGTTGCCCAAATTTAATCAGTAATGAGCATAAAATGTAAACAAAAGAGTAAGACTGAGGACACAAAGTGTTCTCTGCAAGTAAATGTGGATTTGCATTTCCACACAAAGGTAAATAACGGTCATTGGACAGATATGTAAAGGCTGTGGGAAAGAAAACCATTTTGTGAAAGTTTGTAAAGTGAAGGAAAAAGCAAGTGTGTTACGGTGTGAAGACAAAATGGCAGCCAGAACATTCCAGAAGCAACATCCAAAGCAACCCCACAGGCGGCAACATCAATTGAATCAAATTGACACTGAAAGAAGTTGATTGTCATCTAAGTCATCATCATACAGTTTGTCTGCCACAGTATTTAGTGAAAGTGAGGAAGACTGGCAAGACGCGAGGAGCAATTTAAGTAAAAAGAAAGTCGACCTGCCAATGCAACAGAGTCCTACAATGTCTGAAAATAACAGGAAAGCCAAAATGACAGCCTATTCCTACCCCTTATTCAGTTAGGACAACATGCTTCCACTCTTCAATCAGACTTAGCTCTACTACGTCTACTAACAGTGTCTAATAAAGTAATTCTCTTGAACTGGAAGACATTGAATAACATGTAATTTCACACATGGTGGGCATGGCTCACCTGTCTTCGAAGCACGTAGAAGATTTTACCTACCTCTACATGGAACCTCGTTTTGGCTCAATCCATTTGGCACACACTGAATAGCTTTGTGGCTGTCAAATTATGGCCTCTTGGTCTACTCTGCTCCCTCCTCAACCAGAGCTGTCATTCACAGCGTTTTCTATCTGTCTTCCACCCACAAGGTGTTCCCCATCCTCCTACTCCTTCTATATCCCCTCCTCTTTTCTCTTCCTACCCATAATTTATATAGGGTCTCCCTACTGTAATCCTCTTCCACATTGTGTGTGCTAGGACTATGCATTACTGTTTTTATAGGCTCTATTTAGCAAAACTCAATGTTGCCCTTGCCATTGGGATGCCTCACCTTCTGCCCTCTGACAATTTTGAATTTGACTCAATTTATCATTATTCCCCTTCTTACAAGGTTGTAGGTGGAAGCAATGTATGTCTGCACTGACATTTCAGCATGTTCTTTCAGGCTTCATGCATGTATGTATTGCAAGCTTTCAGTTTCGTACTGTCTCTAATAAAATAATAAAATATTTAGAATAAAAATGACTCCTGGATACCATTTTTCTTGACAGTGGTGCATCGATGAACATAATGCCTGAAGAAAAATATCATGAATTGTCTCCATTACTGTGACTTACGCCATAGAAAAGCAAAGTGTACCCTGGGGCTGCATCGATACCCATAAAAAGTCAAGTTTAATTTGTAGTTTCATTGATACACAAAAAAACAAAGATGCAATCACCCATCTATGTGTTCCAAGGTACAGCAGCAAGTGGCTATCTGCTTCATTTCAGAACAGATGCTGATATGAGACCAATTTATGTGAATTACGATCTGAATGAATTAGTAAGTCGAGTTCATTCATTGTTTCATGGTTTGGGAAATCTAAAGCCTATGAAAGTAAAACTACACATTAATGACAATGTCCATCCTGTTGTCCAGACACATAGATGAGTGCTTTTCATTTTTAAAAGAAGCTGTTGAAAAAGAATTTGAATCATTACTTAAAAATAACATTATTAATCATCCAACTGGTCAGACACCATAATTTTCTCCAATAGTAGTAGTGCCCAAAAAGGACACTGAGGAGCTGCAAACGTATGCACTGATATGCGCCAACGAAACATTGCAATGGAAAAAAACCGACAGCCAAGTCCATATATTACAATAATGAAAAAACAACTAAATGGTGCCAAGAATCTCCCTTGGCTTGATTTAACCCTACGTGATGATTTAAAGGTTATCATCACGTAGGGTGGGCGTAGTTAGCGAAGTAGCGCTACGCGAAGTGCACTTCGCACTACGTGAACTTCACGTAGCACTACGCAAGCTGCATAGTAGCATGTTCGCACTGTGCAAGATGCGATTTCAATGATTGCACAGTACGGACAAGCATCTGCCACTGTGCAATCATTGAAAACATCATCTTGCACAGTGCAAGCTGTAGTTTTCTGCCGCTCGAGTAGATTTTTACTCGAGCAGCAGCTTTCTCACCGCGGACTGGTAGTTTCTCATCGCGAGCGGTCGCGAGCATGCGCGACCACCCGCAATCAGAAACCTGACCTCCCCGCGTTGAGAATCTCGCCGGGATGTCATTTTGCTTGCTCGCGGACACGAACATGACGTTGAGGCCAGCAAACAAGCAAAAAATGACCTCTGCACTACGCTACGCTGCGCTACGCGTGTTCGCACTGTGCTACGTGCAGCTCGCGTAGTGCGAAGTTGCGCAAACTTCGCAAACTATGCGAGCATAGCGTAGTGCTTCACCCAGGGTTAATCATCAGTTGGAACTTGAAGAAGATTGCAGGTATATTACAGCATTTTCAACACATGTTGGTCTGTTTCAATATAAAAGACTCAGTTTTGGTGTGTCATCTGCTGCAGAACTTTTCTGAGACTTCATTTGACGTGTCATTCATTCGGTTGTGAATGTATTAAACTATAGAAATGAAATATTGATTTTCAGAGCTATTTAAAAGGAGCATGATAAAGACCTTACTCAAGCATGTCGCTTACTGACTGGTGCAGGCCTGACTTTGAATGCAGACAAGTGTGAGTTCCACAAGACCAAATTAAAATTATTTAGCCATATATTTCTGACCCTGCTACAGCACCAGCACTGTCTAATGCTGATCCCCCACGAGAGGTTTCTATGATGCGCTCATTTCGTGACATAGTCAGTTACTGTTCAAGATACATACGAGAGTTTGCAACCAAAAGCACGCCTTATAAGAGTTAACCCAAAAATATTTTATTCAAGTGGTCACAGGAATGTGAGAGAAGTTTCAAGAAAATCAAACAAGCCATTGAAACTGTTACTGAAATGGCCTATTTTAATAAGAGATTAGGCGCTATCCTGGCACAGCAGACACCCTCATGCCCAAAGGCATATTGTTGCATGTGCCAGTAGAAGTTTGCCCCAACCAGAACATACTTGTTTCAACCTGAGAAAGAAAGTTTGGCCAGGGTATAGGCTTCCGAACATTTTCATGTCTTCCTGTATTGAAAGCCTATTATGGTGGTAACCTATCATCAAGCTTTATTGACTATCTTTGGCAATTCAAAAGCTAAGATGCCTTGTCTCGTTCAACGGTGGGGACTCCGATTACAACGTATGATTAAACCATTGTACATGATCCAAGGAAGGATCAAAACACTCCTTACTACTTTGCCAGAGTTCTTATACAATGTTAAGATACTCCATCCAAGACAGTTGAAGCCTACATTAATTTATTTCTAAAGTTAAATACACCAGAAGCCATATCGCTAGTCCAGATTATCACTGCCACGAGCCATGATAGTTATGTGCAGAAGTTTAACGATATAATTACACACAAGTCATGGAACTGTCATGCTCGACCTCTCACCAGTGAAGGTTAACACCAAAACTATGAAAAGTAAGCACAGGCAGTAAATTCTGCTCCGCTCGCTGAGTTTGTGAAATTTGCGGAGGAAAGCGAAATTCCTGAATTAATCTTTTCGGCCATGAAGCAACGTTGTTTTTCCATGTGTGTGGTCGAGTTTTCTTTTTTTTCTTTTTTTTATTAATTTTTCAAAAGGTATACAGTACCAATGTCAAGATTAACAAAAAAGGACCTTTACACTACCGCATTCATCATCCCAGTGATAGATATTAATAACAACGATGTGCAGGAACATAGACTACATGCAGGTACATATGATACAACAAAGGGATAAAAGGATACGATTCATCAATGCAGTTAAATATCTGGATCTGTAAGTAAATAGTCTGTTAAATATTTCCAGTAATCTTTCGGTCTGGAACGGGCGGGCAATTCTTCTTCATATGTTTGCAATGTATCACAGCAGTAGGTCATGTCACAAATCCATTGTTTGGCGCTAGGCGCATTCTTACTTTCCCAGCACATAGAAATTCTTCGTTTGGCTAACAACAATGTTATCATCTAAAATTTACGTTTCAGAGCCCGGACATCGTTTAGGAGCCCTAACAGACAAACTCGGATGCTACATTCAATATCAGTCGCCACCATTTCTGCTAATATTGATGTGACCTTCTCCCAATATGTGTGAATTTTCGCACAATACCATGCCATGTGAATGAAATCTGCCTGGTCAACCCCACATCTTTTACATCTCGCCTCTGATCTGAGACCACATCTCTTAAGTTTTACAGGTGTGTAATACACTTGATGCAGGTATTTAAAGTGCAGGAGTCTTAAATTGCCGTTCGGTGTTAGCATTTGGGTCAATGTGCAAGTCGTCTTCCAGTCTGCTTCTGTAATGGGGTCGTCTAGTATATTATTCCATCTATCCAGGGCCTTGGGGTTGTTATAGTTTATTTCATTTTGTGCTACATTATATAACCGGGAGACTAAGTGTGTGGTGTTGGAAGAGGTCAGTATAAGTTGCAAGGTGTCTAGCTGTGTCGGTTCATGTGGATAGCTTGGGTATAATTTTTTGATCGCCCCCTGCAGTCTGTGGTAAGTAAAACGGAACATCAATGTTTGAGTCTGTATGTAAGATAAATCCTGTATTGTTATAAAAGTCCCATTATTGTAAAGGTCTCCTATTTAACGATTCCTACCTGATGTAGAAGTCCCATACCCACCTCCTAACTGGTAACAGATATTTCAGGGTGATGGTGTAGGGGGAGGGCCGGAGCATAGAGTGGTAGTTTATTTGCCATCTGGCCTAATCTATACCATGCTTTATTGGTGGCATCTAAGGTATTAATATCTTTGTCGTGCAGTGGTGGTCGTTGGTGTGTAATTATTGCATTCAGGGGCACAGGTAGAGCATCTCCCTTCTCTATAGCCGTGTGTGTTAGGTATGGAATCTTATGATACCAGTATGTGGCATATTGTGCTTGGTCACATTGATAGTATAGTAGGAAGTCTGGCACACAAAGCCCCCCTCTGGAGTATGGTAGAGTCAGAGTACGTAATTCGATACGTGCCTGTTTGCCAGCCCATATTAACTTTAGCACTACTGATGAAATTAGTTTGAAGACCACTCTAGTAGGAAAGATCGGGATATTGTTAAAGAGGTAAAGCAACTTGGTTAACAGTACCATTTTGACAATCGCTATACGATCAGCTAGTGATAATGGCAGCTGTATCCAACGGTTTACTCTATCTTGTAGCATTGATATCACCCTACCATAGTTTGTTCTGATGACTAAGTCCGGGTCTCTGTGGTACCACACACCAAGGTATTTTATGGGGCCATCCTGCCATTCCAAGGGAAATTTGGTACTGTGCGGTGTGGTGGTGTCTGTTAAGGGTATCATAGAAGACTTTCCCAGTTAATTTGGAGTCCAGAATGATCCCCAAATTTAATGTAGTCTCTAAGTAGAGGAGCTAAATGCTGTTCGGGATCACGGACGTAAAGCAACATATCATCCGCGTACAATGAAATGTGAAGGGGCCTGCTTTGGAATTGCAATGCTGAATTATGGTGGAGCTGCCGGACCTTACATGCAAGTGACTCCAGGGCAAGAGCAAATAATAGCGGGGACAGCGGGCAACATTGTCTCGTCCCCCTTTCTATAGGTATTGCTTCCTATACGTATCCATTCCCCCAAATTTTAGTCACCGGTTGTGTGTATAAGAGTTTAACCCATTGTATAAATATCGGAGGAAAACCCATTCTATTAAGAACCGTTATTAAGTAGGACCACTCAATAGAGTCGAAAGCTTCAGCGGCATCTAACATGACCATTATTGCTTTGGTGTTTGGAGTCAGGTAATGGGATAGGGCGAACAGTGTCCTAGTGTTATGTGTGGTGGCTCGAGATGGTATAAAACCAGACCGGTCTGGGAGGACCAAATTGGTCATCAGTGGCTGCAGTCTTGTGGCCAATATCTTTGCTAAAATCTTAGAGTCTGCATTGATTAATGATAAGGGCCGGTTTGAGTCGCATATCTCTGGATCCTTCGCAGGTTTTAAGAATGCTATCACTACTGCCTCTCGTAATGTTGGTGGCAGTATGTTTTTCTCAAAAGCTTCCCCGAACATCGCAATGGCGCCAGTCTCGGCGCCAGCATATCTGTGTAAGTTTTATAAAATTCATTTGTGAATCCGTCCGGGCCTGGGGCCTTGCCATTCGGTAAGGATTTCATTATCTCTGAGACCTCCTCTTCAGTGATTGGAAGCGATAGATAGGCTCTTTGCGTGTTTGACAGCCATGCAATGACTACGTCTTCAAAATATTTTAATATCTCCGCAGGTGAAGTAATTGGTTGTGACTTATATAGTTTGCTATATGTTTGTACAAATCCTTGTAAAATGATCAGTGGGTCTGTGCAAATGGAACCTTTATCATCCCGTATCTGCGATATTGTTTGTGTTTTGCGCCCTTCACAGATTCTTGATGCCAGCACTCTTCCTGGTCTACCTCCTTCTCCAAAGGTTCTAGCCGTGGGGCGTTTGTGTATGTATTTGATCTCATCCATAGCAAAGGATTGGTGTTCTGTTAGTGTCTTTCGTATCTCCCCCAGTATAGTTATGTCATGGGTACTTTCGTACTGGGTATCTAACAATTTTAGATTTTGTCTCACATCGTGTCAGTTGTGCTCGAATATCTTGCAGTATCCCAACCGTTGTGCTCATGCAGACCCCCCAGAGTGTGGCTTTGAAGGCCTCCCAAAGTAGACATGGGTCATCTGTGGAGAGTTCATTTAGTTGAAAATATTCTTTGATTGCTTTAGCTATAGTGTCAGCGTATACTGAATCCGTGAGAGCAGGTGCGTTAAACCTCCAGCTGTATGGGGGCAAAGAGTAGTGCGGTATTTCGAGCAACAGAATTATGGGGTTGTGATCTGAAAGAGTTTTAGGCATATGTTTAATCCCTGTGGTCCATAACAGAGTCGTGTCTGAACCTAGCCAGTAAGTAATGCGAGACCAGCTGCCATGTACTGTCGAAGTGTGTCGACACTTCGCTACCACCTGGGTTACGTGCTCTCCATATGTCATGCAAGTGTAATTCTTCTATTATGTCAAGTACTTTAGTCCTTGCTTTCCTGTGTGATTCGGTCGTCCCTCCTGATCTATCCAACTGGTCATTTAAAGTTATATTCAGAAACCCTCCCCGGAACAGAGTCCTCTCTTGCTCCTCATGTAAATGTTGCCATACCTCATGGTAGAATTCCGGAGCATCAGTGTTTGGTCCGTAAGTATTAACAAACGTCAATCGTTGTCCTCTTAATATCCCTCTGAGTATAAGATATCGTTCTTGGTTATCTCTTATCATGTCCTCAAGTTTAAAATTAGTGCCTTTTTTACCACAATTGCAACTCCCCTGGAATAGGAAGAGTATATGGAGTTGTGACTTGACTCGGCCCACCTTCGGCCAATATGAGTATTTGTATGTGGGGCTATATGGGTTTCTTGCAGCAGTGCAATGTCAATGCGCCATCTGTCCATACATGCAAACAGTTGCCTTATTTCTTTTGGGTTCGTGAGCCTGCGTATATTCCATGTGATTAGATTCAATGACAGTTTACCTGGTTTGTTGGTGGTCATATTTAACGTAGGTTTTGAGAGATATAACTGTCAAACATATGTTTGGAGTGTCCCCTTATATAGCATAATCGACATCTTGTACCTGTAAAGTCTACATCATACGTACTATTATCATCTCGGATTTCAGAAATGCATCTTAAGTGTTGCGGTCCATTAAACAAAACATTTCCCCAACTCCGCCTCCCACCACCCACATCAGCAGCCCAATCCTACTGAAGCCATACCCCATTTTTAACACCTCAATAGTGCATAACTATGCGGGGAACACCCATGTAAGGGTCCGCCAAGGGTACACATCACCATCCAAGTTAATGGACTGTATTTAGTGTATCGACATATATTGCTTGAATCATATTAACTTAGTGTTAACAGAGTTGGAAATATGTTCAGTAGCGCAACAGATCGCTACGTAAATTGTAATTCTATGAGTACTAACGTTTCTCTTATGTGTCCTAGAGATCTCGCATCTTCCTAATGTTATACATTCATGGTCTCGTATGAAATCCCAAAGTTACCGATACATCAATCAATCAATCATTCAAAGCATTTGTATAGCGCGCTACTCACCCGGAGGGTCTCAAGGCGCTTGGGTGGGCGGGGGGGTCCTCTACTGTTCGAACAGCCAGGTCTTGAGTTGCTTCCTGAAGGAGAGGTGGTCTTGGGTCAGGCGAAGGTGGATGGGGAGGGAGTTCCACGTCTTGGCAGCCAGGTAGGAGAAGGATCTTCCTCCCGTTGTGGCTCTTCGGATGTGGGGAACGACGGAGAGGGCGTGGTTGGTCACTCGTAGTTGGCGGGTGGGGGTGTAGAAGGTCAGGCGGTTGTTGAGGTATCTGGGTCCTTGGTTGTGGAGGGCTTTGTGTGCGTGGGTGAGGAGTCGGAACGTGATTCTCTTGTTGACGGGGAGCCAGTGAAGGTCTCTCAGGTGTCTGGTGATGTGGCTGTATCGGGGGATGTCCATGATGAGTCGTGCTGAGGCGTTCTGGATGCGCTGGAGTCTGTTCTGGAGTTTGGCTGTGGTTCCGGCGTAGAGGGAGTTGCCGTAGTCCAGTTGACTGGTGACGAGGGCCTGGGTGACCGTCTTCCTGGTTTCGGTGGGGATCCACCGGAAGATCTTGCGTAGCATGCGTAGGATGTTGAAGCATGACGAGGAGACGGCGTTGACTTGTCTGGTCATCAAAAGGGAGGAGTCCAGGATGAAGCCCAGGTTGCGTGCGTGGTCCGTTGGTTTGGGTGCGCTGCCCAGGGCGGTGGGCCACCAGGAGTCGTCCCAGGCGGAGGGTGATGGTCCCAGGATGAGGACTTCCATCTTATCTGAGTTCAGTTTCAGGCGGCTGTTTCTCATCCACTCGGCTACGTCTTTCATTCCTTTGTGTAGGTTGGTTCTGGCGGTTGCGGGGTCGTTGGTGAGGGAGAGGATCAGCTGGGTGTCATCGGCGTAGGAGAGGATGTTGAGGTTGTGTTGGCGTGCGATGGCCGCGAGGGGGCTCATGTAGACGTTGAACAGCGTAGGGCTCAGTGATGAACCTTGCGGTACGCCGCAGATGACTTCGGTGGCCTCGGATCTGAATGGGGGAGGCGGACTCTCTGTGTTCTTCCAGCGAGGAAGGAGATGATCCACTCCTGTGCCTTCTCCTGGATTCCAATGTTGTTCAGGCGCTGCACTAGGGTGCGGTGGAAGACAGTGTCGAACGCTGCGGAGAGGTCCAGGAGGATGAGGGCCGCTATTTCCCCGTTGTCGAGCAGGGCTTGGAGGTCGTCGGTGGCTGCGTTGAGGGCGGTCTCGGTGCTGTAGTTGGCCCGGAAGCCGGATTGTGAGTGGTCGAGGGATCCATTCGTCTCGAGGACGGCGGCGGGCTGTCTGTTGACGGTCTTCTCGATGACTTTGGCAGGAAAAGGAAGGAGCGAGATGGGGCGCTAGTTTTTGAGGTCGGTGGGGTCCGCCGATGGTTTCTTCAGTAGGGCGCTGAGTTCGGCGTGCATCCAGCTCTCTGGGAAGGTGGCGGTGTCGAAGGAGGTGTTGATGATGTCCCGGAGATGGGGTGCGATGACGGAGTCGGCCTTGTTGAAGACGTGGTGAGGGCAGGGGTCGGTTGGTGATCCGGAGTGGATGGAGTTCATCGTGCGGATGGTGTCTTCAGTGTTGACCGGGGTCCAGGTGCGGAGGGTGGTGGTGGGTGGCGTTGGTGTGGTCGTGGGGTGCGTCGGCTGTGTGCTGAAACTATTGTGTATGTCTGCGATCTTGCTGTGGAAGAACGAGGCGAGCAAGTTGCAGAGGTCTTGCGAGGGAGTGACGTCGTTGTTTCCGGCGCTGGGGTTCGAGAGTTCTTTGACGATGTTGAAGAGTTCCTTGCTGTTGTGGGCGTTGTTGTCCAGTCGTTGCTTGAATGCGGTTTTCTTGGTGGTGTGGATCAGCTGGTGGTGTTTGCGGGTGGCGTGCTTGAGGGTGGTCATGTTGTCTGTAGTCGGGTCTCTGCGCCAGGTTTTTTCGAGGGTCCGGCAGTTCTTCTTGGAGCTCTTGAGTTCGTCGGTGAACCAGGAGGCTTTCTTGCTGCCGAGTCTGACGGGGGGGTTCTTCAGTGAAGCGAGGTCGTCTGCGCAGTTGGTGATCCATCTTGTGAGGTTGTCGGCGGCTTGGTTGGGGTTCGTTGAGCTGGAGGGAGGGTTCTGGCTTAGGGATGAGATGAGTTGGTCGGTGGTGATCTTGTTCCAGCTTCTGCGGGGAACCTGTTGCGGGTGGTGGTGAGTGGTGGTCCTACTGAAGCTAAAGTGGACGCAGCTGTGGTCTGTCCAGTGGAGTTCGGTGGTGTGGCTGAAAGAGATGTCATTTTTGGAGGAGAACACGGAGTTGAGCGTGTGGCCGGCGTAGTGGGTGGGGGTGGTCACCCGTTGCTTGAGTCCGAGGTTGGCGAGGTTGTCCAGCAGGGTGGTGGTGTTGCGGTCGTTGTTGTTCTCCAGGTGGAAGTTGAGGTCTCCTAGAAGAATGTAGTCAGCGGTGGGGAGGGCGTGCGGGCTGATGAAGTCGGCGATGTCTTCTCTGAATTGTGTGCGGGGTCCTGGGGGTCTGTAGATGAGGGTGCCTCTGAGGGTGGTCTTGGGTTCGGAGTGTATCTGGAAGTGAAGGTGTTCGGCGGTTGTGAGGGTGTCGTCGGAGCTGGTCGTGATGCGGATGGTGTTCTTGTGGACGATGGGGATGCCTCCTCCGGTCTGGTTGACGCGGTCCCTCCGGACGATCTTGTATCCGTCCGGGATGGCGATGGCGATGTCGGGCACTGAGGTGGCGTTCATCCATGTTTCCGTGAGGAAGGCAACGTCTGGAGATGTGGTGTCGAGCAGGTTCCATAGTTCCACGGCGTGTCTGTGGACGGAGCGGGTATTGAGCAGGATGCACTTCAGGTGGTTGCTGCTTGTGCTCGGCTTGGCGGGTGCGGTGCGGTGCATCAACAAACTATATTTAGAACTAGATAATAGCAACCATTAGTTTCACATCCTGAGCCCTCCCGCTAGTCAGTGTAAGATGGACATCTGCAATTTGCTACAGTCACCGTGTAATAGTTAGTTGCCATGTTTGGAACAATTGTACATCAGCTCAGCATAGCCTTTAACAGTAAAGCTAGTGTCTCTGGGCACTTCGACGACATATTCTAGATCGCCTTTACTTTCTCACACCCTTTGGAAAGCCACGTTTTTACAGGTCAAGTCTGATGACCGCATAACAGCGTCTACCCTTGTGGCAGTCTTATAGTTCAGAGGTGCATGAGTCTGCCATGTGCATGTTAAGTCTGCTGTGGACATTAGCTACCGTTTTTGTATTACTCGATAATGTACATAAGTTACGTTTTGCCTGTATGGCTGACTTACCGCTAGTGCAGTGTTTCATGTTCCATAATTGTGCAATATCTTACGCTGATCTATCAGTAATTAGCACCAGAATTGCCTTACTGGTTGAGATATTCAGCACATTAGTGTTACCATCCTTAGTCGCTCAGTCTTGGTCTTGTTCTTGCTCAGTTTGTCTTTGTTCTTTCCGTTGATATGTGATCTTCTTGACGAAATCTTGAGCTGCCTTCGTTGTGGATAGTATTACCGGTTTGCCGTCCCAAGTGATCTTCAGTCGTGCTGGGTATAGCATTGCGTATTCCACCTGCATGCTCCTTAATTTCGCCTTAACATTTGCAAACTCTTTAAGTGCCTGCTGCACTGCCATGGTGTAGTCAGGATAAAACTCCAAGTTGTTGCCCTGGTAGTACACTTGTTTCTTCTCCCTCGCCATCCTTAATATACTGTCACGGTCCCTATAATTCAATGCACGGGCCACTATAGGCCTGGGCGGTGCACCTGGTGGTGGACGGGGTGCTAGTGACCTGTGAGCACGTTCAATTATAAATATCGGTGAGAGGTGATCTGTGCAAAATATCGGCCGGCATAGTTCCTCCACATATGTCTCCATTCGGCCTGTATTTGTAGTTTCCGGGACACCTGAAATTTGTACGTTGTTGTGGCGCAATCGTGCCTCCAAATCTTCCGCTTTGTTCTTTATCACTTCTAGTATTTTCCCAATCCCGTCACATTTGGCAGTGCTAGTGTGTTCCTCATCTTCCACAGCTGATATCCAATTTTCTGCCTCATCCAGTCTCTCACCTTGACGATCCAATTTCATCACCATGTTATCCACGCGGCATGTGAAATGATCTAGCTTGCCGTTAATGTCTTGAAGGCTTGTTTGGATAGCTTTTAGTAGGGATTCCATACCTGTTTCTGGAGTACCGTCCGACTCTGCCTCGGTATGTGAAGGGGTCGTGGGACCACGTACCGATCTCCGCGATTCGAAAGTTTTTTTGGGCTGTTGCTTATCAGGTTTTCCCATCTCTCATGGTTGGGTCGTCTCTGTTTTATCTGCACATTGGAGTGATGTCGATGTGCATTCAATGCTACTTCTCTGAGGCCGGCGTCAACAGCGTTTATGTTTAGGAGGGTCTGTCTAGCATTTACAAATGCGCGATAAGTTTCCTTGCACCGCCAGTGGAGCAAAGTTATCTGTAGCCCAGTGTATGAGGAAGGAGCTTCAGAAGGGCTATTGGTTAAGAAATTCAAACGTATGGCGTCAATTTCCTGTATAATGAGCGAGGCGGTGACAGAGATACGCTATCTGTACATGTCCAGTGTATGGTCAGGCACTGGCACAGTGTTGTAATTCTGGAGCATGAGCTTCAATAAACGTATTGTCAACTGGGTGTTGCAGCACGCATTTTAGTGGCGGAAATGGTTCATAAATGCGCCGATCGTAGTCCGGTATGCATTTCTTTGATGTCAGATCATTGATTAGGGCTTTTCAAGTGTTAGCATGTAACAGGAGCTTTTCTAAGATGGCTGCCATTAATGTCTGTTGTGTCGCCTTCAATTGCTGCAGTCTCGCTGGGCATGTAGTACTTTTACGCTTTATATGGGCGAGGATACAGTATAGAGAGTGATGCCATTTAAGCCAGTTGTGCACCTATTCCTCTATGTTGTGTCCCTCTTGTACTTATGAATATTTGATGCATTTGTACAGGTGGGCTAGTTGTTGGGGATCCTGCCATTCGCTGGACTGTTTATCGTGTGGACCGGTGCCTCAGAATTAGCTTTGCTCAGCTACCGCCAACATTGTGATACCTTAAATCACCCTCTTTATATTGTGGCGATCTTGCAGTTAGTGTCCGACAGTGCAGATGAGGGGTGCGTGTCAGATCTAGCAAGTCGTTATGATGATGGGCGCCGCCATTTTACCCTTATATCTGTGTTATTGCCAAAAAGTCCTTAGCTCGGTTTCAAGAGCACGCGTACTGTCCCACTTACCGGTGCACTGCTTACCGTACTGCTCCTCTTTTCAGCTTTCCGGCACTCGGCGTTTTTGTTAGACATTGTCCGGCGCTTCATTCAGCACTCCCGTACAATGGCGGCCGCCATCTTGTCTGTCTCCGTTCGCAGCTCTGAACACATCTGAAAATCGTTTTCACCGCTGTCTTACGTTGTTACCTCGTTCAGAGGCGTTCCTCAGCTGCTCTGTTCATTCCGATTTCCAACTCTGCCAATTTTAAACAAGTTTGTTGCCGTATTCGTGGGGATTTACACGGGATATGGGTCCGTCCGGAAGAGCTGCCTGTTTAGCCAGCCATTCTGCAGTGCGCCCGTTAGCGCCCACCCGTCGAGTTTTCTTTTGACGCTCAACTGCGAGCCCAACAACCCTTGGCTGCTTGCAAGAGTGCCTAAGACTCTCACACCGCTGGTGAGCTCCCGTGGGACTTATTGCTCTCTTTCATGGCTACCGGCCTCAACAGCACCAATCTAACATTCTTAGAGCCGATAGGAATCGCAAATGGAGTGGTCCAGCAGCTTTTCTGCTTGAGACTTGCGCTTGAGAGGCATTTGGAGTAGATTTTCTTCTCAAACTGTCCGCTGGAGTTGTTTTTATTGTGTGAGAAGGCATTTTTTAACACCTTTTTTTATTCAAACCAGGACGAAGTGCTGCAGAGACTCCAACTTTCTGTCCAGCAACCTCCTCCCAGTGCTTTTTCCCTCTCCTGGTCACTTTTGTTTGGGATTAGGAGCTGGAAAGATCACTCTCCTTGTCTGCTGCATATTTACCATTTTATTTAAGGACTTAGTTTTTGAGATATCACAAGTTGAAAGACTGGTATGTAAGGGGGTTGTACGTTTAACTGGGGGCATGCATATAGATGATTTACTTGTACTTTTATTCTATTTTTAAAATGTATTGTGGTGTGTCGCCTGCAGTTTTAGTAGGGGATAAACAGTGTTTAAGTGGGGTAATGCCTTTGGAGGATGTGTGTTGTTGTGAACATTCTTAGCCCTATTTATTTTTGTTTTTGGCATTGCTGAATTAATGCTGTGTTCTCTGTGTTACTATGCCTCTTTTATCTTACCACTGTGTGTGTGTATGTGTGTTTGGCAAAGGCCACCATTTGCCTTTGTTTTTCATTATGCCATGTGGCCAGGGGCCATTTTCTTTTGTCAGGGCCCACTCTAGGCCTCCTTGTGTTCTTGGTTTTCCAGGTCTCCTGCTTGTTGTTGTTTTGACCAAGTGGCACTGGTGGCCATTTTTGTGTAGCCAGCCAGGATGCTTTCCCCATAGGCCTGCATTTCCTTTTTGTTTGTGGCCATGTCCCCTTGCTGGTTGTTGCTGTTCTGACCAATGTGGCTGGTGGCCATTTTGTGTAGCTAGCCAGTGTGATTTCCTCTTAGGCCTGCATTTCTTCTTTGTTTGTGGCCATGTCTCCTTGCTGGTTGTTGCTGTTCTGACCAATGTGGCTGGTGGCCATTTTGTGTAGCTAGCCATTGTGCATTCCCCATAGGCCTGCATGTTTTCTCTGTTTGTGACCATGACTCCTTGCTGGTTGTTATTGTTCAGACCATGTGTCTGACAGTCATTTTGTGTAGACAGCCATTGTTCTTTTGCCACAGACCTGCATATCTTCTCTTTGTTTCACATGCCTCATTGCTCGTTGTTTGACCATGTGGCTGGTGGCCATTTTGCGTAGTCATCCAGAGTGCTTTTGCCATAGGCTTGCATGTGTTGTTCTTCTACCATTATGTTGTAGCCATGCCTCTCTGCTTGCTGGTTCTGCATGTGTTAAGTCAGTGGCCATTTTCTGTAGGTAGCCAGTGTGCTTTTGTCATAGGCCTGCATGTCCTATTCTCTTTTTTTCTATCCTCACTGCTTATTTGCTCTGTGTTTTTTTTTGTTCATTTCCATGTGGCAATGGCAGGCAGCCATTTTGTGTGTGCAGATGGTGTGGCCCTTTGCCATATGGTTGCATGGATGGTTGAGCAATGAGATATCAGTTTAATAAATTTGAATGAATGATATTCTTGATGATAATTTCATGGATGTGTCATTAGCACTCATTGTATGAGGATTATTCTATTGTCATTTGTTCGCTGCACCTCACTGAGAGCCATCCCACATGATGCATTGCACATAAAGAAAACAGTTACAGTTGTATTGTTTTGTTGTTTTGTTGTTGCTCTTTCTAGTCCTTCCTGAGTGTACATTCACCATGAAAGTTTACGTACATGTAGTTTTCCGTATTACGATTGAACACTGTATACTATAGTTAATTATTAATGACAACGTAAGTAACCACACCAAACTATATTGTTTGTTTGTACTGCTACTTGAACTACAACAATACCACTTTTCACTGATGTTTTTCTTGCATGTTTGGTTTAAGGTTCACAAGAGAAGACATCACCAACAGTACTTCCAGACAGAAATCCTGTGCATGACATGATGCATGACTGACTACGCAAAATGGTCATCTCATCAGCTTGTTGTCAAGCTAATTGCCACTGCCAACTGACAGCTTCAAGATGGCTTCAAAGAAAGGTGCTGCCAACAAAGTAGGTAGTGAGGAGCAGAAGAAGCAGATTTAACACCTTTGGGGTACCGGCCGCAACCTTTTTCAGGACAGTTGTGCCTGCCGCACCAGCCTCTGGCAAGCAAGCTGAGAGCAGCACTCCTGCATCAACAGCATCACCTCTCCAACCTAAGCCCAGGGCCATGTCTTTCAGTGAGGCAGCCAGTGTAATCATATCAACACCAACGAGCAGTGATGTTGAATTGGATTTGTCCCTTTCGCAAAGTAGTACACAATCTTTTCAGCAAACACAGCAAAGTGGACAGCAGCCATGGCCAGCATTGGATTTGTCTGATGTTGCAGCAGAACAGGAGGTTAAGCTTCCTTCAGAGCAAAAAGTTGAACCTCCTTTTTTGAATCATTGGCTCCAACATCTCCAGCAAAAAAAAGGAGATGTACTACAGCACCATCTTCTCTAAGCACCACTTCAGACGATGATGATAGGGACATGGATTGGATCCCAACAGAAACCAGGAGAGGCAAGGGAAAATAAATGTTCTAGAAAGACATAAACTTATGGAATAGGATGAAGAGGAGGATGACGATGACGAGATAGTCATGGTGGAAGGTGACACAGGAGAATCTCACATTGCTATTCAACCAGCTCCGAGGGAAGAGGCACAGGTAACACTGCCACCAGCTCCCATATTTGCAAAGGCCCAGAAGAGACCTGCACCATCCACAGCCTCAGGAGAAGCAGAGAGGCAATCAACAACATGCCAACCTACCTCCAGTTCATCTTCAGGCATTGGCAGTGGCCCGGTAAAAAAGTACTCCTCCCCAGTTTGGGACTTTTTTACTGTTAGCAAAGAGGTGGAGCACATTGCAAAATGCATCATTTGCCACACAAATGTTCATTGAGGAAAGCCTGATGCACAATATAGAATTGGAGGCCAGACAATCCATATGAAAAAAACACAAAATCAAGTGGGAGGAGCACCTAAAAAAAAATGATGAACCTGGTTGTGGTGGTGGGAAAAGCTGTGGTACTTCAGCTACAATTCTTATCACGGGGGAAGGTGATGATGAGGAAGAAGAGGGTGATATCTTCTTCATGCAAAGCAGCCCTGTCCCCAGTAGTTTGTCAGATGATTCAACCACCTCAGCGACTTCACGATGGCACAAGAAGACTAAGAGTGAGATGATGGAGACATTGCGGCATACAGTGACTGCTTCACCACCATGACTCACATTGAGTCTGCCACTAGCTCCTACTTCTCAAAAGAGGCCTGTGTCAGTACCCCAAGAAAAGAACTAAATCCAGGCTACTATTACGGGCTTGTTTAGACAGGAGGGGTTCTATGAGCGAAACCACCCAACCACACATTTGTACAATGGGAAGCTGGCAAAAATGTTTGTGCTGGACCTCCTCCTTTTTTCTATTGTTGAAGGAGCTGAATTCTTAGAATTTGTGGCAGCCATCTGCCCATAATGCAAGGTACCAAGTAGGACCTATTTTGCCAGAATGGCTGTTCTCGAACTGCATCACAATGTGCTGCTGTTGGTTAGACAAGCTTTGCAGTCAAGTGTTGTTCACACCATCCACCTGACGACAGACATGTGGACCAGTTGCCAGGTGACTGATTGCATGTGCATCACTGCATATTGCATCTCTTTTGCAGGGGTAAAGCAAAACATATGTTTAGGTCTTTGCCCTGAAGAAAGTTATAAGAGCATTCAGCAGCATGCAACAGTGGCCATGCTTGTCATGGAGAAATCACATATAGCTGTAAACATTTTGGGGAATTTAACTGCAAGGTGTATGAATGGCTGAGAACCACGGGTCTTAAAATTGTATTTGTTGCCATGGACAAGGGCAGTAACATAGTCAACTCCATGTCAGACAGAGGCTATTTAAGGGTCCAGTGTTTGGCCCATTGCATCAACCTGGTGGTGCAAGACTTCTTCAAAAAGGAATACATAGTCAGCAACATACTGACCACTTGCAAAATAATCTGTACCAATTTCAGCCATTCTTTTAAAGCCCGGAAGCAGCTGCTGATTATTCAGTGTAATAACAGAGCACCAGTTTAAGCCCTGATATAGGAGGTGCTAACACGTTGGAGCTAGACCTTTTACATGCTGAAACATCTGTTTGAGCAATTCAAACAGATCAATTACTATGTCAATTTAAGAGGAGGGGATGAAGTTGGGAAAGCTATGACCATGGATGTGAACAAATGGGGCCTAGTCAAATGCCTGACACAGAGGCTACTCTGTTTTAAGGTTTTTACACAGGAATTTAGCAAGAAGGACGGTACGATGGGCTGAGCTATCTCATTGTTGCATCTCCAACAAGACCAGGTAAAGAATGTGTGTGAAAGGTTCAACCCTGCAGGTGTGAATTAAAACACAGAAGCACCTGCCTTGGTTGAGAGCTTAGTCCTGCGCTTTGCTTCTAATGTAAGGCTTCAACATGACATGATTGAGTCCAAAGAGTACATATGTGCCACACTAGTTGATCCACAGTACAAAAAAATTCTGCCAACTTTAATCCTTTTTTCTTAAGGGGATGTTTTAAAATACAAGAGCTGGATTGTAGATCAAGCCGGAGACTTGGAATAATGGCTGGAACTTCGAGTGCCACCCCACAGTTCTGGGGTGCCGCCTTCAACTTCCAGAGAGGGCAGTCTTGTCTCACAGCAGCTAGCAACACCATCAACCAGAACACTGGCCACAGCAGCAAAAGAAGGACAAGACAGAACCTCTGCATTGTATTGGTTTCAATTGGCAGGGGTCTGGTCCAGTGAAGAGGTGAATGCAAAAGAGTTAGAGCAAATGGCAGTGTGGATGATCATCCACAGGATGTTTCAGGAGTATCTGGATGATCCAAAAAAAGACTAATGTGGATCAAAATCCATTTGATGTTTTGGTATGGGAAGCTGCACCAATGGCCTGAGCTCAGCAGGCTCTGCAATAAAGTATCTGGCTTGCCCTGTTGTCAGTGTGTCTGCAGAACATGTGTTAAGTCCACATGGTGCAGTCGTCACAGTGAGAAGGAACAGTCCCTCACCTCAAAATGTGGAGAGATTGACTATGATCAAAATGTACCAACATTTTATACCACACAATTACACCATTACTGAAACAGCAGTAGAGGAGGAGAAAGAGGGTGATTGGTCCGAGGTTGAATCAAATGTGTTAGCTGACCAACTTCTCGGTAAACCATCTGAGTTTGAGGATGAACTCTACTTCCTGGACTACATATGCCAGTGCCCCCACATTTTCTCATAGAGGTTAGTTCTTTATTTGCAAAAAAAAAAAAAAAACATCAGCTAGAGGAAAATTATTATTTTTGTGTCAGATCTAACCTGCCCCCCTTTTTCTTATTAGTCACAATTATATTGCTGGATTGCAGTTGGAACAGTGTGTATTAAAGAAGCCTCCACTATTCCTTCATGGCATTGGGGGCAATGCCTAACCCCCTCTCATCTCTATTGCCTAATGCCTATTCCTCTGTGCATCACTTAGCAGTAGAAGAGCTTCCCCATAAATTATTTATTATCCTACAAGACTGCCTGCCACAACCAAATTCCAATGTGTAGCCTACATAAAAGATGATTGAATACCTATCTGAAGTTGAACTACCCGTGCTTGGATTGGATGAGGTAACTTCAACTTTTGCAACAGTGAGTGACTGATTGTGTGAGTAATGACTTCAGTTGATTTGCGATTCATGTGGTGGCAGAAATTGATTGAAGAAGTGTGTTGCACTGAAATATAGGAATTTACTTGATGATGATTATTGATTTGCCTTGTTTAGGGCTTGAGTGATGGGCAATATTTGTTTTAATTCCATGTAGGTGATAAGCAGCCCTATCACACTTAGACACATTTAATTAATTGCAGGGCTGTTCTCCTTTTTTCTGGTTCTTCAGACACCAGAACAGTCACTTTAGTTATCAAACAAAAGCCTAAGCACAATACTAGAATTTTGTTTCATTCTCTACTTGTTCTTCAACTGAAGTTAACTGCACTCCACGTCTATCTTGCCTAGGTCCTCATGATTCATGATGATGATGATGACTGGTCTAGGACGGGGTTACTCTGAGTCAGTACTGGAGGAGTATCATCAAAGAACTCAGGGCGGGACTGAAAGCTGCAGGACTACCTCATCAATAGCTAGAAGAAAGAAGTTAGGGATTATACTATGGACTTAAGCTCAAAGCAATACCAGGAGTCTGAAGCCTAGTACTCATCTGTGTGGAATAGAGAGACGTGCGTTTTTGAAACTCTGCTCCTTGTGTCTGTGTTGGACTTGTAGCAAAATTGATACTCTGAGTCACCATTTAGTTTTTTGTCGCTGCCTCTACGTCTTCTTAATATGCTCCTCGTGAAGCTTATCGTACTTCTGTCCTTCTCCTTGAGTCTAAATACAATCTCTGTTTTACAATATGCAGGCCTTCTTCTATTCTTCTTTACGAAAGAAAAGTGAAAGCTAGCTGAGCTCAACAACACTCCTGCTTACCCACCAGAACAGTGTATACAGTCCCCAAAAAGTGGATATTCCTGAGGAAAATGCAGACGCACCACCCAATTTTGCAATACAGTATCATTTTTATTTTAACAATCATATTAACTAAGTGAGGTGTGTGGGTTCACTCCCTAACCCAGAAGACAGAACATTTAGATAACGGTAAATTGGGTCTCGTGGGCAGTAGGCCTGTTTGCAATGCAATTATCTGCACTCTGTCTTTCTCATTCGTTTGTGTCTTTCTAACAACAGATTGATGCTGAATGATGTGCTTCTGCTTATTGCCCAGATGAATGTTGGCCTTGTGTTGTTGTGGTTGTCTTTGTCAAACCTTTACCCAAATCCTAGTACCCTTCCATTCATCAAACTCCTAACCTTCTTCCCCCGAGCTGTGTGATTTATTGAGGGGTGGCTTAACTTACACCATCAATGGATCACACACTTGGTGGGGCGGATGTGCTGAAAACAACACCAACTTACTTCTTCTAAGCAGCATCCCATTACCAATGTGCACATTAAAAATTATCAATTTTTTCGATATAAAATAAAGAACATAAGTCGTCAGCATCATCATCATTCAGGCCTTCAGATGCCTAACCGTGAATGCCTAACTTAAGCTTGTCGAATCCAGACGTTGAGACCATCTTTGATAACTTGTGGATTTCAGAAATAATACTGCTAGCTCGACATTAGCCAAAACATACTAGTATTGTTTATTTTCCCATTTTACCACAATCAGGCATTCTCATTGTGTCATCATCTGAGGGGACCAGCTGCTTTGGGACCTTGCAGCTGTGTATTGATTTCTTCCTCCTCCTGCTCTTCTAGGACCACCAGCCATGAGTATTCCTGCTGGATAAGCTCCAGCATGTGGCACTGCAAATGAGCCGCTCTCTCCTGCCTATTGGGTAGTCCGGCTGGACCGGCTGGACCAGCAGGACCAGCTATATTGAGAAAAACAAAAAACACAAATTGTAAATAATGGTCTGTGCAAACAATTGTTTTAAATAACTGGTTGGCCAAGTAGCAGTACATTGCTGTTCTCCTTGTGCCATTGGAATATATTTGATATGATGATTATGATTAGGAAAATAACAATGCCAATGTTATGTTTACTTTTACCCACACATGTTACCAAACATAAAAAAGCAGTGACTGTGTGGCAGAAAAATAATAGGCTTTGCGAGTAACTATAAACAGAACCAGACACATAGAGTTGAAAAAGAAAGGACTTCTCATTGATGAGTATGCATTATGCACTACATGGAATACAAGTTGTGTGTGGTGCTAAAATAATGAAGCAATGCACATTGCTATCCAGCACCTCTGCTAGTTTGCTACATGCTGCAACTGTTGTTCACAATTATCTATTTTTATTTTAAGGGTCCTGCTCTTCACCAAATGCATTTCTCTTTCTACCCTGTTTCCAAACAGGCTGAAGAATAATCAATAAGATACTACATCAGATGCACACCTCATGTATGAAATTCAGATATTAATATATTATTCTGTCCACCGTAAGTAGACGTTGAGGAAAATTAATCTAATGGACTGAACTACAGGTAAAGGAACAGATTATATAGATTTTATTTGGTACATTAGCCACCATGTATCTAAAAAAGCCAAACTTGATATCAAATCATTCACTTGCTACCACATTTCTCTGTGGTCTCACCCGCCACCACATATTTCCAACAAATTCATTTGCTGGGCAGTAACCAAGGAAAGAAAATTAGATCTTCTCTACTGTAGTGGTTGGGGTAGAGAGATTAGACAGGTAGGGTAGAGCTTTTTTATATATAAAAGAAAGGCCACTACACTGATCATCCATTCATCATCTTTGGCTTATTCAGTCATGGTTCAATTCAAAAGAGAGATATCTGAATAAGCGTAAATTAATCTGTAATGGGAAACCATGATATGTGTTCTGGAATTACTTCACACGGGTATCGCATGATTAAATGTGGCATATGCCAAGAATGGCCCACCCACCCTTTAATTCATATACCATTTCCTTTCTTTTAAGTTACCTTCTGTTCTTTTATGTCAAAGCTCATGAAGAGAGATTTTGCTGCATTGCAGATAGAAGGGTCCATAATAATAACTCAACCACCGCTGTGGTTGGTAAAGTTGTAGGGGTGTTTCACCTCACAGTCATTTTTTATGAAGATGAGTGACGCCATGCCAATAGCTACTGGGGATAGTAATTGCAAGAAATATGTGACCTACCAGTGCCCGTCCCTGCTGTTGGTTCTCCCAATGCAACTGATCTGTTGTCGTTTCCTCCTGCAATGGCACTAGTGCCAGCGTCACCAATGTTCTGTGTGGCTAGAATAAAACATTATACATAATTTAGTTCCCAGATATGCAACCCGAAATAAAACAGCAATGTTGCACTACAACTCAGTTGGTGTGTATATCCCAAATATCACTCTGGGCACTTGATTGGTTGGTTCATAAAGTTTTTTTTTTCTTCTTAAAACCTTTATTGAGAAATTAGCAAAATATTTTTGCAGGATTACACCATGTCAACTCAAAATCCACATTTATGCAATAAGTCATAGCAAATGTTATCTCATACACAAATCATTTAAAATGAGAACGGAGGCAGCAACACCGTGGGAGCACTGAAAACAGTGAAGGGGATCGCAAAGAAGGCACTATGGGCCAGATGTAGGTAGGGTTTTACCGGTCGGTAACGGCCGAATTCGGCCGTTACCGACCGGTAAAAGGAATTTGAGATGTAGGGGGCAGAATCGGTAATTTTACCGTTCTGTAATTTACCGATCTGTAATTTTACAGAATCTGTAAATATACCGGTCGGTAAATTTACAGAACGGTAAAATTACAGATTCTGTAAAATCGATATGTAGGTGGGACTCTGATGAGTCCCACAAGGCCTAAGAAATCGGTATTTTACCATCAAATTCAATTTGATGGTGAAATACCGATTCAGGTGAGCATGCAAATGTGTGCATGCACACCTGTGCCATATGACAGGCAGACCTGCCCTTAGGGCAGGTATGCCTGCCATATGGCCCCCGAACCTTTTTTGGGGGTGCTAGAGGGTGTCAAAGTGACACCCCCTGCACCCTTGCCAAAAATCTGTATTTACCGATCGGTAAATACCGACCTGTAATGCCCCATTCATTCCTATGGGCTTCAAAGCCCATAGGAATGAATGGAGCATTACAGGTCGGTATTTACCGAATCGGTAAATACCGACTTTTAAAGAATCGGTAAATCCACATCTGGATTTACCTACATCTCGGTACATCTATTTTACCGACTCTTAAATACCGAATCGGTAAAATTCGGTATTTAAGTGTCGGTAAAATAGATTTACCTACATCTGGCCCCAAGTGTGGTGAAGGAGAGGTTGGGGGAGCAAAAGGGGGGTTGAAAATGGAAGGAGCACAGCTCATTGGCCTTCACCAGTGGCCGCCGCGGGCGGAGCGCCAGCGTGGAGCGCAGGAGAGGTCTCAGGGCACTGGGAGTCATGGCTCAGAAGATAGGATGCAAGTGGACCCCATATATTGAGTAGGCAGGATATAAATGGCATAAGGTCCCAGAATTCGGACAGGAGTATCTGGCAGCATGCTGCATCCTCCAGCCACTGAGCCACTGTAGGTGTAGGTTTGCGACCCCAACACATGGAAACCCTACGCTGTGCAAGGACCAGTAACAAGGCAATCAATCTACGTGAGATATCTGGGCAAAATTTAACAAAGCCTCAGAGGCAAAGCAGAGGATCAGGTTGGACCAGTGAGTAGGTGATCTTAGAAATAGCAGTGCAGACCTCACACCAGTATGCAGAGACCCTGGGACACAATCAGGCGAGGTGGGGAAAGTGAGCAGCAGGCTCAGAGCAGTGCAAGCATCTGTCATTGGCGATGATCCCCATCTTGTGCATCTGGACGGGAGTCTGATAGAGCCTATGCAACTACTTAAAGTGAATAAGGCGCAGACGATAGTTAGGGGATAGACGTTTACTCTAAGTGCAGCAGTACAGCGAGTAAGCCTGATAAATCTCCGCGCCTACATCCTCACCCCACGCCACATGCACCCGGTCGGTATAGATGGAAGACGCCGCAAGAGTAAGAGCATAGATTTTAGTAACTAGCTTCTTAGGGGAGGGGGATGTATAGAGGAGGTCGAGAGTGGCCATCATAGGAGGAGGCTTGGGAAATGAGGGGTGAAGTTTCCTGCAAACAACTCTAAGCTGATAATGAAGTAGGGCATCCATGGGGCCGGGGTCAGGAGCAGGTGCGAAGAATGTGTTCCCTGGGTAAAGAACGGACAACGTAGAATGTCCCAGACAGGTGGCATGTTAAACTATACCAGAGATTTGGAGAGGGGGGAAGGCCAGGTGATGAGCAATGGGCATCATATCTGCGGAGAGCCTGAAAGTTTACGGAGTCCTTCCTAGACCCAGCATCTCAACAGTATCAATCTCGGTTCACAGGGGTTTTGCTGACGTGAATAAGGAAGTCGTGAGCGGCCAAGGGCGGCTAAGTCGGACTCCACCACGACGTGAGGCTGAAACAGAGTGGGATGGAGCCAAATGTGGAGAAAACTAGCCTGAGCGCTTAAAGCGTAGAGTTTAAAATCAGGGTGAAATGCCCGCTGCATGACATTGGGAGGATCAGAATATCCTATGCAATCCTGTGCTGTAGGAGGACCCAAATCAGAGTGATTAACAAAGAGAGGACTTTACGGAAAAAGTGAGCGGTAAGAGGGATGGGGATGTTGACAAACAGATATAAAAACATTGGGAGCACCACCGTGTTGGCAATGGCTATGCGGCCAGTTAGAGACAGTGGCAACCAGCCCCAAAGGGGGATCTTAGATTCAAGCCAGTCTACTGCGCAACCGAAGTTAACCCTCCAAAGCTCATCAACGTCCCTGATCAGCCAGATACCTAAGTATCTAGTGAGGGGAAACAGCACAGATTTGTTCCAAATCACCTGATACCGGAATAACTGCCAAAGCGTATCTCCAGTGGGCTGAGGTTTTCCTGGGGGGCGTTGCAGACTTAGAGAGTGACTTTGTCCTTGCACATGGAGACAAGCAGAGCGCGAGCCGTGAATAGAATGCCCCTCTGGGTGTGATGTTGGTGAAGGCGAGCTGCAAGAGGTTCCATTGCGATGGTAAATAGCATGGGTGAGTTCCATGCATGATGGAAATGGGCACAGAAAGCTTTCTGTTGATCTGGAGGCGGGCGGTGGGGAGGTTGCAAAGAAGCAGCACTTTACGTATAAAGACCGGGATGAAGTCTAAGCGGTGGAGGAGGTAAAACAGGAACGGCCACTCTAAGGTGTAAAAAGGCTTTGGTGGCGTCACGCAGGGCTTCAACTGCGGGGAGCGCAGGGTTGATCTGATGGAGAACGGAAAAGATGGTAGAGAGATTGTGGGAAGTCACGCGGCTAGGAATGAAACCGGACTGGTCCGGGCGGGCAGTGAACGGCATGAGGGGAAGAAGGCGAGAGGCGAGTAGTTTGTCAAAAATATGTATTGTGTGTATTAATGAGCGACCGGGGACGATAAGAATCACGCAGCTCAAGTGGTTTGTCCGGCTTGAGGAGTATAGTGAATAATGCCTCGCGAAGCGACGGGGGAAATTGGCCCGTCTCAAAGGACTCATTGTACATGGCGGCTAAGTGGGGATCAGGATGGGGTAAAGGCCTTGTAGAAGAACGACAGTAGGCGGTCCGAACCAGGGGCCTTGTCAACGAGCATGCCATTAATCGCAGATAGGATTTCCTCTACGGAAAAAGGTTAGTCAAGAAATTCCTGATGGGACTTGTGAGCCATTGGAGCTGGAATGTGTCGAAATATTGATCAAGGACATCACGTGGGGGTACAGATCCGGCAGTGTAAAGGTATGAGTAGAATGCGTTGAAGCGCACCTTAATTTCTTCAGGGGAGGTGGTCCGAATAGGACCACCATCCTGGAGTGCGGTAATGAAGGAAGCAGCCCGTGGTGGGTGAAGGAGGTTGGCGAAGGTTTTCCCAGGGCAGTCGCCCTCGCCAAACCGTCATACCCACGCCTCCCTGCCAAGGAACGCAAGTTCCCTCTTGGCCTTGTTCACAAAGCCTGTGAGTTTCCCGCGAATCTCAGCAGGCGTCTCGGGATTGACCCAAGATCCGGCAGTGTAAAGGTATGAGTAGAATGTGTTGAAGCGCACCTTAATTTCTTCAGGGGAGGTGGTCTGATTAGGGCCACCATCCTGGAGTGCGGTAATGAAGGAAACAGCCCATGGTGGGCGAAGGAGGTTGGCAAAGGTTTTCCCAGGGCAGTCGCCCTCACCAAAGCGGCGTACCCACGCCTCCCTGCAAAGGAACGCAAGTTCCCTCTTGGCCTTGTCCGCAAAGCCTGTGAGTTTCCTGCGAATCTGAGCAGGTGTCTCGGGATTGACCCAAGATCCTTATCTCCAGTTCTAGTTTGTTAAGAGTACCGCAGATCGAGCGCAGGACCCCTGACTGTTTGGACTTTAACACCATCCCAGAGTGTGGCAAGAGAATCGACCTAGCCCTCAATCAGCTAGAAGTAATTTGTGGTCAGAGTTTGTATCTCGTCGCAAAAGACCGAGTCGCGAAGCGCATTAGGAGGAAGCTGCCAGGAGAGAGCACGGCATGGCGAGTGCGGGAGACGAAGGTATAGTTGGACAGGAGCATGGTCGGAGAGGGTGCGTGCCAGGTGATCAACTGCAGCAAGCCTTGAAAGAGCATCCGGGGTGGTAATCCAAAGTTCCAGCGGGACCAGCAGCCGCGTGAGCCGGTGACGCAGGTGCCATCGCGAGCTTCGAGGCGAGTGTGGCGCCATGCGTCATATAATGGGTTATACACAAGGATGACAGCGTTACATTATAGTCACCCCTCCCCGGGGAGCACAGCTGGACCAAGGGCCAAAATGTGCGTGAAGAAATCAGGGTCCTCACTATTGGGGTCGTACAGTACAGCGAGCATTAGGGGCTGCATCTGTAGGGGGGCCATGGAGGAGCGTAAAATGCCCACCGGGATCATTGACTACTCGGGAAGACGTCTTGTGTAACAGGGTTGAAACCCCCTGAGAATAATTTGAATAGAAGGAGGAGTGAATCTCACCCCAGTGTCGAGCCAGAAGTCTGGAGGAGGTGGCTGACAACGGATGGGTCTCCTGTAAAAAAACGACGTCCACCTTATGTTGAGTGAGGTGAGCGTGGACTAGGCGCACCTTTCGGTGGTCATTAAGATCACGGACGTTCCATGTCCAGAAGACGGTGTCAGCCATGGTCCCATGTCAGAGAGTCAATAATAGGATTAGGAATAAGGAAGGGGAACATATAGTGCAGATATGAGAAGAAGTGCCATGCATATTGGGAGAAGAAGATCAGTGCCATCACCGTGTAGTCACAATGACACTCTGATACCTGATTCGGTTCGGGTCTAGTTCGCGCTATATAAAACTCTACAAAAAAAAAAGAAAAAAAAATGACGGAACAAGGTCCACATAACAACAAGAGCCCTGCAGAAGGGCACCAATGCGAACGGCATAGCCCTCACCGTGGAGATTGAAGGGACAAAGGTGCATTGATGAAATCAGGCATTAATCCAACAGAGTGCAATGGCATAGCTGGAGTGACATGTCACAAACAAACCAATTGTGCATAACAGTACAAAAAAGAACCTCATAGCCTCAAAGGGAGACAACAAGCCCCAAACCCCCCCACCTCCCACAACATCCTCCCAATCACCCATCCCCAAGAAATCCCCGACCACCGGACCCACTCCTACCCCCCAATCAGGCTGAGATTCCACCCGTTCCCACCCCAAGGACCCTCAACTGGGAAGAGAAAAGCCAGTGTCCAGAATGGGAATCATCCTGTGGAGGCATGGCGTCACCCAGCATACACCCCTGCCGTGAAGACAGGGTGGGCAAGCTGTATGCCATAGCAGACAGCCAAGAAAAGATTACAAATAACAAATAACAGCAAGCCCAGAACACATATTTGGGGATAGTATGCCCAGGGAGGCTGCAGAAGCCCTGGGGGCTAGCTAGGAGCCCAAACATTGGCAACATGGAATACAATTAGCAGACATTTAAGAGAAGACAACAATTCAGTCATTGTCCTTGAGGTTATCGGCCGCGGGGACCAGGGAGCCGGCAGGTGAAGAACGATGCGACCGATCCAACTTCTTGGCAAAGGCCTGAGCCTCCTTGGGATCCTGAAAGATGTGTAGTTTGGAGCGCTGCCAGACCCGCAGTTTGGCAGAATACACCAGAGAGTATGAGATCTCATATTTTTGCAGGATTCGCTTAGCCGGAAGGAACTCGCGGCGAGCTGCCTGGACTACGGCGGTGTAGTCGGGGTAGAATGAGCGGGGGTTTCTCTGGTGATGAATTTCGCCCTTCTCCCTAGCAGCCCGGAGTATGGTATCGCAATCCCTGAAGTTCAGGATGCCACCAAAGAGGTCTCTGATGAGCTGCTCGACAAATGCCTCCATTCGAGCAATATTGGTGGATTCCGGCACTCCAGTAATTTGGAGGTTGCTCCTCCGGGAGTGCGCCTCCAAATCCTCATTTTTATTCCGAATGAGATTGGTCACCTTATCCAACTGAAGCAATTTTTGTTAATCCTAGGTGGCAGGGTCCTCGGCGTCAGAGACCCTGGATTCAACGTGTAGAAGACGGGCGTCATGGGAGGCAACTCTGGCCTTAACTGTGTCCAGATGGACTGACAGCTGGTCCAGTTGGGCCGCTGTGCCAGTGACCGTAGATTTTACGTCCAACAAGATTGCCTTGTGGTCATCCTTGCGTGTTGGGCCGCCTCCAGTAAGGCAGCAGGGTCCCCCCATCATAGATTGCGCCCTCCTGGCACGTCGGGCGGCGCTGGTCGAAGGCGATCTTTGGCTGTTTTGGGTCGGTTCTCCCCATGGCTGACAGCAACAGGTTAATAGTACAGTCGAGCAGCAGAGGGGAAACAACAGCGCTAATAGAAGGCAACAACTCCCAGGGGCAGCCAAGCCGTGCTGCAGCAGGAGAGTTCAAAGGTGGAGACCAGTGTCCACAGGCGAAGTCCTATGCGGAGAGCATGGCTTGAGGGGGCCAAGCCAGACTCTAGACAGGTGAGGCAACACCGGCAGAACCCCCAGGGTTGACGGGCCGAGGCAGGTGAGTTTTGGGCCCAGAAGACCAGTGGGGGGTGGCAAGACAATGAGCTAGATAACCACTAACCTGGCAATGTGGCAGGAAAGCAGAGGCAGGCACCGCAGTTGCAGCAGAAAGTCTCCAAGGATGTAATGCCCACAAAGCCAAAGCAGGTGCCCAACGAGCTCAGGGGCTCCAACTGAGCTGCGGCTATCAGGCGGGCACAGCAGGCAGCCGAAAGTACGTGAGGAGCAGGGTGTCATAAGGTCCAGCACAAAAGGGCCCAAGGCCTGGGGCCCACAGGGCACGGCCCCCGCCCAGCCCAGCAATTCGGAAGTCACAGCAAGGAAGGATCCAGGGGCGTGCAGCATGATAAGGTTGCTGCCACGCAGGCCGGGACTGGACCCAGGAGTCACAGTAGGCCACAGGACATAGGTGGCTGAGGAGCGGTAGAGGACATCAGGCAGTCACAGGCAGAGCACAGGAATGGAGCCGGAGGACTCACCAGCAGAGGGCCTCGCGCAGCCCGACCCGGGAACCAAGGGACCATTACAGTGGGCACCAAGGAGCAGGGAGATGGTGCCCCTTCCACAAGTAGGCCCGGGCCGGACAGTGAGACTTGTGCACCCCCAATCCCACTGCAAGGAGCCCGAACGGCGGAGGTCCTCACTGGCTACAGCAGATTTGGATTTTTCTAAGTTCCCAGTCCGGTTCCTAGGCATGGAAGGCCGCAGCAACGGAAGAGCAAGTGGGCCCGGCCTCTCCAGCGGCATCGTCCTCACACGATGGGAACATTCAGGCGGCACAGCACCAATACGTTGTGGCCCAGGAGGCCGACAATGACATCAGTTGGTGCCCTGGGTAAAGGTGAGTACAGGTAGTGGGGAGCTGGGCCACTGCATCACTGGTGTCTGCAGGATGATTTCGGATTATAGGCTTGGCCGGCAGAGCCCACTTAAAGTGCAGCCATCTTGCAGCTGGCTAAGCCACCCCCCATTAGTTCACAAAGTTAGATAAGCCAGGTGTGTTATAATGGTCAATGAAAATCATATGGTGCTCGGTAGCGAATGCAATGGGAGTGGGACCTCATACATTTTTCCATCCTTGCTGGACTGTCATAGGTATACTTCAACTATGAATGAACGGCCTAGTCTGCAGCACACTACATTGGGGGATGTAGTCCATGATGACCATGGTCACTCTCTCATAAACTGAACTGTGTTAGAGCTAGGCATAAGCAGGAAAAGGAAAGCCTTCTGAACAAACATAGATGGTGATTTTGATTTAAAATGCTAGCTTACTTGGACCTGCTATCTGAAGCTCCACAAATCATGATAGATAGCACCAACATTCCAATAGACCAATAAAAACCTCAAGATTTTAAGGTTCTACCCTAAGATGACCACAACAATCATAAAAGGACTTACTAGGATCAGCAGAACCCTCTGCAGAGGCACTGACTGTTGGCGCCAATTGACCAGCTAGCCCTGGACCGTCCAAATCATCCCTCTTCTTGCCCTTGGGTGCTGATGAAAGAAATTAAGAAGATAAATAAAAATAGATTAGTGATTCTGTTAATAATCTCCACAAAATATTTTACGAAAAAGGAAACGCAGTCGCTAAAACAGATAACCTATAGTAATACTATCAACTGTTGTTAAGTCCATAATCCAAATCTCTTAAAAACTACATTTGGAACTAATTTATTGCATTGAATGATCTTTCATTTTATTCTATTCTCATTTCTCAACACCATTGATAAGCCAACTCAGTCTCCATTTTATGCAATGCATTGATGCATACTTCCCATCATCACTGTAAATTCCATTAAATAACCTGGATCTCTATGAGCTACATAAACAAAGTCACAGAGAGAATGCCCTACTCAGTATTTCACTATAGGGACAGAAGAAACAGTCTGCAATGGCTTCCTAATTATTCACCCAAAGCCAGCGCCTGGTGAATGCGATTAGGTTGCAGCACCTGACTAGCAGAAACTAGAACCTCACTCACAGAATACTATACGAGTATAAACTTTACTAAACATAACTTACCTCTAAGTGTGAGTAGCATGATATTCAGATTTTTTTTACAATTGTAGAACACAAATGGAACAAATAATTAATACTCACCAAGCCCCGGATTCTCAATGCCTAGCAGGTCGAGCAGGACCTGTTCCCAGTCAAGAATTGTGGCCTCAGCTGCCTTGGCAGTTCATCAACCTTGCTGGTTCGCCGCACCCACTGATGCACCATCCCCCAGTGCCGCCAACACTCCTGGCCCTGCCAACTGCTGCCAGCATAGAGGGGAGGTGGTGCTGCAAAAAAAAGTCTACTGCTGCCTCCTTCTCTGCTCCACAGATTTCCCAGGGCTGCATTCCTGGGCGGCGATGCCACCTGCATGGAAGCTCTCTGCCATGGAACTGGGTTGGGAAATAATAAAGTAAGATGAAAAGGGGAGGGAAAGTACACATACATGTAAAATACACAAACAAAAAGACGCACACTATTGTAAAAAATAAAAATTATGGGTAGAAAAAAAGTAATGAAGTTGGAGGATTTCAAAGAATAAGGAGAGATTACAATTTAGGCCCTGCATCATAATAGAGAGCAGAATAACAAGATGGCTGCACCCATGCTGACCATGTGGTGCTGTTCAGGTCCAATTTAGAACAAGGGAAGTATAGTGACTTCCCAGCGTCCTGGTAAGTCTTTTACCAGAAACTCTTCTTATTTTCAAAATTTGATTCATCGATCTTCTAATCCAGATGGTGAAGTAAAGCCTGAACCTGAGAGCCCAGTGACTACTATCACATCTTCACCATCTTCAAAGATCTCTGATATTGAATATGACAGCTCTCAGCTTCCAGTAATCAGATCAGGCCCAGTACTTAAAGCACCAAGAAGACTGAATACAGAAATGTGATTATATATTATAAATATATATATTTATGATTTATAAAAAAACAGTGTTTGTTTTTATTTAACAGAGGGATAGATGTAGTGTCTTGTGAGATCTTTCAAAACTGACCCCTTTTGGCTCCTAAAGCACTCCGTAGAGCTATGACGTAGGTGTCAGAAAGCAATGCCATGAAAGCTTGTTTTAGAATGTTGGGTTCTAGTTACATGGAGAAGAAAAAAACATGTAATGCTATGCTTTGTGTGTGGCATGGATATAGTGTCAGATACCCCGGGTGGGAAGATGCTACCCTGTCCATCAAACTCTCAATTCATTTACAGGAACTGCCTTAATGTCGATTCCCACAAAAGCAAGAGATGGCCGCTGGGCTGGTGGACATCTCTATATTTAGCAGGTAGGTTACCATTGCCATGGCGGTAATACAGAGCCCACCAAACTGATGTTATATCCTACTGTAAACTTGAATAATCATTTATCGAGTAATTTTCAAAAAGATGCAAAAAACACAAACATTAGCAAATGTTTGACTAATTTAATGTATATGAGTTAAAATGTTTGCGCTATTACAGAAACAAAAATTATGTAAGGAATATTTAGTGATTTTTCTGTGATGCATTAGAAAAACTTCTACCATATTTTATTCCCTATCAACACCACACAAACCATATGTTTTTTCAGGCCTCTGTAGTGACACCCATGAGCTCATGAATCCGTAGGTTTCCGATGGGTCAGGAAAGGCGCCATCTCTGACGCTCATCAAATTTACACATTCCCAATGGATCATTGTGACAAAAGGGCTTCCATCTCCCAGAGTTGCCTTGGACTCAACTGAGGGTCTCTAACACCATTTGAAAGAATGTAAGGACTATCTGTGAGTTAATAAGGGGAAGCTCTTTGTGAAAGATGATATACTGACATTTTTTAGAACCTTCTTGGGTCACAACAAGGCTGAAGAGAGGGAAGGGGTATTTAACTACCGGATCTGGGTCACTGAGGGCAAATTGTGAGTACAACTGCAGATGTTTATGATTTGGCTGTGGAACCCAATGCAGATAGGGAACTCAGGAGTCTGACTGAGGATCTCTATGGATTGTGGCTGTGTCACAAGGCTGCCGAGAAATCTTGAAGTGATGTCTAAGGACCAGTTGGGGTAACTGAAGGTAGCTGAAGATCATATCTATATTTTAAGCATGAGCAGGAAGCCTTTTAAAGAAGTCAAAAGACTAGGTAGGACATATCTGAATCAGATAGGTTGTCAGAACGTTGAAAGTGGGTCTCTTAGGGATCAGATGGAGGTGCCTGAGTGTGAGGTAAATGTGTCTCAAGGAAGACTTAGGGTAAGTATTCTCTCAGGACATGTTAGAGATAAATGAAGATAGGTTGGGAGGTCCCAGAGAGCATCTGATAGAGTCAGGCAACAAGGTTGGCATATTTGAAAGCCAATTGAGGGATGGCCAATGTATCTAGTGAGCAAAAAAAGGCATGTAAATGTCAACTGAGACTTAAGGTTACAAGAGACATACTGAGGTTTTCTGACAATTGATCTGGAGCGTATATTTATAGGCCAGATGTGTTTGAGAGTTGGTTTGAAGTGATGTGAAGATAACCCACAGATCGCTAGGGCATGGCATAGGGATTTCTGAAGAGGTTTTGAAGATTTATGACAGGACATCACAGATAGATGAGCCAGAGTCCCATGTGATGCAGCGAGGTGTAAGACAGCAAAAGGCATCTCTAGGTGAGACTACATTCTCTAAGTGCTATCTGGAAGTGACTGAGGGCTAGGTGGGGTTAATTGAACCTCTCTAAGAGAGTATGGAAATGGTTATGGACCAATATCGTTTATCTAAAACAAGGCAGTCACAACAAGGGCAATCAGATATTCATTCAAGAGGCCAGCACCTCAGGAAGTCCCTGCTCTGCTGTTAAATTCTAGACTCAGAAGGGTAGCAGTGGACATGGACTGGTGCTGAATAGGAATCTGTGATAAAAGAACTATTGTTGCTAAAATGTATTGCTGGTCTGCTGTGTTGAAGCATTGCTTTTATGTTTTCACTCACTTTAGTTTATGAAAAACCTGCTGCCCAAAGAGCTCCACAAACACTTCTTTGTGGTTTCCCTGAGACATTTCATTATATACTTCCTATGTTTTTGTTCTGAATTTGATTTTTTAGTGATGTAATAGTTCAGTACTTTCACAGAGATGAAGGTATGCCATCTCAAAAATTTCAATTATTCTCCTTTATTTCTGGTTTTCATAATCTGATTACCTGACATATCTGCTTTCATTGCCTTTTAGTTTTCTTGTGCTCAGGTAAATGTGGCTCATAAATACTAACAGTTCCAATTCAGGGTGAAACCTACTAGGGGCCTCATTTACGAGAAATGACGCATCGCTGCGTGAAAGCAGCGATGCGTTACTTCTCAGTGCGCACTCCTTGCGACATACCTGATGCGTCATATTTAAGGTATGACACATTATGTCGCAAGGAGTTACAGATAGGTCAGTATTTCTGACGTATCTGTAAGCGCAAAAGTGACGTATTGCTGCAGTGTGACCCAAAAGTGGCCCAAATCCAGCAATGGGCCCTTTTACATGAGGCAAGCCCCATGTGAAAGGGCCTGCGACAGTCTTACGCCTGCTGTGAGGCAGGCACAAGATTTTGACCCAACTGCGTCCTAGAAGTGATGCAGTGAAATCTCATAGATTTCCCTGCGTCACTTCTACGAGGCTTTTTGCGGGGGAACATCCCCCCGCATACATTATACCTGATGCAGGTATAATGTAGAGCAGGGGTTTACAAAGTGACGCATCTGCTTAGATGGGTCACTTTGTAAATAGTGCGCAAAAGTAGGCATGTTTTTCGCCACCGATGCATCACAAAAAGTGACGCATCGGAAGCGCAAAACTGACGCAAGGCCTCATAAATGAGGCCCTAGGTTTTTAAGATACATGTAATGTTATTTAATTTTTTTACTCCCTCCTCTTCAATGCAAGTCAATTTTAATATTAAGTTCCCCTCATTTAATTGTTTGAATCTCTTTCTCATGAATTGGGACCATTTGGCAGATATTGAAAATGTTAAGTGTCTGTGTAGTTGTTGTAAGTGGACATCTAACCCATGAGAAACCCATAGGTTTAACTGTTTCAGACCTCTGCTGTTACCTGGGACAATCATATTGGAGTTTCTCCAACTATAATGATTTTGATCTGCAACCTCCAGTGCCTGCCTTCCTTTTTAAATAAGGACAGATGTTGTAGAGCAGGGTTGAGGGATCCTGATCAGGTTGAACATCCATATGTAACCACACATGTACACACACGTAAGTAGTCTGAGCAGGCTAGCATATACTGCAGATAGCATTGTGGTCAAAGCTAAATACATTTGATTTGATGTAAGACCAAAGGGGCAGCACCTTCCACATTTTGGGTATAGCATAATATGTGTGATGATTTCAAGTAAAACCCATTATTTGCGCTGGTCTGCAGCACGGAGATTGGATGGGAGTCTCTCCTAGGTGCTGCTGGGACCTAGGTTGAGGAGAGCCGGCAAATGCAACACTGGAGGCAGCTGGCAGCTAAAGATACATTAAAAGACAACCTGCCTTTTGGACAGTTCCTGCGCATTCGCAGGAACTGCTCTATGAAATCCAACTACATGATAGAATCTGAGGATCTCAGTAACTGATTGCTGGAGCGGGGTTATCCCAAGAGACTTATCAAAAAGGCCAGAAAACGGGCTTGGTTCAGGCCTCGCAAAACCCTACTTCAACCAAGAGACAAAGCTGATTCCAGGGAACAGAGGATGATCTGCGTCACGACTTTCTCCACCAAAAGCAATGCTATCAAAAAAGTAATTAATAAATACTGGAGCCTCATATCGGATGACATAGAACAAGCCAGCCTACCAATGCACTTGTTTAAAAAGGCCAAGAGTATCAGAGACCACATTGTTCATTCTTTCCTTGAATCACCTAACCGTGCAACCATTTAGTCACTGTGTAACCTACCGCCAATTATCAGCCACCACAGATGTGGACAATGCAAGGCATGCGCCACTACCATCCAGACTAAGGAGTTTGAATACAAACAACGCAAGGTCACTCTCAAGACTTACACCAATTGCAACACGAGGAATGTCATTTGTGGCATCTTATGCCCATGCGGACTAATATACATTGGCCAGACACAACAGAAGATCAAATCTAGGGTACTACAGCACTGTAGTCGGATTCGGTGCGAGGTACCCGGTGCGCCTCTGGTAGACCGTTTCAAAAGGACAAGACATGCGCTTGACAGTCTCCGATGGTTGGTACTGGAAAAAGCCATCTTGGGACCTAGAGGTGGTAACATCGAACAAATACTGAACATCCGCAGATCCAAGTGGATGTCCCTTTTTGACTCATAAACGAGGGGCTTAACGAACAAGACAGCAGTAATGCACAACTAGCAATACTTGGCCCTTAAACCTTTGCCCAGTTCCCTACTGGGATTCTGAGTTACATGTTGAAAACCTCACTTGGCGATTGACACTATGCAGCCATCTGTATGTGTGCACGATGTCAGGTTCCGGCCCATGATGTTCTATCCATTCCACACAAAATGTTTTTCCAGTTATACTTTGCATACAACACCACCCAACCCTCAGAATAGGGGTGTTATGTTTTTCCGTGCCCCCCATTATGAAGTTTCATTCGTGGGACGGGTCCCAGGTGATGAACTTGTATTTGACCATTGTTGACGACTTACCCTCCTGTGTGAGAGGTACTCGTCATTCTTGATTTGCCGACACAGCATCTCTCGTTAAGTTAACATGCGTAATTTTTGCAGGGCAAAATATTACAATGTGTTGAGATTATCTCTCATGATATGCATGTGGACACTTGACAACGACACTGTTACTCGATGACGCCTTTACCCTCCTGTGCGTGAGGTACGTGTTGTTTTATTGCTCTTATCTTACTGTGAAACAAGACCACATAGGACACCCTTTAGTGCTACGGTTTAGCTAATAATTTAATCATGAGCCAACAGCCACAGTTTTTTACTCCACATAGTCTTCTTTTACTCATTATTTTATGCGCATGAATATACCACACTTTTCAATCAACAACCAACTTTATTCCATGTGTAACTAGACATCACATTCTCAATCTCTGGGCAGCTAGTGAGACAACGTGCAGTCTGTCTTTAGTGGTAGTCACCGCATTCGGCATGAGACTACGTGCACGCGAGTCCTCCTTTAATATTTCTAAACCGGTTTTGCCACCACACGGCTCTTTTGATTAATGCAGAGACGGTTTCCAGGAGTCATGCTGGAATCTTTCCCCCAGGTATTTACCTCTCACAAACCCTGTGTTGGCTGGCATCACCTGTGAGCATACTTAGACCTGTCTGGGAGTTTTGGGAATCGGCCATGACGAGTCTGTTTTTAGGTCGAGGACCGACAGCTGGCTTGCCAGCCGGAAGTCGGAGAATTAATGTCTTTCAGTGGGTGCTTTAAACCCTCCTCTCTCCTCGTTTCTCCTCCATTGGCTGGCTTCCTAAACGGAGGCCAGCCATTGGAGGAGAGAGGCGTCCCTCGAAAGAAGCTCCGTCTCTTTCGGATTCGGGGGCGTGTTCGTGCTGTTCGTTGCGGTTTCGTGCCAGAGGGTGGGTAATTTTCCTGTGTAGTGCATTCTCGCTGCTTCCGTATGTCAGTGCTGCGGGGGGGGGGGGGTGTTAAGCGGTGGAGGAGTAGGGGGTAACTACAAATAACGGAGTGTGCAGTGCGCTTATGGGCTGCTCGAGTGCAGATTATGTCGCTAAATGTGTTAGGTTACATGTTACCTGTGAGGGGGCTCCGTTGCTATTCGCCTGCTGTAGGGCCAATGTCTGGCTCTGGGGCCTAATCATTGCTCAGGAGTTCCCGTAGTATTGCGTACCAGTTTTCTGCAATTGGGATCTTAGAGACCCCGTGCGTCTTTCCTGTGCAGAGCTATGCTTTCTGCCACAGCCCAAATCTGCAGTGAGCGCTTCGAGGCCTGCACCGCCGGGGGTTCCACCGAGCGCCAACGCTTCGTGATCGGTCTCTTTGCAGTGATCAGCCCTCACGCCAGAAACAGAGTTAGCTCGCAAACATTTGTTTACGTACAGTTGCAAAATGCAGGTCTCCCAGGTTAGGGAAATGGCACGGCCCGTGTAGCAACTTAGTGCTGTCACTACCGACTCCCAGTACCCCCCCCCCAGTTTCGGACAGTTACACAGCATATGCATCAAGTCTGCATCAACAGCTTGAAAGCATGGGCAGGTGGCGGACGCATCAGCATGGTATTTGTATATTTGCTCTGGCATGAGGTGTGCCCTCTGCGTAATGGAGTATTTTATGAGCTGGAACTGCATGCTGTGTGGGACACCTATCGGATCCGGCAGTATCCTTCCCCACTCAGTTTCCGTGAGAGGGCGTTGAAGATCTTCCACCCAGTGTGCGATGAGGACAGGAGATTTAAAACCTTATTCATGTCCCAGAGGACCATGTATCGAAGTTCAGGAGGCAAGGATAATCTAATGATGCTGTTTCTTAAGCAGAGGAAGCTCTCCCACTGGTAAACCTGCAATCACCTTGTGGCCTGTGGAAATCGTATATCTAAATGTACTGCCCGATCAGAGAGAGAAGGTAGCCTTAGAGTATAATTGCTTCCTTAGCACAGAAAAGGCATTCAGTCTAGGACCACTTCTGTATACTTTCGAAAGGAATTTGTAAAATGCTCTTCCAATGTATAGACTAGAGGTGACCTTGACCGTTGATATTGACGAAATGTCAACAAAGCACAAATATGAAAAACAAGTTTTTCATATGTATAAGTACATTACTATTTTCGGTACAGCGGGGGTGATTAACTCATAATCACTTAAATCCACAGCAACCTTTTGTCTTGCTTCAGTCATATGCAATGTAGAATAGTAAATACACAAATAGGTAGCTGCATTTCCGTAGCAGAAGTAACTGGCAGATGTTTCCATGCAAGCCTCTCTTCTGTCACATCTTTGACCTAGGGGGTGCTTATAGCAACTCCTACAGCGCACGCATGTTATCTTGGTAATGCTCCCTTCAGCTATTCCTGATCGCGCAAGCATGCTGACTTATAAGTGCCCCCTCCCCCCACCCACTGCTACTCCTGCCTGCTCACCTAGGATGACTTGGAAATGCCCTCCATGCAGCTACTTCTGCCTGTGTACTCAATTTGACTTTGAGGTGCACTTGTGCTGCCACTTCTTCGAGTATTGGGCACTGTATAAACATGTAATTAATCCATGCATTCCTGCAGCACACACGTTGCGTTTGTAATACCCAAAGTGCAGGTACTCTTGCCTATGCATGCATACCGACATTAGATTGTCCCCCCTCCAACCCCTGTAGCTCCTCCTGCCTGCGCACGCATGTTGACTTGTGAATGCACCTCATACCGGTACTCATGCCTGCGCATCCAGGATGATTTAGAATAGCCACCCATGCAGCCACTCCTGCCTGCTCTGCTGCCCAGATTGACTAGAAATGCTCCCCCATGTAGCTACTCTTGCCTGCGCATGTATATTGCTTTGTAAATGCAGTCCTCGCATGTTAACTTGAACATGCCCCCTCAAGCTTTGCCCTCTGTAGAAGGTAATAGTGCCCACACCGCCATGGGCTCGTCCGCTTGACTCTTACACACTTACACTTCCCAAAGAAACTCAGGAGACATATCTGTGGGAAAGA
This sequence comes from Lissotriton helveticus, assembly GCF_964261635.1. Classification (NCBI taxonomy): domain Eukaryota; kingdom Metazoa; phylum Chordata; class Amphibia; order Caudata; family Salamandridae; genus Lissotriton; species Lissotriton helveticus. Next base: position 521,698,396 of record NC_136061.1, read on the forward strand.
ACTGTTGCAGGTTTATTTCATACAAGACAGGTATGACGTTATGGTGGGTCATCTTACGGGCGATCCAAAGCAGGCAGCCCCTCGCTGCCCGCATGCCTAAGGAGCCATCTTGCACGGCGAGACGATGCTCTGACGGTGCCTTTATTATCCTTTTGTGATACTCCCGCCCCCCCCTGTCAGGGCGGAGCGGTGGGGCACACCCCCGGTCGGTTCAGGCCCCCCGACCGCCCGAAGGACTAACGGGGCGCCGTCGCGGTTTCCCGGAACCTCCATCAGCTCCAGGTCCTTGGCTCAGGCACCCTTACTGTGCCAGGCAGAGGTACCCTTACTGTACCCTTCTGCCGCAGAGGTACCCTTACTGACCGTCTGCTTCCAGATCGCCCTGTAACTCCGCCTGCAACACAAAACCAGACCATTAAAAATTCAACTTTAGCGCCGCCACTCTGCTGCTGGGTCAGGGATCAGGGTGGGAACAGCGCAGAGCCGGGGAGATTACAGCTGGGAAAAGAGGCCGAGCAATGGCGCTGCCGCGCTAAATACCGGCGGGGCGCCCCTCCTCCCAGGTGAGCCCTCCCCATTGGCTTGAATCAGGAGGTAGGCACAGGGAGGGGCGCAAACAGGAAGCTCCTCTCGCCAGACGTGTGGGACTAAGGTGCTGCCCCGCCCATGCTTCCCCTGCGGGTCGCGCGGTCAGAGGCATAGTGCCCACACCGCCATGTGCTCGTCCGCTTGACTATTACACACTTACACTTCCCAAAGAAACTCAGGAGACATATCCGTGGGAAAGAACTGTTGCAGGTTTATTTCATACAAGACAGGTATGACGTTATGGTGGGTCATCTTACGGGCGATCCAAAGCAGGCAGCCCCTCGCTGCCCGCATGCCTAAGGAGCCATCTTGCACGGCGAGACGATGCTCTGACGGAGCCTTTATTATCCTTTTGTGATACTACCGCCCCCCCTGTCAGGGCGGAGCAGTGGGGCACACCCCCGGTCGGTTCAGGCCCCCCGACCGCCCGAAGGACTAACGGGGCGCCGTCGCGGTTTCCCGGAACCTCCATCGGCTCCAGGTCCTTGGCTCAGGCACCCTTACTGTGCCAGGCAGAGGAACCCTTACTGTACCCTTCTGCCGCAGAGGTACCCTTACTGACCGTCTGCTTCCAGATCGCCCTGTACTCTGCCACAGCTCTGGAGGAGGCCCCCGTCGATGACAGAGCCCCCCACCCAACATGCTACTTACAACCTGCTGCTGCTAGAGCCTCCTGTACATCTAGAAGGAAGACATCCATCCCCAACCCAGACAAGTGTACCCCATCGCTCTCGTAGTACCCTTCAGTTCCTTCTTGTATGAGTGCATGTCTGATGAACCCCAAGCCCCTCTTTCCCATGAACTTCTGCCTGGACCTGTTGACCCTACTGCGGGACTGTTCGATTGCACCCTGTGATCGAGCGCCCCTCCACACTTTGCGAGGGACAATTTCTGACCAAATTAGCTCAGTGGCCCCTAGCCTGTTAGTTATTGCTGCCACATCCTTCTGCATCGCCTGAACCAGGGCCCTCCTCCCCACCGTGACCAGGTCGTTCCCTCCTAAATGGATAATGAGGATATTGGGAGGACCGCCCCGTACCGCCAGGCATTGCTCAAGTTTGTACTTCAGGTGACCCCATCTCATTCCTGGAAAACCCAACCACTGGATCTGTGTTTTTGCGAAAGTCAGATTCCATCTTTTGGATGTCGCCCATTGTTCCAGCCTGGGAACGTAAGAATGGCCCATCACCCACACGCAACAGTCAGCTGCAAAGAAAAAGACAAAGGTGACGCCACAAAAGAAGGGAAGTTCCACACATTGTCACATTAACGCTTTGTTTATTGGTGACACTGCAAACTCCACTCGAAAGACGTGATGTGACATAATATCTACGTGATCACAGCAAACTCCACTCAAATACGTGATACGACACCAACCTTATACTTGGCGCTGTGAGCTCCACTTCGGAGACGTGGTGCAAGGCACATATGTCACATATTTACAAATCAATCCGCTCATCAAAGTGCCAGCAGTATTTAGGGGCGGATGTATAGCTGGTAACAAGAAGACGACCACCTCCCTACCTTCTTAACTCCTTCCTCGCCTAACCCAGCCCTGAATGCGGCTGTCGCTGCCCCAATCCTGAATGAATGGCTACAGAATTTTTGGCCTGTCCCTGACAGACCAGTCTTGGCTAAGGCTGCACCCATTATGCGCTCCAGCTGGAATTTAGTGAGGGGTGTGCCATCAGCATGGATTAGGAAATTGCCTCCCAGCAGTGGTCTGATCCTCAAGTATTCCCTAACTGAGGCCACAGGGCAGTATCTGTGGTCCTCCATTGCCCGTAATGATATTGACACCCCTTTTCCTGCCTGGTCCGTCTTGGATTTCCGCAACCAAAGTACCAGGTGGTCCCTGGCACACACATCCATCATGCCGAGAGCTCTCCCAGATCTGTCTGACTTTGATTTGGCCACTAACTCGCTAGCTCTAAAGGCGCCAAAAAACACTAGGCAGAAAGCTGTTGAAAAAAGCTGAGCTTCAAACGCTGAATTGGTCACTGACGGCAAAATGTCCATTATCCGCTGCAATGCGGGGAATTCTATCCCCACCCTCTTGTCAGGAGACCGAATTTCTTCACGGGCCCACCCCTTTAACGCTGCTCTAATCCTGAATTAACTCGTGGGATCCTCGGCCCCGCTAAGCTTGGTCTCGTGTTTGAGTGCTGCCAGGTGGCCGCACACCAGGAATGTGCCTTGCCATTCTCCTTCGCCCATACTACAAAAGTCTCGACCTGTTCTACCGGGCTTGCCGCAGATGCTCCCAGGGACAGTGTAACTGCCCGGAAAGTGGTCAGGTGGGACGCGTATCTTCTCCGGGTAGCCTGCGCCAAAGACCGTTGTCCCATCATCTTCAACCGCTCTCCCACTGAAGGAGTCGCCAGAGTGTTGCCGGGAATGGTGTCATCGCCTCCCTCGCCTGCGGCCATGCCTCTCGAAACCGGAGCCACTGAAAACGAGAGAGAGCGTCAGCCGCCACGTTCTTCACCCCTTCGATATGCCTAGCCCTAAACTCGATGTTACCCCGTAAACCTGCCCTGACTAATTCCTTGATTAGGCTCAGGACCATTGGGCAGTTGGCTGACAATCCATTGATGGCCTGGACCACGGCCATGTTATCCGACCAAAAGACCACTTTCTTGTTGCCCAGTCCCTCAGGCCATAAATGTAGTGCAACCACTATGGGGAATAGCTCCAACACTGTTATGTTTGCGGTCACCCCTTTCTTGCGCCAAACGTTTGGCCACCGCATGGCGCACCATTCCTCCCCGAAGATCACCCCGAAACCTTCTCAACCAGACGCATCTGAAAACAGGCGAAGTTCTTGACTGCTTTCCCAAGGTGCCCTCCAAATCACGGTGCCATTAAAGTTCCTCAAAAATTCATCCCAGATCTGAAGGTCTGCTTTCAACCCAGGACCGAGGCGCACCAGGTGATGTCTCTTTCTAATGTTAGCCGTCGCCTTTGCTAGCCTGCGGGAGAACACCTTGCCTGCTGGTATCACTCGGCTTGCAAAGTTCAATTTGCCCAGAAGGCTCTGGACCACCTCAAGTGTTGCCTTGCTCCTGCCAACCAATGACCTGATGTCCTGCCTCAGGTCGCTAACCTTGTCTGCTGGTAGCCTAGATTCCCATTTAATGGTATCCAGTTCTATGCCCAGGAAAGTGAGTATTTGAGAAGGCCCCTCAGTTTTTCCCGGGGCCAGGGGGACACCCAAATGATTCGCCAGCTCTTCAAATGCTCGCAGGCCTTCTGTGCACTCTTGCAAATCCTCCCTGCCAAAGAAAAGGAAGTTGTCCAGGTAGTGTGTGACTTGGGAAATGCCATGCTTGCTAGTGAGGGCCCACTGGAGGAAGGAACTGAATGCTTTGAAATAGGCACATGAAACAGCGCAACCCATGGCCATGCATCGATCAAAAAAGAATGCGCCCTCCCATTTGAAACCTAACAAGTGTTGACTGTCGGGATGTACAGGCAGGAGGCGAAATGCTGATTCAATGTCAGCCTTGGCCAGCCATGCCCCCTTACCTGTTCTCCTAATCATGTCTATGGCCATGTCAGGTGAGCAATAGGACACTGAACACGCCCCTTCCTCGAGCCAATGGTTGACCGAGTTGCCCTCAGGGTAAGATAGGTGGTGAATCAGACGGTATGCCCCAGGCTGCTTTTTGGGCACCACTCCTAGTGGTGAAACTAAAAAGATATCCATGGGGGGGGGAAGGGAATGGGCCCGCCACCCTCCCTAGGTCAACTTCCTTCTTGATCTTATTCCCAACAACCTGTGGTAGGTCCCTAGCTGATTTGAGGTTCAAAGCGTCCCTGGAACCTAGGGGGCCTTTGTAAGGTATCCCAAAGCCATCCACAAAACCATGCGCCAATAGTGTTCGTTCTTTCGCTAACGGGTACAATCGAAGTAAGGGTAACAAATGTTGCAAGACTATACGAGAGGGGCCCTTGCTGCTGTGGGAGGGGCCTTTGCTTCCCAACGCCCTACTGGCGTGCTCCGTCAGTTCCTTGTGCTGTGGATGGGGAGTGGTTCTGTCCGCTGGTACAAGTGATTGCTGCATGCTGGGCACCGCATTTACTACAAGTGTGGGTAAACTTACAAGCTCTACCCCAGGTGCAAGTTCCGCCATTAAACAGTCTACAGGTCCCTGAGTTGAAACGTCTAGGTCCGGATCCAAGACCCCTCCCTGACCCCCCCGAAAGGGCTGCTGAAAGGGATGCCTCGGGAACTGTTCCCACCTCTTAGTGTACAAGTCCCCTTGTGCTTTGTACTGTGTGTCTCTCTGATTATTGCCTGTCCTGCACATGTGTTTTATCCAGAGCTGTATATCCTTATGCTCCCACCCCACTTCAGGGCAGCTAGCCATGGTCTTACTAAATTCTTGATCGTACCTGAACCAACCCATCCCCCTGGATTCCCTCGCACCTTGCTGGATGGTGTTGGCGTATTCCATCAACGCCTCGCTCTGAGCCGGGTCCTTCTGCACTATTACTGCAGCTAGAATGTGAAATGCCTCAGTCCAATTCTCTATCGTCTTCTCTGGCCATCTCTGGTACCTAACTTTCTTCTCATCCTCCTTCTTCCCCATCTTCCTAGTGTCTGCGCCTGCGTTGTCATGCATCAACAGAGTCAGAATGTCAATATACTCCCTCCTCCATATCCCTTCTTTGGCTGCCTGAGGTACTTGCCTGGCAAGGGAGCACTGACCTGCTGACAGTGTTGCGTGTGTCGTGCTTGACTTGTGCGGGCCCACGGCGACCGGTTGTACCGCCTCAACTTGCGCCGGGGCAGTTCCCCCCATTCCGGGTCGTGTTAGTTCTGCCAGGCTGCTTAATGCACTATTTACTTAACCCACCACCGCACTTCCTGGTGCAGGCGCTGGCACCTGGCCTGCATTCTGGAGGGTAGCGGGAGTAACACTCGGCCCAACTAGTGGCAGCACCGCGACTGCGGAAACCTGGGTGGAGGCAACAAGCGGTGCAGCTGGCGGTGGCACCACAGCTGCAGACACCTGAGGGGTGATGACAAGCGGCGCAGCTGGTGGCGGCACCACAACCGCGGACCCCTGAGGGGTGACGGGGTACTAAGCGGTACAGCTGGTAGTGGCACCGAAACTGTGGTAACTGTCCCCAAACAATGAGACCCCCCAGTAGTTCCCTGTTGAGCCCATACTTGCATCACTGGCTCGGAAGTTGTCGGCACGAGGGGGGGCAATCCTTTCTGTGCCGTCGCCACCTCGTCTAAACGTTTTTGGAACAGTGCCATTAAACCCATCATTTCGTCCATTGTCTTACCCATTTGGGCCAAGTCTGTTAGTCCTGCCGCCGACTCATGCACCACGACAGGTGCCGGTGCCACCGGTAAATCCACTGGCCTTGCTGTGGGGGGGAGTGACGTCGACTGGTGACCTTTTCGTGCCGGCTCGGCTGGGAATTCCTTGCGTGTGTGCTTTCGCTTCCTAGTGGACCTTCGCGTCCCTTCTCCTGAGGGGCCTGCCTCGTCCACGATGGCGCTGGGTCGTCCCGCCTCCTCTAAACCCACAGCCCCTCTTGCGGTAATGCGTTGCCGCGGGTGCTCATCGGGATGGCTTCTGCCCTTTCGGGTTCCTACGGGTGGAAAAAATTCATGAGGTTGTGCCACTTCATGCTCAGTCAACTGCCAATACAACACGTAGGGAAGCCACACTCCCTGTTGAGTTTGCTGGCAACCGGGTGACCAGAATCGACCAGTGCATGCCCCTTTACTCACACCAAACCATCTGAATCGCGCCCATGTATTACCTGCTGATGTACTTGTTAATCGTATGCGGCTACCAGTCCTTGCGACGTGTTCCCTAGCGCGACCTGAAAAACAACACCGAGTTACTTATCGTCCACAATGCACAACGGGCGTGTCGGCAACCGGGTGACCGTTATTGACCAGTGCGTGCTCCCTTTACTCACACCACTATCTGAATCGCGCCCATGTATTACCTGCTGATGTACTTGTTAAACTTCTGCGGCTACCAGTCCTTGCGACGTGTTCCCGTGCGCGACCTGAAAAACAACACCAAGTTACTTATCGTTCACACAGCACAACGGGCGTGTCGAGCCGACGCCCGCGCTTCCATGCGCACTACTGAACTTGAATTTACTGCATGCATTCCCAATCGGGGCTCGTGGTGACAGTGACATGGCGTTGCCAACCCCATTTGATAGAGCGCGGCGCCCGCTCGCACCCCACACCCACCCAACACCAGCTACCCAAAATTTGGCCCAATTGCACTTGCTTATAGCCAGTAGGCATCCTACCCAGGTGTCTATGTCTCTGCGTGACTGTAGTTTATTAGCACGTGTGCCCAGGGCCAGTAGGCATCATACCCAGGTGTCTAATGTCACTGCGTGACCGTAGTTTATTCGCACATGTGCCCAGGGCCAGTAGGCATCATACCCAGGTGTCTAATGTCTTTGCGTGACTGCAGTTTATTTGCACGTGTGCCCAGGGCCCCGCACGCCATACTTAAATATATCATCTGTATGGGTCTTTACCCCACCCTCCTAGGCTTCTGAACAGGTGCTTTGTGCTTGTGAGGAGAGCTGGCACTGTGCTGATGTATGTTGGCTGCGCACCCCAGTGTTGCAACTATTGAGGTTAGCGGGACGTGTTAGACCGCACCTCGTGGCTAGCAACAATTAAACTGTCCCCCTGAGCCATTGTCCGTGAAATTAATTTCATAAATGACCGGCTGGGCTTTTCATGCCACTTCTTGCAACCATCCTTCGAGCCTTTTACGTTGCACTATCCATTTAGTACGGATAGGAAGTGCACGACTCAGGGTTTTCCATTCACCGCCTAACGCGTTTACTGCTTGCGCCACAGACCGCGTGGGGGCGCCCTTCAGAATTCTGCACCTAGCAAGCAGCAGCTAGTGCTGGTCTATGTCGGAAGTATCTCGCGAGTTCAAGTGTTGGTGACCAGCGGTACCACCGGGCAGCGATCACTAGTGTGGCATTTAGGGTGGTACACCGCCGCAGACAAGACAGTTGCCTTTCAAAAGCAAATTAAATAATCATTACTGCTCGCTTCCATCTGGTAGATACAGGACGAGCGTTTTCAAAGAAGGAAGCCCTGAAACTGTTTCCCTCAGGTTGGACGTGGAATCTGCTGTTTGATTGGCAGCCCGGATGTCTGCAGCAACTCGAGCACTAGTTCACGGGGGACGACCGTCGCTCTGCACAAACTGCAGCACGCCATATCTTCCCGTAATGTAGACAATGGGACAGTGTGACCTTGTCTTTTTGGCGAGCTCGTTAACTGTTAATGTCGCAAACGCATCAAACGCAGCCCGAGAGAACCTGCCAGAACTCATGTATTTATTTTCTTCGCACGGGGCAAAGGGAGTGGGTCTGATCCACCATGACCAGCTTGGCTGCTGCATGAAAACTCAAGCTGCAAACATTGCCCGAGCTTTTCTTCTCAATTCATCATTAAAAGTACAGCAAATGGTGTGAAATTGCAAAATGTTGGAATTACTTTTTATTATTATAATCAGAAAATTAATATATTGCTCCTTCTTAAAAAGGGTAAATAGTGCTACGGACGTTATTACAGAACTCTGCAAATGGCTGGATAATGCATCTAATAACCCGATTGAACCTTTGATCCCTCCAAAATACCCAAGCCTTCCTGCTAACATCGTTTCATTGAAAGCATTTTCTTCGTTGTAAAATGCTTTGACACTCTATTCAAATTGCAGAGTGTCAGAGAGCACGTGTAAAACTTGTGGGGCACCGAGGGCGCTATCGAAGAACCAGAAGCGAAGGGCCATGTTGCGTGCTTGCGTGTTTAGATAACCCGGCACTCCAGAAACTGCTGCTCTCCTGGCAAAAGGAGAAAAGACCCGTAAATGAAGCCCGTCCATGTAGTGACCCCCAAACGGTGGCACCGAGGGCGCTGTTGAACTACCAGGAGCGGAGGGCGTACCTCCCGCCTTAATTACCCGCCCCGATATCGCTGGCAAATCACCAAACCCGGGAACCAATGACCGTGCCCGGGCCCCGGCAGGCCCAGTAGTTTTCCTCGTGTTTTTAATTAAACAGCTAGTGTGAACGGAATGTTTAAATTGATAAGAGACATGTTTTAGTGTATGGCAAGAACAGACTCATAAGGCGGGCTTTCGACAGACGTCCAGTTACCGCGCGAGGAAGGCGCAGGCCGGTAAAGCTGTGAATCGGATCCCATCCGCACATGGGATAATGACTAAACACAGCTCGGCACCCTTGGAAGGAGTGTCCCAGCATGGCAGTTGGTGACAATCCATTCATTCATCATCTACGGCCCGCTATATCGGCGAAGCGTTCATCTGGCGCACCGCGAGGTGTCTGCCGCTGACCGCCTCTAGTCTTTATAATGCCCCCTACAGAAAGTTTGCGTCTGCCCTATTGAATGAAAAGGCCGCGCTATCAAGTGGCCGCAGCCGTGTCGCGTTCCTTTTAGGGAGGGTCCCAAGCCTTTCAGCCCCGCTAGCCGCGCGCTGGACTTTTAAATTGAAATAAATAAACTTGTGGAAACGGGGAAGGTCTGCTGGGAACTTAATAAACGCTTGGAAACGGAGAAGGCCTGGTGAGGCCTCCCCCCTACTGTCTCACTAGCCCGCGTGCCCGCCGACTGCATGCGACGTCCTCTGCGAGCAGCTCGCAATCAGTCGCCCTCCCAACATGCCCGGTCAAACTCAATCCCCAAGGCTCATTCCCCGTCAAAGACGGCACACCCTGCACTCGAACCGCCACTACCAACCCCCCCGTGGTCGACACCACTGGGCCCCATCAACCTGGTCATGCCCAGGGACGGGGCCGGGGGGAGGCCAGTTAGCAGCAACATACCTCGAAATTCGATCGACGAAGCGACACGACGCACGAACAGCGCAGAGCCGGGGAGATTACAGCCGGGAAAAGAGGCCGAGCAATGGCGCTGCCGCGCTAAATACCGGCGGGGCGCCCCTCCTCCTAGGTGAGCCCTCCCCATTGGCTTGAATCAGGAGGTAGTCACAGGGAGGGGCGCAAACAGGAAGCTCCTCTCGCCAGACGTGTGGGACTAAGGCGCTGCCCCGCCCATCCTTCCCCTGCGGGTCGCGCGGTCAGCGGCATTCCGCACAGCACACACTCGCTTCCACTCAGAGGCAGCTGTTTAGCATTCTCCTCCCAACAGCCAACGGCATTGTGCAACTTTTAAGAACTGCTGCGAAGACTGCTCATTTCAAACGAAGCGCTGCACTTAAATTGTTTCACTGGCTTGGATTTTAAAAGCTCCTGTTTAAAGAAATCCCAATTTGCAGTTGCTCTCTAAAAGCCAGTCGTGCAGTGGCTTTTAAATTTAAAGGGATGTCCGAATGCAGATCATTTAATTGGAGATTTCTTCATGTACAGTCTCTTTAACAGGAAATCGCTCCCAACCCCTCCCATGTAATCCTTTCAAACAGACCATTGCCTGCTGGTACTTAAGTAAAATCCTCCATAGTGTGTTTGTATTGTCTGCAACCTGCAGCCTTTTTTAAATATAAAAACTTAAATCATAAGAGATTCGTAAAAAACATGTGAGCAGCAAGTAAAGGTTGCTGGTTTGAGTGCGGCCCAGATGGCTGCAAGGCACACCGTGGAGCAACCCGGTACACTCCCGAGGGGGCATTCCTCTCAAGGATCAGGGAGTGCGGGTGGGATCACCTCAGGGCCTGGGCCACAGCTTGGGCCTCATTTATGAGAAATGACGCATCTCTGCGTGAAAGCAGCGATGCGTCACTTCTCAGTGCGCACTCCTTGCGACATACATGATGCGTCATATTTAATGTATGACGCATCAAGTCGCAAGGAGTTACAGATACGTCAGTATTTCTGACGTATCTGTAAGTGCAAAAGTGACGCATTGCTGGAGTGTGTCACAAAAGTGACGCAACTCCTGCAATGCGCCCTTTCACATGGGGCAAGCCCCATGTGAAAGGGCCTGCGTCAGTCTTACGCCTGTTGTGAGGCAGGCGCAAGATTTTGATGCAACGGCGTCCTAGAAGTGACGCAGTGAAATCTCATAGATTTCACTGTGTCACTTCTACGAGGCTTTTTGAGGGGGACCGCCCCCCCTGCATACATTAAACCTGATGCAGGTTTAATGTAGCGCAGGGGTTTACAAAGTGACGCATCTGCTTAGATGCGTCACTTTGTAAATACTGCGCAACAGGATGCATGTTTTATGCCGCCGATGCGTCACAAAAAGTGACCCATCGGCAGCGCAAAACTGACGTTATGAGGCCCTTGGGCGCACCGGGGCCTAATCCGTCCTCGCATTGATATGTGGAAAGGAGATGAAGAACCTGCTCCCTGAGAGTTACAAAGGGACAAGACAGAGCAGTGCTTCATAGCAAAGCCGCAAGGATTAGCATAGACCACAGCTTTCCAAACTTTTCATGTTGGTGACACTTTTTCGACATGCACCAATTCGCGACACGGTAATGCAATGTAGCGAGCCCAAACCACCTACAGGTCCGTGAAAATTTTGAAAAAAAGAGTGGGCAAATTGTGCATTTTCAAGCAAATTTGAGAAAGCAGGAAGGTTAATAAAGCAATTGTGAATCTGTTCTAACAAAGATAGTGACTGGCAAAACTGTCCATGTAGGAGTGCAGTAGACGCTGCCTTGGTGGGTGAAGCTGTGCGGTGTCCAAATAACAAAGGAGGGCAAAGCTGCCCAGGGGGCCAACAGCATAGGAGTGGAGGATGAGCAGCACAGGGGGTCTCAAGCTGCTGATGGGGGTGAGCAGAAAAGGGTCTCAAAGCTGTCCTGGGGACCTGGCATGCCTGTGGCTTCAAGGACAATGGCAAAGCTGCCACGAGTCACGGACCTCCGGTGTCAAAACTGTATAGGAGTTTCAAAGTGTCGCAAGACCATAGACGTTTATCGGGCCAACGCTGCCTAGGGGTACACAGCTTCCCTGAGGTACAGAAAGGCTCGAGCCGCTTATAGGTCCAGATCAACCAAGTCCTCCCAAGAGGTAGGTTTCTTTCTACCCATCAGTTCATGTTCTCCAGAGTACTAAACTAGACAGTAGTACAAAGCTGCAGACTGTCCCACACTGCCCACACCCCGTGAAGTGCCGGGGGAAAGCAACCCCGAATTCTTTTGACGTGTAGCGCATACGCACACCACTGTTGCATAGAGCACTTTATTTTAAGCGCGATCCCGTGCGCACAGGTCCCAGCACCAGGGCAAGGCTGCGCAGGGGGCTCAGGAGAGGGCCGGCAGGAGGGGCTCCAAGTGTGCTTTTGTCAAACACCAGGAACACCCCACAGCCGAGATTTTTTTTAATATGATTAGTCTGATTAACTCACTCGGCTGTTAAAGCAATGCACCGAGCACTTCACATTTGCGACATGGATGGAAGAAAAATACACAATTAATGGTAGCTCCGAGGCTTTCACCAGTGCAGATGTTGTGTGAATGCAATGTTCCACTTAGAACGGTATCTGCGCATGTTATTTATCGAAGAAGATACCGTTTTAGAGAGCATATTTAATAACTTGTTAAAAAAAATTACAGAGCTTTTCGCCGTTAGGTCGTTTTGGCAACATCTATGGTACGGTCACTGATATCTATAGGGGGCACAAGTGGACGAAATATTGAATCAAGCAAAGAAGGGTTTTGATCAACACCACATAAGGCATGTTTACAATAAACACTGGAATGAATTACATTATCGAGGCTTGGGTTGAAAAAGTGTCATATGCAATTAAGCATTTTTTCAGTTTCTGAAAGACTCTTTCATATTCCATACTCCCTCTCTCCCTCCCACGCTCCATCTTCCTTCCTTCCTTCATTTCTTTCTTTCTTTCTTTCTTTTCTTCCTGCGTTTCTTTCTTAAATATATAACTATGTGCGTGTGTCATTTCATAATTTATATTATCTTTATCAATCAAGCTATGTATATTTTCATATATGCACATATATAGGGTTACCAAATATGTGTGTGTGCGTGCATGTCATTGCATCATGTCGTTATGCATCCCAGGAAAAGAGAGCATATATTCCCTGCCCCTTGGCTGTGTTTGCTTCCCTGCCCCCTGGCTGTGTTTGCTTCCCTGCCCCCTGGCTGTGTTTGCTTCCCTGCCTCCTGGCTGTACTTGCTTCCCTGCCCCCTGGCTGTGCTTGCTTCCCTGCCCCCTGGCTGTGCTTGCTTCCCTGCCCTCTGGCTGTGCTTGCTTCCCTGCCCCCTCGCTGTGCTTCCTCTCCTGTGTGTGTATGTGGCTCTGTGTGTGTATGTGGCTCTCTGTGTGTATGTGGCTCTGTGTGTGTATGTGGCTCTGTGTGTGTATGTGGCTCTGGGTGTGTGTGGGGCTCTGTGTGTGTGTGTGGGGCTCTGTGTGTGTGTGTGTGTGGGGGGCTCTGTGTGTGTTTGTGGGGCTCTGTGTGTGTGGCTGTGTGTGTGTGTGTGTGTGTCTGGCTCTGTGTGTGTGTCGCTGTGTGTGTGTGGCTCCGTGTGGACAGCTTTTTTTGTAGGTGACTCTATGTGTGGGTGGCTCTATCTGTGTGAGGATAGCTCTGTGTAGGGGCTCCATGTGAATGACTGTGTGAGTGGCTCTGTGTGGGTGGCTCTGTATGTGTGTGTGGGTGGCTTTGTGTGTGTGACTCTGTGTGGGTGTAAATGCAATAGGTCATACATTTGCGAGCGATTAAGCTATTGGCATTGTAAATGACAATGCCATTTATTTAACGATTAAGCTATTGGCAATGTAAATGACAATGCCATTTATTTAGGATTTAAAAAAAAAAAAGAAATGTCATAAGCAATGCCAATAGATCTACCTTTAATGATGCTGAGACCATTGCATTGTAAATGCTTGTTTCCTTTTCCGTAGATCACTAAAGATAGAGTGACATCGGCTATTTATGCACGACAAGGGGGAGACACGTTGGATCCTTCCCCCAGGTATCTATACCTCGCATACCCTGTGTTTGTTGTACCTGAAAACGCACTGTGGTTTCTTTAGATTAACATGCCATCGGGTATGATGGGTTAATATTTCTATTTTCTATTCAGAGAACGTTATACAATAAAGTGACATCGTTGAATCAAGCACTCGACTGGGAAATCTGTTCCGAAAGGTTTTTAGTAAGTTCAACACGATTAGGTGGTGTTCTACCAATCCCGCATACTTTACCGAGGCCACTTAGCCCCATTTTTTTGCTGATTTATAGGAATCATCCCTTTCCTCACTGTTCGGAGCTGATGTCTGTCGGTTCATCCCACCCTTGATTAACTCCTGCAAGTAAGCTCATGTTCTCGCCCATTACCATTTTTAAACGTCTCTTGCAATTTAAGTCCACATGTCCTCAAGCACTGTATCTTCATATTATTTATTTCTACGCTCTAGGAAGCTTGCCCCCTCCCCCACGCTGCTTCTGTCCTGAGGAAGACCCCGGTTAAGGTTCAAGTGACACCTTTTTTTCCGTTGGGGTCGAAACGTCGACAACCTACACACCCGCCAGCTTTTGCGTTGAACTAGGAAGCACTGATTATAGCGCTTGAAGCATGGTTCTATAAAGGTTTGTTGACATTTGTTTGCATTGTACCCGGGCTCTATGGTGGAGCCAGCTGACTAGCATTACATGTTCATGAGGGTTTCACGACCTACACGGCATCTTTCCCATTCCTTGCACAACCTTCTCGTATTCCTTCACCTACCCCCTCGCCTTTACCTGTTGGGGCACAAATGCTTATTGTATAAATTACGCAATCTATATGTGATGTTCCTAAGGCACATTGTGATTAAACAACAGTGTACCTATCTGACCATTACTGTATTTTTTATGTTTTTTATGTTTATTTGAATCTACTATTTTATTCATTTGAATGAATGTGTACTGGGACTCCCTCCCCAATGTGCATATCAATATTAAGGCTACAGCAGGTTCATGTTACAAGAAAACCTGTTATCAAGAAGTCCAGATGTGGATGGTTACTTAGATTATTTAATAAAATAGTTGTCATTTTTTGTGACAAGGTGCCCCTTGACCCTCCATTTGTGTTAAAGTAGAGATTGATTAGTAAAAGGGATCTCTCATATTTTTAATGCAATTCCTCCAGTTTCACCATTAGTATGTTTTCATCACCTGCGGCCACCAATTGGCGCTCTAGCTTGAGAGAAGCAGCCACTAAGATTGCCAAGCCCCTTTTGAGGGGACTAACCTCTTAGTTTTACACAATGGGCTATAGTAACCGATGAAATGATAACTTCTTAGGTAATCATCCAATCCCTTATTGTCGTTGTTTATATTCCTAGCACACAGTTCATTGAATTTATTGATTGCTCTGTCCTGATGTTTCAAGTGTCTATATTTCAAGATTGCCGACTGTCGTGCAGGGCTGTTGTAAGCCAATCTAATTCTAACTGAGTTCCTTTGAATTAATCTATTGATGGTTGAATATTATTAGTGAGAGACAGTAAGGCCATGATTGATTTACCAACAGGATTCCTGAGAACAGAGTAAACTTGATCTTCCAAAATGCATGGAGGTATAGGCTCTTTCTGGTAGTGTAAGGGAAACAGGTATGCTGTTGATACATGTTAACCTGACCTTAATTCCCCAGTTGTGAAAGCAGTCACTTTCCTGGAGGAATTACCATGTATTTTCACATGAGGCCCATGTCGCAGAGGTCTCTTACCACAGGATCTAGGAATTCAACAGACTCAATATCATCAGAAGTCATGTTTGAATGGGGTGGAATAGTGATAAGTAGTTTTAAAATATTTCAATGTGTTAGAATGCCCTGCCAGCCCTTAGATTGGCATTCTGGGATGAGGACTGTACACTTGCTGTGGGTTGAGTTCCCCTGCATGTCTCCTCAAACTTGTCTGTCCTCTCTAGGGTCAATGACATGGTGGACATTATTCAGACATGCAAAACCTTTTGTACTTTGGGTACAGGCAGCAGTCTGCTTATATAGAGGGATTGCCACATTGTTTTTCTTCGGTAAGAGGTTGGACTCTCTTTTTAGTGCAAAAAGGTGAACTGGAACTTTTTCTTGCATCATTGGAGACGTATTACCCAAGATACCATGGTCCTCGATCCTAAGCACACCAATATGTCTGCCAGCTTCACTCTGGACATGTCTGCAGTAAGTGGTTCTATTTGTGCTGTTGACTTTGTGGAGGACAGTTTTGGCTATCAATCAATCAATCAATCATTTGTAAAGTGCACTACAAACCCGCGAGGGTCTCAAGGCGCTGGGGGTCGCTACTGATCGAAAAGCCAGGTCTTGAGTATCCTCCAGAAGGTCAGCAGGTCAGCAGGTCTGTCGTAGGCTCAGTGGAAGGGTTTTCCATGTCTTGGCAGCAAGGTAGGAGAAGGATCTCCCACTGGTGGTTGTTCTTCTCATGCGTGGGACAGTGGCGAGTGAGTGGACGGCTTTGCGTAGCTGGCGGTTGGCGATGTAGAAGGAGAGCCATTTTTTGAGGTAGGCTGGGCCGGTCTTCTGGAGTGCCTTGCGTGCATGTGTGAGGAGCTTGAAGGATATCCTCTTGTTGACCTGGAGCGAGTGCAGTTTTCTCAGGTGGGCGGTGATGTGGCCGTTGCGCGGTATGTCGAGGATCAGTCTTGCAGAGGCGTTTTGGATGCGTTGTAGTCATTTGATGAGCTTGGTTGGGGCTCCCGTGTAGAGGACATTTCCGTAGTCGAGTCTGCTGCTGACAAGGGGCCTTGGTGACTGTCTTTCTCGTATCTGTCGGGATCCATCTGTAGATCTTGCGGAGCATCTGGAGGGTGTTGAAGCAGGAGGAGGAGACGGCGTTGACTTGCTTGGTCATTGAGAGCGTTGAGTTGAGGATGATTCCCAGGTTGCTTGAGTGGTCGGTGGGTGTCGGGGCTGCCTCCAGTGCCGACGGCCACCAGGAGTTGTCTCAGGCTGAAGGGTTGGAGCCGAGGATGAGGACCTCCATCTTGTCCGAGTTCAACTTCAGATGGCTGGTCTTCATCCAGTCGGCGACGGCCTTCATTCCTTCATGTTATGTTATGTTATGTTATGTTATATGTGCTTGTATAGCGCTCGGCTGCCCCAGCGAAGGGGCGTCCCGGCGCTTTCTGTATGAGACATTGGACAGGGGGATGGGGTTAAAGGGAGAGAAAAGGGAGAAGACAGTTTTAACGGAAAAGAAGTGTTTTGATTGCTTTTCTAAAGGATAACAGATCCTGCATCCCTCGAATCTGGTCTGGGAGGTCATTCCAGAGTTTGGCGGCCAGATATCTGAAAGAACGGCCACCCATCCTGGCTAGTTTGATGTGAGGTACGGCTGCTAAATTCTGCCACTCAGATCGTAGAGTACGCCGGGGGACGTAGACGGACAAGAGTGGGCAGAGCATGGGAGGGGATGCCGTTATTAGGATTTTAAACGCTAAACATAGCATTTTAAAATGGATCCTTTTCTCCATAGGAAGCCAGTGGAGTTTTGTAAGGACGCTAGCCACTGACGTATGGCGGGGGAGTCCTACCAGAGCCCTGGCGGCGGCATTCTGGACTCACTGGAGTCTGGTTTTTTCTGCCACGTTAGCTCCTAGCAAGAGGGAGCTGGCGTAGTCCAGCCTTGAGAGAATGGCTGCCTGGACTATCATCTGACGGGTTTGATGGTCGAAAAGGTTGGAGGTTGGCTTTGGGGGTGATGGGGTTATTTGTGAGGGAGAGGATCAGCTGAGTGTCGTCAGCGTAGGAGATTTTGTTGAGGTCGTGCTGCCGGGCTTCGTGTGCGAGCGGGGCCATGTAAATAATGAACAGTGTCAGGCTGAGGGAGGATCCCTGGGGTACCCCGCAGATGATCTTGGAGGCTTGTCTTTGATCCCTGCGGCGTGGAGGCATGCGCATAGTGTGCAGTGGCAGATGGTGTCAAAGGCGGCAGAGAGGTCTAGGAGGATGAGTGCTGCAGTCTCTCCGTTGTCCAGCAGGGTCCTGATGTCATCGGTGGTGGCGATGAGGGCAGTCTTGGTGCTGTGGAACCCTGACTGAGAAGGGTCCAGGATTCTGTTTTCTTCGAGGTATCGGGTTAGCTGTCTGTTGACGGTTTTCTCGATGACCTTGGCCGGGAAAGGGAGCAGAGAGATGGGCTGGAAGTTCTTGAGGTCCCTTGGGTCTGCCTTAGGTGTTTTGAGTAGGGCGTTGATCTCGGCGTGTTTCCAGATCTCTGGAAGGTCTTGAGGGAGAGATTGATGAAGTTGCGCAAGTGGGGTGCGATGGAGGTTCTTGCTCTGTTGAAGACGTGGTGCGGAAATGGGTCTGACAGAGAGCCGGAGTGGACTGTGCGCATGTTCTTGATGGTGTCATCGATGCTCACGCTGGCCCAGGCTAGCAGGGGGCCGTGGTCGATGGTGTGCGGAGGGTCTGTTGTGTTGCTGTCTGTTGGGGCCATCTGGGTGTTGAAGCTGTTGTCGATGTCTGCTATCTTGCGGTGGAAGAAGGTGGCGAGGGAGTCGCACATGGCTTGCGATGGTGGAATGCTGTTGGTGTTGGAGCTGGGGTTGGAGAGTTCCTTCATGATGTTGACTCCTTGCTATTGTGTGCGTTGTTGTTGAGGCGGTCTTTGAAGGAGGTCCTCTTGGCCACCCTGATGAGGTGGTGGTGGTTGCGGCTGGCGTCCTTGTGTGCCGCTTGGCTGTCCGGAGTTTGTTCACTGTGCTATTTCTTCTCTAGTTTCCGGCAGACGTGCTTGGATGCTAGGAGTTCTGGGGTGAACTAGCTGGCCCTCTTGCTGGTGTCTCTGTGGGGGGTTTCTACAGCGGGCGTGGGTGTTGGTGCAGTCCTTGATCCAGCGTCTGAGGCTGTGGGCAGCGTCGTCGGTGTTGGAGGGTTGGGTGGGTGGGCTGAGAGAGAGGTTTGCGTGTAGTTCATCTTCATTTATTTTGCTCCAGCAGCGGCTGGGGATCTGTTGGGTGCGGGGTGTGTGGTGGGCTTCTGGAAGGTGAAGTGGATGCAGCGGTGGTCCAGAGGAATTCGGTGGTGTGGCTGATGGAGACTTGCGGGATTGAGGAGAAGAGGGGGTCGAGCGTGTGACCGACGGAGTGGGTGGGCATTGTGACGAGTTGCTTCAGTCCGAGGTTGGCGAGGTTATCGATCAGGGTTGTGGAGTTGTTGTCGTTGTTGTTCTCAAGGTGAAAGTTCAGGTCTCCGAGAAGGATGTAGTCGGTGGAGGTCAGGGTGTGCGTGCTGATCAAGTCGGCAATGGAGTCACTGAACTGGGAGCAGGGTCCGGGGGGTCAGTAGACGAGGGTGCCTCTGAGGGTGGAGTTAGGGTCTGTGTGGATCTGGAAATGCATGTGTTCGGTGGTGCTGAGCGCGTCGTCGGTGCTAATCGGCACCCTGATGCTGTTCTTGTGGACGATGACGATTCCTCCTCTGACTCCGTTGGTGCGGTCTCTGCGGGTGATCTTGTAGCCGTCTAGGAAGGCTATGGGAATGTCGGGAGTGGAGGAGTCGTTAAACCAGGTCTCTGTCAGGGAGGCGACGTCTGCGGATGTTGTGTCGAGCAGGTCCCAGAGCTGGACGGCATGCTTGCGTGCAGAGCCGGTGTTCAGTAGTATGCATCGGAGGTGCTTGTGGTCTTTCTTGGTGGGTGGTTCGTCGGCTCTGAGGCTGGTGTGGCTGCAGCACCGGCAGGTGAATGGGCCGTGTGTGTGTTTCGGGGCAGCCTTGAAGCAGGTGTGGCTCAGTCCGGAGTTGAGAGCGTGCAGACTGCTGGCGTCATAGTGGCCGCGGTCGTCGTGGCGGGTGCCAGGGGTTCTGGCACTGGGCGCGGTCCAGGCGCGGACGGGCGCAGACGGGCTTGCCTTAGGCTCGGCAGCGGCGCTGCCGCACATCGGCCAGCCTATATGGGGAGGTGGGAGGGAGGAGCAGCTGGGAGGAAGGATGCTGGGGCAGCGAATGGGCAGTGGGCCGTCAGAGGGGATGGGCCGCAGGGAACCCAGCAGCGAGGGTGATGAGGGACAACGAAGGTAACAGAAGGAAAAAAGGGCAAAAAATCGAGGGAAAAACGAGTGGCACAGAAGGCAAAAGGGCACAAAAAACGAGTGGAACAGAAGGCAAAAGGGGCACAGAAACAAGGGTAAAACGAGTGGCACAGAGGACAGAAGGGCACAAAAAAACGAGGGGAACAGAAGGCAAAAGGGGCACAAAAACAAGGGAAAAACGAGCGGCACAGAGGACAGAAGGGCACAAAAAAAGAGTGGAACAGAGGTCAGAGGGGAACAAAAAATGAGTGGAACAGGAGTCAAAAGGGGCACAAAACAAGGGAAAAACAAGTGGCACAGAAGGCAGAAGGGCACAAAAAATGAGTGGAACAGAAGGCAAATAGGGCACAAAAACGAGGGAAAAACGAGTGGCACAGAAGGCAGATGGGCACAAAAAACGAGTGGAACAGAAGGCAAAAGGGGCACAAAAACGAGGGAAAACAAGTGGCTCAGAAGGCAAAAGGGCACAGAAATACCGCAAAGACGAGTGGCAGAGGCAAAATACAGAATACAGAAATACAGGGGCAGCTAAGAACAGAAGGCAGAACGGGCAGAGAGGCAAGGGGGCAGTGAGGGGAACAGAAGGGAAAACCGGGCATAGACACGGGGCAGCGAGGGGAACAGAAGGAAAAACCAGGCAGAGACACGGGGGCAGCGAGGGGTACAGAAGGACAGACCGGGCAGAGAGAGCACGGGGACAGCGAGGGGAACAAAGGGAAGAGAAAGGGGCACGGACCACGTACAGGAAGCGAGGGAAGACAGACAACAACAGTCACGGACGCAACAATGAAAATACAGGCAATACAATAAAAGCAATAAAGCGGAGGATGAACAAACCTACCTACGGCCTCCTACTGGCCACCAGGGATGAGGCGCAGGAGGTAGCCTATGGGTGGTGGAGGGCCTCAAACTTCTTCAGCAGTGGTAGCTGGGGCAGGGAGACACAGGCGGTGCTGTGCGGAGGGGCAGCGACCTACCTGGTGGGGTCAAGGGTCGCTATGACAAAGCAGGATTTGAAAGTAATTGGCCACTTACATCAGATTTCTGCATCTTTGAGTAAGTGATTTCATGGAGTTGCTTTGTATTTCCCAGGTCATTTGTAAAGATGGGGAAGGTCTTCCTCATCTTCGGGAGTTCCCTACTAGCTAGGGATGCCAGATTGGTGGCTTCCTCATCTGACTCCATATTATATGTTGTGGGTTGATTTTTACCTGTGTAGGATAGAAGAGCTAATACATTTTAACTTTGTTCCCAGCCTTACATTAACTTTTCCATTTTTTTCCATACCCTTTTCTAATGGTGTTTGGGCAGTTTCTGAACTCTGCTCCCATCATCACCATGAAGGGGTGACATCACTGTGACATCATGAACTAGAACCTTCTCATGTCTCTGAGTATATTGTTTGAATCTCCCATGTGTAGGTTTGCCTCCAGCCCACCATAAAAAGTGCCATAACATAATTCTTCACCTCAATGAAACAATCACCCCCTTATCTTGTTACTGTCTTTATCACAACTTGCTGGTCCCCTCTCCATCACTGATCACTATGCTCGTGTGCTCACAACCTCACTCTCACTTTTCCCATTAAAATCACTCCCTCCTAGTACTTTTAGCCTCTATTCACAAAGGTATCACACAATACAGCAAGGCAACCACATTTGCTGGGCTGCCTTGTGTGAGAGCAAGATAGAGACATATATACTAAGTTATGGCACTATTGTGCTCTCTCCTTACCGCTGGTGCGCAAACAGATTGCCTATTTCCACACACACACCTTTGTACCCTAGTGGAGGAGTTTGCCTGTAAGAAATGTGTCACTGGTTGAAGTGGGTAAAACCCTTCTCAAATAGGCACCACCATTCTTCTCAGGGTGAAGTCACAAGCAAAAACTCAATTAAACCAAGCTAAGCCCTCTGTTAGCTTGGCACCGAACAGTCAGTTTAACTCTGAGGCAATGTGTAAAGTATTCCTGCTACACTTCAAACAGTAACACAGTCAAAACACACAAAAAGACCTACACCAATTTAGACATAGAGAACTTTTTAATAAATAAAACAAGATCAAAACGACAAAAATCCAATAATCAGAACCAGGGATCTTCAACGTTAAAAAATTTAGTAAAAATAGAAGCAAAAGTCATAAAGCTCCAAATGTGGATATCTTTCGCGCCAGACTGGGACAAAGTAACAAGTTCAGGCTGACCACGATGGAGCACAGGCTGGCTACAGGGACCCAGCTAGGTTCCCTGAACAGTGTACCTCAAATCCTGGTTTGTGGATTGAGGATCCACATCAAAGATGCATCGCACAGCTGGAGCTATGCATCGCTTATGAGATGTGGAGATCCTGCTGTGTGGTCATCAAAGATCCCACCAACGAGGCCGTGTTTTGTGAAGGCCTGAATCAAGGATTTTTTACACAGTTAGGGTGATGCATTGGTTCCGAGGAGCTGTGAGGCTGTGTCGCAGAGTCTGGATTCATCATTATGGCTACCAACAACGAGAGATGGACGGGCCTCCACCGAAGACGCAACATGCTGCAGTGAAGGGCTGCAATGTGGGTCTTTGTGGTGGTTCTGATCTATGAAACAGTGGTGATGTGTAAAGTCTGCTTGGGTTGCGCCAAACAGCAGAGGAGATGCTTCTATTCTCGTAGATCCGCAGAGGCTAGCAGAGCACCTTAGGCCCATTTCCAAGCATACCACTTGCCATGATAGACCCACTGATAGCAGAGTCCAGGTGCAGGAGCAAGGTTGTTGGAGCTTTCTGTCCCTGAGCCTCAAGTCAGGAGGCCAGCCAACTAGCCCTTGGAGTCACTCTGGTGTACTGGGTTCAAGAGATGTAGGTCCACTCCTTCTTACCCAGGCAGAGGGCAGTAGGCAGCCTTTCAGCACAGCAAGACAGTAGAAAGTCAGGAGTCCAGCAGCACAGCAGTCTGGCATCATGACAATCCTTCAGCAGCTCAGCAGTCCCTCTTCCTGGCAGAGTATCAACAGGACCAGAAGTGTACTGAAGTGTTGGTGTCTAAGCCTAGTTTGTATACCCAGTTGTGCCTCTGAAGTGGGGGAGAAACTTCTATAATTTTTGTTTGAAATCCACAGGCATCCTACCTTTCCTTTCCTGTCTCCAGAGTAACTACAGGGGGAATGCAGCCCTTATATGGAGGCAGGACACAGCCTATCCAGGTGTAAGTGTGGCTGTGCCTAGGTCCTTCCTTCCATCCTGCCAGTGAGGGCCAGTCAGGCACACTCCCTATTGTTTGTGGCTGCATATGAGGAAAACACAAAGTCGAACTGTCAGCTATACCCAGTCATGCACCCGGAGACAGGATACAGCCTCTATATGGCTAAGGCAGAAAACTCTATTCAAAACCATGGGAGGTCACTGTTCCTAATAAAGAAGAGGAAGAACAGTGGAATGGTCAGAACGGACAGTTGACAATACTGTTTCTTTTTGCCCTCACACATCCCTAGGGATGCCATGCTTCATCACTGGACAGGTGCTCCTCTTCGCGCCAGCACTGCAATGCCCCACGGGAACCTTGAAGGGTCACTTTCGTGGAGATCTTTTGATTGGGTTGCTGTCAGATGCTGTGAGAGTGTCTAGCATAAAGTGTAGAGTGGAGTGTGGAGATAGTAAGTTAAAAACTGACTAGATGTCCTAGACTCCTTTATTCTATATACTTCTGTATCAGATAAAAAAGCAAGTGTTAGTGCCACTAGCAGGGTCAGTAATGTACTCAAATAGTTTAAAAGAGTGCAGGTCAACATGTTGCATGCCTCTCGGTCTGTACAAGATCCACAGCGCTTCTTCAAGACCAAAGGAAAGGGTGGGGTAGGTAATTCACCCTTTGTCAGAAAGCTTGCATGCTCCACAAGAGCACCCCAAGGTTAGTGTGCAACCCCTTCCTCGTCGTGGAAACAAAAATAATTGAGAATCCAAGAAGAAACATACCCTTTCCTGAGTTCAGATAATCAATATGGTGCAGTCATGCCAACTATAACATAACCCCTCTTGATGGAAGTGGCTAACCACAGGAACCAATCTAATATATATTAAAGATAGGGCATTTAAAGAGATCTGCCCCTACATCCTTTGTTATACAAAAGTACGTGAGGAGCTGCTTCATTACAACACATGTGGCAAATACGTAGGAAAGATAGACTACACTATATGGTTTCACCAGAACTTATGATATATACACTGTGTGGTCCCGATGAAGGTGGCGCTCTACTTTTGAAACCACCAAAACGTACGTCGACTGTAAATTGAAAAACCGCAGCTAACAACAAAAAAAGTATCCCTGGATTTAATCTAAGATGTATGAAAGATCAGGCTGGGGCATAAATGTGACATTGCAGTATGAATGTGCTTGTGTGAGGTATGAAGTAGAGAGTGAGTGTAGATATGGGGGAACACATGGTACAATGTGGCGATGTAACATGTGTAAATTTTATTGTTTAGTTAGTATATTGTGTCTTTTTTATGTATGTACATGTATATTTTTGGGTAACATTGCAAACTATGTATTGATGTTTGCCTGGATTAAACAAATTAGTTTGGAAAACATGTTTAGATAAAAATGATCATAAGCTGTAATAAAAACATACAAATTCTATTACATAAGGTAGTACAATTCTTCTTGTGTTATCCCCTTTTTTCAGATCTATAATACATTTCTAAGGGGTGCCTCTTCCCTTTTTTGTCAAGGAGGGAGCACACACACTTTAGCATTATTTCGCAGTGGTAAAGTGGCAGTCCACAGGCCAGCAAAAAATAATTCAGCATACAAATGGAGAAGGAAAGCAAAAGGTTTGGGGGAAGACCACCCTAAGGTTGACAAGTCTAACAATGCCTCATGCCTAGAATAAATGTTGTACTGGAAGGGTACACTTCCAGCTCCAAATACTATGACTAGACAAAATTGAACACCTTTCTGACTCCAGATGTGTGCTGTACAGTGTAACGTATGTGCAAAGTGGGAAAAAAAGGAGAAATTAAATCATTCCAACTTTCTATGCCTATATCCAAGTGGCATTATGTTTTTTTGTATAAAATCGTGTTTATCATTTTTAGTAGATAGGGTTTTCCATCAAAACCATTGGGGCTGCATGGGAACGACCATGTACTCTTCGTGTCCTTGGGACAGAGAAATGCAAAGCAGTGCTTTGCGTTACTTTGAAGCAAACAACAAACAAAGTGTGTGCTACAAAGTAATCCCCAAAAGTATTTTGTGCAAAGTAATTGTATTTCTGTTTCCGTGTTAAAATGTTTTTAACAGACATATGATGAATAATTATAGAAATCGTGCATTTAAAAAACAATGGAAAGTTCAGAGTGATTTATAAATTTAAAACATTCTCTTGCTTGCACTTCTTATGACGCATATACATCTTGCAGTCAAAGGTTAGGAAATAATCTTATGCTGAATTTACTCAATGTCATTGATTCACTTGAAATAAGGTATGCATGATGACTTGCAGTGCAGAACGAGTAACAACGTGTCAACAATTTATTGTAAAAATGGTAGAAAAAAACATGCTGGAGAAATGTAAGCATTAGCCATGCTATTATAATTTTGAAGTGCTCCTGCATAGTACTAAACCGTTTTACCCTGTACAATTGCATCACTTGTTCTTTACAAGAAGAGATAATATTCATACTTGCATGAAAGTACAGAAAATGCAACTATTACTTTTGAGAGCACCAGGTGTTTTAAGGAACATTAATAGCAGCTCTTAAATGTGTTTGCTTTCACGGTGCTTTCTGGCATATCCATTAGCTCATTAGTTTGAACAGAAGAGACACTTAAAAAATATGGAAGCCGCTCACGTTAGTAGCTGACAGCCAAATGGGACTCATGAGATTTAATTATCCGGAGGGGGGCTGAACAGATTTATCATGAGTTACGTCAGTGCAAACCAATCATAGCAAAACATGTCATATAAAACGATTTAATAACGCTGCTATAATTTAGTCATCCGATGAGCACTACAACATGTGATGTCTCTACATTTCGCAAAGCATTTGCACGTCTCCAAATGCCAGTAAAATCTTCAGTTTTTGGTGCTAATTTATAATATCGGGGTAACCCCTGGTTAAGATAGAGTCGACGTTGTGTTGAAAGTAATTCTACATGCTTTTTTGGTTAAATACATTTGAGATTAAATTTAAGAACTTGAATTGTTATTAAGTTTGCAACTTATAGAACTTTAAATTTGGCAGCAGTGTAGCTTCACAAATGTAACTCAGATTCCCCCAAGCCCTGCTAATGTTCTCAAAGGACTTTCACGAAAGTTATTATTGAATCCAAGTTTTCAACACAATGGTACATTATCAAGTCATAGGATAAGATTGATACTAGAAGAAGGATGGGTGCACAACAGGGATTTTAAAGTCATATGAATATCATGATATTAGAAATCCTGATGATGTCCCTGTAGGACGAAACGCGTTGGCTGGATCAATTGGATAATGTACCTTTGTGTTGAAAAATGAGATTGAATACTAAATTCAGAATTGGTTTTCCAATTAACCAAGATTTTCTTGGATACGGAGCATTGATGATACATGAGCACCCTGCTTCAAACACTATCATTATTTTAATTAATCACACGCTCCTTTTGTATAGATTGCAGTTACTGTTGGTGGCCCAGTGGCGGTGAGACCACATAAAGTAGAGCTTGATTAGAACTTTGAGAATAAGTATCCCAGAACAGACACCTCTGTGCACTTTGTTTGCCACCCTCATTGCCAGTTCATGTATTATGCAAGAAATGCTCCAACCCTTGTGGCAAGTCTCTTAGCATGGCCTGAAACATGTGCCCCATCTGTAGTTTCCTTTCCCTTTTAGTAGGACCCGCACATTTTTTAGTTGAAAAACCTAGCAATATAGTTGAATAACTGGGACTGTTATGCAGCAGTCAATTCTTTTTCTATATACTTTTTTGCAACCAAATCTCACTTCCCTCGAGTCCAGATAAAGATGGTTACTTCCCCTTGCAGTTTCTTAAACCATTCCAATACAAATGACAATGGGATGCCATTAAATATTGCAAGCGGAAGACCCACCAATGATATTAGTAGTCTTTTTGGCATCATTACCTTATTGAAATTGACTTGGGCCAACTCTTCCATATTCTGTGCTACAATAATCTCAAGATATCTTATTTCCTTTTTTACAGGGGAGCTGCTACTTAAAGTGTTCCACAACATTATTTCAGTTTTCTGCATATTCACCAGATATCCGAGAGGATCTGCTCCTTAAGGGTGTAGGTTTTGAAGTTAATCAGAGTCTATCTCGGCTCTTCCCTATTTAGGCTTTTTCTGAACCAATCACAATACATTCTCTGAATATCTGAGACTCATTCATTGGGGTCTATCAATGTAATACATCATTTGATTAGCTCTACTATAAACCCTTTCAAGTCCTCAACTTTAACCCTTCCAGGATGTTTAATATTCTCAAGTTATTATGTCTTGCGTTAGTCTCTAATGTCTCTAGCCTATCGCAAAGTTCTTTCTCACCCACTTCCATTGTTTTGATATCTTCACAGTTTCCCTCCACTTCTCATTTTAGTTTTTCTACTGAAGCTTCCAGCGTATTCATCCTTTCCATCAATGCAGCCTTCACATTGCAAGCACCTTGTATGATTGTCTGAGTTTTCCTTGAGGTCGTACATTTGTGTCTGATCTCTTTAATTAGCCTAATTGGAAGTCCCTCGAGCTCTGTCCATTCTGTAGGGTTATGTTTACCCCATGGGTGTTGCAAGGTTGTAGTTGTTCTTGCAAACTCCTGTTTTGTTCTGGGATTAGTTCTGTTAGTACCTGAAATCTATTTTTTGTGAGCATCCCTTCTGTAGTCCCCCATGCTAACAATCTCTGATAATTCTTCATCCCGTCACAAAAACCCTGCCTTTTTTTATGCTGCCTGCTTGGAGTAGCAAGGGAAGAAAGGGTTTGCCTGCTATATTATTGGGTGGAGGTCAATGTGTCCACATCATCAAGTGATGATGCAGGCTCATGGCATCTACAAAATGCACCACCTGACACCAGGCAAAATGTGCATACATCTGTAGCAGTGCTCCTGCATTTTTGCCAGCTAACAGACCAGGTGACAGCTGCACCTCGAAACGGGCAGGGCTTTAAAGTGCTCACTGATGCTTCACATGAGAGGCACTGAACTATATGATTTATTAAATACCAAAGAAGAAAAAGTGGAGACTATTCAGCACAAACTGACATGGGCCTGGCAGAGTGGCAACCATAAGATGAGGGAGAAGGCATGTGGAAACTGTGGGTCTATCCATGTGCATACAAAATGTGCCCAGCGCAGGGTAACACTGTTTTAAGTGTGTCAGCTTAAACCATTTCCACAGAGTATTCTGCAGAATCAGTCGGGTGTTCGGGTCCAATTCCAGTGGGTGCAGCAAGCCCACTGTCAGGCGCTTGTCAGCTGTCAATGATGGTGAAATGCAGTTGGAGTGCAACACCGAGGCAACGGGTGAGGCAGAAGTGGCCGAAGATGAAGAAATCTTTATATTATCATTTTCTGGACAACCCCCTGTCATGTGCCACGTTACCGTCAAGGGTATCCAGATCACTGCCTTGATTGATACAGGTGCACCTGTGAACATAATGGATGATGTTCAATTTCCCTAGCTATTTCCTCACCCCAGCTTGGCTCCAAACAATGCCAAGGTCAACATGTATGTTGAGAATGAATCCCTCCCTCCAAGTGGGGTGATCAAATTACATGTGGAGAGTAAAAGCAAGATGGCTGTAAAACCAAATTCAGCGTGACAAAAGGAGGGTGCTAGGGTGGCACACAGATGAAGATTTTGGCCTGGTGTTTTTTTGCTCACTAAGTGCATCAGTCACATGCTGACACCATCTTAGCGGAATTCCCTGAGCTGTTCAAGGGCCTCGAATGTTTAAAAGGTGTTAATGTTGAACTACTCATTTACAAGGCGGTTCATCTGTGGCACTGCGACACAAAACGGCCCTGTCTCACCTACATCTACTTGTAGAGAAGGAACTTGAGCAGCTTTAACCATTGTGAGTGATCGAGAAGGTATCAGGACCCACTCCAAAAGTATCTTCGCTCATGCTTGCCCCTAAACCAAAACACCCTTGGGCAATAAGACTAAGTGTGGACAGGAAACTACCCAATAAAGCAATTTGATGTGAAAGTCATATCACACCCATAATAGATGAAATTATAGCTGACTTAAATGGAGCCCAATGGTTCTCAAAAATAGATCTGAATGCAGGATATCATCAGCTGCTCCTTGATGAAGGGAGTCGCTACATCACACTGTTTTCAGTTCACGTAGGGTTACAGTGATATCAAAGACTTAGCTTTGCTATCTCCTGCCAAAGTCTTCCAGGAGCAATCAGGAAGACCCTCTCTGGGCTAGTAGGTGTGATTAACGTCAGTGATGACATTCTCATATTTTTTAGGAGTCTGGAAGAGCACCATGTAAGACTGAGGGCTGCACTCCATCACCTGGCAGTGAGTGGTTTGAAACTGAACCACGTGACGTTCTATAACAACCCCATAGTATTCTTCAGATACTACTTCTCTGGCAAAGGTCTTTAGGTTTATCCCCAAAAGGTGGAAGCAATCTGGTCAGCAACTACACCGAGAACTGTCCCGGACATCGCAGTTTTCTGGGGATGGCAAATTACTGTGGACGATTCATCCTGAAACTAGCAACTTTGTCTGAACCACTGAGGGCTCTGACCAAGCACGATCGCCAATGGGAATGGACTGTGGAAGTGGTGCAGGCCTTCAAAGCAGTCAAGGAAGCACTTCTACATGATGTTAGTATGGTCTATTTCAGCCTGCAGAAGAAGACGGAACTGGCTGTAGATGCAAGCCCAGTAAGTCTTGGAGCTCTCCTTCTACAGGAAAAGGGTGCAGGACAATGGGTGCCTATTGCCTATGTCAGTCGGGCACTCGCCAAAATGGAGATGCGACATGCCCAGATAGAACTGGAGCAGTGGCCATCAGCTGGATGTACAGACCTTTCCACCTGTACGTGATCCCACTGACCTACACATTTTCCGCCCAATTTCTAACATCCCCACGTTGGCAAAGCTCCTGGAGAAATGTGTGCACATCCAACTGTATAACCACATTGATCAATTCCAACTCTTGGACCAATTTAAATCTGATTTCCGCCAGGGTCATAGCACAGAATCCGCTCTCACTCAAATTGTAGATGATGCTCTAAGACTGCTTGATCAAAAAATATCTTGCCTACTGATCCTCCTTAACCTTAAATCAGCGTTTGATAATGTCAAACATGATAACCTAATTGACCTCTTGGAGCACAGTATGGGACTGTCTGCACCTGTACTAAACTGGTTCTCCTCATTCCTCCACAATAGAACTCAAAGCTTCAAGGTGATTCAGTTCCTGTCTCATCCTTCTCCTGTCACGTTGGGGGATCTTCGCTCTCACCCACGCTCTTCAACCTGTTCATGGAGCCTTTAACAGAGATTCTGAAATCATCCAGCATTCACTATCACATGTACGCAGATGATATCCAACTTTACCTGAAGATCTCCTCCCCTGAGGTCATCAAGTCCCTCAACTCAGTCATACTGAAAACACTAACCTGGCTGACACATGACCACCTGAAGTTAAACTCTCTTAAAAGGGAATTCCTCTTTTAAAAAAAAAGAGGAATTCCTCTTAATCGCACAACCGAAGCAGTCTCTAGTCATAGAACAATGGATGAATCAGCTCACAGCTCTTAATTATACACCACACATCATTGATTCCGCAACCTCTTTGGGAATAATGCTACACAAGAGTCTGAACATGCAGAAGCACATTAGTACACTCACCAAAGGAGCGAACTTCCAACTCAGAATCTTAAGGAAAATAAAACATGTTGTCCCTTTACATGACTTGAAGGTTGCGGTGCAAGCCTTAGTGATCTCAAAGCTGAACTATGGTAGCGCAACGCTTTGCGGTCTTCCAAGATCGAAGACGGCTCCTCATAGGGCTGCCCTCAATTCTGCTGCAAGGCTCTTAACAAGCACTAAAAGATACAATCATATCTCTCCAGATCTGATATCCCTGTACTGGCTCCCATATGAACCTCGGATACAACTAAGAATTGTATGTATAGCAAATAAAGCTATTCATTTCAATACCCCAATGTACCTCTCTCAAACTTTGGAGCCCTCAGGTAGATCGAGAGCCTCTAGAAGTGCCAGCGCTTTATTGCTCAAACCACAAAAATTCAAGTAAAAAAAACCTACAATCGAGCCTTCTCTGGTATCGCCCCAAGGATATGGATCTCTTTGCCCCCTGAAGTTAGGTTGAATCCCTCTACTGTCCTTTTAAAAAAGAAAGTTACATTGTTACTGAAGAATACATTTCTGCCTTAGAAACGGAGCTTCCAAGCAGGTAGAGGACACTCTTGCAGGTATGAGTCCTAGCTTTCAAGGCTCCCTAGGGTGCCCAGCTCTACAAGACTGTTTTATGTTTGGTTTACCTATTTTTACCTCTTGTATCCTTCTTGATGTATAAACTGTAAAGCGCTCTGATACCCTCAGTGGTCATGTTTGCGCTATAGATAAATACGTGTGAGGACAGAAATTTGTGGTAGTTACAGACCACAAACTGTCAGTTCCCCTTTTTGCTGGGACTGCCTGAATTGGTTTCCTACAAATTAAATGGTGGGTAGTACAACTCCAGCAATTCTTATTTGAAGTTGTATACAGGCCAGGTACGAACAACCCAGCTGATTACCTGGCCTCGTAACACAGGGATCGGATGTTTCTAAGTCGGAAGCTGACAATGAAGAGGTGGAGACCTTCATCAAGATGATTGTGGCAGAGGCGTGACCCAGCGCTCTCTCTTTACCTGAGTTCCTGGAAGCAACAGCTGAAGATGGGTGTATACAGAGGGCAAAAGAAGCGCTCAAGAATCGACACTGGAAGAACTTTATGGAAGGCTCTCCGATGTGGACCATTGAAACATAGATATGGAGGGTGGGTGACGAGCTGTGCGTGAGCACTGAAGGTCTATTGCTGAGACATTAACAGATCATGGCCCCCAAGAACTTAAGGGACAGAACAATGGACCTCGCACACCAGCCCAACAAGGTCCAACTCAGGAGTACAGTATGGTTTCCTGGCATGGCCGACTGGTTGATGAAAGAGTAAGGAACTGTCCCTCATGCACCATCACTAGAAGGGATCCCTCGATAGCCCCAGTGATCAAGGTAGAAGAATCTGTGCACCCATGGTCATCTGTCAGCATGGACTTTAGGAGTTTCCCAGATGGAAGACTGACTGTAGTCATCAAAGACAGTCACTCTAAACATTCCACTGTGGAGTTAGTCAAGTTAAATGTGTTTGCAAATGTCAGACCCATACTGCAAATTATTTTTGTGACAGTTCACCTCCAAGACGAGACAAAAATACAGAGCAGTACTCAAAAGGGTCAGGTGTTTCAAGACTGTCTTCAGGGACTAAGTGTAAAATATCGCAAGATAATTCCATAGTGGCCGCTTCATGAGGACTTTGAATCGAGATGGATTTGGGGGGAGCAGGGTGATGGCATTCAGTGCTGCCTGTACCAATTTCTCAGAGTGGGCCAGCACAATACAATCTTATCATGAATTGGTGTTCCAGAGATGTTCTTCCCACGAGCCCTTAGTGGATGCCACAATCATCGACATACACGCCACCAAGAGTAAACAGAGAGCCACCAATGATAGAGCAAGTAAAGACTGTGGAGCAAAGGTCCCAGAAATATGGGTGGGTGACACAGTCATGAAATATGAGTGGGCAACAAGGTCATTATGCATGATTAACATCCTGGTTGGAAAATACTGGACTTCATTTGAAAGGGAGGTGTGGAAGGTGACCGAGGTACAAGGAACCATGGTGACGGTAAAGAGAGGGAAGTGACTGTGTCAAGGAACGTCTCATTGTTTGAAAGGTCAGATCCCAGCCAACTGATCAGAGGCCAAGCCAATACCCACCAATAGATAGCAATCAGGATGCTCGTGAGTTTGAATGGGCAGAAATTCAGATTCAGTTGTTGGAAGAGACCCTGTTGCATAGCCCTGGTGGAACTGCTATCCCGGGACCCTCAAACCTCAGGCTGAAGGTGATTCGGGGAATAACTCACCCAGTCAGGGCAGTGCACGTGGTGGTGACCCCACTCTAAGTTAACGACTCAGAGACTATGCATGCAGCATCATGAAGAAATGAGAATAGGCTCATATCTAGTGTCTGCCATGGGTGTTATGTTAATTTCTTGTTTTTTGTTTTTGTTGTTTTGCACAATTAAAGGTATGAAGGGAAGAAGAGTGCCACGCTGCCTCCACTATACATTGTATCCCTCACTCACCCAGAGGGGGGGGCTTGACCTCCTTGTATAAATAAATGGCCGAGAATCGCTCATGGTTCTTTGGTGACACAGAAAGCCTAGGGTCCTTTTGTCCTGTCAGTGAGTGTGCTAGGTGAGGCCTCCTCGAGCCTGTAGAGGGTTATGCACAGCCCTTTACAAGTCCTTCCGGATGCTGGACGCCGCTTCTCTCCACAAAGCGATGCTTCCTGAAATGGAGCAGTACCCTACATTCTCTTTGCTAGCCTCCCCCACCATAAATTTGGCTTGCGGAAAGCACCTCTGCCTCTCAGCCACTGCCTCTTGACCAGGTAAAGGTTTTCTAATCGTGTTATATATGCTCCATTGATCTTAGAGGAGTGTGCTCCTGGGTGACATGCTAGCTAGCAGCCATGTTCAACTGTCACCGACTGTGTTGTTATGTGTGGGGTCTTCAATAAGCTAGGTGGAATTCATAGTCAAAGTCAAACTCTACCTCACACAATCAATGACATGGGGTTTAAAATGTTGCCTCACAACTTAAAAGTCACATTAAACTGAGGTTTTTTAAAAAACTGAATATCACATTTTCCATATTGGGTGATTAGAAAGCAATTGAACTTCAGGGCTTTTAAACTGTATTATCTGCAATATAGCCTGGGCATTACTCACATAGGTGATTGTCTGTGCCTTGCAGACATTTCCTTTCAGTGGGCATACATTGTATGAAGTTGGTAGTGGTCATGGTTTTAAACCATGGCCTTTGTGGAGTGAATAATGGGATGGATCCACACCTCAAGTGTTACAGTCTTATGTGGTATTTATTGGTCAAGGCCCACAAAGTGGGAGAATTTGGCATGGCCATCTGTACACAGGTCACAGGGCAAGACTAAATGCCATTCTCTTTGTTCAATAGAAATAATGTGTAAATAACACAAAGCTTACCAGCTGTTTAGAAGCAAGCCTAAAAGTAATGTGAAATAAAATGGCAAGATTGGCATAATTTGCAAAATGTGCATTATGTAAAACTTGCAAAAGTGACTTGAAATAATTTGAATGTGATTTCTCCACTTACAATGAGATCAATAATTCCTTCATGAAGGTTCCCTTTTCTTCTCTGTTCCTGCAGCATTCTAACTTCTAGGGGTGCTACCGTTACTTTATAGGAACTATCCCCTATTGATTAATTCAGATTATTTGAGTCAGCAAAGTACAATTCCAGCTCAAAGATTGTACAGTACTACATTTGATTTGTGGCATAATCTATCTCCCAAAGCATCAAACTGGCTGTGGAAAGAAATGTTCTTATCTTTCAGCTCCAAAGCCCCACCTTCAAGTCTGCTCATGCTAATGAGAAAGAAGCACCTCAAACCTAAACATACATCTCCTAGTCACCTTTTTGTTTCCCTTACTTGGAGTATGGTGTCACGATGTCGCTCGGAAAATTGTTTTTAAAAGTGATTCTCAGCAGTATGTGCTCTTTGACTTGTGCTTAGGATGACGGAAGGCCAAGTCTATCTTTGTGTCTCTAAGCTGTCAAAATGTTTCTATTTTCCTTTCACAAGTTTCTGCCGGGGACAGGGCTGGAATGACCTTACAGCATCAACTCTTCTAATGAAGTTCCTTTGACTTATTGAAGGCCTGCATACAAATATACCTTTGATACGATAGCCTTTTTGTGTCTGGCATATTTCTACTAATGCAGGATGTTTGCACATACTCAAGCGCACTGGAGTTGGCGAGAAGCCTAATTAAGTGGTGCATAATGGCTTTCAGTCAAGTTATATGAGAATACTATTTTTAGAAACCACTTTGGTAAAGGTGAAACATCAACATATTTGTTAAAAATATTTTCATTACAGTCGAACTGAAATTCACAGTGTGCCAAAGAAATATATTTGTATTAATTAGTAAAATGCTACTCACCGGTCAGATCACAGCCAAGTAAACTGCCACAGACCTATGCAGCAACAGAACGAGTTATGGTTGTTTTTTTTCATATTACTTTTAACATGCAAGTTGGTGGGTGTTAGACCTGACATCTTTGATGTGGTTTCCCTGACTTGTTGCCTTCAGATCTCCTGTTTTTACTGTTTTGTTGACTTAGGGGCTGATAATGAGTGTGGAGATCTATTGGACACCCTAATAGGCCTGGGTGGAGTTCAAGGAGTTCCATTATGCGGAACTCCATGAAGTGTCTGAAATACTCCAAAGTGCTACACGTAGTTCTGTAAGTGGCAGAGTGCATTAGGTCATGCCCTTTGCGATGATTTTTAGCACTCCGTGTTTGTCCCGCCGGTAAAATCAGCACAAATAGCACCATGCGCAGTGCAAAAGGCCCTAGCTTCTTTCTGCCACTCGAGTAGATGTTCTAATTGAGTCACAGCTTCCACAACTTGAAAGTAAGGATTTTCAGGGCAGTTTCTCACGAGGAGGTGGTCTGAAGAAAGATTTTCCTTGTTCGCAATCGACAAGTTAATGTTGGAGAGCGTGAGTGAGGAAAAGAGCCTGCCCTGCTTTTTCGGAACATCGCGAGCTACGTGGAGTGGGGAAAACTCCACAAAAGCTGCGAGGCCAGGCCTACCCCCAAACTTGTGGTGGTGTGGTGGGAACAGCTGCACTGGTGGTCTGACTGACGCATTACTGTGGAAACGGAGAACTGACATTTTTCAGACACTCTGCCTCAGTCAGAGATCTGGGTTGAATCCATCATCGTTCTTTAGCTCACTTTGCCACTCCAGGTCAGAACCAGCCATATGCAAATCAGTCTTGACTGATTTGAACTGTTCCCTCAAGGGAACAGTTCAGCCCGAAGTCCAACCTGAATGTTTGATTATGCAGCATTCTGTCCATTATCTGTTCGTTTTGCATTTGTCTCCCTAAGTAGGAAGGTCCTGTGCTCACTAAACCACCTGATTCAAGCTAGCCTGACTGATGAAGGGTGTTACCCCAAACCGGTCCCATGATGCTGTTTCTGGTTCAGAGAGGACTTGGCCTAGAGGTTCGGGCTGGATTGTTCACATGGAGAACATTGCTCAAGACTGATTTGCATATGGCTGGGGCTAAAGTGGAACACTGTGGCATGCAGAAAAAATCTGTGACTTGGAGTGAATGTTTGACTAATTCAGCATTCCGTCCATCATCTGTTCTTTTTGCATTACAGTGTGGCAAACCCACCCTCACAGGGATACTGCAACCGCCGAGGATCATGGATCCCTCAGCAGTGGCGCAGTGGTCTGTGGCCCAAATATGCCGGCACTGCCGCTGCAGCACTATGGAGCATGATTGGATTTTCGTCTCCACCACAGTTTCCTTGGCTTTGGGCCTGCCATGAAAACTGTGGCGGTGAGAAAACAAAGGGTGCCCTACATGGTCATATGTTGCATCAGGGCCAGGGGATGCATGCATGCTGTTCCCCCCTGTATGCCTGTTCCCCCTGTTCTTGCACGACATGAACTTCAGAGTCCATGCTGTGCAGGAACAGGCTTTCACATTCCCATTGCTTTCTAAGGCTCACCTCCTTGTTGTTTTCTGCTTTAGGTGTCCGTATATAGGTTTCCTTAAACATGTCCTTATATAGGCACAATTCGCATTGCCCTTATATAGGCATAAGATCCCTGGCCTTATTTAGGCATTAGCAATGCTATCCAAATACAGACATGGTCACCTACATCTATCCACCCCAACTCCATAACGAGTTCTTAGAAACAAGACCCTTAACCTCTTAGAACTCATTTATTATGCATGAACCGCTATTCCTTAAGGATTCATTCCTGATGTCTTCCTCTGCCCGATTTAACGTCAATGCTAACATTCCAAGGCACCTACTGGGTCTAAATATACCTTCCCTTGCCCAAGCAAGTTGGAGGAGACCTCGATTTTAGAGGAGTTGGTGTCCTGGCCAGAAGCACTGATAAGAGACGCTGTCAACCCTGCTCGCAGAGAATCCAGCTTCTAGTGTTCTGACTCCCTTTGTGGGGTGTTAGAGTTCGAGACCCAGAAAGAGATTCCCACCTCTCTCATTCTCAAGGTATGGAGCTGACTAGAGCCTGGAGGGACTCTTGGCATACCAGACTATAGCATACCATACTAAAGCCTACCATACTATAGAATACATCACCTACTTCTTACCTTGTACTACACTTAGGTTAGGTACACTGGGGTAGGACTAGTTAGAGAAGCATCTTATGAGTACCCCGCATTTTTAGCTTGTGTTATTTACGTATATGAATATGTTTTATAACTAAAAGACAATGCTAGTGCAGTATTATTTCTTTCTACTGTTTACGCTGTACATAATATATCTCGCATACTGTCTTATGATTATAGCAGCTCATATCTTTTACACGAGAAACAAGACTGTTCAATAAATCCTTTTATTGAAACGCCTATCTATTCTTTCTGTGTAACTCTGAAGAAACTAAGCATGCACGATTAGCTGAGTGAAACTGTTATCTGTTGTTTCTATGATTTTGAGAGTGTTCCGATTCTAAATGGAAACAAAGTTGTCAAGTTTATGCGGTTGCTAGAAACGACTCCCTTCTTGTTTACAAGGGGTTTCTAGTGGTCTCTGAGTTAGCTGGCACACAAAGTAATTAAGTTTAATATACTTGATAGGGGCATACTGATATCAGTCCTATGCCAAATCTATAGGGTATTATATTTCAATGTGCAGAGCCTATTAGGGAAATAGGAACTACACTACATGATGCCCAACATTTGGTAAGGCACTAATGTAACGCTAGATAATAAGTAACTCAGTCATGCTTTTCTCAGAGACCCCTACTCACATACTCCATAAGACGTCTGGAGTAGGCAGGGTTAAGTATCTGCCAAAGCTGAATAGGACAAAAATCCTATATATTAGCTGTTTGGTTTGTTCAACGTTAAATGATACAGTGTTCCAAAATATTGTGCATCCTATCTTTGTTTCATTGAAACGTGTTCTACTTTAGAAAAAAACAATGTCCCAGAATGGGGAAACTAACACTTTAGCTGCAGATGACCAAGTCGTAACAGCTTTTAATTTTACAGGTTTAAATCAAACCGATGAGGGTGTTATAACCATCCCTCCAAACTTCAGGAGAGCCATCACTCTAAAACGTATACAACATAGCCTAACACCAAGATTTGTTACAGCAATTTTCGTGATAGAGGCACACAAATCCTTTCAGACAGAGGTATTCTATTCATGGATTGTATTCCCAGAATCAAATCCAGTAACAAAAGTATTTCACTTCTTTAAAAAAGATGAACCACCTGAGGAATATATTCCTTTTGAGGATATAGAAATTCCAATCAAGTACCAGGAGCATATTCTCTTGTTAAAGGTGCCCTGAAACATCACAAAAACATTACCGAGCTCGGTCCACTAGGTAGACCAGGAGCAAAATGGCCGATTTCAGCCGGCTACACACCTCATCTCGACATCGAGATCATGCCAGATGAGGAATTACTTACCCAACTACAAGAGCTAATAAAAGTGTACAGACAATTAGTCCCATATGGCATGCGGACTTTCACAGTCCAACCCCAAATGACCATTCCAAATCAAACCCCTTAACAAGGGTATACACTAAAAATTACTCCACAGACATTACATGCAGTCATGGGTAAAATGCCCAAAATACGAAAATAAATCCCATTCTGGATAGCTCAAAAAATTACCGCCAGGCACCACCCGCCAGACAAGGAGACATCACCTAATCTAGCAGGTTGGCCGAAAGTGGAGTTTGGCAGCGTGGGAGTGCGGCTCTAGCATTGTGGTCGCTCCCACACTGTCAAACTCATAATCAGGCCCTTGGTTTTTGCTGGCACTTTATCCCTGCTAATCAGTGCTAAAGTGAAGGTGCTCTATACTTAAAATATGGTAACATTGGTTTATCTTCAACTGGCATATTTTACTTATAAATTCCTAGTAAAGTCCTCTACATGTGTCCATGGACTGTAAAGTAAATGCTACTAGTGGGCCTCCAGCAAAACACACAAGATGATGGAGGGAATGTTGCACAATGGCAAAACATTCACCCCCAGTCACAGATCTGGGTTCAATCCATCGTTATTTTGCTCACCAAGCGACCCCAGTTCCGACATGGCCATATGGAAATCAGTCTAGACACTGTGCCTCATGGGAACAGTCCAGACCGAACAGCCAAGCCATGTCTTCCCTGGACCGGAATCAAGTGGCCTCCAGCACTAAATGTGCCACCCAATTAAGTATCCCTATAAACATTTCCTAGGCCTGCCACTGCAGAGTCTGTGTGTGAAGTTGTCATATGTTGCATCAGGGCCAGGGGATGCATGCATGCTGTGCCCTCCTGTATGCCTGCTCCCCCTGTTCTTGCACGGCATGAACTTCAGAGTCCATGCTGTGCAGGAACAGGCTTTGGCATTCCCATTGCTTTCTAAGGCTCACCTCCTTGTTGTTTTCCGCTTTAGGTGTCCGTATATAGGTTTTCCTTAAACATGTCCTTATATAGGCACAATTCACATTGCCTTTATATAGGCATAAGATCCCTGGCCTTATTTAGGCATTAGCAATGCTATCCAAATACGGACATGATCACCTACATCTATCCACCCCAACGCCACAACGAGTTCTTAGAAACAAGACCCTTAACCACTTAGAACTCATTTATTATGCATGAACCGCTATTCCTTAAGGATTCATTCCTGATGTCTTCCTCTGCCTAATTTAACGTCAATGCCAACATTCCAAGGCACCTACTGGGTATAAATATACCTTCCCTTGCCCAAGCAAGTAGGAGGAGACCTCGACTTTAGAGGAGCTGGTGTCCTGGCCAGAAGCACTGACAAGAGACGCTGTCAACCCTGCTCGCAGAGAATCCAGCTTCTAGTGTTCTGACTCCCTTTGTGGGGTGTTAGAGTTCAAGACCTAGAAATAGATTCCCACCTCTCTCATTCTCAAGGTATGGAGCTGACTAGAACCTGGAGGGACTCTTGGCATACCAGACTATAGCATACCATACTATAGCCTACCATACTATAAAATACATCACCTACTTCTTACCTTGTACTACACTTAGGTTAGGTACACTGGGATAGAACTAGTTAGAGAAGCATCTTATGAGTACCCCGCATTTGTAGCGTGTGTTTTTTACGTATATGAATATGTGTTATAACTAAAAGACAATGCTAGTGCAGTATTATTTCTTTCTACTGCCATGCTGATCTGTCAACTCACTTGTCATGCCTAAACCATTCTTTTTATTACACATAGGCCAACCCTAATGTAGGCCCTGGACAGCCCATGGGCAGGATGCAGTGTATTTAAAAAGTAGGACATGTAATTGTAGGTTTTACATGTCCTGGTAGTGAAATACTCCTAAATTCGTTTTTTTCACTAATGTAAGGCCATCAGAATAACATTGGGAGTGCCTTACTAAATTGTATACGTGTAAATTCCAATTGGGAAGTGATGGCACCCCCAAATTAGGTGCCTCTGGAATCACAATTGAAAAACACAACTTATGATGAAGTTGGGTTGTAAATTGCCATTTTGAAAATGCCACTTTAGAAAGTTCACCCAAAAGAAGGAGCCCATTTCAGCTCCATCAGGCTGCACAGCTCCACCACAATTTGAATCCAATGATTCAATTTCATTTTTAGTTTTCAACTGTTTCTCCTCAGTTTCACCTTGCTTGTCATCCATTTTATCTTAGCTTGTGTTCAATCCATTTTATCAAAATAACGCTTATTATCAAGTTTCAGAAAGACACAGGAGTATAAGGTAGGTTTAACACGCCATGATTTTATTCCATCACCCAATGCATTTCGGGAAATACATTTCCCTTCGTCAGGGGCATCTACAAATAAAAGTACAGGTTTTATAGTTAAGCTTACTGCATTTGCCTGATAAAGCATATAGTTAATGAAAAACATACCCCCAAAATGTAAAAACATACATTGTATCTCGACTGCAAGCTTGTTTGCTGAAGCATATTTTTCACTCGTTTACTGCATGCCCAGAACCACTAACTTATTTACTCAAACAAATCTATCTCCACACATAATCTCCCTGTTAATCGAACCGGCTACCTACGCTGCAAAAACAGTATGATTTTACAGTGATTGAAAACTACTTTCACCCATGTACACTCACCATGGCCTGCTAACAAGTCTGTTCTATTAAAAAATTCATCCAGTTCATCCTTTCAGTCTCGGCGTACAAAGACGCTTAAACCTCCTTCTTGTGCGAGTGAGACATGAATGCTAAAACATCCTCTTTTCCCTACCCTTCCTTGTTTGCAATCACCCGTTTAATTAGTTGCACGTGTGGACACCAAAGCTCTGTACCCGTCCTCTCACTGGGTTTACTATGATTCATACTTTGTGTAAACACGATCTCACTACATTTCCCAGCATGCCATATATTCTAGCACCCCTCCCTTCACGAGTATCTTGCTGTTTGCGCTTTCCTTGTAATAAATGAGTTCATTTGCAATCCTTTCTTGTAATGAATCCTTCATATTAAAAGGTGATGACTAATTATTGAAATGCTTCCCTTTTCATCATCATTTCTCACGGGAGGAAACCCAGCTCCTGTGTTTTTTCACCATCTATACTACAATTCTTCTGTTTATAACTTCCAATCTTCTCCTTGTCAACGTGGGTGCAATCTCAGTTAAGACGAAAAAATTCATACTATGAAAAAAGTAAAGAGAGATGCACACCTTTGTAATCCTTATTTTAAACATTTTAAACTTTTTGAACTTTCACTCCAATTTCACATTTATCAGCGTGTAATGCCTGCTTCGCGCTTCGTCTCATTGCACTGCAACATGACTACACCCAAAAGAAGGAACCCATTTCAGCTCCATCAGGCTGCACAGCTCCACCATAATTTGAATCCAATGAATCAATTTCATTTTTAGTTTTCAACTGTTTTCTCCTTAGTTTCACCTTGCTTGTCATCCATTTTATCTTAGCTTGTGTTCAATCCATTTTATGGATTCAAATTGTGGTGGAGCTGTGCAGCCTGATGGAGCTGAAATGGGCTCGCTGATAAAAATGAAATTGGAGTGAAAGTTCAAAAAGTTTAAAATGTTTAAAATAAGGATTACAAAGGTGTGCATCTCTCTTTCCATTTTACATTTTTCACTTTTAGAAAGTTGACATTTCTTATTGACCACCATGCTCAATGATACCACATTCTATTCTAAAATACAATTTAATCCTGCTACTAAAATATCTCAAAAAATCCAGACCTTGTCCTACCAGGCAATAGTTGCAGGTGACCAAAGAATATGATTTTTTAAACCACAATTCAGGGAAAACAGCCTGTATTTATAGTATCCCCAAAATTCATAAAAATATTCATGATCCACCTATAGTGTCCACAATTGGTACTATCACTGAACCAGTATCTAAATTTATTGATAACTGCTTGCGTCCCCATATTCCCAAAATCACCTCCTATATTAAAGATACCATGGAGATGATAAAAAAACTAGAGAATATGAATTTCAACCCTAATCAGAGCATTTTGGTGACCTTAGATATAGAGTCCTTATATAGCAATATACCTTTAGGGGGAGCTATGTCAGCCACTGATTGGTTCATTGACACATATAATATATCTTGTTCCAAACCATTCATTTCGGCATGCCTGAATATAGTATTAACCGAAAACATCTCTGAATTTAATGAGACCTTGTATCGCCAAACCAAAGGCCTATGCATGGGTGCATCTGTGGCGACCTCCAATGCGAATATTTATATGGCTGCTTTTGAAACCAAATTCATATACAATGAGATTGCCCCTTTTTTTTAATACATCTCACAGTGGTCCAGATACATAGATGATATATTTTTTGTCTGGACTGGTAGGAGAGATTCGCTCACAACATTTTTGGAATGGCTCAATGTTACAGACTCGAATCTGAAATTTACTGCACACATAGATCCTGAGAAAGTAGAGTTTCTTAATATCATAATTAGGCATTCTTTGGGCCACTTGGAAGTAGATCTTTTTGTGAAGCCCACTGCAAGGAATACGCTGTTGCATTTGAATAGTTATCAACCCCGTAACCAAAAGCAAAGTTTTTTGTTTTTCCAATTTCTAGGAGTAGAAACTGCAGAAACTTGACAGATTTTGATAAACAAGCCATTACAATGAGGAAGAAGTTTTTAGACCAAGGATATCCTCACCGGTTGGTGAGGGATTCCTACAAACGTGCTAGGTTTTACGACCGGGACCATTTACTGACCATTAAAGTGAATAACAGTAACATCCCACTGGTATGTGTCACCAGGCACTCCACGATGAATACCAAAGTCAAACAGATCATCAACAGTAACTGTCACATTCTTAATAGCAATCCAGAGAGTTGTAAATTGACCAAACCTTTATTTGCCCATCTGCGAAACAGAAATATCAAAGATTTTATTGTTCGGTCACGGTTTACTAACAAGATCAATAGAACTATGTTCATTAAAAAATCCATAAATGGCAATTTGCCTATTAAAGGTACTATGAAATGCTCCTCTTGCAAATCTTGTGAGTCCATCATTGAAGGTGAAACGCTGGTCCACAATGTGGTATCTATTGAAGCTACTGAGATGTGGAACTGTAAAACAAACAATACTGTATATTTCATTCGCTGTCCCTGCAACCTTGGCTATGTAGGTGAGACGTCAAGAGCAATCCAAACCTGTATTACTGAACACCGCTCTGTAGTCAGAACAGCCAAAATGACAGCGCCCTTAGTTAAACATTTCATTGAAATGAACCATTAACCATAAACCAGAAGACATCCATTGGAGAATCTTGGAAAGAATCAGGACTCCCGATAATAAAGGGGATGTCAAAATACAAAAAACAAGATGTTTTTTGGATTTTTACTCATAACACTTTCAGGAATGGCCTGAATAGTGAAATACCTTGGGAGAATGCCATAACCTGAGTGGGCATCACATCTAAAAACAGGATGTTTTGTATACTGAATCTAATATAAGATATTTAGGCCTTTGCGTTTTCAACTAATACAAACATTTATGGAGATACTAGTCAAATTTGATATGTTGACATCTTCAGAACATCGTTCAAAATTAGACATTACCCTTGAATCTAACTCTCATTCAGTTTTGTTAATTTTACAACTCGGGCAAGGTTTTGGGTATTATCTTCTTAATTCCCTACTTATAATATATCACTCATTATTATATAATATATATCTGGCTAGTAGGTTTTTAATATAATAAAAGGTTTTTATCGTAATTGACATCTATAAAACCAAGCAGTTTGATATATATTTGAAATCTTGTCGGACAGAACAATAAACTTTCTATGTTTTTCAATATAGTCTGTTCTCTCTGACCATCATCACTTCAATCTGTGTTCTCTGACCATCATCACTTCGGTTACATGACACTTTTTAGAATCCCATGACTATCATGTGAACAGCCATGAAGTATATAATGTGTAGAATGACACCAACACATTTGATACTCTTTTCCGAAGGCATCACCTGCAGCCATCCTTAGCCTGGTCCTACTTGGAGCCTCCTTTTATCAGGTACATGTTAGTTTGCAGTTATAGGGACCTTGCTTTACTTAGAAGCTGCAGTTTTACACGCTCATAGATATATTTTGTTACATTCCTTTTTAGATAAGTCCTTTACTGTGCATGCCTATCCAGCTACATATTTGGAACACTATTGCATATCAGGCGCTTGTTCCAGTTTCTTCGTTGAATCTCTTCCATCGCAAGGTAATACGGGGTTCACTGTTACTCCGATTATTAATGTATACGTCCTTTTTTCTCTTATAAGGTCTCCGTTTTGACAATAGATTATATATTGTTTTTTCAGAGGCTTTCCAGAATATCATATTACTGATTTTAACATT
This sequence comes from Lissotriton helveticus, assembly GCF_964261635.1. Lineage (NCBI taxonomy): Eukaryota > Metazoa > Chordata > Amphibia > Caudata > Salamandridae > Lissotriton > Lissotriton helveticus. The sequence continues at coordinate 521,743,223 of NC_136061.1, forward strand.
TAGCGGGACCAGGTCGCTTTTCAAATATACCTACATGAGACTTGTTTGATAACCAGGTATTGGTCTTAAAAATTCTCTTTAGATCATAAGATTATGGAAACTCACAGTTATATCTATGTTAGGGATATTTCTATCTCTTTTTAATCAATTTACTTTCAAAAATAGTTGTTTCTTATTCTTTTTTGTAGCCATCCGACCTTTTCGTGATATCGTTTATTTTAAAATTAATAAGACATCGCTGCACATTCGGTGCACCGCATTTTTATCAGGTAACTCATTTTCGTCATTGCGGCTTATCCGTTTTCAATTAACATGTATAATACCACTGAATCAACATCTATTGGGATAGATTAATGTTAGCTACTTTGATTTTTATAACCAGTATCAGTTCAAATTTTGGAGCATGATGATTGCTCACACTGTTACCGAACAGTCTCTTTATAATCTTATTGAATTATTAACCTTGACTTATTGCTTTCAATTGCATAATTCACGAGTCAAAATCTCAATAAATTTCTTTTTTTAAATGGAACTATACAGATAGCTTATACAAACAGCAGCTACCGTGTACATTAATGACGATTAGACCCCATTATATAGGTCCATAATAATGATGATACATACATTTCTTTCAGCCATTTATTAGAATCAAGAACATCCACCAACTATGGAGTTGCAGGTTTTAATCATTAGGAACTAATCACATTGAAACAGGATCTGTGAGTGATTAGCTACTTATTCTCTATCTTAATGTTTCTTGACTATATAATGTTACAGGTCTTTACATCTAATAGGCCTCTTTCATTAGGGTTCATTTTTGAGCACTCAGATATAGCACCATAGATAAATATAAAATTGTAATGTGTGATACATAGGAAGAACGTCGGATTATGTACATAGAATGTTGCTACTGATACACATTGTGTGTTTTTAAGATATGTAAAAAGAGAAACACATTGTTTAAAAAGATGTTTTTCTTGAGAAAATATGTCAAGATACGGTTAACCATTTGTGAAGTCTGAGTATGTTCTTTTTTTTCTTTTATTTTTAGATAATGGTGTGGCCTTCCTGAAGAAGGCATTGTATACGCCAAAACGCGCGTCGAGTTAATAAAGATATTGCCACTTTTTAACCCTTTATTTATACATACTGATTAAATGTGATGTGTTACACATTGTGTTTCATTTTTTCTCTGTCTTCCTTGGTTTTCTTAATGTTATAGATACTGTGTATATTTGCTTTATTGTCATTGCCTAGTAGTTTTCATCACTACCATTTAAGTCCCTGTCCTAGGAATTGAACTATCCATTGTTCAGGGTGTCTTTGTTTTTTCTCATTGGCATTTCTTATTGAACCATTTGGTGCCTTTTGCCCGTCTCTGGATACATGTCTGTGGAGTAACCGGCACACCCAATTCGGAAACTCCACACCTCAGAACTGGCACATTATGTACAGAATCGATGCATCAGCACCGTTGGGTCGAGAAATCCGGTTGCAACATCCCAACTGCATGAGAATCACTGACGCATTGCTCGGCTATACCTCGTTTCTCTTTGTTTGCAAACAGGATCAAGGTACTTTTGCTCATCGCGTTCTAGTTGGGTCTTGCCTCCAGCCTGCAATCCATCGCAGTAATCCTGAACTCTTGACTTTGTCTTGGTCCACCATGACCAATTAACTCTTTAATCACTTGTAGTGTAGTTCCAATATTCCCTATAGGCTCTGCGCATTGGAATAACATAAACGATAGTTTAGACGTAGGACTTAGGTCGACTAGGTCTCTATTGAATATGTTAGACTTAATTATGAATGCCAGCTAGCTCAGAGGTCACAAGAAACTTTCTCGAGTAAACGAGAAGGTGTTAACTTTCCTGAATAGACAAGAAGGGATTAGTTTCTGACAACCGCATAAACATGACAACTTTGGAAAACATGGCGGCCGCTTGCTAACGCGGACCGCACGTCCCGACAGAGGCTCCTGCCTGGATGTCCAGTAAGTGCCTTTAGAACCCCTAGAGGCGGTCGATCCTACCAATGCGGGAGGCCATGCCTGCTGGTACGAGCTGAGCCGCTTTGAAGTCTCCCCTCCCGGACACACGCGGAGCACCCGGCGCTCGGTCTCAGTACTCGCGGCTGTTCTTTGGGGCTTGACCCGACACGAAATCGACCCTGAGCGCTTGACGCCGCCCCTGCTGGAGCGAGCTGAGCTGACTGCAGTCTTCTCTGCGCTCGGTCTCTGCACCCGCGGCTGTTGGCTAGGACCTGGCCCGAGCTGAACAGACCTTGAGCGCACCTGCGAGGGCTCGGCACCACCCCTCCCATCTGTAGGGGCCGGGGAGAGCCTCGGTGGAGCTGTGCTTCTGCCTTTTTGCTTTCTGTGTTCGTGTACTGGTGCTGGCTGCAGGCGCTGGCTGCGGAGAGGGAAATCAATCAATCTCCTGTTCTAGGCTTGCCCTGAGGAGGTGAGTCAGCACTGAGGAGGGGCTGACAGGAGTGGGCAAACGGCCGATGTGCTGGGGGCACTTTCCTTCTTCTCCTGCTCTCTCTCGCTGGAGCGAGGCAGCCGTGGAGCTGCGAAGGAGCAGGAGGGCAGCTCTTTACAACCATACCACGAAAGGTGCAGCTTTAACCTCAGCCACAGCTACAGCAACAAGGTCTGGTAAGCGGGATTATTTGGCAGAGGGGGATGCGATAGAGCTGCAGACGGGAGCTAATAATTCACCCCTTTGCTTTGGTAGTGCCTCAAAATCTAAACCTAAACTGGCAGGAGATAACCTATTTAATAACTGGGCTCCAAACACAGAAGCACAAAGTCAAACAGCAAGTCATGGGGGACCCCCGATAAGAGGCTCTTCTCCTGATTCCAACATAAATATTATTAAGAACAGACTACAAGCCCTCTCAAACGCAGTCTCACGTCAGAATATCAGAAAAACTCCACCTAAACAGAAGAAGGTAGCTGCTAAGAAGAAAGGCTCGGCTAGCGACAACCTGGGGAAACGGAAGGCAAAGGGGAAGGGGAAAGGCAGGCAAAAGGATTTTGACTTAGGAAAGTGCGAAAACAGTTCTCAGCTGGATCTAAACCCAGAGAAAGTGTTTGAAGGAAGCTTCGAAAAAGAAGTTGGTCTTGACACAGAGTCAGAAACAGAAATAGGGTCAGAAGTAGACCCACTACAAATATCAGGCAACAAGACCCTGGGGGGCAAAAGGAGGACTTTGCCCAAACGTACTAATAAAATAACAGCAGAGCGATCATAGACCCTGAAGGAGATAGCCCAGGGAGGAGATAGTTCTAAAAAACCCAGGGTCACAAGAGTTACACCTTCTCTGAAATCTTATTTTAAGGCTCTACCCCAGATTCTAAATCTTAACCAGGAACAACTACCCCGCTCTGTAACACCAGAAATGTCTACCATAGCAAAAAATCCTGCCCCACCAGTCATATCTAGCACAGGGATTTTGATAGAGACCACTAAGAAGACAGAAACTTCAGATCAGGGTGATGATCAGGGCGATGATCAGGGTGATGATGATGGAAAGCGGAATAATATCAAGACGCCAGAGACAGTGTCCTTGAATGCAAACTCAGCAGGTATAGAAAGGACGGACATACAAAGCAACTCGGCCCAAAATCCATGCGGGGAGAAGGAGGGCAGTGATGATAGCGTGGATACAATACAGCGCATACTTCTCAATGTGAGTAAGGAAATTAAATCCGGGTTTGAAGAGTCAAAAGCTTGTTTCGCGGAATCTAGGCAAAATCAATCGGAGATCCGGGCCATGTGTGAAAATTTGGAATCCAAAGTAGATGGACTTTCTGAAAGGACAGGATGCTTAGAGACAACGGTAGAAGACCTCAAAGCAAGGTTAGATCATGCCAAAATGAAAATGGTGACTATGAGAAGGGAGGGAGAAGCAGTAAAGGATAGAGTAGAGTCCTTGGAGAATTACTCAAGAAGGAATAACCTCAGGATTTTAAAAGTCCCGGAAGGAAAAGAGGGGAGTGAACTTAAAAAATACGTGGTGACCCTGCTTAAGGACACGCTGAAATTAGAGATGTCAGAAGCAGACTTGGAGACTGACATACAAAGAGTTCATCGAGATCCATTTCGTCTAAATCCAAATAGGTCCAAACCTAGGAAGATTCTAGTAAACTTCTTGACATATACTACCAAGGAAACGATTCTAACCCTAGCACTCAAAACTAAAACTCTGCAGACCTCAGATTTTTCCTTTGAAATAAGATCTGATCTATCTAAAACCACTTTGGATAGGCAGTGGGAGCTAGGTCAACGTATAGAAAAATTTAGAGCTTTGGGAGCTACTGCGCAGATGCGATTCCCTGCCTTCTTAAAAATTATGTTCAACAACAAAATGTATAATATCAAGACACCTCTTGAGGCTGACGAATTATTAGTTTCCATCAGCGAATTTTCCCACAATCCCAGATAATAAAGATACTCACATAAATAAATAAATAGCAATGGTGTTCCCTGCACCAAAGGAAAAAAAATAAAAAAAAAATAAAACAATGTCAGATATGAAAATAAAAATAATAAATAATAAATAAATAAAAAGAAAATATAAAAAAATATATATATTGTGTATAAATATATATATATATATAGATATGTGTATGTATGTATATATGTGTACACAAGGTTATAGATGTATCTATCAATATACACATATAGAAGGATTATGCACAATAGCCAAAATAAAATAAAAGGGGGAGGCACTTAGATCAGCACATAACACAAAAAAAAAATATAAAGGAAAAAAAAAGGGGGGGGGGGAATTAAATAGCCACAAAAAATAAAAAATAAAAATTAAGGGGAAGTACCTTCCTCCTTCTACTCTTGTTCTTGCACATCTTCCAATATGGCCAAGGATCGACTGACTGACAGTCTAGATAAATTGGGCTCCAGGCAGGAGTATGTCGGGGGCGAAAACCTGGCCAGCCATCCGGCCAGAGTAAGTAGGGCGGGGTTTTCCAGGGGAGGGAGGGGGGTGGTAGTGGGGGTAAAAGCACAAAAAAGTCCTCAGAACCAAAACCTCAAAAACCAAAAACCTATCGATTCCAGGGTCTACAGTATAAGATTGGTCAAGATCCAAACCAAGGAAGGATGTATACTAGAAGGTCGAGTAAAGAGAATGTCAAAAACTATTAAAGGGGGAATGGGTAAAGAGAGGCAAGGGAAGGTTATAGAGAAATGAGAGACATTGATTTTCTCTCCTGGAACGTAAACGGACTGCGCGTACGAGGGAGAAGAAATATAATCATGCAGTACCTCAGAGACTCGCCCGCGCAGATCATAATGATCCAGGAGACACACTTAAATAAAAAAGAAATTTCAGATATTTTTAAAAAATTAAGATGGGTTGATAAATTCGTTACCACGGACCACAATGCCAGCATCCGTGGTTTAGCTATCATCTTTAAAAAAGGCGCTAGAGCCCAGATTGAAGATTTGAAGGCAGATCCAAACGGGAGATGGATAATAGTCAATGTCCAGTTAGATCTTAGGAGATTTACCCTAGTAGTTTATTACGGACCTAACCAAGATGACCCCTCTTATATAAACACAATACAAAATCACCTGATAACCATCACCAATCCAATAATATGGTCGGGTGATTTTAACTTAATATTAGATCCAAAGTTAGATAAATCCCACAGTTCTAGGGCAATAAGTCACACTAAATCAAGAGAAACATTATTGCGCTGTATGTCTAATTTGGGAGTTGAAGACTTCTGGAGACAGAGAGCTGGGAAAACATTGGGGGTCTCTTATCATAACCATAAGTATAGGCATAAATCCCGAATTGATTATGCCTTATTTAGCTTCTCTCTAAAAGACATGATAAGGAACATCACATATCTACCATCGCACTTATCGGATCACTCTGCTATCATTTTCTCGCTAACACTAGACCGCGAACACAGCTTTGCCTCTTGGTCCTTCGACCGTACTCTTCTATTAGAGGAAACGGAAAGAGATTATCTTATAACCGAGACCACTGCATTCTTAGAGTTGAATTTAGACTCGGCCCCATTGGTTAGTGTGTGGGAGACGTGGAAAGCGTATATTAGGGGATGCATCACCAATAGGGCATCTTACAGGAAAAAGAAGTACAGAGAGGAAATATGGTCGATAGAGCAAGATCTGGCAAAACTGGATTTAATAGATCAAGTACCTTCAACCAACTTAGATAAGAAAAAAGAGCTAAAGGACAAATTAGACACACTATTACAGGAGAGAATTAATAAACGTTGGCAGGCTAGTAAACTCTCCCACTTTGAATATGGTGAGTCAGCAGGAAAGCTATTAGCCTGGAAAATAAAAGCTGACCAGGTTAGGAAACATATAAAAGAAGTGAGAGTGGTTGGAGAATCAAATACTAGGAAAACTGATACAGAGATTGGCGAAGCCTTCAGCACCTTCTTTCATAAAATTTATACTGACGAAATAACTGATAATACTGACAACATCGAGGAAAGAAACAATTGGCTGGTAAAGATAGACCTTCCCGAGCTAAAAGAGTACCAGAGCGAGAATCTAGACAGGGAGATAACCCAGGGGGAAGTCGAAAGTTCCATTAAGAAGCTAAAACAGGGAAAAGCCACAGGACCGGATGGGATTCCGGGTGAATTATATCGGGTCCTTATCTCCACACTTACCCCGATAATGACGAAGTTATTTAATGATATACTATTAAAAGGAGAGACACCACCTAGCTCCTGGGGAGAAGCAAACATTGCCTTAATCCTAAAACCAGGCAAAGATCCAACGGATTGTGGTTCATATCGTCCAATCTCGCTTCTAAACAATGACTATAAGATCTTTTCGTCAATTTTGGCTGCTCGTTTGGGAAGCGAGATTGGAGGTATCATACATCAGGACCAAAAGGGGTTTATTAGAGGCCGACAACTTGCTGACTTAACGTACGATCTAGTTGGAGCTATAGACATCGCCTCAACATTTGCTTTACCTCTTGCAATCATGACTCTCGATGCTACAAAAGCATTCGATAGAGTTAACTGGTCTTATTTACATGCTGCTATGGCAAAGTTTAAAATAGGTCCTAAATTTCCGTAGAACGATAGGCCTATTGTACAAAAACCCTAAGGCTAGTTTGATAATAAACGGTACACGCACAAATCCCTTCCAAATTTCCAGAGGAACAAGACAGGGGTGCCCTCTTTCCCCCCTATTATTTAACATTTATCTGGAACCATTTGCTCACTCCATAAGAGAAAACCCTAACATCCCTCCCTTTTCGTTCTCAGGGTGGGAAAAGAAAGTCGGGATGTATGCTGATGACATTCTTATTTATACCACAGACCCGACACAGGCCTTCCCTGTCGTAATCCATAGCGCAGAGGAATTTGGAAAGCACTCAGGCTATGAAATTAACGCAGGGAAGACGGAGATAATGGCCTGGAACATCACCAATATTCAGCTTCCCTTAAAATCTTCAATGCGCTACCTGGGTATAAGAATCACCAAAGATCTTAACCTTTTGGCTCAGAACAACTTACATCGCGTTTCACACGAAGCGAAAATATTGATGAAGTCCTGGTCATTCTTACCTCTCACCATCTATGGAAGGACCAGCTTAGTAAAAATGTCCATTCTCCCGAAATACACATTTCTCTTCAATACAATTCCTTTAATATTCGACACGAACCAACTAAAAACATCCCAACAAAACATAAATTCATTTGTTTGGTGTTACAAAACATCTAGGCTGGCGTGGAAGAAACTGAGAAGGAGAAGGGAAAAAGGAGGCCTTGCTCTACCAGACCTGGAATACTATGCGTGGGCCTTTCACCTGACCCACTCCAGGATGCTATTAAAGTCCCCATTAGACAACTCTAATGGCTACATGTTTAAAGCTATGCTATTGGGTTCAGACCTTCCATCGGACGGATTTTTATTTAAATTCGGGCATCAGAGGTTTTTTAAAAAAGTCAGACTGAAGACATTAGCCTGCCCCATAAAAGAATGGTCTCAAATTAAATCGAAGTTGGGTATTGCATACTTTTCTAACTATGCACCGATATGGGACTTTCCTGGGCTTTCATTGAATACCACACAGACGATAAAAACAGTCCTACAAGTAGCAGGAATTATACGATGGGGAGAATTAGTAGAAGATGGCTCTCTTATTGACTGGGAAATATTCTCAGACAAGGCAACCTCACCATTATCTTGGTTTGTCTATAGTCAGCTTTCAAGCTGGCTTCGTTCTCAAACAACTAAAAAAAACAAATTCGGAGGAGACAGTTTATTAGAGAGGAATCTAATGGAAAAATCATACAAGGGAAAGGAGGTTGCTGCACATTACTGGAGCATCTTGGAAGAAAGAGAGGATGAGCTTAATCTTCCGACAAAGCTATGGGGTGAAGAGGGTGAACCCCAGGCAGAAGGGAAATGGATTGAGTCCTTTACGCTTCTTTACAAGATCATAAAACCAGTCTGGCTGAGGCGTAATCAATTGTTTACACTACATCGGGCGTACTATTCCCCAAAAAGGCTTTCTAAGTTTCAACCGGGGAAATGCTGTAGTAAATGTTCCCTGCCAGCTGCCTCAGATCTACATATGTTCTGGGAATGCCCGAATGTTACTAATTTCTGGCAGGAAGTAAAGACATCGCTTGATTCAATCCTTAAAATCTCTATCCCCCTCTCTTGGTCCTTGGTAATATTTGGACTGAGTGATAACATCAAAGGATTAGAAAGAGAGTTCCTATACTACGCTATATTATTAGCTAGAAGACAAATATGCAAAAATTGGGTTAACATCAACCCACCAACTCATGCAGACTGGTTGTCTTCACTTTACATTACATCAAAAGCAGATTTGGCCAGAACATGTAGTCCCCGTACAGTGAGATTTTGGAATTTCTTAATTGAGTGGAGTCGGAACAGTTAGGACCCCGGGGTTTTTTTTTTTTTTTTTTTTTTTCCCCGGGTCCGATGATTAAGCCTCTGTCTCCATGTCCAATGGGAGGCGCCCCAAGCCATAGCTAAATTGGACGATCAACCCATATTGGGTGTGTATTGGAGCTACATCGTGTGGGGCTTTATTTCTCAGCTTCGACACCAGACCGCCTTCCAGGGAAAATTGACGGTACCTTAAAAAGGCTACTGGGTCCCGTGGAGGAATGCCCCTGGATCGATTAGGTGGCAAATGAGGACAAAAAGATAAAAAAAAAAAAAAAACATGACAACTTTGCTCCCTCCAGAATAAGGAGTATACCTTCAGAGTCGCGGAAACAATAGATAGCTATTTCACTCAGTCAATCGTGCATGCTTAGTTTCACCAGAAGCGCAGAGAAATAGAGAGACGGGCGTTTTCAATAAAAGAGGTTATTTATTGAACAGTCTTCTTTCTCATGCAAGAGAAGTGAGTTGCCACAATTGCAATACTTGTCATAAAGTAAAGTGCGTACAGTAAAAGGAGTATTATGAAATAATACTGTAAAAGCATGGTATGGTTTCTGAGCCATATGGTGTTTAAAATATATAAAATATATACCTAGATAAAATCATGACTAAACGTACTCAACTGGTGCTTCTAAGATACGCCTACTCCGGTGTACCTAACCTAAGCCTAGTACGTGGGAAGGAGTAAATGAGCTGCAGTTTTAGTTAAGATAGTTTTTGCCAAGAATCTGAATCAAGGATTCTCTAAGGGTCTAATCAGCTCCGTACCTTGGTTATAGAATGAAGGAGGTCTTGTATCTCTCTCTCAGGACTCGATCTCCCAGCAACCCGCAAGGGTGACAGGGAAACACTGGAGCTGGATTTCTCGGCAGGAGAAAAGACAGTGTCTCTCTCAGTGCGTCAATGGGAGGGTCGGCTTCCTTCGTCACTCGCTACAGCAGGGCGTCGGGCAAGTAGATAGCCGATCTGCTCCAAACCACCGTGTGTTTTGCTAGGGCAGATGCTGGTATATTTATACCTGGAAGGTGCTGAGTTTGAAGTAAGGTTAGACAGGCTGTTCTTTCAGGACTCCAGGAGTTCTAGGACAAATCAATACAGAAGCAGGGGGAATTCCCGGGCTGCTGGAGGCTTGGTTTGTTTAAGAACATGCTGTGCTTTCTAGGAGTCTATGGGAGTAGCCTTGCCGTATTTGGACTGCATTGGCTATGACTTAATATGGGTATGAATCTTATGTCTTTATAAGGATATGAATTGATATAACCGCATAAGGGCATAAATCGGGAATATTTAAATAGGGTCCTAGATACGTTTACAACACCCACTCCAGGTATAATGTCCATCATTACTAAATACTAAGCAATTTTAAACATAACTATGCATGTAATTTCCATCCCACCCCCAAATACATAAAATGCATTTGAAATGGTATATACACGAAAAACGAGTATTATACTGTTTTCAAGTAGTGGTATCATTCAGAAAATGCATATATTGTACATTGAAATGATGACTGAATGAGTCACGAAATTTACATTTATTAAATGGCTCCGAATACAGAAGAGAAGGTCGAGACCATTTCATCACATATTTATACAATATTGTACATGTGCCAAAGGCTAAATCAAAATATTGTCTCTAGAGCTTTCAAAAATAGAAATCTTGTTCTCCAAGAATAGTTCTACTTTAAGCAGAGTATCATATGCCCAAAAAAAAAGTAAATGTTTTGGGAACGGGAAAGGAATTTCGCTTTCAGGGAAAAATAGTTCCAATTGTTTTTTGAAGTTCTGTTTATCAAAACTGAAGGCCGAATTTAGAGTTCAGGGAATGCTGTGTGCTCGTGTTTTTCAAAAGTTATTCTCGTTGTTAGGAGAGAACATTAACTCAGATAGGCTGGCAAAGAATTCGTCTACGACAGTAGGTGAAAGTTGGACCATGTCTGAAAAAGTAGAAATAGTGCATATGTGAGAAGCATTGCCGTTATCGGTGTCTAGATCAGCAATGGTCACAGAAGGTTGTACCTGTGTGCCACTTTCATCTCGTACCTCACCGCCACCTAATCGTAATGGTGAGGTCTCAACGAATGCCGTCATCAAAATAGGTAGCCGTTGGGGACAACACATTGCATGAGCCGTTACCGAACCAAGCAAAGTATCGACATCCATAGGTACTGCTGATGGGAGTGTGAGACAGACGTCTAACACGCATTCTTCTCCGCAGAGCAGGCATCGTAGAACAGGTAGGATGCAATCTTGCCAGATTGGTCTGAATGAAAGAAACCAGGTAGTATTCAGATCTCTTAGCCGAGCCAAGCCGAGTACTTTAGTTATCCGGTCTCGGTATCTCATCGCTAGGAGCGTTCCTTCCATTGTAGCCTGAGTTTTCTCTGTGGCTGGACTTGCCATATGGGAGCAGAATGAACAAAAATAGGATTCCTGCTATGAGTCCCAAGATGAGAGGCAGGCCGCCAAACACAGACTGCACGAAATTCGGGAAGATGCTCAGGACTGCTTTAAAGGGTGCTAACAGTCCCGAAAAAATTGTCTTAAATACATGTGCGATGCCACTGGTATCAGACATGTTTAAGATTTGACTTAACATTTTTACAAAATGCACGGGGCAATTTGTCGATAATAATGCATGTATCTCTGCTGCTGTCCTTGCAACTTGCAGATCATACGTTTCTCTAGACGAGGTTAAAGGCACAGTTGTTTGTAAAGAATGGATTTCATTCTGCTTAAAGTATCAATTCGAATAGAAGAGATATTCAGAGAAGGCCATATCGTTGCCTCCTTGTCTGGTTTGCTGTTTGGATACAATACTTGCATACAGCAAGTGATCATGGAAGTTACACTGACGAGGTAGGCCCTTCCTGGCACCATGCCACAAGAGCTGCGGTCACTTATTATAACGTAACTGCCTTTGGAAAGTTGTCTGAAAAAAGGCTCTATTTGTGTAGTAGGGGTGCGATGCAGGTGGCATGAAAGGTTATTTGATAAACCTTTGCAGGCTCCATGCAAGTTAATTCCTTGACACAGAAGTGTGCCGCTCAGTGAATTTTTACAGTTGTTACCACTAAGAAATACCTCTTTTTTTCCCCCCACTGAGACATCTATGTGTATAAGGTAGATTCCATGTTGACTTGATGTAACCTTTATCCAACCTTTCATACAGGCCTGCTAGTATGTGCTTTTGGCAATATTGAAACTGAAATGTCGTTATTGGAATTGTGATTGTGCCATGTATTAACCATTCAATGACGGGTCTTTCGGAGACTGTCAATGGCAATCTTTCTAGTTTTTCAATGCTCACCACCGTATAGTCTGCTCCTTTTTGTGCCAAAGAGATTTGTTTATCAGTAAGGTTAAAGATAGAAAATAATGACGTTGTGTTGATTATAGGCCATGGCACGTAGCCTGAACGGAGTCTTTGTAACGTTCAGTCTAACTGTACAATAGAACGTAATTGGGACTGGCCATGTTGTAACATTAGCATATCCTGTTCTATTATATCAATAGCAGATGATACAATGCTGTCCAGTGAATACATTTTGGAGGTCAGAGTCGTTAACTCATTGTCCACTACAGACAGTGATTTTTCCAAATTAATACGATCAATTTCTCGTATTTTTTCAGCAGTTTCAATTTGCGTTACTTTCCAAGCTTCGTTGTAAGCAGCGTATATACCGGCGTATATGAAACGTTTTTGACGCTGTTTGCGAGGTCCCAATAAGAAATCTAGCAAGTCAGCATCTTCTTTAAGTAAAGTCAAGTGTTGCTTAATTTTAGGTAGTGTGGATTTCTGTAGCCATTCGAGGCATAGTTTTCCAGTTTTCCTACACTGTATGTTGTAATTATCCCTGGGTGTTGTCTCTGGGAATATCTTGGATCTGGCCTGTTTTGTTTGAACCCCTGTTTGTTGTTCAGGAATCTATCTTGACAGGTATTAGTGTCTGTGGGCCAGATGAACCATTTTTTCCAATCAGGATTAGTTCTATTTTGGTGTAAAATATGGGATACGTCTATTTCCGCACCTGTAGAGCTATTACGATCAGGTATGGGCTTTGGTATTGATGGTTTGTTTAAGTCCTTTATCTTGGCTAAACCAAGACAGGTTGTTTGTTGAATGGTGTCATTCAGGAACATTATCTGTTCTGGGATCATGCAGGCTCTGAATAATGATTCTAAACCTTGTACCTGCCATTCTTTAGTACCCCAGACTGTTTTTGTCTCAATGTTGTTTTCCCAAAATTCAAAACCAAATGTAGACATTTTTTCATAACATTTTGTAGAATATATCAATTTAGTATTTGTCAACATGTATTTCATTCCTGTCTTATTAAAATTTTTAAAATAAAACGTTTCTGGATCAGTGTTATTAAATCCTGAGAAGTTTGGGAATTTCTCATAAAATGTTTTCGAGCTGCCTTTTGGCGGTGTTGGACAATGTTCCCATTGATTATAAGCAAAAACATTTCTAGGATTAGCAGATTTATGCAAATAGTGATGCTCATAATGATTACAACAATACATTTCTTCATAGTTTGATGAACCTTCTAAATAATCATGTTCTGTAAATGTTGCTGACATTTCTAAATCTGACATCATATTATTAATATTTTCAAAGTCCCAATCATCAGAGAAAGTACTAGGTGATACAAAGTCACTTGATGAAACCTTGAACTGATGTGGATATTTCAAGAGTTCAACCGGGCCATAGATGTCGTAATCAGTAGTGTCCCATACTACACCACCAGGTATAGGAATGGCTGTGATGTTTACTGACAATAGTTCTCTTTTTTCAATGTGAGAGTATCTGTGAGGCTTTAGAACCAAGTTGATGTTCTGACTTGCTGTGTCCATTGTACTGTATTTCCCATCAATAAATCTTCCCAAGCTTAAAACCAAAATGAGCCAGAGTAGGAGGAAACGTACACCTAACACAATCCACAATTCAATCCATGGTGAATTCACATATGTTTCTCCAAGTTGATGAAAGAGTTCAGTTATTTTTTCTTTGAAAGTTTTATTTGCTGGCTTTTCTTCATGTTCACTTGGATCTTCAGAAAAGTCATCGAAATTGATGAAGTAGCCAGATGCAGTACTGTCAATTGTTGGAATAGCATCCGGATTTTCATTAATCTTTGGATTTCTATAGTCAGAGGCTACATCATTGTAGATTGGTGTTTCTTGACGAACTGTTGCAATTTGGGTTTCAAGAGGCACAAGTTCAATGGCTTTTTTGCATAGTCCTTTATTATTCACTGCAGGTTTATCAAATGTGATTAGTCTCTCAGTTTGAACCTCTTGAATTGTAGCAAGGTTTGGTCTTGTGCTACTTCTTGGGAGTCCACTAGGCCTACTACCTATTATTGGCCACATGATTGTGGTTTTACCAGGTCGATTGATACAACTCTGTTCTCCTTTTTACCAGCAAGGGTCGGTAGTACTACTGATCTTGTTCCGCTGATAGCTAAGACAGGTACTGCTTTTCTGTAAGAAGGCCCAAATTCCTTCTTCACCGCGATCTTTTCTCTGACCAGATCCCAATCTTTGGAATTCAGACAGGTCTTGCTGGGATAGGTGTTTTTTCTTCAGTGGCAGTTGGCTTTAGCTTTGTGTTACTTAGACTTCTTCTTGTTTCATTTAAGTCCTGTAAATCAGCCAAACGATCTTTGATATCAAAGGTTTTTTGTTCGGCCACTGAAGTCTGACTATCGAGATCTTCGATAATCATTCTAGTACCAAACAAAAGTTCATACGGAGGGATTCCAACCAGAGAATGTCTTGGCAGATTATTAAGACTACGTTGGACACTTATTAGATGTTTGATCCACCCGTCACCCGAACCTAATACCCTTGCTGTTATAGATTGCTTTATGTCACGTTTTTTTCTTTCCACTACCGCATTTCCCTCGGGATGGAATGGACTAGAGTACTGCAATGCAATGCCCAGGCTGGCCATGGCCTCCTTGTAAGCTCGAGAGCTAAACGCAGGACCCTGGTCAGAATGTAGCATGCCAATTGCGTATGTGCCGATCAGTGCTTAATTTGTAAAATATGAAGTGCAGGTGCTCAAATGTTTGTCAGAGGCCACACCTACTTTCCTCTGGCCCCGCCTACTTCATCCACTAGCTCCACCCACTTACTATATTAGCTCCACCCACATTTTCAAATGGCACTGCTAAAAGTCAGAGGTAATATATATCTGGCTGATCCGAATTTCAGCAAGGGAACCTTCCTCATAGTAAGGTTTTGATAGGAGGTTCCCTTGCCCTGTGAACATTTTGAAAAAGAATAACTCAAAAGTGCATTTAAAGCACAATTTTGGAATAAATTAGCTAAAATCACTAATGCAGTGAAAAGGGACAATTTCAGTGCTGTATGTGCTGATTTGGTGAAAGGACAATACTGGGGTAGGGTATGCCATTTTTAACAGTCTATGAGTTCTAAGGTACAACTTTTACATAGCTTATGTGCCAAAATAAACCAAAATGTTGTTAAAACACTCTAAACGGAGAAAGTGAATAACATCATGCAATGTACTTGAATTAGTCAGTCATGGCACTTCCAGTGGCCGAAGTGGTATGTGGTTATTCAGTACAGTAGAGTATTTGTTAGAGAAACAATTGAAAAAAGATGATTACCAAGTGGGCTTGTTACTATAACGTAGTCCCCTGGGGCTATATGTGCATTTATTAGACACAGATTAGTTAAATAAAATATGAAACTATGCAGTTCTGTATCACACAGGCACAACAGATTAGAAAAGAGGCATATATTCCAAATATGACTTTTTAATTAAAGATTTATATCTTACCATAAAGCTCGGAAAAATGTAATCTCCACCAAAAGGACCTAGAGCTACCTAGGCCAAAGGAATAGGTAACGACGAGGCAGTTTGAATTTCAAAGTATTGCAAAGAAGTCATAGCTATTAGTGCAAATTGGCCATAGTCAGTGCCATACAAAATCTAAACATAGAAAGACAAAATAATGTAACATAAAACATATAAATACAAATAAATATGTTCTAAAATGAAAAAGCAAGGTAAGTCTTATAAAAACTAAATAAATTATATAAAATATAATAAATATAACATCCAAACCAAGAGACAACTATACGAAAATATTAAATAAATTGACACTGTCAATCAATGCAAATAAATAACCTATATAAAGTACACAACAAATAAATTTCCCCAAAAGTCCAGTAAAGCCTAACTTTTTTAAAACATTGCAATGACCCATTTTTCAGTTGGACTGGGCTAGCATCTATTTTTCTAGAAAAGCCCACACACAGTCTAAATCACTTGTGCATTCCAAGTCCTCCTCTTTCCTTGCTTTACTCCTAGTGTCATCAGCTGCTCTCCGTCCTTTTGCAATCCATGTCTGAACATAGGGGATTGGATTGAATCTCTTAAATGGTGGACCTACAAGATTTAAAAACATTAAAGAAGATATTGTTTCAGTCAGCAATGATGCTTTTGTAGATGTGCAAATAAGATTAATTTGAGAAAAGCCCCGCTCACATTCTGCAGTACTGATAGCAATAGTGTGCAAGGCCATCAAAAGCTCCTTGAACTGCCTTTTAATTTCTTTTCCTCCAGATTCTTTATACTCTCTGTACGCACGTATGGTTTCTCGGCTGGCAATGTTGAATCTTTTACACAGAGACTCAATGTCACTTTCACCATAAAGAACAGGTAGCTCATCAGGCCAGTACTGTTTGTATAAAACTTTCACTTCGTTAATCAGTGTATCATAGTCAGCCTTTTTGTCAGCAGAATTAGTACCGCCTGTAAACAACAAACAATTTCTCAGATTTTCTGCAAGGCTATGAAAAAACTGTCCCTGTTCAATGATTTTGTCAGTGGTCTTTCCTTTGTGCAGCATCACACCCTGGAATATATTTTCTTCCATTGCCTTTTTACACTGTGAGAAATGCTTCCCTTGCCTGTCTACCATTGCCTCAAACACTGCTATTTACTGACAAATAGCCTGATGGGCATCAATGATTGTAGAATCACGTTTCTGTAACTCGAGTGATAACTCTGATAACTCCTGAAGAGCATCATACATGAGGCCAAGATTAGCAACAAACTGGATAGATGATAATCGCCTTCCTAGGCCTGTGTACATATTTCGATTGGAACTGTCCCGGAAAGCATCAACAGCTGCACTAGTAAAATGCTTGTAGATAGCAGGATAAGCATTCCAAACAGCCCCTACTGTTCTAAAGCTTGATGCAACCCAATGAGCATCTAACACTCTACTTATTCTGCAAAGCTGAATGTTAAGAACTTCTGCACACTCCTTTAGCTCCAAACGGTTTTTAACAGATGTGGCAAACAGAGAATATAGTTTGTCGAGTAAGTTTTTGAAGTGATTTGTAGCGCCAATATCTTTCATGACATCATGAACGGCAAATTCCAGGCAATGTGCTGAGCAGTGCCAGGCTACAATAATGGGAGAGATTTTTTCTTGCAACCTTTTTACAACACCACTGTGACATCCAAACATCACTGAAGCTCCATCGCAGGCAACTGAAACCAGGCATTTGGAGAGAAAGTCCTCACTTATATTAATAGGATCTTTTTTTAGAGCAGACAGTAAACTGCTTACTATGCAGTCAGCTGACAAATCACTCAGCTCAATGAGGTCAACAAAAATATTAGCTGGGAGTCCATGCCAGGTAGCTGCATTTGCATGTACACAATTAAATAACTTTTCCTATTTAATGCAGTGCCTTCATCTAGTAAAATACTCATTTTTGGGGAAGTTCAATAATTTGAGCAAATATTTCCTCTTCATTTCTGAGGATATGTGGTGTTGTATGTTTGAGCAAGCTACATTGGAGTGCAAAATTCGACCCATATCCAGTCCATTTAACTGGTGGCAGTCTATCTCTGTTTCAAAACCATACGCTGGCCTGTTCCGCGTTGCTTCCTTATAAGCTACACGGAATATTCTGGATGTTGATGACATTTGTAAAGATTGAGCTTTTGCAGTTACTTGCAATAAAGAATCATTTTTTGCATTTTCTAAGATTTTTAAAGTTGCAACATGAGCCTTGCTTTGTGCATGTTCTCCAATCGTTTTTCTCAATGATTTTTGCTGTTGTTTTAGATTGGTGCCATATGCCTTCACAGTAGAGTCAGTCCATTCTTTGGACAATTTCATTCCCCTGGATTTCTCAGCACCAAGATCACGGACTTGGCGACACACAGAACAGCCAAGGTTAGGGCCTTTAACAATTAACCACGGATGATTGCGTTGGAAATATATCTTTTGATCATGTTTCCAACCTTTAGGAAGAATGCCTTTCCTAAAAACTGTGTCTGAATGTGGTTTCAGCGATAATGTGTCAAATTGTTTGCTAGTGCTTGGAGTTTCCTCTGTCTCAGTAGCAATCTCCACAGCATGATGCTGGTCATCTTGGAGAGGACTATCTTGTGTCTTTTCTTCTGTAGGTGTGATAACACTGCTGCTAGAAGTGGTGTCCCTCTCATCTAGTGCCTTCTCTCGCACTTCATCTTCTGTGTTGTTCCCT
The DNA here is from genome assembly GCF_964261635.1 of Lissotriton helveticus. Taxonomy (NCBI): domain Eukaryota; kingdom Metazoa; phylum Chordata; class Amphibia; order Caudata; family Salamandridae; genus Lissotriton; species Lissotriton helveticus. The sequence goes on from NC_136061.1 coordinate 521,761,725, forward strand.
TCATCTAACGGAAGTACATGGTCTTTTTTAGCTACTTTATTAGTAGGCTCCCCATCATTTTTGGGCTTAAGTTTTGTGAAGTAGCTTGAAATCTTCTTCTGCCCACTATGTGACATTCTAGGGAAGCAAAGTGAAATAAAACATGCTAGACATGTGCGAAGTGTGATGTCAATTCATCTAAGTAATTACATGCACAATTATTTTTTTTGCAGTTTGCTCCAAAGAAATTTCTGCATCTGCACATATATTACCATCTACAACTGACTACAAGTATAATCCAAATGGATCTTACTTTGCCCACCCAAATTCAGACCTTTTCCAATTCATATGCCTGCCTGCCCTGCATCACTCACTGAAAAGAGGCACAAAGTCTTTAAAGTTTGCCTCACTTTTAAGCTTTGGCTTCCTGTAGTATGACAATTAAAGCAGGGTAAGGTTGAAGTGTGCAAAGTTAGTTACACACTGTGATTCACAAAAAGTATTCATTAATTGACACTCAAAGCCAGAATGGGAACCCAAGGCAGCCCTGGCAAGTTTTGTTAGACCAGCCTCCATACAGTGCATAGCAAGCAAGCTTAATGACTGCTAGAGATGTTTGCATGGGGGTCATTCTCTCCTCAAGAATATTTTTTAAAAAGAAAAACTAAAATGGTGCACAACATATTTTCTTAACATATTTAGCTGTATCAGCTTTGAAAGCATAGTAAATCGTAAACCTAAATGAGGACCTGCATAGCCACCAAGGCCAGAAAGCATGGAAATGTGTGTCAAACATAAGCATCCATTCCAGGCCATAAAGCGTGAAAATGTCACACATAAGCACCCAGGTCAGAAAGCATGGTAATCTCACACTTAAGTACTCAGACAACTTGGAAATTTCAGACAAAGGCACCCAGGCCAGAAATCATAGAAACGTCAGACAAAGGCACCCAGGCCCGAAATCATGGAAATGTCACACAAAGGCACCCAGGCTAGAAATCATGGAAACGTCAGACAAAGGCACCCAGCCTCAGGCCAGAAATCGTGGAAACATCACACAAAGGCAACCTGGAAAGAAATGATGGAAACGTCATACAAAGTCAACCAACCAGGCATATAAACATCACACAAAGGCACTCAAGCGACAAAGCATGACAATGTCAAAGAAAGGCAATCAAGCAAGTGGTGCTGGAACAATTTCTATAGTGTTGGTGCTGCCCTCAATGTTACATCACTGAAGAAGTCATAAGATTGTGAAAAACCCAAACATACACTAAAGACAAACATAGCAAATAAGCCTTGCTCATTCCGGCAGAGGTGGTGAGTGTGTGGTATGTTGCAGTAGAGCATTTATAGCCCACTGCTTGTTGAGTGGTGTTGGTGAACTCAACTGTATGAACCAAAGCTTTCCACAATACTAAACTCACCACCCCAAGTACCTCAACTTCCTGCTCTATCCAGTGCTGTGGTAGAATTCCTGCATATCAGCTGATGCTTTGGACAGTTGAATAGCTACCAGACATTGGTAGTTGCTATTTGTTAATGATATGTATGTAGGCATACTGGCATAGTAGCTCAACGAAACAGCTGTAACGATTCAAGATGGCTTGACATAGGTCTCTCAAGCAAAGTGAGCCCTATGAGGAAGAGAAGTTATATAGGGACCCTACGCCCGCCGTAACATTCGGTATGTGTGCTTTGGTACCTCCAGGGCTTGGCACTTTAACTTAAGGCAATCTCAGGAATGGGCTGGCGAGGTGAGCTGGGATTCTTCAAAATGGGGAAAACGGACTTTCCAAGATCCAGTAAGCAAACCCGTGCCTTGGGTTAGGTAAGGCATCAAGGGCACTTTGCAGGCAGCATGTAGGCCTGTGCTAAATGCTAAGAGAGTTAAACTGCAAGCTATCTCAACTCAAGCCTCTCCCAGAGATGCTGTGCTGGCTGGCAGGGGTTCTTTATTGAGCTTCCTGCAACAGCTATTAGGTCTGTATCAATGAGGGATAACTTTACATCTATGTTCGGACTTGAGCACCTGTGCAGACGTATTTACCACATTAAAGTTGCACATTTGAAAACGTAAACTTCAATGTAATGACATTTGGGAGTGAGAAACAAAGTCCTAAAATACTCTAGATAATTTGAACTACAGTTTAGCTGCAGGCTACACTAGAGAAATATTTTGTCTCCGGAGCAAAATACAGTACATGTTCACCAAAACCTTGGTGTCCTAAAAATTTAAAACATTGCTCAAAGTTGTTGAACAATCACCGACGTGTAACGCCCTGTTTGGGAACATTATGTAGCGGAGTACCCAGTTTCTTACATTAATTTAGTTTAATAGCGCCTCTCATACCAGTTTAAGGTGTCAGATCACTTTGCATCATTCACACATTGCATAAATACAATCCTATCTGTGTAACTCAGTAAAGAGGGAATGTTACATCAGACAGGACTACAAGGTATAGGAGTCACATGTCATCCATGATTGTCATTGTAGGCAATATAGTTTAGGAGTTCAAAGTCTGAAAAAGCGCAAATGCAGAATTCAAAACATACCAGCATTGTTAGGGGTTCTCTTCAATAAGAAGTGATTTCTACCCACATTAGACCCTTTTTGTAAGATTAGGATAAAGAAAGATTAGCCAAAAAAACATATAGCTGTAATATATACCTTGCCGTTTGCATGCAGCTCTTTGATGACAGACAGACTAGTTAATAGCTTGCTGTTCTACGGTAGCATTTTACCTTACAAACTGCAAGTAACAAAAGGATCTTTCCGACAGAAGCAGTAACACACTGATCTATTTTACATTATATGCACTTTTTGATCTGCATGGTAAACGTTATTTGCAGCAGGTATATAACCCTGGAGAAAGAGACCGCAGTATCCTCAACACAATGTGGCACCAGCTCAGTAAGGCCAATGTATGCTGCCTATGCTGTCCTTTATATGCTCTCAGGCAGAAAGCATAAGGCAAAGCAGCTGGTGCCGAGTTCCTGGGCTCCAGTAATATTCAGGCAAAAATTAAAATGTCAAGATAACTCTGGTGATTAATCGTCTACCTGGAGAGAGCCAACCAGGAGCTTTGTCTAGGGGAAGCTGTGACTGCAAAGGCCGTAAGGGCGCCAGGCCTTGCCTCGCTCACGCCTCGCCCTCACCTGCTGAGCGCTCCCAACTCCGAGTCCAGCAACTTTGAAAGGTGGCGAATACCTCCTAGATACTCGGTGAGGGGAGAGGTGCGGGTATGCTGGGGCGGGCAGAGAAAATGCGCGTGCACTCAATTGCATGCAATCTGCGCACGCGCCGCTTCCTCTAGCGCACACAGCCCCAACCCCCGCAGCAAAGCCCTGCCCAGTGCCCTGGCCCCTGCAACAACACAACACTCAACAGTGTCCCGCCCACTGGGGCCCTGATCCGCGCCGCGGCCGGGAACTCTTGAAGAGAGAGTAAGAGGAAATCACTGGGAGCAGGCATGTGACGTCACCGACAGCAGTAAGTACTGCATGCATCATCGACGACCTGGTCAGTGAGTCAACAAGTTTGGCACAGTGCACGTGCACCACAACACTGACAGCAGTAGCACAGCACAGCCACACTCTCTGTGTGTGCCAGTCACCAGTCAGTGCACAGTGACACGCACGAGTCACAACTTTAAAAAATCAAATTCTAAGGCAGGAGGACAGGTGCACTTAATGCCGCGTGATAGACCCGGCCCCCATAATTAAGTGCCGGTGCTGAGCACTGGCAAGCTCCGGCTCAAATTAAGCCCTGGTGCCGATAAAGACTCGCAAATCTTTTATAACAGTTCTGGTGTCAGCCAAGCGCTGGGGCCACATCCAAATGAATCTCGTCCAGGAATCCACTGCGACCATGATATATTTTTAGTTGCCATCCCTTTGTAAGGGACCACAGTGGGAAACATCATTTTCAACGCAATTTTTACCACGCAGTGCCTTTACGACGCAACTATTACAACGCATGTCATTACAACGCATAGCGCTGGGCGGCGCTCTAGGATAGGGAATAGATTTAATGTACTATCCAACAACTTCCCTACTATCCACGGGGACTGGAGTTGGAATAGTAAATTAAACTATTCACTATCCAGCACCCCTTAACGCTATGCGTTGCAACAGCATGCGTTGTAAAAACTGCGATGTAAAGGCATGCGTGGTAAAAGCATGCGTCGTAATGTCATACATCCACCACAGTGGTCCAAGTAAACACATGCTAATGGTTTATCTGAGATTAGAAGGGGCGTCTGCGCTGGTCTTTACACTGTTGATACCTTCATTTTTTGGCATATTTCACATTCTAAAACATAGTTTCTAGTCTGTTTTCTCATGCATGGCCACCAATATCTCTGTTTTAATAACGATACTGTGGTGGAAACACCAGCATGTACAGAAGCGAGCCCTTCACGTGCCGCTAAAATTAGTCCTAACCTGTGTTCCATTATTCGCATCAGTTTTGTATGAGTACTTTACTGGAAAGCTATTCAGGAGTGTATTACCACTGTTTTACTGAAGCACTGACAGTTTGCCTTATCTCGCTGTCTATTTTTGTTTTTGACCGGGTAATGGCAGCTACGGAAGGCGTTTGCACAGCTGCCTTCGCGGCCTCATCAGCCAATGAATTCCCTGCAACGTGAACGCCATCACGTTGATGACTCAGTGTATGTATCACGTGAGTCTTTTGTAGTTCTTTCTGAAAAAGAACTACTTGTTCCCAAAGCATGTTATGCTTGACTGTGCCACCTTTTGCATCTTTGAAACCGTTTTGAACCCAGTTCTGCAAGTATTCATTGTAAGACTGGACGCAATAATACGAATCGCACACTATTATTGTGGGGAATTCGCGATCGGTATTTTCAAGCGCCATCTTGAAAGCCTGTAGTTCAGCTCGCTGAGCTGTACAATCTCCTAGTGATTGAGTTTAAGTGACCAGGGGTCTAAATTTTCCTTCGTGCCACGACCTTTAACGATCGCGCACGCAGCACTATATGCTTGTTTACCCCCAATTGCGGTTTGTGCTGAACCGTCGGTATATATTATACAGCCGTAATGTTCGAGAGGCAGAATTACAGTCGGCAGAGGACAATCATATTCGTATTGGAGAAATTCTTGCGTTTTTAAGTTAGGATCAAATTCGTATACTACGTCTGATGCAGCAAGAGAACTAACCCATTGTATCCATCTCAGATGTAAAGCTTTAGCATTCTGAATGCTGGCTTTTGTTACTGCCTCTAGGGAAGGTATCGGTGTAACAATTATTATACGTTTACCTTGTGCGAGGGCTCTTTCTTTTACTTCAGCAGTTTCGACCGCAGTCAGAATTTTTTCATTAGACCTGAATTTCATTTCAGCTTGTGTGTACAAGTGTGATTTATAAGCTATTGGTACCGTTTCTCCCTCATTAGAGGTTAGGTACGTAAATCCGCATCTTCCTGGGATGACTCGGATTACAAGGTTGCGTTCATTTGGACGTGTTTGTAGTTTTATTTTAGTTAACATGTCTGTTTGTATTGATCGTAAGATTTTTGTGTGTTTCTGAGTCCAATTATTTGGTTTGAAATCAGGTTTTATTAATTCGTAGAGAGGTTTAACCCACTCTGCGTAGTTTAGAATGTAAGTTCTTCCGAAATTCAGGAAACCTAGAATTGATTGTAAGTTTTTCAGCGTTTTTGGAGCTTGGAGTACTGCACACTTCTCTAAGAAGTTGTCTGCTAGGCTTTTGCCTTCACTTGATAACTCATATCCTAAAAATAGGACAGTGAGGTTGGCAATTCGTGATTTTTTAAAGTCGAATTTGTACCCTACAGATGCGAACCCAAGTATTATGGTGTTCACTCTTTTCAAGTGTGTCTCCAGGTCATCGTCTGTAAGATAGATGTCATCGACATAAGATAATGCCTCATCATCATATATTTCTAGTATTTCTGTTACCCTGGCTGAAAATAATCCTGGGCTGTTCTTGAATCCCTGGGGGAGACGACAGAATTGCCTTTGGGCCCCCATACTGGAGAAAGCGGTCAAGTACCTGCTTTCTGGTGCAATGTTTTGACAGAAGAAACCATTTGAAATATCTAATGTCGTAGAGGAGGCAAGATGTCGTCCGCCGCACGGATGTTTGTGTGAGGAGCTCTTGTGTGCAGATGCTTGGCTCACCTGAGACGTGCTGACTGCTCGTTTGGCCGGGCTGAGGTGGCGTGTGCAGAAGGCTGGAGTCGGTCGGCCTCTTCGCTGCTCGATTTGGCGAGTTTCTGGGCTGTGCTACAACCGGTGCGCCGGCGGACCCTGGCTCTGGAGGGGCGGCTCGCATGTGTTAGAGTTGGAGCCTGTGTTGGAGCGCGAGCACCGAGTGCTGGAGCCAGCGTTTTGGGGGCGGGTCATCCCGCGGATTGCAGCGTGGATGGCTTCGGCGGCCGGACGGCTGGATGGCTTGGCAGCTCCTGGGTGATAGCGGATGGTGTGAGCTGAATGAATGCGGCTTTTGGTGGACTGTCGACGGGGGAGCTGTACTTGCCACAAAAAACAAACAAACACAGTGGTGAGTGCTACAGTATCGCTGTGCTGGATATTTTGGCTGTAACATTGTGTGGCTCATTGTGCAGCTCTCCTCTAATTAGAACTTTAACTCCAACTTGCTTTTGGTCTGACAACGTGAGCCGCAATTGGTAAACACTTAAACCAGGCGCCAGAGCGAAATTAAAGGCAAAAAAGAAGGATAAAAACGATTAAGGGATAAAAATTGGGGGAAAAAAAAAGGTGGAAGGAGACTATACCGCAATTATCAGCAATAAAACTTGAAAAAGGCTCATTATGCCTCCTAAGGCTGCCCGTGGGGGTAAGACTCGACTTGCAGGGGATAACGCTGTTGGCACACGGGCCGCTATTGCTGCAAAGCAAAAGGAACTACAGAAGGATATACAGTATCTACAGGAGGCTGGCAGTGCTCAGCCTAAAGATTCTAGTACTGGACAGCCAAAGATACCACAAATGTTCCAAATGGCTACTGGACTTTCAAAAAATACTACTCTGCTTTATACATCTGTAACCTGCGCGGTCGATAATATAGATAATGAAATTGGTGGGGAGCAGGAAGTGATATCGTTAGCAGCAGTAAACACATCTATATTATTAACTCCTGCCCCCCCTGGAACATGTGTTGTCTCAGTAGCTGTAACGGAGGAGGTGGGTGGTGCGACCAGCGATGATGAAACTCAAGAACCGCCGAGCAGTAAGGATGGTGAATTTTATTTACTCTCCGAAGCTTCCGAAGGATCTGATTTGGAGGAAGTTTCGTTACCAGAGGATGTGATGGGGGAAAACACTCCAACAATTTCGGAATATAGTCCTTCTACTAGTACTTCTGCCCAAATTTCTACTATCCGAAAAAAGGACAGGGCTGGAGCTTTAGATCCCATCATCACTCCCACAGAAATGACAGACTTGGATGTCTCTGTAGAAACACAGGTACTGGAGCAGTTAGATCTTTCTGGTCAAATTCATGAGGATTGCGAACCAGTTAGTCCTAATCAAATAACTGGATCTGTATCTTTGGAGGAAATTTATCGGTCCATTAATGACCATCGATTAGAGGCTAGAGCTGAGCATTTAAAAACGCACACTGCATGTAGAAAGCTCCAAAATACTGTTTGGCGCCTCGCAAAAACCTGTAATGACTTTACAGATCGCATGGTTGAGGCTGAGGCGCGGATCTCAACACTTGAAGGCCAGATGGTGACTCAAGTAGCCGATGTGGCTGAAATGAAGGCACATAAAGAAGATATACACGACAAAATTGCCTCCGGCATAATAATTTACGGCTACTGGGAGTACCAGAGGGCCTTGAGGGCCAGGATGTGCGTAATTTTGTCGTAGAACTATTTGAGGAAGCATTCCCTGAAACCACTGAGTGGACTTGGAGCTCTGAGATACAGCGAGCCCATAGGTTTCCTTTTCGGCAACGACCAATGCGCAGTGGTCAGGTTGGCCCACAACAACCACGGGCCATTTTGTTATCCCTGAATAATTTTTTGGCGAGACAATTTTTGTATGACAAGGCCCGGCCCGACAAAAAGATTGCAGGGAAAGGTATTCAGTTTTTTGTAAGGCCAGATTTTTGCCACTCTACAGTGGAAAACCATTGGAAATTACGCCAGTTGATTGCTCCAATACAAGCTAAAGGGCTTCAAGTTTTTTTACTACAACCTGCAACTTTAAAAATTGTGAATAAGGGCCAGAGTCGATTTTTCACCTCCGAGGCTGATGTTAATGCCTATTTGCAAACTGTCTCTTGATGGGCTTAATTAGTGGCTTAATATTCCGATTGACTGCTATAGACTGTTTTTTCCTGACTTTGGATTTAATCGATATTGGTTCATTCTATGTTCTATATCTCTCCTATTTTTTTTGCATTTTAATCAAGGTTAAAAGAGAGATATATTTATTCTGGTTTTGTTCTTCTTTCTCCTTGATTTGGTGAGCCGAGCAGCATGGGAACCACTCACCGAGCATCACAGGGCCATGTGCCCAATTGCCTTATTTAAGGTGGGGGGCACTGGTGGAGGCTGGGGGGGGTTTGGGCGGGGCAGTGTGGATTTGGGGTAGCAGGGGAGCACTGGGGGGTTTGGTGGGATAGTGGTGTAGGGGGTAGTAGGGGAAAAAGGGAAAAACCTTCAGTTCATAGCAGTGGGTTTAGATTTTTTGGAGCTAGGATTCAAATAAATATGCTCTTTAATATCCTGCAATTAATTCTTTTATATGGCGGCTAGAAATTTACGAATCTGTACATTCAATGTTTGTGGTCTAAACAACAGTATGAAAAGAAAAAGGGTGAAACAAGAATTACGTTTAATTAACCCAGACATACTTTGCTTGCAGGAAACATATATTCCTTGGTCTAATCACAAAATTTTATTAGAACTAGGCTATTCAATCTTAGCTGTGTCCAAACAATCTGTAATATTCTGTGTATTTTATGTGTATTTTATGCTCATGATATTGCATTCCTATCTATGTGTATTCCTTGTATTCTGTTACTATGGCTTTTTAGAATGCTGTTGTGTTCACTGAGTGCATTCAATCCACTATGAATCGTGGGGTAGTTATAATGGGCAGCCAGGTGGTAACTGGTACCAGTAGGATCCAGGTCGATAATTTTGGACGGTGGGCTATCTGTGAGTGTATTATTGGGGATATGAAAGCTACGATATGCACCGTGTATGGGTCAAATCTTGATGAGCCAGATATTCTGGAATTTTTAAATGTGGAGCTAGCGCAGTGGCCCTCGCCCTTAATACTATTGGGAGATTTTAATATTCATGGAGATAATCACACTTGGGATTTCAGGCCACAAAGATATTATGGTCGTAAGCCTAAGGTATATCGGGCATTATATCAGTTAATATCCCAACATGGTTTAACTGATGGATGGGCTAAACTAAATCCCAGCAATCCAGGATATACATTTTTTTCTTCTCCCCACTCTAGATACGTACGGTTGGATTATATTTTCATGCCTCAATATTTAATTATAGGTGCGAAGATGCAAGCTATGCCCCGAATCACGTCAGATCATAGCCCGATCGTACTGGAGGTGATATGTATGCAGCCGACTCGTCCAATCCATACTTTTACTTCTAATAAAAAACGTATTGGCAATGACGAGTTTGCTACGCATATTAAGCTATGGGCTGCACAATTTCTAGACTTTAATAGAGGCACTGCTAGTCAGTCGATGGAATGGGACTCTTTGAAAGCGGGGATCAGTGGGGAAACGTGCAGGTATGGCTGGGCTAAACAAAAAATTCAAAAAGCTAGGATTGCTGAAATGCTGGATGACCATAGACTGGCAGAATTCGAGCTTATGACGATAATCCAATCTAATGCTGACTCTCATGCTCAACAAACTAAGGTCACTAGTTGTAAAGCTAGGATCTATGGGGTGTGGAGTCAAGATATAGCCTCTCAGTATAATACTTATAAAACTGAAAGATATGAATATGGAGAGACAATGGGTAGAAGCCTGGCTCAAAGGATGCGGGGCAAACAGGTGGCTCAACGTATTGACTTGTTGGAGAATGCTAGAGGAGAGCCCGTTGAAACCCCAGATGGTATTATGGAAGTTTTTCGTAGTTTCTATCAAGAATTATATACACAAGATACCATACTTTTAGAAGAGATAGAAACTTATCTTAGCGACTTGGATATTCTGAAACTTGGGCTCTTTAAGAGGGAAATACTTGAGGCCCCAATTACTATACAAGAATTACAGCTTGCTCTTGAAAATCTAGCGTTAGGAAAAGCATCTGGGCCCTATAAACTTCCTTTAGAGATTTATCATTTACTATTCAGCGTTATTAAGGAGGACATGCTAGCTACCTTTATTATGGCTCAACGAGGTAGTCCGCCGGCATCTTGGGACGAAGCCCATATTGTAGTTTAAAAAAAAAAAGATAAGCCTCCCGAATTGCCCGGGTCATACCGGCCTATATAATTAATCAACGCAGACGCAAAATTATACTCTAAAATACTAGCCACACGATTACTCCAAGTTATTCCGAAGTTAGTATCTCAACACCAGCATGGGTTCCTCCCTGGGAGAAGCACTGTAAACCATCTTCACCGTGTTATAGCGTTAATTGACTACGCAGCCGCATCACAAAAAAATATTGGCATTATTTTTTTGGATGCGGAGAAAGCATTTGACCGGGTTGCTTGGTTGTTCTTATGGGCTATAATGGGAAGAATGGGATTTGGGCCATTGTTTATGCAGGCTGTGCAGACTATGTATAGGAATCCCTGGGCTAAAATTTGTACTATGGGACAGGAGTCAGCACCAGTTTATGTTACCCGGGGGACGCGACAGGGGTGCCTCTGTTCGCCCCTACTTTTTGCGATTTATATTGAGCCACTATTGCAGCATTTGGAATCCACTAACTTAATAAAATCAATGATGGTAGGAGACTACGAAACACGCGTTCTCGCGTATGCTGATGATATTGCTGTGGTAACATCAGATCCGGAGCCAGCAATACGGGAGGTTGAATTTTTGACGCAATCATTTGGACAAGTTGCTGGCTATAAACTTAATATTTCAAAAACTCAAATTGTTTGTTCAACTGGGCTGTGTACTAGTGAGCCACGTGTGACGCAAGAGGCTAAGTATTTGGGGATTAAAATTAGAATGTGTATACAGGAGATAATAGATGTTAACTGGAACGATATAATAGGATCGGTTAAGCGTCAACTAGAAAGTTAGAATGCTTGCATTTGTCAATGGTTGGGCGACGTAACGTACTTAAGATGTGTATTCTCCCCAAAGTACTGTATTATTTTCGGAAAGTCCCCTTGGAGTTATCCAGACCACAATTGATGCAATTGCAGGGCATTTCGGAAAGGTTTATTTGGGGTTGGAAGAAATCTCACCGTGCATCTAAATATATGACACTACCTTTAAATCGTGGAGGTTGGGGCGTCCCGAATTTCCTCTTTTACTATTTAGTATGTCTAATACAAAACTCTAGGTTTATGTTAATTGGGAAGTTCTGCTGAAATTCTTCGAGCCTAGTTACTTTAAACGTACCAGATTTAAAATTATGATTGCTGCCTATAAGGGGTGGAAGCTACTTCGGAAAATTCTGAATATTCAGCGGGTCAATTTTTATACACCCTTAGATTCTTGGAATATATTACCATCCATTTTTTGGGACGCTAAGATGCAAATTTGGAAAACCAAAGGGATATCTCATCTGGGAAATATGTTTAAGGATGGTATAATGGTTCAATTCACGGATTTAATGGAGGTGGATCCGGTGCCGAAAAGTGACTTCTTTAAATATTTGCAAATACGTGATTTTATGTATAAACGCAAATCACAACCTATTACAATTAATGAATTTATTGAAGCTCTCTCAAAAGGTGCTAAGATTGGTGTCTTATTTAAAATTTTGTTATCAAAACAATCAGATGATATTGAACTGCAGGATGCCAAATGGCAAAACCAACTGGGATGTTCGGGTGTATTTTTGCAAGATTCCATCGATATGGCTGGGGCAATAGTTCTGTCTGCTAATTTGCGTACGCAACATTATAAGACTGTATTTAACCTGTACCATACACCTGTAAAAATGATGAAATGGGGAAGTAGTTATGATGGTAAATGCTTCCGATGTCAAGCTGATGCTGCTGATATTGTTCATATATTTTATAACTGCAATGAACTTTCTCCCTTTTTTCTAAGTATAGAACAATTTCTATCTTTGATTATGAAGGTGCAATTTCATGTTGTGAACTGCTGCTTTTTGGGGTTGGTATGGATGACGATACTGTACAGAACTATTATCCCCATAGATTTTTCATTTTTATGGCTATGGTGGTGTAGTGTAGTTCCTATCTTCCCAATAGGCTCTGCGCATTGGAATAATACCTACAGCAGTAAAGGCCTAGGCCAGACGTTAACTAGGTCTACTACTGTCGATACTAGACTTAAGTTTTGGGTTTGCCAGCGTAGCTCAGAGTTCGCTAGAAACTTTCTCGAATGTTCAGGAAAGAATTAACTCCCCTGATTAGACAAGAAGGGATTTAGTTTCTGACAACCATAGAACATGACAACTTTGCTCTCCCCTAATCAAGAGTGTATCTCCAGAGTCGTGTGAGCACAAGGCAATTATTTTACTCAGTCAGTACGTGCATTCTTAGTCTCATCAGATTGTAGAGAAAAGGAAGAGACGGGCGTGTTCAATAAAAAGGTGTTATTTATTGATCAGTCTCTTTTCTCGTACAAGAGAAATGGATCGATATTATTGCAATACTTATAGTTAAGTAAAGTGCATACATTAAAAGCAATAGTATAAAATAATACTGTAAAAACATTGATATGGTTTCTGAGCCATATGATGTTTAAAATGATTAAAATATATTACATACACATATACATTTGACTAAACGTACTCAACTGGTGTTTCTAAATACGCCTACCCCGTGTACCTGACCTAAGTCTAATGCGTGGGCGGGAATAGAAAGTTACAGTTTAAGTTAAGTTTGTTTTTGCCAAGTGAATAACTAAAGAATTCTCTGTGAGGGGTTATTCAGTTCTGTACCTGGAAGTTAGGATGAAATGAGGAATGGTATCTCTTTCTCTGCTCTCGATATTCCAGGCCGCCTGCGAGGGCTGCCCGAAAGCGCCGGTGCTGGGTCTCTCGGCAGGAGATAGCAGCGCGTCTCTCAGCGCGTCAGGAAGGCGGGGCTGCTGCCAGCGGGGTCTGCTCTGCTCTTGGCTTCGGCAAGTATGGCTGCTCCGTCTCGTCACCACGCGTGTGTTTGCATAGGGCAAGATCGGCAATATTTATACCTTAAAGGTGCCGAGATTGACGTAAGGATGGACATAGATACGTCAATAAAGATGTCATACGACTTGCTCGTTAGCACATTCTTTTACTGAAGTTCTCTGTGAAATCAAAACAATGGCCGCACGGATTTTCCAGGTTGTCATAGGTTTGATTTGTTATGAGAACGTCATATGCCTTATTAGGGGCTGGAGGAATGTCGCTTGTCTAATTAGATCTCAAGCGTTATGACCTAATCAGATAACACGTTCCTGTGCCGTAGTGTGACTGCGTCAGATAACGGTATCTGCATCATGGGGGCTTTTCTTGCCTCATGGGCTGACTGTTAGTTAACTTGATAGTTAGTTTAACCAGAATAGGGTCAGGAATAGGGGGATCGATTCAGAACCTATAGGAATACATGACACCCACTCCACGCTAACTATGGTCATATTTACTAATCTATGCATAGTATAACATAGTACAACATACTATAGAGTATAGTGTATACCTTACCACCCCAAAATACATAAATGCATTTTGAAACGTTCAAATATACTGAAAAATTGCAGTCATATGTATCGTATGCACTCAAGCTATGAATTATATGCCAAAGTAAACACGCATTTGTATACATTATTGCTTATATGGTATATGAGAAATACACATGAAATGATTTCTTACAGAAAAAAGTTTCGAGACCATTCCATCACAGAATAAAATATCTCTATGAACACGCCAGCGGGCAGCTAATGTCTATAAGCTATCTAAAATTTTAGAAACCTTAGTTCTTTAAGAATAGTTCTTACTTTAAGCAGAAGATAGTGTCCCGAAAAATATGCAAAAATATTTGGGGCTGCTGAAAAAACTGCTGTCCGTGAACTGGAGCGAAAATGTTCATGTGACTTTATTTTTAAAGTTGAAGGCCGAATTCAGGGAACGCCGTGTGCGAGCTTGCTCAAAAGTCTCTATTTCTGTTCTGGAGAGAACATCATATCATTAAGGCTTTCGAAAAAACTGTCAACAGCTTCATGGGAAAGTTCCACTAAGTCGGAAATAGGTGTAACCATGCATTCGTGCGCATGATTGTCTCCATTGACATTCTGATTCGCATTGCTGACAGAAGGTCGTACCTGATCGATGCTGCTTTCATCTTGAACTTCACTACTCTTCAATCGTAGTGGTGAAGATTCCACGAATGCCGTCATCAGGATTGGCAGCCTTTGAGGGCAGCACAAAGCGTGAACCTTGGTAGGAACTAACAATGTATCTGCATCCACTGGCGCATCCGATTGTAGCGTCAGACAGGTGTCTAACACGCATTCTTCTCCGCATAGCAGACACCTTAATACAGGTAAAACACACCTTTGCCACATTGGTCGAAATGATAGAAACCAAGTCATGTTCAGGTCTCTAAGCCGGGAGAGTCCCAGGATTTTTGATATCCGGTCCCGGTATCCAATGGCTAGGATTGTTTCTTCCCTTGTCGCAAGAGTTTTGTCTGTGACATGGGTTGCCATAACGAAAAATAAGGACTAAGAATAGGATTCCTGCAATTAGTCCCAAGATCAGGGGAAGTCCGCCAAAAATCGAATGGACGAAATCTGGAAAAATACCCAGTATGGCTTTGAATGGTGTTAATGCCATCGAAAATACTGTCTTAAATACCTTTGAGACCCCATTGGTATCAGAAATATTTAAGATTTCGCTCAGGATTTCCGCGAAATGTACGGGTGAATTAGTTGATAATAATGTATGTATCTCTGCAGTCGTCCTTGCGACTTGTAGATCATACGTTTCTTTTGATGACGTGAGCCTTGTAGGCGTCTGAAGAAGCACTGTTTTCATTCTGCTTAAAGTATCTATTCGAATAGAAGTAATTTTCAAATTGGGCCATGCCCTTGACTCCCTGTCTGGAAAGGAGCTGGGGAACAAAGAACGTCCACAGCACTTGACCTTCGCAGTCGTAGTTACTAGATAAGGAGTCCCGGGCGTAAGACTACAACATCTGCGGTCTACAATAAGAATGTAACTCCCATTATAGAGTCTTTGAAAGAATGGTTCTATTTCAGTTGCAGGTGCGCCTTGCTGGTGACATGAAAGGTTGTATGAATTCCCTTCACAGGCTCCATGCAAACTAATTCCGTTACACAGAAGCGTGCCGCTTAGTGACATAGCACAATTGTTGCCACTAAGAAACACTTTCTGTCCTTTATTACTGACACATGCATGTGAATAGGGCAGGTTCCAAGTTGTTTTAAGGTACCCCTTTCCCAATTTCTCGTACATGCCAGCCTGTATATATTTTTGGCAGTATTGAAACCTGAAGGTTGAAATTGGAATATTTATGATTCTGTGTATTATCCATTCACTGACAGGTCGTTCTGACATTGTCATTGGTAATCTTTCTAGTTTTTCAATGCTCAAGATTGTATAATCAGCACCCTTTTGCGCCATACCGATTTGTCTATCAGTAAGGTTAAAGATATTGAATAGTGACGTTGTGTTGATTAAACGCCAAGGCACATAGCCTGAACGAAGATTTTGTAACGTCCAGCCAAGCTGTACAATAGAACGCAATTGTGACTGACCATGTTGTAATAACAGTAAGTCTTGCGATAATATATCGATTGCTGAAGACACAATGCTGTCCAATGAAAAAATTCTGGAGGACAGAGTCATTAACCCATTGTCCACTACAGAAAGTGATTTTTCCAAATTAATACGGTCAATTTCCCGTATTCTCTCTGCTGTTTCAATTTGATTAACCTTCCAGGCCTCATTGTATGCTGCATATACAGAGGCTGCTATGAAACGCTTCTGACGCTGTTTGCGTGGTCCCAAAATGAAATCACGCAAGTCAGCACCATCAGTAAGTAAAGTTAGGTGTTGCTTAATTTCAGGCAGTGTGGAAGTTTGTAGCCATTGAAGGCATAATTTGCCCACACTGTAGGTTGTTATTATCCCTGGGTGATGTCTTTGGGGATATCTAGGGTCTGGCCTGGTCATTTTGAACCCCTGTGTTTTATTCAGGAATCTGTCTTGACAGTTATTTGTATCTGTGGGCCAGATCAACCATTGTTTCCAATCAGGATGTGTTCTGTTTTGGTTTAATATATGGTTTACGTCTATCTCTTCATCCGTATCAGAGCTATTGCTAAACATTGTTGGCTTTGGAATAGACGGTTTATTTGAAACTTTGATTTTGGCTAGGCCAAGACAGGTGGTTTGTTGAGCAGTGTCATTTAAAAATATCATTTGTTCTGGGATCATGCAAGCTCTAAACAAAGCTTCTAAACCCTGTACTCTTGCCATTCTTTTGTACCCCAAACACTTTTCAAATCAACATTTTTGTCCCAATAATCAAATCCAAAAGTATTCATTTGTTCAAAAAATGAGTCTGAATATAACAATTTTGTGTTGGTTATCATGGTTTTCATCCCTGTCTTGTTTGATAATTTAAAATAAAATGTTTCAGCATTACTTGTGTTAAAACCTGAAAAATATGAATATTTGTCGTAAACGGTTCTTGAGCTCCCTTTTGGAGGTGTTGCACAATGTTCCCATTGATTATAATATAACACATTTCTAGGTTGTGCAGATATATGTAAAAAGTGATTACCATAGTGGTTATAGCAATACATACTGTCATAATTTGTAGAACCCTGCAAATAATCATGTTTGGTAAATTTAGCAGACATTACTAAATCAGACATCATGTTATTAATGCTTTCGAAGTCCCAATCATCAGCAAATGAGTTTGGTTTTACAAAGTCACTCAAGGAGATCTTAATTTGGTGTGGATATTTCAGGATTTCGACCGGACCATAAATTTCATAGTCAGTGTTGTCCCAGGCTACCCCACCAGGTATTGGATTGGCTGTGAAGTTGGCTGAAGAAAGTTCTCTTTTCTCGACGTGTGAAGATGTGTGTGGTTTGAGGATCAAGTTGATGTTCTGACTTGCTGTGTCCATTTTAGCATATTTTCCCTCAATGAAGCGTCCCAAAGTTAATACCATGATGAGCCAAAGTATGAGGATAAATGCACCAAAACCCACCCAAAATTCAATCCATGGAGAAATCAGATATGTTTCTTTCAGTTGGTTCAAAAGTTCATTAGCTTTTTCTTTAAAGGTTTTTGATGATGGCTGTGTCTTTGATTCACTGAGGCTTTCAGAGGAATCATCGAAGTTTATGAATTAGCCGGATGCAGTTCTGTCAATTGTTCCAATTGCTTCAGGATTTTTGTTTCTTGCATTTTCACTTGGTACTTCATTATAGATTGGTGTGTCTCTGCTAAATGTTTTTATTTGGGTTTTCAGAGGTCTGAGTTCTATTGCATTGTTGCATAGTCCTTGTTGTTCTTCTGTAGGCGTTTCGAATGTGATGAGCCTCTTCGTTAGGACCTCTGTACTGGTAGCAAACCTTGGTGTTCTGCTACTTATTGGGAGTCCACTTGGCCTACTGTTTGTTATCGGCCACATGTTGTGGTTTTACCAGGTCGATGGATACAACTCGGTTCTCCTTTTTACCAGCAAGTGGCGGTAGTACAACTGATCTTGTCCCGTTGACAGACAAGACAGGAACTGCTTTTCTGTAAGAAGGCCCAAATTCCTTCTTTACCGCGATCTTTTCCCTGACTAGATCCCCGACTTTTGGAATCCAGACAGGTCTTGCTGGGACAGGTGGTGATTCTTCAGTGGTTGTTGGCTGTTGTTTCAACTGTATGTTGCTCAGGTCTTTTCTTGTTTTGTTTAAGTCCTGCAAAATAGCCAAACGGTCTTTGACATCAAAGCTTTTTTCTTTAACCACTGAAGTCTGACTGTCGAGGTCAGAGATAATCATTCTAGTTCCAAATAATAATTCGTACGGACTGAATCCCTTCAGAGAATTTCTTGGCAAGTTATTTAGACTACGTTGGACACTTATTAGATGTTTGACCCACCCAGCTCCCGAACCTAATACCTTTGCCGTTATAGATTGCTTTATGTCACGGTTTTTTCTTTCAACAATTCCGTTCCCCTCAGGGTGAAATGGACAAGAGTACCGCAATTGCACGCCCATGCTGACCATGGCCTCCTTATAAGCCCGAGAGCTAAAAGCAGGACCATTGTCGGAATGCAGCATGCCAATTGCGTATGTGCCGATAAAGACTCGCAAATCTTTTATAACAGTTCTGGCGTCAGCCGTTCGCTGGGGCCACATCCATATGAATCTCGTGCATGAATCCACTGCGACCAAGATATATTTATAGTTACCATCCCTTTGTAAGGGACCGCAGTGGTCTAGATAAACACAGGCTAATGGTTTATCCGAGATTAGAAGGGGCGTCTGCGCTGGACGTCTCACCGTTGATACTTTCATTTTTTGACATATTTCACATTCTAGCACATAGTTCCTTGTTTGTCTTCTCATTTGTGGCCACCAGTATCTCTGTTTTAATAATGATACTGTGGCTGAGACGCCAGCATGGATAGAAGCAAGCCCTTCGTGTGCCGCTATTATTAGTCCTAACCTATGTTCCATGTTTGGAATTGCCCTATCCCCCACTCCAGGGATTCGAGCAAAAGGAACATTGTTTGCATCAGTTATGTATGAGTATTTTACTGGAAAGCCTTTAGGGAGTGGTTCTATCGAATCCTTTTCTGAAGCGCTGACAGCTTGTAATATTTCGCTGTCTATTTTTGTTTTTGACCGGGTGACGGCAGCTATGGAAGCCGTTTGCACAGCTGCCTTCGCGGCCTCATCAGCCAATGAATTCCCTGCAACGTGAACGCCATCACGTTGATGACTCAGCGTATGTATCACGTGAGTCTTTGGTAGTTCTTTTTGTAAAAGAGCTACTTGTTCCCAGAGCATTTTATGCTTGATTGTGCCACCTTTCGCATCCTTGAAACCGTTCTGAAGCCAGATCTGCAAGTATTCATTATAAGACTGAACGCAATAATACGAATCGCACACAATGAGTGTGGGGAATTCTCGATCGGTATTTTCAAGCGCCATCTTGAATGCTAGTAGTTCAGCTCGCTGAGCTGTACAATCTCCTAGGGATTGTGTTTTAGTGAGGGTTGGTTTAAATTTCCCTTCGTGCCAACGACCTTTAACAATCGCGCACGCAGCACTGTAAGCTTGTTTACCCCCTACTGCGGGTTGTGCTGATCCGTCTGTATATATTATACAGCCGTAGTGATCTAGAGGCAGAATTTCGGTTGGCGGAGGACATTCAAATTCATATTGGAGAAATTCTTGTGTTTTTAAGTAAGGATCAAATTCGTACACCACGTCTGTTGCAGCAAGAGAGTTAGCCCATTGTATCCATCTCGGATGGAGTGCTTTAGCATTTGGAATGCTTGCCTTTGTTACCGCCTCTAAGGCTGTTATTGGTGTCACGATTACTATTCGTTTACCTTGTGCCAGGGCTCGTTCTTTTGCTATAGCTGTCTGTGTTGCTGTAAGAATTTTTTCCGTTGGGCTAAATTTCATTTCAGCCTTAGTGTACAAGTGTGATTTGAATGCAATTGGTACCTTTTCTCCCTCATTAGAGGTCAGGTATGTGAATCCGCATCTCCCTGGGATGACTCGAATCACAAGATTGTGTGTGTTATCACGTGTTTCTAATTTTGTTTTAATTAGCATGTCTGTTTGTAAGGATCTCAAAATTTCTGTGTGTGTTTGAGTCCAATTGGATCTTTTAAAGTCTGGTTTAATTAGATCATAAAGGGGTTTGACCCTTTCTGTGTAATTTGCAATGTATGTTCTTCCGAAATTTAGGAAGCCTAGAATTGACTGTAGGTTTTTTAGTGTTTTAGGAGCTTGGATTACGGCACATTTCTCTAGGAAATTGTCAGCCAGGCTTTTGCCTTCACTTGATAATTCATATCCTAAGAATAGGACTGTCAGATGGGCAATTCTGGATTTTTTAAAGTTGAATTTGTAACCCTCTGCTGCGAACCCAAGTATTATGGTGTTCACTCTTTTCAAGTGAGTCTCCAAGTCATCATCTGTTAAGTAAATGTCATCGACATAAGATAATGCTTCATCATCATATAGTTGTAGTAATTCTGTTACTCTCGCTGAGAATACCCCCGGGCTGTTCTTGTACCCCTGGGCTAACCGACAGAATTGTTTTTGAGTGCCATTTACCGAGAATGCAGTTAAATATCTGCTCTCCGGTGCTATGTTTTGACAAAAGAATCCATTGGAGATGTCCAAGGTTGTTTTGTATTTTTTGCGCACTATGTTATTCATTAGTGCAGCACTGTGTGAGTTTTGCACTGCAAAGGTTTTGCAACATGTGTTAAGGTGTCGGTAATCCAAAACTAAACGATATGAATTGTCTGGTTTGGAGACCGGAAACAAAGGATTGTTCATACAGCTCTCCTGTAGACATCCCTTCGATGTCTGGGTGTGGTGTGTATCCGGCTAAGACCGGCCACGTTGCTCCTGGTCTACCTAAAGGACCGAGCCTTGTAATGTGATTGTTATGTATTAGGGCGCCATCAAATAAGAGCAAATGCTCTTGGAATTTGAGTGGTACTTCCACCTCCTCGAAAGGAGTGTAAATGTCAGGTGGTACCTCTATTTTGTAATAGTGGAAGTACTTTGTTACAGCATTTGCTGCTGGAAAATGTATCCATTTATAGTATACCTCTGTCTGCCGATATTCGTGTGCCTCAATTACGAATATGACTGTGCCACCTCTAGGTGTCAGTCCATTTTCTATAAGTTTTAAGGTTATAGATTTCCTTTTGCTGACCGGAATGAGTATTATATCCGCGTCTGCATCCTGTAGTGCAGTATCTGCTGCTGCTATTTCAGCTGCTAATCTAACTGCCTCTCTTTCATCATCACTCTCTGTCATTTTACTGACCGGATGGTTATTTCTTTTGTTTGCAGATCAGGTTTCTAATGGAACAAAGATTAGATGCACAATATTTTGGAACTGTTTATCCTTCAACGTTGACTGTACCAAGAACCATACATAGGAGTTCCCTCCTGCGAGGTTTTGGAGGATATTACCTTTCACCCACTCCAGACGTCTTTGGAGTATTTGGGAAAAGGGGTCTGAGTGAGAAAGCACGACTGAGTTACTCTAAATGTCTTACGTTAGTTTTATCGCCCTTTCCAAACACGTTGGGCGCCATGTAGTGTAGTTCCTATCTTCCCAATAGGCTCTGCGCATTGGAATAATACCTACAGCAGTAAAGGCCTAGGCCAGACGTTAACTAGGTCTACTACTGTCGATACTAGACTTAAGTTTTGGGTTTGCCAGCGTAGCTCAGAGTTCGCTAGAAACTTTCTCGAATGTTCAGGAAAGAATTAACTCCCCTGATTAGACAAGAAGGGATTTAGTTTCTGACAACCATAGAACATGACAACTTTGCTCTCCCCTAATCAAGAGTGTATCTCCAGAGTCGTGTGAGCACAAGGCAATTATTTTACTCAGTCAGTACGTGCATTCTTAGTCTCATCAGATTGTAGAGAAAAGGAAGAGACGGGCGTGTTCAATAAAAAGGTGTTATTTATTGATCAGTCTCTTTTCTCGTACAAGAGAAATGGATCGATATTATTGCAATACTTATAGTTAAGTAAAGTGCATACATTAAAAGCAATAGTATAAAATAATACTGTAAAAACATTGATATGGTTTCTGAGCCATATGATGTTTAAAATGATTAAAATATATTACATACACATATACATTTGACTAAACGTACTCAACTGGTGTTTCTAAATACGCCTACCCCGTGTACCTGACCTAAGTCTAATGCGTGGGCGGGAATAGAAAGTTACAGTTTAAGTTAAGTTTGTTTTTGCCAAGTGAATAACTAAAGAATTCTCTGTGAGGGGTTATTCAGTTCTGTACCTGGAAGTTAGGATGAAATGAGGAATGGTATCTCTTTCTCTGCTCTCGATATTCCAGGCCGCCTGCGAGGGCTGCCCGAAAGCGCCGGTGCTGGGTCTCTCGGCAGGAGATAGCAGCGCGTCTCTCAGCGCGTCAGGAAGGCGGGGCTGCTGCCAGCGGGGTCTGCTCTGCTCTTGGCTTCGGCAAGTATGGCTGCTCCGTCTCGTCACCACGCGTGTGTTTGCATAGGGCAAGATCGGCAATATTTATACCTTAAAGGTGCCGAGATTGACGTAAGGATGGACATAGATACGTCAATAAAGATGTCATACGACTTGCTCGTTAGCACATTCTTTTACTGAAGTTCTCTGTGAAATCAAAACAATGGCCGCACGGATTTTCCAGGTTGTCATAGGTTTGATTTGTTATGAGAACGTCGTATGCCTTATCAGGGGCTGGAGGAATGTCGCTTGTCTAATTAGATCTCAAGCGTTATGACCTAATCAGATAACACGTTCCTGTGCCGTAGTGTGACTGCGTCAGATAACGGTATCTGCATCATGGGGGCTTTTCTTGCCTCATGGGCTGACTGTTAGTTAACTTGATAGTTAGTTTAACCAGAATAGGGTCAGGAATAGGGGGATCGATTCAGAACCTATAGGAATACATGACAGTGGTAGCTAGACTATGCATTGCTACTATGTGGCTGAAATCCGAACCACCCGCCTTTGAAATGTGGAGAGCCAAGATTTATAATGTGTTTCACCTAGAATTCAATCTATATCGTATTAAATCCACGAAAAAAAACAACTGGGATTGAAGATATGGCAACCAATGCTCCAACATTTTGAATTGTTATTTGGATAATACTCTTATTGTTTAAATATCTGTTATAATGCTATGGTGTTGTTTCAATGTTATGGACTTTATGTATTATTCTATTATTTTATATTTGTTAACTTCGTTATTTTTTTTTTTTTGTCTGCTATGAACTGAAATAAAAAAAAAAAAAACATTTAAAAATGACATATCTAATGTTGTTTTATATTTTTTGCGCACAATGTTATTCATTAGTGCTGCACTGTGTGAGTTTTGTACTGCAAATGTTTTGCAACAAGAGTTTAGGTGTCTGTAGTCCAAAACTAGACGATATGAATCGTCTGGTTTGGAGACAGGAAACAAAAGGATTGTTCATTTGTGAGGTGCATGTTTCAATCATCCCCTGGTATTCAAGTTGATCTAAGATCTCCCTGACATGTTTTTTAGCTTCTTGCTTAACAGGATACTGCCTCTGTGCAGTAGGCTGATTTTTTAACTGAATTTTATGGTGAGGAGAATGCAGGGGCTTGGGCCACTGCCCATTTTCTAGCATATGTGTATTTTTTATGAATTGAAATGTGATTTGAGAAGGCAGGCATAATCATTTCTTCGCCATGTGGGCACTCCCTGACAAACTCTGGTGCCCAGTCTTTCTCTGCTAGCAGGATATCATAGCCTTTTGATAGGTTCTCCCAAAAGAGACCTCTTATTTTCCTAGTTTTGTCCCCCTCTAAACGTAATGTTATTTCATACAATTTATGGGGGTACACTAACTCTGGTGTCTGCAATTTCCACCTGAATGTATTCATTTGTGTCCACTGTCTCCAGAAGATTCATCAGGATCTTGCGAACTATGGTCACTTCTGCTGCGCTGTCTAGCATTGTCTGGGCCCATTCTCCATTCTTGAGTTGTGTCCTCAGAATCCTCGGCATGTTTTATTTTAATACTGGCTACCTTCTTTTTGGGAAATTGTAATTTTTTACTTTGATGAGCAGCTTCCTTGTCTTTGGACTTGACGCGCTCTTCTTTATGTTCTGACCGTCCTCATCTTTCCGATTTCTGTGAGGAAGTCTGAAAAGATCGAGATGGACGTGTATCATTATCTTGATATCTGTCAGGTTTTCTTAAATTATCCCTATTTCTAAAGTTGTATCTTTTTTCAGAGGGCTCCCGTTGTGGAGACCTGTCCCCTCGTCCTGGAGATCTATTTCTCCGTTGGGGAGACCTTCCTCTGGACTGGAACTGTTTTTCTCTGGGAGTGGTTTGTTTATTACCCTCCCACTTCTTTTTTAGAGTAATGAGATTATTCTTAATAAAGCTCTTTTCAGGATTTTCAGTTAGTTGTGGTTTTAGTGGTTTCCCACCCAAACTATCTCTACCTAATTCTTCATACGATTTTTCAATTATACTGGCAAGTTCAAAAGGTTGTTCTGCTATATCTGTTTCTTTCAATTTTTGGCGGATTGCCACAGATGCTGCTTCTCCTTTTATGTTGGCTAATAGTATAGCCGAGACTTGCTTAAATTCTTTCAGTAATTTCATACCTAGATTTAAAGCAGGCCCTGGACCGTATTCATTTTGAATCTGTCTTAGTATGTCTGGTATATCCGCCATAGACGGAACACCATGTATTTTTGTATATATTGAAGCAAAGACTGTTCCCCAAGTGTCACAGTCCTCCACATGTGGTGCGATCCCCATTGGTAGACAGATTGTCAGAATTCTGTGTTTCTCATTAGGTGTAGTATCAGGAAATACTGCCTCTATCTGAGTAATTTTTTGAGCTAACCAGAACGGAATTTATTCCCGTTTTGCGGGTAATTTGCCAATGACTGATTGTATAGTCTGTGGTGTAATTTTTCTTCCCCTGGTGAGGGGTGTGCTGTGGAATTTTTATTGCTGCTTGGACTGTTAAAGTCTGCATGACATATTGGACCAATTGTCTATGTATTTTAATTAATTGTTTTAGCTGTACTAAAAGTTCTCAGCTTGACATTCCTTCATTGTCAGGATGAGGTGTGTAGCTGGCTAGAACTGGGCATGAGGCTCCTGGTCTACCTAGTGGACCGAGCCTGGTGATGTGATTTTGATGTTTTAGGGCGCCATTAAACCAGAGCTGATGCTCTTGGTAGGTTAGTGCAATTTTAACGTCCTTGAAAGGAACGTATTCCGTTAGAGATTCCTCAACTTTGTAGTAGTGGAAATCGTGTGTCACAGCATTGTGCAAAATGTATCCATGAATAGAATACCTCTGTCTGCCGATATTCATGGGCCTCTACCACAAATATGACCATACCACCTCTTGGTGATACTCCATTTTCTATAAGTTTTATAGTTTTGGTTTTCCTTACATTTACCGGGATGATTATAGCATCCGGGTCATCTTGTTGGAGACTTGTGTCCTCCGCTAGAAGTTGAGATGCTATTCTAGCTCTCTCCCTTTCGTCGTCACTTTCGGCATTTTTGCTGACAGAAAGTTTGCAGAGCAAGTTTTCAAGGAAACAAAGATTAGGTGCACAATATTTTGGAACACTCTATCCTTCAACGTTGACTAAACCAAAAACTAATACATAGGATTGTCATCCTACTAAGTTTTGGCGGATATTAACCTTTCACCCACTCCAGACGTCTATTGGAGTTTTTACGGGAAAAAGGGGTCTGTGTGAAACGAACGACTGAGTTACTCTAGTATCTAGCGTTAAATTATCACCTTACCAAACGTTGGGTGCCAAGTAGTGTAGTTCCTATATTCCCAATAGGCTCTGCGCATTGGAATAACATAAACAATAGTTTAGACCTAGGACTTAGGTTGACTAGGTCTCTATTGAATATGTTAGACTTAATTATGAATGCCAGCTAGCTAAGAGGTCACTAGAAACTTTCTCGAGTAAAGAAGGTGTTAACTTTCCTGAATAGACAAGAAGGGATTAGTTTCTGACAACCGCATAAATATAACAACTTTGCTCCCTCCAGAATAAGGAGTATACCTCCAGAGTCGCGGAAACAATAGATAGCTATTTCACTCAGTCAATCGTGCATGCTTAGTTTCACCAGAAGCGCAGAGAAATAGAGAGACGGGCGTTTTCAATAAAAGAGGTTATTTATTGAACAGTCTTCTTTCTCATGCAAGAGAAGTGAGTTGCCACAATTGCAATACTTGTCATAAAGTAAAGTGCGTACAGTAAAAGGAGTATTATGAAATAATACTGTAAAAGCATGGTATGGTTTCTGAGCCATATGGTGTTTAAAATATATAAAATATATACGTAGATAAAATCATGACTAAACGTACTCAACTGGTGCTTCTAATATACACCTACCCTGGTGTACCTAACCTAAGCCTAGTACATGGGAAGGAGTAAATGAGCTGCAGTTTTAGTTAAGAAAGTTTTTGCCAAGAATCTGAATCAAGACTTCTCTAACGGTCTAATCAGCGCCTACCTTGGTTATAGAATGAAGGAGGTCTTGTATCTCTCTCTCAGGACTCGATCTCCCAGCAACCCGCAAGGGTGACACGGAAACACTGGAGCTGGATTTCTCGGCAGGAGAAAAGACAGCGTCTCTCTCAGTGCGTCAATGGGAGGGTCGGCTTCCTTCGGCACTCGCTACAGCAGGGTGTCGGACAAGTAGATGGCCGATCTGCTCCAAACCACCGTGTGTTTTGCTAGGGCAGATGCTGGTATATTTATACCTGGAAGGTGCCGAGTTTGACGTAAGGTTGGACATAAGATGTCACTAAAAATTCGCAGTTCTTTCAGGACTCCAGGAGTTCTAGGACAAATCAATACAGAAGCAGGGGGAATTCCCGGGCTGCTGGAGGCTTGGTTTGTTTAAGAACACGTTGTGCTTTCTAGGAGTCTATGGGAGTAGCCTTGCCGTATTTGGACTGCATTGGCTATGACTTAATATGGGTATGATTCTTATGCCTTTATAAGGATATGATTTGATATAACCTCATAAGGGCTTAAATCGGGAATATTTAAATAGGGTCCTAGATACGTTTACAACACACTCACTGCTCATAAGTGCTCAATAATCATATCTAGCATTCTACTGATTGGATTTTTGTTGTTTTGGCCTGACTTTATTTATAACATTATTGTCTATTTTACTAAACTGGTGTGGAGTCTTTTTGTGGGTTTTTTCACAGGGTTACTGTTTGATGTGTTGCACAGATGCTTTACACATTGCCTTCTTAGTTAAGCCTGACTGCTCTGTGCCAAGCTTACAGAGGAAGGGCACAGGTTTTTTATGGTGTGCTTGGGAGCTACTCTGACTAGGAGTGTAGCTTCTGCTTGGACAGAGTACATATGTCTGCAGGCCAAAAACCCAATTTCTAACAGCATGCCTTTATTTTTCAAATCCGACAGTATGCCTAGGCCCTTTTTGCCTTGAGGCACATTTCAGTAGACTTACTTAATATGAGATGTCATCATTTTAATGTCAATAGACAAAATAATACTGCAGTGATACTGACCAGACTGTCAGCACTGTTTCCGAGCTGTGAGTCCCACATGTGGGTAGCATAAATGTCTCTTGTAACTCATGTTTAGTATTTGAATTTGTATCACATGCACTGTATTTATGCACTTTCACTGTACACTTTCATAACATTAGGGATTGGCAAAATAGGTTATACCAACATCTCTAGAGATGTTTTGTATACAAAGCTAAACATAGGTCTGGACTCAATGTTGGCCTACACCGACTTGGTCATTGGCCAGGTGTTCCCTAGGACCAATTAGTAATATGGAAACAAGAATTTTGGGCTGCTCTGAAAGTCAATATGAAGGCTCATTTGAAGTGTTTTCCCAGATAAGTCTCATGGTGCTCAGATATATTTGTTTAAACATTCCCTTTCCCCAGTCAGGGTTCTCTGTGCTGACTCTGGACATAGACCATAAGTGTGCCATATTACAACTGGATGAAGCTCCACAGGTGTGTTGCAGGTTCCCTGAATTCAGGGAGCCCCTGAAGGGTCACCATTCCCAAACTCCAGGCACTCACCCTCAGTGGCCTTGCACACCCTTGATGCACCTACCTGGACAAGGTGCAGGCTCTCCTGTAATGACAAAGTGGGAAGTTCTGATTGGTCCCTGATCAGAGCTCAGAAAGGACCCCTGGGCAGGGGCACTAGTGCAATGCTTTGGGCACTGCATCTGTGTCTCCAGGTACGCAGGACCAAGCTCTGCAGACATGGTATGTACTCTCCTTCTCTGAAAGAATAAAAGGGTGTAAAACTCTGACTGGGTCTCCAGGCATGTCATAAGAAGCCCCAGTGAGGTAGGATTAAAAGTCCAATGCCCCAGGATGGAACTGTGCAAACATGTTGAGGTCTCCCCTGCTCCATCACTATAGAAAACTGACTGGGTCCCTGATTAAAGCTCCAACAGACCCTCTGAGTTCCAAGGTTCTGGGTACTGACCATTAGTGTCTAAATTGTCAAGGGTGGGGGTCCACTGACATGATGCATGCACCTCTACCCTGGCATGTTTAGAAACACTGACTAGGTTGTTGGTCAGTCCACCCGGGCACGATTCCAGTACCAGGCTCCAAGTAGTGACTCTTGGTGTCTCATAGCATCAAGAAGGGGGCTTTGAAGGCATTGTACATACTATCCTGCTACAGATTTAACCCGGTCCCAGAGAGAGGTCAACTAAGGACAGGGTTTCACAGCCATGGAGAGGGATCCTCCACTCCAGCAGGGCAGAAAGCTGTAACTTGGTCCCAGTCAGAGCACTTTGGGTCCATCCTGGTGATTGTGTTCCTTGCTCTTGTCCCCATTTGCCTGCCAATGATGTCCCACAGTGCCCAGGATGGGTTCTGCAGGCATGGCACACACTTCACTGCACTGGAAAGGTGGACAGTTTTGATTTACCTTGAACACTGATGTCCCAAAGGACACAGGGTGGGGGCTTGAAAGCACATCGTGGGCTCCTCTGTTCTGACAATGGTGTGTATCTCTGACTGGGTCCCCTTCGCAGACCTGTGGCAGACTTGGTATGTGGGCCCTGGTTCTCGACACCAGGCACCATCTGTTATTTTCTTCTAAGGTACTCATGATACACTTCTGAAAGCCTGCTCCAGCAGGGCAAAATGCTCTGAATGGATCAGAGTGAGTGTTCCAAGAGGGTCAGGGTGTGGTCCCTGAGCTTTATTTGTAGGCCCTTGGTGTTGCGAAGTGTCAAGAATGGGTTTCCATAATTATGATGCAGATTCTTGTGCTGTGGTAGGGTTAGAAGCTCTGACTATAGTGGGTCAGCAGTCAGGAAGCCCCACCTAGCAGGGCCACAGGTAACAGCCTCGACCCTCAGTGTCCCAAAGTACCCTGTTCTCTCAAGATGGGATGTTCCGACCAGTTCTCAGTCAGTGCTGCATGAACCCTGGTACACAGGCCTCTGGGTCTCATCCACCAACCAGTGAGTCCCAAAGAACCCAGGCCAGTATTTTTCAGGCATAGAGAGCCTTTGCCTCTGGCAGTCTAGGGATGTGGGCCTGATGGTCCTGGGTTCCATTCACCAGTACTAGTGGGGTGGAGGCTCCCTATTCCACCCAGTGATCTTTCATCTCAAATGCAAAAAGCAGTCCACAGCTGCAGCTTCGTGTGGAAGAGGAAAACTGATTTTTGTGTTCAACCTATGAAAATGTGAATTTTACAATTAACCTGTTTTTATTAGTTAGCGTGGGTTGCCCCTTCACACAGAATGAGACAGGGCCCTATCTCTCCCCCCAAAAATATCCTGCAACACCAGGTTTCAATATATCCAACATAACATACCTCATCATGCATATCCTCACTCCATAACTGCTCAGCAGATCTATGCATCAGCCACCTCTTTCTGCCCACAAAACAGAGGTTGCAGGCTGGCCCAATGCTAAGACATTCTGGGAAACCATCTGTACTGCCCCATGAATGACCACAAGTTGCAAGGACCTGAGCAAACAGGAGTGCTGTCTACAATGGCTCTATAGGCACTGCAAGACTGGTCAAACTATGACAATATTTCTTAATCCGGCCTTTCTCATCATTCTGCAGCCAATTGCGATGCGATGGAAGGCACCCACACTGACTGTAATTGCTTGCAGAGGTACTTCGCTGAGTCTACATGGAATCTATGGCATAATGGTGTGAAGAAGCCAGAGACCTCCGCAAACGTCCTATCGTATCACTGTGGGATGATGAAGTGCTGTCCTTCCAGGCCTTCCAGGCATCACTAGGCTGCCTTCATTGAATATATCCTTGTGCACCTGCAAAAATGCACAGATGAACCCTTCTGTTTCATGAACACACCCTTCCCATCCTAGATCCACCCGTAGTCCTCCCACCCTACCTTTGCAGCAGACAACCACCAAGTTCACATTTAGCATGCATACATACTACAAGATTACATTCTCTCACATCCACAGCGCAATAGGACCAAGCCTGTCACAGTGAATGTTGCTATTGTTTCTGGTCTATTTCATTGAGATCTCTCAACGCTTATCCGTCATATGGTCAGCGGACATGACCACATACCCTAATCTGCACTGATGCATATGTCTCTTATGCTCTTGGTTACAATATACCTCAAATAGAATCATCAGAATTGTTTGTGAAGATGTTCCTCCCCTACCTATTGTTGTTATGAGATATGCAATGCAACTGCATAACTAATGGAAAAAAAAACATTTGTTTAAATAAAAAAAAATAAGCGGCCTGTAGGCCTAATATGTAGTTGAGAAAACAGTTTGATTAGTCACACTAGCAAAGATCCAAAAACTGAATGTGGTTTTCTGAAAAATGTTGCCAAATCATGCATAATATACATTTAATTCTGGTGGAATTACACATTCTATTGGGGAAATCATGGAACTTAGCATATGTTCACACAGCTTGGAATAAAGCGATACAAAAGGGGATGATGGACGGAGCGTTTGAGCAAATCAAACACTCACCCCCAGTCAACTGATCTGGGTTTAATCCATCACCATTCTTTAGCTCACTCGGCCACCCCAGTTCAGACATGGCTATATGCAAATCAGTCTGACCCTGTTCTCATGGGAACATTCCAGCCCGAACTGCCAAGCCATGTCTTTCCTGGACCGGAAACAAGCATCCTCGGACCGGTTTCGGATTCATAATCCTCATCAGCCAGGCTATCCTGAATCCAGTGGCCAAGTGAGCAAGGGACTCACGTCTGAGCATACCCTGCCACACTTAGGGCGAACAAAGCGATACAAAAGGGGATGATGGACGGAGCGTTTGAGCAAATCAAACACTCACCCCCAGTCAACTGACACAGCTTGGAATATACAGGAATATAACAGCTAAATCTCATGTTACCAAATTCTCAAAATCAATCTTGACAAAAACAAAAAATAACAGAAATTGGTTACAAGATAAAAAAAGGAGAGTTTAGTCTTTTTTTTGCAGAGTTTTATATAGCGCGAACTAGACCCGAACCGAATCAGGTCGCTTTACATAGCACCAGTTACGTTACATGATGAAGAAAAAAGAGAAGAGAATAGATGTAAGGTAAGTGGGGGATAGTGGTGGGGGCCAGCAAAACGTTGGACAATTCGGGAAGGAGAAAAGTGGGCCCCACATCCTGGGAACAAAAAAACATAAAGGCAAGCGAAAGGGGGAGGCAAAATGCTCCAAACAAGAAAGAAGAAAAGAGTGAAAGGGGTGCAAAATGCTGGGATTTGAAGTACGGAAGTCACTGATAAGCATGGGCGGATTTTGCGGATTGGCAATCCGCGAACTTGCGTATTTACGGATTCGCAATCCGCGAAGATCCGCGAACTCTAGCGGACTTGCGGATTTTTCCGTTTTTTGTGTTGGCGCGTGTTCGCGCCGATTTTGGGACAAGTTCGCAATTGCGAACTTACTTTTCGGCTTGCAACGGCCGCGACTATGTTGTTTCTACGTCTGGTTTATCATCACAGGTTCACAGCACCCTCTGTTTCACCACTGCCACCCTCTGGGACACCCATGCCACCCTCTAGTACATCCTCACAGGCACCTATTAGGTTTATTTATTACTGTAGATTATGGTGGTTGAAAAAAGCTAGCACACCTGCCCTTCTTCAACTGCCATCAATTAATTTGTGTTTCATTAATGTGTCAGTAATTTTGAAAGTTCCAGTCTGGCTGGCACCTGCTTCCTTCCTTATCTGTAATTTGCTTTTTGTTGCAGTGAAATTTTTTTTTTACAGGACCTTTATGGTGCTATTCTATGAGCCTGCTGTTTGGGTCATAGCAGGGTCATAGAATTGTTGCAAACTCTGGAGGGGCCCATCAGGAAGCACTACCTTGAATGTTACTAATGTTAAGTTTGAACTTTTGCACCTGCTCATTGCTTTCATTTTAGCTAAAATCGTTTTTTTTGCAATTTCGCGCGTTATTTGGGGCGCGAATCCGTGCGAGATCGATTTCGGAAGCCGCGAATACGTGCGAATACAAAATTGTTTTTGTTGCGACGTGTATGTTCGCGTGATCTTGCGCGTGTTCGCGAGGCGCTTCTAGCTATTCGTTTGCCAAGTTACCCTATCGGTCGTACACGGGCGCGGCCATCTTGTTGGCGTGACGTAATTCCGTTTCCGCCCGCTATGTGTAATCTCGCAAAGTGTGCTGCTCGCGAGTACAAGTTCGCGCGTACTCGCAAGGAAAATCTCGCGCGAACTTACCCACGCGGTCGTGAACGGGCGCGGCCATCTTGTTTCTCATTCATTGCTATGGTTCTGGGCATGCTTTCTCTATCCTCTCTCAATCTCTGCCATCCTTTGCTTGTTTGAAGTTTTTTTGATCTAATTTTACTTATTATCTAACCCTCTATTTTTCTAGCTCTATATTTTTGTGTTTTCTGCAGCTTTTAGTTACTTTTAAACTACTTTTTTAAACTCTTTTATTTTCTTCTTCACTATTCTATTTCTTCTTTATCATTTAAGTTTATTTCTGCCCAGACCATGGTAAAGGGAGCCGGGAAGCACCCTGAGAAGGGGAAGGGTCCCGCACCCCGTGCCCGGCTCCCGTGCGGGCGTTTAAGGGGGGAGCAAGTGGTCCCGAGGGAGATCTTTAGCGCGGAGGAAGTGGCGGCACTGATCTTCCATGTCCAGCGCCGCCTCCCCAAGACGATCCTGGGAGGCGGCAAGATCGCGACCGGCTATGGCATCCGGGAGCGCCGCCAGCGGTGGGAGAAGGTGTGCCGGGCCATGTACAAGATCTCTGGGGTCCGGCGCACATATAACCAGGCCACCCACCGCTGGACCGATGTCATGGACCGGGAGCGGGACTTGCTGGACGCGCTCGGCGTAGAGGTCCCCGGGCTTGGTGAGTAGTAGTAGTAGTACATTTACTACTCTGTTTTATCCTGCTCTGTTATTTGCAAATCTTTGTTCTTTACCAAGAGCAATAATGCTGCCGATTACATTGAGGTAAATTATATTTCAAAATCTTCTATGCATTTCATTTTCAGGTGCACTGCTCTCCTTCTCAGTAGCCTTGCTTGCTACTATGCTTCTTTGTTTTGTATGTTGTGTTCAGAAGCATTTCATTGGCCTGAGAAATTATGTATCAGTGTACTGTAAAGAAAAGAACTGCGTAATGCTAGACAGTAAGGGTCATATTTTCAATTACCGGCGCATCCCTGCAAAGTAGCAGGGATGCGGCAGTAATTGTGTGCCATGCCACCACCACCCATTGGCCCAAAACGTCACAGAAGCCTTACGCATCTGTGCCGTAAAGGCAGCGCATTGCTGGAGTTGCGTGCCAACGATGGCGCAGCTCCAGCAATGCTCTGGGGTACCCTATCTCCCCAATGCTGCATCAAGCCGTACGTCGGCTTCAAGCGCGCAGGGTTTGAGTCATGCATCATTGTCATAAAAATGACTGATTGACATCTTGTAGATTTCCCTCAGCCACTTTTAGGATTCGTTCCTGCGCAGGTACGCCCTCCCTTGCGCCGGAACGCCCCCTGATGGCGCAGGGCTTTACAACGTGATGCATCGCCCATATGCCCATATGTGTTTTTTTTTTTAATATATACGCCGCACCAACACCATGGCGAGTCTTTTGTTCTGCCGCTGCGTCAGAAAAGGCACGCAACAATGGAGGAAAATCAGCCGCAACTTCCGCAAGGGACTTATAAATCAGCCCCAACAGACTGAAGTCCAGTGTCCTTCCTTTAGACAGTCACATGGCTATCAGAAGAAATAGTGGCGGTGGTGGCGGGTGGATTGATAGTTTGAGTATTCACTGATCTGCAAGCAGGATGGACTTTGTCTGTCACGTGTTGTGCACTACTGCCTGCAGTGCCAGGCCTAGGCAAACCTCTTTAGTAGTCTGTTTATTGAGTTACATAGGAACTTTCTAAGTCAACGTTCCGCAAATCAGGCAATACGAATAACGTAGTATACCACATGAGATAGATCCCGTGGAATAGTTGTCTATCTATTTGCTATTTTTCCAAAATATGTTGTTATTGTTCTTTTGAAATGTTTGATTTGGTTGAAAAATCTCATCCATGTTTTATGGTTTTTCTTTCTTTCATGTTGTACATCAGCTCCCCCCAAGGGCAAGAGGACACAGGAGGAGGGTGCTGAGGATGCAGGCCAGGATCGGGCAGGCGAGGGCTCCTTTGCTGGCCCCAGTAAGTTTACATTTTACTAAACAGTACCTATTTTTTCCTAGCGTTCCTCATTCGATTTTTTCTAAATCGTCTTTGATCTTCTTGTAGACTGGATATAAATTCTTATCCTGCCTCGAATATGATGACTCCCTGTGGTATTACTAGACTATTCTTATTAGTCTGTCTGTGTAGCTAACTAAGATTGGACATTTGGCAATTCCATTGGACTCCCATTATATTCAGCAATACCTCTATGCACTGTCTCCTTACTGACTAGATAGTGTGGCAGAGTCATTCAGCTCCCGAAGTCACCGATTATAGATCCCCAATGATCTCTAGATTATCGTACGCAGGACAAGAGAGTAGTACGGAGTCACAGCACAGTCAAGAAGTGTCAGAGGCACTCATGCTTGCAAAAATTCCAAAACCTTTAGCTCATCCACTCTAGTCTAGAGGAACAAAAACCACAGAGTCTATTTAAGTGTAAAAGCTTTATTAAAAGTAAACACATTTATTGAAATCTACTTTGTCATAAAACTATTTAACTGTAAACGGAAAAGTGGTTAGTGCTGACGATTAATTGGACACATTTCTTGTGGTCGCGTGACGTTATGCTGCACACACCGCTGCAGGACTTCTTCCTGGCACTGGTGGTTCTATTGAGTCTTCTTGTGCACCTAAAAGCAATGGAAGACAGAGGAACATCAGTTCAGTTATACACCCCAAAAAATCGACAAAACACAGAAAAATGAGCACAATCCCATGCCATCCATGATGTTTACATTGAAGACACCCCACAGAAAGACTAGGGACATGCAAGTATGCAACACTCACTACCCCTGGGCATAAGGGATGAAAAGTAGGCAAAATAAGTGCAGGCCTCAGACACTGCCTCTCCTCAAAATGGCCCCCTTACACCCCAAGCACATGTTGCTGCCTGTACCAGCCAGCACTCAAGATGGCCACCACCACCACCCACATGGCCAGTCCACATCAACAGTACACCCCCAAAAAACAGAAAAACAGCCAGAAATCACCACAATCCAATGCCATCCATGATGTTTACATCAAAGAGAGTGAGACAACACCACAGGCACACTCAGTCCATGCACCACCACCACCCCTGGGCAAGCAAAAGGCCACACCAGCAGCCCCCCAAAAACGACAAAAAACAATAAAATAAGCACAATCCCAGCCCATCCATGGCCTCAATTATGTTTAAATTCAAGAAGACACCCCACAGAAAGACTAGGCCCATGCAACACTCACCACCCCTGGGCAAAGGGCCACACCAGCAGGCCCAAAAAAACGACAAAAAACAATAAAATCTGCACAATCCCAGCCCATCCATGGCCTCAATGGTGTTTAAATTCAAGAAGACACCCCACAGAAAGACTAGGCCCATGCAACACTCACCACCCCTGGGCAAAGGGCCACACCAGCAGGCCCAAAAAAACGACAAAAACCAATAAAATCTGCACATTCCCAGTCCATCCATGACCTCAATGGTGTTTAAATTCAAGAAGACACCCCTCAGAAACACTAGGCCCATGCAACACTCACTACCCCTGGGCATAAGGGATGAAAAGTAGGCAAAATAAGTGCAGGCCTCAGACACTGCCTCTCCTCAAAATGGCCCCCTTACACCCCAAGCACATGTTGCCTGTACCAGCCAGCACTCAAGATGGCCACCACCACCACCCACATGGCCAGTCCACATCAACAGTACACCCCCAAAAAACAGAAAAACTGCCAGAAATCACCACAATCCAATGCCATCCATGATGTTTACATCAAAAAGAGTGAGACAACACCACAGGCACACTCAGTCCATGCACCACCACCACCCCTGGGCAAGCAAAAGGCCACACCAGCAGCCCCCCAAAAACGACAAAAAACAATAAAATAAGCACAATCCCAGCCCATCCATGGCCTCAATTATGTTTAAATTCAAGAAGACACCCCACAGAAAGACTAGGCCCATGCAACACTCACCACTCCTGGGCAAAGGGCCACACCAGCAGGCCCAAAAAAACGACAAAAAACAATAAAATCTGCACAATCCCAGCCCATCCATGGCCTCAATGGTGTTTAAATTCAAGAAGACACCCCACAGAAAGACTAGGCCCATGCAACACTCACCACCCCTGGGCAAAGGGCCACACCAGCAGGCCCAAAAAAACGACAAAAAACAATAAAATCTGCACAATCCCAGCCCATCCATGGCCTCAATGGTGTTTAAATTCAAGAAGACACCCCACAGAAAGACTAGGCCCATGCAACACTCACCACCCCTGGGCAAAGGGCCACACCAGCAGGCCCAAAAAAACGACAAAAAACAATAAAATCTGCACAATCCCAGCCCATCCATGGCCTCAATGGTGTTTAAATTCAAGAAGACACCCCACAGAAAGACTAGGCCCATGCAACACTCACCACCCCTGGGCAAAGGGCCACACCAGCAGGCCCAAAAAAACGACAAAAAACAATAAAATCTGCACAATCCCAGCCCATCCATGGCCTCAATGGTGTTTAAATTCAAGAAGACACCCCTCAGAAACACTAGGCCCATGCAACACTCACTACCCCTGGGCATAAGGGATGAAAAGTAGGCAAAATAAGTGCAGGCCTCAGACACTGCCTCTCCTCAAAATGGCCCCCTTACACCCCAAGCACATGTTGCCTGTACCAGCCAGCACTCAAGATGGCCACCACCACCACCCACATGGCCAGACCACATCAACAGTACACCCCCAAAAAACAGAAAAACAGCCAGAAATCACCACAATCCAATGCCATCCATGATGTTTACATCAAAGAGAGTGAGACAACACCACAGGCACACTCAGTCCATGCACCACCACCACCCCTGGGCAAGCAAAAGGCCACACCAGCAGCCCCCCAAAAACGACAAAAAACAATAAAATAAGCACAATCCCAGCCCATCCATGGCCTCAATTATGTTTAAATTCAAGAAGACACCCCACAGAAAGACTAGGCCCATGCAACACTCACCACCCCTGGGCAAAGGGCCACACCAGCAGGCCCAAAAAAACGACAAAAAACAATAAAATCTGCACAATCCCAGCCCATCCATGGCCTCAATGGTGTTTAAATTCAACAAAACAGTTGTATCATGCACCCATAACCAACCCTGGTCCTACTGGATACTGTGGCTACCCACAATATAATTTATTTAATTTTCTGAAAAAGTTCCAAAATTGTACTTGCAGCAACTGTAATGCCCCAAACAAACTTACTTGTGAAAGTTGATTTCTAATCCAAAAGTGATCCAAAGACAGTCAAAAAGGCCTCAAATCCAAATATCCAGCAGCACCCACAAAAAGTAATCCTTCCAGCTCCAGATCCAAATGAAAGTGACCAGGAGATGGACAAAGCACTGGGAGGAGCCTGCTGGACAGGAACAGGAAGTTGGAGACTGTGGGGCACTTCCTTCCTCCCCCCCCCCCCAAAATGGACTCCTTGCAAAAAAAAAGGCCATGCAAATGTCAACCTGAGGAGTGATTCTGATAAAAATCATAATTTTCTGAAGGTTTATCCTGTTTGCTGGTGATTTTCTTGTGCGAAATTGCAAAATCTCTATTTCGCAAGTGCGAGATTGTTGCTTTCCGCCGCAACTACATGTTCGCAATTGCGAACTCTCGCGAGGTGTGCTGTGCAAGGTGGCAAGCCGCGAGTACGTATTCGCGGGCGACAAACTCCCGCGGGAACACGCAGCAAGATCTAAAATGGCGCGTCACTCGCAAAGAAAAACAACTCGGCAAACGCTAAAATGACGGAAAGTGAACGCCGTGCACCACGCCGCGCGCCGCAACCAAGCAAAAAATCCGCCGCGAGCGGATTCACGGATTTTTGACAAATTCGCGAGCGTTCGCGGATTGCGGATTTGCCGAAAATCCGAAAAATCCGCGAGCGGAGCGGATTTTACGCCCATGCTTAGTCACTGATAGAAACTGTGTTTCTAGTTGGCAGAGGTATGCACCTAGTCTAAGCAGGGACCACAATCCTAGTCAGGGTAAGTCAGATACACATCATAGATTAACATGTGCTCGCACTCTGGTAGTTAACATAGAGCAGTCAGGCTTAATTTAAGAGGTAATGTGTAAGCTTTTGAGCAACACTTTAAACAATAACACAATGAAAACACCACACAAAGACTCTACAGCAGTTTAGAATAATAGATTAGGATTTTATAAATAAAACAAGACCAAAATGAAAAAATTCAAATAGGTAGAAATCAGGATATGAATGTTTAAATATGAAGGGCCCTATTACAACTTTGGCG
Source organism: Lissotriton helveticus (assembly GCF_964261635.1). Classification (NCBI taxonomy): domain Eukaryota; kingdom Metazoa; phylum Chordata; class Amphibia; order Caudata; family Salamandridae; genus Lissotriton; species Lissotriton helveticus. The sequence goes on from NC_136061.1 coordinate 521,800,615, forward strand.
GTCATGGGACCCCTATTGCAATCTGGCGGCCTGACGCCTGAATACCTTGCTGTCTGACCACCAAATTAGGATGCCAACAGTGAGACCACTGTCAGACCGCCACCACTGCCAGGATTCCCGGTCCCGCATTGTGGAAATGGCAGTGGTGTATAGATGCGTTGCCAGCATTGGCACTGCCATGGCGATTACGACCTTTCTTCCCGCCGAACTTTTCATGGTGGGGACCCTGTCATGAAAAGGTAAGATGCAAGGGAGGTAAGGGGCCCCACACAGGGATCCAGAACGATTCAGCCTAGCGAGACTAGTAAATGGGGCACATAGTGTGCCCCTCTGTGTCTGCACAGTCGTACACGCAATGTTTGTCATGCACGAAATGGTGCCTGACAACAGTGCACTCGCCATGATGCAGGTGCTGCAGTGTGGCACATTGACTTCAGGCTCACTCATTGAGCCAAAGCATCCCGCCACCACAAGACCACTGCCAGCCCCTCGGTGAAAGCATGATGCAGCAGTTGGCTTCCTTCGAGGTGTTGTCACAACTGCGGCTGCCGGTGTGCCCATCAACATCGCAATTGGGCCCTAAATCTAAAAAGAGCACTTAGAAGCAATAGGTGCCTATGGGGTTTAACTGTTTGAGCTGGACAGAGAAAAGTCTACAGTTCAGGCTGAAATCGATAGAGCACGGGCTGGATACAGGAGCCATGAAAGGCCCACTGAACAAGGTACCTTGATCCTGCTCACAACAGCTAGATGCAGGGTGCAGCTGAGCGATGGGTTAGTATTGATCCTGCAGAAGAGTTGATGCATCGATTTTTTTCACGCATTGGTAGTGATGTACCAATTCCTACGATGATGGGCTGTGCTGAGAGGCATTGGTTCTGTAGACAATGAGCAAGGTTTCTGCAGTCAGTCGAGGGGATGCACCGATCTTGCCACACTGCAGTGACAGTGATGAGGGTAGCAGGGCAGCACAGCAGAAAATCAGTTCTTCCAGAGCAGCAGTCCAGCCAAGTGGCAGTCCTTGAAGCTGCACAGCAGTCCTCCTTCCTGGCGGAGTTTCTTTACAGGTCCAGAAGTGTCGGATGTGGTAGGGTCAGAGACCCAGTTCTTATACCCAGTTGTGCCTTTGCAGTGGGGGTGGTTTCAAAGAGGTGCTTTGAACTGCACATCAGTCCTCCCTTCCCAGCCCTGGCTCCAGACTCACTACAGGGGGAAATCAACCCTTTTTGTGGGGACAGGACACTGCCTATTCAGGTGTAAATGACAGCTCTTTCCTCTTATCCTGGGATACAAAAGTGGAATTATAGTGGAGCAAAGACTCAGGATAAGCAAGTGAAGGAAGCAAGGAAACAGCTTTGTTGTGATGCCCTGTCCAACCAGACTGGAGACCTTATGTAATAACAGAACCGGAAAAGGAAATAAGAACAAACACAACATAAAGCAAAAATAATGGACTGCCAAAATCAGGTAGGAGCCAAGAAAGAAACATCCATGAAAAAAAAATAAAAGACAAGAGAAATACTAACTATGAAGCAACTTTAAAAGGGAGTTACAAATGCTCAGGCTGGTGATTGCCATATTTCTGTCGGAGAAATAGGGTGTAGAAGCCAGGAGCTTGAAAAAATACATTCCCAGGTAATTGAACCATATAGTCGACAGATGCCTGCAATTGCAGGCTTCTTGCTACATTCTCTGAGCTCCTGGAACTGTTGAATTATGCAAGGTACAGCGGGTCTTAGACACCTACTTGGGAGAGGCAATGGGGATAAAATCCCCATGTATGTGGCGTCATGGTCCAGCAATGCTATAATTAACTGGTGCATACTGGTCACTGTTTGACAGCTAGGTATCAGATTTCAGCCCTTATTTGTATTTACTGTCAAACTCCCTTTCACGATCTTAAAGAATGCAGACACAAATTGTCACAAAATGTGTGCATTATTAGCTAGTCTATTGTGATCCTGTTGTTCTCAAAGGCCTGGGAGGGTTTATCTGCATCAAAATCATTTTAACCGTTAGTTCAGAGGGTTTTCCAACTATACATGGCACTTTCATCACACTGTTAGCTGTTGCAGCTCAGGTTCAAAGCCCTCTCTTTGGTCACTCTTGTATAACACCAAAATGCTCTATCCATAGGAGAATTTGCCAACCATTCACTACCCATGGAGTAGCATGCAAACCACCCAAAATGTGCTTCCGTGTCCCACAATGTTATGTTATGTGTGTTACAAAGGATTCACATACAATCAAGAAAATGCTTCAGCATATTAGTTGGAAATGTACCAAATATTATTCTAATGCATTGTATGGGAGCACAACCACCAGAATAACTGTAGTAATTAATGTAAGTGAGCATAATCACCATCCCAATGTAACAGAAATAGAAGTGAGAGAAGTGTTAGGAAATATAAGGGAAACAAGCACTAGTTTCCAAGTACCCACAGTACAAAGTTGCTTAAAGATATGCTACCCCATATGCCAGAACATATAATAGGCCAGTTACCATCAATGCCAACCTTAAAACACCTTATACCTCAAACTGGAATGGCCCCCAATGAAACCCCTCCTGCTCCTAAAATATTCAGAGAGACAGACATCCCACCACAGTATATAATGACCCAGAAAGAGGAACATTTCCTATTATATGACAACAAAAGACATGCAAAACGTATACTTTCATCTGCTGCCCCTACAAACTTGTTCAAAAAAGCCGAATGGCAAACATGGAGCATGGATGGCACATTTAAAATGTGTCCTAAACCATTCCTTCAACTATACACCATCCATTCAAAACACTAACATACCTTTTTTGTATGCAATACTCCCAAACAAACAAGGCAGGGCCTGTGTTAAACTGCTAAACCATGTTAAGCAACAGACAAACAATTACCATCCCCGAAAAATGTATTATTGACTTTGAGTAAGCTATGATCCAATCTATGCTAAATATATTCCCCCACACAGCCATACAGGGATGTTACTATCATTTCAATCAAAGTATACAGCATCAGCTACAGAAATCTGCACTTAGGGTCTGATTACAATTTTGGCGACCCCAAGGCTGCCGTAGCATTGGCGTTGCATCAACCAGAGTATTGCCGATGTGGTGTTGAAATAGGCCAATGAGTCTGTATGAGGCTCGTACATCCTGTGTAACCGCCGGCCCAATTACAATTTGCCTTACAGATTTGGTGGTACTACCACCACATATGAGCAGGCATAAAGGGAGGGATATAAGGGTGAAACTCACCTATACTCACCTCTACTCACCTCTATTCACCTCTACTCACCTATGTATGTCCTGTGCCACCTTGGAAGCAATCGTTCACATCCTGCCGCTGCTATACATTCCTGATCACATCCAAAACCCAGACTGTTGCAGATGAAACCAACAGTAAGTCATACTACTACCTCTTTCCATTGACTCCTCAGCAAAACGATGCACCACCATGAAGCAGGGAAGGGTGTTGGTGTCCCTGGGTAAAACATATGTTCTACGAACCTCCTTGGGATTGTTTTACATGTATATCCGAAATACATCTGTGCGATGCCCTCTGTGGCCAAATCACTGATACTGCAGAGGCACAATGTACACAATTGGACATAAGTTTATAACTCATAATCAGTAATAGTGATGTGTGCATTACATTGTGTCACACAACAGCTCCTCCTCATCAATATCACACATATTAATCTCTGTGACACACTCACATTGCACACATCCCAGCACCTGTTTTGATGTCAAAGAGACATCTGTATAGATGTATCATTAAAGTAAAACACACCTTTTCTGCTACAACTCTGTATTGGACTCTCACCCATCACCCACATGAAAAGGCAATGTCTGTACATGGGATTTCTAAGAAGCAATGTGAGAAGCATTCTTAAGGGACATTGGAAACAGACTCTACATAATAGGTACGCCTCTATTCGGGGGAACCATGAAAGGCTGGGGCCCTGGGGCACTGTACATATTGCACATGCCTGAAAAGCTCAATGTGAATTGAAGTATATCAGGGGCAACCTATAGCAAAATCAAGTCCCATGCATATGTAGGCAATGTGTAAGTGCAAGTCATGAAAGTAAACACAGCAGTGACAGCATTAGTCACACATCAAGATAAAGTAGGTGTAAGGTACAAACATGAAAAATGGTGAGTCTGTACTTGGGACAGGAATGGGAATATGGAATTTGAATGGGGAAGAAGCAGGAGTTGGGGTGGAAGGTTGGGATGGGTGGAAGGCTGAGGTGAGGGAGGAGTCCAAATCTTGAAAAGATCTATGCAGGCCAGACATTTCAGTGTGAATGCCTTCCAGGTAGGCTACCATCTGTTTCTGTTGGTTGCCTTGCCCCTGGATGTTATTCAGGACTGAATTCTGGTCCACAGAGATGGTCCTCAGGAGTTCAATAACCTCCTCATTCAGGGCAGCTGGGCTAATAGGGGCAGGAGCTGAGGGGCTTGTAGCGAAGTTGCTACCCTCTTAGGGGAGCGGTCCTGGCCAACTTGCTGGGGACCCAACAAAGAGTGTAGCAATGAAACTGGGGGTGGCGGACAAGGATGAAGGAGGTACTGATCCCGTTGGGTCTGCCACCACTCGGGGGTGTCCACCGTAGGATAACTAAGATGATGACAAACTTGAGCTGCTGTCCTCTGTGGAACTCCCCACACCCTCCTGGTCGCTGTGTCCCTCTGTGTTTGAGGAGTCACATCCAGGCCGCTGTGACCAGCTTTGTCCCCACCCATGTTGGCCCCTCCCCCTTCACTTGCCCTACATGTAGCTGAAATGATATGTAGCATGGGATTACTGCAACTGAGTTTACATACCTGACCATCACAATTCAACAGAAAACATTGATGAAGTACACATATCACACGTGCTACATGGTTCACCCAGTAGACTTCAAATTTAGCATGAGTACATGCATACATGCTATATAACTGCAAACAGATGGTTACACTCACGTCATAGTCCCAGAGAGGCCAAGCTGCATTGATGGAGTTGTCTACACTCCATCCTTATGCCCATACTAGGATAGTTGATCACCTTGCATACTGTGGCACTTGTATTATGCCATTCTAAAATGATGTAAGCAAATAGGATGGATACAATTTTGAAATTTACTTAGTGCTCACACAAGGCCCAGAGTTCAAAATATCTACCTATTCCTCATAACACATCATCATGTCTCATGCAAATGTTTATTGCACAGTGATGAGACTTTGAACTCAAAACCACATCAACATTGCCAATCCTGCTTGGTCCAGGTGATAATGCCATTCATAGACTATATAGCTACAAGCCAATACACCTTTAAAGGTTTTGGACCTCACTGATTATCTATGACATAAAGATGTGGGATCACAAGAGTCCCAATGGGCTGGCACATCACAGCACTCTTTGGTATTTCAAACTCAGATTGCCTTGTAAGGATCAGTGTAGAAACTCACATATTATCCCTACAGGTCTATATCTCACTCCCTTATGCATGTCACCAGTCAGTAAATCTGTGTATTGAAACAGTTTTGCAGATAAATCATCAACTGGCAAATGCACAGTGGCCAACTCTCATTACACGGTATCACCTGTACTTACCAAAGGGAACTGTTGTAATCCCTTCATTCAGCCAGGTGTCTGCTCAAAAAAGAAAATTGGATGTGGGCAGGACTCTTCTGTGTTCCTGGTAACAAACACAATAGGCCCAGCACAACAGCAGGCACCTACTACCAGACCTATACAAACAATGACGCATCTTGTGTGTGGCACATGAGCCACCACCAATATTGTTTGGGAAATGCCTGCCTGTAACACGCAAAGTTGGCAAAGTAACATTTATGACTCTAGAGGACTTCCCCAGCTGGACCTTCATGATCCTCTGGGTCTAGCACCTCAGGTCCTCCCACCTCTTCCTACAGTGAAAGCTACACTGGTTGAAGACCCTCCCCCCAGGTCCTGCACCATCCGGGTAAAGGCTCTCCAAAAGGCTTTTTTTCTGTTGGACATTGACCTGTATGGATACTATAGATGTAGAAACAGATTGTAACTGGAAGTTTTGGGATATCTGTAAGGTTGTTATAAATTATGTTGACACCTAGCACACACAGTCATCAAGAGTCAACACAATACATGTGTAAATGTCACACTCTAGGCACTGCTAAAGCATGAATGCACACCGTTGTGGTCATCTGTTTATTCACCTCAATAATGGTCATGACCTGCACTGAATGAGCCAGCCCAGTAACATCATGTAGCCTGGGGCCATCCTACTTGGAATATCATGTGAGCTACCATGACACACAAAAAAACATGTTAAACTTCAGAAGGCCAAATGACTTGATGTAGATGTTCCATAGAGCTGAGTACTATAGTATACACAACATCTTAAGACTAAGGTCACAATGAAAGGGCTAGCATGTGTGTCGTTGCAAGCTTCCTCTCTGGGGGATGTGTGGACATGAGCACTACTTATTGGGATATCATACTACATCAGAATACATTTGTGTGGTATGTACTTCCATCACAGACGGACCTTTTGCCGTATGTAGTAGTGTAACAGTTCGGTAGGGCTCACGTTCACCAGTAAGTGGAATTGACACTTGCTCAATTTCTTTTCATAATAGTGTGTAGCCACAGGGCACATTGAGGGCCTTTGTGAAAGTATTTGTGTTAATCGCAGCGCCGTCATGCGCTACAATTAACATGAATGCTATCTTAAAGGCCCTCAATCAGCCCCGCATCTATACACTATTAAGAAGAGGAATGAGGCCAACGTAAAGCAGGACGTGTGCTTTCAGACTCTGAAAGCACACGTCGTGTTGCATTTTTCCCTTAATAGTCCTTAAGTGCGGGGCTGATTGAGGGCCTTTGTGAAAGTATTTGTGTTAATCACAGCGCCGCCATGTGCTGCAATTAGCATGAATGTTATTTCAAAGGAGCTCAATCAGCCCGCACTTAAGCACTATTAAGGAAAGAAATGCAGAGTCTCCAACAGAATGTGTGCATTCAGCGTCTGAAAGCAAACGTCCTGCTTTAGACTCTATATTTCTTTTATTAATAGGGCACAGTTGCGGGGCTGATTGGGGGCCTTTGAAATAGTATTCATGTTAATTGCAGTGCACACGGGCGCTGCAATTAACATGAATACCAGCTCCAGGAGGTAAGGGCACTTTTGTACTTTTTGCTCTTCCAGCCTGGCTCTTTGGAGCATATCCGTCTGGTTTACGACTTCCCTAACTGTGGGTCAGGGCTCTTGACCCACAGTTTGGGAAGTTCTGTATTATGGGGAAGTGCTAAAATAATGGGTTCATTTGAAGTTTTATAGCACTGTACTGTGATTGTCATTGAAATGATTCATTTGCTCACCCGTTGCCGACTGTGTTGACCTTCGTTGATTTCTATACTGGAAGGCAATATATGAGCCCTCAAAAGTGGGGGTGAGCCAGAGACGGGGTTCCTACTGGTGATGCTGCTCATTTCTCTCTCGATCTGCTGCACATTTGCAACTTGGGCTGTTCCTCTTCTCTGACTTTGCTCATCACGGCATCTATTACTAATGCTGCAAGCCTTAATGGCAATTCATTTTTGCTGTCCTATGATTGATTTATTGAACTGAGCTTTATTTTTGTATTTCATATTTTACTTTAATATTTCAATAAACCCTTGTGGTTATCCTAAAACTACTGATCTCAAATTCACTTTTCAAGTCAGTCCTTTTCTTTCTTCCTATTGGCTGTATATTTATAATGCTGTTTTGAATCTTGTCAACCGCGCAATCTGTCGCCACTATCATGTAGATTATGTAATTCATGGTATCAATGCGTCCACAGTTTTATTGACCCTCTCTTTTGCTAGCTTTCTTATTCAATAGCTTTTCTTCCTCTTCTTGTGTTTGTACCTCCCTTGGGCATGGCCTCTTTACCTGTGTCCTTCCTCTGCTCACATTTAGGGTACTACTTTCTTACTTCTTGATTAATCACTGCATGAGAGCGCATGTGTTTTCCAGTTGTCTCTACCTCATCTGCATCCCTCTCCCTCCCGCTCCATGTTGTTCTCTCGTTCACTTACTTCTCTCCCCCACCCCATGCTTTGTTTTGCTATTTTGCTTGTGTGCTTCTGTTGTGTACTCTCTGTTATGCGTCTCCCCAGCCCTCTGTGCGGTGCTTTTACCCTTCCTCCCCTTACACCTGCTTCTCTGTTATCGCCCAACAGCTGTAGCCCTCTTATTTTTTAATTGATGCTTTCAAGCTAAAAAAATAAAATATTTTAATTTACTGATACAAGTGGTGTCCACCATCTTGGATTGGGCAATACAAAATGAAAACAAATAGCACTCACGTCATTCCACTGATGTGTTCATGCGTTCTGATGCCTTTATCAGTAGAGCTAAGGAAAAGACAATACTTTTAATCAAAATGATAAAGTTCATTTACCATTTAATTTTTGTTTGAATTTCTGGCAAGATCAAATTCCCAGCTCATATTAGAAGAGAAACAGGACCAATATATTTATAAACTGGCATGTATTCTAGCTATACATTCCACAGGCCATCTTAGCATATATCAAAGTCTGTGTTTAGTCAGAATTAATTACTGGCTAATGTTCTCTACAGTAATGATACAGAGCTAAACATTTTCTATATAGTCACACCAGACAGTAATCCGCAATAACAAGATCATTTATGTAACGTAAGCGCGAAACACATCGCGTCACTAGGAGGTCCACTAGGTAGAATTCATACTGCACCGTGCAAGACACAGCCATGTTTAGTGCATTCTCCGCAGGGGCCATTACTGAAAGAGCCCTTTGGCCTCCAATGACATCGCATTCCACCAGAGTCCAGTTCTCTGAATGCAGCTCCTGGCTAAGGGATAAGAACCCCTGGGGTTATATTCCCACTGACTAGGTTCACCCATAGACACTTACGCTCAATCAAAGGGACTCAAGTTAGCCCTGCTGGCACCTCGCTCTTTTTAGCCTTCCTCATGCCATATTTTTAATTGATTTTATAGGGGTTGCATTGTGTATTGTTTACTGTTGCTGTTTCTTTTAGACATTTATCGCTGCTATTTTAAAATCTATATTGATCTTACCAATAGCCTGCACACTAGCCTGTTCAGCAATGATTGGGTGCGGATCCCGGTCCACCATGGCTGCTGCGCCGATTGCGCGGAGGGCGGACACACCACTAACACGTTCTCCTCACTTCCGCCAACAAGTCACATCCGGTTGGGACGCAGTTGAGTCGTCCACCGGAACTAAGCATAATACGGCCGACAGGACGACGCGCAAAGGGCACGCCTGAGGCTAGCCCTTCTGTGCCTGGACCGAGCCCATGTACAGAACCCCTGGTCTTTTAAATTCTCATGCGTTCAGATATACCGCATATACCCACAAGTCTACGCAAGCAGGGCTGACCGTGCAGTGCCAGCTTTCTGTAAGTGGTGCTAATTACCAGGTGGTACTGGGCTTGACATTAGAGGAGGATTTATAAAAGCGTGACTTTGCATTTCAGTGCGGTGCTGATGACCAGCACACAAAAATGTGTTAGTCCAAGCCTGATGCGTGGTACTTGGGGGGCTGCAAAAGGCATGCAAGAAATGCAGCAGGAGATAAAACTCACAGAAGGAATGTTCTGTGGTTGGCTAAGACAGGACACAACAATGCAATTTCTCAGATTCCATTGTGGTGCGATCTTGAATAACACAGACACCTCTCAGGGATTTAGCATTCCCATTTCACAAGTGATAGTAAGGGACACATTGTGACATTAAAATACTTTTAATGGAGAATATGCTTTTGAATACTGTATCCTTTTTTTGTCAAAGGTATGTTTATTAGCATTGCAAGTAAAAAACCAGGCGACAAACCCGCACATCATCCCACGCAGGGGGTAAAATTAAAGTCAAAGCCCCAGGGTAACATTTCAGGGCTGGCTGGAACCACAAGGAAGCCAGATCCCTATCACACCAGGTAGCTCGCTGAAGGATACAGTTTCTGTCAGTTCAGGCCGGTCGCCCTCTCATCGGCATAGATAGCTGTCTAACATCTCAAGGCCCCTATTATTAGCCGCCACACTGCGTTATGGCAGTTAAATAGCTGCCCCATGTCAGTTCCCCGCGGGCATTTTCATGGCGGGAATGAAATGTAAGCTAGACAACTAAAGAACAATGAAAAACGAAACCCCACCCTCCCCAAAACCCTCTCCCCAGCCTCATGGTGGTAGCAACTTGCATAGGACTGAGGTCAGGAACAGTAGGTGACAGGAGCTAACAGTTGGAAGAGGTGAAGGGCTCTAACGCTAGCCGGGCACACTGCAGATGGGAGACCCCTGGAGAGGAAAGCGACCAATGGGCCACAGCAGAATTCAAAGTTCTTAAAATCATCGAAGAAGAAGTCTCCCATCCGCTCTAGGCTCAGTAATTTCCATAGACGCGCATGCCACAGAGAGACAGGCGGTGTCTCGCTCCGTTTCCACGCCTCCGCTAGGGTGAGCTTGGCCGCCCCAATGCACAGCCACATAATCTTTTTATCAGCCTTAGTCTGGTGTTCTAAACTAGGATCCTGGAGACCCAATAGGGTAGAGGCCATCGAGGTGTGAATGGGATAACCCAAAATGTCTTTAATTTGGGATAGAATTTCCTCCCAGAATGGTTTTATACCGGGGCAATCCTTCCAAATATGTTGGAAGTCCCTTATGAGGTCACATACCCTCCAACATCTATCAGAGGAACCAGGGAATATCTGTCGTAGCTTGACTGGGTACAAATACCAATCCATCATAGTTTTCATGTGGGCATCCCTAAGTTCCAGAGAGTGGTTGAATTTGGCTATGTCTGACCATAAGTACGCCAACTCAGCGTCTGAAATGTCTCGTTGAAGGATTCCCTCCCACATGTACATGTATCGGGGTCTAGGGGAAATCGTAGTGGAGAGTAAGAACCCGTATATGAAGGTGATGGCCCCCTTCATAGTGGATGTCTTGGTCAAGAAGGCCTCAAACCTCGTAAGGGGCCGAGTAGCAGCGTCTCGTACTTGAGGGGATAGCGCCCAATGAAGTAATTGTGCATGATGTTAAAGCTCATGGTCCTGAACCCCATAATCCCTCTTGCAGTTATCAAAAGTGAGTGGATCAAATTTGTGAAAAAGGTGTGATAGTGCAAGACACCCTCCCTCCGTCCAAGCCTCAAAAGGACCCTCTTCTAGTGCTGGGGGAAAGGCGGGATTGAAATGTATCGGTGTAAAAGGGGAGGGAAAAGTGAAATGAAATGAAATGAAATGAAAAATTGCATTTGTATAGCGCATAACTGCCCTGAGGCCTCACAGCGCTTGAAGATTAAATGGTTTAGCGCAGGCTCAGGGCAGATCAGCAGGATTTTGCAAACAAATGCGTTTTCAAGGCCTTTCTAAAAGACAAGAGGTTGCTGTTTCCTCGGATGGTGAGGGGAAGGGCGTTCCAGAGTCTGGCCGCCGAGTGGGAAAAAGAGCGGCCACCCCACCGGGCTTTATTGATCTTAGAGGAGGTAGCCAGCTGCAGGGTGCCAGAACGAAGGGAGCGAGCTGGAACATAGGGCGTAACCAAGGGGTGCAGAATCGCTGGGCCTACACGATGGAAGGATTTGTGCAGGATGCACAAAGCCTTGAACTGCACTCTGGCAGCCATTGGGAGCCAATGGAGGTCTTTCAGAGCCTTCCTCGCCGACTGCCGACGGGGCAGATTAAACAGTAGGCGGGCCGCACTATTTTGTGTGACCTGGAGCTTCTGAAGTACCGAGGCCGGTGCTCCCAGATAGAGAGCATTCCCGTAGTCCAGGCGGGAGAGAATCAGGGCCTGGACCATGATCCTCCTCGCCTGGAGAGGGAGCAGAGGGAGCACCCGCCGGAGCATCCTCATTAGTCCAAAGCAAGTGGCAGCGGTCTTAGTGGCCTGGACCGAGAAATCAAGAGCGGTGTCGAGCCAGATCCCGAGGCTATTTATCTGGGACCTGGGGGCGGGGGGAACGCCAAGACATGGTGGCCAGACGGGTGCAAGAACAGACGGGGAGGAATTTCCGAGGCAAATGATGTTTGTCTTCTCCCCGTTAAGTTTCAGACAGGAGGCTTGCATCCATCTGGCAACTGCCTCTAGACAGGGGCCTAAGGTGTTGGATGATCCGTCTGCGTGGTCTAGCGAGACCACCAGCTGCGTGTCATCCGTGTAGGTGACAATACGCACACCAAAGGGATGGACTATCCTGTCCAGAGGTTCCATGTAGGCGTTAAAAAGGGTCGGGCTCAGGGAGGAGCCCTGAGGAACCCCACACCTGAGAGGATGTTTGGGAGAGACTGTCTCACCCTCAAAGACCTGGAAGAAACGCTCGCTCAGAAAGGAGGCAAGCCAATCCAGGGCCGCGCCCGACACGCCCATGCCAGCCAGTCGATGTAATAGCGTGGCATGGTTCACCGTGTCGAACGCGGCGCTAAGGTCTAACAGGATGATGGCCACCTTTCCTCCCTGATCAAGAATAGCTCTTGCTTCTTCTGTAACCGCTAACATAGCGGTTTCGGTACCATGTTGAGGACGAAATCCTGTCTGGGAGGCACGCAGCAGACAGTTGGACTCCAAATAGTCTGTTAAGATGTTGTTGACGTGCCTCTCCAGCAGTCATCTATCTATCGTCACAGGAGACCGAGTCCCAAATTTTCTAAGTAGTGCGGGTGGGGGTGCTAATATAGACATTTTGTGGCCTAGGATTCTTGGGCCTCCATACCAAGTCCCAAATCGTTCTCCCTGCCATGCTCCGGTCCATATGTAGCCAGTGTTTTTCTGACTCTCGTTGTGACCATTGCACTAACACTCGGAGTTGCGCTGCCTTATAATACAATTGGATGTCCGGAAGCCCCACACCTCCCTCCTTTCTTGGTCTGCGTAAAATAGCAAAAGAAAAACGCGCTGGTCCCCCTTGCCATATAAAGCGCAACAGCAGTGATTTCACTCACCGAAAAAAGTCTCTGTCAAGCACGATGGGGAGGGCTTGGAACAAATATAAGATTTTGGGAAGCAGGGACATTTTGACTGCATGGATCCTCCCTAACCAGGAAATGTACATTGGTTTCCATTGGGCAAGGTCAGCCTGGATCTTAGTTATGAGCGGGGGGAAATTGGCCGAATATAGTTTCCCCAGCGTTGGGTGGTCAAATGAATCCCCAAGTACTGAATGGATGATTTGGCCCATGGAAGAGGTGTTAACTCCTGAAGACGGAGGGCTTCAGATTGGGGGAGAGTGAGGTTAAGAACGTAGGATTTGTCAAGAAGTAGAGAAGTGTGGCTCAATGGTTAGAGCGGCAGACCCTGATGCAGTAGTCTGCCGGGACCAGGGTTCAACTCCCGCCTCAGCGGGTCTCGGGCTCAATTTCCTCTGACCTGATAATTCTTGCCTCGGTGCCTATTCTAATCATGAGTCCCACTCTGCATCTCTGGGCAATAGCTTGCTTAATCTCTACAACGGCCCCAACAACGCTGAGGATGCCTGACTTCACCTTGGGGGTGCCCAGGAGTGGGCTCCTCACAGGGAAAGGCCAGGAAGGGTTTCTCGGTGGTATTCGTACAAGCGCTGAGATGCCTACGGGTAGTCGTGCGCTATACAAGTGCGTAATCATTTCATCATCATCATCATCATCATCATCATCATCATTTCATCATCATTTCATTGTCAAAGTTGACCTTAAACCCTGCTACCCTCTCAAAGCGCTCTAGCTCTGCCTGAACATGAGGGAGGGAGCGGGCCGGTTCAGAGAGGGAGAGTAAGACATCGTCCGCAAAGAGAGTGATCTTATGCTCTTCTCCAGTGAAGGGCAGGCCCCGGATGTCAGTGTTGGCTCTGACCGCCATTGCCAATGGTTCTATACTTAGGGCAAAGAGCAGGGGCGATACGGGACATCCCTGTCTGGTACCCCACGAATGCTCAAAAAAGGAAGACTGGTGCACGTTCACTGCAACTCTGGAGCGGGGGCAGAGGTAGTTCGCCCGTATCATAGATACAAATTTAGAGGAGAAGCCAAAAGCCGTCAGCGTCTGGAAGAGGAACCCCCAATTCACTCGATCAAATGCCTTCTAGGCGTCGAGTCCCACCAAAACTGCTGGGATTTTGAATTTATTGGCCTTTTCAATTAGATGTATCACCCTCCTCGTTTTGTCGTTGGTTTGGCGCCCTTTGATGAACCCTGATTGGTCCGGGTGGATGAGTACCGGCATCAGGTCATTGAGCCGATGCACTATCATGGAAGGGTAGCGCTTCGCATCCAGATTTAGGAGGGCATGTGGCCTGTAGGAAGAACATTTGCTAAGGTCCTTCCTGTGTTTGGGTATGATGGATATCAGAGCCTCAGCCATGTTCCCGAAGTCTCGCCCTCATCTGCCATACTGTTAAACAATCGGACTAGATGTGGGCTTAATTCCGAAGCGAAAGTCTTATAGAAAACGGCCGTGTACCCGTCCATCCCCGGAGCCTTATGCGGTTTCAAAGCCTTAATGGCCGACAACACTTCTTCCCTAGTGAAGGGAGCAGAAAGCGTTTCATTCCATTCCGCCGATACTTGGGGCAATGGTAGGTTTAGCAAGTACTCACTTTGCATGGAGGGATCAAGAGTGTCCCCTGAATAGAGGTTTTTGTAGAAGGCACCGAAAAGCTCAGCCTTAGTACAATCCTTGTGCGTCAAGTTCCCCATATTCCTTCTCCCTCTTGTCCCGTAGTTGTCTAGCAAGATGTTTCCCTACTTTATTTCCCTTGGAGTAAGAGAGACGTCGCAGTTTCAGCAGAGTGTATTCCGCCCTGTTATTGTAATGAGCCCTAAGTTTACCTCTAACCGCTGTCAACTGCCGTAGGACTTGTCTAGAGGGAGTCACCTTGTGTGCTTTCTCTAGGGTGGACAACTCCTCCTCTAATTGCTCCCTTTCGCGAGCTCGCTGTCTGTTGAGAGCAGCATTCAGGGCTAAGCAGTGCCCATGAAAGCACACTTTGAAGGCGTCCCAGGGGGTGAAAATTGAAGTGTCCCTGGGTCGTTAAGAGCAAAAAACTCATTAATAACTCCCCGCAGAGTGTCGCATGAGGTTTTGTCCCGTACCAAGGATGCCGGGAAATACCATCTAGGGCAGGACTGATCCTTCACGCCCCAGTGCAGGCACACCGCAAGTAGGCTATGATCTGATACAGACAACGGAAAAATCTTAGCCTCGCGGAGATCCCCTCGTAGGGACTGGCTGAGGAATACGTAGTCTTACCGGGAATAGGTGCGATGGACGTGGGAGAAAAAACTGTAGTCTCTGGTTTGGGGTATAGGGTACGCCATGCATCAATAAGGCCCATGTCTTGAATCGTCTGTTGCATATCAGTAGAGAACAAACCCATGCTGAGAGTGTGAGCTATCTAAGACTTTTTGCCACACTAAGTTGAAGTCACCCATGATAATCAAAGGCCCCTCAGCAAAATCCGTGACCTTTCCCAAGAGGACTTGAAGGAATTCATTCTGGCCAGTGTTGGCTGCGTACACTACAGGAAAGGTACATAGTCTGCCCCGCAATAGGTCCTTAACCAAGTGCAAAGCCGAGCTGAACATAAGGGCCACCCCTCTGTGCTTCGTAGTGGCAGAGGACCTATAAATGAGCGGGAATCGTTTGTGTTTAAGGCGTGCTTCATCTGATTTAGTCAGATGGGTCTCCTGGAGGCCCACTATATCCAACTGGTGGTCGATGATATAGTTCCAGATCTTTTGGCGCTTCTGGGGAGAGTTCAGCCCCTTAACATTCCAGGTCCCTATAGTTAGTGGCATCATCAATGTACCCAAGGACGTTGCGCGTTAGGGGGAGCCCCTACCAGCCTACCCAGAAGGGCTAACATGTAACTGAGCCTCCCGGCCTCTAACCCCCCTACAGTCTCTGGTGCGTCCCGTGGCTGCCCATATCTGTTGGGTGTCCCCTTTCCAGGTACCCCCTCTTCCCAGCCCCACCACGTTTGCAAAGGCCTCACAATCGCAGCTAGCCATAAGTCACCAATCCCATGCTACCACCACATCCCTCCAGACCCCCCCCCCCGTCCCCAGCAGAACCCAAAAAAAAGAAAGCCAGTACCAAAAATAGAACCTATTGCTCCCTCGTAGTGTAGGGCGACTACGCCCACACATAGATACGGGGGGACTACGGGTCCTGGGACCCAGTCCGCACCCCACCTCGCCGAGAGCTCTAAACAGAACCAAAACATATCTGACTGCAGAGTAACATTCAACATTTGATTATGCAACGTAAAACCAGCTCAAATAATCAAAAAATTCAGTGCTATTGCGTTAAGGGGCACAAAATAATGGCCGCTTCTGAACCCCCTGGCAAGGCCCGGAGGTGAGTCTAAGCCCCCGCAGAGGATCGGACGTTGCACTTAGCCACTGGGGCCCAAGCATGAACCCCCAACTACCCATACTAAGCGTGGAAACCCTAATCCCTGGGGGAAGACCCAACAAGGAACCAGCAGTGAACAAAGGGTCATCTCCAGCTCGGCAGCAGTAGGCACCCGGGAGCCACCCGGCCCGGGGGCGGCCGACCAGGACTCGGCATTGATCTCCCATGAGGACAGATATACTCACAATCAGGCAACAGTCCTCAGGATTAGTCAGCGGCGGCTACGCCTCGAGTTCGGCACCCAAACAGAGTCCAAGGGGTGCGCCTTTCGCCGGTGTCCCAGAGGCCTCCAGGGTCTAGTCTCCTCCATCGTCGGAGGCGAAGTCCAACAGCTGCAAACCGCTCTGTAGATGGGTGATATGACGTCGTTTGTTGCGGAATTCAAAGCTGAGACCGAAGGGGTAAGTCCACCGATATCTGATGCCATCCTCCTGGAGCTTGGTCATGATGGGCCTCATCGTCTGCCTGCGCGCGAGCGTGGCCGGTGCAACATCCTGGAAGATGGCGCAGGAGAAGTTCTCGAAGGATATGGAATCTTTCGCCCTGGCCGCCTGTAGAACCGCCTCTTTAACTTTGTAGGAATGGTACTGGAGAAGGTGGCTCAGTGGTTAGAGGCGGCAGACCCGGAAGCTGAGATCAACCGTGGACCAGGGTTCGATTCCCCACCTCGGCGGGTCTCGGGCTCAAAATTCCACGGACTCGACAATTCTCGCTCTGGTGCCTACTCAACTCACAGGGTCACACTCTGCGACTCTGGGCAATAGCTTGCTTAATCTTCACTATGGCCCCTCGCAGCGGGATGCCTGGCTTTCACCTTGTGGACACCCTGCGGGGTTTCTCACAGGGGAATACCAGGACGGGTTCCCTAAGCAAGCGCCGGGACGCTTACGGGCAGCTGTGCGCTTTACAAGTCCAGCACATTTACATTTACATTTACTTCACCAGCACGTCCCGGGGTCTTTTCTTATCGTCCTTCTGTAGGGGGCCCACTCTATGTACTCTGTCCAGCTTGATTTTGAGGACCCGGGGGCTCAGGATTTCAGCAAAGAGCCCCTCCATGAATGCCTCCAAGTCGGACCCCTCTGCGCCCTCCTCCAGATCACGGACTCAGATGTTCTCCCGCCGAGCGTGGTTCTCCAAGTCCTCGGCCTTAAGCTGTGACTGCCGAAGTTGCTCCTTGAGCGTCTGGACGTCCATCTTCCAGTCCCCCACCGATTGCTTAAGCTCTTGTAATGCGATTCCAGGTCTAGGACTCTTGTGCCTACTGAGTCCACATCTTGCTGGAGTGATGTCAGACGCTCCAGGAAGTCGGTGCGCAGTTGGTCCATGGAGGATTTAATGTCCGCCTTCGAGAGTGCCATTGTGGACTTGTCGTAGGTACCCTTCAGTGCGGATCGAGCCTCGGCGGCGGCGAAGAAGTCAGACACCTTGCTGGTCCCCTTATTGGGACCCTTCTTCAGCGGCATATGGAGGGGCCCCCTCAAGAGACCCAGGCGGTAGCTAGACTCCAGGTGTAGAAAGAGTCCGTCTAGGGTTGTGAGGACCAGTCTCTCAACTTCACTGGTGCCCCTCCGCACCTGCATAGCGCCCCGGCCAGTGTGTGGGGTCCCTCCTCTTGCTCAAGTTGTAGTGGGAAGCCGAAAAGCGTCCTGAGCCCTGGGAGGTAGTATCAACTCACTTGTGGGGTGCCAGCTGGAATCTCTCCTATGTTCTCTCCCCCGCTACCATCAAGGCGCTTATCAGATTTGCCAGGGAGGGCCCCAGACCTTCTCGGTTGTACGTCCTCTTGTTGTGCCCCAGGGAACAAGGCTGACAATTGCGACCGTTTACGGGGCTCCCGCGCTGCTGGGAGCCGCCGCGGCCGCCATCTTGGGGTCAGGCGCCGTGGAAGGGCTCGTCTGTCAGCGCGGCGCCGGAGCCACTAACTCCGCACTCGAGCCATGAGACACCGCCACCGCTGGTACAGTCACAGGCTCACCGTTTGGCCACTGCTGCCGCTCCAGCACCGATATGCAGCGTCTCGGGGTGGCTCATCAGACCCGAGTCGCGGCCGCTATTTTGTACTAGCCGCGCTCGCCAACTCAAAAGCACCGCATCCAGGGCTCCCCGACCCCAAAACTCAGTAAAAACGGCCATTTACCATGCCCCACATCTTCCGCAGTCAGGAGCTGTGCCGCACTGTTGATTCCACGACAAGTAGCGCGCGGACCGGGAGCCGAAGCAGTTCACCTCTGCTCGGCCATCTTGCCCGGCCACGCCCCCCCACTGTATCCTTTTTATGTTTGTTGTATGTTGCAAACCTGCCTTAATGTGGTGCTGTATATGTAGAAATACACTGTCTTTTCACTTTATTAAGCAAATGTTTGAGTGATATTTCCACTGATGTTTGTCGCTGCACCCACACACGTGGTTGGGTTCTTGGTGCACATAGTCTGGCCTCCAGAGCAGAGAGACCTTATACTGTCGCACACAAAGAAATAAAATTGGAGGGAACATTGGTCATAAGTCAAAGACACACATTGGCAATGTGGGTCAATGGAAATAAGTGTCAAATTAGGGTCTTACCTCAGTGAGCAATCTGGTTACAATCAGTGCCCAACATAAACTGAAAAAAGAACAACAAATTTTAAGTTTTAAGCAAACTTCAAAGACGACCAAAAAAAGTTATGAAAAAATATAATTTAAAATCAGGGAAATGTAACCCTCCTTTTTCGATTGGAAGTTTCAGCATCTGCATCGATCTACGAGCTTTTTTGTATCCCCAGATGTAGCTACTACATATCCCATCAAGTTTTATAAAAAAAAGATTATTAAAGTGTAGGGGAATTGATCTAAATAAATAAAGACATTTTGGTAATACTTTCATTTTAATCCGTCCAACTAAACTAAGTGGGATCTTATGCCATTTTTTTTATGAAAGTGCAACCTCCTTTAATAAAGAATCATGGTTGAGCGTGATTAATTCATTAATATTTGCAGAGATTTTCACTCCCAAGTATACAGCAGTTTTGCATATACCTTGGACCGGTACCAATGGTTTATAGTTAACCACGACCTGTGTTTTATTTAAGTTCAATTTATATCCAGAGATATCTCCGAAGCTGTTTGCTTCCTTAGTTTTCCCCGAAGAGCCTTAACCACGTCAGTAGTGAAAATCACGATATCATCCGCGTACGCGGTTATTTATACCGTGTTGAAAAGGGATAATATCCGTTTGGGTCTGAAGTGAGTTTAAAAACCGTTCCATGGAGAGAGCAAACAGCAAGGGTGACAAAGGACACCCTTGCCAAGTGCCCCTAGCTATTGGAAAATTGGACGAGCTCATGCCTGCATAAATTATTTTGGCAGTAGGACGGTCATATAAGGACCGTATCCAACCAAGCTATTGACCCTGAAATCCAAATACCTTCAGCACGGCCGAAAAATAGTCCCACCCCACTCGGTCAAATGCTTTCTCAGCATCTAACATGACCATTCCGAGTGGGGTGGAGCTACTTGATGCAACGTCAAAGGCAGTTATTGCCATGTTTGCATGGGCGGGGGTATCTCTCCCCATGACAAATCCGTGCTGTTGTATGTTCACTAGTTCCGGCATAAGGGGGGCAAGTCGAGTAGCCAAAATTTTCACGAATGCCTTGGCGTCCGCATTAATTAACGAAATAAGTCTGTATGACCCACATTCGTCTGCAGGTTTATGTTTCTTGAGAAAAAATACGATTTTAGCTGTATTCCAAGAAGTAGGAGCCTTCCATGTTTCCCCAATCGAATCTATGACTAAACTAAAAAGAGGGAGTAATTCCTGGATACATGTTTTGTAAAGTTCAATAGGAAGCAGGTCTTCCCCAGCTGCCTTGCCAGAGGGGAGAGAAGCAATTGCTGACCTAATCTCTGTGTAAGTAATATTTTCATTGAGTTGGCGGACTACATCCCTATCTCGTTGGTCGGTCAGATTGGTATTGATGTATGATAATATATGATGGTTGGTAGGAGAGTTTTCAGTGGTGTATAATATGCTATAATATTTGACTAATTGATCTAGTATCTGTTCTGGTTGATTGTAAGTTATGGTGTTTGTTCCTTAAAAAACCTTAATTAATGTCTTAGCCTTCTTGTCAGCAACTTTGTAAGCTAAGATTTTCCCAATTCTATCGCCGCGCTCATACTGTGATAGATGATACTTATGTAATTTCACATTATATTTCTCCCTTAACGTCTTTTTAGTAGTTGACTGTAAGTTCACTAATTCCATTCTTAATTCATCTATTTTTAGACCTTACTAGTTGGAGGGCTTCTGCCAACTGAGTTTCCAGGGACAAAGTATTAGAAGTCATAATCTTAATCTCTTTCTGACGTTCTGAGTTCTTTCTAAAAACATATTGCTGGGCAAAGCCCCTTATACTGGCCTTCCATGCATCCCACACAGATATTACTGCGGCAGACTTTAAATTGATCTCGATGAATTCAACAATGTGTCCTTTAAGTTGAGTAGTAAAAACTGCGTCAGAAAAAAGGTATCTAGGAAAAGTAAATTGCCTAGAGCCTTGTTTCTTAGTAGAGATGTTAAATTCTAAAAGAGTAGGATTGTGGTCGGATGTGACTCTAGGGCACAGTTCCATAATGCTAGA
Organism: Lissotriton helveticus; assembly: GCF_964261635.1. Taxonomy (NCBI): domain Eukaryota; kingdom Metazoa; phylum Chordata; class Amphibia; order Caudata; family Salamandridae; genus Lissotriton; species Lissotriton helveticus. The sequence goes on from NC_136061.1 coordinate 521,821,662, forward strand.
GTCCAAAATTCTATCTGTCACCCAGCCCATGTCTATTCGAGAGCATACTTTATGTGGCACAGAGTAATAAGTAAATCCGGCAAGATTAGGATGTATTGTACGCCAGACATCTTTTTAATTGTGCAAGCGGCGTAATTCTAACATAGCAGCTCTAATTTTGCGCATTCGCTGGAAGGCACCCCGCCTAGTGGTATCCAAATCATAGTTCATTACACAGTTGAAGTCGCCCATAATCAACAACTCTCCTTCCCAATCTAATAATTCAACATTTAGCCGGTCATACATAAACGGTTCATCAATGTTAGGTCCATTTACCATACAGAATACATATTTACAGTGTTCGAGTTCTACTCGAGCTATTGCCCATCTACCCCCATTATCAGCAGCTGTTTGGGTAATTTCAATGCTTAATTGCTTTTGTTTCAATATTGCGACCCCCCTGATAGAAGCATTTAAAGTAGAGCAAACAACAAGCTCATACCCCAATTGCCCTAATAATTTCCTATATTGAAACCCGATATGAGTTTCTGAGAGCAAGACCAGATGGGGTTTATACATATTGAGCTCTTCTTGACGCAACCTCCTCTTATTCTTATTGTTAAGACCAGCCACATTCCAAGCTAGGCACCTAAAAGAATACATTGCTTAAGAACAAAAAAATGACCTTCCTCTGTATTATTAAATACCATAATATAAGTAATCTATAATAATCTTTTTTAATAATTCTGAATCTCGCACTGACATTTTTAACATTGTTTACCCCGCAAACCTTGAATCTACCACCCATTTCCCCTCCCCTTAGTCCCTTCGGGGAGAACACCCCTCTGTACCTTTCTGCCGCTGTAGAGGCAGCCCTGCAGAGTGACAGCCGGGAGACTACACCTGAAAATCCTTGCCAAGCAAAAAGAAGAAAAAGAGAGAGAGAAAAAAACTAATAGGAAACTATAGGAGAAGAAAATAGAGAGAATTAATAAGAGCGAGAGAAAAGGCAAGAGAGGAAAAAAAAGAAAAGTTAAAAGAAGAAATCTCCCTGATGGTTATAGTGATTATAATCATAGTATGTATTCAGCTTGAGGAGAGAAAAACACCTGAGACAAACATCAGTATATTCAACAGAAATACTAAATAAATCAACCCTTTTTTACTTCTATACTAGCATTGCCTTATGCGTGAAACTTCTCAAGCCCATACCCGTTAATGCCCATAGCCCATAGCAGTTAAACCAATATTGATATTCATGTGCTAAACTTAGAGAGAGCCAGCTCTGCCACTTTTAAATCAGTAGAGAAAAACGTGTGACCACCCTCGATGACCTTGTGACAAGCCGGTTCTTGTAAATATACATCACAGCCCATGGATTTAAAAGAATCTATCAACTGTCGGAGCTTCCATCGCCTCTCCATTGTACTTTTGCTTAAATCAGATCGAACAAAAATGGATACATTTTCTATTGTGACAGGGGTATTGGGTCTAGCTTTTAAAGAGACTGCCTGTCTCAGTAGAAAATTACCGAAATGAATCAGAAGGGGGCGTGGAAACTTGCTTTATTTGTTTCTCTGGAAAAGAGGTAGTCTATGAACTCTTTGAAGTTGTGAGTCCCAGTCCCAATCTGAGAGGTCTAAAAAAGCCTTCTGAAACAATTTTACGACGTATGCCCTTGGATCTGACCCTTCTGAACCTTCCGGGAAGAGTCGGAGATTTTTTCTCCTTTGGCAATTTTCCATGTCCTCCAACTTGATTTCAAGATTCTTTATTAGCACATCGTGTTAGTTAGTTAAAGTCTCAATGAGCACAGCCACTTCTTCCACATCAACTACTATTTGCTGCAGTTCTTCGATCTCTTGAGTGGCCCCCCCTAATTTGCTAGACACCTCCAGTAGAGAGTTCTGCAATTTGTTATTATCTTCCCTCAACTGAAGAAAGTGTTGCAGTGCTTCCTGTAGATGATCCGTGAGTGTCTTTAGAATGAGGTCAAAAGAGGAAGTAGCATGTTCTGGTTCCAGAGATACCTCTAGAACTGGTGGCTTATTAGTATGCAAAATACCTGAAGTAGAAATTGCAGCATCAGCAGTAGGAGGCAGATTTGTGATTGTAGTAGGGCTTAGAGCAGTAACTCTGATATTACTGGGGGGCTCACATTCAGGCCGAGATTTTATCTGATCCATGCATATTGATTTTAAGCCATCTTGGGCAAGAAGCGGGGACGTCGTGTTATCGACAATTGGAGAAGAGTTAACTCCATCTCTTAAATTAGTATCTTCCGTTGGGCTAGCACCAGACAGGCGCAAAGCCATGTTCTTAACACCTCCCTTTGCTTGGATCCAATTTTGGAGAGGGCTTTCGTCCCTTATAGGCTTTGTACATAGATTGGAGGGTGACATAGCAAGGTTGGATGCATTAATATTCCCTTTCTTAAGTTTATTTTTAGCTTTGGACCTTTCCTTTCTCCGCCCAAAGGGTTTAGCAGGTCCCGTGGCTACACTGCATACATCATCTTCATCAAGGAGCTCTTCATAATCCGCACTCGAGCCCTCTTCTGCCTCCTTAATAATTAAACCCACCAGTCCCGGAAAATCAGCTGCTTCAGATAGTTCTTCCTCTATGACTGAGCTAAACTGCAGGGGAAGTTCGCTTAATAATTCAGTGATTGTGCCAGATGTCTTGTTACTGCCAGGGCCCCCTATATTTGGGGTGTCTCCTCCTCTAAAAAGTCTACGTCACCCTTCTCTCTCCTTCCACAGGCTGTGCCAGCATCAGCTCCTGCTTCCGCCTCAGCTTTGTCTGTATTTTGGACCAAATTAGCTTTTTCGACCACCTTACCGGACAATTTAGTTAGTGTAAGACATGCTTGTTTTTAATCACTCATGGCTTTACAAACTCCTTCCACTGCCGCTGTAACTGCTAAGTCAGGATGAACAGTCACACTGTTGCCTAGATTTTCCTTAATGGATACACTATTGCCACCATTCCTCCCTAAGTTGCAGCTAGAATTAGATTCTGAAACAACAAAGAGCGGGGCGCGGATCAGTTGCTTACCCACTAATTGCTCCGTCTTCCCTGAGGCCAGTGTTTTATCCGTAGTAGCTAAATCCTTTAGGTCGGTGGAAATCGGCGTCGGCGTCTCTGAGTTAGTTCCTCTCCCCGCTCGAGTGGCTCTAGTGATGATCTTTGGGGCCATCCTCATTTGTAAAGCCAGTCCAACATCGGAAAAGCCAGGCTGTACCAGTATCTTTGCTGCCCGCAACTCACAACTCGATGTCAGCGGAGCCGCCAGCAAGGTAAGGCCCGCCCAACTGATCCCAGGTCTGTAGAGCGGCTGTGTGCTCGGCAATATGAATGCGAGCAAACGCCGCCTACACCAGCCTTGGAGCATCCAGCGGCCGTTTATGCTTCTAAGTGTCCGAGTGTCTGAGGTGAGAGGCTTTTAGCGGAGAAAACCTTTTTCCTTTCCTCTCCGTCTCTCTAATTCAGTGTAAAATCCGAATTATTCTCCCATAGGAAACCCATAGGAATCATAGGAATCCGCATGGCAGGGAGCCGGAAGCCTCCGAAAAAAACTGCCACTCCGTAACGGCGTCAACCTGCCATCTTGATTCTCCCAGCTCAGTGAGCATTCCAAATATAGTCCATGTAATAGCTATCAGGGCTACTAGTGGTAAAGAAAACTCATTTTGGGAACATCCATGGATCTGTAGGTCTCAGGGAGATTGTGCTGTGCATCAGTTGTCTTGCCCAGACTGCCCAGAATTCATTTTCAGGCCTCGCCCTCTGCAGACTGAGCATACCGATCCCACATGAACCTCACAATCCTAGCAATTCAATATATAAAAGTCAATCTTCCCATCTAAAATGTGACCATAAGGTTGTGTGGCACTCTTAAAGGGGTCTTTGAGCAACAGTGTTGCTATATCTGAAGTGGGCTTAGTGATCTCTGGGACAGTACACATGGCTAACACCATCCTCAAATGCTCCTAACAGAATACAGAAACAGATCATGGAGTAAAGCCTATACATATCTATGCGTATATACCATGATATGATGTGGAAAATCCTGATAGGTACTATGTAGACATGCATATATCTATGCATGTAACACAAGTACAAGATAGGGATCATAACATATTACAATGCTGATGCTCACTCCATAAAGTACAGTGCTTCATATTGAATTACATGATTGTCACATATAGGGACCACTCTATTTTCACCAAACAACACAATATGGTTACACCATGGAACTCAGAGGCACTTTGTAGCCTATGGGATTGAAAACCAGAAGTTTAACCAAGTAAAAAACTGTATTTGAGATAGTTACTTATTCCTCTGGTAAGCCATAGTGCTGGCCATACAGGGAAAGGACCTCTTCAATCAGGGTCTCCTCTCACCTGCTTGGCCAGTCATGATTGCACCCAGATGTGGCATACAGAAGCTAAGGTTGAGGAGGTATTGATAGAAGCAGTGTCAGGAAGCAAGTGAGTGTTTTTTAAAGAGCAGCCTACATGTACCCCTCATACACAGTCATCTACGTAGACGCACACAGTGATTAGACCGCAACCATCACTGCCACCAATGTTAGCCATCATGGTGGCAACCTCCCACTGCGTGGTCGACTTCTGCCGGCAGAGGCTGTCCCAAATGTTCTATATACCAGGTCAGGCATCAGCCATGTTAGGGTAGGAAAGACAGCAATTGGGACTGTTAAGTGCATCACCACCGCTACAAATGAGGCCTAACACGTTTAAATTTGAAAACCTCCCTTCACATACATGTCCGGTACAAAACATCATCTGTGTAGTGCATTACCGTGCATATGGGCAAAATGTGTGCAGTGCTCTGTACACTGCGTTTGGTGGTATTTCACATGAAATGTCATGATTTCTGAATTAATGAAGCACACAGTTCTGTAACAGACATGTGAAAGCCACATTGGGGATTATTATTGGAAGTTTACCATTAGACAATTATAATGTGAAATATGTGTAAAGCTTCATGAAGCTTTTATGTTTGTCACATCACTTTTGCCTCACTCTTAATATATGTTACTCTGGACACTCTGACCAATGTACAATTTTATTTTTACTCCTCACATGGGTACCCTGGGAGACGATGGAGATGCCATCCTCCAGTGTACCATCCATTTCCAGACCTTCAGACTATAGACGAAAGACGTGATATGGAAATGGTGTTCGGCTTGTCAGACAATATTGGATTCATGTCATCTGCTGGAGCCTGACCGCCTACCTCACATAACTTATCCTATACCTATCAAAACAATTGTAAAACCTGTGCATTTTCTTGCCACAGGTTCCTTTCAATTCACTGCCGCTATTTCCGGTGGTATGTCACAACCAATGTTCAGTCATGTACCCCCAGAGGTGCTTACAGCAATTTTGAGACACGTGGACAGCTACATCCAGTTTCTCAGAAGTGCAGATTAATCCACAATGTAGGGTGATTTCCATAGATTTGGTGTACTGCAACAGGAAGCACTTTTATTCTGTCAACATACAAGTTGTCTGAGTTACCAGATTTGTAGTGCTCAATCATCTGTCCCTGATTCCCAGGATTTGCGCATGATTCCTTCATATTGTGGAACAGCACCCTATCCCAGCTGATGTCACAACTACTATGGGAGAAGGCCTGGCTTGTAAGAAAGTGTGATCTGTCCTAACCTTGTGTGGGTAATGTCATGTAGTATAATCTGAAAGTGTGTAAATCATCGTCTCCCATCTAGGAGACTCAGCGTATCCCAACCGGCTATGGTTTTGGGCCCCTGAAAGCCAGATTCAGATGCCTCGACAAGACGGGGGAGCACTCTTCTACTCACACAGTAAGGTGTGTAAGATTACCGTGGCCCCTGTGACTGAACTTCCCTTACATCTCAGAGGATGGAGGAGGGAAGAAGAAATTCAATCAAACCAAATAATCTGACTTCTTAAAGATGGTTGCTGATTAGAAAACAGACAAGACAATAGAAATCTTTAAATGCAACTCTGAAGTTAAAACCTCTGAGGAATTGATTCCTTACAAAGCAAAGAAAAAGAGGCAGTAACTTTGGAGCTACACTTACAAAGGATACGGTTCTTTGAAATTATTTTTGGGAAATGTCTTATTGTAGTTTGTCATTACTTCCCAAATATGCAACAAAGGAAAATGTGAGAATTGAGAATGTGACAAGGTGAGATCCATCAAAAAGCATGCAAGATACTTCAAACAAACTAAAGTAAAAAATTACCCATTGCTAAAAATGTCAAGTGGTGAAGCAATTAACGATATTGGTATATGATGTCTCTTAAGCTCAGGACAGTGACATATTATGTGAAATGTACATGATCATGAAATAAGAAAATATTTTCTCCTAATTCTTAAAACGTCAAACGATTTGAGGTAAAATCAGTGCTGACTTGCAGATTTTTTATAAGGCTCAATTGTCAAAGGCATGAAGAAGATGAAAAATCTTAGACCTATTCAAGGGGAATTGAAGGTCCAACCAGGCTTGCTAATATCAGTCTGGTCTTCAGTTGTCTGCATACCACTCAGAAATGAAATATGATGACCAAAGTGTCCTTATCCATTACTAATTTATTTCTCGTGTTCTGTTAACTTTGTTAAGAGGAGTAATCTTTGGAAGAAATCATCAAAGATGTAAGAGGATCTTGAGGTCTTGGGAATGAACTAGAGCCTTTGGGTCAAAAGAAAAGTGGTCAAATATTAATTCAACCACCAAAAATAACAAAGAGTAGGGGTTATGTGTCACAGCTCAATATACGGTAAAGAAAATTTATTTTTTCACACCTACATCTTAGAGGCATCACACGACATTTTAGTATCCAAAGGCATAAGGGTACTAGTACTCCTTTATATTGATAGCTGATCTTAGTAATGGTAACCCTAGCAAAAATACAGACAGTTCCACAAAGAATTTGACAGCTGGAAAATAGAAGTAAGAACAATCCTAAATTTAACAGAGGCTACCGGGCCCCTGGTGCCTCATTGATTGGAGACACATGCAGGGAGGCACACAGATTCCCTCCCATTTATTTCTGCACCCCCAGTTTTTGCATGGCTGGACTTTACAGTCCATGCTGTAATGTCTGAAATGCGATGTGATGGTTTAACGTTGCTGCCTTTCTAAAGGATCTCCTATGAACCATGAAAGGCAGCACCATGGGCCAGCCTCCACAGGTCCACCCAACCGATTTACAATGTGTAATCCAGCGGACAGTCAGCAGTGGAGTTTGGCAGTGTACGAAAGAGGTGGTGATGTGCCACTCCATTCCCACACCACCCAAATCATACTCAGGTCCTATGGTATCTTGGTTATAGTAACAGGGTCTCATGGTAGTTGTAGAGATTTCTATGTAGACTTACCAACACTTGACAAATGGTAACCTGCATGATAAGTGAACTTCAGCAGTAACATGGCAGACAAGTGAGAAGGGGCAAAAGGTTTATAGCATCTTGTTTAGAGTTGCATGCATAGGGACTAATGTTAGATGTGGTAGCTCTTCTATCTCAACTTACCAACACTTAACAAATGGTAACCTGCATGATAGGTGACCATGAGTTATAAAATGCCAGGCAAGTGAGAAGCGGCAAAAGGACTATATCATCTTGTTTAGAGTTACAGTCAGAGGGTCTCATGGTAGTAGTGGTAGCTTTTCTATCTCAGCTTATCAACACTTGGCAAATGGTAACCTGCATGATAAGGGATCATAAGCAGTAACATGGCAGACAAGTAAATGTAAATGTAGGTGTACTTATATAGCGCAAACCTGTCACCCAAAGGGCATCCTGGCGCTTGCTTAGGGAACCCGTCCTGGTATTCCCCTGTGAGAAACCCCGGCAGGGTGTCCACAAGGTGAAAGCCAGGCATCCCGCCGCGAGGGGCCGTAGTGGAGATTAAGCAAGCTATTGCCCAGAGTTGCAGAGTGTGACCCCGTGATTCGAGTAGGCACCGGAGCGAGAATTGTCAAGACCGTGGAATTTTTGAGCCCGAGACCCACCGAGGCGGGGAATCGAACCCTGGTCCACGGTCAATCTCAGCTTCCGGGTCTGCCGCCTCTAACCACTGAGCCACGCTACTCCACTAAGTGACAGGGGCAAAAAGAGTGTAGCATTTTGTTTAGAGTTATAGTCACATGCCCTGATGGTAGTAGTGGTAGCTTTTCTATTTCAATGTATTCACACTTGACATATGGTAACCTGCATGATGAGTGAACATCAGTTATAAAATGGCAGTTGAGTGAGAAGGGACAAAGGACTATGGCATTTTGGTTAGAGTTACAGTCACAGGGCCTCATGGTAGTTGTAGTGATTGCTATGTTGAATTACCAACACTTGATGAATAGTTAGTGTTGCATATCGGTTGGCAACATGCATTTCAGATTGGCCATATAATAACATTTTTACACATATGAAGGGACCTGGGATCATTATTTTCTATGTATACACTTACAAATAGCATTCCGACATCAGGCATGCAAAGTAGATTGATACATGTGATCTTATATGCACCACTCCACATTAACAGTGGCACGCCAACATCTCTGATACTTTGTGGATTGCCTACCTGGCACGTAGATAGATGAGACAATAGCAATAGTAGAGTTAAGAAGCAACAGGATGTTAAGGTATTGCGACAGGTATATAAGTGTAACTTACAAGACTTCACTTCCCCAAGTATTCCTGTCATGCCCTCAGGATGTAGGATGGCCAATACCTTCTCCTCCCAGCTAGAGAGCTTCAGTGGGCCACTGGGAGGGCCACTGCCAGTCCTCTGTGCCTCCAGGTGGTGATTGAAGGCCAGAAACACAACATCAACGTCAGGTAAAGCCACCTCCTTCTAATTTCCTGCTGTGTGTGCAGGGTGGTACGTACTGCATTCACTTTGTGGGCTATTCTGTCCAACATTTCTATTTTCCTACTGAGAGGACTATGTTGGACTGGGGATCCAAAAATGTGTGGCACTACTCAAATGATTTCATCCACCAGTCAACCCAGCCTCTGTGAAACATGGATATTTGGGAAGATATATGACTATAAAATAAGACAGATAAAATGAAAGGTAACAAAACAATGGATATTGGTGATCTAGTGAAAAATAAAATATAAAGGGTGTGGAGAGTGCTAAATGGGATGATGGAAGATGAAAAAATTGCTGTCGTAGCTCACAATAGTGTAAACGGTGTGTCCTGTATCATGTGCTGCTGGTGACAAGCAAAATATCCTGGCTAGGGATGTGATGTGTTTTATAGTGTGATTTGCAGGTGTGTTAACTTGGGACATTAGCTGTGTAGGTTTTCAATTCATCCAATGGTCAATGTTGTGATGCTTCACTGCGAGCATACCGTGGCGGTCTGTCGTCGTTGGTTAACTGCTGCTAGGAGACTGCCAGTATGACTCTATTGTCATAAAAGGCACTGCGGGAAACCGTGGCCCTGGGGGCTTTGGTGTATGCATCATCAGCTTTGCAGACCTCTGTGGACCAGGAGGGAGCTGCGCCATTGATGTGGTTGGTGTTTCCGGTTGTACAACTCATAATATGGCGGATGTAAAACTAATGGGGCATCGGTCTTCCAGTGACAGAGGCAGTAGTGAATGGGTGGTTAGACCGCCAAACTAGTAATTGGCCCACAAGTGTGGAATTCACCACTAGCAATCCATTTTACATTGAAATAAAAAAAATGATTGCACTAGCCTATGTCGGTGTGACAGAAGTAGTCAACCATTATAACATCCTAATAGAATGCCCTTATTATCAAAAACATGAAGACAAACTAGCACCTCTAATGGTCTACTTCAAGGATATATGGGTAGGCAGATTACATGGTTCAGGACACAGATGCCAGTGAAAATTTCCCATAGCATGGTGGAATGTCTCCGACAGCACCTTGGCATTCGAGGCAAAAATAAACAGCACAGTGGAAGGAAGGAATAATGCCTTCCAATCCACACTAGGCAGAACTCAAAGTATGCTAAACAAATTACTAGAAGCCTTACAAAAAGAGAAAAGTTACCAAGAAATTAGACTAGAACAATCTGTTACAGAAATCTGCAGTAAACTAACCAAACTAACTTGAAAAATTTAGGAAAATATTCAATTTAAAGTAAGACTATTTGCAAACAAAAAATGATTAGATTATCAAATATATCCTCTAAACCATACATAAAATCTACCAGGCATCTAGGTAACTGCAATATAATACACCAAAATAGTCAAACATATTTTTTTAGAAGTAGTAAAATATTATTATTATGTTAGTGAAAAAAATAATTCTGCATTTTGCATTACTCACTAAGGGCCATATTAGCAACAAACTGCGATAAATATCGCAGAGCGCCCTTAGCGCAAATTTTTTTATCGACAGCTATCGCTGGAATATTTCTCCACGCTAACACTGTATTAGCAACAATTAGCTCTATGGCGATAAATATTACAGCGATAGCGGGAGGGAAGGGCCAGCATTGCGACAAAACCAGCGAAGTTGCATGGAGAAAACCTTGCTGATAAGACCATGTGGTCGTATCAGCATAATCCACCCCCCATGTTAGGTATGGTTAAGTCAGGAAAATAGCAGGTGTAAAAAACTCAGCGATGTCCCTGGTTAGCGTGACTTTTCACATCGCTAACCGGGGCCAGGGCCTCCTTGCTAATAGGCGATAGGCCTGTTAGGGGCTGTTTCCCAGGTCTGTTGGTCGGGAACGCCTACTTTGTATGTCATTAGCGATAAATATCGCTGACATGCAAAGCGGCACCCAAACTGGTTGCTTTCGTCAGAAAGCTGTCGCTAACAACTATTTGCGACAGCTTGCTGATAGGGTGATAGAAATATCGCCACTTTAGTAGGGAAAGGTCCCGCTAAAGCCGCGATATTGACCTTGCTATTGTGACCCTAGGATAATACAAATATTAATACTAATATTTAAAAATGAATTTAAATGAATTAATACATAAAACAAACTAACACGCTAACAACACATAACTTAACAAACAAAATAGCATAACAAATATGTCAACATAACATAATTATAAATATATAACATTTCCCACCCTCAGTAAATTAATAAAATTAACTTACAATTTTGTTGTGTAGATCTCTGTCCAAATCCACCTATTTCCGAAAGTAATCAACCAAAAAGTTAATTAAATAGTAAATAGCCCCCCAAAAATCCAAAAAGGTAGTTTAAAAATAACAATCCCTCAATGCAATCCACAGTCTGTAAGTGCGGTGGTAATGAGCCGACAATATGTTTGGTGGGATGGATGCAGCCCCGCCAAGCATATTACAAGTTTCCTCATCTCCACACTTTTCATGGTGGTGCGACCGCCATGAAAAGTGTGTCAGTGAGGAAACAAAGGGGGCCCTGTAGCTGCCTCATGGAATATGGATGCACACAGGGGGGCACATAATGTGCCTCCATGTGTGCATGCACACCAGTACCTGAACAGCATGGAATGCAGCAGTCATGCAGATACTGCCTTTGACATTCCTAGTCATAGGTACCGCCATGGGAATACCAAAGAACCGTCTGCTAGACAGGATAAAAAAATCCTAATCTGGTGGGCTGTTTGTGCATGGGTTTGTCTGCTAAACTCATAATAAGGCCCATATGTGTATTGTGTTCTTATATACTTATTACTGTTAAAATAATAATAAATTGCAAACGCTATGCTTTTTTTACCATACTAATGCAAAATCAGCTTTAACAGATTATTTAAGATTACGACTAAAACGCATCCAGTCACACTTCACTACAAAGTAAAGACATGTCTGTAGCACTAAGGGCCTTATTAAAAGTTTTGTGGCTGTGAACTGCTGTACCCATGGTTGCGGTCTGACCCCTGTGAGCTCAGTGGTGCAACCATCGTATTACAAGGTTTCCAGATTGCATTTGCAAAGACCACAGTAGGACAGCTGATACTGTCAGCACATCGCTGACTGCCAGGGTGCATACTGGGGAAAAGCCAATGCCATACAGGTGTACTGAGGAGTCTCACCACTGTCCATATAATGAGTTTCCTTTCCGACGAACCGACAGTGGCGGTAGGACCACCATCTTGATGTCGAAGGATTTGGGGTGCATACTCACATCTTTCCTGTTATCCCAGGCAGAGTTCAATGTGGATCCCTTTCTCGAGGTTCTCCCTTCACAGCAGACTCTTCACCCCGAGGAATGGGACCCTGTTTACAGCGATCTACAGGTGATTCCTTTTTGTACCATATTCAATTGCCTGGATTTCCCCAATATAGGTCGGAGTCCGGCAATGGGTAGGTGGTATTTTCCACATGTGTCTTGCTTATGTGTGCATTTGACACATATACAATCAAAATGCTCACACAGACATCAATATATATATGGAAAACATTCCACACAGCCGCAACACTGCTACACCCACACCGCGGGCACCATTGTGAACTCCGAATACGGCAGCTGGAAAGTTGCCAGCACTGCAGGCTTCTAGAAGCTGTGGACAGTGTTTGCATGGTAGGATCGCCAATTTCGTAAGCAGGCCCTTAGTACTTACAGTTGTATATTTTGACTACAATAAAAGTTATCTCAGGGGAGGTGCTGGACACTAAAATGGTGAAATATACTATTCCCATTCCAAGATAAACTAAGTAAGGGAAGAGGCTGGGCACTGAATGGGCAACATTTAATATTCCAGTGCAAAAAAAACTTAACTCGGAGAAGGCGCTTTAAATTAAAGAGGCAACATTGTCCATTCCCACTGCATTAAAGCTTATCTCATTGAAGGTTTTGGACACTAAAAGGGTTAAATATATTATTCCCACTCCAATATAAAGATTTCAGGGAAGGTGTTGGACACTAAAGGAGCTTTATTTACTATTCCCACTCCAATCTAACTGAACTCAGGGAAACTGCTAGACGCTAAAGAGGAAATATAATCCATTGCCTGCAATGAAACTCATCCCAAGGAAGGTTTTGAATACTAAAAGGGTTAAATATCCTTTTCCCAGTCCATGATAAAATAAGTCAGGGAAGGTGTTAGACACTAAAGAGGCAACCCCTTATCAATAATTAATTCTACTTTTCCAATTAAAAAAATAGATTTAACTTATTTATATTACCACACCTACAAAAATGAACACTAATACATATTCTTTTTATATACCCCCCACCCTTATGGACTATAAACCCAACATCCCGCTCCTAATTAAAAAAAAAATTAAATTGATGAAAAAACATAAACAATACACTAATAAATATTTTCTAAATACTTTCTAAACCCAACACCCCACTCCTAAAAAAAAAATTACCCAAGGAAAAAAAAAAAGTTACATTGCAAAAACATTATTAAAAAGTAATTACAAACATTATAAGCAATTACTATAAACAAAAAAATAGAATAAATCACACACTATTTATCACTAAACAATGATCTTATACACATTGACATTAACTACATCAAGGTTAAATACAACTCCTAAAAACGATATTTATGGCAATGATATTAAAGACAATGATATTGATGTGTCACAATATTCTTGACACATTAGTTAGGTTGGAAAATGCTTTTATTTTGACAATTGTGATTTACTTGGTTGATCATGGTGAGTTGGTTATCGATTACTATTCAAGGTTGTCAGCATGGGTTGTGGGGGGTTTGTGGGTCTGAGTTCGGCATGCCACCAGGTGGAGTCCCAGAACAAGATGTCTTTGAGGAAGATTGCTTCCATCTTGCCTGTGTTGACCTTGAGGCAGTTGTTTTTCATCCATCTAGTGGCTTCGGTCATACAGGCACAGAAATTGGTCCATGTTTTTGGGAAATAATGAGTTGAGTGTCATTAGCATAGTGTATGATGTTGATTCTGTGGGTGCAGATGATGCTGGCGAGTAGAGTCATGTTTAACAGAGTAGTTCTGAGTGAGTATCCTTATAGAATTCTGCAGATGAGGTTGATGGTATCCGAGGTGAAGGGGGCCACACTAACGGCCTGGGTGTGGCCTACAAGACAATTTAGGGGGGGAGGGAACTCCCAGCAATGGAGAGCCAATTTAGTAGTTGTGGGGCTATTACCCCCAGTACTGTAGAGCCAATGTTGGGGTTGGGGGCTAATACCCCCAGCAATGTAGAGCCAATGTTGGGGTTGTGAGACTAATATCCCCCCCAATGTAAAGCCACTTTTGGAGCTTATTTGAGCTAATACCCCCAGCAATGTAGAGCCAGCTTATGGCTGGGGGGGCTAGTACCCCCAGAAATGTAGAGCCAACTTGTGGCTTGGGGGGCTAATACCCCCAACAATTTAGAGACAATTTGTGGCTTGAGGGGTTAATACCCCCAGCAGTGTGTACTTGAACAATGTAACTGGTGCTCCTGCCAAGTGCCTCAATACCTACAGTTGGAGTACAATCTGCAGACAATTTCCAAAAAACAAAGCCATAGGTCACTTTGCAGGAAATGCATTCTCACACTGTGGCAGCAAATGCAGCTGGTAACTTTGAGGAATGGGCAGAGTGGAGATGCTGGTGCTCTAGGGACGGTTGAAAAACAAACAAAGCCTCATCATCTAGTAAAAGGTCCCTTAAAAACCTGTGTAATGCTTGAGTGCTGATGGGCAAACATAACAGCCCAGCCACCCACAGCAGCTCAGGGACTGTATGTGTGTGTGGGGAATCTGTCTCATCCTTGGCTGACACACACAATGAAGGACTTAAGCCCATTGAGACATATGGGTTTTGAGTTTGATCAGAAAGCGTTCTGTATAGGCTTGGATTGGCTATATGGGCAATTGGGCATTGGTCAACGGACCAGTGCACCAGGGTCTCCTGTGGACCAAGGTTTTGGGGCCCTTGAAAACCACACCAAGAGATTGACTCACTTCCACGGTCCCCACCAGGCCATTGAAATGTGGCACTAGTATGTTGTCCACTCACCAGCTGTGCTGCAAAGTGAGGCTGGGGCCAGCCTTTGGAGCATACTCACCTTGGCGCCCTGCCTCACATGCCTTGCCAGAAGAAGTGTCATCTCCCCCATCCACCAATCACTTTCAGGTCATGGTAGGTGCAGAGAGGTTGCGTTGTATGTAGGGACCTTGAAGGGAGGCAAGTCTCATTTGGCCAGTCTAACCTATCCCCGCCCCCTTGATCAGCATCAGTGTATCTATTTGAAACCTCCCTTGAAACGGAATGTGTGCCAAATACTTTCAGAGTGGCTGATTATCATTGTGACCCCAATCTGACCATGGGTCCATCCCATGGTGTGTATGTCCAATGATGGAATGTCATTATCAGGTAGGTACACTTAGCCCGCTAAATACTAGAAAAAACACACATTTGATTTGACCGTAAAACATGAATGGCCATAACCACACATATGTATGTATCACAAAGTTAATGCATGAGTCTACCACAACACACACTGAAACATAGCAGGGCAACAGAACCCCAATGTAGTCACAAAAGTATGAAACTGTAGTGCTTTGTTCACAGGAAAGCCCGAAGGATATTGGCCCAGACAACACACTAGTCCACAGACCCAGCCACTCAGTACTGATTTCTGTGCCTTCCACTACAACAACATATAAGTGGCTGTGTCACAGTCATCATTGAAATATTTGTTGACGAAATCCATCTTGGTTTTGAAAGAAGCATGGGCCAACAACAATGTAGCATACAGTTACCATGTGTGGACTGGGGGCACTCCACACATCTCCCAATCTGTATGTGTACATGGTCATCTTCGGAGAATGGCATTCACAGCAATTCTGCATCTAGATCCTCAGGCTGTAGTGTGTGCTAAAAAATAATAATCCCATTTTGAATGTGTAGATAGTGTCCTGCAGAGTAGTAGGAGTATGCATGAATGTCAGAATGTAGGATCCATCAACAGGGTCTGAGGGTCTAGTGCACAGCCTGTTGGGTAAGATAGGCTGCCAGCACTGGTGAGGATGCCGAGGGGTGGCTCAATATGTGGCTCTCTAACACAATCAACATAGCCATCCTCAAGTCTGGGGATATGAGTAAATCTTGTGAGGATAAAGGATATGTGCAGAATGAAGTTTGCTTTGTTCACATTTGTCACTGAAACACTGTTTCAAAATCTATAAAAACATCAAGGAGACCTTCAACACAGACATATTGCCCTCAGGTTCTAGAGCAGTGCTTAATGGGCAAAATGGAAGCCCTCATGGACACACTTGCAACACCCTATTAGAGGTTCCAAAATATTGACAATGCAAACACTTTTACTGGGTATACTGTTCCAGCGTCGCATGTGTGTTTGCTTACAGCGCAATGTGTTTTCATCAGCACAACCAGAGATATCATCACAATGAGTCCATCTCCCTTGGTGTCCCCATGCCTCGGACATTCAAAATGCGAGAATGCCAATAATACCCATGCGTGTGTAGTCTACTGGGAAATGTGGTGATGCGTTTAAACACATGTCCTTTTCACTTGAGAGGGCTATAGGCTCTAAGCAATGGACTGCAATCCAATGTTCCGGCATCATAAAATTACAATCTTAACAATCACCACCTCCATCACAGGGCAGTAAACAAGGGCAAGAATGACCAATCAGTGACTACAAATACCTACAAAGGGTAGCTCGCCACTTATGCCCACACACAACTCAGGCTAGGCCTGGCTAGGTGGAGGCTACTTGTCCTGTGATGCCAATACGTTTTGTATGTGCCTATGTACTCAAAGCAGCCAATAAAACAATCAGTCATGAACATCCATTGGCAGACAGCAAGCTGCAGCAAACACATTCCACATCTCCATATTTCTAAGTATAGGCGAAATTTGCGAATTCGCGGTACGCATATTCGAGCGAATACATACTTGCGGTCCGCAAAATTAGCGAATCTGTGCAAATTTGCGGATTTTTTATTTTTGTGTGTTCGCGGGTTTTTTTTTCAGCGCAGCTACCGTGAAGTTAACAAAGCGGTCATACAAAGGCGCGGCCATCTTGTTTTCAGTGTTCGCGTTGCTTATTTCCGTTTCCGGGCGCTAGTTGGACGCACGCGTTGGGCATTTCCTACATGCGGGGCGCAATTATGTGATTGCGTCCGTTTTCGGGTGCTCGCGGGATAATATCGCGCAAACTTACCCACGTTGTCGCAATGGGCGCGGCCATCTTGTATTTCATTCATTGCTATGGTTCTGGGCATGCTTTTTCTATCCTGCTTTCATCTTTGCAATCCTTTGTTTGTTTGAACTTTTTTTGATCTTTTTTACTCATTATCTATCCCTCTATTTTTCTACATCTATATTTTGTGTTTTTTTCAACTTTTTGTTACTTTAATAACTACTTTTTTTGTTTAGCTCTCTCTTTTCTTTTATTTACTTTTTTTCTCTATTCTTTTCTTCTTTTACCCTGGACCATGGCAAAGGGAGCCGGCAAGTCTAAGGGGAAGGGTCCCGCACCCCGTAGCCAGCACCCTTGCCGGCGTTTAAGGGGGGAGGAAGTAATTGCCCCGGAGATCTTTAGCGCGGTGGAGGTGGCCACACTGGTTTTCTTCGTCCAACGCCACCTCCCCAAGACCGTCGCGGCAGGCGGCAGGCCCGGTACCGGGTACGGGATCCGGGAGCGTCGCCAGCTATGGGGGATGGTGTGCCAGGCCATGTATCGGGAGTCTGGGGTCCTGCGCACCTACAACCAGGCGACGCACCGGTGGTCCAACATCCTGGACCGGGAACACAACCTGCTCAACCTGCTTGGCATGGAGATCCTTGGGCTTGGTGAGTAGTAGTAGCTATTTAATCATTACTTTGTTTTATCCTGCTCTGTGTTATGATATTGCAAATATTTGTTTTTTCCGAAGAGCAAGAATGCTGACGATTACATTGCAGGTAAATTATGTTTCACAAGCTTCTGTGATTGCAGGTGCTCGCCTGCTCACTGCGGTGCTACTATGCTTACTGCTTACTTGTTTTCAATTTTGTGCTCATTTGGCCTGGGTGATTATGTATGAGTGTACTTTACAGAACTGCGTAATGCTACACACTAGAGACTCAAGTCCAGTCCTTCCTTTGTACTGCTGCCACTAAGAAGAGATAGTGGTGGTGGATTGATAGTTTAAGTATATTATGACTGGTTATTTAGTAGGAAACTAAAGTGGTCTGCAATCATGACGGACTATGTCTGTCACTTCGCGTGCTGAGGAGTGCTGCCTGCCAGTCCTAGTAGAACCTTTTTGTAGTTGTTTTAGTGAGTTACATAACTTTCCAAGTAGACGGTCCGTGAATCCAGCAATAATAATATCCTAGTAGACCACATCAGATAGGTCAATAAATTTACTTAGTGCAATTGTTGTCTATTTCCCCGAAATAATTTGTTAATGTTTTTTTGAAATGTTTGATTTGGTTGACAACAATCATCCATGTGTGTGTCTTTCTTTCATGTTGTACATCAGCTTCCCCCAGGGGCAAAATTTGAATTTCGCATTTCTTGCACTCACTGATCTAATTGCCACACTCACCTGACTGGTGTGCAGTAACCGCATCTCGGGTTGCTTGTTCGTTTTCCCTCTGATTAGCAAGGGGGAGGACACCACTTCCTGTTTAGAATTGCTTGGCGGTTAGCGCTCTAGCAGCTGGGTCTCTCGGGGCTATTTAGGCTGAGCCTGACATCTACGCGCTGCGGTAAGGGGTAGTGGCATTCCTCCTGACCCGCTAGCTCGCCAGAGGCTACAGTATTGAGCCTGCACTCAAACCTAAATGTGCTTTGTGATTTGCCATAATTTTTAATCTGTGATTGAAAACGGAATAATTTGTGTTTTTAAAATTTGAATTTCGCATTTCTTGCACTCACTGATCTAATTGCCACACTCATCTGACTGGTGGGCAGTAACCGCATCTTGGGTTGCTTGTTCGTTTTCCCTCTGATTAGCAAGGGGGAGGACACCACTTCCTGTTTAGAATTGCTTGGCGGTTAGCGCTCTAGCAGCTGGGTCTCTCGGGGCTATTTTGCCCTCGCCGCTTGGTGAGCGCGCAGCGATCGCGCGAAGTGAGAGCCGAAGCTATGCCGAAGAGTAGCCAAAGAGTGGCCCGTCTGCGCCCGTCCGCGACAGGAAGGGGCCAGGGGCCACTCACTCTGCTCTTCCTCCTTACCATCATGGTCTCGTTAGAAGATACACGTCTCAGGTACACCTCTCACTCTCTATTAGCCCTTCGATCTCAGGAATTACTGAGATGTCCCTGCAATATTTGGCCATGTCCAGAGGGTCCCTTTTCCTGTCTGCTATGCAGATTTCAAGCAACTTCCAGTGCTATTACTATTGGGACCACTAAGGCACATAAGCCAGAAACGAAAGCCTAGAGAAGCTTTCTTTTAAATGTAAGATCCCTCCCGCGACATTGCGTTGAGATATGGGATACTATCCAGAGCCTTAAACCGGAAGTATGCTTCCTCACGGAAACTTGGCTAAAGCCACATACTGTCCCAGCTATAACTCTGGGAATTCCCCTAGGATTTAAAATTTTGAGACAGGACCGCCCGATAAAAACTGGTGGCGGAATTGCCATCATATACAAAGACAGCCTTCATATTAAAGTGATTGAACAAACCATACTACCATCTATGGAAATAATGATCTTTAAAATAAATACAGGAACTAAGGACCACTGGAAAGGTGCTCTAGTGTACCGACCTCCTGGCCCTAATGCTGGATTTTCACTAGCCTTAACCGAAATACTAGCCTTACATATGAAGGCCAAAGAAAATGTTATTTTACTTGGGGATTTTAATTTTCATGCTGATGTATCAGAAGACTCTGACACAAAGCTCCTTTTAGCTGACCTTGCTCTTTTAGGTTTTCATCTGTGTAACCATGGCCCCACCCATAGGGGAGGCCACACTTTGGATTTAATCTTCACTAATAACCCCTCAATACATTGTCACCCTCCCAAATCCATAAACTGGTCTGATCACAGTATGTTGGAATTCTCTTTTTTACAGCTAGCTAAACCTCCTGATCCTCCTACTACTCTGAGCATTAAACGAAGACCATGGCACAAAATTACCCCGGAAACGTTCGAACAAGTCTGGAGAGAACCAATTTTCTCCGACTCTGATAATACTGAGCCGGCGCTAGCTAAACTCAACAATACACTGCTAGAGGCCATAAATCTTTTAGCCCCACAAAAAACAGTTAAACAACCTTCGACCACAAAAAAAGAAACATGGTACACTGAAACATTGAAACTAGAGAAACAAAAGTGCAGAAAGTTGGAAAAACTATGGAGGAAGAATCACTCTAGTGCTAGTAAGGAGCTTTACCAACAGGCAGCATCCACCTATTATAAAAACATAAAAAAGGCAAGAAAAACCTGCCTAATATCTCAGCTAGATGAAGCTGGCAACTCGACCAGGGAATTATATAAAATCCTCCAATCCTTTACCAACCCTTTGGTATGTGAAAGCCCTGACACATTCTCGCAAGAGTTATGTAATAATATTTACCAATTCTTTGAAGATAAGATCAACACAATCTATAAAAAGATCTTGGCAAAACCTTCCAATAATACTGAGGACCTTAGTGCCCCTAATATAAAGATGCATACAGACACCTTTTCTGACATCCCAGAAGTTACGGAAAGGGATATAATATCACTATTAAATAATATGAAAACTGGCTCCCCCCTAGACCTTCTTTCCGCCAGATTGATGAATACCTTGAGCCTGACACTATGCTCAACTATCTGTAAGATCTTGAACCTTTCTTTTAAAGAAGGAAAACTCCCTCAGCAATGGAAAGAGGCAGTAGTGAATCCTATACGTAAAAACTCCACCTCCCCTTGGACGGAACTCTCCAATCTACGTCCTATCTCTCTTCTGCCCCTCCTGAGCAAACTGGCTGAGAAACATGTTAACACCCAGGTTTCCAGTTTCATAGAGGCGACAGGGGGCCTGGACCATTCACAATCTGGGTTCAGGCCCAACTACAGCACCGAATCAGCACTCCTCTCCGTGACCGATAACATCAAGATGTCACAGGATAGAGGAGGCTCGATGATTTTGGTGCTGTTAGACCTGTCGGCCGTTTTTGACACTGTGTCCCACAAAATCCTTCTGAGCCGTTTGCAGGGAGTGGGCATTGGAGGACAGGCCATATCTTGGTTGGAGAGTTTCCTCTTCGGGCGCTCACAATCTGTCAGCTTGGGCCCCTATCGTTCCATTTCAAGGGTGCTGACGAAGGGGGTGCTACAGGGCTCATGTCTAAGCCCCACATTGTTTAATGTGTATGTGGCCCCCCTTGCTGAAATTGTGAGGAAGTATGGATTCACACCGGTGTCCTACGCCGATGATACCCAACTTCTCTACCCTTTCCATTCCCTCAACCTTAATGTCAGGGAAAATTTTGCTGAAGGCATGAGGGCTGTTTCAAATTGGATGGCTTCCAACTGCCTCCAATGCAATGTCGGGAAGACGGAGGTAATGCTCTTTGGAAAAGCCACCATACTATGGTCTCCCGACTGGTGGCCTCTAGATTTAGGGCCAGTGCTCTCCCCAAAATCAACTGTAAAAAATCTGGGGGTGAAGTTAGACCAAAATCTAACCTTAAGGGAACACGCAAATGTGACTGCTGGAGCGTGTTTCCGCACTATTGGCCTGCTGAAAAGAGTCTTTCCTCTTTTGCCGGATAACCACAGAAAGACCCTGGTACAGGCCCTGGTGATTAGTCGATTAGACTACTGCAATGGGCTCCTGATACTAGCTAACGAAGACGCCATAAACCGGCTACAGGTAGTCCAGAATACAGCGGCAAGACTGATTCTGAATGCTCCCACAAGAACTCCCTCAAGGCCCCTACTGAGAGAACTTCACTGGCTCCCAATACGGCAACGGGTTAAATTTAAAATCTATTGCACGGTGCACAAATGCCTGTTTGGAAATGGTCCCAATTATTTGACCCAAAAGCTACAACTCTATAAGCCAGATCGATCTCTGCGCTCTAGCAACCAACTGCTATTAAAACCCCCGTTCATTAAAAAGACCAGACAAGGCGGATGTGCGCTTTCCCTGGTGGGACCGACCCTGTGGAACAACTTGCCTTTCAGTCTTAGACAAATCCCCAACCACCTAGCCTTTAGGAAAATGCTAAAAACCAACCTATTCCTGGAGGAATAACAGGCCCTAGTTAAGATACTGTGACTCTAGTTCTTTTCTGTAAAATCCATCTTTAGCCATCTTGGCGAGCAAAGCGCGGAGATACCCCGTCCGGGGTCGATTCCTGCGCTATAAAAGAAACTAAATAAATAAATAAATAAATAAAGAGGACAGAGGAGGAGGTAGCGGCGCAGGCGGAGCAGGAACAACAACAGGAAGGCCAGGATAGGTCCGCCGAGGGCTCCTCTGCTGGCCCCAGTAAGTTTTTCTACTTTTATACTTCCCTATCTTTTACAGCAACTATTTATTCCAAATGTTCCTCATAATTCTATTTTTTCCTAAATCATCTTTGATCTTCTTCTAGACTGTTTCTAAATTCTTATCCTGCCTTTACTATGACTCTCTGTGCTACTACTAGATTATTATTAGTCTAGCTAAGCTTGCACAGTTTGCAAAAGGTGTACTGTTAAACAAAGCTCTTATTCAGCAATAGCTCTAGGCACTTAGTGCAGTCATCTGGGTTGTCCATAATGTCTATTGAACTCTTCTAAATGTTTATGCTTTGACAATTCCCAACAATAAAATGTCAATGGCCACCAAGAATAAGATACTATTTAACTTTTTGATTGGTTAGGAGGACATACTACTACTGTTGCAGGGACTATTCTGCACATACTGAACTATGGACAAGAAATAGGGCATTGGTTATACATTATATTAGGCACAGTTAGACTTTCCACATACCTCAGTCATAACAGAAGTTGAACCCCCAATCTCCTTACCGACTAGCTAGTGTGTCAGATAGTCATTATTTAGCTTCCGAATGCAGCGATGATCCTCAATGATTATACAACCCAGAACATAAGACTATGGAGTCAGAGTCCCGACCTCTTAGAGTCACGGACTCATGCTTGCAAATTGCAAACCCTTTCGCTCACTCACTCATGACCAAAAACCACAGAGTCTATGTAAGTTTTAAAGCTTTATTAAAAATAAAACAACTAGCTCTGTGTGTACTCTGTAAAAATTAAATTTGTGCATTATATAAAAACATTTATTAAAATCAATGTGAAATAACAAACGGTGAACGACTGAAAAGTGGCTGATTTCACACATTAATTGTAGGACAGCCCTCACCTGGTTGGAACCTACGGGCACATGCATCAATGTTAGTTTTTGCGAATCTTTATTCGCGAAAAATAAGGAATCGCAAATAAGGAAGCGCAAAATCAAATGCATCATTATTTTCGCAATTTTTATGCGAATCGGTAAAAATCGCAATTTTAACCGATTCGCATAGAAAATGCGATTTCTTATGTGCGAATTCGCAAATTGCGAATTCGCAAATTGCGAAAAGACGCACATGATGAATCTCACAGTGATTGCTTCCCTTGAGCCTGCAGAGTAATTACAGCCACCTGCTACATTTTTTCAAAGGCAGGAGTCTGTTTTGTCAGTTGAAGCTGCTTTCTGTCCCTGGAGGAGGCATTTGGTGAACTTCTGTGGTGAATATGGCTTCTGAAAATAGTTTAGAAGACACACAAGCAAGAAAGAGAAAAGTTAAATTTAGTGATAAGGAACTTGAAATTTTGATAGAGGAAGTGACAGCAAGGCAGGACCAGCTGTTTGGGAAGCTGTCCCTCAAGGTTCCTGAGGCTGCTAAAAGAAAGATTTGGCTTGGCATTCAAGCAAAAGTAAATTCAGTGGGTGTAGCACATAGAGATATTACTAACCTGCAAAAAAGGTGGTATGATCTGAGAAGTCGTGCTAAGGAAAGGTTAGCAGCCCGCAACAAGAGTGCCAAGAAAACTGGAGGAGGAACACCAAGGGACAGGCCAAATACCCCCCTGGAGGACCTTGTTGAAGGGACCCTTACCCCTGAGGCAGTGTTTGGAGTGATTGATATTGATACTGCTGCGCAAGCTGGCACTTCTCAAGGTAATATTATTTTATGTTTATTACAAATTTAATAAGCAACTCATTGAAATGTACATAGGATTGTGGGTGATGCATCTTTTAAATGGTATGATGACTATGTGTAGTTTAATGGGATGGTGGTCACTGAAAGTCATTTTGCCTGCTGAATGCAGTGCATCATGGACTTTGTAGTCCATGGTAACTTTCCAAGGCACAGAAAAATCAATGACAGGTTTCAACTATGAGAAAATGTACAGGAAACAGATTTAACTTACATGTGTAATGCACCTTTATTAGTCATTAACAGCAATTTCTTTAATGTAATTTCACAAACATTTCACATGGAGTAATACACACTTTACACTCTCTTATTAATAGCTGCAGATATGGAAACAAACTTCATTGAATATGCAGAATCTTTCACTGAAGAACTGCTTAGCACAGCCACTAATAACAATGATCCTCAATCTTCACCAACAATACAAGCAAGAAATATGAGGCAAAGAATACGTCAAATCCCAGACTCAGATAGCAGTGAGCCATCAAATGCTCCTGTGACTGGTGATAATTCTGCTGCAACATCTGCATCACAACCTAGACAAGGAAGAATGAGACAAAGATTGCAGCATTTCTTCAGGCGTAGGCAACGTCCAGCACAGCATAGAAACAACTTAGATGCAGACTCCAGTGGTACTGTACTTGAGAGGAAGCTTTTGAAAGTTCAGCGTTTGCAGGGGAAGGACATAAGGGTGATGAAAGGAAAATTTAGCAATATTTCAGAAAGCATCAATGGCATCTGTAATTGTCTCAATAAAATGTATGCTGTCTTAGAAAGAACAGAATTGTTAACAGGAGACAAATTGAGCCGAATGACTGTAGCCTTAGAAAACATTAGTGCAGTGAAGAAAGAACAACATGCTCATCAATTTGCTAAGTCAGGCACAACATTTTTAAATATGCAGTCATGTTGCAGAACCATGAGTAGGATGTGTAACAGTACTATGCAACTGAATAAGCATGCCTTCAGCATACAGAGAGACATGAGTAAATGCTGTGAGGAATTTACCTGAGGTATGAAAGCACTTCAGAATTTAGGACAAAACAAGCAAGAGAAGTCTGCAGTAGTCAAATCATTTGAGCCAAGAGTTACAGAAGTATGTTCAATGATGAGAGCTGATGCCAATGCTTCAGAGATGTGTGAACGCCGTAGCAACAGACAGAAGGAAAAAGCTAGTGCAAAAGGCAGTGCAAATGTAATTGTTGGTAGTAAGGCCTTAGGTGTACGCAGTAGGAAAGTTTAAAAATCACAAAGAAATTCTCTGTATCTTCACATATGTCTTGAATTACATTTTGATTTGATATGAAAGGCAAAAGTCCTAAATATATATATTGTTTCACACTTACAATGTAATGTTAATAAAAAACAGTCATTTAACATACTTTGCAAATTAATAAAATAAATATTTTTTCCATCAGCATTAAAGTGTCATACCTTTTTTAAAAAGAAATGTTCAGTCACTTCTGCCCTCCTTCTCCTCCCCTCTGCAGAATCTGGACCATGTAGTCTTGCTAGAGGTTGGTGTGGTTGATTATCAAAGTTATGGAGTACATCCTCTGCATTCAATTGTAAACCTCTCTTTACTGCTACATTGTGCAGCATGGCACAAACAGCAACAATTTTGCAGCAGACATCAGGACGGTATTGCAAAGCTCCTCCTGTTTTGTGCAATATACGGAACCTTGATTTCATAATTCCAAAAGTCCTCTCTATGACATTGCGTGTAGCAATGTGAGCATGATTGTATTGCTGCTCTTTGCGGGTGCTTGGATTGAGATAGGGTGTCATTATGAATGTTCTCACACTATATGCACTGTCACCTGTGGCATTATTGAAAAAGACACAACTTGCAGTGAGATATATATTAATTTTAACCACCAACAAAATGCACTGCTGAATTAAAAAACATACCAAGCAAATATCCATCTCCAAAAACTCCAGCCTGCAGTTGTCCATAGATAGCACTATGCCTGAAAATGTAGGAGTCATGGGCACTTCCTGGATAGCTAGCCACCAAATCTGTGATGACTGCTTTTGAATTGCAAATGGCTTGAATATTGAGTGAATGGAAACTTTTTCTATTTCGAAAAATGTACTCATTCTCTGAAGGAGGACAAATTGGAATGTGAGTCCCATCTATGCAACCTATAACATGAGGAAAATGTGCCATGTTGTAAAAGTCCAATTTAGTTTGCAGCAAATCCTGCTGAGAAGTAGGAAAGGTAATGTAATGCCTAATCCTAAATAACATGGCATCTAAGAAATCATTAAAAAATCTGGAAAGGGAACTCTGGGACACCCCACCAGCTATGGCAATTACACCCTGAAAAGATCCAGAAGCAAGGAGATGGAGGGAACACAATACCTGGACATGGGTTGGAATGGCTTGTGTCCTACGTGTTGGTCTTTGTAAAATGGGGTCCAAATCTGTAATTAACTCCATGATAGAATCAATATTAAGCCTATATTTATCATAAATGTCAGCCTCTGTCTGTCCTAACAAAGTAATACGCAATCTAAAAATCCTTTCATTGATCCATCTTCTCCTAATAGCTGCTGCCCTTAACCTCCTCCTATGTGTGACTGCAATCACTGCTGCCATTGTGAGATACTTTGCAAATCATTTTGGTAACCTTTATAGACAACTTTCATCATTCACACCTGCATCTTTTAGAAAAAAAAAAAAAATACCACCAGGTCAGAGTCATTCTAAAAATAAGAATTCCTAAAAGCGATTTCTTAAAAAATCGCTAACTGCGAATTTTGATGCATACATGAAAGTACACTGAAAATGCGAATTCTTTAAAATTGCGAATATTTAAGAAGTCGCTAAAAAAATTGCGACTCCTAAAAATGCGAAAACTGCCGTAAGAGATGATGCATACCAAACACAGGAAATGCATTCGCAAACGGGCAAAAATAGCGATTCGCACCGATTGCGAATGCATTTCCCAATGATGCATGTGCCCGTTAAAGTCTTGGTGGGGATGAATCGTTGATGACTCTGCCTAGGATATGATGATGATCTTGCTCCTGTTCGTAGAAGGGAAGCTTCTGTCTGTTATGAGAAAAATGGTGCATGTTAAAAAGCAAGCATTCATCAGCTATGCCAAAAAGTGTAGCATCACATGTTATGGCTAAGCTTAAATAAAAAACACCCTTCCCTGAAGAAAGGTACATTTTTAGTTTAGACTAGAGAGTCACAAGTTATTAAATTTGGTTATGTAGTACTAGTAACATTTTGTTATTCCTAGACAAAATAGGGAGTGGTGTATATGGCATCTAAAAATATTAAATGTATTTTCTAGGTGTAACACCATCGGCACAGCCATCCACCAGTGCCGGGGCCAGCGCGGAGGTGGGCACTCCAGGGGCGGATGCGGTGCCACAGCCAGCAGGAACTGCTGTGGAGTATGCCACGGTAGTGGCGGGCAGTGGTAAGCTATTAAATTCCTTACTTATTGAGATTGCAGAGTGGGCTCTCTGCAGGGGTGTATATGTTGTACAGTACAAGTACACTTTACTGTTAAGAAGACTTACACATTTAGAACTAAGTTTTTGTCAACCAGGTAGAAGACAGTCACCCTTGACTTCTCATTAGCAATAGCATTAGCGGCGGGAGTTGACCAGTAACCAATTGCCTCCTCGAAATTTGACTTCAACTCAGCTGTGAAAGTTTAATAAAGAAGCCAAGTTCGATCAGAGATGAACTTGATGGATGGGATGAACAAAAAAGGAAGGACGAGTGAGTTAAAATTAATGACTGGCAAAGAATGATACGTGTTTTTGAATGCTGCCCGAGGTGGCTGGGAATCTGATGCATGGCCGATTGAAGGCTGAAGCAAGGATAGGTGGAAAGAGAAAGAAAAGAGGACTGCCTGGGTGGGTGAAACAGAAACTGTATGTGTGCGCAGTATATCCTTTGGTTAAAATTCAAATGCAAGTCAAGCACGGATGCATGGCTGGCGGTTCACTAAATAAAATAAAAAGGTTGTTTTTCGGTGAGAAAAATGATGGTTTGTCCAGTTGAGACATTATGAAGAGTGATTGACATTTACTTTGAATGGATGGATGCCGGGATGGTATCTTCCTCATAGATAGCATAGGTGTATGTAGACAGAGTATAGGGTCACTAGATGAAGAGTGTTACTTTGAAGAGCATGTAACTTCGCACCTCCGTGCAGAGTAGCAAAGAAGTTGTAATTTTTAACAGTAGTTTGCAAGCACAGCATATATCCGGCGATTACGGGCAGTCAGGGACAACTCACTACCTCTGTTAATAGTTTTTTTTAGAACTCTGTCATTGACATTGATGTGTGGCCTATCGGTGTTCAGTTAATCAAAAACAAAACACCTAAAGTCATCCCATATGTAAGCAAGTATCCTGTGAAGGGATAGATGATCATATTATCTTCTTCATTTTCGTTTTGTAGTAGTCAGGGGCAGGCCAGGGTGAAAGTTAAATTAACTGAGCAGTAGCCCTTGTAACCGACTATGGCCAGTGCCAACCGTAATAGAAAAGTAAGAGCTTCACCACCTGCATGTACTGGACTGGTACAGTAACGCAAGTCTGTGTCATCATGGCTTGCGTCTGTTTTTCTCGGGTGCAAGTTGACTGCGCTGGCATTATGCCGGCTTCCACAAGTTTACATACCAATTTCACTAAACAAGAGAGAAGAAGAAGACTGGTGTACTGTTTGAGTCTGATGTAGTGAGTCCATATAGTGCTGGTAGAATTCCTGAAACTCCTACTAATGTTAGAGCAGAGGCCGACGAAGTGGGAGGTTAGATAGATACAAGCCACAAATGTTATGCACTGTGCTTGCAAGTTGCTAGTGCATAACTTTCTGCTGAATTATTTTGTGTTAATCTTAAAGAGCATTGGTTACTGTATGTTTTTCTTTCTTCATATAGATGCTCCTTCCAAACTAACCAGGAAGGAGTTGGCTAGACGGGCCCGGCAACGCAAGCTAGAGGCAATTGTCGCCGAATATCGGCGGCTGGAGGCCAGGGTGGAGGAGGACACGCAGTCACAGTCAACAACCACGACAGCTGCATCCATCTCCGCTGCCCCTGGGTAATACGGTCAGCGCAAGCCTTCAGCGGTACGGAGCCGTGGTCCGGCAGCCTCCCGCCACCGCCAAGCAGCAAAAAAATCAGCTGCCCCCCACAGTACCTGCAGGTGCAAGGCTCGTGTGCACCACTTGACCCTCAGAGTGTCCAACCTTCAGCAGGAGGTGGCGAGGCAGAAAGCCCTGCTCAAGGACCACCTAAGAGAGCTGCCTGACCACCTGGCCACAGGACACCACTGGCGGAAGTAGAGGAGAGACTGTCCCTTGCCCCTTTTGTAAAGACTTTTGGGGGGTTGGGAATTGGGCGTTGGGGTTTTTGGACTTTGGGGACTTTGATTTCATGGACATTCGTTGGGGTTAGGGAGGGGGGTGGGTCGGGTCTTCTTGTAGGATATTTTATTTTTGTAAGGGCTCCGATAATTATTTATTTCTACTTAAACATAGCATACATGTTTTTTTTACTGTTTTGTGGGGAACCCGGGGGGGTTAACTGTACATTTGTTTTCCTGAAACTTAACTGGCTGGTTGATTCAAATTGTCTAATCGCCCAAATTTGTACAAAAGTGCCACTAACAGAGTTAGTGAATACAATTGGCCTACTACTTTACTAGTACTACCGTCAGTCTCTCCTCTCCTCCTACTCCATTATTCTTCCTCCCCCACAATGCTTATCTTACCTGTGATTCGTGTTTGAGAATAGGGCTAGGCACAGGGCTGGCTGCATGGCAAATGGCAATTAAGGTTGGCTATGGAATCCAGGACGGATGAAATGTCATTGTTATGGTGGTAGTAGCAGTGGTACACACTGGCAGTAGCAGCATATGAAAAAAAAGAAAATGAAACATTGAGTGGCCTGAGTGGAGCATTAGAACAGTACGATAGATAGTACAGTACACAAGAACAGTGCCATAAATTGTAAATTCAAAATATAACTACTAGTTGCGTGGAGTATGGGTGCTACAAGAGATAGTACTGAAGGTGAAGGACACAGCACCGTAAGCATTCATGACGTCTATGAGGAGGATGTTGTTGATGATCAATCCACTTGATGGCGCACATGAAATTCTGATTTGATTTGCAAATACTCATGGGTGTATGTCAAGCAGAATAAGAATAAGAATATATCCTCGGATTCCTTCACCAGTCTTGAAATTGATTTTCTGTTGCTTTGACCTCATCCTCCCCAGCAAGTGTGTGGAATTATTGTTGTCATTTAGTCACATGTCAATGAAAACCCCACAGCCCGGGGGAAAAGGGTTAGGGTTTGAAAATTGGATGGGCATGGGGGTTTTTTGGAAAGTTTTGTGTAGAGAGGAAAAAAATACACAGCATGGACAAACAACAAATGAAGAAAAACAAATGTTTGGATACGAAGATATCCATAAATCTTTTAGTACATTAAATTAGTTTTAAAAATAGCAAAGAAACTTATCAAATAGCTGAAGGGATGAATTTGAAACAGAGAGCAAACGCACAGAGTGACATTCATAGAAGTTCACAACAATAACATTCTTTAATAGATAAGAAGAAGTGAAGAGGATACTGTAACTGTATGTTGTAGTTGTCCTGTTCAATTTGGGAAGTTGCATGCATCCAGCCATTCCTCTTGTTCGCGTTACTCCTCAATTCCAACTGACGCTCCGTTGATCAATCTTGGTGACCAGACACACTGTCCACTGCCTGCCTGGCGGATGCGGAATTGCAGATTGCTAATGTTAAGCCTGAGTTAATGTTCTTACCATCGCAACAGGGTAAAAGCCGGCCTGTAATTGTTCAGGGAAAAACAGGAAGTGATATTAAAACACCACGGAGAAAAAA
This sequence comes from Lissotriton helveticus, assembly GCF_964261635.1. Classification (NCBI taxonomy): domain Eukaryota; kingdom Metazoa; phylum Chordata; class Amphibia; order Caudata; family Salamandridae; genus Lissotriton; species Lissotriton helveticus. The sequence goes on from NC_136061.1 coordinate 521,852,604, forward strand.
TATAAGGAACGGTGTGTAGTGCAAAAAGAACACTTTCAGTTTCAGAGGCAACAGTATTACATACAACAAGCATCATTTCTAAAAAGCATACTCCGAGTCTCCTTTTCAAGGATATTAATTAAAACACAGCAGGCCAGGGCCATGCAGACGGTCAAGGCAGGCACCACTGAGTGAACCAACCTGATGTAGCATATCTCTTTGACACTGACAGACAAATCATATCTAATTATATGCAGCAACCCACATAGCCGCAATTTTACATGAACTGCTGTCTGAACTCTGGCATAACAACACTACACTGGCTCGAGCACTCCATACCCTAACTAGACAGACATGTAGTTCTGCTGTGGTTGTTGTTGACTTGTTTACCTGTTTGCCACTCACAAAATGGCCTTAGTTCTTCCGTAAACCAACGATGATGATCCAGCATCCATCCCAGTGACTGTAAAGAATAAAGATATTATGTAACTTTGATCATCAAGACTCATCATCATCATGGTATATTGGCAAACTCAATGTTGTTCATGCAGTCACAGTCTACACACAGTGAGTCCAAAGACATTTTCCATATTAAAGAATGCAACGTAGTGGAGCCTGCAGTAGAAGTACAATTTGAATTAAACAAGATAAAAACAGAGTAGACTTGAGTTAGATTTAGTGTGTAAAAGATTAAATAATAACAGAACACATATGATTCATTTCATGCACAACAAACAAACAGCAATTGCTTTCATCAGGGCCAGACAGCCAGTGTTGTCCACCGCATGCCATCTCATTATTCATTACCTGTTCCACTTTTTGTCCGCATCTTGTTCTTAAAGTTAAGGCCCACCGGGTAGCCTCTCGTGTCAATTTCTGAAGTAACAGTCAGCCTCAGCAATCAGCATATAGTCAGTAATTTCAGTCCCACTTCTTTTGAGGGGACTCGTCTACGAAGCGACAGTTTCTTGATTCTGCGTAATCCAGCCATCCGCCTTGAGGAAAATGGATAGGGGGAGTCTGGAGGAGGAGGATAGAGGAGCATGACTGAGTTGTGAAATTGTGAACTTCAGGAAAGCAGACAGCGGCACCTTCAATAAGGAAATAAGACGAAGACAGTGCTGGTGATGGATTTGTTGTGATTAGAGTTTTCTTGTGGTAAAAGTTGCAAAACAAAGAAAGACACACAGGAATAAAAGTGAATAAGGACAAAAAAAAGGAAGTCAGTATTTCAGACCTAGGTCAGAGTCAGGGAAATAGAGCTCATCCTCAAACTCTGTGACTTGCAACGGGAGTAGGTCAGCTAACAGAGAAGAACTTCAATCACCTAAGTCGGTGTCCTCCTCTTCTTCCTGCGTGGATTCACGTATTTTGTAATCTGGTGGTATGAAGTGCTGATTCATCTTGATCATTGTTTAACCTCTCCACATTTTTGGGTGAGTGGCGGGTCCTTATTGAAGTTACAATGGCACCAGCAGCACAGAAAACACGTTCAGAAGACACGCTTGCGAGTCGGCAAGACAAATAATTTAGAGCCAGCTTGGTGATCAGTGGCATTGACCCCTTTTCCCATACCAATACATCAATGGGTTGTGATCAATGTAGACCTCTGTTGGGTCGTCCAGATAGGCCTGCACTCAAGGTCATCCAGGGCTGCTCCACTTTGCGTACCATCTGTGACCTTTGCATCAGCACTGGAATGAGCAAACCCTTGATGAGTTATCTAATCCGCTTCCGACAATATTATGGCTGGGCCAGGTGCAGGTGAGGATGATGACGATACGGTTGCTGCTGTCGGTAACGGCTCTGAGGGAAAGTGACTGCCTTCGGCCACAGAAGTGGACCTTGATGCCGGATGGCCTGCTGATTTAGTAGTACTTCTGCCGGGTGCTTCAATTTCCTGCCGCTCTTTTTCGAACCGAGTGGCTGACAGAGCTAGCCAATGTTTGTACTTTGAAAAATCTGCTTTTTTTAAAGGAATGAACGTATTGCTGGCCAGTGCTTTTTTGTACCGTGGATCCAGAATAGTGGCACAAATGTAATGTTGATCACAATGTATTCCATTAAGCCTTGCATTGTCAAGTAGGTGGGTTAATAAGCTCTCCGCCAACTGATATGCGTCTTGCTTGTCAGTATCATCTTTGAACGTTGAAGACAGCGCCTTCAGTTGGTGCTCTAGCATGCGCAACAATGGGATAGCTTTTCCCAAAGTAAAGTCCTCCCTGCTGACTTCATGCGTGAAGACCTCAAAAGGACGAAGCATGTCTGCCAGGCTTTTAACTAGGTCCCATTCCTCCACCTCTAGCCTCATGTCTTTCATAGAAGAACCCAGTGCAAAGACATGCTCATTGATTACCAAGCACTGCTCAAACAGACACTCAAGCATGTAGAACGTTGAGTTCCAACGTGTTGCCACCTCCTGGATGAGTCCTCTGACTGGCACTCTACGGTCATGTTGAATGGTTCTCAGCTGCTTCTGGGCCTTAAAAGAATGGTTGAAATGTGTGCAGATTCTTCAGCAGGTGGTCAGTAACTTGCTGACTTTGTTTTCTTTTTTCAAGAAATCTTGAACAACAATGTTAATACTGTGCGCCAAACTCGGCACTCTGAAATAGCCACCATCATTCATGACCCTAACTATATTACTGACATTATCCGTGGAAACATAACCAATCATGCGCTCTCTTGGATGCAGCCATTTAAAGACCTTACTGTTAAACTCCTCCAAAATGTTTACTGCAGTATGAGATTTCTCCATGGCAAACATGGCTACTGTTTCATGTTTCCGACTAGCTTGAAAAATGGTGGCAGTGTCAACACCTGCAGACATCTTGTCTCTCTCACCCCTGCAAAAGAGACCCAGTGTGTAGTGATGCACATGTAATCAAGGGCTTGGCAACTGGTCCACATGTCTCTTGTCAGGTGGATAGTGTGAACAGCACTCTTCTGCAAAGCTGCCCCAATCACCTGCAGCACATCTTGATGTAGTGCTTGAACCGCAACTCTGGCAAAATAGGACCGGCTAGGAACCTTCCATTTAGGGTAGACTGTTGCCACAAATTCTTGAAAACCCACCCCTTCCACGAAAGAAAAAGGGAGAAGGTCCAGCGCTAACATTTTAGCCAGCAATGCATTATAAAGACGTGCCATTGGGTGGTCGCGTTCAAATGGCGCCTCCGACCAAAACATGCTTTTAATGGTGGTCTGGACTGTTTTCATATGTGATGAGGAGGATCCAGACCTCTTCAACCCAGTTAGGCTCATTGATGTACTATTTCGCATTGGTGTCTCTCCCAGACTGTTAGTGTGCCTCATAGATGTTGCTGGGGTAGAGGGTGTGGGCGCTACCACTGCAGTGCTGCTGCCAGGGGTACTGTGTGTATCAGAAAAAATGTCTGTCGCTTCTTCACCTCCCCCCTGCACGATCAGCCCCTCATCATCATCAGATGCAATATCAATGGATACATTTGGATTTGTTGTACTTTTGGCTGCTCGGATCTTACTTAGGTGCGCTTCCCACTGGATAGTGTGGTGTTTTTGGAGATTACCTCTCTGGACTCCGGTACTATAGTTGGTACCAAGCTTACCCCGACTAACTACAGTTTTACAAATCAAACAAATAACTAGGTTTTCCGCCTTTTTGCTAATACTAAAGAAGTCCCAAACTGGGGAGTTCAGATTTATGGTGGTGGTGGTGGAGGGGCTACTTTCAATGCCAGATGAAGTGGAGGATGGGCGGGGCCGAATTTGACTCTGTTGTGCACTTACAGTTACAGCACCACTACTTGAGGTAACGGAGGACGAGCTGGATGGAGGTCCCTGCCGGCCCTTCTGAAGAGAAAATATGGCAGCTGGAGGTCGTGTTGGTGTAGTAGTTACCTGTGTTGGTGGTGGTACCAGTACCACGCCTCCCACATCCCGCTCAGCAGCAATTCAAGATAGGGTAAAACTGTCTGTCTGCTGCATGCCCTCTGGGGCTGGATTGACGACTGTGATGACTGGGTCGTCATTGTCAGACTGTTCATCAGCAGCAGAATACACCACTTCTACTTCTTGTTCGTCGTCATCACCCATAAGTGAAAGCCTTGCGGGAACCTTCCTTTTACGCTTAGCGACCTTTGTCGGCTCATGGCGTGCCTCCCTCTCAGACCGCATTGGTGGGTTCCAATCAAGATCTGGTCATCAGAAAGAAGGGGGCTTGTAGAAGAACTTGTACTAGTCCTCCTTGACCTTTTTCTTGCTGGGGATCTGGAAGACAATGGATCATCACGAGGAGTGACTTGCTCGGATGATACCTCCGCTTGAATCTCGATTTCCTGATGTGCCCATACTTCTGGAGGAACAAGCATTGTGGGCAGTTGTGCCTCTCCATGCGCCTCTCCATGTGCCTCTCCATGCACCTCTACTTGCGCCTCTACTTGCGCCTCTACTTGCGCCTCTACTTGCGCCACTCCTTGCGGCTCTACGTGCGCCACTCCTTGTGCCAGCACCACTCCTTGCGCCTCTCCTTACTCATCTCCTTGTTGCACCTGTGGTTGTCATTGCGGCTGTGGTTGAACACTCATCAGATGAGTTGCACCCTGCATTGATTGGATGCTACTTTCTTGCGATGAGTCAACACCAACATCACTGGTCGATGGTGATTGAGCAATTAAAGAGGCTGCCTCTGCGGCACTCATGGCCTTGGGCCTAACTTGGCGTGGTGGCACTGAGACTAATGAAGCTGAGGTGCTGCTCCCAGCTTGGTCACCGGCAGATACCGCTGCTGCAGGTGTAGTTTTTTTTTCCCAAAAAAAGTGCCTGTGGGCAATCCAGTCTCCTTGGTAAGTGGCACCACTCTCTTCCCCTGCTCCTTCTTACTGGCAGTGGCACTGGCAACTTTCTTGGTAGAGGAGCTACGGCCACCTTTCTTTGGGCCCATCTTCTTCAGATGTAAGAACAGCAGGCCGCAGTTGCATGAGTTGCAAAGTTGTCTCTGGCCACACGTGACGTCACATGACGTTGTGCACACACCGCAGCAGTACTTCTTCCTGGCCGTGATGATGAACGATAAAGATGATTTATGGTTCTCTTTGTGCACATAAAAGCAAAGGAAGCCAGAGGAACATCAGTTAAATAAATGTTGCATATGTCTTGCTTCAATTAATATTTGCAACTAGGCATTAATTATTATTACAACACACCCAAAAACGGAAAGACCAAAAATAAAAATTGCAATTATTTCTAATCAAAAATGGATGTTTGCATTAATAGAAGAGAAACCACAGAGAGAGAGTTGTTTTATGCACCACTGAGTACCCCTGGGCATAATGGATGAAAGGAGGCAGATTGGGTGAAGGCCTATTGCACAAAGCACACTGCCTGGCTTCAAAATGGCCCCTTTGACGCCCAGCACCATGGCCAGGCCCTGCCTGGACCAGGCATCAAAATGGCCCGCACCCACATGGCCAGGCCCCAACAACAGCCCAAAAAATCAAAAAACACACACAATCACCACAATCCAATGCTATGCATGCCCTAAATGATGTTTAAATTCAAGACACCCCACAGAAAGCCTTGGTCCATGCACCACTGAGTACCCCTGGGCATAATGTATGAAAGCAAGGCAGACTGGGTGCAGGCCTATGGCTCAAAGCACACTGCCTGGCTTCAAAATGGCCCCTTGACCCTCAGCCACATGGCCAGGCCCTGCATGCACCAGGCCTCAAAATGGCCTCCACACACATGGCCAGCTCCCAGCAATAGCCCAGAAAATCGAAAAACACACAGAAAATCACCACAATCCAATGCCATCCATGCACTAAATGAGGTTTAAATTCAAGACACACCACAGAAAGACTTGGTCCATGCACCACTGAGTACCCGTGGGCATAATGGATGAAAGCAAGGCAGACTGGGTGCAGGACTATGGCACAAAGCACACTGCCTGGCTTCAAAATGGCCCCTTGACCCCCAGCCACATGGCCAGGCCCTGCCTGGACCAGGCCTCAAAATGCCCCCACCCACATGGCCAGGCCCCAACAACACCCCAAAAAATCGAAAACCACACAAAAATCACCACAATCCAATGCCATCCATGCCCTAAATGATGTTTAAATTCAAGACAGCCAACAGAAAGACTTGGTCCATGCACCACTGTGTACCCCTGGACATAATGGATGAAAGCAAGGCAGACTGGGTGCAGGCCTATGGCACAAAGCACACTGCCTGGCTTCAAAATGGCCCCTTGACCCCCACCCACATGGCCAGGCCCTGCCTGGACCAGGCCTCAAAATGGCCCCCACCCACATAGCCAGGCCCCAACAACACCCCAAAAAATCGAAAAACACACAAAAATCACCACAATCCAATGCCATCCATGCCCTAAATGATGTTTAGATTCAAGACACCCCACAGAAAGCCTTGGTCCATGCACCACTGACTACACCTGGGCATAATGGATGAAAGCAAGGCAGACTGGGGGCAGGCCTATGGCACAAAGCACACTGCCTGGCTTAAAAATGGCCCCTTGATCCCCAGCCACATGGCCAGGCCCTGCCTGGACCAGGCCTCAAAATGCCCCCCACCCACATGGCCAGGCCCCAGCAACACCCCAAAAAATCGAAAACCACACAAAAACCACCACAATCCAATGCCATCCATGCCCTAAATGATGTTTAAATTCAAGACACCCCACAGAAAGCCTTGGTCCATGCACCACTGACTACCCCTCGGCCTACTGGCTAGTGTGACTTTACACGCACCCCAAAATTAAAAGAAAATTCCACTTATAACAGTGAGCTAATCAATTCCATTACATAAATGATATTTAAGTTCAACAAAACTCACAGAAACAGTTGTATCATGCACCCACGACTACCCCTGGGCCTACTGGATACTGTGGCTACCCACAATATATATTTTTTAAAGTTGTGAAAAAGTTTAAAAATTGAAGTTGCAGCAACTGCAATGCCCCAAACAAACAACACCAACTTACTTGTAAAATCTCAAATCCAAAAGTAATCCAAAAGTGATCTAAACAAAAATTCCTCAAATACAAATATCCAGCAGCGGCCACAAAAAGTAATCCTTCTAGCTCCAGATCCAAATGAAAAGTGACCAGGGCATGGACAAAGCACTGGGAGGAGCCTGCTGGACAGGAACAGGAAGTTGGAGACTCTGGGGCACTTCCTTCCTCCCTCCCCCCCAAAATCGGACTCCCTGCACAAAAAAGTGTAGCCAAATGTAAATCTGAGTTATTCTGATCCAAATCATCATTTTCAGAAGGTTTATGCTGCCTGCGGTGAACTTCTTGTGCAGAATTGCAATTTTTGCAAGTTCGGGAAAGTGAGCTGTTCAAATCTCCCACCGGAAGTCAGCTGCGCGTCGCATCTACGTGTACGCAATTGTTTACTCCCTCGATGCGTGATCGCGGGCCCTTATGATGTTTTTGCGTTCTCAAACTCTCACAGTGCAAGATGGTGGGCCTCTATGACGTAGCGCACGCAAACCGGAAGGAAAAACAACTCGGCGCACTCAGAATCACAGTAAGTCAACGCCGCGCAGGCGAGATTGTATTTTTGAAGCGCGACCAAGCAAAAATATCTGCCAGCTTGCAAATTGCAAATTTTTTGACAATTTCGCGCGATTTGCGGACCGCCAAATTGCCAAACATTCGCAAAATCCGCGAGCGGAACGGATTTTCAGCCCACACTTAAATTTCAACATTACCTCATGGCCTGCATGCATCCACCTCAAAGTACATGCTCATCTCTCAATACTATCATACACAAAAGCACGTTATAAGCCCCATCTGGTGCAGCTAGCTGGAAAAGCATGTCTGCCCCACAATCTCCAGCCTTGTACTCAAACTCTTCCAACCCGAGTCTTACAATCTCACACTGGCACTGCCCTTCTTACATCTACACCTACATTCACAACACCACGTTTAATCAATATGTACGCAGCACCTTTCACATACACGACATGTACACAACGTACTGTGCTCATCACCTCCTCAGCAAACGGCAAACATAGCATGTGAAATGGACCACTCTCATCAGCAGTTCACCCTCAATAATGGCTATGACTGCACTCATATCACAACGTGCAATATCACAGCCCACTCTGACATGCACACATAACACATCACCACATCTCACAACATGACACATTGCTCAATGAATATGTCCTCATTCATTCACATATCATCATACACCAACCCTATTCTGCTTAAGTTCTACAGATTGTCATTTCTAAAACGATGCATCCACAGATTTAGACACAACATACATCAAACTAGACAACACCTCACATTTCACCGTTCAGCCACCTAAATTACACAACTTGTATATACCCTTTACATACAATTATCCACTTTGTTAAAAACTATGGGCCTCATTCATGAGGGTTTGCCATAGGGAAACGCAGCAGGCCTTCCTGCTGCGCTTCCCTTCGGCAAAAGAAAAGGGCAGGAAAATGCTGTATCTATAAGATACGGCGCATTCCTGTCCTTTTCCCCTGCGCACAATGGGCTGCAGTGCGCCAACGCAGTCACCTTTGCACAATGGTGCAAGGGTGCCTGCGTTGCGGGGATGATTATTTTTGTACAGGAAAAGAAACCTTTCTGTACAAAAATAATCACATGAGGCTTTTCCACTATCTATATGTGCTGCAGATTGCAGCACACATAGAAAAAGGAAAAGCAAGGAGAAATAAAGATATTTCTCCCCGTTGCGCCTCCCCTGGGGATGCGTAAGCTTTTGGCACTGCCTCTGAATTACGATTTCTCGTAAATCTGTGGTTTTTTCAAAAGGCAAAACGCCTCCAGCAACACCCATTGCACGCCCCTTCAACGCGGATTACTGCGTTAAAGCGACTGATATTTATCAGGCAGCATTAAGCCAAAGAAAGTGGCTTAGTGCTGCCTGATAAATATCAGGCAGGCTTCTGCGCCACAGAATGTCACAAAAGTGACGTTCCGGAGGCGCAAGGAGTCTCATAAAGGAGGCGCTACAAGTTTAACCTGGTCGCACTGTGGCCCTGTCACATCCACATATGACTTCTGTGCTCCATACTCCCATTGACTTATGCACATAAACAACTATCCTCACACAGTGCATCTTCCCGGTTACAGTCATCTGTCACAGTAGTGCCACAGACTACAGCTCTCATCTCCTGCTAGAATCCAACCTTGTCTAGCTGGTCATACCCCTATCACATCTACCTATTCCTACCGTTCCTTGCACAGGATTTAACCAGACTAACAAGCGTGAATACTCTGATTCACACCCCACATGGAAAACCACTCACATTGGAACAATGTGGATACTTTACGTCTCCTACACAAGAACTGCTTATGAACTTAACTCATTCCTTACACTTTCTGACAATCTCTAAATTTGTCCTGCCCCCATTACGTATGAGTCTCCACTCCATTTCAAAATTGGAAACACTAGTCTCTATCACATCTACCCTTGTTTAAGCCAGCTTAGAACATGCAACATGAACCTTGCAAAACACATCTGCAGCTAGACCTCACTTTCAAAAATCCACCTTCTCCTCTGTATGGCAACTAAGAACATGGATGTGACACTGGCTCCTGTAGCATCTGCACAGCAGCCGGACCCACAGCACTTCTATGCACTCACTGTCCACTAGGCTTACCACATGTAGAACAGGGTAATCCAACAGAAATAAGAGTTCAGCTCTGTGTGATCTGGAAGAGCATCAAGCATAGATTAATAGTACCCCATTGTCAGATATGCACAAATTTCAACTTACACTCAAATTATGTGCTCAACTATGACTGATGTGCGGTTGTAACTAAAATCCAAGCTTGGACAGACAAAACACACCAGCCATATAATGTACACACACAAAAGCAGGATGGCATGACTGACAAATTAGAAAGCACTGCACTATTAAGACCACAGACAACTTGCCGAACAGGAATATCTGCAGAAAGTGAAGTTCCTGGAGGCAACAGGTTCGGAAGACTATGAGAATACTGCTCACCTTACACTGACCATGGGCTCAGGAAATGTATCAGATGTGCACACAGACATGAAGGGAATTTGGCCACAGTCGCATGCCACCTGTTGCAAGGTTGTCATTGCCACTAGTCTACCAGATCTAAAGAAGACACAGATATGGGCCCACCACTATAAAGTCACATACAAATATTGTACCATTACTTTGTGTACATAAGTGTGTTCAAAATCACTACCATGTAGTCTTATTTCCATATGTACCCAAGTGTATTGATGAAACTTATGCAGCATACTTCTCCTACGCTAAAAGACAAAGACCTATGCACACTCTAATTAATAAACAGTGGTGTCAATGTAGACATTGGAGACAATGGAGAAAAGCCTTTCATTTTCAAATAAATAATCAGATTTCTTGGAATCAATCGTTGGAAAAGGTATCTTTAATGTTCAAGAGAAACAGCCGACACGTGTTTCGTTGCGTAAGGGACAGTCTTCCCGCGACTCCTCAGGGCTCGGGAGGATACAAAGGAAGGTGATGGGGTACATGATGACATTATACAATAACATGTGACAATTTACCTAAAATGGTAATCAATGCCAAAGGAAACAACTGGAAACTTGATCACAAAACGACAATGTGAGAGTGGGTGACGTTTTGTACATGAGAGATCTGGTGGTAAACTGTAAGCGTGGGCGTAAAATCCGTTCCATTCACGGATTTTGCGGATTTTTGGCAAATTCGCAATCCGCGAACTCTCGCGAATTTGCCAAAAATCTGCAAATTCGCACGCAGCGGATTTTTTTGCGTTGTGATACAATTTTGCGGCGCGTGGCGTTCACTTACCGTCATTCAGCGTTTGCAGAGTTGTTTTTTTCCATATTTTGCGTGTGCTGCGCCATTTTGGATCTTGCTGTGGGATCCCGCGGGAGTTTGGCGACCGTGATTACGTCATCGCGGCTTGCCACCTTGCACAGCACGCATCGCGAGAGTTCGCAATTGCGAACATTTAGATGCGGCAAGCAGGAACAATCACGCACTCGCGAAATTTCAAAATTTGCAATTTTGCACAAGAATCCACCAGCAAGCAGCATAAACCTTCTAAAAATGATGATTTTTATCAGAATAACTCCTAAGGTTGACATTTGCCTGCACTTTTTTTGCAAGGAGTCCATTTGGGGGCGTGGGGGTATGTTTGAGGAAGGAAGTGCCCCACAGTCTCCAAATTCCTGTTCCTGTCCAGCAGGCTCCTCCCAGTGCTTTCTTCATGTGCTGGTCACTTTCATTTGGAACTTGACCTGGAAGGATTACTTTTTGTGGATGCTGCTGGATATTTGGATTTGAGGCCTTTTTGACTTTCTTTGGATCACTTTTGGATTAGAAATCAACTTTCACAAGTAAGTTTGTTTGGGGCATTACAGTTGCTGCAACTACAATTTTGGAACTTTTTCAGAACATTAAATAAAAGATATTGAAGGTAGCCACAGTATCCAGTAGGACCAGGGTTAGTTATGGGTGCATGATACTACTGTTTTGTTTAATTTAAACATCTTTGAGGGCATGAATGGCATGGGATTGTGCTGATTTTTGTGTGTTTTTCGATTTGTTGGCTGTTGTTGGGGCCTTTTGCCCAGGGGTACTCAGTGGTGCATGGGCCTAGTCTTTCTGTGGGTTCTCTTTAATGTAAACATCAAGGAGGGCATGGATGGCATTGGATTGTGATGATTTTTGTGTGTTTTTCGTTTTTTTTGGGTGTACTGTTGATGGGGACTGGCCATGTGGGTGGGGGCCATTTTGAGTGCTGGTACAGGCAGGCCCTGGCCATGTGCTTGGGGTGCAAGTGGCCATTTTGAAGGCAGGCAGTGTTCTCAGGCCTGCACCCATTTTGCCTAGCTTTCATCCATTATGCCCAGGGGTAGTGAGTGGTGCATGGGCCTAGTCTTTCTGTGGGGTGTCTTAAATTTAAACATCATTGATGGCATGGATGGCATGGGATTGTGCTGATTTTTGTGTGTTTTTCGATTTTTTGGCTGTTGTTGGGGCCTTTTGCCTAGGGGTACTCAGTGGTGCATGGGCCTAGTCTTTCTGTTGGGTCTTTTTAATGTAAACATCATGGAGGGCATGGATGGCATTGGATTGTGGTGATTTTTGTGTGTTTTTCTATTTTTGGGCTGTTGTTGGGGCCTTTTGCCCAGGGGTACTCAGTGGTGCATTGGCCTAGTCTTTCTGTGGGCTCTCTTTAATGTAAACATCATGGAGGGCATGGATGGCACTGGATTGTGGTGATTTGTGTGTGTTTTTTGTTTTGTTGGGGTGTACTGTTGATGGGGACTGGCCATATGGGGGGGCCATTTTGAGTGCCGGTACAGGCAGGCCCTGGCCATGTGCTTGGGGTGCAAGTGGCCATTTTGAAGGCAGCCAGTGTTCTCAGGCCTGCACCCATTTTGCCTAGCTTTCATCCATTATGCCCAGGGTTAGTGTGTTGTGCATGGGCCTAGTCTTTCTGTGGGGTGTCTTGAATTTAAACATCATTGAGGGCATGGATGGCATGGGATTGTGCTGATTTTTGTGTGTTTTTCGATTTTTTGGCTGTTGTTGGGGCCTTTTGCCCAGGGGTACTCAGTGGTGCATGGGCCTAGTCTTTCTGTGGGTTATCTTTAATATAAACATCATGGAGGGCATGGATGGCATTGGATTGTGGTGATTTTTGTGTGTTTTTCGTTTTTTTGGGGTGTACTGTTGATGGGGACTGGTCATGTGGGTGGGGGCCATTTTGAGTGCCGGTACAGGCAGGCCATGGCCATGTGCTTGGGGTGCAAGTGGCCATTTTGAAGGCAGGCAGTGTTCTCAGGCCTGCACCCATTTTGCCTTGCTTTCATCAATTATGCCCAGGGGTAGTTAGTGGTGCATGGGCCTAGTCTTTCAGTGGGGTGTCTTGAATTTAAACATCATTGAGGGCATGGATGGCATGGGATTGTGCTGATTTTTGTGTGTTTTTTGGCTGTTGTTGGGGCCTTTTGCCCAGGGGTACTCAGTGGTGCATGGTCCTAGTCTTTCTGTAGTGTCTCTTTAATGTATAAATTATGGAGGGCAAGGATGGCATTGGATTGTGGTGATTTTTGTGTGTTTTTTGTTTTTTTGGGGTGTACTGTTGATGGGGACTGGCCATGTGGGTGGGGGCCATTTTGAGTGCCGGTACAGGCAGGCCATGGCCATGTGCTTGGGGTGCAAGTGGCCATTTTGAAGGCAGGCAGTGTTCTCAGGCCTGCACCCATTTTGCCTAGCTTTCATCCATTATGCCCAGGAGTAGTGAGTGGTGCATGGGCCTAGTCTTTCTGTGGGGTGTCTTGAATTTAAACATCATTGAGGGCATGGATGGCATGGGATTGTGCTGATTTTTGTGTGCTTTTCGATTTTTTGGCTGTTGTTGGGGCCATTTGCCCAGGGGTACTCAGTGGTGCATGGGCCTAGTCTTTCTGTGGGTTCTCTTTAATGTAAACATCATGGAGGGCATGGATGGCATTGGATTGTGGTGATTTTTGTGTGTTTTTCGGTTTTTTGGGGTGTACTGTTTTTTTTTTTAAATATGTTTTTATTGCAGATTCGTGGGGAATACAAGCTTACATTGCAATAACACGACATTCGGTGGTGACCATCATCAGAGGACGTAGAGAACATAACACAGCCGTTCAGCCCACAACTCGGAGGTCGGGCGGCGGTAGCCACACGATGTCTAGAAGAAACAAAAATCAGGAGAAAGAAAGCCTGGAAAATCTCCGTCCTCAGGCAGTCACTTGAACCATTATCTGCTTTTCTCCATCCCCACACTCATCCAGCCCAACAATTGTACTGCTACAAAAAAAAACAGTTTCCCGCCCTCCACCCCCCGTCAGTGTCGCTGCTGGTGTGGGCTTTATTGATTTTTGTGTGTTTTTGATTTTTTGGCTGTTGTTGGGGTCTTTTGCCCAGGGGTACTCAGTGGTGCATGGGCCTAGTCTTTCTGTGGGTTCTCTTTAATGTAAACATCATGGAGGCCATGGATGGCATTGGATTATGGTGATTTGTGTGTGTTTTTGTTTTTTTGGGGTGTACTGTTTTTTTTTTTTAATATATTTTTATTGCAGATTCGTGGGGAATACAAGCTTACATTGCAATAACACAACATTCGGTGGTGACCATCATCAGAGGACGTAGAGAACATAACACAGCCGTTCAGCCCACAACTCGGAGGTCGGGCGGCGGTAGCCACACGATGTCTAGAAGAAACAAAAATCAGGAGAAAGAAAGCCTGGAAAATCTCCGTCCTCAGGCAGTCACTTGAACCATTATCTGCTTTTCTCCATCCCCACACTCATCCAGCCCAACAATTGTACTGCTACAAAAAAAACCAGTTTCCCGCCCTCCACCCCCGTCAGTGTCGCTGCTGGTGTGGGCTTTATTTCAATATATGCATTTATGATCCAAAGAGATCCGGTCATTAGTATATCTAGTTGTGTCTCATGGAACCCTCATGTGGTTACTCATCGTCATCCTCTCATCCTCTAGCAAATGATCTTTCAGCGCTTGCACCAGTCCTTCCCATGCCCTCGCCATCTCCATGCTCTTCTCATTGGATGTCCTAGTGGCCTGCTGAAACCTGACTGTACTCTCTCCCTGGGCCCATTTCAGTAATTCGTTCATCCACCTCCTACTGGACGGGCCCTCCCTCGACTTCCAGTGCCAGGTGATTTCCCTCTGTGCCAATATGAGCCCCAAGTCAATAAATTTACTAGTGATCTTTGTTATAGCCGTGTGGGGAAACCAAAGCAGTAAACAGGTGGCCATATCAAACTCCAGTTGGCGCTCAGTGATTGCCTGAAGCAGCTCCCCCACCTCGGACCAAAAAGTTCCCAACTGCGGGCAGCTCCACAACATATGATCGTACTCCACAGCAGGCGCTATGCATCTAGGGCATACAGCGTCAAGGACCTGGAAGTGTCTCCTAATTTTCCCCGGGGTAAGGTAGGCTCTATGCACCACAAAAAAGTAAACCAGCTGAAACCGGGCATTTCTGCTCCCCTTCCACGTCCTCCGTAATATTTGGCCCCACACCGCGTCTGGTATCGGCTTACCAAGGCTGTCCTACCATTTCAACTTTAAGACCGTAAGGGGTTCCAAGCCCTCGGCCAACATCCGGGAGTGGAGACAAGTGATCGCCTTATAAGTGCCCGCTGCCATCACCACATATTGGCAGGCTGTAGTCGTGCCAGGCTCCACTTGTCCCATCTGCCAGTGTTTACGGATCGCCGTCGTCACAGCCGCATGAAGGAGAAAACCACCATGCGGGACACCAAAGAGGTCCTGCACCAACCGGAAAGGCAACAATTCGCCATCGGCATAAAGGTCGCCCACCATGTGGAGACCCAGCTCCTCCCAATCCAGGAGCGGGGACTAGTCCCCACCATGCGGTAGTGCCGTCAACATACCCAACGGGATTTCAGGAGCGTATGGGTGGGCTACCCCCACTCGCCTCTGGCTCCTGTTCCAGCACAAACGTAGGGTACGTTCCTCCAGCGCCAGAGCGCGCAACTCGAGCCTCTGCTGCATCACTATATAAGATAGTACATGTCTTTGCACCCCCTCCCCTCCGGCCTGGGCAGGGCCTCTGAAAACTCTCGCCACGTTCTGAGTGAGGATCTGCAACTGTGTCGCCAAATAGTAGAGCTCAAAATTAGGTACCGCCAGGCTACCCTCTGCTCTTGGCCTCTGGAGCATGGTCAGAGCCACACGGCGTCGGCCATGTCCCCACAGGAAGTCTATTGTCATGGTACGTAACTCCCTAAAGACCCTCTGTGGGATCCACAGCGGCAGCGTTCGGAAATAATAAAGCAGCCTGGGCAAGGCCACCATCTTCAGCAGCGCCGCCCTGCCTTGTATCGAAAGGGGAAGGGTCGCCCAGAACGCCATACAGCCTCTCAAGGCCCCTATACAACGCCCCACATTCCAGCAGGTTATTGACGCCGTGGTAAATGCGGCCCCCCAGATAGGTAAAGCACGAAGGTTCCCAGATAATGTTCCGGGCCAGCTGCGGCCTGGGCGCGTCCTCCCGCAACGGAAAGAGGCAGGTCTTGCTCCAGGTCACCCGAAGGCCGGATAGCCTCCCAAAAAGCGACACCAACTCAGTCGCCCCATCCAGGGCCATAGCCGTGTCCTCTAAGAACACCAGCAAGTCATCCGCATAGAGTGAGATGTACTGTGGAGACCCTCCGCTCAGCACTCCGGCATAGGCCCTTCCTGTTCTAGCCCGGGCCGCCAAGGGTTCCATCGCCAGTGCGAACAACAGCGGGGAAAGAGAACATCCCTGCCTCGTGCCTCTCCCTACCGGATAGTCAGAAGAGATCACCGAGCCCAGCCGCACCCTGGTAGACGCAGAGGAGTAAAGGACTCTCGTCCAGCGTCCAAAGTGTTCACCCAGACCGTATTTCTCCAGCACTTTGTCGAGATAGCTCCACTCTAAGCTATCAAAAGCTTTCTCGATATCTACAGACAATACTGCTGGCATCTGGTCCGGGTCCCATGAACTATCCAATACGCGCACAAGGCGGCGGATGTTGATCGATGTATTTCTGGTCAGGATAAACCCAGCCTGATCAGGGTGGACCAGCGTGGTCATGTGGGGCAAGAGTCTAGTAGCCAGAATGTGACTCAGAATTTTATAGTCCACCGTTAGCATGGACAATGGCCTATAGGAGGTCACTTCGACGTCCTCCTTACCCGGCTTTAAGAGTGGAATTATCAGAGCCTCTCTCATCGACTGAGGTAAGTATCCCAGTTCGAGCGCCTCGGCATACTCCACCAGCAGTCTAGGCGCCAGAACATCAACATAGTGAGCATAAAATTCCACTGGAAGGCCATCCACACCCGGTGTTTTATTCCGGGCCATCTGCTTGATCGCACCCCTTATTTCAGGAAGCGTTATTGCGCTACCTAGATCCTTAGCACTATCCTCATCCAGTGTCGGGAGTTGGATCTCTGCAAGATAATCCTCTATCTCGGGGATCCCCACCTCCAGCTGGCTACTATAAAGAGTGGTGTAGTAATTGAGAAAGCGGGAAAGAACCGCCGTTTGGGAGTAGACCATCCCACCCGACTCATCACGTATACTCAGGATCGGGCAGCCCCTGGGAATCGGGTTGGCCAATTTCGCCAGCAGCGTTCCCACCTTATCACCCTCCACATGAGCTTTCGTCAGGTATAACCGGTAGTCATAACTCCTCAGACGTTCAGTCTCCACAGCCATTCGTTCCCTCGCCTCCAACAATTGTGGGTGCAGGGCCGGATGTTCCGGTCGCCGGCGTTCTAGGTCCCGCAGTGCCCTCTCCGCCTTGTCCATGTCAGCTAGAAGGCTCGTCCGTACACCGGAGTACTTTCCTATGCACAGTCCTCTGACCACCACCTTGAACGCGTCCCATTCTAAAGCCCTGGTGGTGGCGGTCCCATCGTTGACGGCAAAATAACCCTCGATGCCCGCCCGGAGGTCAGAACTAAAAGCCCCGTCTTCTAAAGTTTCGGCCCGCAACCTCCAAGTGGGAATCACGGTTCGAACACGTTGCCATTTGATGTGCACCAACTGGGGGTTGTGATCAGATATGGTCCTGGTCAAGTACTCCGAATGCGACACCAGGGCTGCTATTGTAGTGTTACAGAGGATCGAGTCGATCCGAACATGCAACTCGTGGAGTGCGGAAAAGTGGGAGTAGTCCCTATCAGTAGGGTGTTGACCTCTCCAAACGTCTATGAGGCCCCATTGATTCTGCCACGCCTTCCTCTGTGTAGCCAGCCTATGGACCGGGGAGGAATGTAATGGTGGGTGTGACCTATCCAGCAGTGGATCTGCAATCGAGTTAAAGTCGCCCCCTAATAGGACCTGTCCCGCCAGGAAATGTGCCAGAGAACCGGACAATTTATCAAAGAAGCGGGCTTGTTCCGAGTTAGGGGCATAAACACTGCAAAGCACCACATCCCTACCAAATAACCTGCCCTCCACCGCCACAAATCGTCCCTCCGGATCTATGACCTGGTTCGTAGCCTGGAAGGGAACTCCAGCCCGCACCCACACCAAGACCCCCCTAGCAAATGCAGAGTATGCTGTGCCAAACACTTGGCCACGCCATCTTTTCTGCAAGGCATTGCATTCCGACTTGGTGAGATGGGTCTCCTGAAGCAGGGCAATCTGGACTCCACGTCGCACCAAGTATGCATGTACCTTATGGCGCCTTGCCATAGTCTGCAAGCCACGTACGTTCCATGTTAGACATTTCAAATCAGGTGAAGTCCCCATTATGATCATCTTTCAGCACCTCAAGCGTACCAGTCATCCCGCCCACACTCAAACAGCACTGACCCCCAAACACAACACCCCATACAACTCCCTCAGTCCTCCCCCCCAGAACAGGACCCAATAACACATCAGTCCCCATCCAAACCCCCTTAACAACACACCCAATCCTAATCTGTGGTAGTCACCACAGGAAGCCTTAAGGGCAAGAAGAGGCGGGTCTGGGCCAACGGGCGGCATGCGCCGCTTTCACTCCAAGTCCGACATCCCGTATAAAAGTGCATCACCTGAAGTCCAGCACCAATGGATACTCAGGATATCCGCTGCAGCAGGGCCAAGTCCCAGTTAAACCAGCTCCAAAAGGTTCATACCCCGAGGATCTCGTCCGCCGTCTGAGGCGTGACCACAGGGCCTCCCGCACTGTCCAAATCAGAAAGTTCCGGACCCGACTTCTCCTCCGCTTCCTCAGAGTCCGACCCCATTGCTGATCCACTTTTCTGGGAGCCTGTGATCACCGCTGTCGCTACCAGAGCTCCTCGCTTGTCGGCGGCCATTAGATCAGTTTGTTGTTTCAGCAGCGCCCTATTTCGCCTGCGGATTCTCTGCGATTTTCGCACCCGGACCGGCTTCGGCCGTTCCCACTCTTCCCTCCCTCTGCGGTCCGTACCAGCTCTGTACGTTTCCAGCCACGTCCAGGCCTCCTCCGGAGTGAGGAAAAAATGCGTAGTTCCGTCCATGATAACCCTCAGTTTGGCCGGGAAGAGCAGAGAGTACTGAATCCCTTCTTCTCGTAGTTCTTTCTTCACCGATAGGTAGGAGGCCCTTCGCCTCTGAACGTCTTGAGCATAGTCCGGGAATATCGTAACCATACTATTCTCCACCTGGAAGGGTCCCGCCGAGCGAGCTCTCTGAATCAACAGGTCCCTGTCCTTAAAATATAACACTCTGGCCACCACCGGTCTAGGAGGTCCACCCTGCAGAGGCGGCCTGGCCGGGACCCGGTGGGCTCTTTCCAAGGTGAAGAAGGGAGAAAGGCCTTCCGGAGCGACCACAGTCTTGAACCAGTTCTCCAGGTACTCCACCATGTCCCCACCTTCTGATTTTTCCAGAAGGCCCACCACTCGGACGTTGTTGCGCCGATTGCGACTTTCGGCATCCTCAGCCTTCCGTTCCAGGATCTCCAGGCGGGTCAGCACATCCTTTGGCCTATGTTCCGCCGTGACCACAGCTGGCTTCAGGTCTTGGAGGGACAGCTCAGTGTCCTTAACCCTGTCCACCAGTTTGGCATGGTCCGCTTTCAGGAGCCCCAGTCCCGTCGCCACCTGTGCTATGTCCTGGTGTAACGACTCCTTCGTTGAGGTTATAGCCTCCAGGATATCATCGAGGCGCTTATTGAGCCGCTGTTCCTGTGTTGAGTCCGTGGGAGACCCACGGGCCCCTTGGTCATCGTCCTGTCCCATCTTACGGTCGGGCTGCTGCTTCGGCTCCAGCACCCCCACCACCGCGGCCCTCGAAGCCTTTCGCTCCTCAGTCGCGACATCACCGTGGCCCCTTTGGGGGACCCGGGCCTCTGGGTGCCGGTACCTGCTCAGGGGTCCCTCCACTAAGGGTGTGTCGTCAAATACCACGCTCGGAGCTACTCCACTGAGCAAAGCCCCCCTCAGATGGCGAGGCAGACACTGTGCACCTCCAAGTGCGTCACCTCGCCGACCGCCATCTTAGGCCTCCAACACGGAGCAAACTGTCCACAGCAGCGCCGCCATCAGGGGGTCCCCCAACATCCGCTCGCCGGTGCACACCTCCAGAAAACAAGTGCGCCATGGTCTGGATCCGAATCTCGACCTGGTGCCCCCTCTCAGTCACGGGCCATCGAGTTAGAGTTTCCCTGTGCTGCCGGGGGGCCGTCGTCACCACCGGGCTCCCGATCAGCTCCATCGAATGTCGTCGCCTAGCGGACCCCTCCTTCGACTCAGAACTGGTCGCAACAGCTGCCCCAAGTGTTCCAACGTCCGGTGCTGTGTTACAGGCAACGACCAGGAGAATTATCAGGAGAATAACCGGGATCGGGCGCGGAGCTACCAGCTCACGCCGCCATCCCCGTCGGCGTCTAAGCCACGCCCCTTTGGGGTGTACTGTTGATGGGGACTGGCCATGTGGGTGGGGGCCATTTTGAGTGCTGGTACAGGCAGGCCCTGGCCATGTGCTTGGTGTGCAAGTGGCCATTTTGAAGGCAGGCAGTGTTCTCAGGCCTGCACCCATTTTGCCTAGCTTTCATCCATTATGCCCAGGGGTAGTGAGTGGTGCATGGGCCTAGTCTTTCTGTGGGGTGTCTTGAATTTAAACATCATTGAGGGCATGGATGGCATGGGATTGTGCTGATTTTTGTGTGTTTTTCGATTTTTTGGCTGTTGTTGGGGCCTTTTGCCCAGGGGTACTCAGTGGTGCATGGGCCTAGTCTTTCTGTGGGGTCTCTTTTTTGTAAACATCATGGAGGGCATGGATGACATTGGATTGTGGTGATTGTTGTGTGTTTTTCGTTTTTTTGGGGTGTACTGTTGATGGGGACTGGCCAAGTGGGTGGGGGCCATTTTGAGTGCCGGTACAGGCAGGCCATGGCCATGTGCTTGGGGTGCAAGTGGCAATTTTGAAGGCAGGCAGTGTTCTCAGGCCTGCACCCATTTTGCCTAGCTTTCATCCATTATGCCCAGGGGTAGTGAGTGGTGCATGGGCCTAGTCTTTCTGTGAGATGTCTTGATATTTAAACATCATTGAGGGCATGGATGGCATGGGATTGTGCTGATTTTTGTGTGTTTTTCAATTTTTGGCTGTTGTTGGGGCCTTTTGCCCAGGGGTACTCAGTGGTGCATGGGCCTAGTCTTTCTGTGGTGTCTCTTTAATGTAAACATAATGGAGGGCATGGATGGCATTGGATTGTGGTGATTTTTGTGTGTTTTTCGATTTTTTGGCTGTTGTTGTGGCCTTTTGCCCAGGGGTACTCAGTGGTGCATGGGCCTAGTCTTTTTGTGGGTTCTCCCTAATGTAAACATCATGGAGGGCATGGATGGCATTGGATTGTGGTGGTTTTTGTGTGTTTTTCGTTTTTTTGGGGTGTACTGTTGATGAGGACTGGCCATGTGGGTGGGGGCCATTTTGAGTGCCGGTACAGGCAGGCCATGGCCATGTGCTTGGGGTGGAAGTGACCATTTTGAAGGCAGTCAGAGTTCTCAGGCCTGCACCCATTTTGCCTAGCTTTCATCCATTATGCCCAGGGGTAGTGAGTGGTGCATGGGCCTAGTCTTTCTGTGGGGTGTCTTGAATTTAAACATCATTGAGGGCATGGATGGCATGGGATTGTGCTGATTTTTGTGTGTTTTTCGATTTTTTGGCTGTTGTTGGGGCCTTTTGCCCAGGGGTACTCAGTGGTGCATGGGCCTAGACTTTCTGTGGGTTCTCTTTAATGTAAACATCATGGAGGGCATGGATGGCATTGGATTGTGGTGATTTTTGTGTGTTTTTCATTTTTTTGGGGTGTACTGTTGATGGTGACTGGCCATGTGGGTGGGGGCCATTTTGAGTGCCGGTACAGGCAGGCCCTGGCCATGTGCTTGGGGTGCAAGTGGCCATTTTGAAGGCAGGCAGTGTTCTCAGGCCTGCACCCATTTTGCCTAGCTTTCATCCATTATGCCCAGGGGTAGTGAGTGGTGCATGGGCCTAGTCTTTCTGTGGGGTGTCTTGAATTTAAACATCATTGAGGGCATGGGATTGTGCTGATTTGTGTGTGTTTTTCGATTTGTTGGCTGTTGTTGGGGCCTTTTGCCCAGGGGTACTCAGTGGTGCATGGGCCTAGTCTTTCTGTGGGGTCTCTTTAATATAAACATCATGGATGGCATTAGATTGTGGTGATTTTTGTGTGTTTTTCGATTTTTTGGCTTTTGTTGGGGCCTTTTGCCCAGGGATACTCAGTGGTGCATGGGCCTAGTCTTTCTGTGGGGTCTCTTTAATGTAAACATCATAGAGGGCATGGATCGCATTGGATTGTGGTGATTTCTGTGTGTTTTTCGATTTTTTGGCTGTTGGGGCCTTTTGCCCAGGGGTACTCAGTGGTGCATGGGCCTAGTCTTTCTGTGGGGTGTCTTGGATTTAAACATCATTGAGGGCATGGATGGCATGGGATTGTGCTGATTTGTGTGTGTTTTTCGATTTTTGGGGGTGTATAACTGATGTTCCTCTGTCTTCCATTGCTTTTAGGTGCACAAGAGTACCACCAGTGCCAGGAAGAAGTCCTGCAGCGGTGTGTGCAGCATAACGTCACGCGACGTCGCATGTGGCCACAGACAAGACAACTCTGCAACTCGTGCAACTGTGGCCTGCGGTTCTGACATCTGAAGAAGATGGCCCCAAAAAAATTTCCCCATAGCTCCTCTAGCAAGAAAGTTGCCAGAAAGGAGCAGAAGAAGCAAGTGGCGCCATTTACCAAGGGGACTGGTGTGCCGCCCGCCACATTTTTTGGGAAAAAAGTACGCCTGCAGCAGCAGCGGGGTCTGCTGGGGACCAAGCTGGGAGCAGCACCCCCGCTCCATTGGGCTCAGTGCCACCACCACCACGCCAACTTAAGTCCAAGCCCTTGAGTGCTGCAGAGGCAGCCAGTATAGTTGTTCAATCACCATCGACCAGTGATGTTGGCTCATCGCAAGAAAGTAGCAGCATCCCTCAATCAACACAGGTTGTTGTAACTCATCTGATGAGAGTTCAACAAACACAGTCGCAACAACAACCACCTGTGCAAGTAGTACAAGCCCACGTACATGTGGAAGGAGAGGCAGCACAAGGAGATGCGCAAGCAGAGGTGCATGGAGCGGCACAAGTGCCCACAATAGTCGTTCCTTCCGAAGTAGGGGCACATCCGGAAATCGACATTGAAGCCGAGGAATCATTTGAGGGAGCCACTCCTCCTGATCATTCATTGTCTTCCAGATCCCTAGCAAGTAAAAGATCAAGGATGGTGTCTACATCTTCTTCAAGCCCCTTCCTTCTGATGATATGGATCCAAGTTGGGAACCACCACTGCCGTCTGAGAGTGAGGCACACCATGATCTGACAAAGGTAGCTAAGCATAAAAGGAAGGTCCCCGAAAGTCTCAGAGTTATGGAGTGTGATGATGATGCTGAAGAAGAAGTGGCGTATACTCCTTCTGATGAAGACTCTCATGACAACGATGCAGTCATCATAGGCGTCACTCCAGCCTCAGCGGGCATGCAGCAAACAGACATTTTTACCCTATCCCGAAATGCTGCTGAGCGTGATGATGGCGACGTGACAACGGGACCACCACAAATGCAGTTAACTAGTATACCACCACCTACCGCTTCCATATTTTCTCGCCAGAAGGTACCTCAACCCACCTCGACCTCCATTTCCTCAATTAGTAGTGCTGCAAGTGCACAACGTAGTAAAGTTCGGCAACACACATCCTCCACTTCATCTGGCATTGGCATGACCAGTATCGCCTCCTCCGCCCCCCACAGACATTTGAAGTCCGCAGTTTGGGACTTCTTTAGTGTTAGCACAACAAGGGAAAACATAGCCATTTGTACCATTTGTAAGCTTGGAGTTAGTCGTGGTAAGCTTCGCACCAACTATGGTACCGGAGGCCAGAGAGGTCATCTTGAGAGACAGCACACTGTCAAATGGCATGCGCACCTAAAGGAGATCAAGGAAGCCCAAATTGCAAGTCAAAAAACTATATCCGTTGATGTTTCATCTGATGATGACGAGGAGGAAGAAGCGTCAAACATTTCTTCACTTATACCCAGTACCCCTGTCAGCAGCACACCCCCTGCAAGATATATGAGCCACACTAAGAGTGTGGGAGAGAGTGAGACACCAATGCAAAAAAGTTCATCATCACCGATCGTAACTGGGTCGAAGAAGTCATCATCTTCCCGTAAAAAATGGTCCAGGCCACCATTAGAAGCATGTTGTTTTCAGATGCGCCACTTGAACGCAACCACCCAATGGTGCCTCTGTATAACACTAAGCTGGCTAAAATGCTAGCGCTGTACCTTCTCCCTTTTTCTTTTGTGGAAGGGGTTGGTTTTCTTGAATTAGTGGCAACGCTCTGCCCTAAATGGAAGGTTCGTAGCCGGTTCTATTTTGCCAAAGTTGCGGTTCCAGCACTATATGAAGATGTGCCGGAGGTGATTGGGGCAGCTTTGCAGAAGAGTGCTGTTCACACTATACATCTGACAACAGATATGTGGACCAGTTCCGCAGGCCCTGATTACATGTGCATCACTGCACACTGGGTCTCTTTTTCAGAGGTTACAGCAAAGGTAAGGGCAGGTGTTGACCCGGACAACGTTTTTAAAGCTGCTCGGAAACATGCAACACTAGCCATGTTTGGCATGGAGACAAGTCATACAGGAGAAAACATTTTGAAGGAGTTTAACACAAAGGTGGTTCAATGGCTGTCCCCAATAAAACTCAAGATTGGTTATGTTTCCACGGATAATGGCGCCAATGTAGTTAAGGCCATGGATATGGGTAACTATTTCAGAGTGCCGTGTTTGGCGCACTGTATAAACCTGGTTGTCAAAAAATTCTTGAGTGAAGAAAGTCCAGTGTGCGAGTTACTGACCACCTGCCGAAGAATCTGCACACATTTCAACCATTCTTTTAAGGCCCGGAAGCATCTGAGGCGCCTTCTATATGATCATAACCTGCCAGTGAAAGCACTCATCCAGGAGGTGGCAACACGTTGGAACTCAACCTTCTACATGCTTGAGCGTCTGTTTGAGCAGTATTTCTTTACGCAGGGTGCAGCTATGAAGGACCTGAGGATACATGCGGAGCAATGGAAGCTAGTTCAAAGCGTGACAGACATGCTTCGTCCTTTTGAGGACTTCACGCGCGCAGTCAGCAGGGAGGACTGTAATTTGGGAAAAGCTATTCCATTGTTGCGCATGCTAGAGCACAAACTGAAGGCGGTGTCTTCTAGGTTTCAAAAAGATGAAGAAAAGCAAGAAGCTTTTGATTTGGCGGAGAAATTATTAGAGCGCCTACTTTGCGATGAACGTCTTCAAAATATCCACACAGAACAGCATTACATTTGTGCTACTATTCTGGATCCACGGTACAAAAAAGCACTGGCAGGCAGAGTATTCTTTCCTTTTGATGACGCAGAAGTTACAAAGTACAAACATTGGCTAGCTATGTCAGCCACTCGGTTTGAAAGAGAACGGCAGGAAATTGAAGGAAAAGGCAGTATATCAGCATCAGCATCAGCAGGCCATCCGGAGTCAAAAGAAATGGAATCCCCTTCTCCATCTGTGGCTGTGGCAGAATTGAGTGATTTTCCCTCTCAGCCGGGTTATCTGCACCAGACACAACAGTAACATAGTGTGAAGAAGAGGATTGGCTAACTGAGCTTGGGTTTGCTTCTGAAAAGGTCCCAGGAAAAAGTAAGCAAAGTGGAGGAACCGTGGAGAACCTTGAGTCGATGGTGCAGGACTATCTGAATGACTCAACAGAGGTCTCTCTTCATGATGACCCATTGGCGTATTGGCATGGAAAAAAGAATTGTGGCCAGAGATCACCAACCTGGCTATAAATTATTTGTCTTGCGCACTCGCAAGCGTGTCTTCTGAACGTGTTTTCAGTGCTGCTGGTGGCATTGTAACTTGCAAAAGGACCCGTCTCTCGCCCAAAAATGTGGAGAGGTTAACAATGATCAAGATGAATCAGCACCTCATAACACTAGATAACAAAGTACGAGAATACACGTAGGAAGAAGACGAGGAGGACACCAACTTAGATGAGGGAATTTATTCTCTGTTAGGTGACGTACTCCCGCCTGAATTCGCAGAGTATGAGGACGAACTCTTCTTCCCTGACACAGAGCCCTGAAAATGAGCCAATGAATCAATAACTTTCTTTTTCGTCCTTATTCACTTTTATTCCTGTGTGTCTGTCTTTCTTTGTTTTGGAAAATCTAAATAAAAAAAAAATGTAATCACCTAATCACAAAAATAAGCCCATCAGCAGAACTGTCTTCACTTATTTGCATATTGATTTGAAGGTGCCGCAGTCTATTCCTCAAGTTCACAAGTTCACAAGAACATGCTCCTCTATCCTCCTCCTTCAGACTCCTATTTCCCTCAAAGCAGATGGTTGGCTTATGCCCAATGAAGAAAGACTCTGCACTTGTGGGGGTGTTCTAATTCTTTGCGGGTGAGTTGATGGGTCTGGGGCCATTGCTGGGAAGGTCTAGTACCGGATAAAAGTGTTTTGGAAAAAATCCATGAGGAAAACGTTTTTGCATTTTCTGACATTTCGCTCACTATCATGTTTTCGGGGGCCTGTTTGGGGGTGTTCCTAATGTTTGGGGGTGGGTTTTGGGGTCTGGGTGCAACGCTGGCACAGTCTAATGTTGATTGCATTTGTTTTACAGGACATCCATGGTGGAAAAGTGGAGTTATGACCTAGCTGCACAGCGTGTTTGGACAGAATTGAAAGAAGGCCGAAAAATATTCTAAGTATGAGATTTTCCATTTTTGCTTTTTGCCTGTTTGGGGGTGTTGTGCTTTTTTGCGGGTGGGTTGGCGGGTCTTGGGTTTTTGCTGGGAAGGTCTAGTACCGGATAAAAGTGTTTTGGAGAAAATCCATGAGGAAAACGTTTTAGCATTTTCTGACAATTCGCTCACTACAGCGTTTTCAGGGGCCTGTTTGGGGGTCTTCCTGGTGTTTGTGGGTGGGTTTTGGGGTCTTTGAGAAACGCTGGGAATGGATACTTTTCATTGCAAGTGGTTTGAAGAAAATCCGTGGTGGAAAAGGGGAGTTAGGGCCTAGCTGCAGAGCGCGCGTGGAGTGATGTTGGGAATTTGCCAGGAAAATTACTAAGTCCCCATTTTTGTAGTTATGCTTTTTGCCTGTTTGGGGGTGCTGTGCTTTTTTGCGGGTGGGTTGGCGGGTCTTGGGGCATTGATGAGAAGGTCTAGTACCGGATAAAATAGTTTTGGAGAAAATCTATGAGGAAAACGTTTTTGCATTTTCTGACATTTCGCTCACCACAGCGTTTTCGGGTGCCTGTTTGGGGGGCTTCCTGGTGTTTGTGGGTGGGTTTTGGGGTCTTTGAGCAACGCTGGGTATGGATGCTTTTCATTGCAAGTGGTTTGAAGAAAATCCGTGGTGGCAAAGGGGAGTTAGGGCCTAGCTGCAGAGCGCGCGTGGAGTGATGTTGGGAATTTGCCAGGAAAATTACTGTCCCCATTTTTGTAGTTTTGCTTTTTGCCTGTTTGGGGGTGTTGTGATTTTTTGCGGGTGGGTTGGCGGGTCTTGGGGCATTGCTGGGAAGGTCTAGTACCGGATAAAAGTGTTTTGGAGAAAATCCATGAGGAAAACGTTTTTGCATTTTCTGACATTTCGATCACTACAGCATTTTCGGGGGCCTGTTTGGGGGCTTCCTGGTGTTTGTGGGTGGGTTTTAGGGTCTTTGAGCAACGCTGGGTATGGATACTTTTCATTGCAAGTGGTTTGAAGAAAATCCGTGGTGGCAAAGGGGAGTTAGGGCCGAGCTGCAGAGCGCGCGTGGAGTGATGTTGGGAATTTGCCAGGAAAATGACTAAGTCCCCATTTTTGTAGTTTTGCTTTTTGGCTGTTTGGGGGTCTTCTACTTGTTTCCGCCTGGGTTGACGGATCTGGGGCCATTGCTGGGAAGGTCTAATACCGGATAAAAGTGGTTTGGAGAAAATCGGAGCCGAAAAAGTTTTTGCATTTTTGCTCACTATCATGTTTTTGGGGGCCTGTTTGCGGGGGTTCCTGGTGTTTGGGGTGGGTTTTGGGGTCTGGGTGCAACGCTGGCACAGTCTAATGTTGATTGCATTTGTTTTACAGGACATCCATGGTGGAAAAGTGGAGTTATGACCTAGCTGCACAGCGCTTTCGGACAGAATTGAAAGAAGGCCGAAAAATATTCTAAGTATGAGATTTTCCATTTTTGCTTTTTGCCTGTTTGGGGGTGTTGTGCTTTTTTGCGGGTGGGTTGGCGGGTCTTGGGGCATTGCTGGGAAGGTCTAGTACCGGATAAAAGTGTTTTGGAGAAAATCCATGAGGAAAACGTTTTTGCATTTTCTGACAATTCGCTCACTACAGCGTTTTCGGGGGGCTGTTTGGGGGGCTTCCTGGTGTTTGTGGGTGGGTTTTGGGGTCTTTGAACAACGCTGGGTATGGATACTTTTCATTGCAAGTGGTTTGAAGAAAATCCGTGGTGGCAAAGGGGAGTTAGGGCCTAGCTGCAGAGCGCGCGTGGAGTGATGTTGGGAATTTGCCAGGAAAATGACTAAGTCCCCATTTTTGTAGTTTTGCTTTTTGGCTGTTTGGGGGTCTTCTACTTGTTTCTGCCTGGGTTGACGGATCTGGGGCCGTTGCTGGGAAGGTCTAATACCGGATAAAAGTGGTTTGGAGAAAATCGGAGCCGAAAAAGTTTTTGCGTTTTTGCTCACTATCATGTTTTTGGGGGCCTGTTTGCGGGGGTTCCTGGTGTTTGGGGGTGGGTTTTGGGGTCTGGGTGCAACGCTGGCACAGTCTAATGTTGATTGCATTTGTTTTACAGGACATCCATGGTGGAAAAGTGGAGTTATGACCTAGCTGCACAGCGCGTTTGGACAGAATTGAAAGAAGGACGAAAAATATTCTAAGTATGAGATTTTCCATTTTTGCTTTTTGCCTGTTTGGGGGTGTTGTGCTTTTTTGCGGGTGGGTTGGCGGGTCTTGGGGCATTTTTGGGAAGGTTTAGTACCGGATAAAAGTGTTTTGGAGAAAATCCATGAGGAAAACGTTTTTTCATTTTCTGACATCTTGCTCACTACAGCTTTTTCAGGGGCCTGTTTGGGTGTCTTCCTGGTGTTTGTGGGTGGGTTTTGGGGTCTTTGAGCAACGCTGGGTATGGATACTTTTCATTGCAAGTGGTTTGAAGAAAATTCGTGGTGGCAAAGGGGAGTTAGGGCCTAGCTGAAGAGCGCGCGTGGAGTGATGTTGGGAATTTGCCAGGAAAATTACTGTCCCCATTTTTGTAGTTTTGCTTTTTGCCTGTTTGGGGGTGCTGTGCTTTTTTGCGGGTGGGTTGGCGGGTCTTGGGGCATTGCTGGGAAGGTCTAGTACCGGATAAAAGTGTTTTGGAGAAAATCCATGAGGAAAACGTTTTTTCATTTTCTGACATTTCGCTCACTACAGCGTTTTCGGGGGCCTGTTTGGAGGGCCTCCTGGTATTTGTGGGTGGGTTTTGGGGTCTTTGAGCATCGCTGGGTATGGATACTTTTCATTGCAAGTGGTTTGAAGAAAATCCGTGGTGGCAAATGGGAGTTAGGGCCGAGCTGCAGAGCGCGCGTGGAGTGATGTTGGGAATTTGCCAGAAAAATTACTAAGTCCCCATTTTTGTAGTTTTGCTTTTTGGCTGTTTGGGGGTCTTCTACTTGTTTCCGCCTGGGTTGACGGGTCTGGGGCCATTGCTGGGAAAGTCTAATACCGGATAAAAGTGGTTTGGAGAAAATCGGAGCCGAAGAAGTTTTTGCGTTTTTGCTCACTATCATGTTTTTGGGGGCCTGTTTGCGGGGGTTCCTGGTGTTTGGGGGTGGGTTTTGGGGTCTTGGTGCAACGCTGGCACAGTCTAATGTTGATTGCATTTGTTTTACAGGACATCCATGGTGGAAAAGTGGAGTTATGACCTAGCTGCACAGCGCTTTCGGATAGAATTGAAAGAAGGCCGAAAAATATTCTAAGTATGAGATTTTCCATTTTTGCTTTTTGCCTGTTTGGGGGTGTTGTGCTTTTTTGCGGGTGGGTTGGCGGGTCTTGGGGCATTGCTGGGAAGGTCTAGTACCGGATAAAAGTGTTTTGGAGAAAATCCATGAGGAAAACATTTTTGCATTTTCTGACATTTTGCTCACTACAGCGTTTTCGGGGGCCTGTTTGGGGGTCTTCCTGGTGTTTGTGGGTGGGTTTTGGGGTCTTTGAGAAACGCTGGGAATGGATACTTTTCATTGCAAGTGGTTTGAAGAAAATCCGTGGTGGAAAAGGGGAGTTAGGGCCTAGCTGCAGAGCGAGCGTGGAGTGATGTTGGGAATTTGCCAGGAAAATTACTAAGTCCCCATTTTTGGAGTTATGCTTTTTGCCTGTTTGGTAGGGGTGGGCGGCCAGCTACGCTCCGTGCACGGAGTGCGCGTAGTGCCGTCTCCTACGCATTTTGCGTAGCGGGCGTAGCCAGGCGGCACTACGCGCGCTCCGCAGACGGTGCGTAGCCGGCCGCCACCCACCTCCCTCCCGCCCTCCATAAATATTCAAATAAAAGGATTTAAAGGTTTTAAAAACACTTACCTGTCCGCCGCGTCCCCGGGGCTCCCTCTCCCGTCCCTGGAATCGCGCCGCCGCCATTTCGGATACTAATGCGCATGCGCGGGCGGCCGCGCATGTGCATTTCTCATGAGAAATGCGCATGCGCGGCCCTGGCTACATTGTGGCACTGTTCTAGTGTACTGTCACCTGCTATATTCTCTATCGTACCGTTCTAATGCTACGGTAAGGACAAACAATGTTTCATTTTCTTTTTTTTCAGATGCTGCAACTGCCACTGTGTAACACCACAAGTACCACCGCAATGATCACATTTCATCCGCCCAGGATTGCCAACCTTAATCGCCATTTCGCGTGCAGCCAGCCCTGTGCCTAGCCCTATTTCCAAACACAAATTACAGGTAAGATAAGCGTTTGGGGGGAGGTAGTATAATGGAGTATTAGGAGAGACGAGAGAGTGACGGTCCTAGGACTATTGAATTCACTTACTCTGTGAGAGGCACTTAGTTTTGAAAACATTTGTGCCATTAGTACTTACACAACTTGAATCAAGATTCCAGTTAAGTTTCAGGACTGGTAAACCCCCACCCACCAGCCTCAAAAGCAGTGAAAAACACGTATGCTAAGATTAAGTTTAAAGTATATTTATATATCCAGTAACATATAAAAACTCCCGCAAGACCCAACCCAACCCACCCCCCTCCCGAACCCCTACGAATGTCCCTGAAAACTAAGTCCATAAAAGTAGAAAACCCAACTCCCAATTCCCACCTCCCAGAAGTCTTTAAAAAAGGGACAAGGGACAGTCTCCTCCTACTGGCTGCTGTTGACTTTTCGGGCCAGGTCAGCATGCTCCTTGCGGAGGGTCTCGAGCAGTGTTTTGGTGTTGAGGAGCTCCTGCTCGAGGTAGGAAACCCTCAGGGAAAGGCGGTGCATCCTTTTTTTGCAACTGCTGTGGGGGGCAGCCGTTTTCTTTGCTGCTCGGCGGTGGCGGGAGGCTACGGTACCCCGGCTCCGTACCGCTGGAGACCTTCTGCGCTGACTGGCTGACCCAGGGAGCACGGAGGAGGATGCAGGTGTCGCCGTGGATGTTGTTGACGTACTCGCACTTATGAATGCGGACGCGAAAGTTTACTCCAAAATAATGGCCACCTGATTACAAAAGACTACCTTTGCACTTATAGCACCTTGGCAACATGGCTTTGTTCCCAGCAGGGTGACCGCAGACCTTACAAGAGAGGTTATCTCAATCTTGCACATTGCAGAGGCTGAGGATAGAGAGATGGCTGTGGTCATCTTGGACGCTGAAAAAGCCTTTGACCAGGTGGCCTGGTGACATCTATGGGGGAACTTGGTAGACAGAGGATTTCCCTCTGGATTTATAAGGGCTATTCAGGCTATGTATTACAAGCATTATGCTCAGATTCAAATTATGGGTCATACTTCTAGGAGGGTGAAGATCGCCAGAGGCACACGCCAAGGCTGTCCCTGTTCTCCTATTTTATTTGCATTTTATTTGGATCCCTTCGTTACTCACCTCTTGCATAATCAATTAATTAAACCGGTTATAAGTCATGGCCATGAGACGAAAATTCTCGCATAAGCAGATGACATTGCGATAATTACAGCAGTACCTTGAGTGATTATCAAAGCAATTGAAAATATGGCAGAAACATTTGGGGAGAAATCCGAATATCTTTTAAATAAAACTAAAACACAAATTATATGTTCCTCCAAGTGCCGGCTACAAGATTCTCGTGTAACCAAGATAGCCACGTATTTAGGTGTTAAAAAAACAGCATGAATTAATAGTCTCTGGGCGGTCAATATTGACCCAGTGCTAGAAATAATAAATAGCGTGTACAGATGTATGAACAACCTCCATCTTGCAATAATTGGCGGAATCAATGTAATTAAGATGAATATATTCCCCAAGATTCTGTACTTAATACACGCAATACCGCTGGAACTCGCCGTCACCAAAATACATAGAATCAAGGCTATGTTCTCTAAATTTATTTGGGGATATCAAAAGGTATGGCAGGCTTGTAAATATCTGATGCTACCTAAAGAACGGGGTAGTTGGAGAGCTCCCACTATACAGTTATATTACTGGGGTACTGCCCTGCAACAGTTTGGAATTGTTGATCTCATTCAAACTGAAGAGACTGTGCAGCCAAGAATACCTACTATATATCAACTGGCTATAGAGGATGCTGCTGTGGGATTATTGTAATGACAAAGCGACCCAAACTATCATAAAAAACCTTGATATAAATGCATTGAGAGTGCGCTAAAGATGTGGAAAAAGTGGAAAAAATTGTCAAATCAGTAGGTATAATAAATATACATCACTTTGGCATGGTCAAGAAATGGGAGCAAGCGGGGATCGTATCATTGGCAGATTTATATTCTAATGAAGAGAGAAAGGCTTTTATAGAACTAGTTGAAGGGTTTGGTATATATAAGAACTCTTGCTTTAAGTACCTGCAAATACAGAACCGAATAAAAGGTCACCCCATAGGGCTCATTAAAATGGCATCGCTCCCTCTATTAGAAATTATGAGAAACCCAGAAAGCAAAATCAAGGATTTCTATCAAGAGCTACTAAAAAAATAAGCCAGATGATATAGCCAAAATAGAATCAAAGTGATCTGGTAAGCTCGAGGATGGAGGGGTAGATATAGACATGGTTTTGGAGATCGGGATAAAAGTTTTTATGTCAGTTAACCTCAAAACCCAACAATATAAAACGTTATACAATCTCTATTACACACTTGCCAAATTATTCGGGTGGGGAAAGAGACAGAAGGATAAATGCCCATGATGCCTGTTGGGCCCAGCAGATAGTATACATATGTTTTATTCTTGTGAAAAGCTGGGTTCCTTAAAAGAGGGTATTGAAAAGTTCTGGTTTGAGTTACTGAATAAAGAGATACAAATCACTTAAACTCTGATGCTATTAGGATATGACATACGACCGAACCTAGATTCAATGGAGAAGGGACTTTGTGTTTTTAACAATGGCGATAGCTCGCTTTCTGGTTGCTACCACATGGAAGTATAGTGAGCCACCCCCATAATATCAATGGCTATATAGATTAATATTCCTAGGTCGTCAGGAAATTTCTCTGTATAAATGTAAAGGTGTAAGGATTATGAGAAAAGACATGAATATATGGGATCCCTTGATAGCCTGGATTGAAAGAAATGATAGAAAAGGGATTGGATGAATATAAATAAGTACAGAGAAATTAAAATCAGGATGTACAGCAATAATGATGTCTGAATACCTAAAATAATTGCACATTACTAATTATGTTACTCTGGCCATTATGAGAGTATGAAATTTAATAAGTATGTGCAATGATGTTATATGATATGTTTAAGATGTCTGATATCAATTAAAAAAAAGCAAAGAGACATGGTATCCATTCTGAAATCTATAGTCATGAAATTGGGAACCTTTGGCTCTAATTGTGCAGGTCAATTGACTTCCTTGTCAAACTTTAAGCTGGCGTACTCATTGCAAGAGTCACGTCACACAGATGACAGTGATTGTACTCATTTGTCCTGTAACTTAGGTTCTCACATCTGACTCTTATTGAGGATATGTGTTGGAGGCATTGCTACGTTAACTGGACCAGTACATAAAGTTCTTGACATCTGGATAGTTGTTAGACATCAAGGGGGAATTCTATGCCTTGGGATGAATACTCCATGTAATTGGCTCAATTGATGGCACCCAAGTTGCATTGATCCCACCACAGGCAAATGAGAAAGCTTATCGAAAACAATACCACTCCATCATTGTCCAGGTGGAATGTTTGGCTGACATGTCGCTCTCCCACGTCTGTGCACTTTTCCCTGGATTGGCAACATGATACATATATCCTGAGGAAAAGAGTCATCCCCCATTTGATGTCTCAGCTGCAATGTGACCGTGCCTGGCTTGTTGGTAGGTTATGTGGCATGTGAATGTTGTGTTGTATGTTGAATGTATGTCAGTTATTGCTCTGTTCAGAAAACGAAACCTTTTTTCTGTGTTAAATGTACGAGACGCTGGATACCCCAACCAGCCTTGGTTACTGACATCACTAAGTAAACCTGTCACCCCTGCAGAAGTGCGGTTTAATGAGTCCCATGGTAGGATCCGCTGAGTCGTGGAGCGGACTTTTGGACTACTGAAGACCAGATTCTGGATTGCATTGGAGGAGCTCTCCAATATGCCCCATTGAAGGTGTGCCAGATCATCACAGCTTGCTGCATGCTCCACAACCTGGCTATAAAGAAGTGCATTTCACTCATACAGGATGACAAAGACCAGCAGCCACCAGTGAGGGAGGATCCCAGACTGGGACATGATGACAATGGTGATAATGATGATGGTGGGGTTTTGAGACAACAGCTTATCAACAACTTCTTCACATGAGTGTAAGTATGCAATGAGAGGAGGTGACTATCCCTAATTGGTTGTTGTTGTATTGCTGGTGGACAATTTGTATGTATGTTTGTGAGTGTCTGATAATTGTCCTGATGTTTTCTCTAAAATGGGTCTGTAAAATGTTCAGGTTAACATGTAGTGTTACCTTGACACCTAGCTAGTGTTCTGACTCACATTTTAATGCTTCAGATGACATAGTTTGCCAAATTGAACTAACTTAATCCTGGGTTCTTGACTGTGTTCTATGTTCTTCCTTATCAGAGTAGCCGACACGTGTTTCATTGTGATGAGGACTTTTTCAAGGCTGTTAATTTAAAATACATACATTACATATTTGTAGAGATTACTTATTTACATACATTTTAATTCAAGAGGTACGAGCCCAAATTTATACCAAACAAAACGTGCAAAGAGAGGCATGTATTAGAACTTGGTATTCTTAATCTCAAAGTGAAAAATAATAACCATGCATAGTGTTGTGATTGAAAACGTACAAAAAGCAAAGAAAAGATAAGAGAAAGTGTTTAACCACACCAAGTGATATCTTCTGGAATCAGACCTTAGAAGTGGAACAACTATCGAAGGAAGAAATTAGAAACCGAAAAGGGAAAGAGTTTCTTCATCCGTAAACACTATAGGAAAAAGTGTTGAAAAAATTATTAAAGACAAGAAATTAACTCTTAACTTCTAAGAAGCGATGAAGAGGTAAATCACGTATGTACGCACTTGCAAAATTTGTAAAAAAAATCCTTGGTGCCCTAAGGACTTAAATATTTTTAGAAACGTCGGAAGTTTTAGCAGACCTTAAAATCAAGAAGGTGAAAATATTATCAGGGAAGAGAAAGGCATAATAATAAAATAGAGTAAACAACATGAGAAAATGTTTCATGTTGCATATTATTTTTTAGAGGAAATGGATAATCAACTTCAATAGAGTACCCTTAGACTAAAATCTAACCAAGTACAGGCAATATATTAAACAAATTCTAACTGAATGAAGCCACCTGTTTCCTGATTTAAAAGACCTGCTCTAACTAAAACAAATATTCTGTTCCATTCCATTTGGATATATCCAGATATGTTACCACATACTAAAAGGTATTTAGAGTGGGTATACCTTGCAGAAAGCGTAAAAATGCCCCAAGCATTTAAATGGGGACAGCAAAGCAACACGAGCTAGAATCAGACTGGTTTGAAGGCGGTGAACCTACAATGTTACCATCAACACAAATATGTATATAAGCAAAGAGGAAAGAAGTTTAACATAAGGGATATAACAGTGAAATCGATAACATTCACAAGTGAATAGAGATATAGTGAAATCGGTAACATTCACAAGTGAATAGAGATATAGCGAGAACAATCATCCGTTACCGCTCTACAAGTGTCTCAGCATGTATGTGCCTCAGGTCCTGTGTTTTGGGACTCGTTTTTCTAAAAACCGCCCGGAAACCACATGAAAATAATAATAGACATAGAAACAAGAAGCAAACCAAGAGGCCCATATTAGGACCAATACAGCATTTTGGAACAGGAAACAAGATTTGCAAAAAACTCAAAAGGGTTAAGCAATCCAATTCACCTACACAAATCATTACAATTAATCCGTAGTGCATAACACAATGTTAAAAAGATCGTACAAAAATTGAGGTTGGATGTCAATAATGTCTAAAAAATCCTTATCAATAAAAAACTAGGGGCCAGATGTAGGTCATTTGATTTTACCGATTCTTAAATACCGAATTTTACCGATTCGGTATTCAAAAATCGGTAAATGATATGTAGGTAAAAAATCGGTATTTTTTACCGATTCGGTAAAAGTCGGTATCGGACTATCGGAAAATACCTAATCGGTAAGTACCGAATCCGTATTTACCGATCGGTATTTCCAATGCATTCCTATGGGCCAAAAGGCCCATAGGAATGCATTGGAAATACCGATCGGTAAATACCGATCGGTAAATACCGATTGGTAAATACCGAATCGGTATATTCAAAAACGGGCAGCAAACAAAAGTGAAACTTAACACAACAGCCAATCAGGTGCAACCACCCTCCCCCTTCCTACCAGGAAGTGGCTACCCAGGCAGCTGCAACTCATTAGAAGGTTCTGAAGAGGCAGTCAGAGCTGAGCTGAGAGACAGAGCAACAGGGAGAGATTTGTTTGGATTGAAATACAGAAATAATGGCAAGCAGCACAGAGAGCCAGAAGGCTGACAGAAAACACAAATTAAAGTTTAGCAGCATGAAGCTGCAGGTACTGGTTGAGGAAGTGGTGAGGGTACACAAACAGCTTTTTGGCAGGCTGTTCCTCACTGTAGCAGAGTCAGCCAAAAGAAACCTGTGGCTTGCCATAGGGGAGAAGGTGAATGCTGTGGGTGTGACCAGCAGGAGCCAAGAGGACCTTAAGAAAAGGTTTTACGACCTCAGGAGCCTCACCAAAAGAAAAATGGAAGAGATTCACAAGCAGGCTGGTGTGAGCGTTGGAGGCAGGAACCCTGCGCCCCCCCTGACTGACCTTGAGGAACTGGTGTCCTCCACCATCGAGCCTGACAGTGTCGTGGGATTAGGAGATGTGGACAGCTCCAAAATTGGAGACGGTTGCGTGTTGTGATACGGAGACGCCGACTTGAAGATATCCGAACTGACTGAACAGGCAAATGCCGTAAGGAGATATTTCTATGGTTGCCTACAAAGAATAGGAGGTGGGACCTTTTTCGACGACGCTGAATTAGCCTTGGAACTATATAAGGTTGAAAGTACTATTTGAGAATAAACAAGAAAATTAGACCCAAACCTGGGAACCGGTTGGAATATCCAGATTTCTGGTCCCACAGCAGTAGGATAACCTTACATAGAAAACCCCTAAATATATGGGATGATATGGTCAAAGGAATTTTTTGGAAATCTCGCAATACTTTGAAAGATAGATTGTGCCCTGAAGAAGTTCTGTTTGGCAGAACGAAACGCGTTGGCTGGTATCTTGTCTATAAGTGGACCATTAAAAGTACAATGAACTTTGCACATCACGACTCAGCGTTTCTATAAAAGGACATTTCAAAGGCTTATTACTCTCCTATGATTGGTGGAGATTTATTTTTGTAGCGGTGCTTTTCCACTCAGGATAAAAATAGACTTTTTCCCAAGTTTGGGTGGTGCTCTTGGGACAGGGAGCATATGGAATGTGCACGCTGGTTTATTGGAAACTGAATAATTTGGGGATATTTAGATTGGTGCTGTGTTTTGTGTGTAAGTGGTCCACTGTCCAAATTGTATTGCAACAAAAGCTCCGCCAGAGCTATTAAGAAAGGTAAGAGGCCTGCGCAGCATGACACCCCAAAGCAAACTGCTTCCCTTTAGCCTATGTGTACAGCCCAACCCCAGTCCACTACTGCTAGCACTATACATGAGCAATGCATTATGGGTAATGTAGTCAGCAAAAGTAGGACCACATGTAAGTGCACAGAAAACAGCAATGCATTGAAAGGCAATCACAGTAATGAAAGTGAAATGTGCAATGCATTTATTGTAGTGACTGTAAGACAATAGCACTCAGTGTACATACGCTTCTTTATACCTGGGGCCAACATCAGCCAGTGGGCCATCTGCCTCAGAAGGAACTGTGCCAGCGAGGGAGGAGAGTGGTGAGGCAGGGCCAAGCACCGCAGCAGCCTTGCAGGAGGGAGAAGACGCCACTGACCTCTCCATTGAGGATGACACTGTTCGTTCCCTTGTGTTTCACCAATCCCCACACCTTTCCCAAAGCCCCCCATTGGTGTTCTCACCTGAGAACTCCCCATCACGGTCCCTGACAACACCTGCTACCTCACCAGCCAGGAGGAGATATGTGGCCCCACTGAGAGTCATGCCGGGAGGTGAGGGTGAGGCACCAGCAGCCACAGAAGTCACTCCTACTGAACAGGTGTCCACACATCAGTCCAGCAGCACACGCAGGCGCCAACGCACTCCCAGTAGTGCAGGTCCACCTGGAGAGGGCACTGTATTCCGTGGCCTTGAGGGGAGCATGGTGCGCATCCAGCGCATGCAGGGGAAGTCCATTCAGGCCTGCCACCGCCAGTTCAGGATCCTGAATCAGCAAATGGGAGAGATGGGCAAGGGCATCAGTGCTTTAGTTGAAACAAACAGGGAGGTAGCAAAGACCAACACTGACATGACCTCCGCCATCAACAAAGTATTGGAAAAAATGGATGCCCAGGAGCAAACAAAGCACAGGGATGCACGTGTGCACAACAGGGCTATGCACCGGCTGGCCACGGCAACATCCCTGCTATGCCATTGGAGCGCCAACATGGAAGAAAGTGTCACGCAGAACACCGCGGAGGTAACCAGGGGCATGGACAGGATTACTAGTGCCCTGGAGGCCATGATAATCTCTCATACTGCTGGGGATCCTGCCCTGGACGTGGCAGACAACAGCAGCAGCCGCAGCTGCCTGGCTAGCGCAGTTGTTGAGCCACGCCGGAGCACCAGGCGCTCAGCTGAGCCTGCAGGCCATGCCGAAGGGAGTGAACCACACCCCAGTGGGTCTGCGAAGCGCGCCCGTAAATGACATTTACAGTGTGTGTGAGTCAACCTGGGACATTAGCAGTCCCCACATTCAAATACTTATTATTGGTCCAACATCAGTGCATTAACGTTGTTGCAACATAAAAAATACTTTTTTTCACATTCACAAGCTGTCTGTGTCTCTTTACTCACTCAGAAATAGTTGTCTGTTATCTCCACACGTCTGTATCTGCCATCACTTGGTGTTGACACTCCAGCAGGTTGTCTGTCAGGCACAGCATTGTCGTCGTCTTGATCCTCGTAGTCAGACAACTCCACCTCAGTACCTTCCTCACAGGCAAGTTGTGCAACATGGCACAGGCAGCAATTATCTTGCAGCAGATGATGGGGGTATACTGCCTTGCACCTCCACTCTTGTGAAGGCACCTAAATCTGCTCTTCCTGATGCCAAAGGTCCGTTCTACCACATTGCGGGTACTTTTGTGGGCCCGGTTATACCTCCTTTGGCTGGGTGTGGAGGGGTTGAGGTAGGGAGTGAGGATAAATGAACGTAGGGCATATGCACTGTCTCCTAAAAGGGAAATGGGAATACATTACTCACATGCATACTTGTGATTCTCACTGCATCAGGTATTGAAGGGGTCGCACACTCTGTCTTACCTAGGAGGTATCCTTTGCCAAATTCCCCTGCTGACAGCCGTGCATTAATGCCGCTGTTCTGAAAAATATAGGAGTCGTGGGTACTTCCAGGGAATTTTGCGACAAGGTCTGTGATGACGTACTTTGCATTGCAAATCACCTGGACGTTGATGGTGTGGCTTGACTTCCTATTGCGGTAAATGTATTCTGTGGCAGCAGGGGGACAAATGGGGATGTGCGTGCCATCAATGCATCCGATGATATGGGGAAATCTTGCCATCTGGTAGAACTCCGATTTGGTTTGAACCAGTTCAGCATGGGTGGATGGAAAAGAAATGTAATGCTCCATCCTATACAACATGGCGTCACGGAATATGTGAAAAAACCTTGAGAGGCTGCTCTGGGTCACCCCTCCCACCGCAGCAACCACGCTCTGGTAGCTCCCTGACGCCAGCAGGTGGAGGCTGCACAGCACCTGTACATGGGGTGGTATTGCATGTGCCCTTGGGGTGGGGTGCTGCAACAGTGGTTCTAGGTCCCTGATGAGCTGCAAGATGGTGTCTGGAGCCAACCTGTACCTCTGCAGTATCTCTTCCTCTGTGAGCATGAACAGGGTCACCCTCTGCCTGTAGACCTGCTCCTGTCTCAGCCATTCCCTCTCTCCTTCCTCCTGTAGCCATAGCCGTCTTGCGATGACATAAAATGCCGCCATTATGCAAACAGCATTGCATTTTGGGTCCATTTTTATAGGCTGCACCTGGTTACCACCTGATTTGAATCCATGATAAATACAGACTCTTAAATACCGAATTTGAAGCAAATTCGGTATTTCAGAGCCTCCCTACATCTCAATCTTCAATTTGACCTATTCTTATTTACCGATTCGGTATTTTACCGAGTCGGTATTTTATCGAATCGGTAAATTTTCCGAATCGGTAAATATTTCGAGTCTGTATTTTACCGAATCGGTAAATGTTCCGAATCGGTAAATTTTCCGATTCGGTAAATCTTCCGGGTCGGTATTTTACCGATTCGGTAAATTCACCGATTCGGACAATTTTCCGTCACCTACATGCAGATCACTCAATACCGGTCGGTAACGGCCGAAAATACCGATTTTCGGCCGTTACCGACCAACCTACATCTGGCCCCTAGTGCACTCTGACATTTGTGAAATAAAGCTACAACATCATCCAAAATTTTAGAATTTAGAGGTGACATAGCAAACTAGTTTTCTCCGACATCAATACGTGGTGTGGTCATTACTAATATATTACATTTAAAACATAAAGAATATAGAAGGGTATAACTAGTACCAATAAATGTGAAAGAAATAGAACTGGCAGAAAAGCATAGAGCCTCAAGATGTCACCAAAAGTCTGCCCATATATAATGATAAGAATAGCGAGAGCATAGAGTCCCAAGAGTATACACATTTGCACCCATTGTGATAACATCTGCAGTTGCTAATTCTCAAGTAATCACCGGAAAATATCACTTGGTGTGGTTAAACACGTTCTTTTATCTTTTCTTATTTGTAAGTATTTGATCACAACACATGGTTATTATTTTTACTTTGCACTTAAGAATACCATGTTCTAATACAGAACCTGAGATCAGCAATGCCCCTTTTATTTTACAATGCCTGGATGTTGTCCTCTCTGAAAACTACTTTAGTTTAATAACTGTCTCTATAAACAAGCTCAGGAAGTGAGCATGGGGGCATCATGTGCCCCCACTATAGCTTGTCTATACATGGGACAATTTGAGAAGATTAACATCTACAACGAGATGGCCCCCTTCCATGAAAACGTTTGAGCTTGGTCTCGATTTATCGATGACATTTGTTTCCTATGGAAGGGGGGACCAGGACTCGCTCAAGGAATTTATCCTTTGGTTAAATGCAGCAGATTGTAATCTTAAATTTACCGCTCACTCTACAAACAACAGAGTTGAACTTCTCGACATCTGGATGGAACATCGACACAAGGAGATTTATGTGTCACTTTACACCAAGCCTACTGCTCGGAATACCTTGTTGCAGTATGGCAGTTTCCATCCTCGCTATCAGCAAGACAGTATCCTGTTCAGTCAGTTCCTTCGGATTCGAAGGAACTGCTCCGACCTGACAGATTTTCTCTGACAGGCAGATATCATAAAAGAGAAACTCGCCTACCGCAGCTACACTCACAGATTGATCAAAGAGTCATTCAAACGGACCTGATATTTCAATTGAGAGACCATGTTTGTTCCCAAAGAGAAGAATCCCTTGGAAAAACTAGTTTGTGTGACCAGGCATTCGGATATTAACCACAAGCTGAGACAGACCATCAATTCTTGTTGGCACTTATTACATTCAGGCAATGGGGATGAACATCTCCCCAAACCCATCTTTGCCTTCAAAAGGAACAAGAATCTTAAGAACTACCTAGTGAAAGGTAAAGTACAGGACCCCCCAAAACTCAAACAGACTGCAATATGTGGCATCGGCACAGTCAAAGGCAACCACCGATGTGGCAATCGCCAGGCCTGCCCTAATGCCTTAGTGGGTGATAAGATTGAGACGACTGAACGGACAGTCTCCCTTACCAAGATGACCAACTGTTGTACTTCCAATGTTGTGCACATCATTCTCTGTCCGTGTAGTCTCATGTATGTCGGAGAAACAGGTCAAGAGGTCCGCATCAGGATAGGGGAGCATAAATCCAATATTCATATCAGGAAAACCTCAACCCCCTGGTTAACCATTGGCACAATAAAAAACACACGAAGGTGACCTTAAATGGTCGATCCTGGAGAAGTTACTAGTTCACCCGGGCCAAGATCCCCAGGGTGTAAGGAAAAAGAGAGACGTTT
Organism: Lissotriton helveticus; assembly: GCF_964261635.1. Lineage (NCBI taxonomy): Eukaryota > Metazoa > Chordata > Amphibia > Caudata > Salamandridae > Lissotriton > Lissotriton helveticus. Next base: position 521,895,680 of record NC_136061.1, read on the forward strand.
TCAGGATTTTTCTTCTCAATGCAGCTAGCAAGGGTCTGATTGAGAAGGGAGAACACCATCACCTAAACCTGCCTTGATCTCTTCTTTTGATATGTAGATCTGCTTAACCTTTTTCCCCCCGCTATGTATCATTTTGGGAGGCCCCTTATTTGATTTTGGATTTTGACATCAGCCTCCTGGTGTCTTGCACTTGGACGTTTTTATCCCTATTCGGTCATCCGTGGTCCATTAATATCTGACCACCGGCCTACTAACCGGAAATTGATTTATTGCGACTGTGCACCTTTTTTATGTCCTTATCACGATGACCCGTGCCTCCCTCCAGAGTTGTCTTTCGCCGAGAATTGCCGGTGAGTCCGCCTACCGCGTGAATTGCTCTTAGGCATACAGGGACCCTTGGCCCTAGAATCTTTGCCCCACTGCACCTGGCTATTTCACGTTATCCCGAGTGTATGGGCCGCTGCCTTTTTATCCAAACGAGGACTCCTTGGTTGCATACATTCACGGCAGCGGGGAGCATTCAGCTCACTCTCATCCCCTGTAGACATTGACGCTCCCGTGTCCCTCCTCCCTAATAGAACGCAGTCGGCTCTAGTGACCGTTATGCCCCTTTAATTGCCAACAATAGCCAGCACGAAAAATGGCATTATGTTTTATTAGACCATATGGGTGCTGCTTAGAAAGGCTGCCCCCTTGTTAGTCCTTTGCAGGATCCACGGATCAGAGGGCGTTAACTATTTCTGTCTACGGAAGCCCCCGTCTTCAGATTGAGAATCCTTGTGCTGCTGTCTTTCCTACAAAGATACTCTATACCTGGATCGTGCCTCTTTAAATATTTTTCTGGACACCTTTGCGGTAGGTACCGTTCTAACATTATCGTATCACGGATGGGCAGATTTGTTTATATAACACTCCCCCTCTTATCCCTTCCCTTCCTGTGTTGTCCTTGTTCAGTCTTTTTTCAGTCCTTTTTATTCTTTTTTCTTTCCCCTCTTCTTTTTCTCCCTTTTCCCCTTCCTTCCTCCCTTTCTTTCTTCTTTTTTCTTCTTTCCCTTTTCCCTCTTCCTCCTTCCTTCCCTTTCATCCTCCAAACTCGTTCTCACCTCTTTACTGTTTTTTCTCTATCCCCGTTTGAGTCTTTCTATTGAATTTCTTCCCTTTATCCCTCTTAGTTTTCCAGACTAGAGCGTCCTTTTTGGCTCCTAGCAAGGCCATCTGCCCGGTGCATTTCATGCTGCGTCTTACAGGCTGGTGGATATTAATCACTCTGCCCCCTGGTAGGCGTTGTTTAAAGATTAAATCGCACCCAGCGTTCCTCTCTAGTTCACCTTGGCTTCGCTCTCGAGCGTGGTGCTGGGACAGAATATTGCTTTGAGTTTATTTTTATTATGATTTTAATGTTTTCTTATACTTTTTCCACATCTAAAGCACACTGTTCACTTGCCCTTGTTGGACTAAATATCCTCCTCACGTTCTTTTCCCTATGGGTGCCTATCATGTTCTTCTTTTTTCACTGTGTCTAGTGTAAATGGAGCTGCACCCTAAACATCTTGATGAAAGTGTGATTGTGAGATGACCTTATATTATTTTGATTGTCTGTGAACCATTTGCCTGCACTATTCCAATTTTCATAGTTGATTTTTTATGCTATGTATTATTTCATAGCTGTCCCTGAGCGTAATAGGTATGCATTGTCATTATGAAGTTATTGAAGATGTTCTCTAAAAGAAAGATCAATCACTATTCTGAAAGTGTGTTCCCATATTTTGTTTCATTCACCTTTACATGATTCCTGTTGTCCCTCTCTCTCTTTATTCGTTGTATTGTTTCTCACCCTGAAGAAGGTGTAGCCCCGGCTGGGGCCACACATCGAAACGCGCGTTGGCGTTTTCTGTGAAGAGGAAGCGGGATCATGTCTACCCCTATTCCCCTTTACCATGATGAGCCGTATTATTCGGTCTCAGGACCATCTTGTGGCGTTGATTCATTTCTTGTGTTTGTGTGAATGTGATTAACTTGTGTGATTGAAATACTGAGCTGTGTGTTGGATGGTGGTAATTTTTGAAGTAACAAATGTGCAGTATGAAAGAGGAGTTTGGGATGATACATTTTGATATTCTCCGTTTTCGATGTTTTTATATGTATTATATGCACTATTTTAAACAAGAAATCCTTTTGAAATATGTATTAAAAATCAAATAAACTTTACATTTTTGCACTTATTGAAGTGACTGATCTCTGCATTTCCCTTGCTCTGGTGGCAGCGGGCTTAATTAAGGATCCCCTTCTGGAACCTTGTGTAATGTATTTGGGCTGGTAGTTGTTCTAATACATGCCTCTCTTTGCACGTTTTTATGTGATAAATTTGAGATTGCACCCCTTGAATAAAAATATAAGTAAATAAGTAATCTCTAAAAATATGTAATGTATATATTTTAAATTAACAGCCTTGAAAAAGTTGTCATCACAACGAAACACGTGTCGGCTGTACCAGTTCCACTCTGACCTGCCAGTCAAGGACATTTTGGATTGGACTAATTTGTGAAGAAATGTTGGTCTGTGAAATAGACAGATCAAAATAACTGTGTGTGTGAGTGCTCTGAACTGTAAATGTGTTTCTTTATGGAAATTCTGTTTCTATATATATCTGTATACACTGTTTAGGTGGCATAGTGTTAAATTATTTAAGCACACACGACCTTTGTATTTTATGTACCCACCTTTGCTTTATTGGGATTTGCAAGCAGCTTGCTTCTACCACTGCCACCTTGTTCTTTTACAAATCCCATCAATGCCTTGTGCTCCATACACCAGTCCTCAGTGTGAGCCATTTTGCCAGTATATTTCCACTCACTGTTAGGTAAGCAGAGTTCCAGGTGGGCTGCTTGTGAAGGGTGGGAAGAGTGTGTGTAGAACATGGCCGGATGGGAGATGTAGCCAAGCCTAACACTTCTCCTGCTACCCAGCCCCAACAGCCCACCAGGGACCATGCTTACCTGACAGTAAGTGAAAATGTATTGACAACATGTCTGACACTGGGGCCTGTTGTTTGACTTAACTGCAACACACAGGAGGGCCTTCTGCTCCAGGCACCAGTCCCCAGTGTCAGCCATCTTGGCAGCACATTACCAATTACTGTTAGGAAAGCAGAGTCCCTGGTACGATATTTGGGATGGGTAGGAAGGTGTGTGTCTGACTGAGCCTGATAGGAGTTGTAGTGACAACAAACACTGCTTCTTCCAACTAGCACAGACAGCTCATCTGGGCCAATGGCTACCAGACACTGTTGCATGGTGTTTGGAGCACAGGGCCTTGATGGGAGTTGGCTTCAAGTTCAACACCATGCACCAGTGTCAGCCACCTTGCCAGTACATGTCCCCTCACTGTGATGTAAGCATAGGAACAGAGGAGTTAGCAGGGCTGGGTGGGAGAATGAGTTTTTGAAATGGGTGCAACTTGCATCATGCCTCGTCTCACACACACCTTTCCACACAAATCCAAAAGCCGACCTGGAACTCTGCTTCCCTGGAAGTGAGTGGAAATGTACTTGCGAGATGTCTGACACTGATGACTGGTGCCTCTTTATCCACAACTCCCAGTTGAACATAGTTGTCCAGACATCAGTGCACACTGTCAGCAATTTTGTCAGTACATTTCCACTCACTAACTGGTAATCATGGTTCCTGGTGGGTGTGTTGGGCTGGTTGGAAGGAGGAGTATTTGCACTGACTTCAACTCCAATCATGCCCTGTCCTCCACACACCTTCCCAGCCATCCCAAACCGCACACCTGGGACTATGCCGTCGCTGACAGTGAATGGAAATGTATTGTCAGATGGCAGACAATGGGACCTGTTGTTTGTATGTTTTTTTTATTTGGAGAAGTAAGCACTGTTATCACAAAGCAGGTGTATAAACATTTAATACATATACAGCATGGGAGAAAAAAAACAAGAACAAAAAAGAGGGAGAGGGGTTACTATTATACATTCAGCAAATTAATAAACGAGTAAAATATAAGAGTAAACAAAGATATATATTGTTCCTTACTTAATCTATCAAGGGTCCCCAAATTGGATAGAACTTCTTCCCAGATCGGATAACTTCGCTCTTGACAATAGCCATCTCTCTCTCTCTAGAATCTCCCTTAGCGTTGCCCACCATTCTAAAGTTCTAGGGTGAGATTTAGATATCCAGGCATGGGCAACACAAAGTCGTGCTGTTACTAACATATTTGAAATTAGAGGTCTTAATCCTAGGTATACATCTGGCTTATAGCCTAGCATAATCGCTTTTTCTGCTAAATATAGATCAATTTTTAGATGATCAGCTATAATGCCCCGTATCTCCTTCCAAAAATCAGCTAGTTTGCAGCTATCATTCCACACTTGGCGTACTTACATTTATCATTTGTGTTTATGTTACTAGGATCTATCCACTTGTCTATACGTTCTGGTGTGTAATAAAGCATAAACAATGTTTTATCTGTTGCAACTTGAGGTTAATAGAGTGGACCCAGCTATCTAAATTACCTAATGATTCTTCTAAATCATCTGAACTAACATCTTGGCCAAGTAGCTATGCCCATTTAAGTGCTTACTTTGAATGATCATTCTCCCAAGTTCGGGAGAGTAATTGATACACCTTACTGACAGTCAATTTTGTTTCTGAGTGCATATATTGCAGTATATCTGATCCCATAGGTTGTTTTATACCTTTAAATCCCAGTAAGTAATCTCTTATCTGCAAGTATTTATAAAACATGTTTTTAGGAAGACCGAATGAAGTCTGCAAATCTAAAACCTGTGGAACCCAGCTGCATTATACAGATGGCTAAGTTGTCTAATACCACATCTATCCCAGGATTTTGCTAACACATCATGAAAAGTTTCAGGAAACATAGGATTACCCCATAATGGCATGTTAAGATGTATCAGAGGCATTGAGTGATTAACTGCAACTTGACGCCATATATAGGCTATATTTTTAAGAGTCTTAAATCTAACTCTCTTAAAGTAGTTTGGGTCATTTATTCTGTATATAAACATAGTACTATCATTACCAATAGCAAGATTATAGCAACTTTGTTGTCTTCTATCGTCAAGGAGATCTCGCAGACGTCCTACAAAAGAAGCCCAAAAATATCATTTAAAGTCCGGTAATTTGAGCCTACCCTGGCAGTAAGGAAGTTTTAAATACTTTATAGCACGTCTCAGCTGTTTACAGCTCCAAATGAAGCTATTATTGGCCCCCTCAAGTTTAAAAAAAATAGTTTGGGACTCTCAAAGGTATTGCCCTGAATAAGTAAAGAAATGTAGGCAAAACAATCATTTTTATAATATTGCAGCGTCCGATAATACTAATTGGCAATTTATGCCAAACCCTCATTTTAGAAATTGTTGATTTAAGCAGAGTATCATAGTTCAATTTTTTGAACTGCCGTATGTCTGAAGTAATCTGAACGACTAAATTAAGTAGCTGACGCACAAGCCCCAGTTATAGCCATTCCTGGTTGAAAGTTAAAGGCAGTCTGAGTTTTACTAACATTAAGCTTTTACCCTGTAAAATGACCGAATATGCTTGATTCAGTTTGGATTGCTTCTATTGCTTTTGCTGGGTCGATCGAGAATACAGCAATATCATCGGCATAAGCTATAATTTTCAGTTCGTCAGAGCCTAGCATAACTGGCGAGATAGATGGATTGTAAAACAAAGATTTAATGTATGGTTCTATAAATAATGCAAAAAGTAAGGGTGATAGGGGGCATCCTTGCTGAGTGCCCCTCAGGACCTTAAATGGTGCGGACTGGTAGGTTAGATAGATTAATTTGGCATTCGGGCACCTATATGGGCCTCTTATCCAGTCTTAAAAACAACCATTCATATTATATGCCTTGAGTGCAGCCCATAGACAGTCCCAAGTTACACGGTCAAATGCCTTTTCTGTATCGAGCATAATCATTCCTATGTCCAATTAGTTTTGGAGGCAGCATTAATAACAGTGTTCACATGTGCGGTCGTATCTCTTCCGGGAATAAATCCATGTTGTTGGGCTGAAGCAAGTTGTACCACAAAAGGTGAAAGGCGAATTGCCAATATTTTAGCAAATATTTTTGCATCAGCATTTATTAATGATATCGGGCGGTATGATCCACACTCTTCACTCGGCTTGTTTTTCTTTAAGAAAAAAACAATATTTGTCACAACCCAAGACTTAGGTATCGATTTTTTTACAGCGATATGGTTCTTTACTTTAAACACTACAGGAATTAGGCCGGCCTTAAAAGTCTTATAAAATTCAACCGGTAAGGCATCTTCACTGGCTGCTTTCCCAGAGGGAAGAGAATCGATAGCCACTGATATATCTTCCGCTGACATTTCTAAGTTCAATAAATCTGCCTGCTCTGTTTCCAATCTATAAGTTGTTTCATTAAAACTACACTTTTCAGTAACTGAGAAATGTTTCTTTATCAAACAAATTAGAATTACTGTATATGGTCTGGTAGAAGCCAGAAAATTGTTCGACAATCTCTTCAGGTTGTGTATAGAGTTGCCCGCCATCACCTATTATGCCCTTTATTACCTGTTCTGCACGTTTATCAGAGAGTTGGTGTGCAAGCACTTTCCCAACTTGCTCACCACATTCATACTGTAAAGTTTTATGTTTAATGTAATTTGCGGCTGTTCTTTATTTTAAGAACAGAATTAACGCTGCACGTTTTTCAATTAGAAGATGGTATATTTGGGAGTGTATGGGAGCTATCAAATGTTGAGTAGTACCTTTCATAACATTTTGCCGAGTAGCTCCCCTTATGTAAGCCTTAAGTGAATCCCAGACAGAGAAAAGAGAGGCAGAACCTTCATTGTCTTGTATTAAATTACTGATACTTTCCAACATGAATACTTTATATCTTCTATCTTTCAGCAAATAGTGAGCCAGCGAGAATTGGCAAGCTAGTTTAACAAATGAGCTAAGTGTTAGGGTCAAAAGTAAGGGAGTGTGATCTGAAACTATTTTAGGTCATACTTCTCATCTGGCTACTTTGAGGAGGGAGGCACAAGTAAAAAACATATACATTTTTTAATATGATCAATGTGGTGCATTATAATATGTATAACGGGGTGATGAAGGATGCAGTATCTGACAAACATCTTTCAAGCCGTGTAGTCTAGCCATTTCCACAATAGTCACCTAATTTTCCTCATTCTAACCGAAATTCCTTGATTTGTCGAGTCAATACTAGGTTTCATAGTGCAGTTAAAATCACCCATAATTATTTAGTCTCCCTGCCAGTCAAAAAGCCCCCTGGTTAAGGTCTCAAAGATAGATGGATCATCAGTATTGGTTCCATAGATAATACATAACACATATTTATGACCATTAATAAGTAGCTGCACTATTATCCACCTGCCTAAGTTGTCATAAGAGGCTCTAAGAAAAGTGTTGACTAGCCATTTATCAACCAAGATAGCAGCCCCTCTAATTGAGACTGACTGAGTTTGCACCCTGTTTAGAAAGCCTAGCGAAAGGAACACACTACTGAGGTATTCAAGCCACCACCCCCGCAACCTCATGGACAACCTTCCTTATGGTCAATTCCTCAGGTTAAGGAGGAACTGTAGCCGCAAGATCGATTACTTTGCTGAGTCAGACGTATTGATGGAACGATTGTTGGACAGGGGATACCCTAGGCGCCTCCTTAAGAAATCACGTAAGAGAGCGTGGTTCCGTCATAGGGAACACCTGCTAGAACCCAAACCAGACAAACTTAATGAAATGGACAGGATGACCTGTGTCACGACTTACAACACTTGCAGCACAGAGATAAAGGAGGTTATCAATAATCACTGGCATTTAGTTGCTGATGAGATTGGTATACCTGAACCTCCGATGCATGCCTTTCGAAAGGGAAGGAGTGTAAGGGACTTTGTCGTCCATTCACTTCTTCGAAAATGGAATCTGGAGAGCCAGACCACATTGTGGAATTTCCCTCCGGTGATGGGCCACACTAAGGGGCACATTAGGATGTCGGGCGGACTTTGTCCGCCCGCCACCCTAACGGAGAACGGGACCGTCTGCCATAAGGGCGGGGGTCCCGTAGGGGGAATTAGGATGTGCCCGCCACAGTTGCGGGCACATCCTACATGTTTAGCATTGTGGCGGGCGTTGCACTCTGCACCGCCCGGCAACAATGCTAAACATTTCTGAACGCATTTGCATATGCAAAACGGCAGGCACCACGCGGCGCCTGCCGCTTTGCATATGCAAATGTGATGGGGTACCATAGGTACCCCCACTGTGATCCTCCACCTCTGCCATCACCTGGGTGCCCAGCAGGGGGCCCCCACAGCACACACCGCTTGCCTTTCCGGGGCGGCATTGCCACCGCGGAAAGGCCCCTTATACCCACCATTGTAATATGGCTGGCGGTGTCCATTGGACACCGCCACCATATTATTCCCTTTCCGCCGCGGTCGCTAGCCGACCGCGGCGGTAAAGCAGGGCGGACGGTCTTTCCGTCCGCCACGCTCCCCCCACCATCCTAATACGGTGGGGGGGAATCCGGGCAAAGGTGTCGGGCGGATTGCCTCCGCCAGGCCAGTGGTGGCTATCGCCAGCCTGGCAGAGGCAATCCGCCCGACATCATAATGGGCCCCTAAGTGTGGCTCTTGTAAGGCTTGTACGATGACAGTTGAACTTAAACAATGTACATACATTGACCGCACCCACATCTTACAACTTCACACCAACTGCAACTCGATGGGTGTAATATACGCCATCCTTTGCCCATGTGGATTCATGTACGTAGGCCAGACTGTACAGAAATTTAAGGCCCAGATAATGCAGCACTGTAGCAGAATCCGCTGCAGAGTTCAAGCGGCACCACTTATAGAACATTTTGAAAGGTTTGGCCACCCACCGGAAAGCCTTAGATGGTTGGTGATTGAAAAGGTGACGAAAAAACCCACGAGGTGGTAATTTTGCGAGCACCCTAAACACTAGAGAGTGTAAGTGGATGCACATTTTTGATACAGTCAATAGGGGCCTGAATGAGTATGAGTAGGTCATGAGACAAATGGCCTCTCTGTATAATGGCTAAATATAGGAGTCTGGTCTCGCTAGTTTAGTCTCTAGCCCACTACAGCCATGAGCTGTTCCACTTTCATATCTATACACATATGTCTTTGTATGACAATCTGTGAGCGCTTTTTGCGGGATTAACTGACAATGGCTAACATACTGTATATATATTCATGTACACATGTAACAATGCATATCACAGTCCTGCATTGGTATATGTTTTCTGACCCCAAGCATATGTTGGTGCTTCAATCACGATTTGATCCGCCCCTTGTAATTAGATTGGCCAGGTGATGTAATGTTTTATTGTGACCAATATATTGCATTCTTTATGTGTATGGATAAAACCAATCGATCTCCCAACGCTCACTGAAATGTATACATATTCTCCAATACGATGGATCATGTATTTCTTAATTTAAAATACGTTCCCTGTATAAGTTACTCTTCCATGTAACCAACTATAGGTACCGCTTTTCGGAGAATAAATATTGTTATGTTTCGCCATTGTCAATATGATGCTTTATTGGGACCATAACTGGCATTCTTTGTGAATCTAGCTGTTAATGTTGTATGCCTTACATGTACTGCTGGAGATTCATTTTTGTAAATAATGTTAATGTACATATGATGTCACCCTTCTTATCTGTCTACTTTGTTTCTACACTTTCTTCTATTAATTTGAAGTGCCCGTAGTATCTGCTCACTCTCCATACGAGCGGAGGTAACGGGGCTCTCTAACAAGCGTGCACGTTACGCATCGGTTATTTAATTTGGAAGCGGGTCCTACATCGGGTTGTCATTCAGACGGAACCCATGGAGACTGGCACAGGGTACTTGAACAGGTTAGTGTGGACTTAGGGGCATATTATCAAGTAAGGGCATTACATTATCACCCCTTTTATTGGCAGGAAACTGCCGATAAAGCGGCAATAATGGGCTTGATAATATGCTCTATGAATTTCAATCGAAGCCCATGTTAGATGTCTTCACATCTAACATGGGCTTCGATTGGAATTCATAGAGCATATTATCAAGCCCATTATTGCTGCTTTATCGGCAGTTTCCTGCCGATAAAAGCGGCGATAATGTAACGCCCTTACTTGATAATATGCCCCTTAGTTTTTTAGACATTAGACTACGTCCGCTCCTTAGCGTAGCCTTTTAACTTATAGCGCTCTTGGCTCCTTTTGTCTCCCTGCAGAATCAGTAACTGCTTTTGGCTGGCTGGCGGTGAATTGAGATTATCCCGCTTTCGCTTGGCTCTCTCATCCTGCTAAATTGATCGGGTGAGTGAATATTTCTCACTATCTTGGGCCATGTTGTTTGCGTTACAATTGATGTAGTGTTAGTTAGTTGGACCTTGCACTTATGTTTGTTTGTATGCTTATTTTTAGAAACCTTTTGGAATTATTTTCCAATCAGGAGCTTCTTCAGTAAGTTACATTAGAAATCAGCTCATTGGAGCATTTTGGCACGACATTTACGGGTGAGTGCCCTTTGTGTAGTACACACGTGATGGTGTAATCTCTGTCTTGCGCCCGAATGATGTGGGCACTAATCCTTATGCTCTTCTGTTCTAGGTTGCTCACCCTACTGCTGGGGGTGTGTGTTCCTTCAACCTAGGTAATGTACCCAAACCCCAAGGTTTTTTAGTTGGCCTTTTAAGTCTATTTAAGAGTGGATTTTGACTGATATGGTTACACCCCAGGTCCCCACCACCCCGTCCTGAGGAGCACTCATTGCTGAGGTGTTGACTCACCCCTACCACGCCAGGGTCGAAATGTCGACGATCCCCCCCCCCCAACTGGGGCCTGCACCCCTGCTTCTGACCCCCGCCCTTTAACCATTTGCACAGATGCTGTGTCACTGTGTCAAATAACTGCAGTAATTTATTTTGGAAATAATGTTTGGGGCAGGCCTTTGATTTTGCTAAGAAGTTTTGGACCTTAGCACATTATAATCTAGCAAATTATTTTTTTTAACTTTTCTAAATCCTTTCTTTCCCCTCTCACATGAGCACTTATCTATGCACCATTCTTCACTGCACCTGGCAGTAACCCCCAGCGTTTACTGAACTTTAAATATTGATGTAAATAAACTGCAATTTATTTTGCCCGACTAAATTGTGTACAAAGTCATTTTTGGGTACTGCGTAATTACACATGCATTTGGCTTGCTTCTTCTTCTTTTTCTCTTGCAGGATTGAACCGCATATGAATCGTAAATTATTCACATTTAATGTTTGGTTTAAATTATGTCTAGGACCACTATTGTTTTCTTTACCACATTGACACCCAGGTCCTTGGACTGCTTCTGGGTATAGCCCCGTTACTTTAATGGTTATAAAGTCTTAGGAGGCTGGTGGATTTGGAGACTTCCATTTGTCAAGAGTTTGCTGCACCTCTTGGTATTTGTAGCACAGGGCCATGATGGTATTTGGATTTGAGTTCAACACCATGTAGCAATGTCAGACATCATGCAAGTATACTCCCCCCACACTGTCACATAGCCATATGCCTATATGAAGTATTTGGAATGGGTGTGAGGAGGAGTGTTTGCTGTCACTACAACTCCCATCAGGCATGATTCCACACACACACTTTCCCACACAGCTCAAACAGCACACCAGAAAGAGTGGTGATCAGACAATGTGGAGTAGTGTACTATCAAGATGTCTGACACTGTTGCTTGGTCTCTGAGTTGACCACAACTCCCATCATGGCCTTGTGCTCCAAACACCAGTCCCCAGTGTCAGTCATCTTGCTAGTACATTGCTACTCATCGCCAGGGACAGCATAGTCCCAGGTGTGCTGTTTGAGCTGGGTGGGAAGGTGTATGTGGGACAGAGCCTGATGAGAAATGTAGTCACTGCACACACTCCTCCTCCTAGGCAGCCCAACCAGGTCACCATGGAGATCATACTCTAATTAGTTAGTATGTCTTTTGTCCAGCCGGACAAGAATTTATTTTTCAAAAAAGAGCAAAAATAAAGAGGTGTTTCAAACACTAGATGACAAGTGGGCACAGCCGTGACCCACAGAACATTGAGACACAACAACGAACACAGAATGGCCAAAGGGCAAGGTTAGATATGTCTGTACACTTATGTATTAGAATTTTACAGACTTGAATCATTACTTTTTACACCATTTCACATTACAATATTGCTTAATCATATTGCATATGGCGTATGGGTGTCGACGACGTTTCGATGCCAACACTAGATACTAGGCATCATCCTCAGGACATTTAGATCAATCATTGTTGTCTTAAATGATACAATTATACAAAGCCTTTATCGCATTACTGTGTTGAAATTGTAAACGCGCTTATGAGCAGGCGTGATGACTTGCGTGTATTACAGGTACGGGTGCGGTTGCTCGCATTTAGTTAGGTGGTCAACCAGCTGATGGGACCGTGAAGGTTGTAAAGCCCGCTCAAATAGGGAGATGTCGGGTCCAAACAGGTGCGTGATCGCATGATTTCTGATGCGGGAGCACAATGGCTTATCCGGCTGCACACAACGGCTTATCCGTATTAACCCGTATATTATATATATATATAATTCAGGTTTATATCACTGTAACAAGAAGAAGGGGGTCACAGATGCGCAAGTCTCTCTCCATCTCAAGGGCCATTGGCCCTTTTGTCTGTGTAGTGAGTAATGGGTGGGGGATGGGTGGGTGGTTGGGGGGCACAGGGTTGGGTGGGGGGGCAGTACTGGGTATGGTGGTAGGTAGGGGTTTAATTGGAGGTTGTGGGTGGTGGAACGTTTGGGGGGAGGCCAAGCTGAGGGGGGTTAAACAGAAGGCTAAACAAGAAAAAAGGAAATCAGAAACATGTTTTTTTAATGGAAATATCAATAATGAGCTGCTAGATCAGCAATGGCTAGATAAGAGGTAAAGTGTCCAAAATATGGATACATTCAGGCTTTGTTCATCTAATATTGGTGGTTTAAATGACAGGAAAAAAAGGGAAAGGGTATATGAGATACTTAGAACACTGAACCCAGATCTAATATGTTAACAAGAGACACACATTCCATGGCATAATAAAGATCTCTTAGAGATTAGAGGTTATTGCTTGGTGACATGCTCCTTTCAGACTACCATGATCAGAGGGGTTGCTATATATACCAGACAACGGAATGGGTTGGCAGTGCGATCAGCAGCAGATTATTGGGAGCGCTGGGCTTTAGTAGAATTTTCAATTGGGCTGACAGTTGTGAATGTTTATGGCTCTAATTTAGATGATGTGGGCATTTGGGATGAACGGGAAATAGAACTAGCTAATTGGCCCCAATGATTGGTAATGTGTAGTGATTATAATATATATTGGATGTGATTAATACCCAGAACCAGATATATGTAGGAAGGAAGCGAACGGTTTATTGGCCAATTAGGGCACTTAAAGATAGCCATGGCCTGTGCGATGTATGGGCAGCAAAACAACGAAAAGACCCCGGATTTACATATTTCTGCCATCCACACAGGGAAATTTAAATGACTGGATTACTTTTTAGCCTCACATTTACTGGTAGGTAGCTTAGATATTATAAAACTGCCCCAATTATACTCTGATCATAATCCCCTGATCTTGGAGGTAAGGGGGACGACGCCTGTTAGGCAGAGGACCTCATTGTCATTTGATAAAAAGCTATTGATGGATGAAGAATTTTGCACATATATCAAGAAATGGGTTCAATTCTTTGATAGAAACATATACTGTGCCTCCCAAGAGGTGGTATGGGATACTTTTAAGGCTGCCTTGAGAGGTGAGATAATTGGGTTTGTAGCTCATACCCGGAAACAAAGTAAGGCACAATCTGATCAACTAATTAGTAAAATGTCTGAACTTGAGGCAGAACGTGTTCAAATAATAAATAAAGGTGGCTCTGAGAGCTTATTGGGCGAACAAATGTTTAAATTAGCCATAGCCAAATGGGAAATAAATGCACACTTTCAGACTAAAGTGGCTCAGATGTTCCAAGCTTACCGAGGGGAACTATATGAGTATGGGGAGGCTACGGGGCGGCTTCAAGCTTTAAGAACAAGGCAGAAAGTCGCCAGGAACAATATCTTAAGAATTTGGGGTAGAAATAATCACTTAGTCTCCGGCCCACAGAAAATGACTAGGTATTTGAGGAATTCTAGCAGTCTGTATCAGCCGGGGGAATGCTTGGAAGAACATGGTGAAATAGGGGATGAGCGACCTATGTTACCAAGATTAGATACTGAAGCCGCTTTAGAATTAGAACAAGAAATAACCATAGGAAGCACTGGGATCCCTTGCTCTGGGGAAAGCTACAGGTCCTGATAAAATTCCTGTTGAAGTTTATAAAATGTTATCATCTCAAATACTCCCCATTATGTAAGGCTTATTCATGGGTATACAATATAGAGGGATTCCACTCGCATTGTGGCAGAGTACGGATGTGGTTGTCTTTCTTAAGAAAGACAAGCCATCAGAAGTGCCATCTTCTTTCTGCCCAATATCACTTATGAATGCGGATGCGAAAGTTTACTCCAAAATAATGGCCACCTGATTACAAAAGACTACCATTGCACTTATATCACCTTGGCAACATGGATGTGTTCCCAGCAGGGTGACCGCAGACCTTACAAGAGAGGTTATCTCAATCTTGCACATTGCAGAGGCTGAGGATAGAGAGATGGCTGTGGTCATCTTGGACGCTGAAAAAGCCTTTGACCAGGTGGCCTGGTGACATCTATGGGGGAACTTGGTAGACAGAGGATTTCCCTCTGGATTTATAAGGGCTATTCAGGCTATATATTACAAGCATTATGCTCAGATTCAAATTATGGGTCATACTTCTAGGAGGGTGAAGATCGCCAGAGGCACACGCCAAGGCTGTCCCTGTTCTCCTATTTTATTTGCATTTTATTTGGATCCCTTCGTTACTCACCTCTTGCATAATCAATTAATTAAACCGGTTATAAGTCATGGCCATGAGACGAAAATTCTCGCATAAGCAGATGACATTGCGATAATTACAGCAGTACCTTGAGTGATTATCAAAGCAATTGAAAATATGGCAGAAACATTTGAGGAGAAATCCGAATATCTTTTAAATAAAACTAAAACACAAATTATATGTTCCTCCAAGTGCCGGCTACAAGATTCTCGTGTAACCAAGATAGCCACGTATTTAGGGGTTAAAAAAACAGCATGAATTAATAGTCTCTGGGCGGTCAATATTGACCCAGTGCTAGAAATAATAAATAGCGAGTACAGATGTATGAACAACCTCCATCTTGCAATAATTGGCAGAATCAATGTAATTAAGATGACTATATTCCCCAAGATTCTGTACTTAATACGCGCAATACCGCTGGAACTCGCCGTCACCAAAATACATAGAATCAAGGCTATGTTCTCTAAATTTATTTGGGGATATCAAAAGGTATGGCAGGCTTGTAAATATCTGATGCTACCTAAATAACGGGGTAGTTGGAGAGCTCCCACTATACAGTTATATTACTGGGGTACTGCCCTGCAACAGTTTGGAATTGTTGATCTCATTCAAACTGAAGAGACTGTGCAGCCAAGAATACCTACTATATATCAACTGGCTATGGAGGATGCTGCTGTGGGATTATTGTAATGACAAAGCGACCCAAACTATCATAAAAAACCTTGATATAAATGCATTGAGAGTGCGCTAAAGATGTGGAAAAAGTGGAAAAAATGTGTCAAATCAGTAGGTATAATAAATATACATCACTTTGGCATGGTCAAGAAATGGGAGCAAGCGGGGATTGTATCATTGGCAGATTTATATTCTAATGAAGAGAGAAAGGCTTTTATAGAACTAGTTGAAGGGTTTGGTATATATAAGAACTCTTGCTTTAAGTACCTGCAAATACAGAACCGAATAAAAGGTCACCCCATAGGGCTCATTAAAATGGCATCGCTCCCTCTATTAGAAATTATGAGAAACCCAGAAAGCAAAATCAAGGATTTCTATCAAGAGCTACTAAAAAAATAAGCCAGATGATATAGCCAAAATAGAATCAAAGTGATCTGGTAAGCTCGAGGATGGAGAGGTAGATATAGACATGGTTTTGGAGATCGGGATAAAAGTTTTTATGTCAGTTAACCTCAAAACCCAACAATATAAGACGTTATACAATCTCTATTACACACTTGCCAAATTATTCGGGTGGGGAAAGAGACAGAAGGATAAATGCCCATGATGCCTGTTGGGCCCAGCAGATAGTATACATATGTTTTATTCTTGTGAAAAGCTGGGTTCCTTAAAAGAGGGTATTGAAAAGTTCTGGTTTGAGTTACTGAATAAAGAGATACAAATCACTTAAACTCTGATGCTATTAGGATATGACATACGAACGAACCTAGATTCAATGGAGAGGGACTTTGTGTTTTTAACAATGGCGATAGCTCGCTTTCTGGTTGCTACCACATGGAAGGATAGTGAGCCACCCCCATAATATCAATGGCTATATAGATTAATATTCCTAGGTCGTCAGGACATTTCTCTCTATAAATGTAAAGGTGTAAGGGTTATGAGAAAAGACATGAATATATGGGATCCCTTGATAGTCTGGATGGAAAGAAATGATAGAAAAGGGATTGGATGAATATAAACAAGTACAGAGAAATTAAAATCAGGATGTACAGCAACAATGATGTCTGAATACCTAAAATAATTGCACATTACTAATTATGTTACTCTGGCCATTATGAGAGTATGAAATTTAATAAGTATGTGCAATGATGTTATATGATATGTTTAAGATGTCTGATATCAATTAAAAAAAAGCAAAGAGACATGGTATCCATTCTGAAATCTATAGTCGTCAAATTGGGAACCTTTGGCTCTAATTGTGCAGGTCAATTGACTTCCTTGTCAAACTTTAAGCTGGCGTACTCATTGCAAGAGTCACGTCACACAGATGACAGTGATTGTACTCATTTGTCCTGTAACTTAGGTTCTCACATCTGACTCTTATTGAGGATATGTGTTGGAGGCATTGCTACATTAACTGGACCAGTACATAAAGTTCTTGACATCTGGATAGTTGTTAGACATCAAGGGGGAATTCTATGCCTTGGGATGAATATTCCATGTAATTGGCTCAATTGATGGCACCCAAGTTGCATTGATCCCACCACAGGCAAATGAGAAAGCTTATCGAAAACAATACCACTCCATCATTGTCCAGGTAGAATGTTTGACTGACATGTCGCTCTCCCACGTCTGCGCACTTTTCCCTGGATTGGCAACATGATACATATATCCTGAGGAAAAGAGTCATCCCCCATTGGATGTCTCAGCTGCAATGTGACCGTGCCTGGCTTGTTGGTAGGTTATGTGGCATGTGAATGTTGTGTTGTGTGTTGAATGTATGTCAGTTATTGCTCTGTTCAGAAAACTAAACCTTTTTTCTGTGTTAAATGTACGAGACGCTGGATACCCCAACCAGCCTTGGTTACTGACATCACTAAGTAAACCTGTCACCCCTGCAGATGTGCGGTTTAATGAGTCCCATGGTAGGATCCGCTGAGTCGTGGAGCGGACTTTTGGACTACTGGAGACCAGATTCTGAATTGCATTGGAGGAGCTCTCCAATATGCCCCATTGAAGGTGTGCCAGATCATCACAGCTTGCTGCATGCTCCACAACCTGGCTATAAAGAAGTACATTTCACTCATACAGGATGACAAAGACCAGCAGCCACCAGTGAGGGAGGATCCCAGACTGGGACATGATGACAATGGTGATAATGATGATGGTGGGGTTTTGAGACAACAGCTTATCAACAACTTCTTCACATGAGTGTAGGTATGCAATGAGAGGAGGTGACTATCCCTAATTGGTTGTTGTTGTATTGCTGGTGGACAATTTGTATGTATGTTTGTGAGTGTCTGATAATTGTCCTGATGTTTTCTGTAAAATGGGTCTGTAAAATGTTCAGGTTAACATGTAGTGTTACCATGACACCTAGGTAGTGTTCTGACTCACATTTTAATGCTTCAGATGACATAGTTTGCCAAATTGAACTAACTTAATCCTGGGTTCTTGACTGTGTTCTATGTTCTTCCTTATCAGAGTAGCCGACACGTGTTTCATTGTGATGAGGACTTTTTCAAGGCTGTTAATTTAAAATACATACATTACATATTTGTAGAGATTACTTATTTACATACATTTTAATTCAAGAGGTGCGAGCCCAAATTTATCCCAAACAAAACGTGCAAAGAGAGGCATGTATTAGAACTTGGTATTCTTAATCTCAAAGTGAAAAATAATAACCATGCATAGTGTTGTGATTGAAAACGTACAAAAAGCAAAGAAAAGATAAGAGAAAGTGTTTAACCACACCAAGTGATATCTTCTGGAATCAGACCTTAGAAGTGGAACAACTATCGAAGGAAGAAATTAGAAACCGAAAAGGGAAAGAGTTTCTTCATCCGTAAACACTATAGGAAAAAGTGGTGAAAAAACTATTAAAGACAAGAAATTAACTCTTAACTTCTAAGAAGCGATGAAGAGGTAAATCACGTATGTACGCACTTGCAAAATTTGTAAAAAAAATCCTTGGTGCCCTAAGGACTTAAATATTTTTAGAAACGTCGGAAGTTTTAGCAGACCTTAAAATCAAGAAGGTGAAAATATTATCAGGGAAGAGAAAGGCATAATAATAAAATAGAGTAAACAACATGAGAAAATGTTTCATGTTGCATATAATTGTTTAGAGGAAACGGATAATCAACTTCTATAGAGTACCCTTAGACTAAAATCTAACCAAGTACAGGCAATATATTAAACAAATTCTAACTGAATGAAGCCACCTGTTTCCTGATTTAAAAGACCTGCTCTAACTAAAACAAATATTGTGTTCCATTCCATTTGGATATATCCAGATATGTTACCACATACTAAAAGGTATTTAGAGTGGGTACACCTTGCAGAAAGCGTAAAAATGCCCCAAGCATTTAAATGGGGACAGCAAAGCAACACGAGCTAGAATCAGACTGGTTTGAAGGCGGTGAACCTACAATGTTACCATCAACACAAATATGTATATAAGCAAAGAGGAAAGAAGTTTACCATAAGGGTTATAACAGTGAAATCGATAACATTCACAAGTGAATAGAGATATAGTGAAATCGGTAACATTCACAAGTGAATAGAGATATAGCGAGAACAATCATCCGTTACCGCTCTACAAGTGTCTCGGCATGTATGTGCCTCAGGTCCTGTGTTTTGGGACTCATTTTTCTAAAAACCGCCCGGAAACCACATGAAAATAATAATAGACATAGAAACAAGAAGCAAACCAAGAGGCCCATATTAGGACCAATACAGCATTTTGGAACATGAAACAAGATTTGCAAAAAACTCAAAAGGGTTAAGCAATCCAATTCACCTACACAAATCATTACAATTTATCCGTAGTGCATAACACAATGTTAAAAAGATCGTACAAAAATTGAGGTTGGATGTCAATAATGTCTAAAAAATCCTTATCAATAAAAAACTAGGGGCCAGATGTAGGTAATTTGATTTTACCGATTCTTAAATACCGAATTTTACCGATTCGGTATTCAAAAATCGGTAAATGATATGTAGGTAAAAAATCGGTATTTTTTACCGATTCGGTAAAAGTCGGTATCGGACTATCGGAAAATACCGAATCGGTAAGTACCGAATCGGTATTTACCGATCGGTATTTCCAATGCATTCCTATGGGCCAAAAGGCCCATAGGAATGCATTGGAAATACCGATCGGTAAATACCGAATCGGTATATTCAAAAACGGGCAGCAAACAAAAGTGAAACTTAACACAACAGCCAATCAGGTGCAACCACCCTCCCCCTTCCTACCAGGAAGTGGCTACCCAGGCAGCTGCAACTCATTAGAAGGTTCTGAAGAGGCAGTCAGAGCTGAGCTGAGAGACAGAGCAACAGGGAGAGATTTGTTTGGATTGAAATACAGAAATATTGGCAAGCAGCACAGAGAGCCAGAAGGCTGACAGAAAACGCAAATTAAAGTTTAGCAGCATGGAGCTGCAGGTACTGGTTGAGGAAGTGGTGAGGGTACACAAACAGCTTTTTGGCAGGCTGTTCCTCACTGTAGCAGAGTCAGCCAAAAGAAACCTGTGGCTTGCCATAGGGGAGAAGGTGAATGCTGTGGGTGTGACCAGCAGGAGCCAAGAGGACCTTAAGAAAAGGTTTTACGACCTCAGGAGCCTCACCAAAAGAAAAATGGCAGAGATTCACAAGCAGGCTGGTGTGACCGTTGGAGGCAGGAACCCTGCGCCCCCCCTGACTGACCTTGAGGAACTGGTGTCCTCCACCATCGAGCCTGACAGTGTTGTGGGATTAGGAGATGTGGACAGCTCCAAAATTGGAGACGGTTGCGTGCCGTGATACGGAGACGCCAACTTGGAGATATCCGAACTGACTGAACAGGCAATTGCCGTAAGGAGATATTTCTATGATTGCCTACAAAGAATAGGAGGTGGGACCTTTTTCGACCACGCTGAATTAGCCTTGGAACTATATAAGATTGAAAGTCCTATTTGAGAATAAACAAGAAAATTAGACCCAAACCTGGGAACCGGTTGGAATATCCAGATTTCTGGTCCCACAGCAGTAGGATAACCTTACATAGAAAACCCCTAAATATATGGGATGATATGGTCAAAGGATTTTTTTGGAAATCTCGCAATACTTTGAAACATAGATTGTGCCCTGAAGAAGTTCTGTTTGGCAGAACGAAACGCGTTGGCTGGTGTCTTGTCTATAAGTGGACCATTAAAAGTACATTGAACTTTGCACATCACGACTCAGCGTTTCTATAAAAGGACATTTCAAAGGCTTATTACTCTCCTATGATTGGTGGAGATTTATTTTTGTAGCGGTGCTTTTCCACTCAGGATAAAAATAGACTTTTTCCCAAGTTTGGGTGGTGCTCTTGGGACAGGGAGCATGTGGAATGTGCACGCTGGTTTATTGGAAACTGAATAATTTGGGGATATTTAGATTGGTGCTGTGTTTTGTGTGTAAGTGGTCCACTGTCCAAATTGTATTGCAACAAAAGCTCCGCCAGAGCTATTAAGAAAGGTAAGAGGCCTGCGCAGCATGACACCCCAAAGCAAACTGCTTCCCTTTAGCCTATGTGTACAGCCCAACCCCAGTCCACTACTGCTAGCACTATACATGAGCAATGCATTATGGGTAATGAAGTCAGCAAAAGTAGGACCACATGTAAGTGCACAGAAAACAGCAATGCATTGAAAGGCAATCACAGTAATGAAAGTGAAATGTGCAATGCATTTATTGTAGTGACTGTAAGACAATAGCACTCAGTGTACATACGCTTCTTTATACCTAGGGCCAACATCAGCCAGTGGGCCATCTGCCTCAGAAGGAACTGCGCCAGTGAGGGAGGAGAGTGGTGAGGCAGGGCCAAGCACCGCAGCAGCCTCGCAGGAGGGAGAAGACACCACTGACCTCTCCTTGAGGATGACACTGCTCGTTCCCTTGGGTTTCACCAATCCCCACACCTTTCCCAAAGCCCCCCATTGGTGTTCTCACCTGAGAACTCCCCATCACGGTCCCTGACAACACCTGCTACCTCACCAGCCAGGAGGAGATATGTGGCCCCACTGAGAGTCATGCCGGGAGGTGAGGGTGAGGCACCAGCAGCCACAGAAGTCACTCCTACTGAACAGGTGTCCACACATCAGTCCAGTAGCACATGCAGGCGCCAACGCACTCCCAGCAGTGCAGGTCCACCTGGAGAGGGCACTGTATTCCGTGGCCTTGAGGGGAGCATGGTGTGCATCCAGCGCATGCAGGGGAAGTCCATTCAGGCCTGCCACCGCCAGTTCAGGATCCTGAATCAGCAAATGGGAGAGATGGGCAAGGGCATCAGTGCTTTAGTTGAAACAAACAGGGAGGTAGCAAAGACCAACACTGACATGACCTCCTCCATCAACAAAGTATTGGAAAAAATGGATGCCCAGGTGCAAACAAGGCGCAGGGATGCGCGTGTGCACAACAGGGCTATGCACCGGCTGGCCACGGCAACATCCCTGCTATGCCATAGGAGCGCCAACATGAAAGAAAGCCTCACGCAGAACACCGCGGAGGTAACCAGGGGCATGGCCAGGATTACCAGTGCCCTGGAGGCCATGATAATCTCTCATACTGCTGGGGATCCTGCCCTGGATATGGCAGACGACAGCAGCAGCCGCAGCAGCCTGGCTAGCGCAGTTGTTGAGCCACGCCGGAGCACCAGGCGCTCAGCTGAGCCTGCAGGCCATGCCGAAGGGAGTGAACCACACCCCAGTGGGTCTGCGAAGCGCGCCCGTAAATGACATTTACAGTGTGTGTGAGTCAACCTGGGACATTAGCAGTCCCCACATTAAAATACTTATTATTGGTTCAACATCAGTGCATTAACGTTGTTGCAACATAAAAAATACTTTTTTTCACATTTACAAGCTGTCTGTGTCTCTTTACTCACTCAGAAATAGTTGTCTGTTATCTCCTCACGTCTGTATCTGCCATCACTTGGTGTTGACACTCCAGCAGGTTGTCTGTCAGGCACAGCATTGTCGTCATCATGATCCTCGTAGTCAGACAACTCCACCTCAGTACCCTCCTCACAGCCAAGTTGTGCAACATGGCACAGGCAGCAATTATCTTGCAGCAGATGATGGGGGTATACTGCCTCTCACCTCCACTCTTGTGAAGGCACCTAAATCTGCTCTTCCAGATGCCAAAGGTCCATTCTACCACATTGCGTGTACTTTTGTGGGCCCGGTTATACCTCCTTTGGCTGGGTGTGGAGGGGTTGAGGTAGGGAGTGAGGATAAATGAACCTAGGGCATATGCACTGTCTCCTAAAAGGGAAATGGGAATACATTACTCATATGCATACTTGTGATTCTCACTGCATCAGGTATTGAAGGGGTCGCACACTCTGTCTTACCTAGGAGGTATCCTTCGCCAAATTCCCCTGCTGACAGCCGTGCATAGATGCCGCTGTTCTGAAAAATATAGGAGTCGTGGGTACTTCCAGGGAATTTTGTGACAAGGTCTGTGATGACGTACTTTGCATTGCAAATCACCTGGACGTTGATGGTGTGGCTTGACTTCCAATTGCGGTAAATGTATTCTGTGGCAGCAGGGGGACAAATGGGGATGTGCGTGCCATCAATGCATCCGATGATATGGGGAAATCTTGCCATCTGGTAGAACTCCGATTAGGTTTGAACCAGTTCAGCATGGGTGGATGGAAAAGAAATGAAATGCTCCATCCTATACAACATGGCGTCAAGGAATATGTGAAAAAACCTTGAGAGGCTGCTCTGGGTCACCCCTCCCACCGCAGCAACCACGCTCTGGTAGCTCCCTGACGCCAGCAGGTGGAGGCTGCACAGCACCTGTACATGGGGTGGTATTGCATGTGCCCTTGGGGTGGGGTGCTGCAACAGTGGTTTTAGGTCCCTGATGTGCTCCAAGATGGTGTCTGGAGCCAACCTGTACCTCTGCAGTATCTCTTCCTCTGTGAGCATGAACAGGGTCACCCTCTGCCTGTAGACCTGCTCCTGTCTCAGCCATTCCCTCTCTCCTTCCTCCTGTAGCCATAGCCGTCTTGCGATGACATAAAATGCCGCCATTGTGCAAACAGCATTGCATTTTGGGTCCATTTTTATAGGCTGCACCTGGTTACCACCTGATTTGAATCCATGGTAAATACCGACTCTTAAATACCGAATTTGAAGCAAATTCGGTATTTCAGAGCCTGCCTACATCTCAATCTTCAATTTTACCTATTCTTATTTACCGATTCGGTATTTTACCGAGTCGGTATTTTATCGAATCGGTAAATTTTCCGAATCGGTAAATATTCCGAGTCGGTATTTTACCGAATCGGTAAATGTTCCGAATCGGTAAATTTTCCGATTCGGTAAATCTTCCGGGTCGGTATTTTACCGATTCGGTAAATTCACCGATTCGGACAATTTTCTGTCACCTACATGCAGATCGCTCAATACCGTTCGGTAACGGCCGGAAATACCGATTTTTGGCCGTTACTGACCGACCTACATCTGGCCCCTAGTGCACTCTGACATTTGTGAAATAAAGCAACAACATCATCCAAAATTTTAGAATTTAGAGGTGACATAGCAAACTAGTTTTCTCCGACATCAATATGTGGTGTGGTCATTACTAATATATTACATTTAAAACATAAAGAATATAGAAGGGTATAACTAGTGCCAATAAATGTGAAAGAAATAGAACTGGCAGAAAAGCATAGAGCCTCAAGATGTCACCAAAAGTCTGCCCATATATAATGATAAGAATAGCGAGAGCATAGAGTCCGAAGAGTATACACATTTGCACCCATTGTGATAACATCTGCAGTTGGTAATTCTCAAGTAATCACCGGAAAATATCACTTGGTGTGGTTAAACACTTTCTTTTATCTTTTCTTATTTGTAAGTATTTGATCACAACACATGGTTATTATTTTTACTTTGCACTTAAGAATACCATGTTCTAATACAGAACCTGAGATCAGCAATGCCCCTTTTATTTTACAATGCCTGGATGTTGTCCTCTCAGAAAACTACTTTAGTTTAATAACTGTCTCTATAAACAATCTCAGGAAGTGAGCATGGGGGCATCATGTGCCCCCAGTATAGCTTGTCTATACATGGGACAATTTGAGAAGATTAACATCTACAACGAGATGGCCCCCTTCCATGAAAACGTTCGAGCTTGGTCTCGATTTATCGATGACATTTGTTTCCTATGGAAGGGGGTACCAGGACTCGCTCAAGGAATTTATCCTTTGGTTAAATGCAGCAGATTGTAATCTTAAATTTACCGCTCACTCTACAAACAACAGAGTTGAACTTCTCGACATCTGGATGGAACATCGACACAAGGAGATTTATGGGTCACTTTACACCAAGCCTACTGCTCGGAATACCTTGTTGCAGTATGGCAGTTTCCATCCTCGCTATCAGCAAGACAGTATCCTGTTAAGTCAGTTCCTTCGGATTCGAAGGAACTGCTCCGACCTGACAGATTTTCTCTGACAGGCAGATATCATAAAAGAGAAACTCGCCTACCGCAGCTACACTCACAGATTGATCAAAGAGTCATTCAAACGGACCTGATATTTCAATTGAGAGACCATGTTTGTTCCCAAAGAGAAGAATCCCTTGGAAAAACTAGTTTGTGTGACCAGGCATTCGGATATTAACCACAAGCTGAGACAGACCATCAATTCTTGTTGGCACTTATTACATTCAGGCAATGGGGATGAACATCTCCCCAAACCCATCTTTGCCTTCAAAAGGAACAAAAATCTCAAGAACTACCTAGTGAAAGGTAAAGTACAGGACCCCCCAAAACTCAAACAGACTGCAATATGTGGCATCGGCACAGGCAACCACCGATGTGGCAATCGCCAAGCCTGCCCTAATGCCTTAGTGGGTGATAAGATTGAGACGACTGAACGGACAGTCTCCCTTACCAAGATGACCAACTGTTGTACTTCCAATGTTGTGCACATCATTCTCTGTCCGTGTAGTCTCATGTATGTCGGAGAAACAGGTCAAGAGGTCCGCATCAGGATAGGGGAGCATAAATCCCATATTCGTATCAGGAAAACCTCAGCCCCCTGGTTAACCATTGGCACAATAAAAAACACACGAAGGTGACCTTAAATGGTCGATCCTGGAGAAGTTACTAGTTCACCCGGGCCAAGATCCCCAGGGTGTAAGGAAAAAGAGAGAAGTTTTCAGGATTTTTCTTCTCCATGCAGCTAGCAAGGGTCTTAATGAGAAGGGAGAACACCATCACCTAAACCTGCCTTCATCTCTTCTTTTGATATGTAGATCTGCTTAACCTTTCTCTCCCCCGCTATGTATCATTTTGGGAGGCCCCTTATTTGATTTTGGATTTTGACATCAGCCTCCTGGTGTCTTGCACTTGGACGTTTTTATCCCTATTCGGTCATCTGTGGTCAATAATATCTGACCACCGGCCTACTAACCGGAAATTGATTTATTGCGACTGTGCACCTTTTGTTATGTCCTTAAAACGATGACCCGTGCCTCCCTCCAGAGTTGTCTTTCGCCGAGAATAGCCGGTGAGTCCGCCTACCGCGTGAATTGCTCTTAGGCATACAGGGACCCTTGGCCCTAGAATCTTTGCCCCACTGCACCTGGCTATTTCACGTTATCCCGAGTGTATGGGCCGCTGCCTTTTTATCCAAACGAGGACTCCTTGGTTGCATACATTCACGGCAGCGGGGAGCATTCAGCTCACTCTCATCCCCTGTAGACATTGACGCTCCCGAGTCCCTCCTCCCTAATAGAACGCAGTCGGCTCTAGTGACCGTTATGCCCCTTTAATTGCCAACAATAGCCAGCACGAAAAATGGCATTATGTTTTATTAGACCATATGGGTGCTGCTTAGAAAGGCTGCCCCCTTGTTAGTCCTTTGCAGGATCCACGGATCAGAGGGCGTTAACTATTTCTGTCTACGGAAGCCCCCGTCTTCAGATTGAGAATCCGCGTGCTGCTGTCTTTCCTACAAAGATACTCTATACCTGGATCGTGCCTCTTTAAAGATTTTTCTGGACACCTTTGCGGTAGGTACCGTTCTAACATTATCGTATCACGGATGGGCAGATTTGTTTATATAACACTCCCCCTCTTATCCCTTCCCTTCCTGTGTTGTCCTTGTTCAGTCTTTTTTCAGTCCTTTTTATTCTTTTTTCTTTCCCCTCTTCTTTTTCTCCCTTTTCCCCTTCCTTACTCCCTTTCTTTCTTCTTTTTTCTTCTTTCCCTTTTCCCTCTTCCTCCTTCCTTCCCTTTCGTCCTCCAAACTCGTTCTCACCTCTTTACTGTTTTTTCTCTATCCCCGTTTGAGTCTTTCTATTGAATTTCTTCCCTTTGTCCCACTTAGTTTTCCAGACTAGAGCGTCCTTTTTGGCTCCTAGCAAGGCCATCTGCCCGGTGCATTTCATGCTGCGTCTTACAGGCTGGTGGATATTAATCACTCTGCCCCCTGGTAGGCGTTGTTTAAAGATTAAATCACACCCAGCATTCCTCTCTAGTTCACCTTGGCTTCGCTCTCGAGCGTGGTGCTGGGACAGAATATTGCTTTGAGTTTATTTTTATTATGATTTTAATGTTTTCTTATACTTTTTCCACATCTAAAGCACACTGTTCACTTGCCCTTGTTGGACTAAATATCCTCCTCACGTTCTTTTCCCTATGGGTGCCTATCATGTTCTTCTTTTTTCACTGTGTCTAGTGTAAATGGAGCTGCACCCTAAACATCTTGATGAAAGTGTGATTGTGAGATGACCTTATATTATTTTGATTGTCCGTGAACCATTTGCCTGCACTATTCCAATTTTCATAGTTGATTTTTTATGCTATGTATTATTTCATAGCTGTCCCTGAGCGTAATAAGTATGCATTGTCATTATTAAGTTATTGAAGATGTTCTCTAAAAGAAAGATCAATCACTATTCTGAAAGTGTGTTCCCATATTTAGTTTCATTCACCTTTACATGATTCCTGTTGTCCCTCTCTCTCTTTATTCGTTGTATTGTTTCTCGCCCTGAAGAAGGTGTTGCCCCGCCTGGGGCCACACACCGAAACGCGCGTTGGCGTTTTCTGTGAAGAGGAAGCGGGATCATGTCTACCCCTATCCCCCTTTACCATGATGAGCCGTATTATTCGGTCTCAGGACCATCTTGTGGCGTTGATTCATTTCTTGTGTTTGTGTGAATGTGATTAACTTGTGTGATTGAAATACTGAGCTGTGTGTTGGATGGTGGTAATTTTTGAAGTAACGAATGTGCAGTATGAAAGAGGAGTTTGGGATGATACATTTTGATATTCTCCGTTTTTGATGTTTTTATATGTATTATATGCACTATTTTAAACAAGAAATCCTTTTGAAATATGTATTAAAAATCAAATAAACTTTACATTTTTGCACTTATTGAAGTGACTGATCTCTGCATTTCCCTTGCTCTGGTGGCAGCGGGCTTAATTAAGGATCCCCTTCTGGGACCTTGTGTACTGTATTTGGGCTGGTAGTTGTTCTAATACATGCCTCTCTTTACACGTTTTTATGTGATAAATTTGAGATTGCACCTCTTGAATAAAAATATAAGTAAATAAGTAATCTCTAAAAATATGTAATGTATATATTTTAAATTAACAGCCTTGAAAAAGTTGTCATCACAACGAAACCCGTGTCGGCTGTACCAGTTCCACTCTGACCTGCCAGTCAAGGACATTTTGGATTGGACTAATTTGTGAAGAAATGTTGGTCTGTGAAATAGACAGATCAAAATAACTGTGTGTGTGAGTGCTCTGAACTGTAAATGTGTTTCTTTATGGAAATTCTGTTTCTATATATATCTGTATACACTGTTTAGGTGGCATAGTGTTAAATTATTTAAGCACACACGACCTTTGTATTTTATGTACCCACCTTTGCTTTATTGGGATTTGCAAGCAGCTTGCTTCTACCACTGCCATCTTGTCCTTTTACAAATCCCATCAATGTCTTGTGCTCCATACACCAGTCCTCAGTGTGAGCCATTTTGCCAGTATATTTCCACTCACTGTTAGGTAAGCAGAGTTCCAAGTGGGCTGCTTGTGAAGGGTGTGAAGAGTGTGTGTAGAACATGGCCGGATGGGAGATGTAGCCAAGCCTAACACTTCTCCTGCTACCCAGCCCCAACAGCCCACCAGGGACCATGCTTACCTGACAGTAAGTGAAAATGTACTGACAACATGTCTGACACTGGGGCCTGTTGTTTGACTTAACTGCAACACACAGGAGGGCCTTCTGCTCCAGGCATCAGTCCCCAGTGTCAGCCATCTTGGCAGCACATTACCAATTACTGTTAGGAAAGCAGAGTCCCTGGTACGATATTTGGGATGGGTAGGAAGGTGTGTGTCTGACTGAGCCTGATAGGAGTTGTAGTGACAACAAACACTGCTTCTTCCAACTAGCACAGACAGCTCATCTGGGCCAATGGCTACCAGACACTGTTGCATGGTGTTTGGAGCACAGGGCCTTGATGGGAGTTGGCTTCAAGTTCAACACCATGCACCAGTGTCAGCCACCTTGCCAGTACATGTCCCCTCACTGTGATGTAAGCATAGGAACAGAGGAGTTAGCAGGGCTGGGTGGGAGAATGAGTTTTTGCAATGGGTGCAACTCGCATCATGCCTCGTCTCACACACACCTTTCCACACAAATCCAAAAGCCGACCTGGAACTCTGCTTCCCTGGAAGTGAGTGGAAATGTACTTGCGAGATGTCTGACACTGATGACTGGTGCCTCTTTATCCACAACTCCCAGTTGAACATAGTTGTCCAGACATCAGTGCACACTGTCAACAATTTTGTCAGTACATTTCCACTCACTAACTGGTAATCTTGGTTCCTGGTGGGTGTGTTGGGCTGGTTGGAAGGAGGAGTATTTGCACTGACTTCAACTCCAATCATGCCCTGTCCTCCACACACCTTCCCAGCCATCCCAAACCGCAAAACTGGGACTATGCCGTCGCTGACAGTGAATGGAAATGTATTGGCAGATGGCAGACAATGGGACCTGTTGTTTGTATGTTTTTTTTATTTGGAGAAGTAAGCGCTGTTATCACAAAGCAGGTGTATAAACATTTAATACATATACAGCATGGGAGAAAAAAAACAAGAACAAAAAAGAGGGTATATATGTATTGTTCCTTACTTAATCTATCAAGGGTCCCCAAATTGGATAGAACTTCTTCCCAGATCGGATAACTTCGCTCTTGACAATAGCCATCTCTCTCTCTCTAGAATCTCCCTTAGCGTTGCCCACCATTCGAAAGTTCTAGGGTGAGATTTAGATATCCAGGCACGGGCAACACAAAGTCGTGCTGTTACTAACATAATTGATATTAGAGGTCTTAATCCTAGGTATACATCTGCCTTATAGCCAAGCATAATCGCTTTCTCTGCTAAATATAGATCAATTTTTAGACGATCAGCTATAATGCCCCGTATCTCCTTCCAAAAATCAGCTAGTTTGCAGCTATCATTCCACACTTGGCGTACTTACATTTATCATTTGCGTTTATGTTACTAGGATCTATCCACTTGTCTATACGTTCTGGTGTGTAATAAAGCATAAACAATGTTTTATCTGTTGCAACTTGAGGTTAATAGAGTGGACCCAGCTATCTAAATTCCCTAATGATTCTTCTAAATCATCTGAACTAACATCTTGGCCAAGTAGCTCCGCCCATTTAAGTGCTTACTTTGAATGATCATTCTCCCAAGTTCGGGAGAGTAATTGATACACCTTTCTGACAGTCAAATTTGTTTCTGAGTGCATATATTGCAGTATATCTGATCCCATAGGTTGTTTTATACCTTTAAATCCCAGTAAGTAATCTCTTATCTGCAAGTATTTATAAAACATGTTTTTAGGAAGACCGAATGAAGTCTGCAAATCTAAAACGTGTGGAACCCAGCTGCATTATACAGATGGCTAAGTTGTCTAATACCACATCTATCCCAGGATTTTGCTAACACATCATGAAAAGTTTCAGGAAACATAGGATTACCCCATAATGGCATGTTAAGATGTATCAGAGGCATTGAGTGATTAACTGCAACTTGACGCCATATATAGGCTATATTTTTAAGAGTCTTAAATCTAACTCTCTTAAAGTAGTTTGGGTCATTTATTCTGTATATAAACATAGTACTATCATTACCAATAGCAAGATTATAGCAACTTTGTTGTCTTCTATCGTCAAGGAGATCTCGCAGACGTCCTACAAAAGAAGCCCAAAAATATCATTTAAAGTCCGGTAATTTGAGCCTACCCTGGCAGTAAGGAAGTTTTAAATACTTTATAGCACGTCTCAGCTGTTTACAGCTCCAAATGAAGCTATTAATGGCCCCCTCAAGTTTAAAAAAAAATAGTTTGGGACTCTCAAAGGTATTGTCCTGAATAAGTAAAGAAATGTAGGCAAAACAATCATTTTTATAATATTGCAGCGTCCGATAATACTAATTGGCAATTTATGCCAAACCCTCATTTTAGAAATTGTTGATTTAAGCAGAGTATCATAGTTCAATTTTTTGAACTGCCGTATGTCTGAAGTAATCTGAGCGCCTAATTAAGTAGCTGACGCACAAGCGCCAGTTATAGCCATTCCTGGTTGAAAGTTAAGGGCAGTCTGAGTTTTACTAACATTAAGCTTATACCCTGTAAAATGACCGAATATGCTTGATTCAGTTTGGATTGCTTCTGTTGCTTTTGCTGGGTCTATCGAGAACACAGCAATATCATCGGCATAAGCTATAATTTTCAGTTCGTCAGAGCCTAGCATAACTGGCGGGATAGATGGATTGTAAAACAAAGATTTAATGTATGGTTCTATAAATAATGCAAAAAGTAAGGGTGATAGGGGGCATCCTTGCTGAGTGCCCCTCAGGATCTTAAATGGTGCGGACTGGTAGGTTAGATAGATTAATTTGGCATTCGGGCACCTATATGGGCCTCTTATCCAGTCTTAAAAACAACCATTCATATTATATGCCTTGAGTGCAGCCCATAGACAGTCCCAAGTTACACGGTCAAATGCCTTTTCTGTATCGAGCATAATCATTCCTATGTCTAATTAGTTTTGGAGGCAGCATTAATAACAGTGTTCACATGTGCGGTCGTATCTCTTCCGGAAATAAATCCATGTTGTTGGGCTGAAGCAAGTTGTACCATAAAAGGTGAAAGGCGAATTGCCAATATTTTAGCAAATATTTTTGCATCAGCATTTATTAATGATATCGGGCGGTATGATCCACACTCTTCACTCGGCTTGTTTTTCTTTAAGAAAAAAACAATATTTGTCACAACCCAAGACTTAGGTATCGATTTTTTTACAGCGATATGGTTCTTTACTTTAAACACTACAGGAATTAGGCCGGCCTTAAAAGTCTTATAAATTTCAACCGGTAAGGTATCTTCACTGGCTGCTTTCCCAGAGGGAAGAGAATCGATAGCCACTGATATATCTTCCGCTGACATTTCTAAGTTCAATAAATCTGCCTGCTCTGTTTCCAATCTATAAGTTGTTTCATTAAAACTACACTTTTCAAGTAACTGAGAAATGTTTCTTTATCTAACAAATTAGAATGACTGTTTATGGTCTGGTAGAAGCCAGAAAATTGTTCGACAATCTCTTCAGGTTGTGTATAGAGTTGCCCGCCATCACCTCTTATGCCCTTTATTACCTGTTCTGCACGTTTATCAGAGAGTTGGTGTGCAAGCACTTTCCCAACTTGCTCACCACATTCATACTGTAAAGTTTTATGTTTAATGTAATTTGCGGCTGTTCTTTATTTTAAGGACAGAATTAACGCTGCACGTTTTTCAATTAGAAGATGGTATATTTGGGAGTGTATGGGAGCTATAAAATGTTGAGTAGTACCTTTCATAACATTTTGAGAGTAGCTCCCCTTATGTAAGCCTTAAGTGAATCCCAGACAGAGAAAAGAGAGGCAGAACCTTCATTGTCTTGTATTAAATTACTGATACTTTCCAACATGAATACTTTATATCTTCTATCTTTCAGCAAATAGTGAGCCAGCGAGATTTGGCAAGCTAGTTTAACAAATGAGCTAAGTGTTAGGGTCAAAAGTAAGGGAGTGTGATCTGAAACTATTTTAGGTCATACTTCACACCTGGCTACTTTGAGGAGGGAGGCACAAGTAAAAAACATATAAATTTTTTAATATGATCAATGTGGTGCATTATAATATGTATAACGGGGTGATGAAGGATGCAGTATCTGCCAAACATCTTTCAAGCCGTGTAGTCTAGCCATTTCCACAATAGTCACCTAATTTTCCTCATTCTAACCGAAATTCCTTGATTTGTCGAGTCAATACTAGGTTTCATAGTGCAGTTAAAATCGCCCATAATTATTTAGTCTCCCTGCCAGTCAAAAAGCCCCCTGGTTAAGGTCTCAAAGATAGATGGATCATCAGTATTGGGTCCATAGATAATACATAACACATATTTATGATCATTAATAAGTAGCTGCACTATTATCCACCTGCCTAAGTTGTCATAAGAGGCTCTAAGAAAAGTGTTGACTAGCCATTTATCAACCAAGATAGCAGCCCCTCTAATTGAGACTGACTGAGTTTGCACCCTGTTTAGAAAGCCTAGCGAAAGGAACACACTACTGAGGTATTCAAGCCACCACCCCCGCAACCTCATGGACAACCTTCCTTATGGTCATTTCCTGAGGTTAAGGAGGAACTGTAGCCGCAAGATCGATTACTTTGCTGAGTCAGACGTATTGATGGAACGATTGTTGGACAGGGGATACCCTAGGCGCCTCCTTAAGAAATCACGTAAGAGAGCGTGGTTCCGTCATAGGGAACACCTGCTAGAACCCAAACCAGACAAACTTAATGAAATGGACAGGATGACCTGTGTCACGACTTACAACACTCGCAGCACAGAGATAAAGGAGGCTATCAACAATCACTGGCATTTAGTTGCTGATGAGATTGGTATACCTGAACCTCCGATGCATGCCTTTCGAAAGGGAAGGAGTGTAAGGGACTTTGTGGTCCATTCACTTCTTCGAAAATGGAATCTGGAGAGCCAGACCACATTGTGGAATTTCCCTCCGGTGATGGGCCACACTAAGGGGCACATTAGGATGTCGGGCGGACTTTGTCCGCCCGCCACCCTAACGGAGAACGGGACCGCCCGCCATAAGGGCGGGGGTCCCGTAGGGGGAATTAGGATGTGCCCGCCACAGTGGCGGGCACATCCTACATGTTTAGCATTGTGGCGGGCGTTGCACTCTGCACCGCCCGGCAACAATGCTAAACATTTCTGAATGCATTTGCATATGCAAAACGGCAGGCACCGCGCGTTGCCTGCCGCTTTGCATATGCAAATGTGGAGGGGTACCATAGGTACCCCCACTGTGATCCTCCACCTCTGCCATCACCTGGTTGCCCAGCAGGGGGCCCCTACAGCACACACCGCTTGCCTTTCTGGGGCGGCATTGCCACCGCGGAAAGGCCCCTTATACCCACCATTGTAATATGGCTGGCGGTGTCCATTGGACACCGCCACCATATTATTCCCTTTCCGCCGCGGTCGCTAGGTGACCGCGGCGGTAAAGCGGCGGACGGTCTTTCCGTCCGCCACGCTCCCCCCGCCATCCTAATACGGCGGGGGGAATCCGGGCATAGGTGTCGGGCGGATTGCCCCTGCCAGGCCAGTGGTGGCTATCGCCAGCCTGGCAGAGGCAATCCGCCCGACATCATAATGGGCCCCTAAGTGTGGCTCTTGTAAGGCTTGTACGATGACAGTTGAACTTAAACAATGTACATACATTGACCGCACCCACATCTTACAACTTCACACCAACTGCAACTCGATGGGTGTAATATACGCCATCCTTTGCCCATGTGGATTCATGTACGTAGGCCAGACTGTACAGAAAGTTAAGGCCCAGATAATGCAGCACTGTAGCAGAATCCGCTGCAGAGTTCAAGGGGCACCACTTATAGAACATTTTGAAAGGTTTGGCCACCCACCGGAAAACCTTAGATGGTTGGTGATTGAAAAGGTGACGAAAAAACCCACGAGGTGGTAATTTTGCGAGCACCCTAAACACTAGAGAGTGTAAGTGGATGCACATTTTTGATACAGTCAATAGGGGCCTGAATGAGTATGAGGAGGTCATGAGACAAATGGCCTCTCTGTATAATGGCTAAATATAGGAGTCTGGTCTCGCTAGTTTAGTCTCTAGCCCACTACAGCCATGAGCTGTTCCACTGTCATATCTATACACATATGTCTTTGTATGACAATCTGTGAGCGCTTTTTGCGGGATTAACTGACAATGGCTAACATACTGTATATATATTCATGTACACATGTAACAATGCATATCACAGTCCCGCATTGGTATATGTTTTCTGACCCCAAGCATATGTTGGTGCTTCAATCACGATTTGATCCGCCCCTTGTAATTAGATTGGCCAGGTGATGTCATGTTTTATTGTGACCAATATATTGCATTCTTTATGTGTATGGACAAAACCAATCGATCTCCCAACGCTCACTGAAATGTATACATATTCTCCAATACGATGGATCATGTATTTCTTAATTTAAAACACGTTCCCTGTATAAGTTACCCTTACATATAACCAACTATAGGTACCGCTTTTTGGAGTTTAATATTGTTATGTTTCGCCATTGTCAATATGATGCTTTATTGGGACCATAACTGGCATTCTTTGTGAATCCAGCTGTTAATGTTGTATGCCTTACATGTACTGCTGGAGATTCATTTTTGTAAATAATGTTAATGTACATATGATGTCACCCTTCGTATCTGTCTACTTTGTTGCTACACTTTCTTCTATTAATTTGAAGTGCTCGTAGTATCTGCTCACTCTCCATACGAGCGGAGGACACGGTACGTTGGTAACGGGGCTCTCTAACAAGCGTGCACGTTACGCATCGGTTATTTAATTTGGAAGCGGGTCCTACATCGGGTTGTCATTCAGACGGAACCCATGGAGAACGGCACAGGGTACTTGGACAGGTTAGTGTGGACTTAGGGGCATATTATCAAGTAAGGGCATTACATTATCGCCCCTTTTATTGGCAGGAAACTGCCGATAAAGCGGCGATAATGGGCTTGATAATATGCTCTATGAATTTCAATCGAAGTTCATGTTAGATGTCTTCACATCTAACATGGGCTTTGATTGGAATTCATAGAGCATATTATCAAGCCCATTATTGCCGCTTTATCAGCAGTTTCCTGCAGATAAAAGCGGCGATAATGTAACGCCCTTACTTGATAATATGCCCCTTAGTTTTTTAGACATTAGACTACGTCCGCTCCTTAGCGTAGCCTTTTAACTTATAGCGCTCTTGGCTCCTTTTGTCTCCCTGCAGAATCAGTAACTGCTTTTGGCTGGCTGGCGGTAAATTGAAATTATCCCGCTTTCGCTTAGCTCTCTCATCCTGCTAAATTGATCGGGTGAGTGAATATTTCTCACTATCTTGGGCCATGTTGTTTGTGTTACAATTGATGTAGTGTTAGTTAGTTGGACCATGCACTTATGTTTGTTTGTATGCTTATTTTTAGAAACCTTTTGGAATTATTTTCCAATCAGGAGCTTCTTCAGTAAGTTCCATTAGAAATCGGCTCATTGGAGCATTTTGGCACGACATTTACGGGTGAGTGCCTTTTGTGTAGTACACACGTGATGATGTAATCTCTGTCTTGCGCCCGAATGATGCGGGCACTAATCCTTATGCTCTTCTGTTCTAGGTTGCTCACCCTACTGCTGGGGGTGTGTGTTCCTTCAACCTAGGTAATGTACCCAAACCCCAAGGTTTTTTAGTTGGCCTTTTAAGTCTATTTAAGAGTGGATTTTGACTGATATGGTTACCCCCCAGGTCTCTACCACCCCGTCCTGAGGAGCACTCATTGCTGAGGTGTTGACTCACCCCTACCACGCCAGGGTCGAAATGTCGACGACCCCCCCCCCAACTGGGGCCTGCACCCCTGCTTCTGACCCCCGCCATTTAACCATTTGCACAGATGCTGTGTCACTGTGTCAAATAACTGCAGTAATTTATTTTGGAAATAATGTTTGGGGCAGGCCTTTGATTTTGCTAAGAAGTTTTGGACCTTAGCACATTATAATCTAGCATATTATTTTTTTTGACTTTTCTATATCCTTTCTTTCCCCTCTCACATGAGCACTTATCTATGCACCATTCTTCACTGCACCTGGCAGTAACCCCCAGCTTTTACTGAACTTTAAATATTGATGTAAATAAACTGCAATTTATTTTGCCCGACTAAATTGTGTACAAAGTCATTTTTGGGTACTGCGTAATTACACATGCATTTGGCTTGCTTCTTCTTCTTTTTTCTCTTGCAGGATTGAACCGCATATGAATCGTAAATTATTCACATTTAATGTTTGGTTTAAATTATGTCTAGGACCACTATTGTTTTCTTTACCACATTGACACCCAGGTCCTTGGACTGTTTCTGGGTATAGCCCCGTTACTTTAATGGTTATAAAGTCTTAGGAGGCTGGTGGATTTGGAGACTTCCATTTGTCAAGAGTTTGCTGCACCTCTTGGTATTTGTAGCACAGGGCCATGATGGTATTTGGATTTGAGTTCAACACCATGTAGCAATGTCAGACATCATGCAAGTATACTCCCCCCACACTGTCACATAGCCATATGCCTATATGAAGTATTTGGAATGGGTGTGAGGAGGAGTGTTTGCTGTCACTACAACTCCCATCAGGCATGATTCCACACAGACACTTTCCCACACAGCTCAAACAGCACACCAGAAAGAGTGGTGATCAGACAATGTGGAGTAGTGTACTATCAAGATGTCTGACACTGTTGCTTGGTCTCTGAGTTGACCACAACTCCCATCATGGCCTTGTGCTCCAAACACCAGTCCCCAGTGTCAGTCATCTTGCTAGTACATTGCTACTCATCGCCAGGGACAGCATAGTCCCAGGTGTGCTGTTTGAGCTGGGTGGGAAGGTGTATGTGGGACAGAGCCTGATGAGAAATGTAGTCACTGCACACACTCCTCCTCCTAGGCAGCCCAACCAGGTCACCATGGAGATCATACTCTAATTAGTTAGTATGTCTTTTGTCCAGCCGGACAAGAATACATTTTTCAAAAAAGAGCAAAAATAAAGAGGTGTTTCAAACACTAGATGACAAGTGGGCACAGCCGTGACCCACAGAACATTGAGACACAACAACGAACACAGAATGGCCAAAGGGCAAGGTAAGATATGTCTGTACACTTATGTATTAGAATTTTACAGACTTGAATCATTACTTTTTACACCATTTCACATTACAATATTGCTTAATCATATTGCATATGGCGTATGGGTGTCGACGACGTTTCGATGCCAACACTAGATACTAGGCATCATCCTCAGGACATTTAGATCAATCATTGTTGTCTTAAATGATACAATTATACAAAGCCTTTATCGCATTACTGTGGTGAAATTGTAAACGCGCTTATGAGCAGGCGCGATGACTTGCGTGTATTACAGTTACGGGTGCGGTTGCTCGCATTTAGTTAGGTGGTCAACCAGCTGATGGGACCGTGAAAGTTGGAAAGCCCGCTCAAATAGGGAGATGTCGGGTCCAAACAGGTGCGTGATCGCATGATTTCTGATGCGGGAGCACAATGGCTTATCCGGCTGCACACAACGGCTTATCCGTATCAACCCGTATATTATATATATATATATAATTCAGGTTTATACCACTGTAACAAGAAGAAGGGGGGTCACAGATGCGCAAGCCTCTCTCCATCTCAAGGGCCATTGGCCCTTTTGTCTGTGTAGTGAGTAATGGGTGGGGGATGGGTGGGTGGTTGGGGGGCACAGGGTTGGGTGGGGGGCAGTACTGGGTATGGTGGTAGGTAGGGGTTGGGGGGAGGCCAAGCTGAGGGGGGTTAAACAGAAGGCTAAACAAGAAAAAAGGAAATCAGAAACATGTTTTTTTAATGGAAATATCAATAATGAGCTGCTAGATCAGCAATGGCTAGATAAGGGGGAAAATATCCAAAAATATGGATACATTTAGGCTTTGTTCATCTAATGTTGGTGGTTTAAATGACAGAAAAAAAAGAGAAAGGGTATATGAGATACTTAGAACACTGAACCCAGATCTAATATGTTAACAAGAGACACACATTCCATGCTTGGTGACATGCTCTTTTCAGACTACCATGATCAGAGGGGTTGCTATATATACCAGACAACGGAATGGGTTGGCAGTGCGATCAGCAGCAGATAATTGGGGGCGCTGGGCTTTAGTAGAATTGTCAATTGGGCTGACAGTCGTGAATGTTTATGGCTCTAATTTAGATGATGTGGGCATTTGGGATGAACTGGAAATAGAACTAGCTAATTGGCCCCAATGATTGATAATGTGCAGTGATTATAATATATATCTGGATGTGATTAATACCCAGAACCAGATATATGTAGGAAGGAAGCGAACGGTTTATTGGCCAATTAGGGCACTTAAAGATAGCCATGGCCTGTGCGATGTATGGGCAGCAAAACAACGAAAACACCCCGGATTTACATATTTCTTCCATCCACACAGGGAAATTTAAATGACTGGATTACTTTTTATCCTCACATTTACTGGTAGGTAGCTTAGATATTATAAAACTGCCCCAATTATACTCTGATCATAATCCCCTGATCTTGGAGGTAAGGGGGACGATGCCTGTTAGGCAGAGGACCTCATTGTCATTTGATAAAAAGCTATTGATGGATGAAGAATTTTGCACATATATCAAGAAATGGGTTCAATTCTTTGATAGAAACATATACAGTGCCTCCCAAGAGGTGGTATGGGATACTTTTAAGGCTGCCTTGAGAGGTGAGATAATTGGGTTTGTAGCTCATACCCGGAAACAAAGTAAGGCACAATCTGATCAACTAATTAGTAAAATGTCTGAACTTGAGGCAGAACGTGTTCAAATAATAAATAAAGGTGGCTCTGAGAGCTTATTGGGCGAACAAATGTTTAAATTAGCCATAGCCAAATGGGAAATAAATGCACACTTTCAGACTAAAGTGGCTCAGATGTTCCAAGCTTACCGAGGGGAACTATATGAGTATGGGGAGGCTACGGGGCGGCTTCAAGCTTTAAGAACAAGGCAGAAAGTTGCCAGGAACAATATCTTAAGAATTTGGGGTAGAAATAATCACTTAGTCTCCGGCCCACAGAAAATGACTAAGGTATTTGAGGAATTCTAGCAGTCTGTATCAGCCGGGGGAATGCTTGGAAGAACATCGTGAAATAGGGGATGAGCGACCTATGTTACCAAGATTAGATACTGAAGCCGCTTTAGAATTAGAACAAGAAATAACCATAGGAAGCACTGGGATCCCTTGCTCTGGGGAAAGCTACAGGTCCTGATAAAATTCCTGTTGAACTTTATAAAATGTTATCATCTCAAATACTCCCCATTATGTAAGGCTTATTCATGGGTATACAATATAGAGGGATTCCACTCGCATTGTGGCAGAGTACGGATGTGGTTGTCTTTCTTAAGAAAGACAAGCCATCAGAAGTGCCATCTTCTTTCTGCCCAATATCGCTTATGAATGCGGATGCGAAAGTTTACTCCAAAATAATGGCCACCTGATTACAAAAGACTACCATTGCACTTATATCACCTTGACAACATGGCTTTGTTCCCAGCAGGGTGACCGCAGACCTTACAAGAGAGGTTATCTCAATCTTGCACATTGCAGAGGCTGAGGATAGAGAGATGGCTGTGGTCATCTTGGACGCTGAAAAAGCCTTTGACCAGGTGGCCTGGTGACATCTATGGGGGAACTTGGTAGACAGAGGATTTCCCTCTGGATTTATAAGGGCTATTCAGGCTATGTATTACAAGCATTATGCTCAGATTCAAATTATGGGTCATACTTCCAGGAGGGTGAAGATCACCAGAGGCACACGCCAAGGCTTTCCCTGTTCTCCTATTTTATTTGCATTTTATTTGGATCCCTTCGTTACTCACCTCTTGCATAATCAATTAATTAAACCGGTTATAAGTCATGGCCATGAGACGAAAATTCTCGCATAAGCAGATGACATTGCGATAATTACAGCACTACCTTGAGTGATTATCAAAGCAATTGAAAATATGGCAGAAACATTTGGGGAGAAATCCGAATATCTTTTAATTAAAACTAAAACACAAATTATATGTTCCTCCAAGTGCCGGCTACAATATTCTCGTGTAACCAAGATAGCCACGTATTTAGGGGTTAAAAAAACAGCATGAATTAATAGTCTCTGGGCGGTCAATATTGACCCAGTGCTAGAAATAATAAATAGCGAGTACAGATGTATGAACAACCTCCATCTTGCAATAATTGGCAGAATCAATGTAATTAAGATGAATACATTCCCCAAGATTCTGTACTTAATACGCGCAATACCGCTGGAACTCGCCGTCACCAAAATACATAGAATCAAGGCTATGTTCTCTAAATTTATTTGGGGATATCAAAAGGTATGGCAGGCTTGTAAATATCTGATGCTACATAAAGAATGGGGTAGTTGGAGAGCTCCCACTATACAGTTATATTACTGGGGTACTGCCCTGCAACAGTTTGGAATTGTTGATCTCATTCAAACTGAAGAGACTGTGCAGCCAAGAATACCTACTATATATCAACAGGCTATAGAGGATGCTGCTGTGGGATTATTGTAATGACAAAGCGACCCAAACTATCATAAAAAACCTTGATATAAATGCATTGAGAGTGCGCTAAAGATGTGGAAAAAGTGGAAAAAATGTGTCAAATCAGTAGGTATAATAAATATACATCACTTTGGCATGGTCAAGAAATGGGAGCAAGCGGGGATCGTATCATTGTCAGATTTATATTCTAATGAAGAGAGAAAGGCTTTTATAGAACTAGTTGAAGGGTTTGGTATATATAAGAACTCTTGCTTTAAGTACCTGCAAATAAAGAACCGAATAAAAGGTCACCCCATAGGGCTCAATAAAATGGCATAGCTCCCTCTATTAGAAATTATGAGAAACCCAGAAAGCAAAATCAAGGATTTCTATCAAGAGCTACTAAAAAAATAAGCCAGATGATATAGCCAAAATAGAATCAAAGTGATCTGGTACGCTCGAGGATGGAGAGGTAGATATAGACATGGTTTTGGAGATCGGGATAAAAGTTTTTATGTCAGTTAACCTCAAAACCCAACAATATAAAACGTTATACAATCTCTATTACACACTTGCCAAATTATTCGGGTGGGGAAAGAGACAGAAGGATAAATGCCCATGATGCCTGTTGGGCCCAGCAGATAGTATACATATGTTTTATTCTTGTGAAAAGCTGGGTTCCTTAAAAGAGGGTATTGAAAAGTTCTGGTTTGAGTTACTGAATAAAGAGATACAAATCACTTAAACTCTGATGCTATTAGGATATGACATACGAACGAACCTAGATTCAATGGAGAGGGACTTTGTGTTTTTAACAATGGCGATAGCTCGCTTTCTGGTTGCTACCACATGGAAGGATAGTGAGCCACCCCCATAATATCAATGGCTATATAGATTAATATTCCTAGGTCGTCAGGAAATTTCTCTGTATAAATGTAAAGGTGTAAGGGTTATGAGAAAAGACATGAATATATGGGATCCCTTGATAGCCTGGATGGAAAGAAATGATAGAAAAGGGATTGGATGAATATAAACAAGTACAGAGAAATTAAAATCAGGATGTACAGCAACAATGATGTCTGAATACCTAAAATAATTGCACATTACTAATTATGTTACTCTGGCCATTATGAGAGTATGAAATTTAATAAGTATGTGCAATGATGTTATATGATATGTTTAAGATGTCTGATATCAATTAAAAAAAAGCAAAGAGACATGGTATCCATTCTGAAATCTATAGTCATCAAATTGGGAACCTTTGGCTCTAATTGTGCAGTTCAATTGACTTCCTTGTCAAACTTTAAGCTGGTGTACTCATTGCAAGAGTCACGTCACACAGATGACAGTGATTGTACTCATTTGTCCTGTAACTTAGGTTCTCACATCTGACTCTTATTGAGGATATGTGTTGGAGGCATTGCTACGTTAACTGGACCAGTACATAAAGTTCTTGACATCTGGAGAGTTGTTAGACATCAAGGGGGAATTCTATGCCTTGGGATGAATACTCCATGTAATTGGCTCAATTGATGGCACCCAAGTTGCATTGATCCTACCACAGGCAAATGAGAAAGCTTATCGAAAACAATACCACTCCATCATTGTCCAGGTGGAATGTTTGGCTGACATGTCGCTATCCCACGTCTGCGCACTTTTCCCTGGATTGGCAACATGATACATATATCCTGAGGAAAAGAGTCATCCCCCATTGGATGTCTCAGCTGCAATGTGACCGTGCCTGGCTTGTTGGTAGGTTATGTGGCATGTGAATGTTGTGTTGTGTGTTGAATTATGTCAGTTATTGCTCTGTTCAGAAAACTAAACCTTTTTTCTGTGTTAAATGTACGAGACGCTGGATACCCCAACCAGCCTTGGTTACTGACACCACAAAGTAAACCTGTCACCCCTGCAGAAGTGCGGTTTAATGAGTCCCATGGTTTGTAGGATCCGCTGAGTCGTGGAGCGGACTTTTGGACTACTGAAGACCAGATTCTGGATTGCATTGGAGGAGCTCTCCAATATGCCCCATTGCAGGTGTGCCAGATCATCACAGCTTGCTGCATGCTCCACAACCTGGCTATAAAGAAGTACATTTCACTCATACAGTATGATAAAGACCAGCAGCCACCAGTGAGGGAGGATCCCAGACTGGGACATGATGACAATGGTGATAATGATGATGGTGGGGTTTTGAGACAACAGCTTATCAACAACTTCTTCACATGAGTGTAAGTATGCAATGAGAGGAGGTGACTATCCCTAATTGGTTGTTGTTGTATTGCTGGTGGACAATTTGTATGTATGTTTGTGAGTGTCTGATAATTGTCCTGATGTTTTCTGTAAAATGGGTCTGTAAAATGTTCAGGTTAACATGTAGTGTTACCATAACACCTAGCTAGTGTTCTGACTCACATTTTAATGCTTCAGATGACATAGTTTGCCAAATTGAACTAACTTAATCCTGGGTTCTTGACTGTGTTCTATGTTCTTCCTTATCAGAGTAGCCGACACGTGTTTCATTGTGATGAGGACTTTTTCAAGGCTGTTAATTTAAAATACATACATTACATATTTGTAGAGATTACTTATTTACATACATTTTAATTCAAGAGGTGCGAGCCCAAATTTATCCCAAACAAAACGCACAAAGAGAGACATGTATTAGAACTTGGTATTCTTAATCTCAAAGTGAAAAATAATAACCATGCATAGTGTTGTGATTGAAAACGTAC
This sequence comes from Lissotriton helveticus, assembly GCF_964261635.1. Lineage (NCBI taxonomy): Eukaryota > Metazoa > Chordata > Amphibia > Caudata > Salamandridae > Lissotriton > Lissotriton helveticus. The sequence continues at coordinate 521,939,887 of NC_136061.1, forward strand.
AAAAAGCAAAGAAAAGATAAGAGAAAGTGTTTAACCACACCAAGTGATATCTTCTGGAATCAGACCTTAGAAGTGGAACAACTATCGAAGGAAGAAATTAGAAACCGAAAAGGGAAAGAGTTTCTTCATCCGTAAACACCATAGGAAAAAGTGGTGAAAAAATTATTAAAGACAAGAAATTAACTCTTAACTTCTAAGAAGCGATGAAGAGGTAAATCACGTATGTACGCACTTGCAAAATTTGTAAAAAAAAATCCTTGGTGCCCTAAGGACTTAAATATTTTTAGAAACGTCGGAAGTTTTAGAAGACCTTAAAATCAAGAAGGTGAAAATATTATCAGGGAAGAGAAAGGCATAATAATAAAATAGAGTAAACAACATGAAAAAATGTTTCATGTTGCATATAATTTTTTAGAGGAAACGGATAATCAACTTCTATAGAGTACCCTTAGACTAAAATCTAACCAAGTACAGGCAATATATTAAACAAATTCTAACTGAATGAAGCCACCTGTTTCCTGATTTAAAAGACCTGCTCTAACTAAAACAAATATTGTGTTCCATTCCATTTGGATATATCCAGATATGTTACCACATACTAAAAGGTATTTAGAGTGGGTACACCTTGCAGACAGCATAAAAATGCCCCAAGCATTTAAATGGGGATAGCAAAGCAACACGAGCTAGAATCAGACTGGTTTGAAGGCGGTGAACCTACAATGTTACCATCAACACAAATATTTATATAAGCAAAGAGGAAAGAAGTTTACCATAAGGGATATAACAGTGAAATCGGTAACATTCACAAGTGAATAGAGATATAGTGAAATCGGTAACATTCACAAGTGAATAGAGATATAGCGAGAACAATCATCCGTTACCGCTCTACAAGTGTCTCGGCATGTATGTGCCTCAGGTCCTGTGTTTTGGGACTCGTTTTTCTAAAAACCGCCCGGAAACCACATGAAAATAATAATAGACATAGAAACAAGAAGCAAACCAAGAGGCCCATATTAGGACCAATACAGCATTTTGGACCAGGAAACAAGATTTGCAAAAAACTCAAAAGGGTTAAGCAATCCAATTCACCTACACAAATCATTACAATTTATCCGTAGTGCATAACACAATGTTAAAAAGATCGTACAAAAATTGAGGTTGGATGTCAATAATGTCTAAAAAATCCTTATAAATAAAAAACTAGGGGCCAGATGTAGGTAATTTGATTTTACCGATTCTTAAATACCGAATTTTAACGATTCGGTATTCAAAGATCGGTAAATGATATGTAGGTAAAAAATCGGTATTTTTTACCGATTCGGTAAAAGTCGGTATCGGACTATTGGAAAATACCGAATCGGTAAGTACCGACTTACCGATCGGTATTTCCAATGCATTCCTATTGGCCAAAAGGCCAAAAGGCCCTTAGGAATGCATTGGAAATACCGATCGGTAAATACCGATCGGTAAATACCGATCAGTAAATACCGAATCGGTATATTCAAAAACGGGCAGCAAACAAAAGTGAAACTTAACACAACAGCCAATCAGGTGCAACCACCCTCGCCCTTCCTACCAGGAAGTGGCTACCCAGGCAGCTGCAACTCATTAGAAGGTTCTGGAGAGGCAGTCAGAGCTGAGCTGAGAGACAGAGCAACAGGGAGAGATTTGTTTGGATTGAAATACAGAAATAATGGCAAGCAGCACAGAGAGCCAGAAGGCTGACAGAAAACGCAAATTAAAGTTTAGCAGCATGGAGCTGCAGGTACTGGTTGAGGAAGTGGTGAGGGTACACAAACAGCTTTTTGGCAGGCTGTTCCTCACTGTAGCAGAGTCAGCCAAAAGAAACCTCTGGCTTGCCATAGGGGTGAATGCTGTGGGTGTGACCAGCAGGAGCCAAGAGGACCTTAAGAAAAGGTTTTACGACCTCAGGAGCCTCACCAAAAGAAAAATGGCAGAGATTCACAAGCAGGCTGGTGTGACCGGTGGAGGCAGGAACCCTGCGCCCCCCCTGACTGACCTTGAGGAACTGGTGTCCTCCACCATCGAGCCTGACAGTGTTGTGGGATTAGGAGATGTGAACAGCTCCAAAATTGGAGACGGTTGCGTGTCGTGATACGGAGACGCCGACTTGAAGATATCCGAACTGACTGAACAGGCAATTGCCGTAAGGAGATATTTCTATGGTTGCCTACAAAGAATAGGAGGTGGGACCTTTTTCGACCACGCTGAATTAGCCTTGGAACTATATAAGGTTGAAAATCCTATTTGAGAATAAACAAGAAAATTAGACCCAAACCTGAGAACCGGTTGGAATATCCAGATTTCTGGTCCCACAGCAGTAGGATAACCTTACATAGAAAACCCCTAAATATATGGGATGATATGGTCAAAGGAATTTTTGGGAAATCTTGCAATACTTTGAAACATAGATTGTGCCCTGAAGAAGTTCTGTTTGGCAGAACGAAACGCGTTGGCTGGTGTCTTGTCTATAAGTGGACCATTAAAAGTACATTGAACTTTGCACATCACGACTCAGCGTTTCTATAAAAGGACATTTCAAAGGCTTATTACTCTCCTATGATTGGTGGAGATTTATTTTTGTAGCGGTGCTTTTCCACTCAGGATAAAAATAGACTTTTTCCCAAGTTTGGGTGGTGCTCTTGGGACAGGGAGCATGTGGAATGTGCACGCTGGTTTATTGGAAACTGAATAATTTGGGGTTATTTAGATTGGTGCTGTGTTTTGTGTGTAAGTGGTCCACTGTCCAAATTGCATTGCAACAAAAGCTCCGCCAGAGCTACTAAGAAAGGTAAGAGGCCTGCGCAGCATGACACCCCAAAGCAAACTGCTTCCCTTTAGCCTATGTGTACAGCCCAACCCCAGTCCACTACTGCTAGCACTATACATGAGCAATGCATTATGGGTAATGTAGTCAGCAAAAGTAGGACCACATGTAAGTGCACAGAAAACAGCAATGCATTGAAAGGCAATCACAGTAATGAAAGTGAAATGTGCAATGCATTTATTGTAGTGACTGTAAGACAATAGCACTCAGTGTACATACGCTTCTTTATACCTAGGGCCAACATCAGCCAGTGGGCCATCTGCCTCAGAAGGAACTGCGCCAGCGAGGGAGGAGAGTGGTGAGGCAGGGCCAAGCACCGCAGCAGCCTCGCAGGAGGGAGAAGACGCCACTGACCTCTTCATTGAGGATGAAACTGTTCATTCCCTTGTGTTTCACCAATCCCCACACCTTTCCCAAAGCCCCTCATTGGTGTTCTCACCTGAGAACTCCCCATCACGGTCCCTGACAACACCTGCTACCTCACCAGCCAGGAGGAGATATGTGGCCCCACTGAGAGTCATGCCGGGAGGTGAGGGTGAGCCACCAGCAGCCACAGAAGTCACTCCTACTGAACAGGTGTCCACACATCAGTCCAGCAGCACACGCAGGCGCCAACGCACTCCCAGCAGTGCAGGTCCACCTGGAGAGGGCACTGTATTCCGTGGCCTTGAGGGGAGCATGGTGCGCATCCAGCGCATGCAGGGGAAGTCCATTCAGGCCTGCCACCGCCATTTCAGGATCCTGAATCAGCAAATGGGAGAGATGGGCAAGGGCATCAGTGATTTAGTTGAAACAAACAGGGAGGTAGCAAAGACCAACACTGACATGACCTCCGCCATCAACAAAGTATTGGAAAAAATGGATGCCCAGGAGCAAACAAGGTGCAGGGATGCGCGTGTGCACAACAGGGCTATGCACCGGCTGGCCACGGCAACATCCCTGCTATGCCATAGGAGCGCCAACATGGAAGAAAGCCTCACGCAGAACACCGCGGAGGTAACCGGGGGCATGGCCAGGATTACCAGTGCCCTGGAGGCCATGATAATCTCTCATACTGCTGGGGATCCTGCCCTGGACGTGGCAGACGACAGCAGCAGCCGCAGCAGCCTGGCTAGCGCAGTTGTTGAGCCACGCCGGAGCACCAGGCGCTCAGCTGAGCCTGCAGGCCATGCCGAAGGGAGTGAACCACACCCCAGTGGGTCTGCGAAGCGCGCCCGTAAATGACATTTACAGTGTGTGTGAGTCAACCTGGGACATTAGCAGTCCCCACATTCAAATACTTATTATTGGTTCAACATCAGTGCATTAACGTTGTTGCAACATAAAAAGTACTTTTTTTCACATTCACAAGCTGTCTGTGTCTCTTTACTCACTCAGAAATAGTTGTCTGTTATCTCCTCACGTCTGTATCTGCCATCACTTGGTGTTGACACTCCAGCAGGTTGTCTGTCAGGCACAGCATTGTCGTCGTCATGATCCTCGTAGTCAGACAACTCCACCTCAGTACCTTCCTCACAGCCAAGTTGTGCAACATGGCACAGGCAGCAATTATCTTGCAGCAGATGATGGGGGTATACTGCCTTGCACCTCCACTCTTGTGAAGGCACCTAAATCTGCTCTTCCAGATTCCAAAGGTCCGTTCTACCACATTGCGTGTACTTTTGTGGGCCCGGTTATACCTCCTTTGGCTGGGTGTGGAGGGGTTGAGGTAGGGAGTGAGGATAAATGAACGTAGGGCATATGCACTGTCTCCTAAAAGGGAAATGGGAATACATTACTCACATGCATACTTGTGATTCTCACTGCATCAGGTATTGAAGGGGTCGCACACTCTGTCTTACCTAGGAGGTATCCTTCGCCAAATTCTCCTGCTGACAGCCGTGCATAGATGCCTCTGTTCTGAAAAATATAGGAGTCGTGGGTACTTCCAGGGAATTTTGCGACAAGGTCTGTGATGACGTACTTTGCATTGCAAATCACCTGGACGTTGATGGTGTGGCTTGACTTCCTATTGCGGTAAATGTATTCTGTGGCAGCAGGGGGACAAATGGGGATGTGCGTGCCATCAATGCATCCGATGATATGGGGAAATCTTGCCATCTGGTAGAACTCCGATTTGGTTTGAACCAGTTCAGCATGGGTGGATGGAAAAGAAATGTAATCCTCCATCCTATACAACATGGCGTCAAGGAATATGTGAAAAAACCTTGAGAGGCTGCTCTGGGTCACCCCTCCGACCGCAGCTACCACGCTCTGGTAGCTCCCTGACGCCAGCAGGTGGAGGCTGCACAGCACCTGTATATGGGGTGGTATTGCATGTGCCCTTGGGGTGGGGTGCTGCAACAGTGGTTTTAGGTCCCTGATGAGCTCCAAGATGGTGTCTGGAGCCAACCCGTACCTCTGCAGTATCTCTTCCTCTGTGAGCATGAACAGGGTCACCCTCTGCCTGTAGACCTGCTCCTGTCTCAGCCATTCCCTCTCTCCTTCCTCCTGTAGCCATAGCCGTCTTGCGATGACATAAAATGCCGCCATTGTGCAAACAGCATTGCATTTTGGGTCCATTTTTATAGGCTGCACCTGGTTACCACCTGATTTGAATCCATGGTAAATACCGACTCTTAAATACCGAATTTGAAGCAAATTCGGTATTTCAGAGCCTCCCTACATCTCAATCTTCAATTTTACCTATTCTTATTTACCGATTCGGTATTTTACCGAGTCGGTATTTTACCGAATCGGTAAATTTTCCGAATCGGTAAATATTCCGAGTCGGTATTTTACCGAATCGGTAAATGTTCTGAATCGGTAAATTTTCCGATTCGGTAAATCTTGCGGGTCGGTATTTTACCGATTCGGTAAATTCACCGATTCGGACAATTTTCTGTCACCTACATGCAGATCGCTCAATACCGGTCGGTAACGGCCGGAAATAACGATTTTCGGCCGTTACCGACCGACCTACATCTGGCCCCTAGTGCACTCTGACATTTGTGAAATAAAGCTACAACATCATCCAAAATTTTAGAATTTAGAGGTGACATAGCAAACTAGTTTTCTCCGACATCAATACGTGGTGTGGTCATTACTAATATATTACATTTAAAACATAAAGAATATAGAAGGGTATAACTAGTACCAATAAATGTGAAAGAAATAGAACTGGCAGAAAAGCATAGAGCCTCAAGATGTCACCAAAAGTCTGCCCATATATAATGATAAGAATAGCGAGAGCATAGAGTCCGAAGAATATACACATTTGCACCCATTGTGATAACATCTGCAGTTGGTAATTCTCAAGTAATCACCGGAAGATATCACTTGGTGTGGTTAAACACTTTCTTTTATCTTTTCTTATTTGTAAGTATTTGATCACAACACATGGTTATTATTTTTACTTTGCACTTAAGAATACCATGTTCTAATACAGAACCTGAGATCAGCAATGCCCCTTTTATTTTACAATGCCTGGATGTTGTCCTCTCAGAAAACTACTTTAGTTTAATAACTGTCTCTATAAACAATCTCAGGAAGTGAGCATGGGGGCATCATGTGCCCCCAGTATAGCTTGTCTATACATGGGACAATTTGAGAAGATTAACATCTACAACGAGATGGCCCCCTTCCATGAAAACGTTCGAGCTTGGTCTCGATTTATCGATGACATTTGTTTCCTATGGAAGGGGGTACCAGGACTCGCTCAAGGAATTTATCCTTTGGTTAAATGCAGCAGATTGTAATCTTAAATTTACCGCTCACTCTACAAACAACAGAGTTGAACTTCTCGACATCTGGATGGAACATCGACACAAGGAGATTTATGGGTCACTTTACACCAAGCCTACTGCTCGGAATACCTTGTTGCAGTATGGCAGTTTCCATCCTCGCTATCAGCAAGACAGTATCCTGTTAAGTCAGTTCCTTCGGATTCGAAGGAACTGCTCCGACCTGACAGATTTTCTCTGACAGGCAGATATCATAAAAGAGAAACTCGCCTACCGCAGCTACACTCACAGATTGATCAAAGAGTCATTCAAACGGACCTGATATTTCAATTGAGAGACCATGTTTGTTCCCAAAGAGAAGAATCCCTTGGAAAAACTAGTTTGTGTGACCAGGCATTCGGATATTAACCACAAGCTGAGACAGACCATCAATTCTTGTTGGCACTTATTACATTCAGGCAATGGGGATGAACATCTCCCCAAACCCATCTTTGCATTCAAAAGGAACAAGAATCTTAAGAACTACCTAGTGAAAGGTAAAGTACAGGACCCCCCAAAACTCAAACAGACTGCAATATGTGGCATCGGCACAGTCAAAGGCAACCACCGATGTGGCAATCGCCAGGCCTGCCCTAATGCCTTAGTGGGTGATAAGATTGAGACGACTGAACGGACAGTCTCCCTTACCAAGATGACCAACTGTTGTACTTCCAATGTTGTGCACATCATTCTCTGTCCGTGTAGTCTCATGTATGTCGGAGAAACAGGTCAAGAGTTCCGCATCAGGATAGGGGAGCATAAATCCAATATTCGTATCAGGAAAACTTCAGCCCCCTGGTTAACCATTGGCACAATAAAAAACACACGAAGGCTGCACCCTAAACATCTTGATGAAAGTGTGATTGTGAGATGACCTTATATTATTTTGATTGTCTGTGAACCATTTGCCTGCACTATTCCAATTTTCATAGTTGATTTTTTATGCTATGTATTATTTCATAGCTGTCCCTGAGCGTAATAAGTATGCATTGTCATTATGAAGTTATTGAAGATGTTCTCTAAAAGAAAGATCAATCACTATTCTGAAAATGTGTTCCCATATTTTGTTTCATTCACCTTTACATGATTCCTGTTGTCCCTCTCTCTCTTTATTCGTTGTATTGTTTCTCGCCCTGAAGAAGGTGTAGCCCCAGCTGGGGCCACACACCGAAACGCGCGTTGGCGTTTTCTGTGAAGAGGAAGCGGGATCATGTCTACCCCTATCCCCCTTTACCATGATGAGCCGTATTATTCGGTCTCAGGACCATCTTGTGGCGTTGATTCATTTCTTGTGTTTGTGTGAATGTGATTAACTTGTGTGATTGAAATACTGAGCTGTGTGTTGGATGGTGGTAATTTTTGAAGTAACGAATGTGCAGTATGAAAGAGGAGTTTGGGATGATACATTTTGATATTCTCAGTTTTTGATGTTTTTATATGTATTATATGCACTATTTTAAACAAGAAATCCTTTTGAAATATGTATTAAAAATCAAATAAACTTTACATTTTTGCACTTATTGAAGTGACTGATCTCTGCATTTCCCTTGCTCTGGTGGCAGCGGGCTTAATTAAGGATCCCCTTCTGGGACCTTGTGTAATGTATTTGGGCTGGTAGTTGTTCTAATACATGCCTCTCTTTGCACGTTTTTATGTGACCCAAGGCCATGCTTCCTCTGGTGTGTTTCACAAGTGCGTGGTGCCATCCAGGATGATCCAAAGTTTCACCGGGAATATCAGAGAGTACTGCAAACCAGGTTCTCGACTGGCTTTTTTGGCCACTACAAAGGATGCTCAGTGTGCCTGTACTTGGGCTGTGAGGTCCAGAAATATCAAGAATTTGCTGTTGCCCATGTTGTAGGGCCCATGTGTATGAGCTTCTTGTAGGGTCAAGTCCCTATCCCTATAATAAAGTTGTTTGGCCACCAATGGTCTTGAATGAGAGTGAATCAGGGGGTATTGCTCTCTCAACCATTTTTCCACAAACAATACCATGTCCGTGCCCTCCGTACCCTCTGGAATGCCCACTAATATTATGGTATTTCTTCTATTTTACCCTTCTGTGTCTTCAGTCCGTCATTCCAGCTCTGCCACTCTTGTGGCGCAAAACACCTTGTTTAAGTTCTGGGTGGAATTCCGCAACTGTTGATTCAATTTCTTTGACCCTATCGGAAAGCTTACCATGCTCAGCTTGTAATAGTCCCAGCCCCGCTGACACTGCCCCGATGTCTTGTTGTAGTGCCATCTTAGTATCTGCAATTGCGGTGAGTATTTTATCCAGATGGAGGTGTAGTGTATTTTCTGCATCTGTGTGGTCACTACCATCTCTTTCATTAGGCAATGGGGAGGGTTCCCGTGTATTAGGTTGTGTAGACCCTGCTTTACTCGTTGGTGTTGGCATTTTAGCACCTGGTATAAAGGATGGGGTGTGGGAAGTAAGCCCAGTGTCTCTCAAGTCTCTCTTCTCCAAGTCCCCGCAGTCTGAGGAACTCTATCGCAGTTTTCAATACGTTGTAGGGACCTGCTTTATCTTGTACATGTTCCCCCTGTCGCCTGTATACCAGTGCCTCTGTCACCTGTTTCACTCTGCCGGTTTCAGTTTCCCCACTTAGTTTAGTTTTTAACTCCCCGCTACTAGTGATGTTCCTGTGGGGATCTACTCCCTCCACGTCTGGGCTATCCATTTTTTGTTGCTCAGGGTTAGCTTTTTCTTCCCTCAAATTGGTCCCAGAGTCATCGGCCTGGCCCTACTGTGCAATGCCTAGGCCACTTCTGCGCACGTCTACCATTTCCCACTATTCGTTGTTACATATGGAATACTGTCCTTGTGGTGTCTGTGGTCTTCTTTGCCACCACCATGCTCCAGGGTTCACTATATCCTGTTGGGGAGTCATTCATTGGTCTTCTATCAAACCCCTGGGCCAAGCATCTCGTGTGCTGTGACCCAGGGGGGACCTCTCAGGCCTCAAAGAACTGATCCTCAATTCTCACCATTCTGTGCCTCAGTTGCCCGGCTCCTCCAATCCTGCAGTATGTCGCTTCCTCCTGTATATTGCTTCCAGGTGTTCGGGGACCGAGCCCCTCATTCTGCACTGGTACCAACAGGCAGAGGCCTCTGACGTTTCTCTGGATTGCCTCACACCTCCCGGTTCTGTTTTGCCACAATCATGGCTGCCCCGGAATGCAGGATCCGCTGTGACAGGCGCTGCACCACTTGGGGCAGAGTGCACATCTCCTGCCTTCCGTATTCGCCCACTTTTTCCAGTTGCGGGCCTCATGCCCGCAGCATGACTGTGCTTCTGGTCAGGGCTTTACTCCGGTTCTCGTACAATATGATCTGCTCCCTCACAGGGCTGGGCGGGGACTCTGAGGATGCTCTTCTGCCCTGCCGGCCCTCCGGATGTTCCGTGCCTTTGGCCCATGTCTGCTCCTTTGTTCCCTCTCTGCATTTCTTCTTTTGGAATCGATGCCACATACATTATAATGCACCCTCTTGGAGGGATTGCCTCCTTGCCCTGGAATGGACAAATTACGAATATTCGGCTTGACAGGGACAGAGCTCCGCCCTTATGCGACCGCCATATTAGTGCTCCCGGCAATGCCCCTTGCATCACTAACATAATTAAATATTAATTAAAAAAACAGATTAAAACACATTGAAACTCATTAACTTCCCACCCTTTGCCCCTATATTCCCCACAACCCACACCTAAAATTAAACTTTCAAAAAATGAATTACACAACTAAAATCTATTTTCAATTACCTAATTATTAGTATTTGACAACTAATTATAAAGTAAGTAAAATTCATTCACTCCCCACCCTTTACCCCTACAACGCAAAACCCACACACACAAAAAAATTACCTTTATTAATGATCAATTACTTAATTAATATCCATTATCAACTAATTATTAGTGAATTAAAAATAAATTACTTCCCTCCTTTTACCCCTAAAAACTCCACAACCCGGAACTAAAATTGATTACACAAATTTCCATATGTAATTATCAATTAATTAATTAATCTTAACAACAAATTATTACTTAATTAAAATTAAAAACGTCCCACCTTTTAACCCTATAAACCCAAAACCCACAAAAGTATAATTAAACAATTAAAAGCATGTATTATCAATTATTTATTATGAATTATCAACTAATTATTACTTAATTAAAAACAAATTACTTCCCACCCTTTACCCCTATAATATTCAAAACCTGCACCTAAAATGTGTTACACAATTACCATAAAAAAATATAAATTAATTCATAATAAATAACAACTAAATAATAATTAATCAAAAATAAATAACTTACCACCCCATACCCTTATAAACCCCACAAGCCACACAAAAATGATACCACCAAAAAATGTAAAAACACAATTAACATTATTGAATCTCAATTAAATAAATAACAATTATTCATTAATGTATTATAATTGAATTACTTCCCACCCTATTCCCCTATAAACCCACAACCCGCTACAGAACTAGAAAGCATACAATTAACATAAAATTAATAACTATTAAAAATGTAACACGTATATATATATAAAAAACTATAAACAGTTCTTACACGAAAAATATGTTATATACATTTAAAATATATTTTAAAATACACAACACTAAGTACAAAATCGATATTTTAAACTACTATATGTTTGCAAATGATAATAATGACTTCTATATTTTAGAAAACAATATTTCTTACTTTAAATTCGATATTCTTAGTGTTGATATTTCTGTGTCACGATATTCAATACTCAATATTTGTGTAAGTCGAGATTTCCAACTCAATATTTTGACTGAATACCAATTGCATGATCAATGTGATTTCTTTATTGGGGATGGTGGGTCCGTTAAGCAAGGTGGTCCTGGTTGGGGCTTGAAGTTTCCATAAATGCTGGTGATCTTGATCCTGAAGAATGGAGACCGCTGGCTGCGGAAGTCCTGAGCGGGGGGCTACTGTAGTGGAGCTTGCTGCCAGAGAGGTAATGTGTTTTTCTATGGGAATGCTTTCCTTGACATTGTTGGTGCTACTTCTGATGCAGTTAATGAGCACAGACCATTTGATTGCTCTGATTTACTGATGGTGCTCTCTGAGAGCGGATATGTAGGTGGCCTTGTTGGTCTGCATTCAAGGCATTTGGAGTAGCATTTTTGTGAGCCTGAGCTCTTTTGTGATTCTCAAGTTTTTGTTAGCTTTGTGAGGAGCCAATTTAGATTGCAGGTGGTGATCCGAGTTTTGAAGTTTGAGATGGATTTGAGGAGGTTGTTGTTGTGTTGTGGTGCTGGGTTAGGAGTCTGGAGGACCAGGATACTTCTGAGATCCTATTTCACTCCCTTTGTGAAGATTTGCTGATGCTGTTTCTGTGGAGATGTGGGATGGTTATACTAAAGTGGATGAGGATGTGGTTGAATGCGTTCAGATCAGGTGATCAGTGTAGGATTGTTTACTGTGATTTTGCTGAAGCTGGTAAATTTGGGGCAATAGGTGTCCAGCAGCATGTGTAGGGCCTTCAACTTGCTCAGTGAGTACAAATTTAGACAAGTCCTCGAAGCATGAAGTGTTATACATTAAAATGCTATGTGATACACTACTAAATTAAAGTGAAGTGGTATTCCCAGAAAGAAACTGTAATGTGTTTGTGATGCAGTACCCTGTCCGTCAAACATCAAATCAGACCCTAAATTTAAATTTCCAATCTCAGAACCCAGTTATCTTCTATAGCAGTAATTGACTGCATCTTTGCCGTTGCCCCTCTACTTTGCTCCACCTTAGACCTTTGTCTAGGTTCACAGCATACAAATACTACATACAGGGATACATTTATATCGCTATATTTAAAAATATCATAAGTAAACAAAAAAAATAGGTAAGGTAAAACGGTTGCAAAGATGCAATGCAGATCCGTAACATATAATGAATAGACAGTGATATTGTTATACGGAAATATCTAGAAATCTTATTCATACATGTACATGGGAGGCAAAGGCATTAATTGGCTGAGTGTACCTGGTATTGCAGGATAGAATACTCCACTTTGTATAACTACCAGACCTTTTAAAACTCTATGGCTCTGTTTCTTCTGCAATGTGTAAACCAGTGTAGTTTCAATAGACATTTGACACTGGATAGACATTCTGAATGGGTGAAGGGAACCACAAATGTCTAGTTCAGACTGATAGAAATGGTACTAAAATGGTCATGAGGCAGGCTACTGGAAGGGATGTACAGCTCAAAGGGTCAATGTTAATCCAATAGCTGAATAGCTGCTTGAGGCCATGATTCAATATTTCTTAGAATAGAGAATTGATCAAACAAACAGATGCACAATTGTATTACCAACTTGTAGGGATAAGGCACGAAAAGGGGAAGCAATGGCTCCTCTTGGCTATGAATAGAGGAGGCCTTAGATAGTCAGAACTCTCTCTAGGGAGTATTTCCAGAAGGGGCTAGTGTGAAATTAGACACATGAAGAAGATCAAGAGAGTGTTGCCATTGAGGAGCAAGGATATTTTATTGCTAGCTGTTTCTGGAGCTGTGGTGTTAGAGTGCACAGGAATGAATTGACTTGAAAACATGTCACCACAGATTTCTGTAGCACAATCGGCTAAGCTTGTGGTCCTAAATGTGGTCCGTAAAAAACTTTGTGAAAGAAGCTCAGCAGCAAATGAATGTAATTGAGTTGGACTGTATGTTGCACTAGCACATCTTTTACCTGAACCATTGATTGCGCACAGGCTTCTGGGGACCAAACATCATGTGCCCAATGTGGAGCGAGGTCAAGATGTCAAGGGATGGGGCATGTATCAGTGAAGAAAGTCCTAACACTTCCGCTTACGGGTGATGCGACGCCGAGAGACGCTGTGGGAGAGAGTGCAACGAGCACTGAGCCACCTCGCAGCTTCAGAGCCGTGTCACAGACCGAGGACCTGGACCAGGAGTCAGGACTGCGCAAGGACCACAAATGCATGGATAGCGAACTTGGATCCGATCTGAAGGCCTGCTCTCATGATGGCAACATTAAGTCCATAAAGGTCTACTGCATCCGGACCACCACTAGAGCCCTTAGAATTAACTCTCACTTATCTATTATATACTGGAATGTAGCTGGCCTAGAAAAACTCCTCAGTACCAACTCAGCACTTAAATATTTCCCAAAACAACAACATCCTTTGTCTACAAGAGACCTGGGCCTATGAACCCCCTAATTCTTCCAGGTTTCTATGAACTTCACACCCCAGCAATAAAACGCAATATTTCTTGGAGAGCATCCAGTGGCCTTACGATATACATAACCCAAGCAAGTAGGGGCGTGGCCCAGCAAGATGGCAGAGTAGTCGCATTCTCCATGAGCTCCCACTATCTACGTATCCTGCATTATCCTGGAGGTGTTAAATGGACATTCATAGCTTACATTGGTTGACTCCCCACTGTCTCTGCCCGGAGCTGCATCACCACAGTGTTGACTGTTATTGCGGTGGATACAGCAAGTCTACGGCTGTGACGCCCGGAGCCGGCCAGCCTACTTGCAGACCCAGGTGGCCTGAAACCTGCTTTGCCGTGGAGGCAGACGCGCTGGAGCTTAAGCCCGGGCTGCTGTGGTGTCTCCGAGAGCAGATCCCAGGGTGCTGTCAAGGGCCCCCTGGAGGTGGAGCCTGATGGTGGGTGGCACGGAGGGTGATTGCTGGGACCCTGACTCGCCGCAGCCGCTGCAGTATCGGGAGATGTTTCTCACTTGGCTGTGCACTCTATCCTCTACAGCGTAACGCCTGGCCCCTGAGTGGCGTGTTCTGTAGGCACCTGTGCCCCATTTACTGTGGCGATTCCATAAGGCTCCGGCTAGCGCCGAGGAGTATTGGATAGTGGGGCTTTGACCCAGAAATGTGGAGCACCCTGGGGTGAATCACGCTGAGCTGCATCACCTATGGCTGGCGGCCTTCTCCTGCAGCCTGAGGTGTCGGCCTACTAATAGCTGAGAAGATGAGTCCTGTGCTCTGGCAGAGGCCCCCCTGACAGAGAGGAGTGCTTTGCTGGATGCTTGCCACGGCGGCCTGGTGGAGTACGAGGCCAACGAACAGTAGCCACCGATAGGCTTTGGACACACGCCTCTTTGCCACTGCTGATCTCCTCATTCGGAAGAGGAGAGGAATTGAGTCTCACCTTGTCTGTTATCCCCCTGTGCTGATACCCTTCCCTATAAGACTGGGGTGCCCCCTTCCACTAAGGGTGCCTCATGGTGGTGATCTCTGTTTTCCCTGACGTCCGGGCCCTGTACTGCATCCTGGTGACTTTTTTGGCTGCCCCATTCACTGGGGTGGTCAGAATCATAGTCTATGCTCCTCATTGACAACAGTGTATGTGGCCTGAGGCTGTCCTCAATGTTTGACCACACAGCCACATTGGTCAAGGATAAAGGGAACAAAACACCCCGAACTCCAACTATGCTCAACCACTGCCCTTAGAACATGGGGCCACGGTGTCGACGCTACCTGCGGGCCCGGATGCGCCGGCGCATACATAATGGAGGTCCTGACGGCCACCCACACCATTAAGGTTGAACTAAGCACAAATTTAGACTCTGTGGCTATAGACCTTAACTTGCTCAGATGCGATTTGCGGAATTTCACAGACCGCATGACAACCACTGAGAAGAACGTGGGTACATTGCAAACAGAGCTGCCTGAGCTCAAGGACACAGTGATCAATATGCAGCAGAAACTGGTGTGACTGGATGCACAGGCCGAGGATGCTGAAGGACGCTCCTGGGGCAATAATCTCTGCTTTGTCGGATTTCTGGAAAAGGTGGAAGGTCCATCACCTTCGGTATAGCCTGTTCTATCCAGCGAAACTCCGAGTGGGGCATGGTGGCAAAACATTATTCTTTTTCTCGCCAGGAGAAGCAATGATTGGCTGGACGCAAGGGGCTCCCCAGGGGCCAGTCTGGTTCCCTGAACTATGACACCAGAGAAATCCGGGCCTCGTAGCCACTCATGGGGTTGTAGTCGCTGGTGACAATCTCTGGATGCAGCTAAACCCCGCAACCCTACCAGGATACGGGTTTGCTCGAATGGCACATTACATGCCTTAGACGCTGTACCTGACTCACGACCATCATCACCGGGGCACCCGTCCAGCACCAACGCGAGCAAAGATACGGATGTCTCAGAGGGGGACTGTGCTGGGGTAACTGAACTGCTCGATCTCCCAAAGCATATTTGTGATACTCACTTGGTAGGACTGACATACTGTGGACAGTGGTGGGGACACCTGCATGGTATGGAGTTTATCACTAATCCACACTTGATGGCAGGGGCCCGGGAGGTCACCTATTAGAGGCCTGTGTCTGTCGATGGAGTTGGAGGCATGTCCTCACACCTCAACATCCAACCACCCACTTGTTTCATGGGGAAGGGTGGGAGGTAGGTACTGCCATTTTCTTGTTTCTTATATTCATAAGGTTATACATTGGGGTGTTCTAACTGGGAATGTGGTGGCACCTACATGCCTATACCAAGCTACATGTGGCAAAGGGGGAATCTGGTTTTGCCCAGAGGTGGGGTTTGATTATTATCAGTCCGTCTGTTGTAATTTGGCAGAGATTGGGTTAGAATTAGCAGAAGCCATACTGTATTTAGATGCTATCTTGTCGGTTTTATGGAATCCATTTTGTATTTCTGGCAGCCATTTTGTTTGCCATGTGCTGCCACATGCGTGCCATGTGCTCTGTCCTACCTTGCTGTTGTCCGCTCTTGAAATCTGCCTAGAAACAGGTTATATTTAGCCTCTTCTACTTTGCACATGCTCAGTTGAGCTTGCAGCTGTCCATGCAGCTGCTATTAGTCTGTAAATGTCAGGATGTGTTCACCAGAATTAGCAACTGTTAGCTCCTCCCACTTGTTGACTGTGCATTTTCTATATGACCTTATATGTGCCTAAAACCTACTTCTTGTACTTGTACCGACTTCTTTTGAGACCCTGTGTGGGTATAAAAGGACCAAGTTCCTTTCATTCAGTGTGCTACTTCATACATTGCCGAAGAGTGTTGTGTGAATGTGGTTCCACATCATGAGGTTAATAAACTTTGTATTTTCTATTCCAGTTTCTGTGCCAACTTCTATCCTATTGGTCTGAGGACTTGTGCAGGGAAGGGCGAACCCCTTGCACTGGTAGGCCTTGCTGAGGCTCACCACCACACGTCCTTTGTGGAGCTCGAAAGAACAAGCAGCAATACTGTACTGAACCTGGGGGATGGGTAGGGATCACCTCCTATGTGACTGCTTACATTGGGTACAATGGGGAGTCAACAGAAGAGTGCTGGGGTAGCTGCTATGAGCAAATGGCTTACATGCAACATGTGAGGTAACACCACCCTTGAAAAACGCAGAAGTAAATGTTCTTATTTAAAAAGATATAGGGTGGCAGTGGCATGTCTCCAGAAGACACATGTATGGGGAGATTCCGTAAAATGTTTGGAGAAACGATGGAGGGGCTAAGTGTACGTCACTTCATATTCTGGCTTTGTTCGGGGGGGCCCTGATATGGATAGCACCAGGAGTCCCATTCCAGCACTTACACCATGTTTTGGATCCTAACAGACGATACGTCATTTTGTAGGGAGATTGGATGGGTCAGAGATCTGTATAATTGACGTATATGCTCCAAACGTTGACAGTGCCTTTTTTGGGGGACCTTCTTGTGGCTGCCTCTCCCTACTTGGGAGCTCCAATACTTTTAGCCAGAGATATGAACTGTGTATTAGACGGCAGCCTAGACAGGGAACCTTCAAAGCTCCACACTAAGCCAAAAATGACCAGAGACCGACACAGGCTAATGCAAGGGCTAAGATTACGTGACATGTGGGGAGGCGCCACACCACCGTGAGACACTTTTCCTGCTATACTCCAGCCTTGAAAATTTCCAGTCAATTGGATTTTTTGTTTCTATCCTCCGATGTGGGTTGGAGTGTAGGAGGGGTGACATTTCAGACTAGATACCTCTCCGATCATGCCCCGGTCTTATTGGAATTAGGGACTAGAAGAGTGAGGCCTGACATATCCCTTTGGCGACTTAACATTGATGCTCTCACAGACCCGCCCTTTGTAACCACAATCTCCATGCAGCTGGGTAACTACTTTCTGGAAAATTGGGGGATGGCCTCAAGCCGCGCTATGGAGTGGGAGGCCATGAAGGTGGTGATCCCGGGTATATGCCTAGAGACCACATTTGACGTCCGAACACAGCTGGAAAGGGATATCGCTCAACACGAGGCTGCTCTGGGGAGGTTGGAGGCAGAGATCAGTCCAGGCCCTCCAAAATTGGCAGAGTGGACTGAAGCTAAGGAAGCGCTTTTGACAGACATCCGTAAGTTAGAAAAATATGCATATACGACATACAGGCAGCCGCTTTACAGAGAGGGGGATAGAACTGGAAGACTTCTGGCACAGTTGCTCAAACAAGAAATGCAGATAAGGGATGAGGCTGGGGCCCAAATGTGTATGCAACACGCTATTACAGAAACACTGGCAGCTCATTTGGAAACAGTGTATACTAACCGTCCCTGGATATACCGTGGACGGCAAAGGGGTCAAGATTTTTAGGTATTTAGCTAGCGGGTTCTGCCGAATCCTTCCACAAACTGAATATCAACTTGGTGGTGGAGGGTCTGAGAGGCTCCATTCACTTTTGGGTGGATCTCCCGCTCTCATTAGTGGGGAGCATAGCGATCATTAAAATGATTGTATTACCGCGCTGCCTCTATACACTCCAACACTCATTCTTCATGATCCCACGATCCTTTTTTAATACATTGGAAGTCTTGCTTGGAGACTTATTGTGGGGCAAGAAACATAGAAGGGTGAGTTTTAGGACATTACAGAGAACTTGGGGCAAGGGGGGGGCTTGAGGTTCCATGACTAGAGATTTACTATAGGGCCTCCCAACTCCAGTTTGCGGTGCACTGGCTCGATGACGACGACAATTGGGAAAAATCCCTTTTGGCAGGGACATACCAACATGATACGCGTGCAGGGCTTTTAATGATGGGAGGAGCGATTCCTGACGGCTACCCATACATAATACGCCATGTTGCTACCCTATGGGAAAGTGCATCACGCTCCATACGCCCCAGACATGCCTCTGTGGGAAATTCGACCCTTTGCCGCAATCGTCGACTCTATGTTGATTAGACGATGGAAGGAGAGGGGTTGTTTATTTCTGGGAGACCTTCATAGGGCGGGGCAATTTATAACTCAGGAAGATGCTCGTGTAGAATTTGGATTGGGAGCGGGGCAATTCCTGCAATATCCAAAAATATCGACAGTGGCCTGGGAGTGGTGTTGTGGCCCCACTTTCCCTCCAAACTCCCGCCACTAACATACTAGTAACAATGTTGTACATGGCACAGGGGCAACACCTCATATCTCACCTCTACTGACATGACGTCCCGCTAGAACCCTTGGGTATGCAAGACAAATGGGACATAACACTGCACTCCCCTCTGACAGCGACGGAATGGGGGAAAGTAGATGAAGGGGTTTGCAAGGTGAACGCTAATGCAAGGTTTAACTACTTCAATATAATGTCATTCATCAGGTGTACACGACCCAGCGCACCCTCCATACGATAAACCCACACTGTACGGACGCTTGCTCTAGGTGCTCTACCATAGGAGCCGACTTTGTACATATGATCTGCCAATGCTCCAAACTCCAGCCTAACTGGGACGCTGTCCTGATCTGTTTAGGAAAAGCTGCGGGTTGGACTTTACCGCGAGAAATCAGACAGGTACTCCTGGGTCTACTACCTAGGCCCAAAAATAAGGCACTGAGTAGGACATTTGTAAATCTGGGCTAGACATTGGCTGAGCGATGAGTAGTTATACGATGGATGCAACCTCAGCCACTGACACATACTGACTGGCTAATAAATATGAAGGAGTGCGCAATGGCGGAGTTCATCAGAATGAAATTTGTGAGGCGAGATGACAAAGTAGAAGAGGACAGGTTGGTGTGGAATACCATATTAATAGACCTCCAAGGGGACCAGGATCAGACCTCCCTACCGGTGGAGCAAGGGGGCGTGACTCATAGTGGTGTGAGCATATTTATCCCAGGCCTGGAAAGGTCAGTACGTCAGTAATTGGCACGAATTGCATTGAGGTTCCGACAACCACTGGGAGCCAGGTTGCTACAAGGGACAGGACGACATATTGGGAGGGCTACAGTTTATGTTTATTCACATTTATGGCACTGACATTGTTATACACCACAATATTTTGAAATGTATGTCTCTCTGATTATATAATGTATGAGACTATCCATACATGGGAATACTGTTTATTGGGACTAAACTGTGTTTGAAATATGGACAATCATAATACCGTGATTTGTGGTATAATAATGCGTGTTATAATTGAACCTATATGCCAATAAAGAACAAATTAAAAAAATAACAAACTGGTAGAATAGCGACTACCTTAATTGCAACTAACAATACAGATTTGCAAGTAGCCCTTATCAGCGGGCTTAAAAGCAATGACAATTCAATTTGTCTTTTGTTGATTAACTGTTATGTTAACCCTGCCACCCACCGAAAAAAACAGGAACGAAAAACACTGACAACAAATATTGATTATTTACTAAATAAATATGCTTTACATCTCCCAGTTATTGTCAATTACCTGAATGCTCTGGAGCTGGCGAATCAGCAAACCCAAGCAAACCACTTTCAGCATTTCTTCCAAAGTTACAGCCTGGTTTCTGAGCATGCAATCAAAGCGGTCGAGGATCCCCTCTGACCCCCACTCCCCTCTTTCAGAGGCAAGCCCACATCTTTATCTCAGACCACCTGGCATCATACCTCAACTATTTTGAAGTGGACAAAAGAGATGAGAGTGACCACAGACCGTTGAGGCCAATTCTCTAATTAGAAGGGAAAGTCATCCCACAATTGCGAACACTTGGGGCTTCAACCAGGCAAAAGTGTCACAAAGTATTGAGTAGAATAAAATGGTCTGCATAGCTCGGCCTAAAACTTGCGAACCCATCAGAACTACATACAGTCCCCATCCCACTGTACTTGGAAGCACTCCTAGAGGACCTAAAACAAGCTCTAGGGTGGGGACCGGGCACCACCCAGATGCTGGTCACCTATGTATATTCACCCAACCTATGTATCAAACCAAGGGAATTACACCTTACCAAATGAAGCCTTTCAAAGACCTTAAAGGCAAGGAAAAAGGGGAAAAATGTGCAAATACATTGAATTTCAGCCCTATGAGCAAATCATATAAAGAACGTTTGGTAGATAAACATCATAGAAGATTGAGGCAGAATGGCTGAAAATCTTCATTCTTCTCAAAGGAACATGACATATACAATTTTGGAAAAACATCATTCATCACAGTAACACCAGTCACACAAATCAGAATGGAATAGTTGTCGACGAGGGGTCAGATACACAAAACATTTTTATTTTACCCTTCAGAACACACCATATACCAAATTACAACAACCTTCCTCAGCAACACGCCAGGCCCCCAAAATACCTAATTTTTCTGAGGTAGAGGTAATTGATTTAATCAAAAAGGTGAGGTCAGATGGAGCCGCATGTCCAAACGGGGTCCCGGATCAGTGTTCAAAGCCTCACTAGAATACTGGTTGGGACTGCACATTCCACTCTTCAAGCATGCCTATGCCAACTCAACAATTCTATTGTCATGACAAGGTTCCATCTTCTTTCCAATTCACAAAAAAGGGAACCGCATGAAACCGGGAAATTATCACCTCTTTGCCTGATTGGACCTAGAAGCTAAAGCTTATGCAAGATTATTGCTGAAAGAACTGGATGCCGGGGCAAACAATAATAGGATCCTTCCCTTCTTTCAATCAGGATTTAGGCCTGAAAATTCCCCCATTGATAACATCCTAGCACTGGGTTACTTGGCACACCGAGCTACACAGAGGACACAACCATCTCTCTTTTGCTGTTTTGTGGATTACTGTGCTGCATTTGACTGGGTAGAACAAGGAAAACTGTGGGAATAACTGGACTCCTGGGGAATCCCCTGACAATTACTAAAAGCAATAATAGCACTACACCAGGGAACCTGGGTCTGTGTAAAGACCAGCCAATCCACCGCAACAGTAACAGTGTTAACCAACAACGGTCTGAAACAAGGCTGTGTCTTTGCTACCCTCCTTTCCAATCTTTACACAGCAGCCCTGGGCACAACCCTGAAAGGTGCTTGCTTACTAACACCAAGGTTGGGCAAAGTACGGCTCCAAATGCACCAGTATGCCGATGAAATCGCAATAATGGACTATACACGTACTAGCCTACAGAAAGCCCTTAATGCACTCCACAGCTATAATCAAAAGAATAATCTCACAGTGAACCAGCCAAAGACCAAGATAGCCATCGTTGGGAAGTACCCTCAAAAGAAACTACCGAATGGTATTTAGGTGTTCAGCAAATTAAAACATGCACAAGATACAACTATGTGGGTGTCAGGCAATCAGATGGGGCAAAACCAGTGGCCCACCTAAAACATCTAATAAGTAAGGGAGTCAGCATCATTTACAGTTTAAAACATCTAAATCAACTGCTACATAGTCCCACTGCAGAACCCATCCTGAAAATCTTGAGAGCCAAACTTGTCCCCTCCCTCAAATATGGTCAGCTTGGATTTCCAGGCGCACTCAACAGGTTCCATATGTATTTTCATATTTCTGCCTACAGGAAGGTACTAACACTCCCCCAACAGGCTAGAAGATCCAGAGTGAGACTGGAGCGGGGACTAACTCATCTGGATGTCATACGTTTAGGGGACATAATTAAATACTACAAATCAAAACAATTTTTGAAGTGGCTGGCTCTCCAGTGCAGGCACAGTTGGCAGACGCCACAAGCTTACTTGAAATAGAAGTTCAAAATCTGTAAAACCATGACATCCCGGTCAAAGCCGGGAAAAATCAGAGACCGCACAGGTTGAGAAAATCTCATTTGAAAGGGACGTGGAAAGCTTTCGCTTCCAACCCGATTTCTCTAAACTGGATGCCTCCTATATCCGGGGATAACCCCAGCCTTACTTTGAGCAAGCATTGACAGTTCAAACTTGGAAGAGAATCTCATGCACAAGGCTTCTTGCACTACCAGAATCGGACTTCAACCCATCCTGGGACCGCCGCGACAACTCAATTGCTTGCTGTTTATGCAGCTACCAACGCAAATCCTGGCTACACCTACTGTGCTCTTATCCAAAGATGGCTAGTGAGCGACACCGCCT
The DNA here is from genome assembly GCF_964261635.1 of Lissotriton helveticus. Lineage (NCBI taxonomy): Eukaryota > Metazoa > Chordata > Amphibia > Caudata > Salamandridae > Lissotriton > Lissotriton helveticus. Next base: position 521,962,792 of record NC_136061.1, read on the forward strand.
GGTAATCGCTATTTGCAGGACTAATGGCCTTAGACACTGTAGTGAAGTCTCAAATTTGTGTTTCTCTATCAAAATAGCAAAACCGCAGCTAGACTAGGGAAATTCTCCAACGCAGTTTGGGTCGCTCTTACAAACACTACTAAAGCCACCAGCAGCAATCAGCTGGCCATCAAACCAGAATTATGGCATTTAAATGGCTTGCACAGCATAGAAGGAAACACAACCAATTAAGACCTGAAGACCAAATGTAAACGTCAGACCAGCTAATTCACTGAATCGAGGACTATATTCACAAACGTCGGTTCGATTTTACTCTTAATTAATGCTCGGACAGTTAAAGATTTTCTATAAAAAGAGCATTAATCTACCACGTTAAAGGGTTCATTCAAAGCCCTAAGACAGAAAGGAACTGCAGACCCAGTTGTCGCCCTAATGCATTAGCACTTTAGATTCAGCCTGTACTACCCCTTCCACGATTTTATAGATTTTAGTGAACCCAGACATCCCAGCCAGAACGCACACGATGCCTATGAATTTAGGAGCATATTAGCAAGAACGTTGTTAAAATTATCGCCGTTTTAGCGGCAGGAAACTGCTGCTAAAACGGCGATAATGGGCTTGCTAATATGCGTTATAGATTCGAATAGAAGCCAAGGTTAGATATGCATTAACCTGGGCTTCTATTGGAATTCTATAACGCATATTAGCAAGCCCATTATGGCCGTTTTAGCAGCAGTTTCCTGCCGCTAAAACAGCAATATTTTATCGAGGTTCTTGCTAATATGCCCCTTAAAATCTTATTTTACCCTCTTTATACTTCTTTTACTTTTCTTTTTTTCTCTACATACTAAATTGCAGGATATTGTAATAATTTTAACTAATTGAACAATAAAGAATACATTTATTGAGTGTTAGAAGTCCCTTAGAACAAGGTCCTAAATTGAAACAAAACAGGGTACTTGACGAAACGGCTAAAGAGGTAGCAGAAAGAAATTTCTTTGTGTGGTGCTGTTAGGGACTGCGGTGGACACATAAAGGGGCAACAGCCAGATCACACGAACCTTACAAGCAGTTCTCTTCCGTCCAGAGTCAAAATAGTTTTGCAAGGGACAGAAGCTCTGTACTCTAGTTCTAAAGATTTAAACCAGTGCTGTTCCACATTATTATGATGTACTTCTTTGAAATGAGTCGATAAAATACTGTATAATTCGCCCTGAAAAATAGTGAAATGAAAATCCGTATGGAGTCATTTTTCCCCATAACAAAACTGCCTGTAATGTCATTTAGTCCATCATAAAAATCTCTCTCTCCATGATATGTCTCTGTCCGAAGTAATGTTCGCATTTTATTGGTTATATCTTTCTTTGCAAGAGGTTAAAAGTAGAGCTGTAATATAGCAGCCCGTTTAAATGCCATTGCAAAACACAGGAATTTAAGATGTGAAATAAAACCAAGATAAAATGCCTTCATGATTTGAGAGTTTAAGATGCTGCCCTTTGGAGGTGTCTTGAAAGTCATGTTGATAGCTGATCAGTTCTGATGTGTTCGATGAATCATAGTCAGGTCATGTACCTGCTTACAGTTGACAACTCAAGAGGAGATCACAGATTTCTTTTAATTTAATTAAATGAACAAGGTAAATTGTAAACTCTCATGAAAGTAGGTTATGTTTTTTTGATAACTTAAGCCATTTAAAGGCTAAGAAGCTACTGGGAAATGTTCTTTCTATTCACTTAATGTCATTACAGTTTACACTGTCAGTTTATCGTACATTCATGCTTGGAAGGTACAGAGAAGCATTCAGCTCACTAATTTCCTATATTGTTGCAACATTTTAATTATTAGATAAAAATAAGCATGCACCTACTTCACGATATTGAATTGGATTTCAACATGAACAACGATTATTTATAACAGGTCTATTGATATGAACCGTGGGACTGAGGACACTCTCAATAGTCTAATACATAAATCATCGAATTAGGGGTAGCTGTTCACAAGTAAAAAAAAATTGAAAATAGACAATTTTATCTCTAGTTATTTTGCCTGGCAAGAGACAGGCACGGCAGTTTTTAGCTCTATAAAAAGAGTTTTTTATCGATTATTGTTACTGTTATATCCTGAATAAAAATATATTGCTTTGTAGTTTGACAGACCTGAAATCAGATGGACCTAACTGCAGTGAAAAATACATTACATTGCTTCTTATGTCGATAGCTTTATGATTGTCCACGTGAATTGTTTGGTGGGCCAGCTGCCACACCTTTGGTGTAGTAGTGAATTCTCCAGACCAGGCTGAGGCATAAGGAGAGAGGACTGTAGAAAAAACACTCCAGGTAGTGTGCTGGTAACTATAAATTAAGACAGGAAGGATAGCTTACTTTTATGTCTCATTCTATTTTACATGTTCGTGTATGGATGATTTGACAGTGAAAGGTAAGTACAACGATCAGTGAATGACTGACATCTTAGTACTTGAGCCATACTGGACCAATGTGAGCATAAAGCTTGGACAATCAGCGTGGTCATCACTTTCTCTGGGCAGAAGCTAATGTTCTTACAGCAAGTGCAATAATTTAGCCCAAAACATTTAATCTAAGGTGACTCTGAAAGTGAGTACGTTTTAGACTTTTTATAAAGTTAGGCCTCAGAGGAATGTTGAAATTCGTGCATTTCGCGAATATTGAGTAATGAGAAATTTCTAAAATTATTTAAAAGTTTACATTACGCAAATGTATGTAATTTTTGTTAGCAAGAGAATAAATATTCCACCAAGAGACATGGTTTACTTAAGCCAGTCTACTGGCGATTTATTGTATAACATTTTCACCCAAAGTGCATACGAAAAATGGCACTCGAGATACTGGCAAACCTAATTTGGCCCTAAAAGCATAATTTTGCTATACTATTATGGGATTTCAATATTCTTGCAGGAAAATTAAATGCAATGTTGTCGACCTTGTGGATGTTACATGCCATCTTGAACGAGCCCTGGCTTCTATGGAGTTCCACTGAAGAGTGTGGAGCACTGAACTGATATGATCAATTCTCTTGGTTATAGTCAAAGCATGTAGCACAGCCTTCGGGTGGTGAGGAGTATTATAGGAAGACCAGCCAGTAGACTGTTGCCATAATCAATCCTTGACAGAAACAGGGATTGGACCGTAATTCTGGGATTAAATTCTAAGATGAAATAGCTAATTTTCCGGCTCAATAAAATGTTTACACTCTTAGCCATTGCACTGATCTGCGTTCATACGTAGAGTCTACTGTCATGGGTGAATCCAAGTGATTTGGCATTGACAATGCTACCCTGTTTGAGTCAAAGACACAAGAGCCATCAATCTAGGAAATGACAGGTAAAGTCAATTGTGCTGATGCGATAAGAAAAAAACTGCTTTTAGCGGTTACGTTTAAAATATTAAAGGATTTTCCAGTCCTTGGCTGCTTGAATTGTTTTGCCAAGTAATGTAACATCATAGGGTGAGGAGATCACGAGATAGATCTCCAAATGTGTTGAAGATAATAGATTTATGAATTCTTGAGTGGGTCAGTGTAAGTGTTAAAAAGTGTAGGACCCAGAATAGAACCTTGTCGGACAACCTGCTTCAGCACAACTCGGCAGGAAAAGGAATTATCAATATTTTGTCCACAGTGACAGATTTGAAAGTTAGCACTCTAACTATTTAAAGAGAATGTAGTCAAGATTCCGTATACAGGAAGGTATAAAGGTAAAATTAATTGTCAGAGACTACACTGCTGTGGAGAGACGACGAGGAAGAAAACTCCACCAGTACAGAGCAACTGCAACTGTCACTACTTTCAACATAAACACATTCTAAGACCAGCTTAACGTTCTGCTAGTTCACACAATATCCTGGGCACAATAGCAGAATGTTAAGCTACGACAATACAATGTAAGTACAGACTGCAAACCATTTGGAAGAGTACTACACACCTTCCCTTCTACCCAAAACAGAACAAAAATACAAAACAATCACACACAAAAACCTAATCCCTTAACCACAATATAGTTAATAAAAAATTATGTTTGAACCTTGTTGGGAGTAACAATAACTCGCAAACTCTTCCTGGGTAACCCACACATGGGCAATGTGGAAGACTCATCACTCTTGGCAACCACCTGTCTGGCACAACCGTTGTCTTTAAAGCATGCCTCATTGGGAGCACTTCTCACTTTAGCCACCCTTGCAAGATTCCACCAATGCCCTCTTTAGATCTGAACATCGTTCCCTCTGATCTTCTCTACTATAACAGGTTCTCCAAATTTGATTCTCCTTTTTTTCACATGTACGGGAGACTTTATGCAAATCATATCCCTGACCTCCAGAGGGACCGTTTTAACATTTTTTATCATCATACCAGACCTTCTGTTTTTATTGCTCAAATAACATATTCTGTTTTAAAATAGGCGTACAATTAGATACATCTGATTCAGATATTAGCCATTTCAACATCCACCTAGGCCTGAAACTAATATTTCCCTTCCTCCTTCACCACAACTCAAAAGAGAATACTTTAGTGGATGAGTGAGGTGTTGTCCAGTAGAACCGTAACAAGCTGCTTAGCGATTTACTAACATCATTATTCCCCACTTTGGCCCATCTGATACACTGACCAATCACTGGGTTCATCCTCTCCTCAAGACCATTGGTTTGTGGCTGGTACAGCAAACTCCTCAGATGTTTAATGCATCCAGAATCAAGAAACATCTCAAATTCATTACTCACAAAGTTCCATTGTCCGAGACTAGAACTTTACCGAACCCTTCTCTCACACAAACCTCTCTGAGGAATTCCACTATTATTCTGGTACTTGATTCCCTGACCATTTTAATCTTAGGCCATTTGGGCACATAAACCATCACAACTAAAACATGACTGACACCACCAGATATTGAGTCATAAGGCTCCATGATATCAATACCTGACTTGAACCAAGATCCAAAAGGACACTCTATAGGCACAAGAGGAGGAGTTCATACCTTAAGACCTTTGTCAGACATCTTACACATACAACAATTTCCCACTTTCTCATCAATCTCCACATCCATGCCTGACCACCTAAACATATCACAGATGCGCTTGGTAAGTTTTCATCAGCTTTACTGATGGTGCTGTTTCTCAACCTATGAGGGGGAATAAGTTTATCAAACTGCAGCGACATGCCATCTTCAACAGAAATCAATCAATCAGGTGTTTGTAAAGCGCACTACTCACCGGTTAGGGTCTCAAGGCACTGGGGGGGGGGGAGGGGTGCAACTCCGTTGGGGTCATTTGAAGAGCCAGGTCTTGAGTTATTTCCTGAATTGGTGCAATGTCAGGCTTCATCGGGGGTGAAGGGGAAGATCATTCCAGGTCCTGACTGTGAGGTAGGAGAATGATCTTCCACTCTGTTCCTGTAGAAGTGTGAGATGGTGGCTAGGGCAAGGTCGGCTGAGCAGAGGTTTCTCTTGGGGGTATGGAAGGAGAGGCGGTTATTGAGATATTGAGCCCCAATGTTGTGGAGGGAATTGTATGCGTGTGTGAGCAGCTTGAAATCTCAATCTCGACTTTAAAGTATGGCTGCAGTAAAGGAGAAAAAACCTTTTCCCTGGGCCACCCTCTCCTCACAAGTTCACAGACTTGTTGTAATGTCTGCTCATTTCTTAAAACGGCCATCCATTCTTCTTTGGAAACCATCATCACTTTGGATATTTCTAACACCGCCACTAAACAATCCTAGCAATCCTCATCAAAAAGATCAGAAAATGTCACATAATCATCCACAACAACAATACGTTGAGGATGAGATGGAAAATCAGCCCTTCCCTTTCTTCCACCTGAGATGTGAATGATATCAAACTGATACTGAAGATACTGGTGGCCATCCTCAAAATTCTGGGAGTGCAACATTTACCAACCCAAATACCTAGAATACTCACTAGAGGTTTGTGATCAGTTTGCACATATGGCTGACATTTCATGATGGCCCACAAACAAGCTAACAACTCCTTTTCAATAATTGAACAGTGGGGCTCAGCTTCTCTCTGCACTCTCGAAGAAAAAGATATGGTATTCTCACATGTATACATTTCTTGCATCAATACAGCTCCCAGACCTACCTGGCTGGTATCCACAGTAATACGGCTCAAGAACGCAGATTAAAAAGGCTTTAATGCTTCACTCGTCCCCAACCAAGTTTTGGTTTGTTCCAAAGCTTCAGAGCACTTTCCACTCCACACAAACGTAACTCCTTTTTTTAGAAAATTACTAATGAGACGCACTTTGGTTGCAAAATCAGGGATAAAGCATGAATAGTACTCATACAAACCTACCAGTGACTTCACACCTGTCTTATCCTCAGTTAGTGGGGCACGCACTATGGCGTTCACCAAACCCGCCCTGGGCTTTATTATGTTTTGCAAAATCATGTGTTTAAGATACTCAACCTCCTTGCGCATAGGTTTACACTTCTCAGTATTCGAGACAACCCCATGCTTCTGGAACATTTCCAAAACTCTTTGAAGAATGTCATCATGAGATCTGGCACCCTCGGCAAAACATCATCCTGAAACACTAATACACCTTGCACCCCTTTGAGTAAATTGTACCTTACTCTCTGGAGAACCCAAGCCGCAAAGGCCAAACCAAGGGGCATTTGACTGTATTGAAAAACACCAAGGGGTGAAATAAATGCAGTCAAATGTTTTGAATCAGGATGAAGTTCTATTTGATGATGTGCACTTACCAAATCGAGTTTGGAAAATAACTTTGACCCCTGATGCTAGAGAACAAGTAATTGATTTTAGGCAAAGGATTTGAGTCAACCCAGATGTCCTTATTCAACAACCTCAAGTGCACACAAACAAGAAGCTGACCACATCTCTTGCAATCCACCACCAAGAGAGATAGTAATAGGGAAGATTTCACTGACTCAATGATACCTTTATCACACAAACCCTTCAGCTCTTCCTCTAGGTCTTCCCTCACACTAAAAGGGACCCCTCTCAGCTTGTGTTTAGTTGTGACAGCACCATCCTTTGAATTGGTGTTTAAATTGACAAATCATTCCCAATTCATCACTGATCACAGACTGAACACACATTCCATCTTTGTCCAGCATTCACACAGTCTACCACCATGATCTGTTCTTTAGAACCAGGTCTGAGAATCAATTCGAACAAACCTTGGTGAAACCAACCTAGAATGTTTATACCTTTAACAGCCATGTACGCCTTGCCTCTGATTTTTCTCCCCTTGAATTCCTTCACCTCCTCTGAATAACCCAACAATTGAATCTTCCGGCCTTCAAAGGAGACTGGAGAATGGTCAGGAGGGAATAACATTCTGTCACCGCATGTCTCCTTTTAGTGATCATGGTGATTCTAGCTCCAAAATCCAGCAACAACTTGGGAACTTTACCATCCAAACATACCTCCGCAATGGGGCTGAAACAACACACAGGGTTCCCCTCAACGGGCTCATTGTTGATATCCTCTCCTGTATTCCTATGGGTGCACACCTTCTCACCCCCAACATCAGAAATAATCTCAGCATCAACTCTTCTAATTCTAATGCACACACAACAGGTTTTTTGAAAGATTTCTTCTTTAGTTAGACATTAAGAAAATGACCTACTCTCTTGCAATAGTTACAAATAACATTTGCTGCCATACACTTGCCCCATTTAGCATGTGGAGCATTCCCACAACAGAAACATAGTGCTTTCTACTTTGGTGGGGTTGGAAAACCAATGAACAACAACCTGTCCAGATTCCTTAGTAGCCTACTTCCCCTAACCACATTTACCACATCAAGTGGCTTGTCATCCAGTTCCCTCAATGACATCTGAGACATTTCAATGCTTTAGAAACCTTGATAGTCTCTTCCAAAGTAGGGTTTCCAATAGCCAACGATTTCTGACTAATATGATTGTCTCTGCTGTGACAAACAAATTGATCTCTGATCAATTAATCCTTGAAACCTTCAAAACTGATTCCAACTTGTGTGAGATGGATATATATATGTTAACATCCTCTCCCTCAGATTGTTTTCTATTTAAAAAATGATGTCTCAAAATCATAAGACTAGGCTGCTTATTAAATCTGTTTTTAAGTTCCAACACAGCACCCTTATACTATTATCTCCTTCATGTTGAGGTAACTCGGGAAGTGTTTGTAGATGGGCCTTCCCTCAAAAGGAGCAAGCATTTATTTCAATCTACATCAAACCTCACAGGCCCATTCGCCCCTAAGAAGGTTTCAAAGGCATCAAACCATATTTCCCACTTGAACGGAAATGTATCTGGTGTGTCCAAGAAAGCAGAAGGGGGAGATACTGCTGGCACGGTACACATAATGCCCTCAAATACACAAGGCAAATAGAACGTTGGGTATAACAAACTTCAAAGCACAGAGCATACTTGAAACAGAATAAGGACAAGCTTTTAAAAAAACGCTCAAAGTTGGAGATAAAGCCAAGAGAAACGATCAAGTGAAGTGTTCTGTATATCAAATGAGGAAGAACATATGGTAGGTAACATGCATACAGATATAAACTGTCTCAATTGGTGTGCACATCACCGTCTTTTGCAAATTTAAAAACGTTGAAGAAGTGAACTCCCAAAAATATTTTCACATACAACTATCAGGTGTGTGTTTCACAGTGTGCACACAAACAAATGAAGATTGCATACATCAACAACAGATCTAGTAGCACCCCTGCCAAAATTGCAAAATTTGCACCTATCCCGCCACCCTGTTACCCCAGATGCAGCCTAGTTAATGCCAACGCGATACAAAAGGGGATGATGGACGGAGCGTTTGAGCAAATCAAACACTCACCCCCAGTCAAATGATCTGGGTTTAATCCATCACCATTCTTTAGCTCACTCAGCCACCCTAGTTCAGACATGGCCATATGCAAATCAGTCTGACCCTGTGCCTCATGGGAACAGTCCAGCCCGAACTGCCAAGCCATGTCTGTCCTGGACCGGAAACAAGCATGCTGGGACCGGTTTCGGATTCATAATCCTCATCAGCCAGGCTATCTTGTATCCAGTGGCCAAGTAAGCAAGGGACTCATGTCTGAGCATACCCTGCCAACTTAGGGCGAACCAGTACAGTGCAACTGCAGCTGTCACTACTTTCAACATAAACACATTCTAAGAACAGCTGAACATTGAGCTAGCTCACACAGTATCCTAAGAACACTAGCAGAATGTTCAGATACCACAATATAATGTAAGTACATACTACAAACTATACGGAGAGTACTACGAAGTACATCGTCAATCCCCAAACGTTCCTGAGGATCCTGATGACCATGGAGTGACTCATTGTATCAAATGTAGTGGATACGTCCAGAAGTACAAGTATGCTGCAATTGCCAGAATCATTGATGTGACTTGCATAATCAACAAACTGGAACAAAGCTGTTTCTGTACTTTAACCTTTTCTGAAGCCCGATTCAAACTCATGAAGGAGATTGTTTTCAGAGATGTACTGGGTAGGCTGCACTGAAACACAACTTTCAATACCCTTTGCAAGAAAGGGCAAAGCAATGATGACATTTAATGAGATCACCTGTATCTCCTGTGGGTTTCTTCAGAAGAGGAATGAATTTCCCAATGTAGAGGCAGTCAATTAGTAAACATTTATTGTCAAAAGAAACATTTACTAACTCTTCCCAATGAGGCAGTTCCTTTATAATGTTCACTGCAATATGCTTAGTGAAGTGGTTCAAGTGATTAACCTCAGTGATGGTTGTTGGATGAGCATGTCTACTATATTGTACACCATCTTGCCCCCCAGTCCTAAATGCCTGTCTGCTTCTAAAACTGGTATCCTGGCTTTTATGTTGGCCCATGCTACTATAGCATGAGTGCAGAGGCCTAGGTCTTGCCATGCTAAAATGAGCTCCAGAACTTGTTCTGTGACCTGCCAGGCCTCAGAAAGCATACAAGGATAGTTGCCATTGGACTTATGTTCATGCACTAGCTGTATCACACAAAGTTGTGGTGGTTGTCTACCGCATTCTTTGAACCTGTAATGTGATAGGACCATTTTTTCTGTGTCTCTGAGAGGGTGATCTCTCTCAAGTAAAGTTTCTCTGATATGAGTAAAAAAGAGCTTTGTTTTGACATTCTATTAGAATATCTCTGATATGCCATGTGAATGTTGAGTGTGTGTTTGTGCAGCGGGTGTGAAGCACAAGGGACTCTGTGTGTTGTGAGAGCCTGAGGATTAGGGCTAGTGGATTAATATGACATACCCCAGACTCCCCCTGACTGTTTAAGTGTATTGCCTGCATTCCTGTGACTGAAGACAGTGACACGAGGGACAATGGAGACACGATTTGCCTTAGAAATCTGATGAAGATCTTGTTAGCAAACAGTTACTGAATAGTTCTTTCAGAGAACTACCAGAATGGCAAATAGCAGCCAGGTGTGGAGAGCTCACACTTCATTGATCCCATAATTTAAATAATTTTGCTGAGAGCAGACACAATGCACAAGGACTGTGTCTGAGGAAAACCCAAAATATGGCATTTGAAAGCAAATCACGCCAAAGCAGTGTTGAAGCCTTCGACACTGGATTCACATCCCTTGTTTCGAAATTGTGCATAACGTTAGCATCCAAATGACTCTACTATGTTCCAGCTCCAGTTTCATGATCAGAGACATACTCTGCAGAGTATTCAAAATACTTCAGTGTTACCAGGGCTATTGGCTGCGTAGCAGGCAGTCTCCCGGAGGTGAAAGTAACATCACCTGAGGTTTGCACAACTTGCAGAAGAAACCACAAGGGTTGTGAACACCTGAAGGTCTACATTGCTGCTCAGCAAGGTAAGTTTAGTTTAGCTTTATCATTTTGTAAATTACATGGTAACACCACCGGTGGAGCAGGATTTCTGAGTGGAGCAGGCAGGGAAGCTGTAGTAGATATGAGTCCCCAGAACATAAAGACGATCTAAGTGTTATAGTTAGAAGATGGGAACAGCCATCGAAACGTTTTTCGCAAGGTTCGGTTCTCAAAGTCACTGGCAAAGTCTTCCATCTCTTGGCTGTGAGGTAGCCAAAAGATCAAGCTCCCATTCTGCCTTTTTGAATTCTTGGTACCATGACAAAAAAGTTCCTTTAGATCTTAAATTAAGTGCTGGTATGTAAGAGGTAATCATAGGGCGAATGTATCTCTGACCTTTTTTCTATAGATTTCTGTGACAGTAGCACATAGCCTTAAAAGTAACCCTCTTTTACACAGGAAGAGAGTGGAGGGTAGCCAGAGCCTTCATGGCAGGTGCTCTTTTTGGAAGGGTCAGGACTAGGCGTGCGGCCGTATTTTGTATAGAATGAAGCTTGGTTAGGCCTATTTTAGAGACTTCCAGATATAGGATATTACTATAATCTATCTGGGATGTGACCAAGGCATTAACAATAATTTTTCTGGCAGCAATCGGTAACAGATCTAGGAGTTTCCTTAGGACTTTGAGAGTCCTGAAACATTTCCCAGAAACCTTCCTGATTTGGCTCTCCAACATTAGTTTGGAATCCAGCCAAACCCCTGGGTTTTTAACTTCTGGTTTTGGAGCAGGAATTTCCCCATAGCCTCAGGCTACCACGATGATGACCATACAGTGGGGCTTTCCCAACTATCATTATTTAAGTTTTGTTGCAAATAAGTTTTAGTCAATGGTTTGCTATCTATAAGGCTAGTTCCTCTAAGAATAAAGTGAACTGATTTGCAGCCTTCGCTGAGTCCTGAAATAGAGTGACAATAAGTTGTGCATCATCGGCGTATGATACAACTGTTACATTCTTCTTTCCACTAGTCCTGCAAGGGGGTGTATATAGAGTTTAAATAAAGTAGAACCTAATATCAAGCCCTGTGGGACTCCTTGCATAAGAGGGATACTTTTTGAGTTCTATTGGTGCTGAGTAACTTGAAAACTCTGTGATGTGAGGAAGGAGCAGTAGGTTATGAGATTCTGTATCAAATGTTGCCCTAAGGTCCAGTAGAACCAGCGCAGCAGATTGTCCTTCATCAGCACATTTCCTTAGAGTTTCAGTTGCAAGGAGTAGGGCAGACTCTGTGGAGTGGGAGGCTCCAAAACCAGTTTGTGAAGAGTGAAACAGATCATTCAAATTAATATGATTTACAAGTTGCTTGTTCACCACTTTCTCCTCAATTTTTGCGAAGAATGATAGAAGCGAAATAGGACCTGCTGAAGGTTTTTACTGTATTGGAAGTACTATCGCTTGCTTCCATTTCTGAGGAATTTCACCTAGGCTAGAAGATTGAGCTATTAACTGTGAAACATAGGGCAAAATAACGTTTACTCCTTGCATTAAGATTTTAGGTGGGGCTGGGTCGAGAGGAGGCCCTGATTTAATAGTCATGGCCATGCCCTTCAGATCGTCCAGCGCCGGCACCCTAAATTCATTAAAGGTATCCCCCCGGAATGTCGCTCCAGGAAAAGTGTCCGTATTTAGGCATCTATGTGCTGCAGATGGGAGTGGTCATACATTTTTGCGACTTAGGACGCAAAAAAGTCGGCAATTTCATTGCAATTCTCGGGGGAAGTAGATGCAGGAGCCATTATACGTTCAGGCGAGGTCAGAGATTTCAGAATGGAAAAAAGTTCTTTAGAGGAATTGTTAGCACTTTCTATTTTTTCAGTATAAAAGTCACAGCGTGTTTTCCTAATTAGATTTTGATATTGTTTGAGCATATTTTTATAGCTATCCCTGCTAAAAAAACAGTAGTCCTTTCTCCACCTATGCTCTAATTGTTTGCATCTTTTTTAGCCATGATTAAGTTGTTGTTAAACCAGGGCACTGGCATCTTCTTCCCTTGAGTATTTAGAGTAGTTCTGGGTGCTATTTACTCAAGTGCTTCTGATATCCAGTTTTCAACGTCCCTGTTTGCGATGATAATATTCTCCTCTACTTTAGGGCTAGTGTTCGAAAGAGTCTAAGAGAAGATTTCAGGATTAAACCTAGTCCACTTCCTATGAGTAATTTCCTGGCTAAGCTTAGTGGGAACAAGCCTATTAAAAGGCACAGAAAATGCCACCAAATGGTGCTCTGAACAGGAAACTGTTATTGGTACATCCACCTCAATCCCAGCGAAGTTCACAAATATCAGGTCGAGAATATGTCCCAATTGAAGGGCACTGCCTAGCCCTGCAGAAGGAGAGACTATCCTAGAGGAGAAGTCGGCTGTGTTTGCAGCATGACGAGCACCCAGAAGTTGACCTTGGGGGTGAAGCCACAGCAGACCCATGTTGTGAGGGGTATCACGGTCTCCTGTAGTAGACATGTACAAAAATCAAGATAAGAAATCATCTCATGCTGACTGGCACCCCTACATTGCCTGCAGGCCTGGGATTCATGCTGCGCCCTCCAAATCCTGAAAAAGAAGTGGAATCCCCACAGAAGCAGGAGCTGATCTTGACCTGGAGGAAAAAAACTGGCAGAAAAACCACAACCCCCATGTGAATGCATCCCAGACACGGCAACTGTCAGACCTTGGCCAAGAGGATCCATCTGCTTGAAAAAGTACCTGCTAAACAGTTCTGCCATGATGCTTCCTCACCTTAGCTCCAGTATCAAGTGAAACTGTTGCTGCAAATTCCCACAATCCTTAGTCAGTGGAGATGCCATTGAGAGTGCCATATCGAGGACTCTTCCTCAGTGCCCGCCAACTGTGACAATGTGAGCGGGTCATACGTTCTCATAAGAGAGTTGCATGTTAGAGTCTGACAGGGGGAACAGAGATTGTTTCCTAAATAATCACTTTAATTTGGTTAAGAGTTCTTGAACTGAACTGTGAACTGATCAGAGAGAGTAGAGACCTATTGAACGGCACGTGTGCCTTATCTGTGCATTTGACGTAAATTGGAGAGCTATAGACACTATACCAACTCCTAGAACAGGGAGTCTATTTCATAGCAGAGGGTCGCTGTACTTGGCATCATAATTCTGCTTGTAATCTTGCATCAGAGGTCCAATGCATTGTATACTGTGGTAATAAATTCTGTATTTTTATTATGATAAGCACTGGGCTGTACAAGTTAATTATTTGTCTGAGATGTATAAGGGTTCTACTTGGTCCGCTTTGCGGAGCCATAGTAGAACTGGCACAAGAAACTAGTGGAAAACCACCTCAACCTCCGCAGTTGGGCGCCAGTGATGTCTATCGGCAATGTGGCTCTCTCAAACTGGATGGTAAGTCAATGATTGTAAGGAGATCACTCTCAAAAACATGATCAAAGTAGAGGTAGGGTGCTTGTATTTTAAATTAAGTGACAGTCTATGAATGTAATGAATGTGGGGCTGCAGTTGTTCAATATATTGAATTTTATGATCAAAGCATTTAGCAAGCTCTTTGAGTTCATCACCTGGTAATCACATTTAAAGAAGGGAGACAAAATATGAATTTGGTATACATTGGTGGTTGGAGACACAAAGATGTAAAGGAGTGGGCAGAAAATATTTGGATAAAGTCAGGGGAAACTTTTATTTATGGAAGCTCTGGTAACCCAAAGGATTTTGGACAGTGTTGTGGTGGTTCTATGGCAGATTCCAAGGTGATGCTAATGCGTCAGTGCACAAGCTTGAGTGGATATTTATACTGTAAGTTGGTAAGTGTATATTTCACTGGCAAGATCAAGATGTTTTCCAGCACATGTGCAGGATTAACATTTTGTAGATGCAAAATATATCTTATACAAAATGTGCTTTATGAATTTACTCTTCAACCTTGCAAATACATTATAATAAGTCAAGTGTACACATTAATAGATTTTTTTTTAATGAAACATTTTTTCAATATAAAGATCTGTATGGACTGTTTTCTCATTTAAGATACATTAATCTCCATCAAGCAGGTTTGCTCTCTGGGGTTTCCACTGAGTGTACAGGCAATCATTGCAGTTTTACTGTTCCAGGTACAGTATGCAAAGACTTGGGTGCTCTTACCTGCTGGCTCTTGGCTACATTACACTGAGGTCCCTGCAAATTCAGCACACTGAGGCCATTGTACCTTCCATTTCTGTCTTTGATACATTCTAAAATACATGCAAGCACAGCAATAGCTCTGAATGGAAAAAATATATATTTCAAAGTGGTCAGCATTGCACATTAGGACAATCAGTTTGGTTGACCCACTCTTCCAGAGAGGAACGTCAGATCAAAAATGATCTCTTCTACTTCTCATCTCTAGGTTAAAGACATGTCAGATAGATGGCACTAATTCCTCGAGTAAACTAAGGTCCAGATTCACAAAGGTAATCTGAGACTAAAATCTAACTTCATGACTTTCGGTATTCACAAAGGGTTTTTATGAGTAGTATCTTTACATCTGCACTTTATGAAGAACCTCCACATTCAGGCGGATTTTCCACACTCAGGGTAGATGAAGTGTAATCACATATACCTGCAGGCAATTGACTCCACCTTCAAGACCTGCAGCACAAACAAAATAAAAGAAGCACACAAACAAGGCCCGTGTTTGGCCACATACCTGAATGGCTGCTCCGCGCCTTGCCTTATTAATGCTACCCCAGGAGAAGACCACAACGGTACTGGAGTTCATCGTGAGCCACTACCAACATCTCAGTGGTCTCCCCCCACAGCTCTAGTGCCACATAGAGGGCTGGCCCATGGCAGCATTTAGCCATTGCAGTCACAGGGCTGGGGGAGAATGTTCGCACTGCTATAAACATTAAGAAGAAGCGGCAGAATGTAAGGAGGTGGGTGAAGGAGACGTACGCCAGGATAGATGTGGCTAGAGCTCATGAACGTTTTGGACCAGCATTAGGTACTGCAGTCTGCTACAGCTAATTGTGTTTGACACAAGGGAGGAGTGGCAGCTGCTAGAATTTTAAACTAGAAGTGTGAGTGTGCAATTAATGAACATTGGTGCACATGCGAGCGAGGTGGAAATTGTCTAGTAAAGTTCAGGAGGTTTCTCACCCTAAGAACTTATTGAAAACGTGGTGAAAAATTATGCATTTTCTAGAATAATATCTATAATACATTAACAAAAAAGCACATTTCTTATAGGCATTTTTAAAGAAAAACTTACACAATATTGCGCAGAAGTTCGAATTTTGTAATGTCCAAATTTGAGAGGTAGAGGTTGGCAAGACAAGCTTGAGTCAACTGCCTAGCTCTGGCTAAGTTCCAAATCCTTTTGGACTCTTGAGCCCAAAATGAGTATTGCCTTCACGTGGCACCTTGCTGCTGCCCTGCTCTACTCTCATCTGCCAAGAAAGGGAGACAAAAAATTAACTGTCAGCGTAAAATATGTCAGGGATAGAAATATCCGTCTAGTGGCTTAACTGCTGAATGTGAAGGCATGGCTTGGCAGTTCGGGCTGGGCTGTTCCCATGAGGCACAAGGTCAGACTGATTTGCATATGGCCATGTCTGAACTGGGGTGGCAGAGTGGGCTAAAGAACGATTTTGAATTAAGCCCAGATGTGTTGACTGGGTGTGAGTGTTTGATTGGTTCAGATGCTCTGTCAATCACCACCCCTTTTGTACCTAACTGCTGAATGTGACACCAGAAAACCAAGATCGATCCTGGCGTTCCCACGTACCCAAATAGTGGGATCCTAGGCTACCAAGTGTGGCTGCTAAAATCAGCCAGATCAGGAAGTTTCTGACAAGTCTCTATAGCTGCACACAGACCCACCGGCATCAGCCCATGCTCTTCTGCAAGTCACAGTGACCAAGGATTCACAGGTACTCTCCTGTAAGACCTCACTAAGTAAGGTTAAAAGAAAATACTCTTGCTGTGCATGTTACTGCAATACTGCCCATTTTAAGCTTTGCTGTTCAGCATGACTGCCCAAAGCAGGAGTTGATACGATCCGCTGTGCAGTGAACTTAAAATCCTGAGCTCTTTCATTGTGTCCAGAGGCCACTAGCAGTGGAACAACACAGTTTGCAGACATCGACCTAAACAAAGGCATAAAAAGCAGATTTAAAAGAAAAAAGAAAAGATTCATATGGGAAGGAGACAGAAGAAATAAATGAACGCCTGAAAAAGAAAGAAACTTTGGGTGACGGAAAATGTGCAGTAATTACAAGGCACCACAGGAAAAATATAAGGAGGAAATATGAAGAGTGGACAGAGCAAACGAGAAACATAATATTGCGAAAATAACATGAAATAGAAAAAGAACATGCTAATAGAGAAAGAAGGAAATGGAGAGAACGGATAAGAAAGGAGTCAAGAGAAAAAAGAAAGATGTAAGAATGAAGGAGAAAATGAGTGCATAAGCAGGAACAGGTAAAGCACAAATAATGAATAGAAAAAACACTAAAGAAGGCATAAGAGTGCAGAACTCCTGGCATTGCAGACAGCTGCTTGTGTCCATTAATATAGGCAGATGTGACAGGGACCTGAAGACAGTTCGGTAACTTTCCTAGCTCATTTCCCCCTGTAGGTCATGGCACTGGATTAAGGCCACTCCACTGTCCGGGCTTCATCCACTCTCCTGTTTAGGCCCGCACACTTCTTGAGAGCAAAACAGCACGTAATCCAGTTTAATCTGCATTTCCACCCTTCCTCAAGTCGTCACAGCACGGTGTGATGTTAATGATGTCTAATGACTCCTCCCCACCCTGTGAGGACTAAGAACGTGAGGGAAATCGGGTGTGAGGCAGCAATGAGTGGCATGCAGTCACAGGCATTAACGGGATGAGGCCCAAAGCTCCCTTGGCTGCTTCCCATTATTTGCGGTGGATCCTACAGACCCCTATGAATAGAAGGACAGGGCTGTTAAGAGGTAAGCACCTGTGTCACAAAACAAATGTACACTGTCTGGCACATGAGCTCTCGCGCATGTACCTGAAAATGATGCCTGGCTGCCTGATGTTGACATTAGTGAGAATCAGAATGTGGCAGCCAGGCACTGTTTAGTGCAGCAACGCACATTCAGGGGCAGATTTACAATAAACTAGCGCAGCACAGTGCAGCACGTCATGTTGTTGCGCCATGCTGCGTTAGTTTGCGAAGCACCGCGATGCGACATATTTACAATATGTCGCAGTTCTGTGCTTCCCCCTGCGCTGGCACGCAAACTGCTGCCATGCGACGACAAGGCACCCTTGCACCATGGTGCAAGAATGCCTGCGTCTTGGAGAGAATGTTTTCGTTCAGGAAGAGTTCCCTTCCTGCACAAAAACTGTCCGAAATGCCGTTTTTCAATTTATATGTGTGCTGCATCAGCACACATAGAAGATGAAAAACAAGATTGTTTCAATGATTGTTTATGTGCTGAAAGGGAACCCTTCCTGAACAAAACAATCATTCAAGGTGATTTCCTCTTTCAATGTGTGCTGCAGAATGCATCATGCATAGAAACAGGAAACAAAAATGAGGAGAAATAAATACATTTCTCCTCGTTGCGCCTCTAGCATTCAGACGCATTTCACGATTCCTCGTAAATCTGGAAATGTGTCTCGTTCCATGGGTGTTGTGTGGGAACACCCAAAAGAACACTCATGGAAAGCCACTTTCATGCAAAGTGCTGCCTGTAAAGGGGCCATATTTACAAGGGCAGGTAGAGCCATGCAGGGTGGCTTTTCCTGTCCTTGTAAATATGGGGCAGTGTATTGTGCTGCCGGTGCGTCACAAAAAGTGACATACTGGCAGCGAAAGGGGCTCGTAAATCTGCCCTTCAATATTTAACTTTTGTCCTCATATCACCTCAGATAAGCACCAACTAGCCTTTTAGCACCCACTGTGCTCAGTGTCAGTCTCAACTTAAAGCAGGTACACTGAGCTGCGTCAACTAGTTTCAATCTCCCCAGCCACTACTGGCTAGAGAGGGTGTAATCGTTGGACGTGATGTTACTCATCGTATCTTCAGCTGGTCACAGAACCCTTCTCCCGCAACCAAGGGGCAGATTTACAAGTCCCTTGCGACACTTTTGTGCCCCACGTTGCGACACATTTACAATGTGACATATCTAGGGAGATGCATCATGTTGTAAAGCCCTGCACTTCATTATAGCTGCGTGAGGAATAATGTATGCAGGGTGGGCATTCCGGCATAGGAAAGCCTCGTAAAAGTGACACAGTGAAATCTACAACATTTCACTGTGTCACTTCTAAGACGCCACTGCGTCAAAACTTTACGCCTCCTTGAAGCAGGCATTAGGAGTGATGCAGCATAATAGGAACACACATTCCTGAGCATTGCTGGAGTTGCGTCATGCTTGCGACACGTCTCCAGCAATGCGTTGCCTTTACACCAAAAGATCCGTCACGCATCTGTCAATGCTTGCGCCACGGTGCACCTCATTGTAAATGCGACGCATCCATGGTGGCGCAAGGTTTTTTTTGCGTGACGCAAATTAACTGATACATCTCTGCTGATATGCAGAGATGCATCAGTTTTGTAAATCTGCCCCTAAGTTTTTACTCTTCATTTTCACCTCTTTAAAATACACTAACTATCTTTTCCATGCTTGCCACATAGGTGCACTGGATTGGCCCGAATGCTTACAGATTTCTCTTCTTGTAAGTGAATTCAATTAAGATTTCGACTGTTTGTGACAGAAATGCTGTTGCAAAACAATCACAGTTTACTGTCTACTTCAAGTAAGTGGTAATCCACGTGTAAATGTGAAGAGGTTCCAAAGGGACCTCGTCCCCTTTGTGAACGGTGGCATAAACATTTTTTAAGAGCAGGTATTGGTCCCAAGGACCACTACCTACTATTAAAAAATGAAAAGGAAACTTTTATTCCTCTTTTAGATGCATCCCATTTTACTTTAAGGAAAACCCGCTGCATTTTTGAAAAAAATAGCTTTATTTAAAAACCAATCATAGATATGTTGGTCTGCAGACCCTAGCAGGTCACCATTCCCGTGAATACAGGCCATTCCCAATGGGTCGTACATTATGACCTCCCTCATGAATATTAATGAGGTAGGTCATTTGCGACCCTATTAAGAATCGATAAATGTTTCTTAGACACATTGATACATTTCATTTTGTTACTCGCAAATTGTGATTCACTTAAAATCACTGTTTGCGTGTCGCAAAATTAAATGGTCATGCATGTGCCCCAAAGTGTAGCCAAAGATAATTGCCATATCTCTTCCAACTCCCTGCCTATCAAGTATCCGTACCATATGAGGTGAGGAGGTTTCATATTTACTTTGGCTCCCTTCACTAAATGATGGCACCAGTGAGCCACTTCCTTCTTCATAGCATCCTTGTTTTGAAGTTTATTATCCTTTTGACCAGACTTGAAGACAGTCCAACCCTGGCCCTTTATCCATACATTTACTTGATAAATATTAATACTAGAGAGTGTCCCATTTGTCCTGCTATTTCAGTAGTCTCAGGATAGCCTCTGTCCATCATCTGGACCCAATTATTTATGCCACTCTGTTTTAGCAGTTTTGCAAGGCTATCAAGTAGGCACTCTGGGGTCCCTGGGGAATCCCATATTGGAAACAACTTGCTATAATATGAAATGCCCAGGAGTGACCTGACTGAGGTATCATATTTTGCCTGTTACCTGCAAGCATTCTGATCTTACCATTGTAAAGAATTTAGGTGCCCTCAAACTAATAAAAGTAACTTTCCTCTGCTAAACCAGAAAGCATGGCTCCAAACATTACACCCAGCGGTGTCTAATCTGGGTGAAGGAGAAATTCGAGGCCCGCTTAATTTCTTCCAGGAGAGTTGTATTCCCCTGCTTGCCCAAATCAAACACATCATTTTATCGTGTATTTACAAGAGGGCCTTTTTAAAAACAAATTATGAAATATTATCAAACAAAAAAGTACATTTGGGCAAAAAGGACATATTAACTAGATATAACTGCCCGTATGTAGTAAGGGCGAGGTTCTGTCATCTCTTTTACAGCCTATCTGTCTCACTACTAATTCCCTCAAGATTCACAGCTGGGATTTTTCCTAGATTGTAGGTAATTCTTGCCCCTAAATATTTCATTTCTTCAACACTTGTTATTCCCCTGCAGCTTTTATTCCAGGACATTATCTCAGTTTTTTCCTCATTAACCTCGAAACGAGAGAACCTACTAAAATGTCTTACCTCTGTCATAAGATATAGCAGATGCACCATCTGAGGTGTAGATCAATAGGTTGTCAATTTATATTGATGTTTTCCTAGAATATGCTCCTTCTACAATAGGTATTATCTCCCTGTTTGATCTGAAACTTTGGGCAAGGGGTTTGATGTAAAGGTCAAATAAGATAGGTGAAAGAAAGCAGCCTTGCCTGGTCCCCCTTTCTATTTTCACTGGTACAGATTAGTTGTCATTTACCGAGACCCAGGTGATTGACGAACTATAAATCTTGGATAACATGACTATTAGGGCTTTACTCACTCCAAAGTGATCTAGCACAGTCATTAGGTACCTTCATTCCAAACGATCAAATGCCTTGGCTGCATCCTATGTCACAATTGTCAGTGTAACGCCTGTTCTGTTGAGCTATCAAAGTGTGGTTCAACGCTCTCATTTTCCTCCCTGGCAGGAAACCCTTCTGGTCCTCATGTATCAGGCTTCCCACTTCTTTATTCAGTCGAGCACCTAAGATGCTAGAAAATACTTTATAATTACAAGTAAGTAGGGAGATTGGATTGAAGGATTGGCACTGTAGAGGATTCATGACCAGTTTTGAAATTAATTACATTACTACCTCATTCCAGGGCTCCAGAGTAGACAGACCTTCTACCAGTATGGAATTAAACAACTTAACCCAGGCTTGGATAATTTAATCAGAAATTAAATTATAAAGCTCACTGTGTATCCCATCCGACCTTATGGCCTTCTCTATCTTTAACTTCTCTATTGTTGTCAGAATCTCCTTACCTGTAATTTATTGGCACAAGTATTACTGCTGATCTTCAGTGAGCCTGGGGAGATGTTTTTCCAAGAGCCTATTATTTAAATCTTCTTTGATGATACTTAGGGTCTCTGAGTAGAGTTCCTGGAAAAAATTACTAAAAGCTGCCTTGATTTTACTACTTTCTTCATAAAATCACATTTGCCTCCTCCTCTAAGATCTTCCTTGCATAGTTCTGACTCCTATCTGTCCTCGATTTTGAGTCTAACAACTTTCCACAGCTTTCACCAAGCACAATATCCCTGGCTCTACTGGCTTCCCATTGCTGTGTCACCTTCTCCTCTACCTTTAGCTTAAACTTTAGCTGCAGGCCTTCAGTGTCTCTGACATCCTCGTTCTATCTTCCCCACTTACTACGTTGCCTTTAATACCTGTTCTGATTTTGTGATCTCTTTCTCTAGTTTCAAAAGCAGTGCTTTTTTTTCCTCATCCATGCTTCTGAAAGATTTTTATGGATTCACCATAACCAAGCCTTATAAGCATCCCAAACTGTGTATATGGGTGCAGATGTGATGTTCCAGGTAAAGAACTCTTCAGTGCCCCTCACTATCTCTGTAATAATCTCAGGCTGTAACAGGATGCTCTGATTGACCATTCACCTCCCGATATGTTTACAACCCTTCAGCGTCATGTTTAAGGGCATAGCTGAGTGGTCCCACAGGTGGATGGGAAGATGTTCTATCGCCACTAACTTCTCCACTTCCTTAATATCTAGGAAGAAGTAATCTAGTCTAGAACAGTGACCATTTTTTTGCTATGAAATAGATAATTCCTACGACCCCTTCCTACTTTGCGCCATACATAGTAAATGTTGAAATTCTATGCCACGGCTAGAAGACATTTTTGGTAAACTAATCAGGATGCGTGTCAAAGACCTATTAAGTGTTTTATCCAACAAGATATTAAAATCCCCCCAAGATGTTTGGGGCGTTAAATTCCACCAGATTAGAGAAAAATTGGGTCAAAGAGGTAAAATCATCTATGTTTGGGCCATACTAACTCACGTAGGTGTAGAGATTTAGCTGTGCCTTTTTTCAGTGATTATCCAACAAACCCTCTCATCTGCTCTATACCGAACTAACTTAACACCTGCGTTTACCTAAAATAACACAGCTATGCCTTTAGTGCAATGTGACTGGCCTGTAGAGACCCAGTTCTCTACCCATCTTTGTTCTTAGAAAATATCCCTACATTCCTATCTCAGGAGTTGGGTTTCCTGAAGCATGATAATTTGAGATGTAATCTCTTTTAAGTGTAGCATAATCATTCCCTGTTTTTTCATCACACATAAACCATTTAATATAAGATGGCCAGGACCTTCCCTTTACTCAAATTGCCCCTCCATCCTTCTGCTCATACTTGGACTCAGTCTGGGTGATGTTATACTGTGCTTTTCATACAATACCATTGCTAGAAATTGAGTACATAAAAACATTATTTCCCTATGATCTCCACCTCATGTGCTCCCTCCCATGGAAACTCTCCCAAATCTGTTACAAGGCAATCGTTTTGCCTATTTAAGCTTGTCCCCTCTAGAGTATCGATTAATACTATTTTTCACTTCAAACCTTTCATTTGGTCCAGTCTCCCCCTTTCTTGACCTTCACTATAAATTTGTTTACCTCCTCTGGGTCTAAAAGATTGCGCATTTTATTCTGCCACACAACCTTCAAAATTTCAGGGAGTCTCAATTGGACACTTGCGGCCATCCGCCTCGACCCTTCCGTTTGCTTCCCCAGTTCCCACTGCCTGTCCACTGTGTCCTGGGAGATATTTGATCTGATTTTAAAGGTGACCCCCATTTGCTTGCAGTGACTTCTATTTCAAAGTTATCAGGCAGCAAAAAACCCTGGCGCCACTTGGGCCAGAAAGGTCAAATGTACGTAGGAAGCCAGTTGTCAGAGGGTAATTGTTTTTTTAACCCTGGCTATTTGCTTTGCATTCAGCCCCCACAATAAAATAGATCTAGAAACACTAAAAAGTTTAACGGCAAAAGTAAGGCAGAGGTGTCATTGAAGGAAACCACTGGTAATCGCTGTACATTAAGACCCCAAAAACCCCTCACTGGGAAGACTGTGAAGACATTCTGGAGTACAAGCAAAGCAGTCACCACTTGCTTGTCAAGCTGCCAGTTAGGCAAGATAAATCCACGGGGACGCAACCCCACCAAACAATTTGCAACCTAGCAAACATCTCTGGTCACCACATCCCCCTGAAAGGAAAGACAACCCCCTCAAAACGCTAAACACAGAAATACACCAGCCCTAAGAAATTAATTTCAAGCCATGGCTAATCAAAAAACAACAAGAGAGACCAAACACAAGGTGAGGGAAGAGAACACGTTAGTTCTGATCAGGAAAGTGGTGACAACAGACCCAGTGGTATCGATTCTGGGTAGCCCCAGTAACCTGCTTAACACAGCGTGCATTACCTATATGAAATACATTTCTATCTAGTCAGTGCACTATTTTGTACCATTTGAAGAATATACTGCAAGTGAGAAGAGCACAGATCATGGGGCCATCTCTCCTGGGGGAACAGATGTAGACCATTTAGCGCAGGAAATTAAAGATCGTTTTGTAAACTCCGATGCTAATCAAAGAGAGATACAGGTGACTTGTTAGGGGAGAAGATAGAGGTCTTAGCCCATCACACTCAGGGAGTAGAATATAGGATCCTTGCTCAACAGTCCGGGAGAACTTCCAAGAGGTGTTACTTCTGAAGCAAAGAGAGAACAAACTGACAGACGAGCTGGAAATTATGGAAAATAATTCCGGGAGGAACAATATCCAAATTCTGTGGGTGACCGAAGTTGCAGAGGGGGCCGACATTAAATCTTGTGTAAGAAACTTGTTGGAAAATCTATATATCCGCAAGATGTCATCTCAGTCGATTTTGTAGCAGAAATCCAGTGGGTACCTAGGGACCCTTTTTAATGCACCCTGGGTGCAAAAAACTGTGGAAGATCCGAGTGAGTTTTCTGTCATATAGCAAAGAAATACATTCTGGGCCTAGCTTTAAAGCACATTCAATATTCATGGTAAAAGAAGATGGATGGTAATAGAGATTAACCATCTTCGTTACCAGTCTGGGGGTGAAGCCCCCCATGCCCACTCTCAGTGGCCGTTGCTGGATCTCTGTTCATCATACCTATCACTGCAGCTTCTCACTGATCTCTTGTTATCCTTACTGCAACCTGTTTGCTTCCCTGCATCTAACTCGCTGCTGTTCATTTTCAATTCTTTTTCTTCCCATCTTTCTGTTTTTATTTATTCAGACATACCCACCTACCTGTCTCTGCTTCAACATGTCTAGCTTATATTTTCAAATTCCTACCTGTTTCACTCAATACATAGTAATGCCTACAGCCTTGCAAGTTCTAGGAAATAGCTTCTGAACAACTCCTAATGGTGACTGGCTCTACCTACAAATATTTGCGTAACTTCTTGAATAACATGTAAAAAGGTCCTATAAATGCCTTTCACCTTCATAACATAGCACTCAAATATTTATGTTGTCCAAAAATTAAAAATCTTTATACTTACGAAAGTGAATATTCAAATGTATTTGTTAAAGCATTAGCCTTTTTATGTTTTGCTGTGCTCAAAAAACAAATTCTAGAACTTTATTTCTACTTTCTCAAACAGACATTCATGGTAATCATAATTCACTGGTATCCTGATTTTGAGGGTGATTTGTTGCCCATGCTGCTCTCTTTGTGTTTTTGAAATTCTCTGGTGTCCGGAATTTGAGGGTAGCTATGGGAGGTAGTTAAGGAAGACTATGGGACCTGCAGTAGTGGCTTAAGGTAATGTAGCTTTCTATATTAAGCATTTGGGTCTGACTCAATTGACCCCTTGTAACACCTTACGGTAATGCAGAAAGAATGGGGAATGTGTGATTGCAGCTTTACAAGGGCACATAAATGTCTCCTTAGAGCAAGAGAGAACTTGTGTCTTTGCCAATGCTTGTCCTTGTTTCTTCAGAAAACGTGTTTATGCCTGTTAGAACTGGGGATCCCTAGTTGGCAGAGGTAGGTACCACTGTCCAAATAGGGACCCTTGCTTCTAGTCAGGGTAAGGAGGAACCACTCTTTAGATAAGCCCTGCTCACCCCCTTGGTAGCTTGGCACGAGCAGTCAGGTTTATCAAAGGCAATGTGTTAAGCATTTGTACCAACACTCACAGTAACACAGTGAAAACACCACAAATGGACTCCACAATAGTTTAGAAAAATCGAAGTATTTAATCTAAACTAAACAATACCAAAACAACAAAAATCCAACGTACACAGTTTAAGAATATGGTTTCAAAGGAGTTCTTAAGGTTGCATTAAATTATCCACAGTTGCGTGAAAATAGTTCAAAGTTGAGTCACGTTTAGCCAACAGTACCTTTAGATGCGACAAAGTTCCGCTGGTGCGGTGGAAAACAAGCGATGCGTCACTCCTGAAACCCTAGGGAGGCGATGCGACAGCCCCGCTGTTCACAGCGAGCGTGTTGCGACTAATCCGGTCTATATGGGGCGGGAGGCGATACCTTGTATGGATTCCGCTGCACAGGTTCCGTAGGGAGCGTCTCGCAAAGGCATGATATGACGATCTTCAGGACGGCGACGATCTCAGGTGCAGCGGCGATGCGCGGCGCAGCATCGATCTTCTCCTCTCGGGGCCCCTTGATGCAATAGCTCTGAGGTGATACTCGCTGTGACGTCATGCAGTCCGCAAGCAATCGGTGCGGCGATCTCACCCAGCGATGACAGGCTCTTGCTCCTATGGGAAGATATTCTGGTAGCCACTGTAGCCAGCATTCCCCATGATAGCCTATGGGGCAAGATAGCCTTACAATAGTGAAAAACGAAAATGCTTGTAATTCACTACCAGAGCATGTCACCTGCATTAGTACATGCTCTACCTTTCACATGCACTGCACCCTGCCCAAGGGGGTACCTCGGGCCTTCCACAGGGGTGACCAATGTGCACCGAAAAGGAAGGGTTAGGCCTGGTCAGTGGGGACACTGACCAGGAGGACATCGCAGTTCACAGACTGCACACAGGCACTGCGGTGTCAGGCCTGAGACACCATTTTACGGCTACTCATGTGGGTGGCACAATCAGTGCTGCAGGCCCACTAGTAGCATTTGAATGACCAGCCCTGGCACTCTCAGTGCACTTTACTAGGGACTTCTTGGTAATACAAATATGCCATTCATGGATAACCAATCACAATAACAATGTATACAGGGAGCACTTGCACTTTGACACTGATCAGCAGTGGCAAAGTGCCCAAATCATCTAAACCTTCAAAAACGAAATCCAGCACAGCATCAAAAATACAGGAGGTAGAGGCAAAAAGTTAGGGGAAACCACGCCAAGGATTCCAGGTCTAACAATGACCAATGCAGTTTTTAGGCATACGTTTATTTAGATATTGCAATTTAGTGGAGTTAATGATCTTTACATTTATTTATTCATTGCTGGACTTAATGCCATCAAGGGGCTATTAATTTATGTTTATAGGTTAAGAATTGAGGTAGTGCTTCTAAAAGTACTATTTTCTCATTGCTGTACAATGTGGAAGAGAACAATAAGCAGCACATTCAGTGGTATCACTGATGGACTGGAGAACCAAAAGCAGCCTTAGCAAAAATGCTCAAACCAGCCGGCTTCCTTCATCTCTTCACAAAATCTCTCTTTCTATCCATCCATCCATTGTCTCTCCTCTTATCTCTCTTTGCTCAATCTTCGATCACTTTCTCTTTACCTTTCCCTCTCTACCTCTCTTTTTCTCTCCCTTGAAGCCTCCCAGTGCCAACTTCAATTAACCTTGAGGAGCTGGGGAACGTGATAGACAGGAAGGGCCATGCATTTTCAAAACCGGAACTGGCCTCCAAGGACTCTAGCCCACTGTGGGAATACGTATTGGAATAAAAGGCCTGTCAGGCCCTGAGTAAAACACAATTAGAACTATCACAACAGATCTATTCAACAACACAGTTGAAAGGTATTAGAGACAAATGTGTTTCTGGTTAGCAATATGTGTAACTATGATTGCATGAATGCTGCTGGCGGCATTTATTCCTATCACATTTACCAAGCTAGCTTGTGATGTAATGTGTTTTAGTGCATTTGTTTGGGTGAGCATTTGCACACTGCTGTAGGAGTGTTTGGTACAGTGGTTAGGGGAATTCGTACTTTTTAAGTGTTCTGCTTTCTTGACAGTTAGCAGTGATATTCTTGATTTGAGCGTACCACATTCAATTTCAGCAGGTAAAATCTGGACATTATATCGCAGCGCTACTTGCCTCTCCAAACTCAATACAGCAAAACAAAGATGAATGTAAGTGTTTACTTTTTCTTAAAGCACCAGTAATCTGGTGGCTCTGATGGCAAGAAAATAGACTGACCAGGGAAATGCACACATATGCAAACTGCATAGCCTCATGATGTGTGGCTCTATTTAGTGATAAGTCAAAGTAGTTCTTGAGCCAACCACTTTCTACCAATGTTTACCACATTATGAAAACAGGGATCTGAGGGCTGTAATATGCGACAAAAACGTTTGTGAACATTGCTGAGGGGCACCTGCCCTGGCCATCATGCCCTCACGCATGTGCCTGTGATTTTTATTTATTGTGTTCAGCTGCCTGTTTATTGAACGCAGTGCTTTGTGTTGCAGGCGCTGCACTTGAAGCATGTTCTGCTCCAGTCCTGCAAAAAGAGTGTGCTCCTCAACATTGCCACTGCTGCTCCTGGACAAGGACCTACGTGCTGCATTTGTTTGAGACCTTTTCTGTGGTTGCAGTTGTGCACAACTGTCACATACTTCCTGAATTTCAGATCTATTGTCACTTGCATCCCTAGTGCCGTCTATGTCGTCCTCCAATGGATCCAGTGGGGGCACATATGTACACTTCCTGCGTATAATGGGTGTTTGGTTTGATCAATCACTGATTTCCCCTTCATTTGTGTGTTCCAAATTAATTTGGCAGTCCTCTCTCTCTGCAATGTCCCCTGGTGCCCTTGATTGTGCTGTGGATGTAAAGGGGGACATCTGAGTTTGTGTTTTGTCATGCATTTTGTACTGAATAAAGTTTTCAACTTTCAAGTTGTCTCAATCCTGACACTGTCATTTTTTCTTCACTGCAGCCCACAATCTAGGCATGATTTTATATGTCTCATTCACAAACTATCCTTCATCCAACTACAACTCCCATAATGCATTTCTACATGTGTTGTGAGGAGTGGACCAGAGTCAAATGTGTTTTCTTCATGTCACTCATTCTACACAGTGTGCATGTTATGTGTAGCTGTCTCAAGATCATTTGCCATGCATCTTACCTTGACTACTGGATGCAGGGTCGGAGCTGTCAATGTCAGCCACTCCACACACACTCTCAGACATGAGAGTTGACTCTACCTGCTCCTCATGGGGTGTTGGCTGTTCTGCTGTTAAAGTTCCTTCACCGGTCTTGTGTGCCTCCTTCAACCTGGCTGCCACCCTCTCCTCTGATCTTTGGCGCATGTCATACCATCTGTTTCGCAGCTCATCAAAGGTACGGTTGGTCACTCCTACAACATTCACCTTTTCATGGATTTCCAGCGATATCTTTCTTTTCCTTGCCTCAGGTACCCTTTGGGGCGTTTTTCCAAAACAGGAGTTCATGGCAGCAGACCATTTCTTCAAATAGTACCTCCTTTTCTTTCTCAGAAAATGTGTGCTTTCTTTTTCTTTTTTCAGGCTCCATGCCCTCCTGTGGCCTCTATGACTCCATTGCAGAGCTTGAAATGCTGTGCAGCCTCCAAACACACTCCAAACTGACTCTTGGTGTGGCTCAGGCAAACAGGTGCAGCTAATCACTCCCACTTCCTGGTTGTGATGTCATCAAGCTGCACCTGTATTGCAGATTCCCGGATTTGAGATTTCTTAAATTGCAAATTTCGCAAATAAGGAATCGCAAAATAGGATCCTGTGATTTTTTGCGATATTCAAGAAATCACAAAACTTTCGCGATTTTTTACATACATCCCGTTTTACGAATCTGAAACTGCGAATTGCAAATTCTCGCAATTCGAGATTCGCAAAATAGAATCTTGGTACATCTGCCCCAGTAATCCTTATTCGTAAGGGAAAGGGGCTGGATTTCTGATGTCTTTAGCGTTATGATATGTATGTCATATTGAGTAGAATGGAACAGAAGATCTTGTAGCACTTGTATTCCACTATTTTTTATAAAGCGTATACATTTTATAAACATCAGGAATAGACTATTGAGGCTGTTGCAATCGCACTTTAGCATCCTTAGGGGCTGAAATCTGCACTTTAGTTAAGTTGATTGACATTATTGCACTATCTTCGGATGTACTTTCCTTCTGGGTACACGTTGTTGTATTTGCACTTCAATATTCTTAGTGGCTGACATCTGTGCTTTACTTGCTTATAATTGAATTGGTATCATAGCACTATCTCTAGTTGTATAGCTTTTTCATGAGTAAGTGCAAGTATTTAATATTACCATGAATTATAAACACACTTTATTTGCCAAACCAGAAATTGATTACTGTATCAGCTGTATCTGTCTCTCCCTCTGGGAACATATTGGCTTGTTTTTGTATGTTATTTGTAAAGTGGTTTTAAAGACTGGTTAGTTGTTAGATGTCAACTATGTTATCTACGGTAATGTATTTAACATTTAAATGTAAATGTTATACTATTTATTTACTATGTTTTAAACTTGCAGATTGTATCTGTTATGGTTTGTTAAACCAAATAAAGATTATTGAATGGCTAGTGTGTGGTGATTTGTAAGTCATACCACAGTCATTCCACATGGACTTCATGTACACTGACATAAAGTTGGGGCCTCTGTCTGACATAACCTCCTTGGGGAACCTCACATGGGTAAAAAACCCCATCAGAGCTCTTGCCACAACAGGTGCAGTTACTAACCTCAGAGAGGTTGCCTCTGAATGAAAGGTGGAATGGTCCACCAAGACTAGAAAAAACCTGTTCCCTAAGGCTGACTTGGGGTCCATGGGTCAAATTATGTTGATGCCCTCCAAAGGGGGTGCCAATGACAAGTAATGGGATTGGGGGAGCTTTGTGCTTTTTCCCATATTTCCTACTTGCCTGGCAGGTGGGACAGGATTTGCAGAATGCATCCGAGACTGTGTTAATTCAAGGCCATTAAAAGCCTTAGACAAGTCTTGCAAAAGTCTTGTCTTGCCCCAAATGTCCTTCCTTGGGACTGTCATGACCAGGACAAGTAGGAAGTTCAGGTAGCATTGGTGGACCACCAGGGCATGGGCTGCGCCCAGTCTCAGGAACCTTAGCCTCACTGTAAAGGAGACTGTTCTCCCAATAGATGAGGTGATCACCAGAGGCTTGACCTGCTGCATGAGCTGAGGATAGATGCCTCAAGCCCTCAAGAGTGGGCAACTCTTTATGTGCTTGGCAGAATTCCTCTCTGGTGGTCATTGTCATATAGGCCCACTCACATCCCTTCATCCCCAAGTGAGAACTCAAGTCTACCTCCCCCCAGGTAGTGTCCTCCAAGTCACTGCCTAGCTGACAATCAACAGGCACGGCAGGGTTCACAGCAACTTTCAGATAATCTGAACCCCTCCTTCCCACTAAAAGGGAACCAGAGCTACTGGTAGATGGATTTCATGGTTGTCAGCAACTATGACTTGGTGTAATGTTTTTAGTACGACGTGCTCTGCAAACACTAGCTGATACTTGGCAAGTTCTCATGCTGGTTCCTGTGTCTTGCAGAGCCTCCACCTGTTGCCCATAAATGGTGACCCACTGCCTGTATTTTTGAAGTAGCTGCAGGCATGTGGGAATTTGGCATCATGTCTCTATCCCCCAAGGAAACCAGAATTACCTCTTTCTGTTCCACAAAACTATCTGTGACCACCTCCTCACCAAGCACTACTTCAGTGGAGAGCTCTGACTTCTTGGGACATTTGTGGTCACCCATAGAGTGACCATACTGAAAGCACTCTGTACATTGGGGTACAAACCTCCCTGTTTTATTGTGAAAGAATCTTATTTTTTTGGGATCTGGCTGGGACTGATTATCACCACTTTGTTTGAAATTATGTTTGAGGCCTTTTTGAGGGCTTCATGTTTTTTTACCTCTCTTTCTGTTCCGCAAAACTGTCTGTGACCACCTCCTCACCAAGCACTACACTCGCCAACATAGGTCTGCCCATCAGTGGAGAGCTCTGCCTTCTTGGGACATTTGTGGTCACCCTTGGAGTGACCATACTTAAAGCACTCTGGGCCTTATTTATGAAAGCCTTGCGCCACCGGTGCGTCTTTCCCCATGTTAAAAGTGACGCACCGGCGGCGCAAGGCCTTCATAAATAAGGCCCTCTGTACATTGGGGTACAAACTTCCCTGTTTTATGGTCAAAGAATATTTTCTTTTTTGGATCTGGCTGGGACAGATTATCACCACTTTGTTTATAATTATTTTGGAAGCCTTTTGAAAACTCCATGTTTTTTTTACCTCTCTTTCTTCTGTTGGGAACCTTGCTCAACTTTGTGGGTGCCTCTTCCCACAGCTACCTTTTTGGACATTCTGGTGCTAGCCCAAAGGTCTGCCTCCTCAGCAAACTTCCTGGTGTCAGTCAGCTTACTGTCAATTAGTTGTTGGCATAACTTTATAAAACAGATACTGAGCATGTGCTCGCTCATGATCAAACTATGCAACATATTAAAAACATTAACTTTGCTGCCCCTCCCCCAGCCATTCAATGCATTACAGGAGTAATCAATAAAAACTACCCAGGAGATTGGTTGATGAGCATTTGGCTGTCCCTGAATATTTGGAGATCCTTTTCGGGAGATAGGCTAAATTTGGCATTCAAAATGACTTCAGGTTTAGTTCCTAACCTCTAATGTCAGAAGTCTGTCGCTCAAAAGTGTAGGCATGTGTCTCCACAGAACACCCCCAGAGTGCTTCTAAGGAATCCTCTGTACTTTGAGTGCAACCACACAAGCAGAAAAACACTTATCAATGTCATCTCCCACCACATATCTGGGGACCAAATCTTTGGGTATCTAGAACTTTGTATCTTCATCAGGTACTGCATGCATGCTGCCACTATCAATGATGGATTCTGCCTTTCGGGCCTTGATCTCCAGCTCTTTCAGACTCTGATTATGAGCCAGAAGTAGTTTCTTCCCTGTAAAGGCTCTTTCATCCTCAGCTGACCCCTCCTCAGCTTCCATTTTCAATTATGGCATAGGCTTCTTGAATCTTGTCTCCTCCCTTCTGTCCTTGGCTTCTGTGGGTATAGGCCAGGGCCAGAGACACTGTTTCCTTCTCTCATAGAAGCTCAAATACAGCGGTGTCCCCTCAACTGCTTCAGGTGATTCCTTAGAGAAGTGATTCTGAGGCTCCTCCAATCCATCATTCTTTTGAGAGCGGGCCTCTGCCCAGGCCCTCAGCACTGTTTTAAACTCCACCTTCTTGGTGGCTTTGTAGGCAAGTACCCCATCTCCTTGTATAAGCTTTTTAAGTGGGTCACTGTATTATCTTCCAGCTTGGCCAGCAAAAACTCCATGGTTTGGTTCACAGAACCAGCTAGAGACATGATGTAGAGGTTGAATAAAAAAGGTAAAGGAAAAATGTAAACATATTCAAAATGGTGATGGGTAGTGTACATCTAGCTAATGCATATCACAGCACAAACACAAGTCTCACCAATGATAACCAATGTTAGAAATGGAGTTTCTGGTTGGCAGAGGTATGCACCCTCTCCAAGCAGGAAACACAAATCAAGTCAAGGTAGGTCACACCCAACCTAATTTATCGAGTGCTCACCCTTTGATAGTTCGGCACAGAGCAGTTATGCTTCACTTCAGAGGCAACGTGTAAAGTATTTCCAATGTGTAGAAGTTGAGATATACATTTCTAAATATTAAATGCAAAATATAGAGCTTAGAGCCAAGTAGCGCCTAAGAGTTAATTGATTACGCTGGACTGGGACAAAGTTAAGAGTTTAGGCTTACAACGATGGAGCAGGGTCTGAATACAGGACTCACGCTGGACCTAGAGCAAAATTACCTTACTCCTGGTCACAAATGCGAGATGCGTTGGTGATCCCCAGGCAGGTGAAGTGTTGCACTGAATTTCTCCACGCAATTGCAGAGATGAGTCAGGTCAGTGGACGAAGTATTGGTGCAGTGTTTCTGAATGTGATGAGCTAGGTTTCTACACACTGTAGAGGTGATGTGTCAATTGTCTCCACACAGTTTAGGCGATGTATCTGTTCCAAAGAGGTAGTTCCGAGTGCAATGCAGCAGTTCCACATTTAATGTGTCAGTTCGGTTTCCGCAACAGCAGCAATGCATTGATTCTGCTCTCACAGCAGAGTATGAATCAGTTCCACTGGATTAAATCCCTAGTTCCACTTCCAAGGGTACAGGACCTGGGTGTCACCACTTGGCAGGACAAACTCACAAGCAGATGTGCCCAAGGGTTGGAACAAAGGGCTTCTAAGTCTTAGTCAACAGAAGGCAAGCCAGCAATCCCTTTGAGTCAGTCTGAGTACAAGTGATGCATGTCTAGTCATTCTCAACCAGGCAGAGTGAGAGCAGAAGGCAGCAGGGCAACGCCGCAAGGCAAGAGTTAATCAAACAGCAGTTCCAGAAGAGTGGCATTTCTTGAGCAGCACAGCAGATCCTCTTCTTCCTGGCAGAGTGATCACAGGACCAGAAGTGTTCTCATTTGGTATTGCCAGATATCCAGTACATATAATCATGGGTGCATTTGAAGTGGAGGAGACTTCGAAGTAAGCGTTGAAGTGCACAGAGGCTCTCCCTTCCTGCCCTGGCTTCAGACACACTAGAGTGAGGTAATCAATACTTTATGTGGGGATAGGACACAGCACAATCAGATATACATGCCCATGTGCTTGGAGCTAACCACTCAACCACACCTACCCTTTCTTTGTATATGAATTTCTAGAAAGCATGCAGGAAGCCAGCTGTCACCTGCCCCATACGTGCATTCTAGGGGGCGGCTGAAGGCACCAAATGGGTAAAATAAGTCAATGCCAACTTTCTAAAAGTGGCCTTTGCTAAACTGATAATTAAAATCCAAGTTTACAATAAGTCGTGATTTTACATTGTGATTTCAGTGGCCTAAACTTGAAAAGTCTATCTCTTCACAATTGGGACTTACACTTAAAAGATGGAACAAGCTAATCCCAAAGTTATCCCATGGGAGAGATAGCTCTTGCAGTAGTGAAAAGACACATTTGGGAGTTTTTTACTACCAAGATATGTAAAGTTTAAAAGTACACATCCTGCCTTTTAAATACACAGCTCTCTGCCCTGTGGGTTTTACAGTGACTATCTTAAGGGTGACTTATGTGTACAAAAAGGGAAAGTTTGGGTCTGGGAAGAGAGTTGACTTGCTAGGTCGACATAGCAGCGTAAAACTGAACACACAGGTTGTGTGCAGTTGCAGGCATGAGACATGGTTAAGGGGCTACTTATAAGGGTGGCACAATCAGTGCTGCAGGCCTGCCTTATATTAGCATTTAATGTACAGACCCTGGGCACATGTAGTGCACTGTACTAGAAACATGAAAGTAAATGCAATATGCCAATTCAGAGGAACCAATATTACCATGATTTAGTGGAGACATCACATTAACTTTAGCACTGGTTAGCAGTGTAAAGTGTGCAGAGTCATAAAGCCAGCACAAACGAGGTCAGGAAAATGGAGGAAGGCAGGCAACAACCAAGGGAAAGACCACCCTAAGGCTGTCAAGCCTAGCACTACCCCACTCCTAATTTTCATCAAGTCCAATAATAAAGTCCAAAATGAGAACTCCTCATATTCATTCACTCCATTTTCATTAGAGTTTATTTTCTCAATCCACCTACATTTTCAGATATTCTGAATTATAGACAGGTCTCCAAACTAGGGGCTCTGCACCAGATTTCCTAATCTGGACTTTTTTTGATCTTGTAGTGATCAGTCAAATGTGCTCCAACAATACAACAACGTATCCTACTGTGGCATTGCAAAATTCATGCCTTCACTTTCTGGTTGAGGTCAAAGGGCCAGCATATCACATAAATAACTTTTTATTAGATTGGGGATTGGGGATATATAGAAAAGAGGCAGATAGGGAGAGAGACTGATGTGGCAAAGAGAGATTGTGCACATGCAGGAAGGGACATACTGAAAACGACAGCAGTAGGCATAAAAGAGAAGGAGAGAGGAAACCAGGCAGAGGCTGTGTAGGAAACCATAATTCCAGAAGGATGGAAATGCACAAAGAGGGCTAGAAAGAGGTGGGTATCAGCAGACCAGGACACTGATGAAGAAGAGACGTGGATGGATATTAGGCAAAAAAGCGAAAGCCCTTGGAGATGGGCAGGCATGCAACAAAAAAGGCAAGTATGCCCAGTTGCTCTGCATAGTTGATTTTTGCATACATTTTCTACACACCTTGTCTGGACTTTATCGGCAGCATGCTGGAGAGAAAACATACATGGCATCTGTGATCTGTTTGAAAGCCTTTACAAATACGTGCAAAGGTGAATTAAAGTTGGGCAGAACAAGACATTGAGGAGAAGAAACACTGAGTGATAGAGATAGCTAATTAGGAAGATAGAGAGAGAGAATCCACAGAAATGAGCAGCATCTGGGCGCTTGATGGGTTAGTGTATACACTCTAGACATCTGTGATTGCATGATGGTCATAGGTTTGAATCCAGATAAGTATGCTCTGCTTCCCAGACTTCAATGTCAATAAAAGGTGCAAGAGTGAAAAAAGAGACTGGTAAAAAATATTTCCAGGAGAAAGTGACCAACTATGTAATATCCTACATTTTACTCTTTTTTAACCCCAGCTAGGTGTTCTAAGTCGTTCTTTGTCAGCTGTAAGCTTCATTTTTTATACTGAGCTGTGTCAAGAATAGCAGTTGTCTTGGGGGCCACCAACGGACACTGTTTTGCGGTTATTGCATTATTTCGAAGGTTCGGCTGGGGTCTGAAACTCCCATCGTACCCTGGACATGTCTAACATGCTCATAAGCGCAACATCAACCCGCGGTCCCCTGTAGACTGTCAACGGACTGCTGTTTTGCTGTTGGGGTGGCCATGCAATATTGTGGAGGCTCGGCTGGGGTCTGCAACTCCCATTGTCCCCTGCACACACCTAACACGCTCATAAGCATGACCTTGACCCACAGCGCAGGACGCGTTCAGGGACGTGCCCAGGACACACCTGGACGAAGACCGGGCCAAGGGCAGGCATGTCCATGCCTGTCGGAGCCCGGAGGTGAGCCTACTAACACTCAACTCCTTTTTTACTAAGGGCAACTGATGCACTGGATAAGGAGATTCAAACTGTTGAGCGCACTCTCCATGGGGGACTTGGGTGTACCCTGCCAATTAATAGGGCCTTTACATAGTGAGACTCTAGCGGTGGCTGTAGCTGACACTTTATAACCAATACCAAAGCCAGCTACTACTCACTCAAAATGCTTGATTCACTGCACAAAATGCATTATACTTTCACCCCGGGTATCTTCAGAACCACCCACAAAGAAGAAAAAAGGGGGGAGATTAACCAAGCCAACTTCTTCTGCTCTCTAAGATCCCTTTGTGTCCTCTCTGCCTATTTTACATATCTTGATTTTGAAAATCGAACAGTTAATCACAGTTTTACTTCAAACGCTATTAGACAGGCTAACCAGAATAGAGTCCAATATAGTGACTCTCTGTTCATCAGGGGAAGGCCCAACACATTTCAATTCGATCCAATAACGATCCAACTGCTTCACCCCCGTGACCCCTACCAATCGTATGGATAACCTAGGCCCAATGAGAGTGGACAATAGCGGTGGGCCTAAATGTTCTCCCTTAAGAAGTATGGCAGTGGGGGCCCCTTCAACCCCCTGTCCAACCTTCAATGCAGTGATTCAATCACTTGCTCCTTCAATCAGCTTTTATCAAACTTAATATCTCACAGTTCCATCAATTCATTTTTATCAATTAGTAATTAATTTTTATTAATTAAGTATTTGATAATTATGATAATTGTATTAATTTATTTTCTGTAGCTGGTTGTGCGAAGTAATGTAATTGTAATTAATTACACATTAAAACTACTTTTTATGTATTGATAATTAATTTACTGTTAATTAATAATTGGTATTCATTTTTATTACTAATTGGTTTATGTTATTGAAAATTAATTAGTTGTTAATTAATTATGAATATGTAATTAATTTGTAATAACTAATATTTATTTGTATTTCTAATTAATTAAATATTACATACTATTAAATTGGTAATTCATTTTAATTAATTGTTTTGGGTATTGATATTTAATTCATGTGTATTAATATATTAAATCATTACTTTCCCTACTGTTAAACTCACTGGAGTGGGAATAGTATTTTTTACCTCTACGCTATCCAACGCTTTCCCTACTGTTGCACTCTCTGGAGTGGGAATATTATTTTTTACCCCTACGCTATCCAACGCTTTCCCTACTGTTGCACTCTCTGGAGTGGGAATAGTAATTTGTACCCTCCCACTATCCAACGCTTTCCATACTGCTGTACTCTCTGGAGTGGGAATAGTATTTTTTTATCCCTACGCTATCCAATGCTTTCCCTACTGTTGCACTCTCTGGAGTGGGAATAGTAATTTGTACCCTCCCGCTATACAACGCTTTCCATACTGCTGTACTCTCTGGAGTGGGAATAGTAATTTTTACTCCTATGTGGAAAAGTAAATTTTGCCATGTTCTGTGTCCCTACGTGTCCTCCATCTTATGTTATGTGTGCATGATTAAATATGCATATGTATCCCCCATGTTTGATTAAAGACGCAATTACAGTTGTGTCCATCTCTAGTATGCCAGTTCCCAGTTCTCGTGAATACTACGAATATCAGGCCTATGTAAAGTTACGTGGCCACGTTTCTCAGTGTGCACGTTATTTCATTGTAAAGTCCCCGTTTCTAGGCCTCAAAAGGGCCCGGACACCAGATTCAGCTCCTGTCTCCTGAACCCTCGCTGAGGAGCGATACAGCCCCCACCTGTATCCTCGACCCTTCACTTACTTCCTGCCTCGCAGTGCCCGGCTCGGCCTGGCTCTGCCTCTGAGTCTGCCAAGAGTATGTTATGATTCTAGTTATCAGTCCAGCCCTCCTTCTTTGCATTCCTAAGCTACTGAATCGCATCAATAGTTTCCGTCTAGCCTTTACGTCTCCATGTAAGAGAAATACTGCATTTAATGGTCATTTAATATTCTTCATCACGCACTACATGTAGAATAATGCATGCTCCAGTCTAAGAGTCCGTTAGCCTCTCCCCTCCTGACTCTTAGTTTATATCAACATGTTCTCTAAACATCAGATACTAGATACTGTTTAGGTACATGTCGCCTTGACTCTCCAGACTTCAGTCTCTGCTCCTAGCACAGAGTTCATAGCCCCCAGCTTCTCCTAGTAACACGTCATTGTCAGTTTGCGCGCACCATTAGGTTAGAGGTCCCGGCTCCTTAGGTAGCCCCCTCCATGTTTCCGCCCCATTTATGACATATTCTGTTACGTTTGCATCACATGTCTATGTATACGCCCCTGTTACACCCATTTTCACCCTTATCTTTCGCGACTGCTATTGACCACACCCACTGCTCCGCCTATCATATGTATTGTAATGCAACTGTTTTAATATATATGCTTGTGCACTGCTATTAAATGTTACCCATTCCCTTGTGCCGATTCTGATCCTGCCCCCGGCAGCGCTGCCATCCTGTTCCCGTGCAGGTTGTCCTGCTCCTGTCCTTTATGCTGTATTAAACCTGCAAACTCCTACTACCTCGAATCTTGACTCTTATTTATTGAGCTATCTGTTATTACTATGTCCAGTAAAACCTAGATCCGGTATTATTTATTTATATACCACATAATGGCGCCCGAACAGGGACTGACCCTTTCCCCACGCGCCGGTGAAGCCACGCCGGCCCCCTGACCCTCTG
Source organism: Lissotriton helveticus (assembly GCF_964261635.1). NCBI lineage: Eukaryota > Metazoa > Chordata > Amphibia > Caudata > Salamandridae > Lissotriton > Lissotriton helveticus. Next base: position 522,002,718 of record NC_136061.1, read on the forward strand.
CAGCCGTGACGGAACCATACCGTGCACGTGCAGATATTTCTGCCTCAAGTATCCCTCAGGCCCACGGAGGAGACGGAGGTGGCGGTCCAGCATCCAGACGAGGCGGTGGAGGAACGCGGCGAGTCCCGACCAGAGCCCAAGCCGAGAGTCCAAGGTCCGAGGTATCCGGAGGCCCACCCGTAACAGAAGTCCGAAGCTCGTCCGTCCGGCGTCGAAGCAGTCCAGTCCAGTCCGAGGCCTTCCGTTCTTGCTGCCCGGTGAGTACCATTGCTGGGGTAGTATCTAGACAGGGTCAATCTAATTGACTCTGGTCCGTGGGTTGGTGGTACACAGACCCCCAAAACGAAGTGTCCACTTCGGTGGATGCGGGTCCTGACGTGTCTCTTTATGAGACCGGTAAGTTTCGTACTGTTTTAGCAGTGCATCTAGTTTCTGTTCTAGTCAGTTCTGTTCTCGAGAAAATTCATGTATTCTGTTTTCAGTATTCCAGGTAGTATTCTGTTCGAACTGTTATTTTAAATATTCTTCATGTATTTTAATGTCGTGGTATGAAAGTGGTGTAGTTATCGTGTTCGTTGTGTATTGTATTGTGTCTAGATTACAGTTCAGTCATGCCTTTATTCTCGAAATTACGTCAGTTAAAAACCAGAAAAGGTCTGCTAGAAGCAGCAGTTCCTGTCCCGCCTAGGGACAGTCCAGGTCATTTTATGTATCAAAAGCATGGCATAAGTGCCATATTATATCTAGACTTATGGGTAGAGTATACCAAACAGTTAGAGGAAAAGTATAGATGGCCCGTATCAGGTACGTGGGATGCCGAGTGCATCATGAGAGTAGAAGAAGCATTATGGAAAAAGAAAGCCAGACAGTCACAGAAAGATGCCATCGAGTTATGGCGCAAAGAATCTCATAAAAGAACCAAAAAAGAAATCAGAAAGTCAGAATTAAGTAGAGAATCCTTAGAACGAGCCCAAGAAAGGGAACTAATCGAGATAGGTGAACGAGTTAAAACAGAACAGTCAGACAGACAGAGGCATGCCCTCATCAAGGGTATGTATCCTCTTCTTGCCGAGGGCTTGCCAAAAGCGACCCCGGAGGCATCCAGTAATTTTCCGCCACCACTAGTTCCGACTAAGCTACGTCACAAACCGACCGCAGCTGATATTTTCATCTCGTCCTATTTGGACGACACAGTCCCGGAATATGCAAATCCTGTTCCGCCAGTCCCTGTAAATCAGGCAATTCCTGCTCCCCCAGACACCGGGGCACCTCTTGCAGTACCCGCTACGGTACCCCCGGTCCAGCCTACATTACAATTTCCCACTCTGCCAGCACGAAGAGTATCAGTCGACGATTCCAGTTTAGGGGCCGCAGGAGGAGGTCCTCCTGGTACCCCGCCACCGCACCAACGTAGAACGTTGGCCGAGTTACATGAATGTGCGTTACAGCGTACGCCCAAATTTAAGTCCGTTGCAGAAATCCGACGAGCTCTCACTGAATGCCGCTATGATCCAGTTGCAGGTGATGATAGTACAGTAATATATTCCATCCGTGTAAGACGGGTGACTGGGTATTTAGACACCCTACCAGATATGAAAGGAGATCTAGACAGAATATATCGTTTCATCCGTACAGGGGATGATCCAGAAAGTATTGGCGAAGCCATGTCTCAAAGGAAAGCTGAGATCCAGCTCATGATATTAAAGTTTCTGATTAATTGTCTAATAAGAGAACAAGATTACCCGACTAAAGATCCGGCCGAAATGAAAATCCTGACAAGGTGGAGTGATAATATAGCCGAGGGTAAACACAAGACTATCAGTAGTATAGAGAGTATGTACAAGAAAATTCGTAAGGAAATACTAAAGTTACACGAACAACGTAAAGCAGCACAAGTAAGCGAGAAAGAAAATGACTCTACTGAAGAGGTAGAGGACGAGAATCCCGCCAGAATAGCGTATGTAGGAAAATCTAGATTTCCAGACCGACATTCACGTCTAGACTACAAGAAAACTGTTCCTCATCCGGCACCAGAACAAGGTTCTCTAGAACAAGTATTTCAAGCTACCGATCACATTCTGAAATCACGAATCGGTTACAGTGAATTAAGTACTATGCATGAACAAGAACTAGCCCGATCAGCAGTCCGATGGATTACTGATTCTACCACTTTTCCAGACGAAATAGTGGCACAAATGTTCCTGAAATTGCCCCCAGCCGAGCAGCGACTGGTGGGTATGTATATGATCCAGCACCTCATTACATTGTATGAGGGTCAACATTCTGATCCAGGTCCGTTACACGATGTCCTGAACGAGTTACTCCAGTATAGATGGAAAGGTTTAGGTACCGATTTAATTAGTGTCATTCTAGAACAGCGCCACAAACATAGAACGTTTTTGAACCCGCATTTTGTTCATGTCTCACCTCCAGAAAGTAAACCCTTTTACATAGACAGACAGAATCCGTTACGAGAAGTACACCCAGTTAGGACAACAGATGGTGAAATGCAACGAGTGTTTGTTTACACTCCGATTACAAAGATGGAACTCTTAGAGATGAAAAAGTTAATTTCCTGTCATGATAAAGATCCAGCAGGGTTCCACCGAGAATTAAAGGACATGCTCCGTATGGGAGAATACACGTATCCAGATATAATTAAAATGTTAAAAGTCCTGTTGCCCGCAGGGGTATATGAAAAACTCAAGGAAAAAGAATGGGAGGTGGGAGAGAAAAAGATCGATTGGGCAGTTCTCGAAGCTGAAGATAAGATACGAGTACCAGGTACCGGTCTAGGAGAGAAATGTAAAGAATTACCAGAACTGTTAATACAAGTTTTGCCAAGATTATTAGCCACTAAAAAGGAAGACTGGGATGCAATCTCAGCCTGTAAACAGAAACAAGACGAAGACACTAGTGATTTTTATTCTAGATTTGAGAAATGTTTTAGTATAAACAGTGGCCTCAAGACAAGTAGCGAGTCATACCCTCATCTTTTTGTTACTAAATTAGTCGAGAATTCAAGTCCACAAGTTAAGAATCGAGTTTTGAAAGTCGAAAGTACCTGGCAAGCTAATACCCCGTCCCAGATGTTACAGATGCTTCAATATCACCAGAATAGAATCAGAGAAGAACAAGATCACGAAAGGAAACGTATGAAAGACACGAAAATGAAAGTACTAGTTGCACAATCTATTCCACAAGACAGTCAGAAGAGGGGTACGAATCAAGCCAGTCATCCTGCAGTTCCCGTTAAAGGGACATGCAATTATTGTAAACAGCCAGGTCATTTCATAAACGAGTGTGCAGTTCTGAAACACAATATAGCTACCGGTAAAACTAAAGAAAGACCACGTCCGCCTAGACAAGAACAAGTTTCACAGACTTCTCAGTCACAGAATGCACAACAGACAGTTCCAGCACCGCAGCCTATTGCTGCAACACAGCATGTTACACAGCAGATGTACCAGTATGCACAATCCGAGTATCCAGAGTATCAGCCATATTCATGAAACAGCCTAGAGAGGGAGGTAGGCTTGCCTCTCATCGAGATACCTGTAGATCAAGAGGGTCCCTATGTTCATAGTCAAGTATTAGGGAAAGACAGAAAGTTTCTGATTGATACAGGGGCAAGTAGGACCACCATTAGTCACGCCGAAGTTCCAGGGGCTCCACTCTCAGGCTCAAGAAATGTTTCCCTTGGATTTTCAGGAAAGCCTATTGTAAATGAGATATCTCAGCCAGTTACTCTAGAAGTAGGTCCATTGTCCCGCACTACTGATCTGTTACTTACGAAGTCATGCCCAGAAAATTTATTAGGCATTAAGACACTGAAAGAATTAGGTGCAGTCATATGCTGCTCCCCAGAGGGAATACGATTGTTCCTACGTGACTTCAAGGGTCACTATGTATTACGAGATTTTGATCCGAGATTGTCCAATGTTCCGCAGCATCTATGGGCGCAAGGTCCAACTGATGTTGGTTATATGCAAATCACACCCCATCGTGTGACTCTCAAGCCAGGTGTAGTGTTACCACGAATCAGGCAGTACAGATTGCCACCTGAGGCTGTAGCAGCCTTATCCAAAATTATTGACGAGCTCATCGCTCAAGGAGTAGTTGTAGAAACTGACTCCAATGTATGTAATTCTCCGATCATTCCAGTCATGAAACGTACTGATCCAAATGCACCCCCAGTATATCGATTAGTGATTGATCTCCGAGAACTTAACAAATGTATTATTCCCCAGTACCCAGTTGTCCCAGATATCTCTTCCCTATTGACAGCCATTGATTCTGAAGCCTCATTTTTTTCAGTCATAGACCTCAAGAACGCATTTTTTAGTGTCCCCATTCATCCAGACAGCCAGTTTCTTTTCAGATTTTGTTTAAATGGAAGGAGCTATATGTTCACACGAGCTCCTCAAGGTTTCACAGAAAGTCCTAGTATTTACAGTCAAGCACTTAAGAGACAACTAGACAATATTCACATGCCAACTGACACTGCCCTGCTCCAGTATGTCGATGACCTACTGATCACAGCCCGTTCTGAACGTGCTTGCGAGCGAGCATCCCTTACAGTCTTGTATTTCCTTGCCGAGATGGGGCACAAGGTGTCCCCTTCTAAGCTTCAATTCTGTGTCCAGCAAGTGATCTATTTAGGCCACTTACTGTCCAAGAGGGGTAGGCAGTTGACACCTGACCGTATCCAGCTAATAGCGAGTCTCCCTCAGCCCAAGACCCAGAAGGAGGTACGTGCTTTTATCGGCCTTACTTCTTACTGCAGACAATGGATTCCTCAGTATGCATTTCTAGCTAAGCCACTGATACAGTTAACGACACAGGAGGCAGCCGTATCGACTGTCCTCCCTTGGACATCTGAACATACACTTAGTTTTAATGAGTTAAAGAAAGCTCTATGCCAAGCTCCAGTTCTAGCAACACCGAACTACAGTAAGCCTTTTACACTTTTTGTCACTGAACGGGAAGGTACAGCATTATCTGTTCTCACACAAGATCAAGCAGGACAATACAAGCCCTGTGCTTATTTTTCGAGCACATTAGATCCAGTAGCCCAGGCTCTGCCTGCGTGCCTCAAGTCAGTTGCAGCCACAGCACTAGCTATCAGACAAAGTGATTCTATAGTATTAGGACATTCCTTGACAGTACAAGTTCCACACTCCGTGGAAGTTCTTTTAAACCGAACACAGACTCAGCACTTGACAATTGCACGTTTAACAGGTTATGAACTGACACTGTTCCAGCCACACATAGAAATCAGACGCTGCAACGTTTTAAATCCTGCCACACTGTTACCGTCAGTTAATTCAAATCCTGCCACACACGACTGTGTGGAAGTAGTTAACATTATGACAAAGCCAAGACAAGACTTGACAGATATTCCATTACCAGATCCAGACCTGACACTTTATGTGGATGGTTCATGTATGAGAACAAGTACAGGAGAACTAGTAGCCGCGTATGCAGTGACTACTGACACTGAAGTTATTGAAACACACCGTATTGACACCCTGTCTGCTCAAGCAGCAGAGCTAGTTGCTCTGACACAAGCCTGCATACACGCCAAGAACCTGAAAGTTAATGTTTACACAGATTCACGCTACGCATTTGGAGTCGTACACGACTTCGGAGTTCTCTGGCAGGAGAGAGGTTTCATGACTTCTCATGGAACCAAGATTCAGCATGGTCTCCTTATTCAAGCTCTGTTAGATGCCATACACCTACCGACATCTATTGCTATCATGAAATGCAAAGCACATACGAAAGTTACCGACACTATTTCTCAAGGTAATGATCTAGCAGATCGCACAGCCAAGCTTACAGCACAGACACCAGACGTTCCAGTAAATAAGACACCGACATACACTCCAGATCCAACTACCTGTATGACAGTTAAGGACCCTACTCAAGATGTCATAGATATCCAGTTACATGCTACTCCCGAGGAAATCAAGAAATGGTCCGAACAAGGAGGGGTCCAGACAGATCAGGGATGGGTAACGAAGGGTAAAGCCACATGGTTTCTCCCCGACTCTATGGTTCAAGTCATTATCAATACCGCACATAGTCCAGCACATTTAGGAGAAAAAGCTATGTTAGACAGTATCCAGAACATTTGGTTCAACAAGCATTTACGAGCTGCAGCCAAGCAGATGGTCCGTACTTGTATGATATGTTGCCAGTTTAATCCAGGTAAAAGTGTCCCGGTGGAACAAGGTGGATTCCAGCCCCCTGACCACCCTTTTGAAGTCCTCCAGATGGATTATATTCAGATGGAGCGATGTCGAGGTTTCAAGTATGTCCTTGTAGTTGTATGCGCTTTGTCCAGGTGGACAGAAGCATATCCAGTCCCAGATTACACAGCCGCGACCACTGCCAAGCAGTTGGTTCGTGAGTTCTTCCCCCGTTATGGACTCCCTAGGGTCGTGTATTCAGACAACGGCCAGCCATTCTCATCCGAGTTGATGAAACATGTTTCCCTTTTGTTAGGGTACCAGTGGAAGTTCCATTGTGTACGCCATCCAGAAGCAGCTGGTCTCGTAGAGAGACATAATCAGACCCTGAAAATCCGAATTGCAAAAATATGTAAAGAGAAAGGTGTGGACTGGCTAGTAGCTCTGCCAGTTGCCTTATTTTATATGCGCATGGTCGCACATTCCAGATCAGGTCTGTCCCCTTATGAGGTCGTATTCGGCCGCCCCCCTAATATGTGGGGTACACCTAGACCTCGAAGTATTACCAATGTTTCAAGTAATATGCTAACAGATTACCTAGCTTCCTTGATGTCTGCCCTACACTCTTGTCGTTCACAGGTTGCTGCCGCATTTCCAGACAATACCGAGGTGGCACCGCATGAAATCGTTCCCGGATCCATGGTTCTTGTCCGAAATTTTGATCGTTCAAGTCCGCTGGAGCCTCGCTGGAAGGAACCCCGACAGGTCCTCCTGGCCACCCGTACTGCCGTCAAGCTGGAAGGCAGGAAGGGCTGGGTGCATCTGTCTCATGTGAAAAGATTTTTTGGATTGAAACCTGTTTCAAAGAACATTTCCGAGGATCTTAAAGACTGCCAAAGTACTATTCTTAAGGACTGTCCCGCAAAAGACATTGCTACGAACCCTTCCCTGTTAGAGAAAACTCCGCAGCAGGAGTATAAGCTTAAACTAAGGTCTAGTAAAATAAGTCAGCCAGTTTGATTGTCTAAGTCCTCCCCTAGGTGAAACGGTTAGACCGGTTTCTGACATGTATATAATAGACCCCCACAGAGAGAGAGTTAGTGAGAACTCTAGAAGTTGCACTATTATTTTATGTTTTCTGCTATATTTCAGCATTATAATTTCCTGCACCAGTTATGCATTTTATTTGTATTTTTCAGTTTCTCATGTAAATAAGTCTGCTAATGTTACAGTTGAGCACACGTCTAGTGATCTGCCTCCTCATGAACTCTCATATCGTCTTGCTATGCGTAATAACTCTTTTATCCGCATGTTACATTATTCACACCAGACCAGCAATGCCACAAATTGTTGGGTGTGTGGTCGACTCCCCCCTTTCCAGACACCGAAGGGAGTCCTGCCACTCTTTCCTTATCCATTTTCACATAATAGTTCGTGTGGAGCATGGTCCACGTTAACGTCATCCTCAACAGATATGTCTTTTCTGAACAGTACATGTTTCCCAGACAAGCAAGGTCTTCCCCACAGAACAGGGTTAGATCTAGAGAATGAAGTTTATAATTTGGGTAATTATTCTTCGAATTTCATGGTCCTGAATGTTCAGTCTGATTCTACTCCAGACTTACCTGCTATTTCAGTACTACCAGTCAAAGGTGAATTATGTGTCCGAAATAATGGTTCCGTACATGTAGGCCATAGTGATTGTACTACCATTGTCAAGTATAGTGACAGTAGGAAATCTATTTTCAAAGCTTCACGTCATTCTTATTTTGTTTGTGGTCAGACCGCATATGTTCGTCTGCCCCTCGATTGGGAGGGAACATGCTACATTGCCTTCCTACTGCACCAGTTTTCCTAGCCCCACCTGACTATCATAGGAATTCCCTCCTAGTACATACTAGACACAAGAGAAATTTCCCGATTGTCGATTATACTGAAACTGCTCTAGAACAATACATAGATATCAATCAAGGTGTCTTCCCCTACTTAGGTACTGTTGTAAATAGTAAACTGATACGTAGATTAACCAGAACACTTGAAGCAGTAGTGATTGAGACTACTTCTGCTCTAGGTAACTTAACCGAAGAACAATCCTTTATGAGAATTGTCGTGCTCCAGAATCGTCTCGTCCTTGACGTCATACTGGCCGATAGGGGCGGGGCATGTAGAGTCATCGGATCTAGTTGCTGCATTTTCATTCCTAATAACGCACCGTCTGTTTATTCAGCTATTACCAGACTCCATAACATTGCCCATATGTTACACCAAGATCCAGGCACCTGGACATGGTCCGGTTGGTTCTGGAATATAATTTCCGCCTGGGGATGGAAAGTATTGTCATTTCTGGGTATTGCAGTAGCGATCATATTCAGTTGCTGCCTCTGTTTACAATGTGGCCCTGCGATTTGCGGCATTTGTGCTACATCATGTGTTCCTAGTCCCAAGTCCCGTCCTAAATCCAGTTCCAAGAAAACTCGAGACGAGCAAATGATACTGTATGAAATGATAGATGGTATCATGAATATTGATGTTTCCTGATGGAAACGTAGTGACAAGGAGGGAATGTGGAAAAGTAAATTTTGCCATGTTCTGTGTCCCTACGTGTCCTCCATCTTATGTTATGTGTGCATGATTAAATATGCATATGTATCCCCCATGTTTGATTAAAGACGCAATTACAGTTGTGTCCATCTCTAGTATGCCAGTTCCCAGTTCTCGTGAATACTACGAATATCAGGCCTATGTAAAGTTACGTGGCCACGTTTCTCAGTGTGCACGTTATTTCATTGTAAAGTCCCCGTTTCTAGGCCTCAAAAGGGCCCGGACACCAGATTCAGCTCCTGTCTCCTGAACCCTCGCTGAGGAGCGATACAGCCCCCACCTGTATCCTCGACCCTTCACTTACTTCCTGCCTCGCAGTGCCCGGCTCGGCCTGGCTCTGCCTCTGAGTCTGCCAAGAGTATGTTATGATTCTAGTTATCAGTCCAGCCCTCCTTCTTTGCATTCCTAAGCTACTGAATCGCATCAATAGTTTCCGTCATTGTCTAGCCTTTACGTCTCCATGTAAGAGAAATACTGCATTTAATGGTCATTTAATATTCTTCATCACGCACTACATGTAGAATAATGCATGCTCCAGTCTAAGAGTCCGTTAGCCTCTCCCCTCCTGACTCTTAGTTTATATCAACATGTTCTCTAAACATCAGATACTAGATACTGTTTAGGTACATGTCGCCTTGACTCTCCAGACTTCAGTCTCTGCTCCTAGCACAGAGTTCATAGCCCCCAGCTTCTCCTAGTAACACGTCATTGTCAGTTTGCGCGCACCATTCGGTTAGAGGTCCCGGCTCCTTAGGTAGCCCCCTCCATGTTTCCGCCCCATTTATGACATATTCTGTTACGTTTGCATCACATGTCTATGTATACGCCCCTGTTACACCCATTTTCACCCTTATCTTTCGCGACTGCTATTGACCACACCCACTGCTCCGCCTATCATATGTATTGTAATGCAACTGTTTTAATATATATGCTTATGCACTGCTATTAAATGTTACCCATTCCCTTGTGCCGATTCTGATCCTGCCCCCGGCAGCGCTGCCATCCTGTTCCCGTGCAGGTTGTCCTGCTCCTGTCCTTTATGCTGTATTAAACCTGCAAACTCCTACTACCTCGAATCTTGACTCTTATTTATTGAGCTATCTGTTATTACTATGTCCAGTAAAACCTAGATCCGGTATTATTTATTTATATACCACACCTAGGCTATCCAACGCTTTCCCTACTGTTGCACTCTCTGGAGTGGGAATAGTAATTTTAACCCTCCCGCTATCCAACACTTTCCCTACTGTTGCACTCACTGGAGTGGGAATTTGTAATTTTTACCCCCTACACTATCCACTATCCATTGCTTTCACTACTGTAGCACTCACTGGAGTGGTAATAGTAAATGTTACCCCCCCACTATCCTGTGGTAAAAATATTATATATTTTTTATTAAAATTATGTTAATATATATATATATCGGATTGTTATCCGTAATGCAGACAAAGGGGGCAATGTTGTTGTGTTAGATAAAGACAAATATCTGAGTGAGGGATTGAGACAGTTGAGTGACACAGCATGTTACCAAAGGTGTACTCAAACAGACATAAAAAAGATGAAGAGTATTTTTGATGATATGTTGCAGGATTACAGGGAGAGAGGATTATTGGAATGGGATGAGAATAAATTCTTACGGTGTGAATATCCTAAAACATCTATCCTATATCTCCTTCCAAAATTACATAAGGATGCTGTTGATCCACTGAGAAGGCCTATTGTCTCGTCCATAGATTCTCTACTAGAGAACACATCACAATATATCGATTACTATCTAAGACCGTTTGTAGTCTCCCTCCCATCATATCTAAAGGATACCACCCATTTTTTGAAAACCATTGAGGGCATCATATGGGAACCCTCCTTCACACTGGTCACACTGGACGTGAGCAGCTTATATACTAGCGTACAACATGATTTGGGTTTAATGGCTGTAGAACATTTTTTTAAATCCAGATCAATTTCATATCTTGACCATTTCAAAATGTTGCTCAAGCTAATTAAATTTTGTTTGAATAACAATTTTTTTATTTTCAATGATGGGATGTACCGACAGCTACAGGGCACGGCTATGGGCACCTGCTTCGCCCCTAGTTATGCCAACCTTTTTATGGGTTGGTGGGAGGAGCAGGTGTCCAACCAAATAGCCGAATTTAACACCAATGTTGTCCTGTGGCTTAGGTACATCGATGACATTTTCATGATTTGGAATGCATGTACCAACACTGCTAAAGCCTTTGTGGGTCTACTTAATAAGAATAAAGTAAACCTAATATTTACAGAACATGTACATAAGACTGAAATCGAATTCCTAGACATTCAAGTAAAAATACAAGGGACTGCCATGACCACCAGCCTGTTTTGAAAGAAAACAGCTGGTAATAGCCTTCTAAATGCAAAGAGTGCACATCCAAGGAGTCTCGTGAACAGTATACCCTATGGGGAACTGCTACGAGCAAAAAGAAATTATAGCACAAAAGAGGCGTTTGAGGCAGAAAAAAACATCATGTGTGACCGTTTCAAAGAAAGGGGTTATAAGAACAAAACTATTGTACAAGCATGCAAAAGAGTTGATACCACAACCAGAAATGAGTTACTCAATCCCAATAAAGCCAGAGAAGAAGAAAATAAGGTGAGGCTCATTACAACCTTTTCGGGCCTGGCTAATGAGATTAGGAAGATCTTTCACAAACACTGGCATGTCCTTTTGACTGACAATCATCTAAAACTCCATTTGAATCCTAATCCCCAAATCACTTTTCGAAAATGTAGATCTTTGAAAGATGATCTAAGTCCTAATGCTGTCACAAGTACAATTAAACCTAAAGACAATCCAGGCTTCAAATGTTGTGGGTCATGTAATTCTGTCGGAACAGTACAAACTGTAAAGAACTGATTGTCCCCACCACTGGGAGAGTATTTACTATCAAAAAATCTCTGTCCTGTCATACAACGTACTGTGTGTATGTACTAATTTGCCCGTGTGAGAGATGGTACGTGGGTAGTACCACCTTGAAAGCCAAAGAAAGGGTTTTACAGCATCGTAGGGCCATAAAAAATCATATTGAACAATATCCAGTGGCCCGTCACTTTTTTGATCATCATTTTTAAAATGAGAATCTATTGAAGATGGTTGTCATTGATAAAGTGAATCTGGGTTGTCGGGGAGGAAACAAAAAACTAGCTCTGCGACAAATGGAATCAAGGTATATAATCGATTTCGAATGTATGAATCCCAACGGGTTAAACATTAATGAGGAATTGGCTGTACATCTTGCGTGAAAATTGGAAAAACATGAATTGATATATTTGTATATATTGTCTGCAGTAGGATCTTTATAGGTCTTTCTTTTAAATATTTTAATTTCTTTACTTTTTAGGTACTGTGATGAATTTCTATGACTATGAATGTGAAGTCAATCAAATTGAATGTTGGAAATTATTTGGATGCCCACCATACATAGCCAGCTGGATGCCATAATTTGATTTAAGGCGGATATGGGAATGGTGCCCACTTGGGCTTGGACTTTAATACTGGCTTTATAAAGATTTGGTTTACAAATTGTAATCAGTGCCCACTTGGGCGAGATTTGGTAGACATATCATAGCTTGTACTTGATTTCGCCCACTTGGGCTGGACTTAGTAGAACTAAACCATTTGAATCCAATCGTATGCCATGAGTACTATGTAATATAGAATGGCATTAATGATGGTATATTACAGAAATGTATCGACTGAAATGTGAAACAACTGGTGGGCTGAATGTCATCAATTTAATTTATAAGGAAATTAGAATTGTTGCCACGATATATTGTATATTCATTGACTCTTTCAAGATGTCTGCCGTAACCAGTACCTACACTTGGGTGATAGTCCATTTTCTATGGTTATACATTGAGAGAGAGTAAAAGGACACATGTTTGGTTGGAAATTGTAAACGTGATCAAGCTACATTGCGAAACGCGTTGTTTTCCTGCTGATTAAAGTATTACGTGCACAGCAAACCTTCGAGTGTCGGAGACGTCTGTTCGATTGAATGGAAGATTGTGGTGAATATATATATATATATATATATATATGTATTAAAAAATAAAATTGTACGGTTTTTTTTTTTTACTTAAATTAATTATTTATTAATGTTAAGGTTATTTAAGTATTTTTAAGTATGTTTTAGTTAATTATAATTATTATTTCATTAAATGTAAATGACTTTAAAGACATTTAAAAAAATTCGATATTTTGACTAACCATATTTTTTACAACAATATTTTTGATTCGATATTTTTGTACTTACCTGTTTGTGCATAGAAATTCAATATTTTTGCATTCTATATTATATTTTGGTAAGTCTATATTTTGGTATTCTATATTATGTCAGTGATCCATTTGGCACATATACCCAGGGCTCAACTATTGACTATTTATTAATTTCAGACTCTCTTAAAAAAATTCATTTTCATTGTTGAAATTAAGGGGCCCATTAGGATGGCGGGCGGACTTTGTCCGCCCGCCATCCCGACGTAAAACGGGACCGCCCGCCATAAGGGCGGTGGTCCCATGGGGGCCATTAGGATGCGCCCACCACACTGGCGGGCGCATCCCGCATTTTTAAGATTGCCGTGGGCGGTGCTAAAAGCACCGCCCGCCGCAATGCTAAAAATGCACATTGTGCACTTTCAATGTACAACATGACAGGCACCGTGCAGTGCCTGTCACGTTGTCAGGCCCACTGCACACATTGAAAAATTGTAAATAACGTCAAGTGTTACTTTGTAGAATCAACCGCAATGGATCGCACACCGCTAGCCCCTCCTCCGGATCACCCCTAAGGATTCTGGTATGTATAGTTCATGAGTGGTTCACCTCAGTAGGTGCAAGTGAGTACTTGTTGTTTTGAAGATCTCTAGACCCGAGACATGGCCCGGGTTTCGGGATATCTACCCTCATCAGTAGAGAACGTATTTGGGGTGGAAAAGAGGCCGCCAATCAACCGTCACAGGCCTTGATGCCTAACCGGCACGCAGGTGCGTCATCCAGAAGCTCGTCAGCTTAAAGGCTCAGGGGAGCCCATTTGTAGAATCAACCGCAATGGATCGCACACCGCTAGCCCCTCCTCCGGATCACCCCTAAGGATTCTGGTACGTATAGTTCATGAGTGGTTCACCTCAGTAGGTGCAAGTGAGTACTTGTTGTTTTGAAGATCTCTAGACCCGAGACATGGCCCGGGTTTCGGGATATCTTCCCTCATCAGTAGAGAACGTATTTGGGGTGGAAAAGAGGCCGCCAATCAACCGTCACAGGCCTTGATGCCTAACCGGCACGCAGGTGCGTCATCCAGAAGCTCGTCAGCTTAAAGGCTCAGGGGAGCCCATTTGTAGAATCAACCGCAATGGATCGCACACCGCTAGCCCCTCCTCCGGATCACCCCTAAGGATTCTGGTACGTATAGTTCATGAGTGGTTCACCTCAGTAGGTGCAAGTGAGTACTTGTTGTTTTGAAGATCTCTAGACCCGAGACATGGCCCGGGTTTCGGGATATCTTCCCTCATCAGTAGAGAACGTATTTGGGGTGGAAAAGAGGCCGCCAATGAACCGTCACAGGCCTTGATGCCTAACCGGCACGCAGGTGCGTCATCCAGAAGCTCGTCAGCTTAAAGGCTCAGGGGAGCCCATTTGTAGAATCAACCGCAATGGATCGCACACCGCTAGGCCCTTCTCCGGATCACCCCTAAGGATTCTGGTACGTATAGTTCATGAGTGGTTCACCTCAGTAGGTGCAAGTGAGTACTTGTTGTTTTGAAGATCTCTAGACCCGAGACATGGCCCGGGTTTCGGGATATCTTCCCTCATCAGTAGAGAACGTATTTGGGGTGGAAAAGAGGCCGCCAATCAACCGTCACAGGCCTTAATTCCTAACCGGCACGCAGGTGCGTCATCCAGAAGCTCGTCAGCTTAAAGGCTCAGGGGAGCCCATTTGTAGAATCAACCACAATGGATCGCACACCGCTAGCCCCTCCTCCAGATCACCCCTAAGGATTCTGGTACGTATAGTTCATGAGTGGTTCACCTCAGTAGGTGCAAGTGAGTACTTGTTGTTTTGAAGATCTCTAGACCCGAGACATGGCCCGGGTTTCGGGATTTCTTCCCTCATCAGTAGAGAACGTATTTTGGTGTGCCATGAGCGGTACCGGACCTGAGAACATTTTTTGGCAGCCTACGCAGCACCCCTACATATATGCCTATTTCCTGCTGACGAGAGGCAACAACCTCGAAACACGTGTCCAGGGATGGCCAACGCGACAGTGATTTTTTGCTCAAGACCCTGGCAGAAGCGCACCCGCTGATGCTTACTTCATGGACCATAATGCTTTGGGGCAACACGCTGGTAGGACAAGCAGTGTACGACCAATTGGACTGTCAAGTGTTACTTTGATTTGTAATGTTTGACCTCATTTAGTCACATCGATCTAATTCTAAACACTAATTTTCTTTTTTGTTTTGCAGATTGACTACCCAACTTCTATTGGATTCCACATCACATGTTGTTTATTATATAGTTTTGTTAAAGTTATGGTTCTAGTTATTTATTGTATGATCTTTTAGTTATATTTCCAGTTATTTATTGTTTTAATAAAAGTTAATTAAAAAATGTATATACATCTTTTTTTTGTGGGAGTAGCATTACCCAATAAAAATTATATTTATGATTTGAAGTATACTTCTGAGGCTAACTCTTTACCACATCTTTACCAGAGCCTATACCTATAGTGTGGTGAACTTCTAACGTCTGTGCTCAGATAAGTGTTCCATGAACTGTTACTATGGTAACAGGCAGAAAACCATTTGGGGGTAGGGTTACAAGTTACTGGCTGTACAAAAACCGTTATATTTACCCCGGATCCTATACAAGACAAAAAATAAAAGCAAAGTAAAACAAAACACTGTGTACCAGATGTACAACCCCCTTGCACCACTTTCGTGTCCAACACCCCCCCTGCAAAATTACAAGTATGTGGGCCTCAACGACCCCCCTCAAGACCCGGGAATCACCACCCCCGGGAATTTGTGTATTAAAAGGCAGATTGCGTGGCTCTCCGCCTGGTGCTCTCGAGGGCCCTGGGAACTACCACGACCGGCTCCTGCAGTGTCCCGGGGTGCCTACCCCTGGTATACTGCTGTTTGCTTTGACAGGGCAGGACTCTCACGACTCCCGCCCTCCCATAGCAAACTTAGTTTGCATATTGAAAGATAATGCAGTGAAATCTGTTGTCACTTTCAAAATCCAAGGCAGATTGCATTTCCACATACAAATTAGCATCTACCCATGCAAAAAGTAATGCTGGCTCCCGAAGAACGCAAACGTTCATCACACAATGTTACTAAATAAAACAGCAAGTGTGCTCAACTTCTCAATATACAACCTTATCCTACGTAATGTTATTTTCAATCATGTTCTAATAACCAATAAAAATCATGCTTTTATAAAACAGAAACATGCACCCTAGTTTTCTGTGTGAAATGTTGTCAAACAACCAATCATTTATTTTCTGTTTTTCAACACTGCATCTTATCCACGATTTTAGAAAGATCTTAGTTTTCAAACTGCCATTTCATTTTCAGAGACCATCTGCGTGCATCGAGACCTCCTTTCAAGATGCTTAGAGTGTGAATTGTGGGACACAACTATATTTTCTTGAGCCAAAGGAATGTAGAACACAAAGGAATTCACAAAGACCTAGTTTTACCAAATGTAGACATTAAATGGATTGGAAAGGGAGGATTAAAGTGACACCAATTGATTCCATTGCTTAAATCCTTTTTGCATCTCCAACACCCTGACATCATAATTGTGCACTGTTGTGGCAATGACCTGGGCACTTTGGCTGGGGTAGGTCTGTAAATGCTTATCTTGGACACCTTTGGAAAATTGATTTCAACTTTCCCCCAAACTCCCTAACATATGCCAAAAGCAGAAATGGAACTAATCCAATCAATTTTGTCCACAGATTGCAAAACCTAGGAAACATGTGAATAAATCTGGGTCTGCTTTTCTCCGAGACTATAGAATGGGGTCCATATACCACAAAAATCTGTGTTTCAATATGGATGGAATCTTTAGGAGAAATGGTGTACATTTTACAGATGAAGGGAACAGAGTCTTCCTCATGAACTTTAGACTCTGTATCGGTACTTACTTGTAAGTACTAAAACCTCTCAATAAAAACAAGGGCTCTTTTTAGAGCCACCCAACATCTAAACACATAAGCTTGATATCTATATCTCACAAATACATACTTTGTTTTTTCCAGCGGCGAAATGAGCGGATCCTTCGTGCATCCCACGATTAAAAAAAAAATACTATCATACTTTTTTTGCCCTATGGGTCCTTATAGGACCCCCTGAGCAGGCCTAGGGGGTCAGGGTCTGTCTACCCTGCCCCTGTTCACGTTTTGCTAACATATTTCACAGACTTCTTCACCCTTGCTTCTACTGAGGCACAAAAAGACTGCCAACAGTTCCTGGTTTCGAATGTTTACAACCGCTTGACAGCCAATTAGAATTGAGTCTGTGATAGGGACAGTGCGCTTATGCTACGATGCCAATCCTCGCACAATCCACGGATCCAACGCGCCCATAGATATATAAATGACTTTAACCGCACTTTTCTCAAAAACTACTGAACAGATTGACACCATATAAGCAAATGGCACAAGTTGGAACTGAGAACTACCACTCTGCCAAATTTGGTGTAATTCCGTTCAGCCGTTCGAGCTGTAAGGTCTAAAGGTCCTATGGGAAATTGTATTGGGAAAACATGTTTTGGGATCCCCTTTTTTCTCCACCTTTGCTTCACCAATCACCCCCAAACTTTCAGGGAAGGAGCGGACCCGAGCTGGCCAAAAGTTTGAAAAATGTCAAGAAGATTCATCAATCGACGCCAAAGTTATTGCCAATAGAATGTTGCGGTTTTCCTATGGATAATAGGTCCGAACTATAACTATCTACTGGCAACCTTTCTAATTTTGAGCACTAAAAAGTTGCACTTTCTGTTTTGCTGTTATAGATGGGAATATTGAAAGAAGTAGAGCTCAAGGTACATAATTGCCCACTTGGGATGAATTGAAGTGAAGTTCCGCATATTGAATGTTTAGACTAAAACGAAGTATTGTTCTAAAGTGACGCAATGTGTTTATGGATGAATTTTCATTTGTTTAAAATGCACTAATGTCAGCCCACTTGGGCTTAATTGTTTCCAACTGCAGACGCAGTTTATTAGCATTGGATAAAAATGAGAGGTGAAACCACTCGATTTAATGGCATAAATAAACACCAGGATGTAAAAACGAAAGAGCGTCAGAAGTGAATCATAGTTTTATGTAAAAACATGTAACTTGCTTTACGTATGTCAAAAACTTTATGCTTTGTTTACACAACAGTCATTGCAACAAAAGTATTTTTTCATGTTTATTATCAAGTGCACGTTAAGAAATGTAAATACACCTTTAAATAAGAAATGGCTACAATGTTACCTCACCCGTGAAAAAGAAGTGAGGAAACTCCGAAACGTGTTGGGTGTTTCTCTTTGCCAATAAACACGCTGGAGCAAATACAGGGGCCACGGCTCTGGTTTTTCTCGCTGCAAGAGGATCTGTGCCAGGACTTATTGTTATAGATATATATATTCACTGAAAAAAACATAGGTTTCAGGAGTGTTATAGTTAGCTGGACATTTCACTCGTACAAAACAGTTGAAATTCCTCCGTTATAGTTAGTTCTGTCTATGCTCGTGGTACTTCCATTATTTCTCAGGAATCAAATGAATGCAAACCTGTTCTTTGTTGCAATGTAAAGGATTTATTGAGGCCTTACACCACCAGCATGATGCGTTTCGGCCTCAGGAGCCCTTGATCACATGAAGCGCATGCAGAGTACCTTAACATTTTTAAAGTGCTAATGCTTAAACATGTGACACACCAAAATCATGGACCTAGGCAACATGTTGCGGTAACATGGATCTAAAACATATGGTTAAATACATTGTATAGTTAATCACATTTTAGATTGGTACAACTGAACATTCTAATTCAATAAATATTTATAAATCGTATAACTATTATTATGAAAGGCGTTAGACACAAAAATCTATAAATAAATGCATATGTGGTTTCAGAGGAGATTTACAAATTCACACAAAGTCCCTACAAGTAAAAAACATTATCCATGTATTAAAAACAAGTCAAGACTTAATTGTTTTAACTCCATACTTGCTGGTACCCTAACCTTGTAATCGTAAAGTATGGGGTCATTTAGTTATTACCAATTATGCAATATTTGAATTCCAAGCCCAAGTGGACCTTGTCTCTCCCATTCTTTCTATGAACAAATTGCTAGTGCAAAGAAGTGCCACCATGATGAACCGTATTGGTTCAAAGAGTGCAATGTGCAATATTAAGTTACAAAACTAAAAACTTCCCAAAAAATTCAAGAGAAGTTCAGCAGCATTTAATGTAAAAGTTTGTTAGATCGCCTGTTGCGAGAGAGTGTTAAAGGCAGGTATAAAAATCTTCGCTAGAGTTATGGCCCCATGGGGTCTTGGTGTCCAGTTCAATTATATATCTTGTTTCCAACTTACGTAGTAATGATTCCCAGTTGCCCTCTCGCCTGAGCACTGGGATAGCAACCACAACAAAGTATTTAAAATGTTCCAACTTATTGCTGTGGATGTCCTTAAAGTGTCTTGCAACCGGGTAAATTGCATTAGAATTCATAATGGCCCTGATGTGTTGGAGTTTTCTTTTGTGGACCACATATTGTAGCCCACAATAACACTCCAACACATATGTTATGTTATATATTTATTTTTGTATAGCGCATACATCACCAATCGGTCTCATAGCGCTTTCAGAAGGAATAGGAGAGAAATAAACGGAAAAGGAATTGTGCAACAGGTTAAAAGAGCCATGTTTTCAGATTTTTTCAAAACGTTTTATGATTAGGGTCAGTTCTGATAGATAATGGTATGGCATTCCATGTGGCAGGGCCGATCTTGGAGAAACTTCTGTCCCCATTTCTAACTGTTCGGACTTTTGGGATTTTTAGAAGATGTTTGTTGGATGATCGCAGGGTTCTCTCTGGGTAATATCCCTGGAGTTTTCTCTTTAGGTATTTGGGTCCATGTCCGTTTATTGATTTATGAACCAGACAGCATATTTTGAATGTGATTCGTTTTCTAACTGGGAGCCAGTGCAGTTTCTTTAGACATGGGGCCGAGGGAGTGCGAGGTGGAAGGTCGAGAGTCAGCCTAGCTGCTGAGTTTTGGATGGTCTGAAGCTTGGTTAGGCAGTTTTCGTTTATATCGGCGAGTAGAGCATTGCCATAATCTAAGCGACTGACTATTAGGCTCTGAATAAGGGGTTTCCGAGATGCTAAAGGTATCCACTTAAAAAAAATTCTAAGACTTCGCATTAGACCAATACTAGTGTGCACAACTTTGTTTATGTGGGAGGACATGGACAGTTTGTCGTCAATTGTGACTCCAAGGTTCCTGACAGTGTTTTTCGGGGCAGGGCAAGAGCCAAGTGACGGAGGCCACCATTCCCCCATCCAGACTTTATTGGCCATGAAAAATAGCATACTTTCAGTCTTTCCAGCGTTTAGCATTAAATAGTTGTTTGTCATCCACTCTTTTATGGAGATCATGCATTGCTGGAATCTGTCTTTGGCATCTGAGGGGTTAGAGCCTAAGGTAATCAAAATTTGGGTATCATCGGCGTATGATACCGTATCAAAGCTGTAGGCCTTGATTACCTTGGCCAATGGTGATAAATATATATTAAATAAGGTTGGACTCAATATTGAGCCCTGAGGGACGCCTTTATCATTTTCAATAAATGCTGAAGAAAATGAACCGGTTTTAACCTTTGAACGCCTTCCAGTACATACACTGCATATTCTGTTTTCCAAATAAGTAGTTTAGAAATGGATACTGGTTCCGCTTTAAAAAGGGTTGTTTAGGTCCTTTTGTTGACCCCAAATCTGCATGAACAACATGTGGTGCATTTCACAAATTCCTTTCTGGAGTTTAGCCAATTGGTGACTAGTCTAATTTCTGGACTACTGCACACTAGGGTAACACCCATAGATCTTGCTTTCCTAAAGGTGATATTAGGACTTTTGGACATTTTACTTCCAAGGACAGGATCACTAAGTACCAGAGGGCAAATTTCTGTTGATGATCCTGCGTAAAGCACGATGTTGTCTGTTAAATGTCAGGATCAGTCTTGTTGGTGGATCTGCTATTTCAACATTATCAATGCTTGGGATAGCTGTAATGTCCATTAGATTGCTTCTATTGGACAGTTTGGTCTTACTGATTGCATTGTCAATAACTTTCTTAGCATATCCTATAGCTAAAAACATGTGTTTGCTCTCCCACTGTGCCTTATCACAATCACTATACTTACTGCAAATGCGCCTGATCCTAAGCATTTCACTGAAGGGAATACTGTTGACAAGGTGCCAAGGATGATGACTGGTGGCGTGCAAGAGAGTATTTCCTGCAGTTGGCTTTCTGTGCAATTTGGTTTCAACTTTACCATCAGCCACATAGATCTCTACATCCAAGAAACATATAGATTGTTTGCTAGTTGTTGCAGTGAAATGCAAATTCAAATTGCTCACATTGATTTGTTCAATGAATTGGAGAGCACTCTCTTCTGTACCCCTCGATATCATGAACAAATCATCAATGTACCTGTACCAAATTAAAACATTATCTTTCAAAATGTCACATTTCACTTTTAACACCATTTCCTCTCATAAACCGACGTGGAGGCAGGCATAACTGGGAGAAAATTACGCCCCCATTGCTACACCACATGCCTGATGGAAGATCTGAATCTGAAATAGAAAGTACTTTTTTTCTAAACAAATCGAAATCATACTGACAAGCATTTTGTTATGTTGGTACAAGTGTAATGGTCTAGTGCCAAAATAGTATTCCACTGCATTTATGCCATCTTGGTGAGGTATGCTTGTGTAGAATGACGCTACATCAAGCGACAACAATACATAGTCTGTATTCCATTTAAAATCTTTTATGTTTCTTGAAAAGTCTGTAGTGTCTTGTATAATAGACGGTAACAATCGAACATGTTCCTGAAGGAAAAAGTCTGTGTAGAGTGAAGTGTTTTCTAAAAGGCTATTTTGTGCTGAAATGATTGCCATGCCAGGCGGTCTCTCTGTATTTTTATGTATTTTGGGTATGAAGGATATCACCAGTATTTTAGGGTGATCGAAAAATTTGAATTCATCACTGCTCAGGGGGCCAGCACTTCTTCAAGCGAGTAGTTTGGCAAAGACCTCAGTCCAATCATTTTTTACTGTTTGGAGATTGCTTCTCCTGGAGCATTCCCTGTCATTTAATTTAGGGTTTCTTCAATGTAGAGTTCACATGGCCAAATCACTACATTTCCTCCTTCGTCAGAGTTAATTATTATAATCTGGTCATTTGGTTGCCATTTTTTCATTAATCAACAGTATGTGATGTTGTGATACTTATATTTTTTGGAAGCTTGTGATATTTGATAGTTCAATTTCTCAAGTTCCAATGTTACATTGTCATTAAAGATATCGAGACTGTCATGTAGCATAATAGGATGGAACATCCATTTTGGTTTAAATTTATTGCTGTTTCTGGCAAATTTTCCATAGACTCAAGTCCAGCCTCTGTGTTCTCATTTTGTAATTGCTGGAGGTCCTTTAGGAGGTCTACATCAGCTGTCGTAAGGATACCTGGGCTTTTAGGTGTACTCGTTCCACTCGCAGGTTGGTTCTTTTACGTGGTTTCTTGCATAAGATGGTATCTCTGTAACTTTAATTTTCGCATGCATTTGTAAATGTCAATGCTGGTTTGTGAGTAACAGAAGTTTCTCTGTGTGCAATAGTAAAACCCAAAGATAAAAGTTGCTACTCTGTCTCATTCAGTGTTACATTTTATAAAGAGATGACTGTGTTGGAGTCATTTAGTGCTGCATTTACTTGCTTTTCCACCTGTTGTTTATTTCTCTTCTGTTTGTCGGCTTGTCGTTTCCAACATTGCTGGCGTCTTTACTGAAGCTTTTGGTTGTGTCTTTGTTTGGCTTGACATTTGTAACACATGGATGCAGCGTTTGTCATCGGTCCTTTCTTAAGAAGTCCACTTCCTGAGCCAGAGAGAGTTTTGAAAACTCCGACCATGGACCACCTATGCTTTGTTCATTCTCCAATTCACTCTCAATAGCAGAACTGACATCAGAAGCAGAACGGGATGACTGTAAGTTTAAACTTTTACTGGCTTGACTGTCCTGTCTCTGTGCTTACTTACTGGTGGCTTTCAAAGATTCATATTTTTTAGAAAGCGTAAAAATGTGTCAGTTGTCATAGTTCAGCTTGTCGCGCTGGAATTTGAAAGCCTTTCATTTTTTAATGACCTCCTCCTCCTTTTGCAAGTGTGTCAGCGTATACTCTTGATATTTATTGATTGTACTACTAATCTCCAATTTGCTTATTTCTTCATTTAAGTCATCAAATTCCGTCTGCAATTGAATTTGGTCACTTTTGGCATATTTCACCAAGATTTGCACCAATTTGCGGGAGGATTCTAAATTGCACTCAGCCCATTCACATTACATTCTTGGATCAGGAGTTTTGTAGCTAGGTGACAGCATGA
Source organism: Lissotriton helveticus (assembly GCF_964261635.1). NCBI lineage: Eukaryota > Metazoa > Chordata > Amphibia > Caudata > Salamandridae > Lissotriton > Lissotriton helveticus. Next base: position 522,026,224 of record NC_136061.1, read on the forward strand.
TTCTCAGGCCCCTTGGGATCCTGCTGCCCACTAGGAATTTTGAGAGTGATTTGTGCTCCCACCACTTTGATTGCTCACTCTTCATGAGCTTCTCTAATTATTTAAAGAACTCTTTTGCATTGCCATTACCTCCCTGGATAATCTTTATTTGAATATTGTCTGGCTGATCCCTGCTCGGGGAATCATCAAACATTTGGTTTGCTTCTGTCCCTCTACTCCGCAGCACGGTGGTGGTCATTGTGTACTACTTCGGGCGATGAATTATGTTATTCAAACTCTGGGATAAATGCCTGTGCTTGTATTGTGCACACCCCTTCACCCTGTAGATCCCTAATGCCATGTGCTGCTGTCTTCACTCCAGTCTTCCGAAACAGGTTCAGTCATGCTCACTGATGATGGGAGTGTTCCACCGTCCGGGGGCTGCCACGGCTGTACTCTGTCCTGAGACCTATGGGTATCTTCCAGTACAGGCCAAAAGCTGCTTCCTGCTACATCGCGCAAATGAGGGAGGGGTTTTGCAGTTATTGAGTAGGCCAACTCGGTGAACTCCACTCCACTCACGGAGTTTCCCACACTCCGCGTTATGCGGAGCATGCGGAGTTCTGAAAAACTCTACTTCATGCAGGGGAGCTGAGTTTTTTCCTCGCTCGTGTTCATCAAAGTCACGTTGGTGAGCGCGAGCGAGTAAAATGCTTCTCCCGGTGAGATTTTTCTTTGTTCGTGATTGCCAACATTAAGTTGGCGAGCGCGATCATGCAAAATAAACCTCCTGGTGAGATTTATCAACTGCCCGTTCACGTTGAGAAAGCTGCCACTCGTGTAAAAATGTACTCGAGCGGCAGAAAATGTAAGCTTGTGCTGTGCATGTTGCTATTCGCTATGATTGCACAGTGCGGACAAGCATCCGGCACTGTGCAATCACTGCGAACAGCATTTTTCTACCATACACCGCCGCTTGTGGAGTTCTTCTTAGTGAGAGAGAGTTTTTTTGCACTTCGCATAGCTTTGCGTAGTGTAACTCTGTGAACTCCGCCCAGGGTCAGTATTAATGTCACTGCTGTCTTCACTCGTGGTACTTCCATTATTTCTCAGGAAACAAACAAATGCGAACCAGTTCTTTGGTGCAACGTAAAGGATTTATTTTTTGAGCCCTTACACCAGCGCCATGACGCGTTTTGGCCTCAGGAGGCCTTGATTATATGACGCGCATGAAGATTACCATCACTAATGCTAATGCTTAAACACATGACAAACCAAAATCATGGACATAGACAACATGTTGCAGTAACATGGACCTAAAAGATATGGTTAAATACCTTGCATAGTTAATCACATTTTAGCTTGGTAAAACGGAACATTCTAATTCAATAAATATTTATAAATCATGTAAATATTAATATAAAAGGCATTAATCACATAAATATATACATATTTTCATATATGGTTTCAGAGGAGATTTAAAAATTCACACAAAGTCCCGACATGTAAAAAACATTATCCATGTCTTAAAACGAGTCAAGACTTTTAACTCCATACCTGCAGGGACCCTAACCTTGTAATCGTAACGAATGGGGTCATTTAGTTATTACCAATTGTGCAACATTTGAAATTAAGCTAACTAACTATAACGTCCCTGAAACGTGTTTTTTCAGTGAATACATATATATATATTCTTTGGAACCAAGATTCGAGATTCTATGTAAGACTCACATTTTCCTTCGGTGGTTTAAAATTATGGAAAGTCCTGAAAAAAATGTAACAAGATTAAAGTTCTAGTGATGATCAAGTAATGTTAACACACAAGATACAGTTTAATGAAATGAAATTTCTGGGTGTAAAATTCAAATGATCAAATGGAAAATAGAAACTGACTTCTTCATGAGATCCACAGAGTGTAGAAAGTTGCTTCATGCTATGAGCTTTTATGTGAAGTTATTAAAATAACATTAGCCCTAGACAGAAAGGGTTACATTCACATGGCTTGTATCTGAAATAAACAAGTATAAAAAACAAGAAAAGTAGTTGTCACAAAAATTCAGAGATAGATGATACATTCAAGAGGATCTGATTTGTGTACAAAAAAGAGAACAGAGACAATGTATTTATTCAAAAAGGTACAAATGAAAAATGAAAGAAGGGTATTTATTGCTAAAAATGTTTTTAAGTCTTTAAAAATTGTGGAGAAACACTTGAGGCTAATCTATTTGAATCAGGAACTGCATCACATTTTTACATTTCCTATTTTTACTTATGGAAGAGGTACTAGTAATATCAAATAAAAAGGACTTATCCTTGCCTAAGGTTCGCATAGTTCATCAGTGTTATCAAAGGTTCTGAATGATTACATCCCCTTGCAGATCAAAACATTTCTAATAAGATGTCACTTAACTCACGGAACCCATTTTTTATTTTCACTGTCAAGTGCTCCTGAGGCTTACTGTATGTGGATAACCTGGGAGAAAAGTGAAAACAGGAATATCTGAACACAAATCCAATATAGGGATTTTAATGTGAAGTCTTCAGTAGCCAAATATTACATAGAATGCAAACATACAGTGATACAAATGCGTTTTCAAGTCAACAAAGTACGGAAAAAAAAAGCGCATTCCAACAACTGTACATTGCTTTGAAAGATAGAGAATTTATCAATATAATAATAACTCCACCATCACGTCTTCTGAATAGCAAAGAATACTCATTGCTGGAATGAATATCAGAACATTATAAGCAAAATGGCATTTTAAAAATAACTTAAAAAAATACGTAATACCTAAAGAAAATATTAAATATCCAATTTTTCATTCAGCCCATTGGAGTCCTAATTTTCAACTGTTTGATCGTTATATGATGCATAAGAAGGAGGTCACGGGCAGATTTCTTTTCACCCTTTCAAATGCATTATGAGTCCAATAGTGCCTGCTCCCCATGTTGTTCAGGAGAATGCTGGGTAAGATGGAAGTACAAACTCTTCCTTCCATTTTCGGTAGTCACAAATGAAATGTATTTAATTGTAATCAGACACTGTTCAGCGTCCTTCAGGTCTTCTCTAGGAGCAATTCATTTTCAGGACTTTCACTAGAATGCCATCAACCTGAAGTGCAAAGTGTGTTTAGGATGAGCATTCAAGACCTCTTGTTTACACTTTAGTGTATACTTCATTGTGGCTTAAAGCCACCCCCCCCCCACCCCCAATTTTCATTTGTTTGTTTCGGTGTCCTTTAAAAGTACTTCCTTGCTAGTGGTCAGTCTTGCTTCTTTGTCCCTCCTTTTTCTCTACAGTTTCTCCTACAGGAGCAGGGACCTGTATGTTTATGCTTTGGTTGTTATCTGTTCTCTGGGTAACTGTCTTTTTTATGTGTTCCTTGCTCATGTTACACTGTTGAAGGGTGTATGATCAGCTTCGATATCAAGCAGCTCATTTGTCAGGCATGAAGTGCAATATACCCCTGAATGTAGCGCAATAAGCCCCTACGAACATCAAGTTTGACGTGCATGTTCAACTTAAAGCACTCATATGGAGTTCACAAGTCACCATCCTTGTTGCACACAATCTTCTTCCCTGCACTTCCATGCTGCTTACCTGGGATGTGTGCTCTCGCAAAAGGCGCTTTCCATTCCATAACATTCAGGTACCCCTGGGGTGCCCACCAAGGTATATGAACCATAACACTCAGGTGCTGCAAGGGCACCTGGCAGAGAACATGCAACTCCAAGCTAACCTTGGGGACCTGGTGCAGGCCGGGAGCTGGAGTTGCTCCTGTTTCATGCACCATCACTGCTGCTATCATGTTGCTAAGGCTGTGTTGCTGCTGCCATCTCTTCATACATGCACACAGATGATCTGCCCTCCACACTCTTTCAGAGAGCACTGCTGATGAGAATATCTCGGGAGCAGTGCTGGCATCTCTCCTGGCACTGCCCCATATTTCCTCACCCAGCAGTGTCTACTAACCAACAGCTGCCATGGGCACCTCCACATCTGACCAGAAACAAATACATGAGTTTCCTGTTTCCTCGGGTTCAATATCCTCCGATGAATGAACACCAAGGAGTCATTGCCCTGAGAAGTGTGTCTTTTTAGTCCAGGTATCACTTCATCGTAAAGAAATAATATAAACTTTTATATTTGTATCCCTCATAATGACATTTTCTGGGTTTTTAGCGGTTCATTTTAACTGTCAGTGGTGCTGGTATAGATATAATGTGTCTGTGAGTGCATATCTGTGTGAGAAATATGTTTTTGCTGTTTAAAAGGAAGGTTGGGGAGGTGTATGGAAAAGAAAATATTGCATATTCTCTATCAATGTCTATATTTTGATGTTTGTATGTTTTGGGGAGTGGTTGAGAGAACTGGAAGTTGGAAAACCACGTTATTTTAAGAAAGCCTGCTGTAACTGGAATACAAACACCCTTGTCATACGTGATATGTTTTGGGATTTTTATTTTGCTTAAAGCAAAAGCTAATCTATACATGTCAAAATGAACTGAAGTGCTTGAGAGACAAATTTGAGGGGGTAAAGATTTCGGGAGTAAATATTTTAATGCTGCTATTTAAGTAACCTCATGGATACTTTTCGATAAGGGAAGATGTTTGCAAATACTATCTTTTTAGCTGTCCTTTCTTGCAGCTCCCAGGCTGCTAGTCCTACTAGTTGAAAGTGGTTGTCACCCTGTTCATGTAGGGACCCTTACATCTAGCCTGGGTAAGTGGGGTATACACCCAAGTTAACCCCTGCTGACCCCCTTGGTAGCCTGGCACGAACACTCAGACTTTTCTCAGAGGGAATGGGTAAAGTATTTGTACCAAACAAACACAGTAACACAGTGAAAACTCTACAAAAATGGACACCATACCAGTTTAGAAAAATAGCCAATATTTATCTAATCAAAACAAGACCAAATTAGAAAATCCATCATAGACAAGCAAATATATGAATTTCCTAAGAATAAAGCAAAAATATAGTTCCTTGAAGGCAATAGTGGCAACCAGGGCTATCATTGCATTGTGACTAACAAATCCAACAGTTCAATCCAAACTCGATGTAGTCGAAAGTCAGCTACAGCATTGGGAAAGTCCCACAAACAATACCTTGGAGTTGAAGATGCCTCGAGGTCCTTGTGGTGAAGTGTAGCCGTCTGGCTTTGCGAGCGTCGGTGCCACAAGTAGGTTCAGAATTTGGGGAGTCTTTGAAGTCACATGCATTGCGGGTCTAACCCTGTCTGATTGAAGTCTGGAGGGCTGATTTTGGCAGTGCTGGGGCTGCGTTGCCGTCATGGGTGGTGAGTCGCGCACTGCACAATGTGGTGTCTGTGGATTTGGTGCAGGCAGCATCAGGGCTTCGGTGCTTGTGCTCCTCACGAGGCAGTGACTATGGTTCTGGGGCATGCAGCGGCATTGGGTGATCATGTCGGAATCGGTGTTGTTGGCAGGCAAGGGCCTGCAGTGTTGTCAAAGGCTGTGACTATGGCTATGGTACAGGCAGTGGAGTCAGTGATGGTGTGAAGTGTCGTCGTTGGTGAGACCAGGGGTGCAGTGTAGTCAAAGTCGATGTCCACGGCCACAGTGCAGGCAGCGGCATTGATGTGAACATGAAGAGTCATGGCGGTGAGACCAGGGCTGCTGTGTCATCGAGGTCAGTGCTACTGTCGCCCAGCGAGTGGTGACCATGGCGTGGGTGTAGGCAGTGGCATCAGTAGTTGCGTTGGGAAGGCTCTTCTTGAAGTTAAAGTCCAGCGAACACCTCAATGGCCAAGAACTGGCACCGCCTGGCATGCTCAGGATTCCCAGCAATGGATTACCGGAGCTGTAGATGAAGTCTTTCATGTCCCTAAGACTTCCAACAGGTAGCAAGCTCACACTAAGCCTTGGACAAACTTGGAAAGCATGATCAAAACAGAAAACTCTAGCTCCTTCACTGTCCACAGACAGAAGCAGCAACTGCAGACCAACCCAGCAAAGCAACACACAGCAAAGGGACAGTACTCCTCTCCTCCTGACAGCTCTTCTACTCTTCTTCTTGGCAGATTCCTCAATCCAGAAATGTTCTAAAAGTCTGGGGTTGTAGGTCCAATGCTAATGACCCTTTTGGCCTTTTAAGTAGACATTCTTCAAAGGACTGTCTTTGTAGTGCACACGTTCTCGTCCCGCCTGGTATTGACTTCAGACACACTCCAGGTGGGTGGGGACAGTATTGTGAGCGGCCACGCACAGCCCGATTCAGGTGTATGTGATAGCTCCTCCCACCAATCTAGCTCAGGGAAGCACATCAGCCTGGTACTAGGCAATCAGGATATGGAGGAAACACCTCAACTCTCTTTACTGACTGTAAAGGAGTGAGCGCACAAAACAGGCACCTGTCAGTCTAAAACAGACTTTGATTCCACAGGCAGGCACAGACACAGGATGGTTAAGCAAGAAAATGCCCACTTTCTAAAAGTGGTACAAAAGGGGGTGGTGATGAACTGAGCATCTGAATCAATCAAACACTCACACCCAGTCAAAAGATCTGGGTTTAATCCATCACCGTTCTTTAGCCCACTCTGCCACCCCAGTTCAGACATGGCTATATGCAAATCAGTCTGACCCTGTGCCTCATGGGAACAGTCCAGCCCGAACTGCCAAGCCATGTCTTCCCTGGACCGGAAACAAGCTTCCGAGGACCGGTTTCTGGCATTCCAGCCGTCTTCAGCCCAGCTTGCTTGAATCCAGTGGCAAAGTGAGCAAGGGACTCACGTCTGAGCACACCCTGCCACACTTATGGCGGCTAAAAGCGGTACAAAAGGGGGTGGTGATGGACGGAGCATCTGAATCAATCAAACACTCACACCCAGTCAAAAGATCTGGGTTTAATCCATCACCGTTCTTTAGCCCACTCTGCCACCCCAGTTCAGATATGGCTATATGCAAATCAGTCTGACCCTGCGCCTCATGGGAACAGTCCAGCCCGAACTGCCAAGCCATGTCTTCCCTGGACCGGAAACAAGCTTCCGAGGACCGGTTTCTGGCATTCCAGCCATCTTCAGCCCGGCTTGCTTGAATCCAGTGGCAAAGTGAGCAAGGGACTCACGTCTGAGCATACCCTGCCACACTTATGACGGATAAAAGCGGTACAAAAGGGGGTGGTGATGGACGGAGCATCTGAATCAATCAAACACTCACACCCAGTCAAAAGATCTGGGTTTAATCCATCACCGTTCTTTCACGGTAGGATTCGGTTTCTGCCATTGATTACTATGTGCCTGTAGGCCCATAGGAATGAATGTCAATTACCAAATCGGTAATTACAGATTCGGTAAATATCGAAAAATTCAAGGGTGGCAGGGTGTCACTTTGACACCCTGTTGCACCCCTGATCAGGGCTTGTGTGCCATGTGGCACACATACATGCCCTTAGGGCAGGTGTAAATGCACATATTTGCATTTGCATAGGAATTCGTTATTTACCACCAATTAATAATTTGTGGTAAATAACGAATCCTGAAAGCACTGTAGCACTGTTTACAGTGCTACCTACATATCAGAATGCAGATTCGGTAATTTTACCGATTCGGTAAATTACCGATTCGGTAAAATTACTGAATCTGCATTTTCTTATGCCCCTACATCTCAATATCCAAATACCAGTAGGTAACGGCCAAAAATCGGTATTTTCGGCCGTTACCGACTGGTATTTGGATACCTACATCGGGCCCTTAATCTTTTTTTTTTTCGACACTTTGTGATGTTTTTGAACATTTCACTAACATTTATACGTATCATTTAGGCAACATTAAAGTGGTCGTCGACATGTTTTGAACCTTTAATTGCTTTTGTGTTCTCATCAGGACCCTGACTGGTTGTTTCAGCGAAATAATGAAAAGAGTGAAAGCTAAGTTACTATTTGTATTTCTATCATTTTGATGATGGACTGTAATTTGTGGTATTGCAAGTTGTAAAGTCTTGCCTCCTTTTCCCTGTGGCATCAATTACTGGCTGTTGTAGTGAGAAGTCTAAACAGATTTTGTGGCTTAGTGATCTCTTCTGTATCTGGTTTCTGTATTTTCCCTTGGCTTCTAAACTGGCTTCTCTGTGCGTTGTTTATGAGTCGTTCTTCATGTTCTATTCGGATCTTTCTGCTGTTTAACCGTCTCATCTCTTTATTTTGCTTTTGTTTTCAGCATGCCTGCATTGCTTGTGCTGTAATTCAAAATGCTGCTACATTGTATCTTGTTCTAGCTGCTACACGTATGTGCTGCCAGATTTCATTTTAGCACTATCCTTCCTTCAGCCCCCATGTTAGCATGAGTACCTGATGCTTTATTTATCTCGATGTGTTAAATTTTTACTTTGGTTCCTCTCTGCGTTTGAGTTTGAATTGTCTTTCTGGTTCTTGTCATTTTGCCTGGAACTTGGACAGATAACTTTACGGGCTTTTAGTTGCATGCTCATTTTGTCATTTTGAAATTAATATTATACCAGACTTACTTCTAGTGGATTTTTAGGCGCGTTGGATCTCCAGGTGTTTCTTGAACTCAGTCCAGCGTGTCTGACCATTAAGAGATGTGGTTTGCAGTTCCCAGGTTTACGCAATCAATATTTGGCCCCGTTGAATGTTGACTGTTGTAGCAAATTTCTGCATTGGTATTAAGTGGTGTATGTATATATTAATTATTTTACATCTAACAGCACTGTAGATATTAAAAGGACATTAATTCTGTATTGCACTTGAAGGTTGTCTAACTTTTGTCAACAATATTTTGTATATTTGTTTTTTGCGTTCAAGTGTGTAAATAAACTGTAGGGCATCCACACATGGCCAACCCTTTTAATTGTCTTCAACAGAAATATTTGCAGAGATACCAACCTAAACAATAAATTGGCCTCACAGAAGAGAGAACTAAGTGATACTGCAAGAGTTCTCACTACAACATCCAACAAGTGAAACCACAGGGGGAACAAGTCACAAGTCTCTACAACTCTCAAGACCACAAATTACAGTCCATAATCAAAATTATAAAAGTACAAATAGTCACATAACTTTCACTTTATTTATTATTTCACAGAACCAACCAACCAACTGATGAAAACCCAAAAGCAATGAGAGGTTCAAAACGCAACAATGACCAGGCTTGGGGGTTTTTCAGTATAAATGAAAAACAAATGTAGACAATCCTGAAAGAGACAGTGGTAGCCTACCCAAATAGAGTAACCCTCATGGGACAATTTAAGCAGGAGGTTCAGTTTTGGAAAACAAATACTAATAATTGAAACCTTACCACCATGCAAAGCATGACTGATTTAATTTCAAGTGAATTAAGTTTTTATATATATGAAATATTGAATGTACTTGATTCACTTTAGCTTAGAAATGTTGTATTTCATGTTATTTTTTTGTAAACTAAGAATTAGTCAGACAGGGCTTTAAATATTGTGCATTACACTTTATTTTTAATATGTATAAGTGTTTGTGAAATGTACAAAAACATCACAAAGTATAAAAATCAAAGAAAGGTTAAGTCAATTAAAGTACTTGGTCATTCAGCAGAGAAGTGTGGATTGAATAATTACAGTCTCGGTACACTGCAACTTCACTGGGGGGGGGGGCAAATGTAAATGTTAGGAGGCTACATGCAGCCCCTGGGCCGTACTTTTAGTAGCACTGTTTTAACCCAATTTCTTTCCACAGTAGCAACAGGACCTGTTGAGGTGGTGGTGGTCAGCCGGGGTGACATCTTTCATGCCATAGAAAAGGGTGTTGCAACCTTGGATAAGGGGTTTGAGGCCCTGCCCAATGAGCACGTTCCTCACCTCAGAAAGATGATTTGCTTTCTTTCCTCCTGCACTAACTCAGCTTCTTCTCATGGATCCTAAAAGCCTCCCAATCAGTTGTCTTTATCGGTACCACCGACCAATCCCGGCCTCAATCAGGGATTTCCCCCTCAAGAGGTATCTGATCCAGTTGTCTTGTGCCTATGCCAGAGGAGGTGGTTCAACTGATGGCATGTTATTTAAGTTGGTGAGTTGTTTTTATTTGATTTAGACTTTCTGCTTTCCTTTGGATTGTGTGATTTCTTTTATTTACTTTAGACTTTCTGTTTACCTTTGGATTGTGTTATTAGACTTGGCCTTTCCCTTTTGGACATTTCATCAGAAACTGTGGATTTTAGACTATGCTTTGTTCGTTAGTTTTTTTTAAATGACCACACCCCTGCAAATTGATGATCCCCCTTGAGTGAAAATGTATTTTAGTTTTTATAGAATTGTATTTTTTGGACTTACCCTGGAACTCCATAACCTGCCTTTCTATCTTTCATGCTTCCATCTTCTTCAATCCTCAAAGTTTAGATGTATTTCACACAAAACACCTTGACGCATATTCAAACATCGTTTTGATCTCTGTAGATAATTCCTGCATCAAAATGCTGTTGGTTTTGGTGTGACAGTGTTTTGTCATTGTTCCCATTGGCTCATGTATTTTCCGCACATTAGCACACTTTCATGTAGTTTAAGCATTAAGCCAGGGACAATAGATTATTTACAACAAGGGGTGGTGATGGACAGAGTCTCAGAATTAAGCAGAGTACTCTCACCCAGTCAAGAGATCAGGGCTAGATCCAACACCGTTTTTTAGCTCATTGCACCATCCCAGTTTCAGAACCTGGCTGTATGCAAATTAGTCTGTCCCTGGCCCAGTGCATCATGGGAACAGGGCAGACCAGACTACAAATGCCAATTCTTACACTGGGAAGGAAACAAGCTTCCGGGGACCGGTTTCTGCCATTTCAGGCGTCTTCGGCCCGGCTTGCTTGAATCCTGATGGTGCAATGAGCAAGGGACTCACATCTGAGTATACCCTTCCACGCTTAGGGTGGACAAAATTATTTACAACAAGGGGTGGTGATGGACAGAGTCTCTGAATTAAGCAGAGTACTCTCACCCAGTCAAGAGATCAGGGCTAGATCCAACACCGTTTTTTAGCTCATTGCACCATCCCAGTTTCAGAACCTGGCTGTATGCAAATTAGTCTGTCCCTGGCCCAGTGCATCATGGGAACCGGGCAGACCAGACTACAAATGCCAATTCTTACACTGGGAAGGAAACAAGCTTCCGGGGACCGGTTTCTGCCATTTCAGGCGTCTTCGGCCCGGCTTGCTTGAATCCTGATGGTGCAATGAGCAAGGGATTCACATCTGAGTATACCCTTCCACGCTTAGGGTGGACAAAATTATTTACAACAAGGGGTGGTGATGGACAGAGTCTCTGAATTAAGCAGAGTACTCTCACCCAGTCAAGAGATCAGGGCTAGATCCAACACCGTTTTTTAGCTCATTGCACCATCCCAGTTTCAGAACCTGGCTGTATGCAAATTAGTCTGTCCCTGGCCCAGTGCATCATGGGAAACTCAGACATGAGTCCCTTTCTCACTGCTCCATCAGGATTCAAGCAAGCCGGGCCGAAGAGGCTGAAATGCCAGAAACCGGTCCCCGGTAGCTTGTCTCCTTTCTGGTGAAGAATTGGCTGGGTAGTTTGGTCTGCCCTGTTCCCATGATGCACTGGGCCAGGGACAGACTAATTTGCATATAGCCAGGTTCTGAGCTGGGATGGGGCAGTGAGATAAATAACGGTGATGGATCAAGCCCTGATCTTTGGACTGGGTAAGAGTGGTCTGCTTAATTCAGACACTCTGTTCATCACCACCCCCTTTTCTGAATCGTTTTTGGCCACTATAGGTGTGGCAGGGTATACTCAGACATGAGTCCCTTTCTCACTGCTCCATCAGGATTCAAGCAAGCCGGGCCGAAGAGGCTGAAATGCCAGAAACCGGTCCCCGGTAGCTTGTCTCCTTTCTGGTGAAGAATTGGCTTGGTAGTTTGGTCTGCCCTGTTCCCATGATGCACTGGGCCAGAGACAGACTAATTTGCATATAGCCAGGTTCTGAGCTGGGATGGGGCAGTGAGATAAATAACGGTGATGGATCAAGCCCTGATCTTTGGACTGGGTAAGAGTGGTCTGCTTAATTCAGACACTTTGTTCATCACCACCCCCTTTTCTGAATCGTTTTTGGCCACTATAGGTGTGGCAGGGTATACTCAGACATGAGTCCCTTTCTCACTGCTCCATCAGGATTCAAGCAAGCCGGGCCGAAGAGGCTGAAATGCCAGAAACCGGTCCCCGGTAGCTTGTCTCCTTTCTGGTGAAGAATTGGCTTGGTAGTTTGGTCTGCCCTGTTCCCATGATGCACTGGGCCAGGGACAGACTAATTTGCATATAGCCAGGTTCTGAGCTGGGATGGGGCAGTGAGATAAATAACGGTGATGGATCAAGCCCTGATCTTTGGACTGGGTAAGAGTGGTCTGCTTAATTCAGACACTCTGTTCATCACCACCCCCTTTTCTGAATAGGGACAATAGATGGCATGTAGGTTGGTGTAAAACCTTTTTTGTGATAGGGATAGCTGTCAGGAAACTGTACAAACTGACATGATGGTGAAATGTGCATGTACATTAGGGGGTTGGAGGGGTTGGATGTGTGTATAGTAATTACCAGTGTACTATAGACTCTATTTTAGGTTGTTGCTGTCCTTATCCATGGGGTCTTCCAGTTCCTTGAAAATGCAGAATTGGTCCTATAGGTATTGGGATCCTGCTTTTCACTGGGCAGAGCACCTCGTGGGTAAATATTGTTCAGTAAATATAATTGGGGAGTTAGTTGTTCCTACCAGTGTGGCTATCCCTATTTACATTATGGGAGCCTTTGCCACCTTCATCCTGTATTGGCTTTTGCTGGTATCCTTTCAGCGAGTTTCTTATGCCTTTGCCATAGCTTTCATCATTAGTAATCTGGAGGTTTGTTGCCTGTCTTATTTACTCCTTCTTGGGGCTCTTTCCAGAGAGCTCTGACTGCTGGGCACTTGTTAATGCCAGCGGTACTGTGGCTACTGGAAGGTGTCAGATTATTTCTGGCAGACAAGGTCAGTAATGATCAGGCCCTACAGGCCAAGAAGTGCCTCTAGAACATCTTCCAAGTGTTGAACACTTGATAGTTTGCAACATCTACTTTTCTTTCCTGCAGAAGCGAAAATGGGACAGGATCAAGCTGTAGACTCAGGAATGGCCTTTTGTGATATCCAACAGGGCTGACTCGATGTCCTAACTTACATAAACCAATTACGCGCACCAGCAGCAGAGACTACATGGGTGGAATGGACCTTAATGATCCTATGCTATAGAGGTTTGACAAAAGAAACGAAGGATAAGTTAGTACATTCTGTCTGACAAGCATCTTTTCCTAAACTCATGGATAAAATCATGTCAATGTAACACCACCTACTAGAATGTAGATCAGAGACTTAAGACCAGGGTCTCTCCAGTTGTCAGAAGGCTTCAATTACCTCTCATTGGGTAGAGACTTCTCTCTAAGAGCCTTTTTTGTTGTACGGGGAACAGCCCCTGCAGATCAGTATGGCCAGAGGGTCTCTGTCTGAAAATGAGAAGAAACATAATCGCTGGGCACAGGTTGTTCATGTTTTGAGGTTTATTTGAACATTTAATTGGTTCCGTTCCTGTTTATCCACAAAAGCCTTCAGAAAATGCAAGGCATCACCCCTTCTGAAAAAAGAGAGGACAGGAAGATCTCAAACCCCTTTCATTGAAACATTTCTTTTATCAGTTCTGGTCTGGGATTCCCGATGGGAAAACTCTGAAAGTCCCAGTCCTTATGGATTTTTGTGCCAGTAGTTTACACCTGAAAGATAAAAAGGCAAAGGAAAGAAATATACCCTGTTTAATGAAAGAAGCCTTAGAACAGGTTCAGATCATAGATGAAACATTCTTAGCTTCTGGCCCAGTGAATAAAGTGACATTTCTATTGAAGGTGACGCTTGGAGCTCACAAAAAGACAGTCTCATTTGATATAATTTCTTCACCCAATCAGTCATTCTTGGGGAACCACGGCTCAGTTGTTGAAATTAATCTATCAACTGAGTGACCAGAATGATTTCCCAATCCTCCTAATTTGGCCACAAACATTGCTCTCTGTCCAAGGGTTCCTGTATGAGAGGGAAGGAAACCCCACTCGAATAATAAACACAATCTTTGGCATGTTAAACACAAAAGTAACTAAATTAACCTGTGCTTAAGCCTCTGGCTGCTTGAAACAAAGCAGGCGGGTTCCACTTAGTGGCAACGAGTAAAGTATTTATGAATCACACCAACAGTAATAAAGTGAAAACCCAACACCAGAAAAATCCAAAATCGGTCTTGGCAAATAGAGTGAAATGTAATAAACAAAATTACAAAAATCCAATAAATCACTGTTGGAAAGTCGGTTATTGGTGTGGGCAAATGTAGGTTTGCCACTGGCAATAAGGCCACTAAGACATGGTAGGACTCAGCATAGGTCTAAGAAAATTATTCCTATGCTCAACCCTTGGTAACGTGGCTGCGAGCAGACAGGCTTAACTTCAAAGACAGGTATGTAAAGCATTTAAAAACACCATTTCGGTAAATAATTAGGACACAACACGTAATAAAAATCCAAAACCAATTTATAAAAATGTGGAATATTTTAATCTATGAAATGACACCAAAAAGAACAAAAATCCAATGTAGGGAACTGGAGATATGAATTTTCAAATATTTAATAAAATATAGTACTTAGAAGATTATAGCACCATATTATGATACCTGCTCGTGAGAGACCAGGGCAAAGTCAAAGTTTCAGGCCGGGCACGATGGAGCCCTGAGCCACTACAGCTCGCGGCAGGTCCCGGTATCAGTTTCTACCTTCACACTTAGAAACTTTTCTGGAGCTTTTCTCCTCGAGGCCCCTCGAAGCTCCCAGCCAGTCCAGATTTGGTGAGGGTTTGCCGGCTTGACTTGTGACGAGGTTCCGGTCAACTTCCCTGGAACGGACGTAAAAAATGTCTCAAGATCGCTTCAGCGGGGCAGCCCAGGAATCCTGGTTGGCACGCCATGGAAGGCAGGCGCCTTGGCTCCTGCGGTTGTTCCGGTCACCTTTTCTACTAGCGGACTTAGAAACTTTTCTGGAGCTTTTACTTGCGGGGTCTCTTGATGCTCCTCATGTAGCCGAATCCGGTGAGGGTTCACCGGCTTCAGATTTCTTCAAGTCCCGGTCAATCTCTGGAAGTTGGAACAATGGAGCTTTTAGCGGGACGAACCTGGTTGGCTTGGCCAGCTCGCAGTTGAAGGCAGGCGGCCTGGCTGGCCAGGTTGGGTCGGTCCCTCTATGGAGCTTTTTTCAAAGTTGCTTCAAAGTTCTCCAGGGTCCCAAAGTGTCTCATACTCACTCCAAGGGTCTGGAAGCTCCAAGATGCTCCAAAACCCTTACAAACCCACTAATGGTTCTCCAAGGTGTAGATTTAGTTAGTGATGTTCCAGATGAGCTCTTTCAACCTGTAGCTTTCAGGGAGTCCACTCTTTAGTTCTTTTTCAACAAGATAAT
Source organism: Lissotriton helveticus (assembly GCF_964261635.1). Classification (NCBI taxonomy): domain Eukaryota; kingdom Metazoa; phylum Chordata; class Amphibia; order Caudata; family Salamandridae; genus Lissotriton; species Lissotriton helveticus. The sequence goes on from NC_136061.1 coordinate 522,041,666, forward strand.
CCACAGGGTTGTAGTTTCAGATGGTGCAGTCTTCAGAGGTCAGGCGTTAGAAATATTTGCACCGCAAAACTTCTCAACAGGGCACTTCTTGCTTTAGTAAGTTTGAAGCAGCAGATCTGGAGGGTTCTGCCCCTCTCAGATACTTATTCTTAGTTCTCTGGGTCAAGCAGGTGGTCACTTCTGACCAATGGGAGCAGGGTAACTCCCCCAAGATATGACAACATCCTGTAGAGTGTGGCATTATTTTGTCCAAGAGTGCATCAAATCTTCCAAATCCATAATGGCTGATTTTACAGCAAGGAGGTAAGAGCTGGCTAAACACACGTCCAGGATGGCTAATTTACTTAAATTCTCCCCCCCCGCATCTGATCATACCTTCCTTAATCTTGCCACCTGCCTCAGGTGGAAAGTTCAAAACTGTAAATAACACTGGTCTCTACTCTCCTCTTTAAAGAACATAGTTTACGGCTCCACCCCCCGGCCTAGCACTCCTATGGAACAAAACACTGTCCTGCCAGCAGAGCTGATTAACCCCAGGGACTCTTTATCAACTCTTCAAGGCAGCCTGTCTAATCCTCTTAACTCTGACCAATCAGGGCAGACCAATGGAAGGTTGTATTTGGACTTACAAACAAGAAAGTCTTATAACTTCTTTTATGTACACGTTAAGGAAAATTCAACAATATATTGTTGGATTTATTAATACCATTATGGTAAGTCTTTGAATGGCCTTTCTATCCCTCTCCTGCTTAATCAATAACTTCCTACCATGTTAACCTATGTAACAGGGGATGTGCAATGGGAAAAATTACTTGGGCCATTTTTCCAGCACCAGTACTTGCAAAAACATATTGTATAAGTACTTGTCTCATACCTACAGGAACCCCACCCCATGTGCAACTAGGGGAGACTTTAGGGGTTCTGAAACTATAGAAATATTGCACATTCTCCCTTCACAGTGCTCCTAGCATTAAAATCGAAATTGAGCAGCACTTTACTAAAATGTAGGGAGTGAAATGTGAAATGTCACTTTACCCAGGCAAATAAGGGTGTACCTTATAGATAACTGACCGCTCACCCCTGGGATACCTAGGGGAGACCCTGGGGGTCCCTGATATGCCAAACATTCTAGTGCCCCAAACACCAAAGTCGAGTTTGGGCACAATGTACTTTTTAAAGCAGTCCTGGCACCCAGGGCTTTTTTTGAACTGACCTAAGGCTTCAGCACTGCACACATGCACGTGCAAAAAGAGCTGCTGGCCTCTAAACTGTCATGCCGTGGGGTACTAGGGACTTCTAGGTAGTTTCAATCCCCCTACTCTATTATATACAAGGGGCCTATTGGGAAGGTCATGCCAAACACAGGGGTACCCCACCATACCATTGCATACCCTAGTTTATGTAGGTGTTTTAACTGTATTCTAATGTGTCTCTCTCAGCATAGCACTGACCCTGGGCCTGGTTAGGCAGAGCCCATGGTAAGTCAGAGTCAGTTACCACCAGTGCCATTCAGCAACAAGATGGAGGGTGCCCAAGGCACAGGATGACCTTGCAACAGTCACACTAGAAATATGAGTTTTTAAAACGTTAGGTAAAAATCAAAGAACACAAAGCACCATTCATGGTTATCTGGTCCCACCAAGGGAAAGTCAAAGTTCAGGTTGACCACAATGCAGCGAGGGTTGGATAGAGGGGTCAGGCTTATCCCCCTGAAGAGTTACTTTCTGGAGTATGCAAGAAGAAGGCCATTTGCTCTGACCATGTGGGGTCACTGTCATCACAAGGAGCAGGTTGGGAGTCATGAACTGTCTCTATTGTAGCACGAAGATCCAGTCATCACTGGAGTTTTGCATTGGTGGCTGCCATGGGCTATCGCTGTTGGCGTGAAGTTCAGAACTCACATTAGCAGTTGTCAGAGTTGGCATGGTGACCAGGTCCCGCTGAAGCTTTGTATTGGCAGCTGTCATGGGTGGTCAATTCTAAGCATGAAGAGGTCACTTTGAGGTTGCAAAGAGCCCACAATGTCTGTGTCTTCACCTTTTCTTCAAGAGTAAACACTGATGCCAGCTGAGGATCTTGGACCTGAGTGGCACGGCTAGGGGACTAGGACTCATGCCAGCAAAGACAAGCAGTAGAGCTCAGGCAGGTCCAGGCAGGGCCAGTTGGTGATCGTCATCTGGGAAGTTGTGTGCATCTAGAACCCTGGAAGCTTGTTGTGTTACTGTGTCTCAAACTGAAGGTCCATCAAATGACCTTTGTAGTCACTACTGTGGACCTCAGATTAAGGCAAATGTATCAAATCTTCCTTCTTCAGACAGAAGGGCAGCCCTTCTTCCAAATCTGCTACAGGTTCAGGAGTATTCTGATGAGAAGTTCTAAAGCTGTCACCTTAATATTTGGTGCCAGCTTTTGTGTGGGGGATTTCCCTGACATATTCAACAAATGTGTTCTTGTCAGTTCTTCCCCTGAGTTTGGCCTCAAACTTTCTAAGGTGGCAAAGGCAAGGGCAGGCCTGGTGTCAGGTTCCTTTGGTTGTGCTGCAGCAAGGGTCCTTTGAAGTGCAAAGAGGACAGGACACAACTCCTTCTCAACCATCCTGTCTTTTCCTTCACACCTAGGCATATGTTGTCTCTACACAAGCAATACACAAAACACAACAGGAGAATCATTCACAGCCTTAAGATACTGCACACAGGCAGAAATGCACATTTTGTTTATCGGTGAAAAGTGCCAACTTTCTAAAACTGTTATTTTCAGGATAGTATCTTAAAATCCAACTTTACAGATGGTCCCAAACTGAAGTCATGATTTATTAGAAGTACAAGGTAACCAAGTGTTACTCTATGGTTGAGCTAGCTTTATAACAGTGAACATGACTTTAGGAGTTTTTCACTGCCAGGGTATGTAAAATTTAAACCCACATCCTGCTTTTTAAATACCATGCCCTTCGAGGCTCTAGGGCCTTTCTTAGGGGTGACCTAAAAGTATTAAAAAGAAGGTTTAGGCTTGGCAAAATGTTCTGTTGCCAGTTGCTCAAAATGGCAGTTTAAAACTGCACTACAAGCTGCAGTTGCAGGCCTGAGATATGTTTGATAAAGGCTACTTTAGAATGAGTGCTGACGTCCAGTACTAGCTTTTAATTTACCAGCACTAAGTACATGTAGTATCATATACAAGGGACTTACAAATGCATCAAATGTGATAAATCAGGTGTAAGCCAATTTAACCATGTTTTCAAGGAAGAACACAAACCTGTTACCACTGATTAGCAGGGACAAAATACAAAGAGTCTGAAAGGGCACCAAAAACATGTTCAGGCAAACTTTTGAGCTGTCCAACACAACTGGACTCCCAAAGAAATGGTATTAAATAGTTCTCCAGACCCAAGGATGATACACCTCATCCAGGTAAACCCAGCTCAGTAGCACCATGTTCTGGATAGCTTTCAGAAACCCAAGATGCTTTTGTTAGATTGTTCCACTCCCATTGAGTCCAGAGCTAATATTCACTTTGTAAGGATTTACTCCCTTTCAGAATCAGAAAAAGAGTCTTTAAAACACTACTTGCAAAATAATCCACACAATGCCTTGATTGCCCTATCTTCTGAATCCTATGTGAAAAACATCTCAACAATGCTCCGTTAAGAAATTTGACCAACTCAAAGTCTACAGCAAAGCTGCTCTAAACATCCATGTCTAGAGCTACTATGTAAAACAACCAGCATGTTGTCTGTTGGGCATTGATGGTATGAATACAGAAAATAAAGCCGTGTGGGGTATAAAACCCTTAGTTTCATGTGATTGTTTCACTAAAAGAATATCTGTGAATTGCCTTACAGATGTCATTAAATAATTATTGTTAGGAAACCAGGGATATTGTACAGTATTGTAGTATGCACTTTGTATATAATACAACTTGAGAACACACTGCATCATCTGCACTATTGTAACATTTGTTATATTTTGCACATATGTCAATATAATGAATTCTAGTCAACAAAGAAAAGTGAGGCTTCTGATAAGTCTTGTCCAGACCACTAATTTTTTTTCAATGGACACTAGACTTTTTGTACATGGATGAGGAAGATATTTGAGAATTTGTTGAACATGTGTTTCTATTTTAGAATTCTATAACAGCTACATATGAATTCCATAACAAAATGAAACCTCTCATTGTGTTCACTTATTTCAGTCTCCTCTGTAGGGAATTTTTTTAGCTCTGTTCTAGTAACATGGGTTTCAGGTGTACCTCTCATATGCCATGAATGTTTAATGTTAGTGCTCAAGTTTTTGATTAGAACTCTCTGTTGAAGGTGACGAGACAGCTCTTGAGTAGAACGCTCAGTGACTGACCCCACCCTGGCGGTACAGCACCGTTACTCCAAATTTATTTTTCCGCGGACTTTCAGTCCGCATACCATTACTCCACGAGGTCATTGACCTCGCATACCATCACTCCTCATTTTTTCACAACGCAGCTGCATTTACCACGCATGCCTTTACAACGAATTACGTTGTAAAGGCATGCATGGTAAATGCACATGCGTTATGAAAAAATAACTTCAAGAAGATGGAACCCGGAGGAGTGTGGAACCACGACGACAAGAGAGGTTAAGGGGGTTTGGGTTAATTTTTTAGGGGTGGGGGTCGTGCTGGGGTAGTGATTGTGTAGTATAGTGTAGTGTAGTGTTAGTGTAGTGTAGAGTTGTGGTGGTTGTGTAGTGTAGGGTCGTGCTGGGGGTAGTGTTATAGGGTTTAGGGTAGTGTTGTAGTGTTTGTATAGTGTAGGGTCATGCTGGGGGTAGTGTTTTAGGGTTTAGGGTAGTGTTGTAGTGTTTGTGTAGTGTAGGGTCATGCTGGGGGTAGTGTTTTAGGGTTTAGGGTAGTGTTGTGGTGGTTGTGTAGTGTAGGGTCGTGCTGGGGGTAGTGTTATAGGGTTTAGGGTAGTGTTGTAGTGAAGTACTGGGTTTTTAAGAACCCAGTGGTGCCAGGGAACACACCCTAAGACTTTGAGTCCTTCCTGTCCCAGACTACAGAAACACAGAGTCTTCTTGGTGAAGTCAAAGATTGAATTTATTGGCTGCAGCCAGTAACTGGTATCCTAGAAGTACAACACGGTGTATATTCTCAGGAGACTGCTCAACTTACAAAGCCAGCCATCCCTTTTTATACAAAATATTATGCTTTAGGCAAACATTCCTTATTTTACAGTTGACCATTCACATATTTTCATAACAAAGAAAAAGCAGAATCATGATGACAAGCCCATTTTCAGTTTGTCCAGCCCACAATCAATTACCCGGCAAGGCCCAACATTTCCATCAGATATCGGACGGACCCCTAATAAAATCGGGCACCTCCCCATCGTAAAGCAGGTCATAAAGGGAGACACAGAGACAGGTGTGTGTAAGATTAGGCATGGTTTGCATGCAATGAAGGGTTTATGGTATGCTGTGCCTTGATCTTAATCTCGATCGGCCACTGGGAGAGGAACTGGCCGAACAGGTTTGGCTTCAGGCAGTGGAGTCAGCTTGCCCAGGTCACACAAAAGTCAGCAAAGGTGTATGTGTCCTTAAAGACTTATTTCGGCCTTAGTCATCGGCCTATGTGAGGGCAACCACAAAATGGCTGCCATGCACGAAATGGAACCCGAGGGTTCAGGACGGAATCCCTGATTTCAGGGTGATTTCGCCGCTCGAATACATCAAAAATGCTTGTATGTAATATACTCGTCATTCTCGGTCTGCTGACACCAAAATCGTCATGATACGAAGATGTTTATGACACGGGTCCAGAATTTTCAGTACTACAGTCCCTCCTTTTGCCCTTACATAGGCAATCAACCTACACTCACGCTAATCTGAGTCCAGGTCTATATTCATAAAATCATTGAGATGTTGCTGTAGCATCATCCTATTACTTAGTTCAACCCTCGATACAGGTTTCCTTACACATGATGTAGCACAGAGGCCACATATTGCAGGAGCGCACTGTACGCACAGACAGAACAGGAGAAGGATGGCTAAGGTCATCCCAATGACCATCAGAATCTTCCATCCCCAGGCGGATAACAGTTCCCAGAAGCACCCCATCAATGACCAATCTCCTTTATCCACATGAATAGATCCAGAGATCTTATGTAGTTTGGAAATGGCCTGGTACACTGTCGGAGCGTTATCTGGAATGAAAACACAGCAACTTGATTGGATCACTTTACATACCCCACCTCGGTCTGCAAGTATGACATCTAGCGCAACTCTGTTCTGAAGAGTCATAAGACGATCCGACTGGAGCACAGCAGTAAAGTTACTAAGGGCACCGGCAGTTTCAACTACGGTGGATTCAACCACCCTCGTTAATTGCCTTATGTTCCTGCTGTTAACCATGGGTCCCCAAAACGGCAGAAAACCCTTCAAGAAGTCTCCCAATTCTTGTCCTGCAGTGTCTTCTTTACTGAAGACACCTCTAACTATCCTTGTCTTGTGGTAATCTGCTGCAGCTGTGTAGGTGGGTGGCAACAGGAACAAAACAAAACATGTGCCCGAGAAGTCAGGAGGCAACCATGTGTAGACTCTATCATGACAGATGAAATAGGTACCCTTAGCTGCTAGGAACGAAGGGGAAGTCTGAGAGGCAAAAACATATGTCTCCGTACAGATACTCTTTCCTAGCTGAGCTCTGGGATTCTTGCCATTACCTTGCAGACATAGGTGACCCTGATGGGGTACAATCCAAATCGGGGAGGATCTTTTTGCTCGCTGGTTCTCACTCAGAGTAACTCCATATCCGGTCACGTTCCATCCAATATAGGCTAGTGTCTCATCTCTCGGGATAGTTTCATAGGAAGTAGCTTCTCAAATCATATCTACTATACCCTTAACTAGAGCACTCTTCTTTGGATTATCTTTTACAGAACGTAGGGAGTGGACTTCATGAGCATAGATGAACATCGTTCTGTATGCCCACACAGAACCATTATGGCTGAAAGGCAGGACCAAATAAGGGATACCTTTATCAGTAGTATGAGGCATAAGACCACACACCCAACAGTTAGTCGTGTTCACTACTAATTGGTGTTGGTGCAAAAGCTGAACGAAGGAGTTATTGATTAACTCTAATCTCCTAACAGACTCATGTTCAGGTAGAGGGTGAAAAGAATGTGAGGAAACAGTAGAAGGAGGCATGGGCTGCATAGTGGGTGCAAATGTCACTCGAAAATAAAATAAAACATATCCTATTAAAAACATCATTACACTAAGCAACATAAAAATGCATAACATCAAAAAACTTTTCTTGGTCATCATTATACACATTTTGGCTTTAAAGTTCATCTCTTTGGCAGGTCTCTCCATCTCGAAAAACTCCATCCTCTAACCTTGCTGCTCGCGGAGGTAGGGTGTTCTGTGCTAAGGAATGCGCCTGTCAGTCCAAGGGAAACGCCCAAGAACCAACCAGAACCGTCGACCTTGTGTCTTCGGCTTGCACTCCAAAGACTTGTCGCCCGCGACCCTACAGCTGAACCCGGATTGTGGTACGAAAAACAAAAATAAAAAAAAGTTTCTCAGATGAGAGAGCTGCACTTTCAAAAATAGCAAAAAAGGAATTTATTCGTCCATTGTTCTCGGCCTCAGATTATAACGTTTTTTTCCAGGTAATGTCTGGTCTTGAAACAAGAGTTCAGGCTCGGTAGTGTCCAATCGAATTGAAAGGCATAGCTTCCTGGAAAAGATTATCACTTTCACGTTCAGATTTTATTCCTTTTACACGTGCATCGCTAAAAGGCAGAAAACGAGGCACAGTCTCAGTCTCAGAGTCAGCAATACCCTCCTGGACCCACCGGTCGTACGGCAGAGGCAAAGGGACCCTCCTACAGTGTACGCCGTGGACCCAGTTCTTCTTCCCTTCCACTCGCACGGCTGATCTCGTTGACAAAAGGACTAGGTGAGGGCCGGTCCAGCGGGGCTGATCATTCTTTGTCCGCTGGTAGTTTTTAACCAAGACCCACGAACCAGGATCGATAGTGTGTCCTGGAGCTTCAGAGACCTGAGGCAGAGTATCGTGAACCTGTTGGTGTAAAACACGCAATTTAGCCGTCAAATCATACAAATAATCAAGCAATACAGGGTGTTCAAACTCACTGAATTTTGTCGGCCTAGGCACTCCCCATATGTTCGCCGGGCGGCCGAACGCGATTTCGTAAGGACTAAGCCCCACTCGTGAATGCACAGTCATTCTTGTCAATAGGAGTGCTAATGGTAAGGCATCGGGCCATTTAAGGCCAGAGCTTGCTTGTATCTTGGCCAGTTTAAGTTTTAGAGTGCCATTACAGCACTCTACTAGTCCAGCTGATTGGGGGTGATTTGCAGCGTGAAATCTTTGCTGGATTCCTAACCCATCACATACTTTCTTCATCACTCGACCCACAAATTCACTCCCATTATCACTCCAGACCATTCTCGGCAACCCAAATCTGGGGAAGAATTCTTTGATAAGGGCTTTAGCTGTGGACATGGCAGTGTTATCTTTCAGGGGATATGCTTCTACCCATCTTGAAAAGGCACAAACAACAACGAGTACGTATTTCAAATTGTTGCACCTTTCCATGTGGATGAAATCTAGCTGCAAAACCTCAAACGGGTACATTGGAGGCGCAAAATGACCAGCTGGAGTTGGGGTTCCCCTACCAGGATTGTATTTCAAGCACACCATGCAAGTCTTGACCACATTCTCTGCACATTTAGGAATTCTAGCATTTTGCCATACTGGAGCCAACAACTTACAAATCCCTTTCACACTGATGTGAGCCATTCCATGGGCCATTGTAACCACTGCAAGCACATATGCATCGGGTAACAACCATCGCTGATGTTCTGATAATTCAACCCAACAACCATTTGCATCCAATTTACCCGTACTCTCTCTCCATACACTCAACTCTTTCTCTGTAGCTTCAGCTTGAATAGACTTCACACTCTCTATCGTATCTTCACACATTGCAATGTCACCAACCCATCTTGCAGGGCCTGCAACATACATTCGACTCACCACATCTCTTGCTGTTTCTTTTGCGATTTCATCAGCAAATGCATTACCACGACCAACATCATCAGTAACCTTCTTATGTGCACTGCATTTCACAATCGCGACTTGCAACGGCAAGGTAAGTGACTCAAGAAGCTCATTCACCAACTGACCATGCTGTATCTTAGTTCCATGAGACGTGAGGAACCCACGTTCCTTCCACAATCGTCCGAAGCTATGAGCCACACCAAACGCATACTGGCTGTCAGTATATATGGTCACTTTCATTCCTTTTGATAACACACACGCTCTTGTAAGTGAAATCCGCTCTGCTGCTTGAGCTGAATTATGTGGGATACGTGCAGCTTCAACAATCGTATGCAAAGTCGTAACAGCATATGCTGCAGTCGTATCACCATTCGGAAGCTTAAAGCATGAACCATCCACCCATAAGGTACCATCACACTCCACAAGAGGAGTGTCCTTGAGATCTATTCTCCCTTTCGTTTCTTCTTCTGTCCTGAGAACGCAATCATGCTGTTCAGAAACATCTGTCTCTGCTACAATCAGCAACAACGTAGCTGGATTTAACGTGTTGCATCTCTTTATGTGTACATGACTTGCTAAAAGTGTCAACTCGTAACCTGACAATCGAGCACTAGTTAAGTGCTGTGTCTTGGTCCTGTTTAGCAAAGTGTCCACTGCATGTGGAACCATTACAATCAACATATTATTCATCACTAAACCAGCAGACTGCCGAATAGAAACAGCTGCTGCCGCTGTGGCTCTCAAGCAACTCGGCAATGCTCTAGCTACCGGATCCAAAGTCGACGAAAAATACGCGCATGGACGTTGCTTGTCCCCAAAAGACTGTGTCAACACTGACAATGCACAACCTTCTTTCTCATGGACATACAGTGTAAAAGGCTTACTGTAGTCGGGGGTACCCAACACAGGAGCCGAACACAATGCATCACGCAATTCGGAAAAACTTTTCTGACAATCTTCAGACCATGGAAGGGGATTCGGTGTATCTCTACAAGTCAATGCTACCAAAGGTTTGGCCAGCAGAGAAAAATTTGGTATCCATTGTCTGCAATATGACGTGATACCCAAGAAAGCACGCACTTCTCTCTGTGTCCTTGGCACACTCAATTTTGCAACGGCCTGAATTCTTTCTGGGGTCAGTTTCCTTCCCTCCTTCGATAAGAGATGACCTAAGTAGGTCACTTCTTGTCGACAATATTGTAACTTCGAAAGGGACACTTTGTGATGCAAATCAGACAAATGACGCAACAATGACAATGTTGCTTCTTTACAAATTTCCTCAGTATCTGCAGCGACTAGCAAATCGTCAACGTACTGAATAAGGGTAGCGCCATCAGGTAGAACAATTGTATCAAGCTGTGTTTTTAAAGCCTGACTATATATCGATGGACTCTCACAATAGCCTTGGGGAGCGCGTTTGAACCGGAAGCTTCGTCCTCCTAAACAGAAACCGAAAATATCCCTACTCTCCTCGGCAATCGGCATGCTAAAAAAGGCATTTTTCAGGTCAATCACTGAGAACCAAGTGGCGGAAGCTGGAATCATCGTTAATAAGGCAGTGATATCAGGGACAACTGGAAACTGTGGCACAACGATTTTATTCACCTCTCTAAGATCAATTACAAATCTGTAAACTGGTGGCTGAGAAGGGTCAGTACGCTTCAAAACAGGCAGAACAGGACCATTGCAAATGTTGCCCCTTGTCTCTTCGATTACATCTTTTTCAATCAGATCATAAATGATCGCTAGCAACGCTTTCTCACCTTCACTAGAGATCTTGTATTGAGGAATGCGTGGCATTTTAACATTCGCTTTTAATGTCACAACATATGGCGGTATTTCCAAAAGACCCACATCATTAGGGGCAGTAGCCCAAAGAATATCAGAAAGAAGCGACAATTCTGTCGGAAGTTTATCCTTCGACAAATACATTTGGGAGACCACTTTCTTACCTAGTGTAAGTTGTACTCCTGAAGGAGAACAATACAAGGTTGCATATAATCTTTTCAACAGATCCAATCCTAACAAGTTCTCACCACAACCCGTTGTCAAAATAAGGGGTGCTTCCAATTCATAAGGTCCAACAGAAAGGGACACAGGACTAGAAATCGGGTTCCTAACCGGGGCGCCAGAAAAACCTACTGAAACATTCATTTCGCCAGACAAAGGTGCGCCAGGGAGTTTAGAGTGTATAATAGAACTCTTTGTAGCACCAGTATCCAACAGAAAAGGCTCTGACACACCTGATGTAATCACCTCAACATAAGGTCCACTCTGATCCACTGAAACTGAAACAACTCCCTCTCTTTGTCTATGGCTGTCCTAGCAATCATTACCTTCCATATTCTCATCTTCTGCATAGTAGTCATCAGCATAGTATTGAGGCTTCCTACCAGACGCGTTATTCTGCTGATCAAAACTATTCATTGAATTCTGAGGCGGAAAAGAACGCGCGTTCTGGGGAAATTTCCACGTCCTCTACCTCTAGGCGCTTGTGGAGCACCTCGAACTCGTGCGCTAGAAACACCATTCATACGCTGTAACAAAGCAGGGCAGCTACTTTTAAAATGACCCTCTTCTTTGCAATATGCACACTGATTAGGGCCTACAGGAAAACGTGGTTGAGAAAACTCGAACCTTTGCGAGTTTCTCTGGAACTGTTGAGGTTGCTGATATTCACGCAGACCACCACGAGGCGGATAAGCTTGCTGTAAAAGAACCTTCGTTTTTAACTCTTTTGTTTTCTTGTCTGCTCTATCTTTTTCATCCTTATCTCTATTCTCGTAGTACTGTGCAGTAGCCAATATCTGTGCTGATGAGGAAACGGCCCAAGAACTCTCTGAATCTTTCAATTTTTTACACAACTCAGGAAGCAAATTATGTACGAACTTGTCAACGAACAACTGTTGACCACCTTCTGTACTCATATCTTGACCACTCTGGTCGATAAACGTCTCCTCAAACCTGGTGAAGAAATCAGACACGGTTTCCTCTTTCTTCTGCTTACATGCAGACAATTTATCCCAATTCACTCGCATAGCAGGCATTAAAGTCTTCATATAGGTAACGATCTTGCCAGAAAGTTCTGCAACTAAAGGCTCAGGTTTAGCACCACCAACTTGTCGGCCATCTGCAGCAGCAATATTAACCAAGGTATTACCTAACTCCTGCGCATGATCCGTGTGACGAATCAAACCCCATAAAGGCTGTGGAACAACATTTCCAAACAACATGTCTATATTAGCTAGATTCATAATGCATGAGTCTGCAGTCTGAGATAGTTCCTTGTAATACCCTGCAGGATTTTTACGAGGGTCAGGTAAAGTCTGTTTAAGAGCCAATATTTCAGCTCGTTTCCATGTAACATGTACAAAAACACGCTAAAAGTGAGCCGGTACAGCATCAACTTGATTAGCGACATCAGCTGCAACGGCTTCCTTCCATACCTGAGGAACCTCTCTCATAGGGTACTGTCTCGCTTTCCTCCTAACAGAGGGATCAGGCTCAAACAACGACCGAGAGATAGCCTCCCTCCTAAATGACAACAATGTCGCAACTGCTCTTTCAACATCGGAACCCACAAACGTTCCTTTTGCAAACTCGAACCATACACGGCACAACTCAGGTGGATTGGGCTCCAAATCATTATCCTCCAAATCCTCACAAAGAAAAGCACACATTTTTTCGAAAACGTATCTCTGCTTTGGTGCTTCCCACTGGTGGAAGACATCCATCACAGACTCTAGCTCATATCTTGTGGGGTCTGTAACCCATTTATGTGCCAAATTATCCAACGTTTCCCGCTCTCTAGAGTCGGGCAGTTGACTACGCAGCTGTTTGTGCGTTGAAACAGGGGTCATAATTGCTGCCCCAAAAAGAGGAGATAGGAGACTAGCAACAGTGTCAGTCATTCTCTGTCAAACAGAAGGAGAAGTCGACGAAAGAACAGGAGGAAAAGCAGAGTGAGGCAAGGCAGATGCAGATGCAGACGCTGAGGCAGTAACAGTAGGAACATCAGAAGAGGTAGTCGATGCAGTAAGCAAAGTCTTAGGTAGTACAGAGGGAGCAGGTATCAAAGTCGGCGGCCCTTGAGGAGGCTGAACAGTAGCAGTAGGATCCAACTGAAAAGGAGCTGGCGGTTGTGTAAGAACCTGGGGCACAACAACCGGAGGTTGCACAACTAAAGGTTGCGGAGGTGCAGTAGGACTCTGCGCATAGGGAGGTGGCGAATTCAATAAATGTGACATTAAAGGATCTTTCTCAAGTTCCTTTGCTGTATCCTGATGGAGAGGTGACAAAACTGGATAGCATTTATCAACTGCCATTTTACGTTGCCTGTGCAACTGCTCACTCGCTTATTCTTCTTCATCATCTTTATATTGCATAGCAGCTTGCATTATCGAGATACCCTTTTCTCTTTTATTCCTTTTAGCTAATTTAATTTCTTTCTGTTTGGCTTCCTCTCGCCATAGGCGGAAAGAGTCAAACATCGCCGGCCGGGCTTTCTTCTTAAAAAGTCTAACTTCTAGATTATCTAATATCTCTGTATCAAAACTACCATATTGGGGCCACTTTAGAACACCATCCTTCCTGGTGTATCATATCCATATTTCATTATACGTGATGGTGCCCACGCCGTGCTTTACCAAGAGTTCATAAATTGGTGTTCGAATTGGAGGAACCGGACACGAGTCCTCCAGTCGGGAATCCCTATTACAACCAAGACAAAACAAATTTCCAAGTCTGCTAAGACCAGGCATCTTCGCTCTCTAGTCTAGCTTCAAACTTCAAAGGATTATCGAAATACGATAGTCTCGTGAAAACACGAGTCCCTCGGCTTTGGTACTTGCAAGTTCCAAATCAAAGATCCCAAGGGGATACCCAAACTAAGAACCAAACTAAGGACTGGGAGACGCTCCACTCATACTTAACTGAGGTATTGATGACGTCACCAGAAGACTCGTCTATCGTTTTGCTCTACAAATCATCAAAGGGTCCAAGACAGGGCGATAGTCAGGGCAGCAGTCCTTCGTAGCCGTCAGGAAGCGGGGAACCTCGCAGCAAAGACTTTCGGACCACGAACGACATACAGGGGTTAATGAAGTGGTTGGCCTTCCTCCAGAATTTTCACACGAAGCTCATCACGAACCTCTGGCTTGGACCGGTACGGCTGAAATAGCGCCACGTTGGGCCCCAACTGTAGTACTGGGTTTTGAAGAACCCAGTGGTGCCAGGGAACACACCCTAAGACTTCGAGTCCTTCCTGTCCCAGACTACAGAAACACAGAGTCTTCTTGGTGAAGTCAAAGATCAAATTTATTGGCTGCAGCCAGTAACTGGTATCCTAGAAGTACAACACGGTGTATATTCTCAGGAGACTGCTCAACTTACAAAGCCAGCCATACCTTTTTATACAAAATATTATGCTTTAGGCAAACATTCCTTATTTTACAGTTGACCATTCACATATTTTCATAACAAAGAAAAAGCAGAATCATGATGACAAGCCCATTTTCAGTTTTTCCAGCCCACAATCAATTACCCAGCAAGGCCCAACATTTCCATCAGATATCGGACGGACCCCTAATAAAATCGGGCACCTCCCCATCGTAAAGCTGGTCATAAAGAGAGACACAGAGACAGGTGTGTGTAAGATTAGGCATGGTTTGCATGCAATGAAGGGTTTATGGTATGCTGTGCCTTGATCTTAATCTCGATCGGCCACTGGGAGAGGAACTGGCCGAACAGGTTTGGCTTCAGGCAGTGGAGTCAGCTTGCCCAGGTCACACAAAAGTCAGCAAAGGTGTATGTGTCCTTAAAGACTTATTTCGGCCTTAGTCATCGGCCTATGTGAGGGCAACCACAAAATGGCTGCCATGCACGAAATGTAACCCGAGGGTTCAGGACGGAATCCCTGATTTCAGGGTGATATCGCCACTCGAATACGACAAAAATGCTTGTATGTAATATACTCGTCATTCTCGGTCTGCTGACACCAAAATCGTCACCCCCACTGCACCAACCGGCAGGAACAGAAGATCCCCGACAAAGAGCCCCGGTTCCGGGTGCCCGTCAGGTATTGCAGCGCCGACCTGACGAGGGGCATACTCAAATGATGAAGCATGACACCTAGCTTGCTAGGTGTGTGAGAGTACTAGTTCCACAAGGAGGATTCCCCCTCCTCCTCCCCCTCCTTCCTACACACACTTTGGTCTCATTTGGGACCCCTTCATTGGTTCCTATAACCTCATTTTTTACTGCTTCAGAGGAACTCCGTACCAATTGTGAGAATACAGCCTATCGCGGTACGTACGCTGGACCTCGTTAAACTTGCCCCTAGTCCTTCTCCTTGTGATACGACGATGTTTATGACATGGGTCCAGAATTTTCAGTACTACAGTAGTGTTTGTGTAGTGTAGGGTCGTGTGGGGGGTAGTGTTTTAGGGTTTAGGGTAGTGGTGTAGTGTTTGTGTACTGTAGGGTCATGCTGGGGGGTAGTGTTTTAGGGTTTAGGGTAGTATTGTAGTGTTTGTGTAGTGTAGGGTCATGCAGGGGGTAGTGTTTTAGGGTTTAGGGTAGTGTTGTAGTGTTTGTGTAGTGTAGGGTCATGCAGGGGGTAGTGTTTTAGGTTTTAGGGTCGTGTTTGTGTAGTGTAGGGTAGTGTTTTAGGGTTTAGGGTTGTGTTTGTGTAGGGTAGTGTATGTGTAGTGTAGGGTAGTGTTTTAGGGTTTAGGGTTGTGTTAGTGTAGTGTATGTGTAGGGTAGTGTTTTAGGGGTTAGGGTAGTTTTGTGGTGTGGGTGTAGTGTAGTGTAGTCCTTTTGTAGTATAGGGTAGTTTTTTAGGGTTTATTGTAGTGTTTGTGTAGTGCAGGATAGTGTATGTGTAATGTAGGATAGTGTTTTAGGGTTTAGGGTAGTGTTGGTGTAGTGTAGGGTGGGGTAGTGTTTGTGTAGTGTAGGTAGTGTTTTAAGGTTTAGGGTAGTGTTAGTGTAGTGTAAGGTAGTGTAGGGTAGTGGGTAGTGTTTTGGTGTTGGTGTAGTGTAGGGTAGTGTTTTTGCAGGGTACTCACTTACCTTTAAAACGTTTACAATGAGTATACCTTTAACATGCATGCCTTTACGTTGTAACGTTGACTGACTCCGGAACCCGGGGGCTCATGGTTTGATCCCTGGCGCCGGCGGCAGATTAGCCCAGCACCATGCGACTCTGGGCAATAGCTTGCTTAATCTTCCCGACGGCCCCCAGCGCCTAGAGACCCTTACGGGTGATTGTTCGCGCTTTACAAATGTGGATTATTATTATTATTATTATCGCGAATGTGGGAACACTGAGTCTTAAGGAATGTGTGGATCTCCAAAGGTTTTAAAACGTTTCCTCACATAAATGTGTGGAAAATGCGTACTTTTACCAGAAATATGAGGTGTGAAAGGGCCCATGGGTAAAAATATGTCATTATATCCACGCAAGTCACACCACAGAAAAGTCTGGATTTGGTCGGTTTTCCTGGATGGTGGCTGGGCTAGGGTCGAGATTGTTCAACTAGCCTCATTGTAAACATGCTGATTTTGCTTGGAGAAAAGTAATGTCTCCAGCTCATATTTTAAAATAGTATATGTTGCAGACACTAGGCTCAGCTATACAATTGGGATACTGATTTTATCAGGAGAAGTACAGAAGCCTTGAATAGTAGAAGGTTTGCTATTATCAATGGAATTTGTCCCCATTAGTGTCTTACAAATGTAAGCTCGTGTTCAAGACAGAAGACATTTTGCAAAATGCCCTCTGTACCCCATGATATTATGAGTAAGCCCAAATTCAAAGATGTACACATAAACACTGTTTCTAGTACAACTTCTGAAGCACATAGGTTTCTTGCATACCCATTTTTCATTGCATAAACTTTACCACATGAATTTCAGTATAGTTGGCACACAATAGAAAAATCATTATAAGCTTCAGCTTAGTTCCCTACATATCCCTGTGCAGCGACGGACGGCATAGATTGGAGGTGCTGGGGTGGGAAGGTGAGGGGCGGGCAGGGAAGGGGGTGAAAACACATTTTTATTTAACTTACCTCCTTGCCGCATCTTCCTCGCTGGGGCCTCCTTGTCATGCCGGCTGGAATAACAGGAAGCACCCAGGATGAGGCTTCCCTGAGCCATTGCAGCGTTGTGAGTGGTAATCACCAACACTCCCCTGACCAAATACAACGCTGTATTGCAGCCTGCGTGGAGAACAGTCAAAGTGTGCATGAATTTTTGCCCGGCCCGAGAGGGACGGTCAAACATTCATCAGCACCCCTAAGGGAGTGAAAACCACTCCTCCCCTCCCCTACTCTGTCAGCAGAGCAGCCCTGCCCCTCATTGCCTGGCAAAGCTGCCGCGTCCACAAACATGACAAAATAAAATGATAACTTTCAGTTATTATCATTTTACTTTTCCTTACACTGCTACAAAGCAGTGGGGTGACACTCCTCCACCTTAGCAGAGGAGCCACCACTGTCCCTGCGACCAGAAGGGTCTGTTGGATGGAAGGGTATATTGCTTTCATAAATTGGCAATTGTGAGAAAGAAAAATGAAAGACGAGATTTTTGTCGCCAACAGCTATTGTTTCCAATTTATTTTCAGTATTTTTATTTCAACAGTTAGTTTCTTTGTGAAATCATTGAGGAACTACACAAATGCACAATTGGTGAATTCAAAATTATGTGTATAGTTTTCTATCTCAAGCTGCAAGTAAGTTGTAACACAACAATTAGAAAAAACTGAACTACCTCTGAGAAAAATGTAAAACAAGTAGTCAAACAATGATTTGTGATACAACTCTGCTTGTTCGTGAAAAGTGGGTTAGATGGTGATCCTAGCACAGCAAACCCTTCATTGATGTCATTTATTTTTCAAAACACGCACAATTTTGACTATATTCTTGGTTTACCTTAGGGGAACCCACAAACTCTGTTTACCTTAAAAATTCCCAGGATGTTGAGACAAGGGACGCAAATTTGGCTTAGATGCCTCTTGAATAAATAGCTATGAAGGTTTAAGCTCGAACTACCCCCATAGATCCAAAAAACAGGTCACTGCAAGGCGGTTGCAGGGTGGAGGGGGTAAACCCCTAGTACTCAAGTGGATAATGAGTAGTAAGACTGGAACTAATTACATCAGCATATATTTGAAATATGACTGGACATAACTGCGCTTTTTTGCGCCGAAATGTGTTTCCTCAGACTCTGCTGATAGCACCATGTCACGAGACAATGTTGTTTTGCAGACCCACGTCCTCTAGAGAACAGGGCCAGACAATCTATCGCTCTTTCCGTGTATGATAAAATGGGATTGAATCTTGGGAAGCAGAAGCCAAATGCAGTGAACCCAGTCCGACAGCTGACGTTTTGAATTATGAATATCTGGCGCAGCTGTCAATCTAAAACACTGTTAGGGTATTTTAAGATTTTGCAATCGCATTTATACATATAAACATTTTCCACAGTGAAAATAAATAGTCAATAATCCTATTGCTGTTAAGAAGGCAGCTGACCATACGACACGTATTTCATGAGGTTTTCAATATTCAATCGTCATTGCATCTATATACTTACCAATCCATTTCAGTCCTTCCGAAACACACGGGCTCCAAAAAGTTTTGCATTTCATTCCTTAGGTCTCATAGTGTAACTGCATAGAATCAATATCTACCAAGCAGTTCAAACTGTTGGGAAACGGAGTGGTTAAAACTCCAGGATGATTTATGCCGAGTAGATGCTAAGTTGACACGATTAAAAACTTTCCGCCCATTATGTGAAGTCTATTGATCATTGCAGGAAGCAGAAAATGGTGCTGTTCATTGATTTTGTGCGGTTGCTGAATGCATTAGGCCTGACACTTTTGATGGGTAGGAGAGTTTTCAAAGGAAGCTCCGTTCAGCTAATCTTAGTTCAGAGGGATAGGCACAATAGAAGAAAGAGCCTGGTAATTGCCAGAGCAAATAGAAGAGTCAGAGAACTACATTATGCATCGTATCAGCATAAGAATTAGACGTGAGCCATCCCAGAAGACAACAGTAAAATGCACTGAAGCTTTGATCCTGTTTTTCAGGAATGGAGCAATTACTGGATAAATTGGGTTTTAGCTTCTCACCATCAGCCAAGTTAGTGAGCAAAATGTTATTAGTTCATCTGCCTCCTTAGCAAAGCGGAGATTGGGGGATAGGGGAGGAGGACTTCCATCAACAGCAACAGAAATACAAACACTGAAGGCGAGCCGGCGCCTGCATGCCAAGAGCACATTTGACAGTCAGGCAAACTCTCCTGTTATCAGCAGGAGCTTTTTTCAGTGTTTTCTTCCTCTCGCTAAGCACAATCTGTGGAAAATGTCTATTGCAGCCCTGCACGTAGTGTTTGATTTACTCTGTCTTTTAATAATCAGCAAAAATAGATTAATAGTAACACCATAACTGCATTTTCTACCAGGCTATAAATCCACATCTGAAATGTGAACACTGCCTGATGAAGCCCACGTGAGCCAAGATCGACCAGTCTGATTCAGAGGAGGGCAGTAATGGTATGTCTGGCAAAAAACAGCAAATGTAACACCGGCTTTTAACGCAGCACAACTGCAATTCCCAGGCTGTCTGGATGTCACCAATCCCGCCAGCAGAGACTCCTCCAACTTCATATTTGCGTCTGCCGAGGTGGGGGAGACAATCGGAGATGAGTCGCTCGATTTTTATTATCTGAGAGATCCACTTCCATGTCTGGCAGAGTTAGCTCTGTTAATAATGGCTGATGAAAACCTGGCGCGTAGAGGTCAGTAGTGTCCCTAGCATGCTGGCTCTTCTGTTGGTGCTGGCAGGCCACATATGGTAGGAAAAATATTCCTAATCGAAATTCGCTGTAGGAAAATTCTTAGGGTGGGCGAGAAATTCCGCCCTGCTCGCGGAATTTGTGAAATTTCAGCAATTCCGCATTCCGCGCGGACCGCGGACTTGCCGAAAATTCCACGATCTGCGGCGTATCAGAATTTGTGAGCAGGGTGAGTAGAGGTATTGCATAAAACGGTGGCATCTTCTTGGATAAATATGCAGTGCAGGATTCATTCTGGCAGAATGCTCCTGCCACAAAAATTAAACCTCAACAGGAAGCACTTACAGATATAAATAAAGCAGGTGCACGTGTTGAAGCTCAAATTCAGTAACGCATTAATCGTGAGCACGGTTGAAGCTAGGCAGGTGTGCTGTCTCCCAATATCCACTGTCAAACATTAGCTTTAATCCTTGATGGAGGTCTTTGCATCCATGAGTTTCTCGAGCTCAATCCCCGTGTAGTTCCTGTGACCAGGAGGTTCTTTCTCCTCATCTGCTGCTCTGATCCGTCTCTGACCCTTTATAAACAAGAGGCATATGAACTCGCATAGAAGCCCCGCCCCACACACACTAGCGGTATGCAACGTCTTCCCGCCCTTTCCCCACTATGACGGACAGCTCATTCAAGGGACCCCAGCACCTTTCGGCGCGGTGGCTAGCTTACAGACACACATCGTTACTGGAGACAACTCTTCAGGCCCACAGCTGTAGTGTAGGAAACGCACTATACATTCACCCAACGAGGTAGCACTTACTGATTAGCCAGTAGTACTCCAGTTGAGTGGAGGTATTGCACAAAACAGTGGCATCTTCTTGGATAAATACATGCTGGACAGGATTCATTCTGGCATGATGCTCGCTGTTTTTTTTTGCCATTTTGCGGAACTTTGCGTAGCACGACTACGCAAATTGTGCCCAGGGTTAGAAAATTCCCTCTAATGGTCTCTCCCAGATAAGTTCCTTCGAATTACAGTAACCAATTTCAGCAAAAAACACCTCTGCCTAGAAGATTTTTTAATATATGGTGGATTTTACTACAATGTCTGCACTACATTTGTTATGGTCATGCACCACAATGGCAAGTTGAAAATGTGCTGCCATGAACCCGAAGCAGATACAATGGGCCTGATTTGAACTTTAGAGGTCTGTCCTGTGAACCATGATTGCGGCAGTTGGGAGAACGTTTCAAAGCCGGCACCATCCTGAGCGTCAGATTACAATTTTACTGCCAGGTTGGTGATTTTGTGGTGGTGGTGCCATGGCGGCGACATGCTTTGGCCAATAGAGAGCCTGCAGCACATGCCACTGCCATTGTACTGCTGCTTGCTCTATGGTGCACTGTGTGCCATGTGCCATGTTGGGCATGGCACACAGAGCTTGCACGACAGAGCAAGCAGAGGGTGCACATCATGTGCCCAAATGCTAACACCCCCATGGGCAAAACTGACATTGGGCCCTGTTTGGGGCCTTTTCCCTGCCTTTTGCTGACCATTTTATGGTGGGGTCCCCGCCATGAAAAGGTCGGCAGAAATGCAGGTCATGATCAGCACAGAGGTTGATCACTGCTTTGCCCTCCCCCCAGGATCCAAGGTCCTGGAAATGGCAGCACATTTGCTGCGGTCTAACCACCATTGTCGTGATTGGCCAATCAGACTGCTGGGGAGCTGCCAATCAGACCACCACTGTGGGTACAGAAGTCTTGGGACTGCCATACTCATAATCAGGCCCTAAATCTTGTGTCTCAGCAAAATGATTTTTTTTCATTGCTCTTTGTTGTTAAAAAAATATAAAGCCTGCTCAATTTTACAGTTCACTGACTTAAAAATCACTCTGAGAAAAATGCTTCACTGCTGAAATTGACTTTCTTCTGTACGGTATTTCCCCAGATTTTCACAAACCTATTTTTGCTGAACCTGTTTTTGTTGGATTTAGGGGTCTGCATACCTTACTCTTGCGAACCAGTAGTAAAGTGCTTGTGCACTCCATTTCAGACATTGGAAAATTTGAATAAACATGTGTTTTTGACCTGGATGTCCAGCAGATTTATCCCTAGACTTTTTGCTTTTTTGCCTCCTTTTTCTGATCTGTTTATGTTGGTTTTATTACTCTGGACACTTCACCACTGCTGATCAGTACAAAAGTGCATAAGCTCTATCCATAAATTGTTGTGATGCATTGGTGTTTCCATGATTGGTTATTTGATATAATACTAAGTCCCAAGTACAGTGCACTGAATGTGCCCAGGGCCTGTAAATCAAATAGTGCAAGTGGCCCTGAAGCGCTGAGTGTGTCACCCACACAAGCAGCTTTTCAAAGTTAGCGGAGACCTGTCACTGCATTGTCTGTGCGCAGTGTGATGCTTGCCAGGTCCTAATCTTCCCTTTTCTTACATATAAGACACCCCTAAGGTAGGCCCAAGCTAGCCCCATAGGCAGGGTGCAGTGTATGTGCAAGGTAGGACATGTACTGAGGTAGTGAATTTGAGTATATTTCATTTTTCACTATTGAAAGGCTATCTGTCCCATATAATAGAATGGGAGTTTATTTATAACTTCTTATAAATATAACTTCCCATTGGGACAACATAAGAAGATGGAGATTAGTATGCCTGAACTCAGAATATAACATTTCATCTTTCAGTAAAGATGATTTTTATATGTTGTGCTTGAAAATACCACTTTTAGAAAGTGGGTATTTTCTTGCTTAGTCGTCCTGTTTGCCTCTGGTGGTTTGTGGGTTGAATGTCTGGCTTTGGAGTGACAGGGACTGGGGATTTGCATACTCTCAGATGGCCATTGGGGGGAAGGTTGAGGTATGACATGCCTTTCCTGAATGAAACAGGGCTGGGATGAATAGACCTGGGGTGCATTCAGAGTAGTGGCAGGAGTTTCACTAGCACCTGAATAGGCCTGGTCTGCATTTAGAATGGTGGGAGGAGACTTCCCTTGCGGCTGAGTCGGGCCTGTGTGCCTTGGACAATGCTGTCTCCACCTCCTGCCAGACAGTTTCACCAGAGAGGACAGAACTGTTTCTTGCTGGGCAAAGAGCTTCTCTGCCATGAGAGAACAAATTAATTTCCTGTATAAATATTGTGGCCCAGACCCCAGAACTTTAGATTACTGCTGAACTAAGAAACCTGCCAGGAAGAAGAACTGGGAAAGCTGGAGGAGGAGTACTGCCCCTGTGCTGTATGCATTTGGGGTTGGGCTGCAGTAGTTGCTTCTGTCTTGTGCAGGAAAAGGACTGGACTGTGCTTTAGTTATCCTGCTGTTAGAGTTTTCTCCAAGGGATTGTAGTAGAGCTTGCCTCCTGTAGGAATTCTCAGGGATAGAAAAGACTTCAAAAGATAATTTCTGGAATTCAACAAGAACCTTTGTGAGGAGAAGAGCTGGAGAAACTGCAGAAGAATACTGCCCCTGTGCTGTGTGCTGTCTGGGGTGGGCCTGCAGTGGCTACTTTCTGCCAAGGAAAGGAGAAAGACTTTGCTGTGTCCCCTGCTTGAGGAAGATCTCTAAGGGCTTGAAGTAGAGCTTGCTTCCTGTTCTAAAGTCTCAGGAACACAAAGACTTTACCCCCAGATCCCCTGAACTTCCTTTCTGAGAGTTCTGACATGCCAAGAGGTGCCTGTAGCTGTTCTGGACCTCTGGTGGTTGTTCCTGTTTGAAATTTGGAAAAGCGACTCATCTACACCTGTTTCCGATACATCGGCGCAGTGCGTGAAGAATTTCCACTTATCGTCATTGTGCTGCTGAAGAAACTGATGCAGGCAACTGGGGGTTGGGCCCACTGGGAAAGAGGGTAGGTCGGGCCACTATTAAATGCAAAAAATGGGGGTGTTTTTACCTATGCCTCTATTATGAATATGACAATGAATGCTGAATTTGGGTAAACCAAAATGTATTAGTTTATCCGGACTTTTAAGTCTTTTAATTTCATTCACTTTTGAATTACTCAATTATTTTAGTATAGGCAAAACAAAGAACATCATCAACTTCATGTATTACCATATACTACCGCAGTGCAAAATTATTTCAAACAAAACATAAATTGTTACAATAATGAAAACATTACTACACAAATAACAATTACATATATATACAATTACAGTATCAAAGTGCTCTTAATAACAGTGAAACATGGAGCTGTTACTCAACAATACAGTTTCAATCCTGATTAGTAAACCACCTTTTAGACAGAAAAAATTTACAGAGTATTTCAACCCAATACAGTGTGCATCTGCTTCTATACAAATTTAGAAAAGTTCTGCATTAATCACTGCCAATGAATGCGACAGAGTAAAAAATGCCGACGCGTTTCGAGTCCCTTAGGTGAATCAAGAGACTCTCATCAGGGCTGTCAAAGTCTGGTCCATGGAAACTGCTGATTTCGAGTTCCAGGGCTGCACTTATCATAAACTGTGGTTTAGGCCGTGGGTACTCACTTTCACGTTTTGATGTAGGCGTCACGTCTGTGTTCCACCCACCGCTGCAAGAATATTCCTCAAGCGGATCACATATTTTTAAATCCGCCCTGGAGCGGTTCACTCCCACTATTGATTGGCGAGTGAACTTGATTTCTTCTTCTGTCTTCCACCAAAACGTCTCCCCTTGGTCTTTTCCGCTAACGGTCTTCAAATGAATTCGAGTTCTTATTCTTCGCCTTGTCAAAACGACTCCCCACAGCACACAACGAGGGCACAACCGCCTTGCGGTGGGTGGAACACAGACGTGACGCCTACATCAAAACGTGAAAGTGAGTACCCACGGCCTAGACCACAGTTTATGATAAGTGCAGCCCTGGAACTCGAAATCAGCAGTTTCCATGGACCAGACTTTGACAGCCCTGATGAGAGTCTCTTGATTCACCTAAGGGACTCGAAACGCGTCTGCATTTTTTACTCTGTCGCATTCATTGGCAGTGATTAATGCAGAACTTTTCTAAATTTGTATAGAAGCAGATGCACACTGTATTGGGTTGAAATACTCTGTACATTTTTTCTGTCTAAAAGGTGGTTTACTAATCAGGATTGAAACTGTATTGTTGAGTAACAGCTCCATGTTTCACTGTAATTAAGAGCACTTTGATACTGTAATTGTATATATATGTAATTGTTATTTGTGTAGTAATGTTTTCATTATTGTAACAATTTATGTTTTGTTTGAAATAATTTTGCACTGCGGTAGTATATGGTAATACATGAAGTTGATGATGTTCTTTGTTTTGCCTATACTAAAATAATTGAGTAATTCAAAAGTGAATGAAATTAAAAGACTTAAAAGTCCGGATAAACTAATAAATTTTGGTTTACCCAAATTCAGCATTCATTGTCATATTCATAATAGAGGCATAGGTAAAAACACCCCCATTTTTTGCGAAGAAACTGATGCAGCACCTGCCCGTGGCTCGAGTAATCCCTGCACGCAGCATTGAGTGCACCATTCTATGAAGGCTGAGATCATTGCACCGATTCCGATGTAGGCCCTGTTGTGTGGCTGCAAGAACCAACACATGGTGGGACCACGGCCATCAAGCAGCCTCATCGAGAAGTGACACATCCTTGATTCTCACGCATTGAACCGGGACGCCAAGTCTACAAGGATGCTGGGGCCGCAATAAGAAACAGACACATCACCTCCCTGCACAGTAAGAAACCGAAGCATCACCTCCCCTTCATAAAGGAAATGACGCACCCCTCCCATGCGTGACAGTAAGGAACTGACGCATCACTTCCGCTGGAGTAAGGAACAGACTTATCACCTTCCCTGCACGTATGGAACCAACGCATTACCTCCCTTGCTGCTATTCATGCTTTTGATTTTGACGCATCCAAGATACTTTGTGTTGAAAGTCTCGCATCTGCAATTTGCTTTGAACAGAACTGTTTCCACCCTTTGAAAGTCATAGTTCTATTACTGTATGGTGATTTTTTGTTGGTTATGTCCTGTTTGCATTAGATAAACTGGTGTGGTGTTCATTTGTTCAGTTTTCACTGTTTTCACTGTGTTACTGTATGTGAGCACAAATGCTTTGCACACTGCCTCTGAGATAAGCCTGTCTGCCTGTGCCAAGCTACCAAAAGGGGTGAGCAGGGGTTATTTTATAAATGTATCCCCCTTACCCAGACTAGGAAGAAGGGTCCCTACTTGGACAACGGTGCAAGCCATTGCCAACTAACATTCTTCAAACTTTATTATTGCAAACCAGTGGTAAAGTACTTGTGCACTCCATTTCAGACATTGCTAAATTGGCATAAACCTGCATGGTACATTTTATTTACTGATAAGTCCTTGGTCCTCTATGTACCCAATGCCCATAAATTAAATTCTCCCGGGGAGCTACACATTGTTCCACCCACTATAGTAGCACTATACAACATGTCTCAGACATATCATTGCACCCTGTAATGCAGTTTAAATAGTCCATTTTGACCTGGCAAAATAAATATTATTTCAGGCCTAACCCTTATTTTTAAATACTTATACGACACCCCTAAGTTAGGTCTTAACGACTGCATGGTATTTAAAAGTGGGACATGTGTGTTTACGTTATACATTTCTTGGCAGTGAAAAACCACCAAGGAGTACAGTAGGGTTCCTTTCATCTAGCTTATGAGAACATACTACCCTCCCTTTTTACTTTTATTTAAGTAAGGTACCCAACTGAATAAAGACTCACAGAGGAATCCTTAACCTATTTTAAAACACTGTACTATCATCTACATCTGACTAGGCCCCCTCACCCCCACTGCACCCTTATGGCAAGGAACAAAAGAGCTCCGATAAAGAGCCCCTTTAAGGGTGCCAGTTGGGCATTGCAGCACCGGCCCAACGAGGAGCAGGCTCATATGATAAAGCATGACACCTAGCTTGCTGGGTGTGTGAGAGCCCTAGTTCCAAAAGGAGTAATTCCCCTCCCATTTGTAGACCCCTGTTTTAATTTCTCCACCGGGCATACTTGTCCTGGTAGGTTGTGGTGATTAGTATTTCACCTAGAAACGGCGTACCCCTTCCTTGTTTACAGTGAAAAACCAGCAGCATCGTTTTTCACTGTGGCAAGGCTAGCTTTGCATAGATTAACACTGGTTTACCTTATTACATTCAATAAGGGATACATTCAGTATGGTAGCAGTTAGTAAAGTACTTCTTCTTTTCATTTTCATTGTCATTTAATTTGCAAAGTCAGATTTTAAATTACTATTTTGAAAATGCCACTTTTAGAAAGTTAGTTCAATAAGGGGTTATGTCCAATATTGATGCCCAGTAGGACGTGGAAAAGTTTTTTGAAACACAATAAATCCAGCCATTTTTTTTTTAAATTCCTGCTATTTATTTAAGCCGATGGCCTAATTTATACATCTGATAGAAAGTTGTCATTTTTTTTGCCAATGTCTAGGGTCACATGACTGTTAATGGCTGTCTTGTGGTCTGATGTTTATTCCTTCCAAAATTGAGCACAGGACCTAGGTGTGCAGAACGTTCCTCTCCTGACCATAATGGACTTGTGGCTTGTACCAAACCCCTTTGTGAGCTTCGAAGCGTAGCCTGAAGGCTGTATCCAGCCTCTGCCTGATTTCATACTGTGTCACTGGCTAATACAGCTCATGCGTGGCCCTGCTTGCAATTTATTTCACTAAACAGACTGGAGCCGTACCCAGGGGAATAGAGCCACTAACGCAAACCAATTTCAGGGTTAGATAAAGCGGTGTCCCTCACCACAGACTAGCACTGGGTATAAAAGTGGCACATTCAGAATCTGATATCTGAACTCTCCTGGACCTAAGAAGATGCAGAAGAAGAGCTGGCCTGCTCTCTGAAGAAGGAAGATTGCACCTGCTGCCCTGAAGCCAAGACCCAAGAAGTGACTTCAATGGTCAGTGGGCTTACCTCCTGTTTGAGCTATAGGGATACAGTACTACAAGCTTCTGGGGGCCCTTCATGGTTTCAGTGGCAGCTCCGCCACTATGTCGGAGGAACGTCACCCCACTGCTCAAAATGAAAAATACATTTATAATAATGTATAGTTATTATGATTTTAGTTTTCCTACTACAGTCAGTGGCTCTTGGGCGGGGCAAGGCTGGCCAGAACAGGGGGAGGAGTGATTGCACGCCCTAAGTGTGACCAAGGATTGTCCGGCCCTCTTGGGCTGGCCAAACAGTCATGCACACGTTGTGTAATGCACAGCTTGGTAATGAACATGGCCAGTCTCCCATTCTCATTCTCACCTTGCCACTGGATTCAAGCTAGCCTGGCTGATGAGGGGTGTTACTCTAAAATCAGTCCTTCGATGATTGTTGTCGGTCCAGGAAAGACGTGGCTTGGCAATTCAAGCTGGAATGTTCCCATGAGGAACAGGGTCGAGACTGATTTGCATAGAGCTGGGTCTGAGCTGGAGTGGAAAAGTGAGCTAAGGAATGATGATGGATTCAACCCCGATCTAATAATTGTGACTGGGGGTGAGTGTCTGAAAATTTTCAGTGCTCTGTCCATCATCTCCTTGTGTTTGCTTTCTTCGCCCTTAGCTAGAGTTTCCAACAATTTACGGGAAGTGATATAACCAATCAGCATCAGGGATGTGACATTCATTCATGGAAAAGTTATTGTCGCTGAATTAAGGTCTATCAATACCTTCTCAAAAATCCTCTGAGTCGCGGAACAAAGTTGTCCAAGGCCTGGTCCCTCACTTTGTATTTTCTAACAGCAAAAATTGTTTTGTACAAAGTCCTGAACGATTTAATTTTAGAAACATTTTGTGAGACTTCATTAAGAGCCTCCTTGAGTCATTTAAGAGCTGCTGTGCAGTTTGGGGAAACTTTTTAAAAGAACCACAGTCTTTGGATTTAACCCGAGTGAAAAATGAGTTTGCAGCTTGGTTGCAAATAGTCTCAAAACTCTGAACCACATCGACAGGGTTAGCTTCCTCTGCCAGGCAAACCATAATATCTTGGTGGCTCAGAACATAAGATTTTTTCAGAATTTATTCTGGTCAATTTTGGCCCATTTAAGGTGGATGTTGTTGTTTAATGAAAAATGTGTTTCACTTGGGCAATTTGATCCCAGTTGTTCTAAAGTTGAGCCTGAAAGTACCAAAGAATGGTATTGTGGTAACTCAGAACTGAAGGCTTTGTATGAGTCAAAAACATATGGCACTAAGCATGGGGAAAGGATCACAAAATCAATAATAGAACCTTTTCCTTTACCTGTACATGCAAGGAAAAGGAGCCGGTTTCAAAAAAATCTGGACCACAATGAAGATCAAATTCCATGATGCTCTGGTTCAGGGTATCCACATAGAGGGTGTGTAAAAAGTGGGTTAGGTTCTTATTACTACCATCCGAGACACCACAATGCTGCTTGTTTCCTACGGGGCAGACTATTACATTTAATTCACCCACCGATAAAATTACCTCCCTATCTGGGGGACTCAATAGGTACTCCGACACATGTGTGTCGAACTCCTTCATTAAATTGACAGGATGGGTAGTAACATTATTAAAGTAAAAATTACCCAGATGTATATTCAGGTGAACGCCATAGCTTCTCCGCTTTCAAGAGCCTATTTTTTTGAGAAACAAAAATCCTAAAACTCCCTTTAGCTCGACTCTAGGTAGATGATACAACCGGTAAACAAAAGGATTGAAACCTGTTAATAAAAAAAGTTCTCCTGGGACCAAGTCTCTTGACAACAAACCACAAAAATATCATTGATCATTTCTAGCCAGTCTGGATTTCTCAGTTTATTTTTTATACCTGCGATATTCCATGAAATAAAATGTAGTGGAGTTCAGCTGGTTCAGACCTGTGGAATGGATACAGGATAAGGATGGTCTTTAAAAGGAGGGGGTGATTTAAATATTGGCATCTCGTCCAGTCAATCAACTTCTAACAATCTTTCTAAAATAGCATAGCAGTTGGGGTGAAGGAAAGATGGAATAGATATTGGGCTTCTAGATCTCAAAGGCCTTTTCAAAAAAGCAGGGAAGGATATTGGAGACTGATAAAAGAAGCCCAATGGTAGAGTACGGATGGCACTTGTTGGATTTGACATCCCTGAACATTTTGCCTTCCTCCTAGCCTTTCTTCCGACATGGTGTTTGTGGTTTTAGGACTCTAGGCACTTTAGCACTGCTGTCTAGTGTAAAGTGCATGTAATCTCTGTGGTGAACATGGTAAGATTGTTCTACACCTGTTTGGCATATTTAATTTACCTGTCAGTATCTTGTAAAGTGGTGTCTCAGATACCCAGGGCCAGTAAATTAAATGCTACTCGTGAGCTTGCAGCGCTGATTGCGCCACCAACCAAAGTAGCCTTTCAAACCTGTCTCAGGCCTCTGCCATTACAGAGCCTGTGCACGCAGTGTTACTGTAGCTGTGACGTGGCACCTAAAGTGTGTGACATATCTGTGACTCCCTTTTACTGCACCCCTAAGGTGGGCCCTAGCAAGCCCTATGGGCAGGGTGCATTGTAGGTAAAAGGTAGGAAATGTACCTTAAGTGTGTGACATGTCCTGGTAGTGACAAACAGCCATTGCTGTGAGGCTGCCCTCCAATAGGAATGCATTGGGGATTCCCTGATAAGTGTTTCAGTTGTAATTCTTGATATGAGAGGAGCAGTTTGGTCTAGTTTGGTATTATTGGAATAGTAATATTAAATGCTGCACAATGGTGTGCACAGATTTATTATCACTATTTTAGAAATGCCACTTTTAGAAGTTGGCATTTCTGTGTGCTATGTGTCTGCCTGACTGATGTGTATTGCATGTCTGGCGGTGGAGTGACAGGGGCTGGGGAGGTGTGGGTGGCACCAGGGAGGGCAGGGTCAGTCAGAGCTATGCTGAATGGAAGATCTACATTTGGAGTAGTGGGAGGAGTAGTCCCCTAACCCTGAATAGTTCTGTGCCTGCCTTGGTGAATGCTGGCTGCGCCCCCCTGTGGTGGTCCGAGGACCGTGCCCTCATCTGACAAAGGAGGGTGTGAGCACTGTACACAAAGTGCTCCAATACCCTCAGAACTAGTTGAAACTGGTTCCCCCAAGCCCTGTACCAGGGCAGAACAAAGAGAAAAATGTTTTATATATACTCGGGCTATGACCCCATATTTTTGTGTTTACTTGTGACTTGGGCGGACTTGCTGATGTTGGGTCCAAGGAGGAACTGCCACGAGGTACTGCCTCCCTACTGGTGGGCCCTGTGAGGTGGCCTGCATGGGCCCAGCTTTGCCCCTCTACATTTCTGGCTTCTCGTGCATCATGGGATCTGTGTCCTTGCTCTTAGACGAGAGGAGCGCCTATGCCAAGCAGCTTTGGTCTTCAACCGAGTGCTGAGGGAATCCCAGTTGGGGATACCCCCATCCTGCATCGGGAGCCCACCCTGCATGCTGCACCTTCCGTGACAGAGTAGGAGCCCACCCCGCAATTTGTGTGCTTGAATGGGCGGGAGCCTACCCCGCCTGTTGTGTTTATTTAAAATCAGGAAGCCACCCAGCATTTGCCAGGAGAAAGGAACCGCTGCGGCTCGAGCCGGAAGTCAGGTAACTGCCTGGTTGTGGGCGGTCCGCCTTCAAGGGCCGTGGACCAATCCAGGCGGACGAAGCGCCGGAAGTCAGGGGATGCACGTCTGGATTTTGGAGGGCCCCCGTATGTGAGAGGGGAGCCCCACGTGTGAAGTTATCCACTTGAGCCAGTGAAGAGAGAGGCGGGTCCACCCCAGAACCCGCTGGACAGCCTTCATGTTCAAGGAGACCAGAACAGAGTCCAAGAGGAGCCCCGGTGAGCGAGGCTGCAGGGCACATCGTGTTGCCTAACTCCGGCCTGAGGAGAGGACCGGAGGTCCCTACCAGGAGCCCCGGTGAGTTGGGCTGAGGAAAGAGTATTATTGTAGCCCTCCAAGGCACGCATGGGTGCCCATCCGATCATCTCTTTGCTGCATTGTGGCACCTGATAATTGCACAAGGCAAGACCCAGCAAAGGGAGCTTCCCAGGCACAGTTCGTGCCAGTGCTGTCCATTTTCCCCAGCTGCACCGTGGAGGTGCGGCAGCAGAAACATGGGGGAAATTGTTTGGAGAGGCTCAGAAGGCACTGCACGGCACTGCTTAACGTCCCCAGCTAGGGAAGTGAATACATTGTTTTTTTCCACTAGCCAGAGGATTTTTAGCTTTTTTAATTCCCACACATTATTAGGTCCCTACACTTCACTGACACCACCCACCTTGCACTATCACATAGCCTTGTCACATTATCAGTGCTCCCGCGTAGTTCGTCAGGTCGTAGCACGCCCCGCCCCGTAGAGGGACGGGAAGACCCCAATGATGAAGCATGACACTATTGGATTTTTTTAGTGTGTGAGGGGTATTTTAACAAGCACATTGTGCTCTCATCTTTACCACCTTAAGAGAGAGTTAATTATTTCACCACCCACAAAAACAAAAATATAAAAATTTAAATCACTACACATTGAAAGAATCTCTTTGTTTATGCATATCGGATTGGAGGGTGATTCTGTCAATACCTCTTCACTTCCTCTATTGTTTTGGGATTCCTCAGCTGCACCATGAGAGCCTGGGCAACTGCAATGGGGACATTTCCTCTAGCTGCTTGATGAGGAAGGGGTGGGACCCACCTCCAGCGCATTGCGCACCGTGTTTTCACTGCTTCAGCAGCCAGCAGGCTACTTGAGAGGCCCTACATTTACACCCTGAAATTTGGACAGAGAGCATTTCCTCCCCAGAGGAAGGCCAGTTGGCCTGGGGTTATTTTGGGTGAAAGTGGTAGAGCGCAAGGTTCTACACAGCTGCATATTGTGTTTATGCTTGTGATTTGTGCATAATGTGTTTCTATGCTTAATGCTAATGTGAAATAATGCTGAAGTCGTTATTGTGCCAATGGTTCTGACAGTGGCCCAATTGGCCCTGTCATGTATATAATCCCTTGTGAATATTTCCTAGTGCCAGTTGGCACAGTGTATATGTGTGGTTATGATCTAATGCGTTTGGATAATACCAAGGCTATTTTTATATAACCTCGTTTGGAGTCTCTTTTGTGGTGTGCCTAGTCTTTTGCTACTGTGTGTGTGTGTAGCACAAATGCATAATATTTTGCCTCTGGGATAAGCCTGACTGCTGGTGCCAAGCTATCAAGGAGGTGAGCAGCGGTTATCTTCAGTGTGTAACTCCCTTGAGTGGTGGTTTCTGCCTGACTTTGGCACATGCCCTAGACAACCAGAAATCCCATTTCTAACTGCACTTGAGTTCATACTAGAATGTATGCCTGC
This sequence comes from Lissotriton helveticus, assembly GCF_964261635.1. Classification (NCBI taxonomy): domain Eukaryota; kingdom Metazoa; phylum Chordata; class Amphibia; order Caudata; family Salamandridae; genus Lissotriton; species Lissotriton helveticus. The sequence goes on from NC_136061.1 coordinate 522,074,862, forward strand.
CCTCATAGCCTTTTGGAGAGATTATTAGTCCTGTGTAAAATCTGCCCAACAAGATTGGGATTTCGAAAATGTATATTTACACACTCCCCTCTGATAGACTTCTTAGTTGACCCTATCAGCCCTGCCATCCTGACCATGACATGAGGGGTGCAGTCAGGTGGAAATGCAGAAAGGTGTATATAACATTGGTGGGATACAATTATTGTCACAGGAGTGCAGCATCTCCTCAGTCCTCTGCTGTACTTAGATCATTTGATATTGTGTTTACTTGTTCAATCCATCTGAGCTGTTTTCTTTCAATCAGATTGGGGATGTCATCTTCTTTAGAGCCTTGGCACATCTGCTCTGTGACTTCCCAGTGGATGTACTCCACTCTCTGTCAAAGTGATTGGAAATGTTCCAATTGAGGTGGTCCGATGACTGCACATTTGATTCAGCTAGTGTGTTGTAGGATGCAGCTCTACATGATCTCTGTAGTATGGCCAATTTCGACAAAGTCGCACAGGCAACACATGGCATAGATCACTTTTCTAGAATTAAAGTTGGTAAAACATTTCAGAACTATTTTCACATTCTGATGGTTGAAGGGTTTATTATTGTTACTATATTTGCAAGCTAAACTGCATCTACATTTGTGATGACCAATTTAATGTTGTAACCCTCAATGCAAATTTGAAGTTGCTGTAACTGATTTGGGTACAGTAGCTCTCATTATATTATCCTTCTACTCTCATTATAAGTCTCACTATACTACCCTTCTACTTATCCGGGGCTGCCTGGTCCACAACTGGATTAACATCTCTTATAAGTCAGTTAACACTTATCTCACTCAGAAAGCAATACACATTCTTTAACAAGAGAGCAGGGGCAAAATCATCAACTAGCCACTTAGCAGAGATTAGCCATTTGGGAGGGATGCTGATCAGAAGGCAGAACTAAGGACAACCTTGATACTTCATCTTTTGTTGCTAGCCTCTACTGGGGTTGACAAGATCTGCTTCCATTCATACACAGAGCCCTTCAGACCCAATCCAGATAGAAGAGATGACTCTTTTGAACTGTGACAGAAGGCAGGTCACTTCATATAAATAGAGTTACTTAGGGCCTGTTTAGAGTACTTCCAGAGAAAAGGGCTCAACCTTGTTGGATTTACCGAACATGGAAATGTTTACATTAAAGCCAAAATGAAGTTCTGCAAAAGGAGGTAGGCATAGGGCAAGACATTATCTAGGATTGAGTACGGAGAATTACTTGGTAGTGCACAGAATAAGTGTGTCACTTCGTTACCACGTCCTTAGTATATTCATATACCTGGGAAGACCAAGTCTGAAGAAGAAGGCAGTGCTGGAAGAAAAGCTACTTCTGACTAAGGGAGGGCAGAGAAATCCGCACCGCCAGCAGAGTTTGCAGAGTTTTGCCTCCTCCATGCTCTGCTGAGAATGCAGAGTTTTGACAAAATGCCAGTCCGCAGCGGAGCGGAGTTAGCCAGCCACCCGACAAAAAAAGGCTCCCCACCTGAACCCCCTAATAAAAAATATTAAAAGACAAAAAGCCCTCCCCGAGCACTTGAATTGAGTGCTCGGGGAGGGCTTTTTGTCATTTGTTATCTGCATTTGTGGATTGTGGTGGGGTTGTATAGTAACCAACCCCTCTTCCCCTTTGGAGCACCGTTGGAGACTTTGCTAATTGTACCTTCTCTGATTTTGTGGAGCGCCCTGGTGTATAGCTGGTTACCAATTATAACGTTTTGTTTTTTTAAATATTAAAACACAAATTAAAAAAGAAAATACGTACTTACCTGTACTGTGGCATCTCTGTGTTGCCCTCCTCCTCGCCATGGTCTCTCTCCCGCAAACCCCTATGTCTGACGTACGTCTTGCGGTGTGGGGCGGAGCAAAGTTCCACAGAGTTTTTTCCCAACCCAGTGGAACTCTACATAGTGGCACTATGCCAGCTCCGCCCGGGGTTAATTCTGACTACTGACTATTGCCTGGCATACAGGGACTGAAACTTCTCACTAAAGATCAGATTGCATGCTGCCTGACTCCAAGAAGGGCCAACAGAAGCTCCAGCGGGAGAGATATCTAGTACCTAGAAGTTGATGTTAAGGGTCTGTGGGCTCGGGGATCATCTTGACCTGTCATCAGTGATTTCACTGATCATGTCATGAGTGATGTGGGATCATAAGCAGTACCTTGTGGGAGTGCAAGTTATAGTTATCTCACTACTATAACAGCTGAATTTCTCTGGTTTTGTATGAGTGAATGTGATCCTTACTATAATGTCTCTGTAACATTTGTTTTTTCAGTGAAATTCTAAGGTTTTTTATTCCATGTACTAACTATAACATCTGTGTAGCCTTTATTTTTTCAGTGAATTTTTACGTTTTTCTTAAATGCAACTTCCTAACTATGACGTAACCTTTGATTTTTTATTGAATTTCTATGTTTTTTTTACTAATTGTCGTGTTTGCAGATTAGTGGAGAAAGGTGGCCGGGCCTCCGACCAGATCTCAGTAACCTCCCTGTGTAGGACATACAGGAGTTAACAGGAGGGCTTCTGGGCCCCCAAGGTCCCTCAGAATTAAGGTAGACTTCATCTCTCAACCAGTCGTGAACCACAAGCTGTATTTGCACAGTGGTGGAGAAAGGGTGTATGGTCTCTGAAGACCTCTCAGCAATCCTGCTGTATGGAACTTATTGGAGATAACAGGAGGGGTAGTTTGCTCTCTTGTTACCCCCAGTATGTCCCACACAGCAGGATTGCTGAGACCTGGTAGGAGGCCATGTCCCCTTTCTGCACCACTCTGCAAATGTACCTGCTGGCACACTACTAGTAGGGGGATGAAGTCCCCTTGCCTACTAAGTGTCCTTGGGGGACAACTACCCCTCCTGTTACCTCCAGCAAGTCGCACACAGTGGGTTTATGAAGAGTTTTTTAGTGGCCATGCCCCCTTTTTCCTCCGCTCTGCAAATGCACTTCCTGGTGTAGAACTAGTTAGAGGATTACATTTCCTTGGCTCTTGATGGTTCTGGGGGGGGGGGGCAACTAGCCTTCCTGTTACATCCAGTAAGATTCACACAGCTGGATTGCCGAGAGGTCGTCAGAGGCCAAACAACCTTTATCCACCACTCTGCAAACATGCCTCCTGACCCACTGCTTCTTGGGGGAAGAAGTCTACTTTAGTCCTGAGGCCCTCAAGAGGCAAGGGGACCTCATTCCCCCCCTACCAGCAGTGTACCAAGAGGTATGTTTGCAGAGTGGTGGAGAAAAGGGGCGTGACCTCTGACCACCTTTCAGACGTCCCACTCTGTGGGGCTTACTGGAGGTAACAGTAGGTCCTGTTGGCCCCTAAGGACCGTCAGCTGCCAAGGGGACTTCATTCTCCAACCAGCAGCGTGCCAGTCTGCACATTTGCAGAGGGATGGCAACAGGGGGCATGGCCTCCATCAAATTGCTTTTATTTAAAAAAAAAAAACCCTATGCCGCTGTATGGCTCCTGTTCCTGTTGTAAGCAGAAAATATTAGCGACCATCCAGTCACCCTGAGTTTAATATAAATCCTATAATGTAATGTATGTTATGCCAGGCCTTCCTTTGTGCACTGTATCGCTCCAGAACTCTGCGGTCAGAATCAGTTTGGGCTCTTCGTCCAAGGCTGTGTGGCTGATGGCTCTTGCCTTGATGGAGTCTAAGGGATATGTTTGCACTTCCCTCCTTATCATGTCCTCCCGCTTTCATTTGTTCAGTTCCAGACTGCCAGTCTGGCACTTGGGCCGGAACGGCGAACCAATAGCAGCCCGTACAAAAATGCACAAACCTGCACGCTCCCGTCCACTCTGCGATTTCTTATTCTCTATCCATTATCTCTCTGTCTCCTCTCTCTCTTCTCTCTCTCTTCTCCCCCTCTCTCTCACTCTCTCTGTCACTATTGCAATTAATTTGGGGATCACGGACACAGTGAAGGCAGCAGCGGCCCTGGCTCTGAAAACCAGCCTCCAATAGCTCCAGCCCACCTTTGAAAATGCCCCTGGAATAAAAGCACGTTCAGGCCCGCTGTGCCTATTTTATGTGTTTTTGGTCTTGGGTGCCTCCCAGTTTACAGGAGTTGCATACGAAACCCTACAGGCTGCTGGGCATAATTTGTTGCACTTGTGAGCCTGCCGTTGTGCACAAGCTTGGGCCGGAGTGTTAGGACACAGAGTACTAAAGATTGGGTGCAAAGCAGCTGGTACTTGTTGATGGACTAATCAGTTGCAGCACAAAATCACTAGTCTCAGGGAGAACTAACAACTCCTGCCTCATTGATATGCATGAAAACCCAGATCGCTTGTAGGCTAACACGATCTCTGTAATGAATAAACTTGCAAACACAATATTTTCCATTAGAAAATGTACGACCGTCGGCTATTAATGTCACTGCACATTTAAGATGATTCGTGTTTTAATCCTCACAAAACTATAGAATAGCAGGGTTATAATATCCTTCATGTGTGAGCCATCTCTAGGCTTCTCTTTACTGTGTCCCGCTGGAAAAGCAAGGGACTTCCAATGCCCTTTATTGCCTTCTTCGACTGATCTCTGGCAATGAAGTCCTTGTCTGTGCGCCTTGAGTCTTGGCTATTGCCCTGCTCACGCGCTCAGAACCTCCTCCGCTCTGCTGAAAGTGCCACACATTCCCCGGCCCCAGACAGTGATCGAGCCTTCTCTTTCCAGCCTACCTTCCCTCTGCCATTAATTACTCTTCTCCTTTTCGGCTATTTCTGAGCATTGTGCTTTTCTTAAAAACATGAAGACCCGTTTCTCCAAAAGCCCAATTTCGCCCTCTCATCTTGATTTCCCACCTTCTGTTGTAAACTGAATTCAAGTCGCGGACACCTTTTTTTGGCAACAATTCTTATACTAATTTTTCAACCAATCAAGTCATTGAGAAAGCACCTCGTGCTGCCTTTTTGATTAACGGTTACAATAAAAGCAGACATTCACTCTGATAATGCTCGCAGGGCCTATTCAATGTGATTTTTTCTCACTGCACGGATTTAACTCCTTGCGTTCTGGTTCGGTTTCACATTTGTTAAAAAATAATTATATATATGAACAAGGCTACGGGTTAGCCGAAACGCGTCGTGGCGGACTGGTGCTGGGTTTAAAACAATAAAATAACTTTGCACCGCAATTTGGGTCTCGTTGGTTCCTGTTCGTTTGTGTGGCGGACTGCAGCGCTTGTGGACGAAGGAGCTTGACATAGGCTGTTGTTTTCTTGTGATCCTTCATCTTCAAGTATATATATATATATATATATACACACACACACACACACACACAGTGGCATAAACCATATATGTAGATGTGCAGAGAGTAACATGCTCTTTATTAATGTTTAATGTCAGAGCAAGCCATTGAGAGGTGAAGCCTAGAGAGGGTCATGCACTCCATGACACCAAAGGCGTTACATGGGGTGTGAGAGGATATATTGTGGAATAAGTAAAGTGCTCATGTATGTGGGGTCTGACCTGTCGACGTTCACATATTTTGTATTTTTTATTCTTGGTGCTTCACTACTTCATAGCTATAATATGCGCTTTGTAAACACTTGTTAAAAATGAATATGCCACACATGCATTTCATGCTCGGTCATCCAAAAGCTTCTGAAGTTGTGCATAGAGCGATGATGCTCGGGTCAGCTCCAGACGTCTGATATGATGGCACCTGTAAGCATGTAGCATCAATCTGTGAAGGTGGTTGGTTTGTGTCTTTCTGCGCCTAATTCGCTATCGTCACTTTTTTCCTGCGTTTTTACCAGGACTGTACCACCTTTGAAACATCACATTTTCCTTCCATTCGTCCCTATTGAAGCCATGGATTAGGACTGAAATGGTTCAGGTGAACAGAAAACCAAACATCTGTTTTCTTGCCCTGCAGCAAAAATTCTGACACAGTACTAAAGTTGAGGAGGAGCAGAGGGTTTATAAAATGTCTTTTGGACTTTTGTTCAGCAGTAATACCATCTTGATCTAAACATCCCCATCCATAGTTCTCCATAGGGGCTCCTCTTCTTCTTTTCATCCTCGACCTTAGCACAAGTACGGTTTGGGAAATAGCAGGACCTCTGCAATAGGTGGGTTACTAAGACCTCCTAGTGCCACTTGCTCATCCGAAACTGATGATTCAGGATTATACCAACCAATAAAAAGATTGTTGCCCACACAGGGAAACTATGGACATCAGATGACTCTTGTATATCCACCAAGAGCTTGATCCAGGTCAAGCAGCAGGGATGGTAGACACATCCACATCCACAACTATCTCTCACTACACTTCATTCCAATTAAGGCTTAAGTGCAGCTACACAAGCGCAGCAACATTTAAAGTGCCATTTTCTAATCCTTGTGCACAACACGAAAACAGCTCCCACATAGGCTAGAGTCCCACCTTACATCATTCCAGCGACACAACAATACTTCATGTGTTCTGTTCCTTGCCTGCACCGATCAGTAGATACTTAAGCACAGCAAGAGATCTTAGTATGCACTCAACACTCGCAGCCATCTGAATCCAAAGACCATGCCAGAAACCTCTGCATTGTACTCAACTTCTCCCTCTCAATGAACAAACAGGTCAACGCTGTCGCATCCAGCTGCTGCAACACCTTCCACATCCTCTGAAAGACCTTCAAATGGATCACCTCTGAGTCAAGGAAGACAGTCACCCACGCACTCATAACCAGCAGATTGGACTACGGAAACGCCCTCTACGCCGGCATAAAAAAATCCCTGCTACGCAAACTCCAGACTGTCCAGAACACCGCATCCAGACTTGTCCTCGGCATCCCACGATGTGAACACATCACCCAACACCTGCAAGACCTCCACTGGCTTCCTGTGGAGAAAAGAGTAACCTTCAAGCTACTCACCCATGCCTACAAATCACTCCACAACATCGGAACCAAGTACCTCAACAACAGTCTCCTTCCACGTACCCAAAAGAAACCTCCTCTTTGCCGAACTCGGCCTAGCAGAACCCCGCGCATCTGCAGAACCAGAGTGGGTGGAAGGGCTTTCTCCTACAACCTGGACAAAGCCAGGAACAAACACCCAGTCAACATCAGATGCTCCCCTACTCTGCACACCTTCAGGTAGTGCCTTAAGCCTCAAGACCTGGATCTTCGGAGCTGCATACCCCCCCCCAGCGCCTTGAGACCCTCACAGGTGAGTAGCGCTTAAAACCCCCTGATTGAATAATTGATTGATTGATAATATAAGTTCATCACTCTGGACACTAAAGCACTTTTTACATTGCAACGCTACAATTCAACATCCTTCATACCAAGCACACCCTTTAGTCTAGCAAGCTACCTATCAGCGTGTGTTCATCACCTCCTTGCCAGGGGCATGAAGCGTTCTAGATACTAACTAACTTATTACAAAGAAGGTGTACACTGATTGGCATTGCCAAGGCAGTAGAATAAAGCTGCCCACATAAAAATCCACGAGAAAGTTATTTCCATAAACATAGACTATTACATCACATCCTTTTACCAGCACTTAAAACATGTGTGCAGTGCAGTGTGGACTGGGTACAGACCAAAGTCCAAGGCCTGTTTCAAACAGTTTTTTGGCTCGACTCTCTGGCTTGTTATTTGGATCTGTACTGGAGTCTCTGGGGGTTGCTCTGTCCATCTTATCAGTGGCCTTCTGGGATTATAATTTGTCCTGTATGCTCCTAGGCTGTAGTTCTAGTCTAGTTTCTTCGCTGCTTTCAGTGTTGCCCTCAATATCTGCTGTTCATAGTTTTTGCACTGTGCTCTGTTCGGTTACCTTGCTATTTTTCCATCTGTATACTTAGGTCAGCATGTATTACCTATAAGACTGTATGCCACAATCCCCCATTTTGTTTTGTGCAAAAACTGCACAACCTAGGAAGAAAAATTATTTCCAGAAATACAGAAGAACCAGGCTTGAAATTCCAAATTTCAGTAAACAAAAAAAGCTCTGCAATTGTTTTTCCATGACAGCATCGATTATTTGCAATAACATTCCTCTGACCCTGAGGAAGTCCCCTTCATACATCATGTGTATTCAATAGGGGAATGAAAGAACTTCTGTTCCAAAACAAATTTACCACCTTCTTCTATTCCACTCTTTGGATATGCCCAATTCTCTGCTGTAGACCTATGTATCCAGATCCCATTCAATTTCTATGTGAGACATTAATACCTACTTTGAACATGGCACTGCTATTGAACACAGTTAAAAAACATTAACGTTGACAACGGCAATAGCTCTTGGATTTCTGAGACCGATTGGATTTGCCAATGCTTGTTTAAGCATGTACAGCTAACTTTTTTGGGCAATAGTTGAGTGACTTTGCATGTTGCTCTCACCTGTCCTATAAAGAGTGTGACAAGGAATCAGAAGCTGAAGTCTATGTTGTAACTGTTAAACTCAAAAGGCTCAATTAGCAAAATATCGAATGACAGATACATTGGACAATAGGCAGGTATTTGTGGTGCAAATAAAAGAAAGACTGAGTGAGGGGATCTTTACTTTGTGAACAAAAAAGCTGTAAATCAAACAACTGATTATTGCAGCAAAGTAATACAAAGGAATAAGAAAGGGTTATTAGTTAAAAGCTTTAATCTCTCATAAAAAACAACTGGATACACTTCCTAAAAACCATGTATGCGCAATAAAAAATGTAATCATGTCTATCAATTGAATGCTTCACTAAGCACGCACTGACATCGAATTACAAGGTGTACATCATGTTGGTTCTGCAGTCTAACAAAAGGGCAACCTTAGCACCATCACCAAGAAACAATGGAAACACAAATGCTACAATTGAGTTATTTCCAAAATGGCATGGAATACATCAACCGTTCATCCTAGCAATGGCAAACCACCAAAAACCATGCCTAAAATGTGAAAGCTAATACTGATGTGAGTGGGCCCAATGGGTGCTTACTCTAAACTACTTCGCCCTTGAAATATGCAGATCTGGCTACAGACAGTTTGGCTGTATGGCAAGATGTCATGTGAGCACAAGCCACATCATTAATCAATCAATCAGAATTTTGATAGTGCTGCTAATCACCCGATAGGGTATCCAAGTGCTTGTAGGTCTTGGAAGTCTCATTCAAATGGCCAGGTCTTGAGGACCCTTCAGAATTCTAGAAGTGATGTGATGGTCCAGAGCTGCATGGGAGGCTGTTTCATGTATTTTCTGCGGTGCAGGAGAAGTTGTGTCCTCCACTTCTGCTTTGGTAGATGTGGGGTTTGTTGGCAAGTGATAGGGAAGTGTAGCATAATCTTCTCAGTGGTAGGATGTTCAGGATGTGGTTAATGTAGGCTGGTCTTTGGTTGTGCAGAGCCTTGTGAGCATGAGTCAGGAGCTTGAATTGGCATCTCTTCTGTATGGTGAGCCAGTGGAATTGCCTGAGGTGGGGTGTGATGTGGGTTCAGCGGGGGAGGTTGAGGACGAGTATGGCTACAGCTTTCTCTATGGTTTGAAATCTCTGTAGCTGGTATACGGCAAATCCTATGTAGAGGAAATTGCCATAGTCAAGGCGGATGGTGAGTAGAGCCTCTGTCACAGTGCATCTCGTGTGCAGGGGTAGCCATTTGAAGATCTTCTGTAACATGCGCAGAGCGAGCCAGCAGGTGGAAAAGGTGTTGATTTGTGATTTCACAATGAGCTTGATATCAATAATGATTCTGAAGTTTCTGGAGTGATCAGTAGGTATCAGTGTGAATCCCAGGTCTCAGGGCCACCAGGAAGCGTTCCAGGGGTTGCTGTTGTTGCCAAAGATCAGAACTCCTGTCTTATCTGTGTTCAGCTTCAAGCAGTTGGTCTTCGTTCGGTCAGCGATGCTTGTCATGCATCTGTGGAATTTGGTGCAGGTTGTGGTAGGTTCATCGGTGAGGGAGAGGATGAGTTGGGTGTCATAACCTAAACACCCATTAGACAACATACAGGAAGCGGTGTCAGAACCTTTCAGTGATTGGGTAAGTCACCTTTGGTCATAACCTTTTCTATTTTTCATCACGTTGTGGACCAACACAGTGCATATTGATACAGTCGCATTTGCTGCCTTTAGTTAGCATTATGAGGTGACTCAGTTTGTGTGCATACTGGAATAAGTTACTCGTACTAGTGCAGACATTGCATCTTTTCTGCAGCTAGTCAGAGGACAGAGCCATTAAAACAGTGGTAATGGCTGGGAGTACAGAGCTGGAGGACCAAAAGGACTGGAGAGCCCAGGCTGCAGTCAGGAGCTCCGTACATCACTCTGATGTATAGTGAAAGCTCGTAATATGATGTATATATGTATGATGATACATCGCACACTAAAACAACGTGTACCTTTACATCACAGTTTTTAGTTCGCATGTACCGTCACAAAGCCAGTTTTTACATCGGAAACCATTACTTCGCATTTCCTTTGAAATGCATACAAAATCCCGTTACAACGCACCCAAATCTCCTGCATGCTTTTACATCGCAATTAGTTTCCCGAAGTAAGCCCCTAACACTAATACAGTACCCCACATAACACACACTCTACCCTACACTATGACCCCCTGACACTACTCTAAACCCTAAGCCCAGAACCCTAAAACGCTATCCTACCCTATGACCCCCTGACACTACCCTCAACCCTAAGCCCTAAGCCCTAAACCCTAAAACACTACCCTACCCTACAACCCCCTGCCCCCTGCCCCAACCCTAAACCCTAATCCCTAAACCCTAAAGCCTAAAACAGTAGGACCACCTGTCCCTTATCTCTCTCTCCTCTTGGTTCCAGGTTCATCTCTACCTCTTCTCTGTACTGGGGCACGTCCGTCCCGCCGGCATTTCATTACATCATATGTGTTTTAAAAGCGCATGTGTTTTAAAAGCGCATGCATTTTAAAAGCGCATGCGATGTAATGGGATGCGTCGTATTGTGTACGTGTCGTAACGTTGCATGCGTTGTGATGCATACGATGTAACGGCATGCGCAGTATTTCTGCCGTTGTAATGGGTGCTCGCCGTCATAGCTCACTTGCTTAGAGTTGTACAGCCGATCTATACCCATCTCACTTCATCTCTATTGCTTCTACTGTATTTTCAACTTTGAAAACATAAAACATGTCCCCTGTGACATAGCAATGTTCACATTGAAAAAAGATACTTCAACTTAACTGTGGATACCTGGTAAATTATACTTGAAGTCCTACTTTATTCTCGGTTTTCCAAACATGTCTCCGGGAATGTACCGAAGTTCACATCAGAAAAGTCACTTCAGAGAGAAAGTTAATAATTCTGACTACATCCACTCTCAGGTGAAGAGAAACCATGAAGACATATTCGAAGACATGTACATAGACATGTACACTCACAGACAACATAAAACAGAAATCGCTTCTTGCTCTGTGTGATGTGGGTGGTGACAGTGACGGCCAGCAGAGTTCTGGGGTGGTTGGGGGCAAGGGGATAAGAAGGTATCATTGTAAAAAAATTCACTTACCTCCTCACTGCTCTGTCCCACATTGTTTCTCCTCCACCGAACAGGAAGCAGCCCGGCTCTCCTGAGCCAATCACAACGCTGCATACCGCTGTTATTGGTCTGAGTGCCGTGGTTCGGCGTTCCGACAGGGACTGAGGGCCTGGGCATGTTCTCCATGCAGGCTGTAATGCAGCCTGCATGGAGAACATGCTGAAAAGCGCATGACTGTTTAACCAGCCCGAGAGGGCCGGTCAAAGCATCATGCAGACTTTAGTGTGCCCACCACTCCTCCCCTGCTCTGTCAGGAGAGCAGCTCCGTCCTCATGCTGCTGCAGCAGGGAATAATTAAGTTATATTAACATTGTGTTATTATCATTTGATGTTTGCTTACTTTTGCTGCTGTGGGCGATGCTCCTCCGCCTTAGCAGAAGAGTCGCCACTAAGTGTTTATGGCTTTGCATTCTGGTACCTGTGAGTCTGTATTTTTTGAGGGGAAATATGCTATAATGAAAAGTAATTCAGAGTAAAAAGCCACAACTGCCTGAGGATCACAAGCTGTCAGAGGCTGTTTCTGTATACAACCTTTCCACTGCTCATTTGTTTACAACAGAGAAGAATGTATGTCTGTGAGAGTTAACCCCTTCGCCGCGGCACGAATTCCGCCGTGGTGCGAGGGGGTGGTGTTGGGCATGGCGCTGCCGTACACATGACGGCCCGCGGCATTTGCTCATGACAGCCAAGAGCCGTCAGAACTCCGCCCACTGACTAATTGTCTTGCACAGGTGAGGAATTAACACCAGGTGGGTGTAGGGGCAACGTTGTGATGGCTCCCGGCCGTCATGAGCACACGCCTACCGTGACTCATGACGGCCGGGAGCCGTCATGAGCACAGAAGGAGTTAAAGGAGAGCCGCTGTCCAAACTGCAAACATCAAATCCCAGCTCTCTCATAGACTACATCATGCAAACCTCAAATCCTTGAACCCTCCGATGACCACATCATTTAAACATGCAATCCTGTAACCCACCGATGCTCACATCATGCAAGCATCAGAACCTTGCACTCTCTGTTGATCCCATCATGCAACCAAACAATCCTGGCGCCCTTAGATAACCACATCATGCACATATCATGTATCCCTGCTGAACTAATTGTATCTCCTTATGCCTTGTTTCCCTTAACTACCCAACATTGGAACGTCTACATAAGATGCAGTTGCATGTTCTACTACACATAAAATCCACCCAAGATGCCTTGGACTTCCATCTCCCAGATGATTTAAATGACTTTAATGTGTATCTACTTTATTGACAAACTTTCAATAAATACTATCGACTTGCATGCAGGTAAGATGCAAGGGATATTAGAAAGGGTTAATCGAGGATTTGAAGGTTATGTGAGCTGTTTTTGGTCTGCCAGACTGCTCTCTGCTCCACGGGTGCAGTATCATCAGTGAGATTTCTACACTAGCACATCATCCATCATTTTTTAATACATTTCCTGTATCCCTGGGAGAGCAGTACTGCATTCCTTGCTGCTTTTGATGCTCTAAAATAGAGGTAGTGCTCAAAGTTATCCCTTTTTTATCTATGTTAATATGTGGTTACTTCTCCCTAGCCCATGCTCCTATCTTGGCAAGAGGCTGTACCTGTGACATACCTTTCGTGCCAGTGTTACAGCCAGAAGTAATTGTGGCTTTGAAATTATTCTCTCCCAGGCACATTCGGAACCAGCATTCACTACTCTAGGCTAAATGACATTGCTTCTTACCTCCGTAAGGTACATGGAATAAAATGTCAAAATGGTGGCATGTGCTGACAAACTGGTGAGTGAGACACAGGGCCTGCATTAGCACTGCTGGTGCCCGGTGCGACATTGTATGTTTGCGCCCACCACCCCCTCCTTGTCCACTGATTACCTCACTGCCACCCTTTACCAGTGCCCCTCATGTCTCCCTAACAGTACTCCCTCATATGCATTTCTTTTGTTTTATAGTTGGGTGTGAGAGCACTTTAAATCACACAGATGTTACACAGAGAGAACAAAATATGTGTAAATCAGTGATTGGGAACTGTTACATAAAACAGAGGACTATATAGTGTAGGAGTCACATGCCATCCATATTGGGAGGCAGTATAGTTTAAGAATACTTTGCCTCGAAAAGCAAATACTAAGTATTTAAAACGTAATACCATAATTTATTTATTTATTTAGTGTTTTTAGTGTTTTATAGAGCACAAACATGACGTGTTATGGTATCAGAGCGCTTTACAGGGATAACACGTTATATACAAGGATGAAATAGTAAAAAAAGATAATACACCATAAGTAGGAGTAGAAGGAGGTGAAACATTTGAGGAATAACAGGGTGTATACAATGATCAGATCATAATGCAGAGAAATCCAGAAAATACATTTGTGGGAGAACAAGGTCAGTACAAGATAGGTAGCAACCGGTCAGTCCAAACTCTAGCGGCAACAAAAATAAGCAAAGCCACTGAACCGTGTGTGTAATGCATGATTTATGGGAGAAACTTGGCCATTAGGAAGGTTTTGCAATCCTTTGTAAATATTGACAGAGAGGGAATTTTTTTGATGAAAGACAGAAGTGAGTTCCAGCTTCTTGGTGCGGCCCCAAAGAAAGCACAATTGTATGTTTTTTCCTTTCAGAAGTGGGGAGGCTGGAGCACAAAGTCTCTGGCAGACCTGGAGTTTCTGGCTCCTCCAGAAACTGTGATTTTCTGGGTGAGATATGCTGGGGATTTTGTGTGTGATACATGCCAGTTTGAGTTGGATTCCGGCTTCAAGAGGAAACCAGTTCAGCGCCTTCAGATGCGGTGATAAGTGGTTGAATTTATTTGAACCTGTTAAGAGTTTGGCGGCGGCGTTGAGGCCAGCTTTTAGGGGGTCCGTGGAGATCTTGGGCAGGCCTGAAAAGGTTGAGCATCTATACTCTATTCTGGCGATAACTAATGCCTGGCCTGCCATTTTTAAATCCGAGGCATCAAGGAATGGTTTAATTTCCTCAAGTTGCTCAAGTGAAAACTGGCAGTTTTAGCCATCGAGTTGATGTGGTCTCGCATATTCAGGTTGCTGTCTAGGATTATTCCAAGAGATTTGCCAAATTCCACTATAGTCGGTGTACAGTGCAGCGCTGTGATCTGGGTATCATCAGCATATATGTGGAAGGAGACGTTGGCGGTACTAAGTAATTCAGCTAACCGTTCAATGTAGAGATTGAAGAGGGTTGGGGAAAGAGTTGATCCTTGGGGGACTCCAATCGATATCGGGGAATGAACAGATAGATTACTGTTGACTAAAAATCTCCGGGTGAGATTCCGGAGGAAGGATCTAAACCATTTGAGAATGGTTCCCCTTACTCCCATCCTGAATTCGAGGCGTTTAAGTAGTGGTTGACTGTGTTGAATGCCGAGGATAAATCCAGTAGAATTGGAGATCATCATCCACAATATGGAGAATAGTAGTTTCCATGCTGTGCCCAGGTCTGAAACCGGATTGGCATTCGTATAGCAGGTTAAAGTTGGTTATATGTTGGCTCAGTTGAAGTTGCACACATTTCTCGAGAGCTGTCGTTAGAAGTGGGATATTGGATATTGGTCTGAAATTGTCTGGAGTAGCAGGATTCAAGGTGTTGTTTTTAAGATGAGGACAATTTGACTGGCTTTTAGACAGTCAGGTATGGACCCTTGTAGTAGGGAGGCGTTGATTATTGTAGTCCAAATGGGAATGATGAATTGGGAGGTTGCGGCCACGCAGCTGGAGGGAAGTGGGTCATTTAGGTGGTTAATCGGATTTTAAGAGGATAGAATTTTTGAGATGGAATGGTCGTCATAGAACTTGAAGTTGGACCAGTGCGCTTGTTTCTTGGGTGTTGTCTGGGGGGAAAGAGAGGAGAGATGGGACCCTGCAGGAATAGGTCAGATGATAGTGGCGGAATTACGTTCTTTTCCAGGGAGGTCACTTTGGCTGTAAAAAAGGAGGAGAACTCCTCACAGGTTATTAGGGATTTTGAGGTTTCTTTAGAAGTTTTAACCATTTTGTTAGATTGGTGTTTGACCACTTCAAAGAGCTTACGAGGTCTGTTCTTAGCGTTTTCCAGTTCCAATCTAAAGAACTCTTTTTTTGATTTGAGGATGTTCCTGTTGTAAGCATTTAGGTTTAGCTGGGATGCTCAGGGGTGCTGTCTCCAGGTTCTTTCTGTTAGCCGTAGGGTTCTCCTTTCATTGTTGAGGGATCTGTTGAACAAGGGGTTTTTGTCTTTAACTCTGGATCATTTAGCTTTAACAGGGCAAGATCATCAATTATGTCAGACATAGTCGAGTTGTAGTGTTCTGTAAGGTTGTTGACCTTTCAGAGATTTGGGGGGTGAGGAGGTCATTCACGTAACGTTCAGCCAACTTCTCGAGATCTTGGCTCTTTGTGTCCCTGAGCCAGAGTTTCTGTTTCACAGTTTGCCATGCCTTGTCTTGTGGGTGCCAGGCAATAGACAAGGTAATAGCTTGGTGGTCAGACAAGTCGCATGGATCTATTGAGTTAAGCCTGACTGCCGTTGCCTTAGCAATGATCCAATCCAGAGTGGCGCTATTTGTGTGAGTTGGTAATGTGCAGGCTTGAGTAATTGATTGTGGTTGGAGGTTTTCTTTAATAATAACAATTGTCTTCTATCCAAATGAACTTTTTTTTGCAACATTAGGATACTGAAAGACTGGAGAAAAATCATAACGCTCTAATCTCTACCTTCCAGTTTACATGCAGCTCTTTATTGACAATTGACAGCTCACTGTTCTATATTAGGATGTTAACTTATAAACTGCAAGTAACAAACGTATTTCTCTGATAAAGCAGTACCCACAGACCTATTTACATTATATGCACTTTGTGAACTTCTTGGTACAAGTTCTTTGCAACAGGCATATTAATACTCTGTGCTACTTTACAATGAGCCACTAAACAAAACTCTGCTCCCAGTGTCTTGTTTAAATATTTCCTTACAGGGAAGTCTCCAGACACTTTCTACATTCCCTGAGGTCCTGCTACCCTACATAACATCTGGTAAGCACCAAGTAGGCTCCTGGTAACATATTTTACATCTCTGTTATATTGAATGAGTCATTGGACCATTTTTCAATTTTTCTGGTTTCAGCAATATTTCCAATATAGTGTGTGGTCTTCTAACCACGATCTAACAACATTCCATGCAACGTGCAGACGCAAGGGAGCCACACTTAGTGATTTTTTAATGTATATATATTTTTTAATGAAGTTGGCAACCTCTTCGCCACAGGGTGCTAGCCATGGAGTTTTAGTCTGCATGAGCACATTTTTCACCTACTTTTCTATGCACAAAGTTGGAGAAATTGGGCTCTTCTTTCTGCGTTTTGCATGAAAACACGTGGGACTTCATAAACCTGGTCTGTCCTAATCTTAATTCTTGTGTTTATGATATATGTGTAAGGTTCACTTTGTCGGTCTCTTTTTGTGACACACTGCATAACTAGTATACACAACACCATAATTAAAAGTATTAGGGCCAACATAGTATAACCCAGATCATGTTTTCATATGTATTTTAGGTTCCAATCTCCATGGCTTCCTGATGAAGGCTGCTTAGCCGAACCGTGCGTAGGATACAATTATTAAGCCTTGTTAGGAACATATCCCCTTTAGCCATGCAATATAGATATATGCTCTGACCCCACTTGTTCTTGTTGTATAAAATTCCGCAGTCCCACTGATTCTGTATACGGTCTGCAAGCCATCAGGACCCAATGAAGACAATGTTCGAGAGTCTTTATTAGTGAGGATTCTCAGTTATTAAATGCATTGAAAGATAGAATCTACATACAGAGCAATGAAAATACCAGTAAAATAACAGTACATAAAAGGAAAAACTTGTTTCGTGCACTGATCCATGTAATACAGGCACTACAAATTAATTTGAATCCGAATGAGTGTGGGAGTATGAATGAGCGTTTAGGCTCAGATAATTTGTCCTGTAGATGTAAATATAGCCTGTTTTTTAAGTAAACATACACAGATAACCTTAGTAACAATATATTTATTGATTATATAACAATGATGTATTTGTACTAATAAATGTTTTGCATATGAATTTCGATCTGGGGTTTGCATATTTCTTTAACTCATAAGCCCACATTTCTAACAGTTTCCTAAGTGTCCATTTTTTTACGATTGCTGTTTATGCCCTGACTTAGGAACATATCTGTTTTCAGGGGTACCGACTTTGTGTACAATTGTCAAAGCTCTGCTCTCTCCAGGGAGAACATTAATCACCAGAGTTGTATTCACATTTTAATTGTTGGCTGAAAATAGCCGGAGGCCAGGAATGTGGCAGCAGGAGTTTTAAAACTATGATATGCTTGCAAAGAGAGCGCCCTACGCCTAAGTTAGCACCCAGTGCGGTGGCACCGGTCGCACCGGTCGCACCGCCCTAAAGCCGGTCCTGGTAAGCCAAGGACCACTGTTGGACCTGGCCCTTTTTGCAGGGTTACCATCAAACCCTTTGCCTCTTTCTTCCTATTTTTCAGAACAGTTTATTTGGCTTTGGGACTTTGGGCACTTTACCACTGGTAACGAGTGCTAAAGTGCATATGCTCTCTGTCTAAATAGTATCTCTAATTTGTTATCCATGATTGGCATATTTGAATTACTGATAAGAACCTAGTAATGTCACTGTGTGTGTCCAGGGCCAGTACATCAAATGCTACTAAAGTGCTTGCAGCACTGCTGTGCCACCCACTTGAGTAGCTCAGTGAGCATGTCTCAGGCCTGCCACTGAAGTGTCTGAAAGTGCAGTTTTAAAATGCGATGTCAACCTGGCAAGTGCACCCAGTTGCCAGGCCCACAGCTTCCCTTTTATTATATATAAGGCACCCCTATGCTAGGCCTGCGGTAGCCCCCCATGGGCAGGGTGCAGTATGTGAACGGTAGGATATGTACTGGTGTGTTTACATATCCTTATAGTGAAATACTATTTTCAACTATTGTTAAGGAAAGGTGGGTACAGAATTCCAGCTGCAGAGGTGAGAAGAGGAGGCAGTCCCCAGTGGGAGAACGAGGGGATAAAGGGCAAGCCCTGAGGTCAGAGCCTCCAAGGGATGACCCTGGTGACACCAATTATTGTCTGGGGCTTGCCATGCACCTGCTCAGACTAAGGGTACAGACCCTGGTTAAGGGGACCAGAAGCAGGTTAGCATCCCTAGACGGGTCGAAGGTACAGGACCCCAGAGTTGATAAAGCTGAAGCCTTTCTTATATTGTGAATCCTCTATAAATATGACTGGAACGTTTTTGACCTGGAGCCCCCAAGGAATGGTTCCTGCTTTTAAGTGTTCCAGGAGAAAATGGTCGTGAAGCTTTGTACGAATGTGTTTCGTATGGAGACATATTAGTTTTTCGACTTCATTCTGCTGTTAGGCTGAAGAGCTTAGTGTAATCGTAGAAAAAGGAGAAGAAGCAATTACATTTTAAATGTGACTTTCTGTGAAGGACAATCCCCCAGATTCATCAAACCCAAATTCTGCGATTTCTAAATTGCGAGAAATACCGAATCGTAATTTAGAAATCGCAGAATGGGATGCATGAAAAATTGCGATTAAAAAAAGCGAATCGCAATCGGCCGCTATTGCCGATTGCGATTTTCCCAAAATCGCATAAAATTCGCAGAATCGGCCGTTTTCCTTGTTGAAATTGCGATCTCGCAATTACCGAAATCGCAAATTGCGATCTCGCTAATTGCGAGATGACTAAAACGGGAAGTCGCATTTCGAGCACAGTGATGACATCACAACCAGGAAGCAGGCAGTTCCCACCCTCATTCTGCATACTGAGCCTGAAGTGGAAGAAGCACTGTCCAGAGCTCCACTCTAGAACACCTCCAGCTCAAAATCAGGAGACACCCCAGTGCAGAAAATGTCCCAGGAAGCAGCAGGGGGCAGTTCCTCAGAAAGGAAACACAAAATAACGTTTTCTGAACAAAGATTGGAATACCTCATAGAGGGAGTGAGCAAAGACCACGACCGGCTCTTTGGGAAGGACTCAAGGAGGGTGCCTGAGGCGGACAAAAGAAGGATTTGGATGCGCATCCGCGCCAAAGTAAATTTCGTGGGAGTGACCCAGCGCTCCATAGAAGAATTAAAGAAGAGGTGGTACGACTTCAGAGGACGTGCCAAGGAGAGGATCGCAGAGAGGCTGGGGGAGCGTGTCGCAACAGGAGGAGGAGAGGCCACTGTCCCACCCAAAACCCCACTTGAGGACCTTGTGGAGGACACCCTGAACCCCCAGGCATGCATGGGGTAACCCAGCTGGACTCCTCCCGACCCACCCAAGATTCCCAAGGTAAGTGTCATGCGACTGCGACCCTGTCCCCTAACAATGGCCAGGACCCCAGAGCAACCCATCAGAAACCCCAGTCATGCAGCCCATGCACACCAGAAAAGCCCTATTGCATTGTGGGACATGAAGTCTGACCACAATTTCCATCTAGCCCCATACAGCCAGACCTGTCCAGTGAGAGTCAATCCTACAGCCAGTCAGGGAATGTTAGCCTGCATGCATGTAGCAACCTTCCATGTGCAAAATACATGTCATTTATCAATGTCCACTTTACATCACAGGTGGCGCTGATGAACCCAGCACTGATAGCGAGGCACTGCAAATAGATGACAATCCTGAGGGCACTGAGGGAGACGTTCATCCTTCCCCTCAACCAGGACCATCAGGGCAAGCTGCAGCACCAGCAGTAGTACCACCACCTGCCCCTGTGGACAGTGCCACCTCAGCAACAACAGGCGAGCCACAACCACAGCGTGTGACACACATGCCAGTGGTGCTGACAATAACAGCTGCAGCACGGAAACAAACCCGGCGCACTGCCACTGTGAGAACACAGTCCAGCGGACTGGTGAGGGAGCCACGTGACACAACACCACGCGCTGGCAGGGGGATGAATGTGCGGGTACCTGGCCTCTCTATTGAGCGCCGTATGCTCCGCATACACCAGAAGCAGGCCCGTCATCTCGCAGCAATTCACCTACAGCTGCACAAGACCGCTAGGAATGTGGGACAGCTCTCAGACAGAATGGAGAGGATGACCGCTGCAGTGGAGGACAACACCTAGGCCATGTTGACCCAGTGGGACGTCAACCGGTGCCGCCACCGCCAGCTGCTGACCCGCCTGTCTGCGTACACGTGGTCAAACTACATCATAGGGAATGCCACCTCCCAACTCTCACGACGCTCATTGGCCATGCAAGTACAAATGGTCCAATGCTGCCAGGATGTCGCAAGGGCACTGGAGCAAGTTACCACTGCAGTGCCGGGTCTGCAGGCAACTGGCCATGGCCAGGCAGGTGGGGGAATGACGCAAGTGAGGGAAATTCAAGCCACAGCAGCCAATCGGTGCCACTGGTGAAAGTACCCCGCCGCAGCACCAGGCCCACTGCTGCCTCACAGGCAAATGCTGATGAAGAGCTGGAAAGGCGACTGGGAGCGTCCACCCAGAGGCGCCATTGACCATTTCTTTTGTACCATGAAGGGCCATGCTGCTGTGACAAGCATGCCCTCCTCACATACATGGGGACATATGACTCAATATAGCTCTCATGTTACTGTGTGAAAAATTGCCACTTTATTGTGAACAAAACAATAACATATATTCGGTACCAGTTAATCTGACTCATGTCAATATTTCAATTGGCATGCATGAGTGAAGTGTTGGGTGAGGGGAGTGGGTTTCTATAGAAACAGTTATTAGTGATTTGGTTGCGGCGCCTGTGTCCTTCTGCAGGATTCTCCCCGCGTGCATGACGCACATGTGCAGGTGGGCGGTTGTCCCCTTCCGACTCACTGCCAGAGATCTCTACAGGTATCCTGCGCTTGGTAGCAATGTTGTGGAGTATTGCACACATGGCAACGATGCAGCAGCAGACCTCAGGCTCGTATTTGAGGGCCCCACCAGTCTTGTGAAGTATGCGGAATCGGCTCTTCAAAAGCCCAAATGTCCTCTCAATGCAATTTCTTGTGCGTATGTGTGCAGCATTGTAACGCTGTTGCTGTGGTGTTGCAGGGTTGAGGTATGGGGTGAGGAGGTACTCACGGATACCGTAGGCGCTGTCACCTGAATGAAAGGAGCAGAGGGTGAGTGCCTGTAAAGCGCAGCTACATGGTCACAGTGTACTATTTGGTGGCATGTGTACTTACCTAGTAGGTGTCCTTCGCCAAAGTCTCCCCTGGCCAGTCGTGTGTGCATGCCGCTGTGCCGGAATATGAAGGAGTCATGTGTGCTCCCCGGGTATTGTGCCACTATGTCTGTGATGATTGTCTTAGCGTTGCACACCATCTGGATATTCAGGGAGTGGTAGGACTTGCGGTTCCGGTACATGTATTCTGTTTGTGCAGGTGGGCAGATGTGGATGTGGGTACAGTCAATGCATCCTATTACATGTGGGAATTGCGCAATGTTGTAGAAATGAAGCTTGGTTTGATTCAAGTCCTGTTGGGTTGTCGGGAATGTGATGTAATGGTGTAGCCGGGTCAGCATTGCCTCCAGGAAACTCCTTAGGCAGCGGGACATGGTGCTCTGGGAGATCCCCCCTGCAACAGCGACTATCCCCTGGAAGCTTCCGGAGGCCAGGAGGTGCAGGCTGCACAAGACCTGGACATGGGTGGGCACTGCATTGGTCCTCCTTGTTGGGTGCTGCGTCTAGGTCCCGGATCAGCTTAGTGATCATTGCCCCATTCAGTTTGGCCCAGAAGGGTGATCCGCTGGCGGAATATTCGCTCCTGGATCCTGCGTCTGTTCCTTGCTGCAGCCTGGAGCCTTCGCCGCCTGACCACCATGTAGAGTCCAGGCATTATGAGCGTCCTCATGCTCCTACTGTGTCTCCTTAAGTGTGTTTGATCAGGCCTGCACCTGTGGCTAGTTAATGTTTTTTCTAATTTCTTTTCTTCATGGTTACCACCTGGTTTGGGTTCTCCTTAAATTGCGCGTCGCAAATAGTGATTTTCTGATTTTTCGCAATTTGCGAATTTTTATAAATTGCGTTAGCGATTATTTTGCGAGTTCGCAAAATATTTTGCAGAATCCATGGATTCTTGCAAAATCCGATTCGCTATAGGTGTTCTTCCTAGATTCTGCGAATAATTTTGCAATTTCACAATTTTTTTTTAGCGATTTCGCATTTTTTGACATTTTCTAATCATGAATTGCTTTTCATTAAATTGCGATCGCAATAGCTAATTCGCAGCTATTGTGATCGCAACTTTAGTTGATGAATCGGGCTGAATGTTTCTTTTTCGGACATTGTTTGCAGGAAGGTGATGGACCTGCCTGGATTCTACTTTCTCTATATTAGTAAAAAAGAGAGAGGCACTTTGTTTGCTCTGTCCCTACTCTCGCGGGTAAACACCCGCTCAATAGTTTCAAAAAAAGAGGGGGAGTTAGACCTAAGGGAACGAGGATAAGGCAGGGCCGTATTACTATATAAGAGAAAGTGGGGATAAGCCTGTACCTCAAGTTTTTATGAAAGCATGTATATTTCTACTTAATGGCCAAACACATTTTTTTATGCTTGTACTGGTATTTTATTTATACCTTTGACTTATATCTTTGGTGTTTCTCATTAATTAATTTCAGCATGGAAAAGAGAATTGTGCAATCATATCTACATTATATATACAGACATTTTACAAAACATTTCAGATCTACACAAGTAATAAATCATACTATATACAATACATCACAGTACACTTTTAGAAAAACATGAGCGGAAAATAATCAAAAATAAAGACATCCAATACTTATGTCTTATTCCACCAATTCAGGTGGACACATTTGTAATCCTAGACTTTCTTTTAATGTCTATATCTGGTACAGGGAGACCGAATAAAGTTTAGAAAAATAAGTTAATCCTTAATTGCCAAGACCTGGATCCCATGCACTCCATGCCACTGTAGTAGAACTATCCTGGCTGATGAGGGGGGATACCCAGAAACTGGTCCTAGGATGCTTGTTTCCAGTCCAGGGAGGACCTGGCCTGGCAGTCTGGGCTGGACTGTTCCCATTGGGCGCAGGGTCAAAACTGATTTGCATATGGCTGGGTTCAAACTGGAATGGCTTGGGGAGCAAAAAAAGATGGATTTAGGCCCAGATCTCTGTACTGGGGTGAATGTATGACATTGTTCTGCTTTCTGTCCATCAATTGTTCTTTTTTACAAACAGCACACCACATAATTAACCTCCACTACATACCACTCAAAAAACGAAATACCATTCCACATAATTGCACTTCATAACACGCAATCCCACTCCAAATAATTCCACTACATTCAATACCACATAATTACTACCCACATAATTCTGCCGCACCTCATGCCACAGAATTAAACTACACAAATTCACACCACACAATTCCACACCACACAATTCTAATCCAACACTTTACTCTTTACTTCTTCATGAATCAATTTCACTGATCCAGCTCAGAATGATGTCTTTTGGTCTCTTAAACTGAACTGGATCCCACGATTACCTAAAACCTAGTTTCTGAGCATCTAAATGTGGTAGAATTAAGAATCCTGCACTCCCATGCAAGAAATAAGCAAACCATGCCAGGATTCAAAAACAAATTTCGTAACTCACAATTCTTTTTGTAATTGAATTTGCCTTTACATTGACATAATGACATGTAAAAATATATTTCCATGAAAAATATTTATATGTCTTTCTGATGCTTGCTTTTTATAGTATGTTCTAAAAAATAGAGGAAGAACATAGGGGTGCCCTTCAATCAGTTCCACACAAAAGAAACCCTTATTTCATGCACCCTGCATAGACTCCCACTAAGACCATGCCAGCTTTCAGCTGCAGCTTATGGCACAACTATTTACCAATCAACATGTTGTTAAAACAATGTGCCATTTCTTCAGTAAAATTGAGAAAACAACGGGCGCGATGCAAGGTACTAGGAGACAGCTCACATTAGCAACCATTCAGAGTCTGTTCGCTAGTAAATCTATCCAACTGTTGTTTTACAATGGCTTCTAACTGTTAGACCTGTCAGTCTTAGGGTGGTTTTCCCCTACCTTTTTGCCTACTTACCTCACTCTTTGCTGAAGCCATTTTTGTTGCTCTTAGGACTCTGTGCACTTTGCCACTGCCAGCCAGTGCTAAATTGCTTGTACTCATTCCCCTAAACATTGATTCATTATTTTACACCTGATTGATATATGTATTTACTTATAGGTTACTTGTACAGTGGTATACCTTATACCAAGGGCCTGTAAATTAAATGCTACTAGTGGGCCCGCAGCACTTATTGACCACCCACTTAAGCAGCCCCTTAACACAGGTTCCAGGTTTGCCTTGCAGCCTGAATGCTGTTTTAAACTGTCAACTTGACTTGGCAATATAACGTCCCTTTTATTGTATATGTCACCCCTAAGGTAGGTCCTAGGTAGCCAAGAGGGCAGGGCGCATTGTAATTAAAAGTTTGGCCATATACGTTTATGTTTTGCATGTCCTGGTAGTAAAAAAACTACCTACATTCTTTTTTCACTACTGCGATGGCATACTTGTCTCATAGAATAACTTTGAGTTACTAACTTTTGATAGGGAACAGGTAAGCAGTTCATATTTGGTACTTATGAAATTGTAATGAAAAATCATATTTAATGGTAAAATTGAATTTACATTACAATTAGGAAAATGCCACTTTTAGAAAGTTAAGGACACACAATTGATGGACGGAATGCAGAACGAATCAGAACATTCATCCCTAGTCAAGAGATCTGGGTTAAATCCATCATTATTTCGCTCACTACGCTCCCCCAGTTTAGACCTGGCCACGGTTTAGACCTGGCCAAATCAGTCTGGACCCTGTGCCTCATGGGAACAGTCTAGCCCTATCCTTTAGAAACTTCTTCTTTTTTTTTTTGTCCTCATTCGCCCTTTCCTCGCCCCGAGATTCATGATAACGCCTTGGGCTGCTCATCTCATATGTTAGCTTTGCTCTTAGGAGGAAGTTTAACTCCTTAACTGGTCTTCCTCAAGACTTAAACCAACCAAGATTTGGAGAAAGCTTAATCATAGGACTTCACAGACCTTTATCTCTACAACCCAACCCTTCATCCAAAACATAACAGAAAGGGAGTCCAAAATCTATATATTTTCTTAAGCAGATCCACAATATCCAACTTGGCAATAGCTCTCATCGATCTTGACCAGTTCAGTTCTGTTGGGGGATCTGTAGAAACCCACATTTTACATATCTCTCTCTTAGAAAGTTGTCATTTTAGTCCCTTATCCATCTGGTGCCAAAACCTCTTCCTGGATCACATGACTGGGTGTAGCTGACATGCTTTGTGAATTCCTCCCAGACAGTCACACAATACAAGGATTAGCAGAGTGATCCAAGAGATAGTTTGTTGGCCTTCTGTTCAGACCAACAGGGACACAAAAGGATCTCACCAATTGGAACCAGCACCTGGACTCAACCTGAGTGAGTCCTGAACATCCAAGTGGTGTTCCACCAGTCCGCCAGTCCTGGTCCTTTGGTTGTGGTGCTAAAGGTGCCCGGTTAGCCAAAATTCAAAACAGAGTAAGTTTTCTGGGATAAAAACTGCTCTGTGTACCAAGAGGAGAATAGGACCACCCAGCTTATCTATCCAGCCAAGTTGCATCGCCAGTTGGTCCGACTTTGGGGCTGTTTCCATTATATTCTTTTCTGCAGCAGCAAGTCCTTGCAGAGGTCCTTAGCCAAAGGGGTAACCTTGCCCCTGGAACCGTCTTTAGCTATAGCCTTCTGCTTAGTCCCACTGAAGGTTTTCGGCTGCCAAAAACAGACTATATCTGAACGTAGAAATATTTACAGCAGCTTTGGCGGAAGGCTCCCCAACGATAGTGTTTCTTCTTTAGACACCGTCTGATACCTTGCTGCTCTGAATTCTACCATCTCAGAATTTTTTTGGCAAACTGTCTCCTAGGTCCAAGGGTGAGCACTGACCGGGCCCAATCAACTTCTAGTATCCAACCCACGCTCCATCACAGTGGGCCATATTTTTTTATTTTGACCTGGTCTCGCGCAACTAGATGTCCGGACTTTGATCTTTAACGCGCAAGAGTTTACTAAAATTTGGTGTCAAATAAGTTATTAAAATGCGCTCTACTTTTCTGAATTGTTGTGGGATTTTTATTCTGTTGTGTTTTCACTTTATTGCAGTTTGTCTGCTGCATAAATAATGTACAATTTGCTTCTAAGTTAAAACAGACTGCTTTTTTGTGCCAAGTTACCCAGGGTTAATTTAGCAACTTTTTGAGGTTCATCCTGCAAGGGATAGTATCTGTTGCTTGACCAGGGCTTACACTCCAGCCAACTAAGAATCCAATTTCTCACATTGTTGTTCAGCATTGTGGGTCAAGAATTGTGTTTGTGCAATACAGTGATATGTGTTACACAAAATCCCAGCTAAATAATTTTACACAAGAGTTGATTCCAATTTTAAATTCTTCCTAGTTTTCCATTGGCTGTGTTCTCCATTTCTAACTTTAAGTGCCCTACTTTCCTTTAGGTAGCAGGGTGATTGAGCTTTGCAACTTTGATACCCTTGGCAGGGCTGAGCTTCCGAAACTTTGCAAAAGGAATGGGATGATGGCAGACAAAAGCGATACCAAACTGGATCTCCAGGTGGCTCGGCAAACCTTTGTGGAGGTGCACAGGTGGCAGTATGCCTCATGAGATTATGATGGTAATGTCAATGAGAAGAAGGGAGCACTAGCAGAGGATGAGGGGATGGAGGACCAAGTCCAGAGTCCTGAGCTACAAGGAGATCCTAATTTGACCCAGAAGATGCCCAGGAAGCCCATGATGGGGCAGGAAGCAGTGTATCTGCCAGGGGCCTGACATCAGTGGAGCTCGAAGACTGAAAGGAAGAATGTGAATTGAGATTTCAGCTAGCAAGCTAAAGATGGAATCTGTGGAGAGAATGACAATATAGAGATTGACTATGAAGGAGAGGAGAATGGCCCGTGAGCTCAGTCTCAAAGAGCATATAGAAGCCAAGCAAATGAAATCAAGCAATATTGGTAGCAGACAGTGTACCTGCAGTCTCCAATGGATAGGGATGGGTCTGATACCAAAGGATCTGGTGCCCAGTTATGTGGTGGGAGATTATGTTGATACATGGTTCTCAGATTATGAGGTGGCTTAGAGGGGACACTAGGTCCCAGAGGACTATTGGTGAGGGGTAGCTTTTGGAAGTACATGCCTAGGGTGGGGAGGGAAACACTTTGTTCACTTGAGGTAGAGAACAAACCCAAGTATGCCCCTTGAAGGCCATCCTTCTTTACACATTTGTACTGACCCCTGAGAAATACTGTCAGAGCTTCAGGGAAAGCTGCAAACTCTCGGTGCGGTCCGGAGTGGACTTTTCTAGACTACTCCATCAAAGCACTGAATGTCTGGGTGAGGCACAGCAAGGTAAATTAATTTGTTGGGCTGCACAACCTGATTCTGATGGAGTACATGCTCAATACCTGTTTCACTGAGCTCTGCCAACATCTGGTAGACAGCAACCTGCCTAACCACAGGACAGGAAGCTTGCTGACGAGGCACCAGTGGGTCATCACCAGTGTCAAAGAAGGCATCTGGGAGGGACTCCCAAAAGGGTGGTCAGGTTCTGACCAGAAGAAAGAGGTGGGAGATAAAACCAAGAATGGGTACTCTCAAGTCCCCTCAAAATAGTTATAAAGGGAAAGGGTCCCAATCACAATCTGGCCACCAGGAGAAAGGCTTTGTGAATAAGAACACTAGTTAATTTGTCCCCAAGTGCTTTGAGTGTTACCTGTATGGGCACACCAAAGGTGATCACAAGTGTCCCAAAGGGCACAACCCGCTAGTGGTGGACAGATGGCCGATTGGCTAGTGTAGTGCTTGGGGAGAAGACAACCCCAGTTAGTGTGGGGGAACAACTGAGGTTAACCTAGTTTCCCTGGGTGACTAGTAGATAATGCCTAAAGCCCACAGGCCTTCAAATAGCAAAAAAGTATACGCAGTGGGTCACCATCAATGGGCAGAGGGTGGAGGCTCTTAGGTACACATGAGCCAGTATGGCCACTGTCAGGTGTCATCTGGTGTCTTCAGAGCAGGTGAAACCTAATACATTCCACTAAGTTGTAGTAGCAGACAACCAGAATATCCAAAGAAAGTGGAGCTTGGGTCACACCTGTAAATGTTGGGGCTACCAGAGTGGCGGTATGTGACCACCAGGTCCATGGCTGTCCAAGAGGGAAGTCAAAGAGTACTAGAGCCTGGAAAAATGACCCAGACCGTTGTTTGATACCTATGAAATTGTAATAAAAAATACTCTTTAATGTCAAAATTGGATTTTACTTTACAATTTTGTAAAAGTCACTTTTTTGTTGTTTTTGTTTTGTTGTCCTCATCACGCAACGTTTTGAGAAATAGAGTGTTGTAGCAAAAGTAACCACTTAAGGAGAGCTTTTCTTGTTGGTCTGTACATTTCATGGCCCTTTCCCCCGGGCCCTTACCCGGCACTTCTTCTGCAGCTTGCCCACTCATTTCGTAGGTGGAAACTCTGTAACCGACACCCAAAACTATTCCTGCGCTTAATCATTGGACTTCAACAGGTCATCATGTCATGGTATATTACAATTTCTCTGCCCAGTACTGTTCCCAATCGTCCCAAAACTCCTATCTTTTGCTATGTGGCCCAGCTCTATCAATTAGATTTATTCTAATGACTGAATTCAGCCATTCTTCTACTGTAGGGGAAAGGGAATTGACCCACTTTATATGTATCTCACGTCTATCAGCTAAAACCAACAGACATAATAATCAAAAACTAAAACAAAACAAGAGCTTTTCAAAAAAATCAGGGATGTAATAGCAGAATTTCGTCTCGATCAGCCAACTTGGGAGATAATTCTCACAGGAGACTTTAACGCCAACCTATTGCACCCTCATGAAGACGAAGACAATATCATCACAGCCAATGAACTTTGGGCAGTAGAAATGCAGGCGATTTCATTGGCGAAAAGAATGGACAAAGTGGGTCGGCAACTGATGTGGGATCTCGAACAGCTAGGTATGCGTGTGTTAAATGGGAGAATAAAACAGGATCGACCTGCAAATTGCACCTACATTGGTCCTAGTTCAAGCTCAATTTTGGACTACACTATAGTCTCCCTTCCCCTCTTAGGGCTAACCAAGAAGTTCCAAATCATATGCTCTCCTGCTAGTGATCATTTGGCACAGCACATTGAAATTAAAATAACGCTTCCCAAACATTCAGAGGCCGTGACATTAGCAGGGGACATGACAACAATAAACTTGAAACGATTAAGGTGGACAAGTGTCACACTACCACAAATAGCCCTGGATGCAAAAAATCTAATGCAAATGCTTGCCCCAGAAAACCAACTGAACGTTGAAATATGGACCACCTTCGTGAATAAATTACCGATGGTAGGAGTCAATGCCAAAATGAGGTATAATGGCAACAACAACAGCCACCTCAGCCAGACATCAAGTGCTTTGAGAAGGAATTTAAGACAGTCCCTGAGGAGAGCACAAGGTCATAGTTCTCAATCCAAAGTATGGCAGGATGTACGTTCCCTAAAGAAGTCATATAAGAAATTAATTTGGAATGAGAAAAAAATGAGGACATCAATGTCTGGACAAAAGTATTGTATAATGCTAAAAAATCAGATTCCAGAGCATTCTGGTCGCAGGTAAACTCATTGAACAGAACCACAAATCCTATAAGTACAACCTGCGTCTCGGAAGGTTACATGGGTACAGTATCTAATCAATACATTCTCAATAAACCCCAGGACGCAGCCGTCATCAACAGTAATCCTTGCATACAAAAGTTCAAAAGCAGAGATTCAGTCTACAACTGCGTCCGATTTGATAAACATCCCGTATAAGAAGCAGGAAGGCTCACACCAAATATCTCGAGTTTATACGGAGGTAGAAACCCTGCAAATAATAAAGAAAAGCAGTCAAGATAGCACACCAGGACCGAACGGCGTCCCGCAGGCAATCTAAAAGGAAGACCCCCATTATTGGGCAAGTAACTTTAACAATGTGTTCCGGACGATCACTGTCACCAGTCGGATTCCAGAAAGCTGGAGAGGAGCGATCATCAACCCAATATACAAGGGCGGGGACCATACAAATCCAGCAAATTATCGCCTGATTGCGCTGATCGATGCGGAGGCTAAATATATTACGCGTCACTGGTGCTAAACGACCTTGCAAAATGGTCTGACGATAACAACAAAATCCCCATAAATCAATCAGGGTTCCGCCGAGGTATAGGCACCATGGCAAACGCCAAAGCATTAGCCTTATAGCTGAAAAAAGCCTACAAGAGCGTCAAACAATACATCTATGTTTTGTTGATTTCAAGGTGGCCTTTGATCGTGTCAGTCGAAAAAAATTATGGGCCAAACTAAAGCAACAGGGTCTGCCGGATACAATCCTGAACCCAATTATGGACCTTTATTCCAACAACTGGATGCAGGTTAAGGTCGACAATGGTCGAAGGCTAACACAGAAGATCACAACCAGTGATGGACTAAAACAAGGCTGCGTCTTGGCTCCCCATTTGTTTAATTTATTCATGGCCGATTTGACACCAAGGTTAGATGGGATCAATGCGCATCCTCCACGGCTAGGAACTTTGCCCCTCACGCATCTATCATACGCAGACGATGTCGTCCTTCACAGCCAAACTAAAATAGGACTACAACGTCTGATGTCCGAACTGGCATAATATACTAAACAGAATCTAATGGAAATAAACTGCAAAAAAACTAAGGGCATGATAATAACGCACCGTCGTATAAAATAGCTGAACTTCACAATCGACAATAAGAACTTGGAAGTAGTGGATAGCTACAAATACCTGGGGATATATCTGGATAGACGGTTCACCTTCTCCACGCACTTTGACGCTTTCGAAAAGAAAGGAAATGCCTTATTGTATGCATTTTGCACCTTGTCTAAGCAGCTAAAAGGCCCTCTGTTCACGCCCCTCCTTACAGTTATTAAAGCCAAACTTCTCCCAACTATAGCTTATGGTAGTGTGGTACATGGTGGAAGAAGTGCACCGCTACTAGATAATATCCAAACAAGAGTTTACAAACGTGTATTCAACTTACCAAGTGATGCTTCAGCTGCACAGGTACGCCTCGAATTTGGTTTACAGTCCCAAATATTGCACAAAAAATACGAGACAATCAAATTTTGGTATAACATCTGGCTCAATAGCGATATAGGAATCAAGGCTGCTATTTGGGAAGCTCTGCAAAGCAACCCCAAATCCCAATATGCGAAGTACTTAAACTTCTCCCTGAAAAGTACCGAGATGGCTTCAATGTGGACAAGGAGGTTACCAGTAACATCTTTTAAGCAGACCGTAAAAAAGGCAGTCAACATGCACTCGTTGATCGAAGACAAAACAACCCTTAGACGCCGTGCACACGCCTGTATTTTAATACAATCCTACAAAAGACTGGTACCAGCTGCCTATTTAGGCATTGCTTTTCCATCGCATTTAAAACTAAAGTATTTACAGCTACGCATGGGTAAACTGCCAACAAGCGCTGACCAACCGGGCTGGAAGACACCAGGCCCGAATGACTGTAATCTTTATGGTGCTCCAGTACAAGAGATCATCCACTTGATTTGTATTTCCCAGTAACGGATTGTGAACGCCGGAGTCGAGTAAAGTTCAACGAAAAAGGAATTGGCACATGTCGCTCAGCGATACTACACTCATTGGATTCAGCGGATCCACAATTAATTTGTCAAATAATCAAATACGTAATTAATTTTTTTTAAAAACTTTTTAAAAAACTTGAAAAGCCAATACAAGCCTGAACTTTTGAACTTCAAATTGCACTGGCTAATTTAGAATACGTTTTCGAAACCACTAGGATCTCAAGAACAATTGTGTTTTTAGTACTTTTATTAATGGTTGTTTTAAAATGTTGTACTCCTTTGCATAACAGTGCGCATATCAAAGTATCTTTTTTACGTATTACTATGTTGTAATGGTTTTTATTAACTACACAATAAAGAATTTATTATTATTATTAACCGAAATAATAGATTCCTTGGTCTTTTGTTAAGACTAGATACCCCGGTATCGTCTAGTTTTACCCCAAATAATACCAATTGGGCGCTTACCTGTATTTCTTGATGGAGGACATCTGAGAGGATCTTACCTACATTCTCCCAATAGGTCTGGAGGTGCGGCCACTGCCAAAACATGTGGATGTCATCTGCTCTCTCTTCTCCGCATTTAGAGCAACTCTTTACTCTCCCTTTATTAATTTTTGATAACCTCTTGGGTGTACAGTATTCTTTGTGCAGAGTAAATAAGAAGTTATTTTTCAACGACGCGGATTTGATAACATCCCCACTTCCAGCCGCAGATACTTGCCATAATGAAGATACATCCTGCGACGGCAGCGCCTCCACTCAATGGTTCACCTGCGCCTCATCCCCGGCGGTCCAGTCTACCTCTGTCTCCTCTCTCTCACTCTGCTTTTCTCTCCGTTTTTCACTCTTTTTTCACTCGTTTTTCTTGCTCTTTTTTCTCTGTTCTGCATTTTATTTGCACTTTTTTGCCTTTTTGCCTCATTCCTCTCCTATTTCATTTAGCCCTCCTTTAATTTTCCTTTCCTTTTTCCCTCTCCGTTTTTCACTAATTTTATTCCCACTTGTTTCCTCCCTCTTTCTTCTCTGTTCCGCACTTTCTTTGCACTTTTCTGTCTTTTTGCATTATTACTCCCTTATTTCCTTTAGTCCTCCTTAACTTTTTCCTGATCATTTTTACCGCCGCTGCTGCCCCCGCAGCACCTCCACCCGCACGACCAGCGCGACCAGCCCAATCCAGCGCCCCCCGCTCCCGCCTCCCCGCTGACCAGCCCTCCCTGACCCCTACTTAATTGCAGCTGCTGCACGGCCGCACCGCAGGCACGCCAAAAGCAAGCCCATCTGCACCCGTCCGTGACCCGCTTGTGACCTGCGGCAGAAACCCTAGTACTCTGCACCACCAACGCTACAACCCAGCTGCACTCCACAAACTCAACCCAGGCCGCAACAACAACTGCAAGCTAGCTTCACCAGCCGACACCCATGGACCCGTCAGCTGTCGCCACTGCCGACAAACCTACAGCACCACCAGGAACATGGACCCAGCATAACCCGATCGCAAGAACATACCCAAACCAAGGACCATGCAATGCATCCTCCTCAACATCGGATCTCTCCATAAACATGCCACCGAAATCTAGGACCTCCTCGACAGCACCAACCGGACGTAGCGTTCCACCACCTCAGGACAGGAAATCGCCATCGCTGTTCCCCAAGGATTCAAGATCTCCAGGAAGTACCGCAACACCCGCCCGGGAGAAGGAATTGCCATCCTCTACAATTCCACCATCCGCCTGAGCACCCTCCCCGACGAGCCCACAGATATGATGAAACAACTACACTTCAAGATACTGACCTGCCCTACCACCAGCCTCAGAGGAACCCTCATCTACTGACCCCTTGGTCCCCACGTACCATTCACCAACTCCATCATGGACATCATCTCCCCGCATGCCATCGCACCCACCAACTACACCCCACTGGGATACCTCAATTTCCACCTCGACAACCAACTGGACCCCAATACCACATCCCTCCTGGACAACCTCCACAACATACGACTCTTCCAAATCATGACCAAACCCACGCACTCAGCAGGATACACCCTCAACCCCCTCTTCACAACAGGAAACTCCATCACCTTCAGCCACACCTCTGATCTTCCATGGACTGACCACTGATGCGTCCACTTCACCTTCAGAACACCCACCACCCGCAGACAACAGCACCTGCTCCCACAAAGAAAATGGACCAGAATCATTGATGACCAGATCACCTCCTCTCTCAGCAACTCCACCCCAACCATCGCGGAAAACGACGACCCCAAAACCACAGCCGGAACCCTGCAGAGGTGGATCTCTGCCTGCGCCAACACCGTAGCCCCCCTCAAGAAAAAGAACAACACCCACGCCAAGAAAGCCAGATGGTTTACAACCGAACTTCGAGAGTCCAGACGCACTTGCCGCCGCCCTTAAAAGGCCTGCAGGTACCCCAAATCCACAGAACACACAACAACTTCAGAGCTGCTACGAACGCTCACCACCAACTCATCAGAAAAACAAGAGAAAAAGTGATTGAAGACAGAATCTCCACACGCACACAACAGCAAAGAACTCTTCAATATCATCAAGGAGTACGCCCAACCCACCAGTGAGTCGACTGACATCCCTCACTCACAAGGCCTCTGCGACAAACTCAGCACCTTCTTTCACCACAAAATTAAGAGCATCTACGACAACTTCGACAAAGCCCTCACCCCCAAAAACACAGTGAAGACGATGAAGTCAACCCACTCCGGGGCCCCCATGGACCCCTGCCGCCACCACATCTTCAACAGAGCCACCAACACCATAGCACCCATGCTCTGCCACACAATCAACCGCTCCCGGGCCACAGCCTCATTCCCCGATGACTGGAAACACTCGAAATCAACCCCCTCCTGAAGAAACCCACTGCAAACCTCACGGACTTCAAAAACTACAGGCCCATCTCCCTGCTCCAGTTCCCTGCAAAAGTCATTGAGAAAGCCATCAACAGCCAACTCGCCACATTCATTGAAGAGCACAACATCCTCGACTCATCCCAATCTGGCTTCAGAAAAAACCACAGCACGGAAACCACCCTCCTCACCGCAACATCCACACCCTATTAGACAAAGGAGAAACAGTAGCCCTCATCCTCCTCAAACTTTCAGCAGCGTTCGACACAGTCTCCCACTGCACCCTAATACGCAAACTCCACGATGCAGGAATCCAGGACAAAGCCCTCAACTGGATCTGTCCTCCTTCCTCTCTGGCAGAATGCAGCGGGTCAGAGTCCCCCCTTTCCTCTAGGATCCTACACCAACCACCCGCGGAGTCCCTCAGGGGTCCTCCTTCAGCCCTACGCTTTTTAACGTCTACATGCCTCCACTCACCCCCATTGTCAGAACCTACGGACTCAACATTGTGTCATACGCAGATGACACCCAACTCATCCTCTCCCTATCAAACGAACCCAACACCGCCAGATACAACTTTCGAGAAAACAGCTGCCTACAACTAAACACCAACAAGACGGAAGTACTCATCATGGGCCCAAACCCCGACACCTGGAACGACACCTGGTGACCCCCCGCCCTTGGAAACCTGCCCACCCACACGGACAACACACGCAAACTTGGAATCATCCTGGACTCTGGGCTCAAAATGGACCACCAGATCAACTCTGTCTCGTCCTCCTACATCCACACCCTGCGCCTCCATTGTAAGATCTTTAAATCGATCCCCCTCGAACACAGTAGACTCTCACTCACACCCTGGTCACCAGCAGACTCGAGTACTGCAATGCACTCTACATCGGAATAAACAAAACCTCACACGCAAGCTGCAGAACATCCAGAACACGCTGCAAGACTGGTCCTCAACCTGCCAAGACACTGCCATATCTCCCAGCACCTGTGCACACTCCACGCACACAAGGTCCTCCATGACACTGGACTAGCATATTTCAACAGCTGACTCAAATTCCACGCACCCCAGATGACCCTACAATCAGCCCAGCTCTCCTACGCCGTGTTACCTCGCACCAGATTACCAGTTTGGGAGGCCGCTCCTTCTCCTTCCTCTCGGCCAAATGCTGGAACGCCCTACCGTTCCACCTCAGGCAGACAACATTGATTCCCATCTTCGCAAGTAACCTCAAAATCTGGCTCTTTGACTGACCCCCTCCTTGATGGACTAGAACCTGCACCCCCCACCCTCAGCGCCTTGAGACCCTTACAGGTGAGTAGTCACGCTTAACAAACGCCTGATTGATTGGTTGATTAATTGGAGTGGGAGTGGGACAGGAACCTAACTCTGGAGGCTACCATTCAGGAGACCAGAGTTGGTAGTCTTTACCAAAAAACATGATCTCTGTTTTGTCAGTGTTTAACTGTAAGCAGTTTGTTGTCAGGTTGTACACAGGCCCCAGTCACAGTGAAAGCTGGAATCACTTGTTACTCATTTCAAGAGCTTTTGGTAAGGAAAAGGGGTGGTACTATGATAAGAACACCCCAATCTCTGTTCCCATAACTAGAACAGGTTTTTGGTGCTATATTTAAAAAGCAGATCTAAATGCAACACCGTTGGAGAATGTGCCTACTTTCTTGATTTGGCAAATCGATTGCAGACCTACGTGAATTGTACTGCTTGTTTAAAGTATTGGTAACATGAGGTCACCCATTCAACTGACGCTATTTGTAGGGAGAGCTAAAAAGATGAGTAAGGAAGGAAGGCAGCTTGTCCTTCATACTTAATAAGCCATGGAAGATCATGTTACCTTATATCTCAAGGAGCCACCTTTAATGGAAACATTGCTGTATAAATAATGAAAGTGAAATCTGAATATTCGTCAAGCTGTATGATTTTGTTTTTAATAATTTATCAGCATATTGTGTATACACATGGACATGGAAACTGTACCCACAATATCCTTTTCACGTATGTCCTGGATGCATCTGAATTTAGTATTAGATCGGATGCTGAGCTTTCATATTGGAGCTGGGGAAAGGATATCTAGTTGAAATAGGGTGTGGTGCAAATGGATGCTTTTCGGACAGTTCTTGGAGCACTCCCCTGAAAACTGTGCTAGGAGTGCAAATATTAATCTGTTTAAAAAGTGCTCATTATCCATATACTTGGCGATTAGAACGATTTTATAGAGCAACTTCAACACGGGAACACATTATGCCTTTACCAAAAAGTTATCAATATGAAATTGTATTAAACAAGAAAACACTGGTCATGGTCAATAAAAGTTGGAGTCATGTGAAGTTAACTGAAACTACATCATCACCATTTAAAAATGACAATTAACAAAACACGAATGAAGAAGTAGGAATCTCACGGAACAAGGGAACCTAGATGTGTAACATAGTGAAAAATCCTTGATGTTGCCTTTATTGATGAATGGACAAACAATTGTTATAATTATGTACACATGTACTGACGCACCTTGGCGCTAGGAACTCAAATAATATTAATACAATGAGAAAAGAAGTAAACAAGACTGACCCACCAAGCTGGGAAGGAACGAGGGATTACAAATGCACAAATGAATGGGTTTTTACTGCACCTTTCAGCGAATTAGAAGTTGGGAATACCACACGGACTTAGTTTCACATCTTATGCCCCAGCAACCAGAATGCACTGCCAAATTGCATACATTTGACTCGGGGCTTTTCCAAGAGGATGGAGGCAGCAGGACATTGAGATAAAGGTCCCCAGGGGACTCCCCAACCTAGATAAAAATGCAGGGCCAGCATTATAGAACGCTGTGGGTGTCAAGCAGAGTGTTTTCTGTTAAATCTATTGTCTTTGCCAGTAGCCACTGCAGGATTTGTCGCCTCTGCAAGATGCGAAAGGGGCGGTTCCTTCGCCAAGGCGGAGGAATGTCAGTCCACTCCTCTGAGAGCAGAAAACAAATAAAATAAAACAATAATATCCTTGTTATTATTGTTTTATTTTTCTTTGCTAAAGGGCTGGGTTAGGGCGTGGCAGGGCTAGGGTTGGAGCCTGGGAGGGATGGGGAAAGCACACTCTCAAAGTGTGCATGACTGCTTGGCCAGCTGTCTTGGCCTGCCCAAAGCGACATGCACACTTAGCATGTTCGCCACCAGGCTGCATTACGCAGCCTGGTGGGGAATATGCCCAGGTCCCCAGTGCCCATCTGAGCGCCGAACCACGACGCTCAGACTAAACACAACACTGCATTTCAACGTTGTGATTGGTTTTGGGAAACCAATAACAACGAGGCATTGCAGCGTTGTGATTGGCTTAGGAGAGCAGGTTGCTCCCTGGTTCCAGACTTGCCAGGAAGAGAAGGATCACGGAGAGGGACGGTGGCTGCGGAAAGGTCAGAGGATTTGTTTTTTGCTTTTGTTTTTTATCACACACCCCAAACTCCACCCCATCCCCCCACCAGCCCTGCCACCCCCGTTCCCTGCCAACCGCAAACTGAGATGCGATTGAACTTCTTGTGACCGGGATGTCTAGACATAGAACATAGCTGTTGTATCGATGGGATTTTACGCAGATACCTGTCACATGTACTTACCTTTTCTTAGGCAGGACTGGACAGGTTATTCTCCGCATCTCTAGCTGAGCAATGCCGGTGGACCAGGCTTTCTAGATTTGTAGTAGAAAGACATCATTTGCTCACGCAGGATGCACAATTCTTACTTTCAGCTACGAGGAACAAGGAGGCATCCAGATGCAAAAGCTGACTATCAGCTGGTAAATTCTCAGAGCTCGCTTCTATTGCCAACATGCCGTCATTTAAACATCTCATTACATTTTAGCAATGTTAATAAGATTTAGGCAATCACATCTGATATGGAGATTAAGCCAATGGATCAATGCAGTCTGTGGAGACAGAGAAGTCCAGTTGAACCTTAGAATTACCCTGAAAATGGGAGGCAAACTGTCTGTTCTAAAATGCTTTCTGCACCAAATCATTCAGGCCATCACCCAAACGCTTACTGCCTCCATCTATTCTGAGTCTTTGTTAAAGCACCTTGGTTCATAAGTGTCCAAATTCCTTTTTCACTGTAGAACAGTCTTAGTCTAATCTATGTTGTTTTTTTAAAAAGTCAGGAATTAAAACAGGGGTGGGCAAGGTTGCATGCAAAGTTGCACAACCATAAAGGCCGCCAAAGTTTAAAAAAAAAAGAAAACTGAGGCTGTAAATGAGCTATTCGCAGCACCAGAAAATGGCTGCAGTTTATATGCATTTTTGGGTCGAGCTAGACAGCGCGGCTGTTGCTTCGAGATCTGCTGTAATCAGTTTTTGTGCATCAAGTCCATCCCCTTTTTTGCCATTGCTTTTCATTTGTCTGTGTCAGTGTCCTTTAAAAATCTTTGCTTGCTAGAGATCAGTCCAGCCCCTTTGTCCCTCCTTTCTCTCTTCTGTTCCTCCCACAGAGCAGGGGCTTCGTACTGTCTCATTCCTCTATGGTTCTTTATCTGTTCTCTAGGGGGCTCTTTCCTTTCTTGGTTTCCTGGTCTTTTGTTTTTGCTCAGCTTTAGCACCCTAGCTTATTACATTCAAATATATATCATTCTTCCTTCCACCCCTTTTAACACCACAGTTGTGTTACTGCTGCCGCCCCTGACCTGCCTCCCGCTGGATTGTTTGTTAATAATTGTAGACATTATCTCTCATGGCTGCTACCATTTCACGAGCGTTGTGCTGGTTTCATTTTTATTGTGTATTTCCTGTCTCCTCGGTCCACTTTCTCTTCTCTCCCTCCCTCGCTCAATCAGTCAGCAGGCTCCAGCCAGGGTTGTGCTGCAGGCTGCCTCATAGCAAAGGAACACTGCTGTCTATGCCTGCCCTGCCCCTCTCAGTTGCCACAGCCGTGGACTCACTCCGGTTTTTGTTCATCGAGGTTCACACACAATGCGGGATGCGAAAACCAGAACCAGGAGTAGCTGTGTTGATATGTTGTTGCCGATAAGTATCTCAGCTTGAGGATCGACTTCTTTAATACAGCACCCGCTTTACTATAACATGGGTGCACACAATTAACAATGACACCTGTGTTTTGCAGCCATCATCCCCATCCAGACCCCGGGTGCCGCACTTAATATTTCAGCACATCAGCTACTTTTCTTTGAGAAACCCCATCACCTTCACTCAGTGAGCTGCACACGTAAGAAGAGTAAAGGTAAATGTACTTGAGTGTGTTTACATTACATTATACATTCGCTGAAACCAGTGCAGATGTCTACAACTAATGAATATCAATATCTGAATTTGCTAATCCCTTGATAGCAAAATGAAAAACTAACTGCCCAGCTCTTCAAAAAGCAATAACAATTAAAACACAGGGTGCTCGGGCTGTGCCTCCCCTAAGGAATCTGTCGCTCATTTTCTCTTCGTCTGCCCAGTGTACGGTCAGGCAAGGAGAAAATGGCTGAAACCCGTCTTCTCCAATTTGAGATGTAAAAACTATAGGGAGGCACTGCGTATCCTAACATCTGAGACTTCGATCCACAGTGTGATCTGTGGGATAGCTAAGTACCTGGGCTGTGTCTGGTTGATAGGAGGGAAGCTTTTTAGGGTGACCCAAGTTGAGGCAATGGAATCGTAGATTGTCACCTTTCATCGATTTGTACTCTGTTTTTTATGACGAACCATTTTTAAATTTATGTCTAGCTTTTTATATGATCGACTCTATATATTATATATTAAGGATTGACTACGCTATATATTTTTATATATTGTGTGAATGTTATAACGAAGGGCTGTCACTCTTCCCCTTCTTCTTTTTAAACTGTTTTTATACTTTTATGATATTGTATATCGAATAAAGTTATATACAATACAATACAATTTAAAAAATGTACTAAAGACAACTTTGTCTGAGTAAGCAGAAAGCGATGATAAACACTTAAAAGTCTTGTTTTGTTCCAAACAACTGTGCATTAGCCAGGCATTATGGGGTTTTGGCTGTGCACTGGCTAATGTAGCAAATCTGCCTGTATGCCGAATTAAACTATTTGACCAAAAATTCTTATTGGCAGTATATCTGAAACACAGGGAAAGAAAGTCATTTGACCAGTACCACACAGTTGGTTAAGTTGAGAAGCTCAAATTACAAGTCTGGAGTCCTGGTTTTGCAGACATCAAAACAACTGACAAACCAACCTGCTCCTTTGGTGTTTGGAGCTACAGCCACAGTGGAGTCTATGTGATATCTCACATGCGTGCAACAAGTCTATTTGCAAATTGGCAGTGGTAAAGAATTGTGGTGTTAATCTGAGTAGCAAATGCGACAACCAATCATCGTAAAATAAACACAACTTTAACTTGCACAATGTAGGCATCTTATTCAACAGAAGTGAGGCTTGTGGAACAATGTTGGGGCTGTTAAATTTCTACCTACATAGTCATTAATTGCAACTGACATCAAATTAGATTAGATTGAAAATGTCTGAATAGTATGTTATGGACTAGTAAGGTTTCCAAATACTGCATCTTATACGTACTTGAATGCAAATCATGGCCATTGAAACCTAAATTGAATGCCCATAAATTCCCTTGTGAATTGTGGAAACTGTCTCACATTTAGTGGCACTGATAAAGTCTTTAAAGAAGAAACATTTGTAATCTGATTGCATGTGAAATCTGAACAATGTACCACTGTTCCATGAGTCCATACGCCCCATCAGTGTTTAGGTTGAGTCTGGGCAGCGCATGCGCTGCTCTGCGAGGCATGCTATATTCAGGTAGGGACTTGGAGTTCCACATACTCTTTGCCCGTATTTATTATTGCCTTGTGTCATTGTTCACTGTAAACTGTGGCTGTTCATTAATCAATAGGCTCAGTAGTTCCTTGTTAGTACCGCCTTGTCTCCTTTTGTAACCTCACATGGCGGCACCCCCTGTTACATGTGTTCTTACTCAGTAGGATTTAATTACAGCCTACGAAGACTATTTTCTCAAATAGCTTTGTCCTGCCTGCAATACACGCTCTCTCCTAATGCTTTTTAAAAAGAAATCATAGCACGGACCCTGGCATTTGCAATGCAATATGTTTTGCGTTTGCGAGAGTTTAAGCTTTTGCCATTGTAAATGACAATACCTTTTATTTCTCTGTTTTAAAAACAACACATAAATAAAAGGCATTGTCATTTACAATGCCAATAGCTCAAACTCTTGTAAATGGGAGACATATTACATTGCAAATGCTTATTTTCTATTTGGCACAATTAATACTTTCCTCACTGGAAAGTGCCCATGGCATTTTCAACAGCAGGGTAATACAGGGACACAACTGAGCGGCGACTATTGTGTTTTCTGGCAACCATTGATGACAATGGGGAAACGCACTGAGTTCCGCGTTTGTGGGAAATGTACTGACACATAATGCCCCAGACTTTTTTCCACATAGTTTAATTATGCGGTGGATACTACTGTATTCATGATATTTGCATACGCTTTCTGAACACCCTCGTCTATTGTAATGCAAGGCTGTGACCTCTCATTGGTCATCCTTTTGCCAACAGAGGTGCTCAGTTGTCCTCTAATGGGAGGGATGTGCTGGAGGCTGGTCGTCACAGTGCAGTCCCAGAATTTACATTGATGTTCTCTCCAGTCATCTCTGAACCTGAGATAATAGGTGCTATTGTTAATAGCTGAAGGTGTCACTGAACCTCTGAGTATGAATACCAATGGAAGACATTAATGTAAGCGAATGTTCAGACTAAACTTTTTTTTGTTAGTAAGTGTCGGGAGCCAAATGTACGTCTCTTGTTATGAGAATGATTGCCAATCAGTGTGTGCAACTGAGTGAGAATGAGTGCGGGGATGCAAGAGTGAGCAAGATGAGTGACTTTGAAAGAATGAGACTGAATGAGTCAAAGTGAGTGAGAGTATGAGTGAATGTAAGTAAGCATGAGTGAGAAAGCATGTGTGAGTCAGGGTGAGAGTGAGTGTAATTGATAATGAGTGGGTGATTGCAAGGGAATGAAAATGAGTGTGTGTGTGAGTAAGTAAGTGTGTAAGAATGAGTGAGATTGAGGGAATGTAAGTGAGAATGAACGGGATGTATTAACTGTAGGTAATTCTTGGCTTCTAGAGGTATCTAAGGTAAAATGCTAGCAGTGGCATACTAGAGGCAATTTCTGGCATGACAGATTCCTGTGACAAAATACTGGTACTGACATACTACTTGCAATACTTGGCATATAGGGAGTACATGGCAAAAGGCTGGGCCTGGCACACTGGAGGTAATTCGTAGCATGTACGCCGATAGAAAAACGATGGTGCAGGCCCTTCTGTACTTCAATGTATTCAATGTATGTCAAGTCCCGTGCACCTTTTTTGGTAAAAAGGGAAAACTGTGCTATACGGGGTGGATGACTTATTGAGACAACAGAACTACATAAATGAAAGTAGCCAAACTTGTCTCTGTCTAAAAGGATCTACTCAAACTGAAGACAAAATAACGCTTACAGATGCCGAACATTACATACAAATACAATGAAAAACGAAATGTTTTAAAGCATTCATTCAATTTAACCCAAAAGCACATGATAACTAGATACATTTTTTCGCTGATACGCTCCAACAATTTCCGATATAGCAAATGATTTATAACACACCAGATGCCGCCTGTGTGGTCAGCAAAAAGAGTCTCTTTTTTATTTTATGTGCATATAAATCCTTAGATACCGAAAGAAGATGTAACTTACGATTTGTGCATGTAAATACTTGGCTACCGAAAGATGATGTGACTTAAGACCAAAGTTCCGATCTTTAAACATATGGATGTGTTGTCACTGGTCAGGACCCATCTGTTAGGCCCACACCGTCAAATGATGAGCACCTTTTCAAACTTTATTTTAAGTTCCTGAAATAAAATTAAATTCGCCCTTGTAAGAGAGATGTAAGTTGCCCTGACTCCTGGGGTCATATTTATGACACTGTTTACGTCGCTCTTGCACCAAGCAAC
The DNA here is from genome assembly GCF_964261635.1 of Lissotriton helveticus. Classification (NCBI taxonomy): domain Eukaryota; kingdom Metazoa; phylum Chordata; class Amphibia; order Caudata; family Salamandridae; genus Lissotriton; species Lissotriton helveticus. The sequence continues at coordinate 522,119,057 of NC_136061.1, forward strand.
GTGGTGCAAGAGCGATGCAAACCTCTCAGTCATATTTTCAAAGCAACTTTGTTTGACTCCGAAAATATTGAGTAACACATCGCAGCGTAAATCATTGTGTTGCGTTAAAACTACCCTCTAACACACAAAGCCCATGGTTTATGATGCATTCCCAGAATTACAAGACCTTGTACACCTGAGAATGCATAAAAAAGATATGCCTGCCCAGGAGAGGCATAACAAGGAGAAATATGTTTCTGCAGCACACATAGATAGAGGAAAAAGCCTCTCAGGATTGTTTTTGTGCAGGCAGATGCACCTTCCTGAACAAAAATAATCCTGCAACAACATAGGTATCCTTGCACCATGGTGCAAGGGGGCCTGAATTGACGCTAGGCTGCAAAAAGAGCACCAAAGCAAGGAAAAAGGACAGGAATGTGCCGTATTGGATACATATGGTGCATTCCTGCCCTTTCTCTGTGTCGCAAGGCAGCACAGCTAGGTGACTTGCTGCTCTGCCTTATGCCACTAAACTTGTAAATATGGCCCCTGGTGTTTAACAACACAAGTAACTCAGAATGTTATTGGTATTAGGACCGCATGTGTTTAATATATTTAATAGTTGTTATGTTTATTTATTGCGGTTAATTTAATTTACTTGTTCGGAAGAGCTGTTAGTCTGCAGGTAAATACATAAAACATTGCCAAGCTTTCAGTGTCAACTCAGTTTGATGACATCTGGCCATGATATAGACAGGTTACTGTATTTCCCTGATGTCAGCCTCAAGCAGGGTCTTCGTATGTGGAATATCTTTGAAGTAGCCCTCGTAATCTCCTATCCATTGCTGCATTCATTTTTTTATTTTTAGAAGGTGGGTTGTAGGGAGTGGTAGGTAAGCACGAGCACCAGCATAAAAGCCCCCAACACTGTACTAGGTCCTAAATAGGGTATGTCTAAATTAGTCCCTTGCTCAACCCTTGGTAGCTGACAATGAGCAACAAGGCATGTAAAGCATTTAAAACACCAATACAGTGAATAAGTAAGACACAACACACAATAAAATCCCACACCAATTTATAAAAATAGAGAATATTTCTAACGTTATGTGGTACCAAAACCATCAAAATCCAATGTAGGGAACTGGAGATATGCATTTTTAAAGAATAAAGACTTTCTAGTGCTTGGAAACCAATAGCTCCACTTCTGGGAATCTGGTTGTTCTTGACTTGCACTAAGTTAAATATTGAGGCTGAACGTGATGGAGCCCTACTCGGATACTCCACGAAGGAGGCCTCAGTCAAACTTTTACCTTCACACTTAGAAACCTTTCTGGAGCTTTTTCTGCTGGGGGGCCCTCAATGCTCTCCATCAGTCTGGATTCGGTGAAGGTTTGCTGGCTTGACTTTCTGCGATGTCCCGGTCAAACCCTGGAAGTCGGACCTCAAGAACTGTTCAGCGGGACCAACCTGGAATCTTGACCAGGTTGCGTTTGAAGATGTCCTGCTTGCCACTTGCTGTCAAGTTGGTCCTCCTATGGAGCTTTTTCTAAAATGTTTCTGAGACTTTCCCAAACTTCTAGAGGTCCTTCCATCCTGTTGGGTTCCAAGTGTCCAAAACACAAGTTCAAGGGTCTGGAAGCTCCTAGGTGTTCCTTGACAGTACTGGACTTCAGTTCCCACAATGCACTTGTTGAAACAGTTACAACTCCGCTGGACACAGTCCAGAAGTGTGAATCTGGCCGGAGAAGGGTAAATTAGGCTCTGTTAACCTGTAGCTGTAGAGAGTCTACATATTACTCCTACTTGAAGCAAGGCGCAGTCCTCAGAGCTGTAGCGCCTGATAATACAGCAGGTGTAGTCTTTACCAGGCAGGCCCTTGGGTATAGATTAGGATTCCAGCAGGACAATGATCCTTCTTCTTGTAGTTTCAGGTAGCACAATCGAGAGGCTCTGCATCTCTCACATATTTATCCTGTGCTCTCTGGTGACAAGCATGGTATCATCCATGTCCAATGAGGAGCAGGGCAAAACCCCAAAGCTTGACAAATTCCTCCAAATTGTGGCATAGGCTTGTTTCCGAAAGCACTATTCTCTAAAAATCCATCATGGCTGAACTTTCATCAGAGCAGCAAGAGCTAATCTACCCACCTCAGAGTATGGTTTATTTCCATAAACTTCCCCCACTCATATCTGTGAATTTCTTCCGTTAGCCTGCCATCTGGCAAGGAGAGGGGGTGGTCTTGGCTCACAGGCTTGCTTGACCTGTTCTTCCTGTAAAGCTGAAACTTTATGGCCCAACCTCCTGCTCTGGTATTCCTATGCCTCACGGAGCACCCGTCATCCTAAAAAAGTAAGCCTTTATTGCATAATTAATTAAAACCTATGCAACCGAAGACAATGCCATCAAGTCACTGTATACACATTTCATAAGTTCTTTAAAATACAGCGCAAAACATTAAAAATGTACAACTCATTGTGTCATTAAAAGCCTCTATTACACATTGCCAATGCAATGATACTAAGTGTAAAGTCCATACTTGTGTAAAGGACAAGGGGTTAGCATGGTTACTCTGAAGGAGGACAGGAGCATAATTGTATGAAAAATATGTACAAACAAGTGAGCTCCTGCTAGGCTTCACCCATCATGATGGACTGGAATATGCCTATTCGTCAGTAGGCTCATATTCTGTGGTGTCAATGAGGGGGAAGGGTTGATGGAGCGGGCCCTGTGGTAGCCAAATTATATGTCAGCCTGTAGCGTTCACGTGCTTGCGCTCTAACTTTCTGGAAAAACTGTCCATATATCTGACCAAGGCGCAGTTCAGTTTGGTATTCAAGGGATCGAAACAGGACCACTCCTCTGCAGGATCTTATGCCTTTAGCTATCCAACCCCTCAGTAGCAGAATCCTTCTAATCTCTAGAAGGGTGGGGCACAGGCACATTACATGTGTTTTGTCCTCTTTATGTCGGTTACAGAGTTGACACGTTTCCATATTGGGAGATGACCAGTGATGAGGATAACCCCCATTCTCAGCTTCATGAACTGTAACTTAGTCCTTTCACTGTAGGAGTTGTTTAGATAGCACTGAGGTGTCAGTTGTTTATAAGTGCATAAGGTCATCCAGTCATGAGTCCATGCAGAGAGATTGGCCCTGTCTTCAATTGAAGAGAGCCTTTTCATGCTGATTCTTGCTAACCTTTTGAATTCCTCTTGGCTAAAGTGTAGGTCCCAAGAGGGTTCCAAGCCAAGTGTGCTGAGGGCTTGCGTCAGATAGTGGTTTCCCACCGACCCGTGGTTTATGTCCAAATGAATCCATAAGTGGTGAGCCAAGGTGCCATCTTTGGAGACCCTAAGCTTGTGGCACTTAATAACGAAGGCTGCGATGCGAGCCAGCACCTGTCTGCAGATTCCAAATTACAGTCTTATTTGCGCTGGAAATGTGTGGGTTGGGAGCTAAAAAACCATTCTATAAATTTTTGTGAGTATTTTGTCTAGTGTCCCACATTCCCACCCTTTCAGAACCTCACACCCGTATGATAAGGTTGGAAGAACCAGTGCAAAGGTGGGGCCGTTGAATTTTTTGTATGCAGACTTGAAAGCGAACGACAGTGCATTGCCTTTCTTTTTTAATTCTGTCAACAGGCTTGCATATCTGCCGTTATTGAAAAGGACACCTAAATACTTGTGGCAGTTGGTGGCATGTATTTTCTCCTTGTTCAAGGGGAACAACCTGCAAGGATCTTGGTTTTCTTTTTGTTTATCAGCAGGCCGTTCCTATCGGAGTATGTGGTGGTTGCGTCCAGAAGGCATTGCAAGCCAATCTTAGAATTACTGGTAAGGACCAGATCATTTGCGTAGAGTAGGGTTGAGAGGCGGGGCCACCCAATTTGGGTGGGTGCGAGTTTACTAAATTAAGGACCGGTGACAGGTCGGACAGAAACATGTTACATAACATGCTCAAAGCCTTGCATGGTGGTTATATGCCGGAGCAGGTGCGATCCATCCCCGATTTGAATTCTGACCCATGTGTTCTGGTGCATGAGTTGCAAGGCACTGAGCACAGTAGCGATCGGCAGTAGGTGTTTCTGTAGGGCGGTGACGTGGGCAGGGGGAGGGGCACGGTGGGGGGTAGTAATGTATGGATTACGGAGTTTTACAGGTAAGTACACATTTAAAGAAATAAAACAAATTTCGTTGCGTGCACTGCATTACATTTGGTGATGCAGTGCGCGCAACGAAATTCGTTTTATTTATTTAAGTGTTTACTTACCTGTAAAACTCTGTAATGCATACATTACTACCCCCCACCCTGCCCCTCCCCCTGCCCACGTCACCGCTCTACAGAAACACCTACTGCCGACCGCTACTGCCTGAGCAAGGTGTCAGGAATGTTGAGGAGGATGAGTTTCTACCAGACCTTCCCACTGTCAACCCTGTTGAATGTAGATTTATTGTCTATAAACCACAAGTATACTGGAACGATGTTGGATTCGTCCTGGTCGATCAGAAAAGAGAGTGCAATGAGATTGACTGTTGTCCCAGTGTGTCTTATGAATCCAGTTCGGTTCGGTGGTATGTTTTTTTTGTCTTGGCCCATGATCATAAAGAATCCAGCAGCACACCTGCAAAATACATCACTTCATTATCAATTAGGGCAATCATGCAGTAATACCCAGGACATTTGTTGTCACCTCCTTTTAAATGGAGCTCCCTCCATCCAATAGCCTCTGCTTAGCCAGGCCACTTATCACCTAATGAAGGCAGCTTGGCTAATCCCCTCAGGGCTGACCAATCAGGGAAGAGTGCTAGCGGCTGGATTTTTGCTTACAGAAAAGAAAGTCTTATAACTTATTTTCTGTATGATGCATTATAAATTCAACAATGCCAAGTTGCTGGACTTATCAATACCATTCTGTTCAGTCTATGAATTATATTTTACAGTTTCCTAGCAATAGTTATGCAGGCATAACATATTGCCATGTTAGCCTATGAGGCCATCTATCTTCAATGGGGAAAATGAAAATGAAATGTGTAATTTCTTCCTCACCAGGGTTTCTAAAACCTCTTTTATAAAGCCCCTGCTCATAATTACAGGACCCCCACCCTTATAACACCCAGGCGAGACCTGGTGGGGGGTTCCTAATATGCAAAAACAATTTTGGTTATTACTTCACAGTGCCCAAACCAACAACGTCAAATTTGCACTGCATTTTACTTTTAAAAGCAATGCTACAACACAGGGCTGAATTTTAAAATGACCTTAGGTTCTCAGCAGTGTACACATACAAGTGCAACAAAGGCTCCTGGCCTCTGAACTGACATGCCCTAATATATCCTAGGGACTTATAGATGTTTTTGATCCCCTTGTCCTATTATCTACTACGGACATATGGGGTAGGTAATGCCAATTATAAGTGTACCTCAGTGTATGTGTTTGTGTTTTACAAAGCACTGGCCCTGGGCCTGACCAGCAGAGCCCAGGACACTGTGAGAGTCAGCTACAACTACTTCCAGTCAGCAAAAAATGTGGGGGTGAACAGTCCAAAAAGGGTGACTTTCTAACATTCATTTACAGCCTCCAGGTACTTCTGGGTTTCTTCTGTTGGTGGATTATTTGTTTATCGGGCTTAGGTCTAATACACCACCTACACTTAAAGGTTTTAATTTCAACAGTTAGGTTTGCTTTTTTGGTGGGGCTCCTGTTCTTCTGCCTAGTTGCATGCATCCTTACGGAACTGTGAAAAAGTAATACAAGCATTCCATAACATATCCAGCATATAGTGTATCCCGATATATCTCACAATTTATGATTAACTTCTATTAAGGAAGTGCCCTGCTTCTGCACCTCTGCACTGTAATCACAGAGGGTCCTCACCTTTGTATGTTTAATCAGTCGCTTTTGAGGCCCTTTGTAAAATAGTGTCTCTATATTGGAAATGTGGTATTCGTGCCACAAATGAACATTGTAGAGCCCCTTAGGATGATGGGTTTACCCGGACGCTGTGCTCTTTCAAATACATAAAATGTTGACTATTCAAGACAGTGAATGGTCTAGGACCATTTGTCCATTAATTCAACCATGTTGGTGTTTCAGGGACGCCCACTTCCCATAAATTGTTACACATGGCCCTCCTTCAAAGTCTACGGCTCTCTATTCAAAGACTCACACTCTCCTTGTGAGGTCAGTGATCCAGCAGTAATTTAACAATAATTTCTCAATGCACAACCTCATTTACCTCTATTTTACTGCTAAAAAGGTGCCACCATGTATCATCTTCAGGAGACTTTACATAAACATGAAAAATCTAAAATGCAATAACTATTTAAGCCAATAAAGAGAGTTGGTGATTATTTTAAAGGGTTTTTATTTCTAGTCAAAAGTTACGTTTCTCTAACCCTTTATTCATTAGTCAAATATCAATCAGGTTGCAGAATTTGGAAAACAGGAAAAATTAGAATTAATACTGAACATATTATAGGTTGCATACAAAGCATTCCATAAAGGAAGGGAATGAGGGATCACATGTCAATCAGAATTCTTTAAAGAGTTCGGGAAAATATAATTCAAGAGTGAGTTTTGCAAGGCTAATCAATAATTATTAATTGGCAAAAATCTCCCTTAAAGAGAAATAAATGTAGAAGACAAATACATCTTTTCAAAACTAGTTAAATAGTCAAAGCATAAACTTAGAGTTTGAGCATCTAAATCTAAACATTTCTATCAGCTGTACTCTCTGCCCTGGCTGTTCAATCTGCCTCTCTGTGCTTCATAGAGGGAGACAGCCCACCCTTCACAAGACCACAGAGGAATGTGATCTGCCTTGCCGAAAATATGACATACAAGGCTAGCCTATGCCCCCCTCCTCCCTCTATCTCTCCTCGGATGCATTCGCCTCCCAGACTGCACCCGCGATGTTCACATACCTAATCCATATGATGTCTGATCTCATCTGCTTCTTTGCCTCTCCTCCCTCTCAGACTAAGGCCCCAAGGCTGACAGGCTCTAAGGCTATCGGGTCATTTTGTATACTCTAATTATTGGCTGATTATACTAATAATGTTGCAGTTTTCAGTAGAAACTTGCACTGTGATTGGTTAGCATACATGACATGAGGGTCTCACCATCCAGTTCTCATTTGCAAATCCAACCAATACCAGTTTTAACAAAGGAAGCGTTAATGCATGAAACAGTCTTCTGTTTCACCATCAATAATTATACAAATATGCAACATTAAGGCAGAAAAATGTATCAGTCCATTTCCTTCTTCCTTTCACATCGCACGCAGGAATGATTCTTTCCACAAACACTGGTACATTGGCACATTAACAAGAATGTACAGTTCACAGTGGCCCTGACAATTCTCAGCCAAGCTGGATTCTTAGGCAGTTATTTTATGGTGGGCCCATGAACAAAAACAAACACAAAAGAGTATTAATTTATGAAAATAAAACCCATTATTGTTTACCTTCCCCATACTAGTATCCTGCATTAGTTATTACCTAGAAAAAGCTATTAGTTTAAAGCAGCTTTTGTATTATTTGTGCACCTCATGCAAAATGTACAATGGACAACATAGCATGAACATGCACCTGTGCAGATTTTCAAAGCGCAAACAGTTAACACATACTCACAGCTGCATGCTCTAATATTTAGATAGCTTTTCATACAAAATGTGTTTGCCCACGTGTAGTGTTGGTGCATGGTTAATTAATACACATTATAAGAAGATGTGTTATGAACTGAATATGCATTGCCTAAATATGCAACAAAGCCAACGTCTCTTAAGACAGGAACTGGGAGTGTAGATTACAAGGAAAAGGAGCTGGGAAGAGAGACTGCATTCCATGATCATCTTCAAAGCTAAAGAGGAAACTGCAATCATGAGATTCTCTAAACTGCAAAAACACGTTAGTTCAGCACAATTATGTGCTACTTTAAAAGTTAAAAAAAACATTCTCTAAATTAAATGTACATTCTATAGTGAGGTCAAATCTAAACTCAACGCATTAAACATCCATGATTAATAAATTAAGCATGCTTTTAAATGAAAGCCCTTTAGTGTAAAAGCATTTTGATCAGGCCTCATTTTCATGTTTCATGTGCCATGTGTTTTCACTTGCACCAAAATCTGCGTCTCATTTTAAATGCAGTCTGTCTGAAACACAAAAATAAAGCAATGCCTGAATCCAGATGAAATCTGAGCTACATCATCAGTCACTTGGTTGTGTCGCATTTCTGTGCTTGGTTGCAGTGCTTCTAGTTGTTTCTCATTTTATTTTCTCCTGGTTTAGCTCTTTCTCTGATCATCTCGAAGCAGGTCTACACCTGTTTCGACTGCATCATTTTAATTATTGAGCACCTCTGTTGATGCTGCTGGAGCATACAGAATTTTGTCCAGCTTGTTGCTTGTTACTTGTGAAAGTGTTGCTCCCCCCTAGGAGTCGCCTGAAACTGTGCCAGTATGAGAGTTAGTTATCTCTGTGTCCTATTCTTTTCTGCGCTGTTGCCCTTTAAATGTAAAGGCCTGACTTTTCTCAGGCTAGACTGTATCAAAAAGTCTGGAAGTATTTACTTTAGTTCACTCAAGCTAGGGCAGCCTTAAAATCTACAGCTTCAGAGGACTGACCTGATTCAAAGCACTGGATTGCGGATTTCTGTGCATGTTTTTGCTGTCATCCCCAACACGTCTGTAAGCTCTGCATCCTGTCTTTGTAACTTTGGTGCTCAGCTTCTCTTCCCTGGGATCTAAGGGAGGCTTCTAGAATCTCCAGGCAGATCCACATATCCTTTCCACTCCCCCACAGAGAGCAGGCGTTTTAGTGAGTGGCATGACATGTTCTGCTGCCACGCCTCTGTTCCAGGAGACGGATGGGTATCAAGACCTTCTAATCACCTGTGAGCTTGTCAGCCAGATATGCAGGGGATCCAGTTGCGATTGCTTTATGATTATGCATCCATTTTTTGAAAGATAAAGGCTGGCATGGGGAAACAGTGGAGTTCTAAGGGTTAGAGTGATGTGGAATACTTTTTTCAGGCCCTGTTGGAACATGCTTGAAAGTGAAAGCTGCCATTAAAAGAGCCCTAGTGGAGCTTGGCTGGCAGTAGAGCTGTAGTGTAGCCTAAGCCGGGTTTGCATGCATGTTATGTTAGCATGGCTTATTATAAGTTTAAACGCCATTTTATCTTTTGCCGCTTTGCACACGACACTGCATGTAGCTGTTTTTGTAATTTAGGCTGCGCGAATGTCTGCACATGAGGAAAGGCTTGTTTTTTACATCCCTAGACTTACATCGTGACCCTAGTCTGCACAGGGAGTGCTGAAGCCGTCAAGGTTATCATAACATGGTAGCTGTTTTTCGATCTGATCGGCTAACTTTTTTAGACACAACAAATGGCAGCTGCGAGCCAACTGGCGCCTTTATTATTACACTGCAGCCATGATTTCACACACTTGGAAAATTTTCCGTTTCCAGGGAAGCAGAGAGCTTTTGCTTATCCTGATGTGATCTACTCTTGCTGAGCTGAGAGGTAATGGGGTCCCCCATACAAGCCTAAGAGACCTTCTTTAGTTTATAAGACATTTTTATTTTTTTTATTTATTGAAGTTTTGTATAGCGCTAGCTGGACCCGGGGGTATTAGAGCGCTTCACAGCAAATAGAGATAGGCAGCAAGGAAAATAAACATAGAAAAACAGGAATCAGGAACAACAGGCAGGAAATAGAGTCTGTAAAACAGCAACTTGAGCGCAATATGAGACGAAGTTCAAGAGCGAATCAATCGGCTCTGGATTCAGAGAAATATCGGACTTCACCATCAGGTGTGGGGTTCTCGTTAAGCACCGGTACGTTCAAGGAAGAGGGCTTTGAGTAGCGATTTGAATTGCGGGAAGGAGGCCGTAATTCTGATATTGGGGGGGGTAGCATTCCAGATCCTGGGAGCATTCCCCACAAAGGATTTATTTGAGGTATTGCGTTTCTGTGATTTCAGAGTGATGAGTAGTAGTGAGAGCTTCTGAGGTTCCTGGATTGACCCGCCCTTTTGAGTTTGGAGGCCAGGTATTCTGGTTTGCCTGTATGCAGGGATTTATGTGTGAGCCAGGCTGTGCGGAAGTTGGCTCGTTGGTCAATCGGGAGCCATTTCAGTTCTTTGAGTGCCGGAGAGATGTGGTCATATTTCTTTGTTCCTGTGACCATTCTTGCTGCAGCATTGAGGGTGGAGGCGAGAGGTCCCAGGTGCGACTTGGCTGTTCCAGTCAGTACAGCGATGCCATAGTCAATTCTGGAGAGCAAAAGTGCCTGCGTGGCCTGTTTCAGATCTTTGGGGGGAGGAAGGGTTTAATTTTATAGAGAAGTTTCAGGTTCATGAACGCGCTTTTGGCGGTTTTAGAGATGTGTTTATTCATGGCCAGTTTGGGGTCGAGAGTGATTCCTAGGGATTTTGCGGAGTCCGTTGGCTTTATAGATACATTGAGGGCATTTAAGGCCTTAAGCCATTCCACTATTTGTGGGCTTTCATCTTTGTTCGAGATTAGGAGTACTTCCATTTTCTCTTCCTTCAGTTTGAGGTGATTGGCTGAGAGCCAGTGTTGGACCTCCATGAGTGTAGCATTTAATCTGTGAATGTCTGCGATCGAAGTGGTTTCCAAATAGAGTTGAGTGTCATCCGCGTAAAGGTGGAAGGGGATGTTGGATTTCCTTAGAAGTGAGGTGAGGGGTTCCATGTAGATGTTGAAGAGTTGCGGGGAGAGTACTGATCCTTGAGGGACTCCTCTGCTGAGGGGGAGGGGATCTGATTCGAAGCTGTTGATCTTTATTATTTGAGTGCGGTTGTTAAGAAAGGAGGAGAACCATTTTAGGACTGTCTTTTCTATGCCCGCTCTCTCTCGGAGGACATTAAGTAGGAGGGTATGATCTACTGTTTCGAACGCAGCCGAGAGGTCAAGGAGCATGAGAAGGCTACAATGGTTGGAGTCGAGTGACATGTGCCGATCATCAAGGACATTTAGGATTGCGTTTTCAGTACTGCAGCCTTTCCTGAACCCTGACTGGAGAGAATCCAGTAGATTAGAATTCTCTAGATGTTGGTTTAATTGTGAAGTTAAGGTCAATAAGGGGCCCCAAGTAAATCATCATAGGACCTCGGGGAGCATACTTTACAGAACAACAACGGTCCCATGCATACAAAATATATGAGAGACAATAAATATAGACAAAATCGATTCTATATTTGGAGCGACATGTCCAGCCGGACAGAGGTCTTCAATTATTTACTCAATTGAAAATTAAATATACAGAGAGAATACCTTCAACAATCAACAGTGTGGGGCACAAGCCTGTACCCAGAAACAATCAGATCAGTACAGAAGGTTTAACAGGAGACAAGACAGGGCTGTAAAAGGCAAAAGCAGCGATTTCTGTAATCATTCCAATGTACAGAAGTGTAAAGCAAGCACCATTACATATACATAACATATAAATCAGGTTTTGTATAAGGTGCACAACAAGTCAACGGCGTTTCAGTCCCACTACTTAGGTATGGGGACCATCATCAGGACATTTATTACATGCCTTCGTGTATTGAGCCTCTAATGCCAAAAAGGATTGCCCCGGTATATTCGGGCTACGAATCTGATTGTGTCTGGGTACAGGCTTGTGCCCCACACTGTTGATTGTTGAAGGTATTCTCTCTGTATATTTGATTTTCATGTCGCTCCAAATATAGAATCGATTTCGTCTATATTTACTGTCTCTCATATATTTTGTATGCATGGGACCGTTGTTGTTCTGTAAAGGTTTTATTGTGAAAGCACACATCTTTCCAGAATTTTGGCTAGGAACGGAACGTTCGAGACTGGCCTGAAGTTGTTCATGTCCATGAGGTCAAGGCCAGGTTTTTTCAGCAGTGGTGTGACTTGTCCTAGTTTAAGGCAGTCAGGGATGTAGCCCTCGCTCAAGGAGCTATTGATGATCTTGCCCCAGATTGGGGCTAGAGTGAGCTTCAAATCCTTGGTCAGTCTCGAGGGAAGTTGATCGAGGAAGTGAGATGAGGGTTTCGCAGCGGCGATAAGATTGCTTATCATTTTTTCCTTGACCGGCTGGAAGGAAGACCAGCGGATAGACTGGGTTACTGGGGGGATGGGGTTGGATGCAGGACTCGAGCTGAAGGAACGATAAATGTTGGTGATTTTTTCATTGAAAAAGCTTGCAAAGTTGTCACACTGGGTCTTGGACGCAACTAAGTTGGCTACCTTAGGAATGGAGGTCTGGTTCCTAATGATGTTAAAGAGTTCTTTGGGGTGGTTTTTGGCATTATCTAATGCAGAGCAGAAGAAGGAAGATTTTTTGCTTTTGATGTGGGTATAGTAGTTTTTGCGTGCTGCCTTGAGTTCGTCCCGATGGATGGTGGTGGGGTTGTATCTCCAGGTTCTTTCCAAGGATCTTAGGTGTCTTCTTTCATCATTAATGTCAGTAGAGAACCATGACCTAGAGGGAATGCTTCTGGGTTTTTTTTGTTTCAAAGGTGCCAGCTGATCCTGGGCGAGCTCAAGGTTGGAATGGTAGAGCGAGGTGAGTTCCGAGGTTGAGAGGTACTCCATCGTGTTCGGGAGGAGAGTGCTGAGTCCTTCCTCTAGCTTGTCTCAGGGAACTCTGGCAGTGTTCCTGATCCACTTGGGGGGGCTGGAGTGGGTGGGAGGGATAGGGCCGGCTGGATGATATGAAAGAGAATGATGTGGTGGTCTGACCAGTCCACCGGGATGATGTGATCAATCGAGACTGCATTTTTGTTCGCAATGATGGCATCCAGGGTCGCTCCTCTGTAATGCGTTTCCTCTGAGCAGTGTTTTTATCAAATCGTTGTCTTGCAGAAGGGTGTTGAGAATCATTCCATCTTGGAATCATTCCATCTTAGGTTGAGGTTGCCCATAATTAAGCTGTCATCGCTGTTAAGTGCAGATTGGGTGATCAGATCTGACAACTGAGTTCTAAATTTGTTGGAGTTGCCTGGGGGATGGTAGAGGAGATGTCATTGATGTGAACTATGACCGTGAGATTTGATGTTGACCGACAGGCATTCGAAGGAGGTGTACAGGCAGGAGGGGGCTTCAGAGATGTAGAGGTCACTTTTGTGAATAATAGCTATGCCGCCACCTTTGTGTATGGGCCTGTCTTTGCGGATAATTGAGAAACCGGGTGGCACCAGCATGTCCAGAATGGGGTGGGATAGGGTGTTTAGCCATGTTTCCGTGATGAAGGCTACATCAAGGTCGTGAGAGAGGATGGATTCAGCTATTTCCGTTGCATGTTTGACTGCGGACCGCCTGTTAATAAGCATACAGTTCAAGGGGGGGGTTCTTCTTTTGGTTTCAAATTGTCAGGCCTGGCTCTGGGAATGGCTGAAAGAAACAATGGGGCTCTAGAGGCTCTACGGGGGGCAGGTCCCTACCCACTCCGGTGATGACTTGGATCGAGGAGGTGAGAGTCGAGTTCAGGATTTGGGCCTGGGCTGGCTGGTTCTGGTGGAGTTCGTACGAAGTGACGAGTACGCTCACTTCCTGGGGAGAGAGGGAGGTTACATTTATTCTGGGGTTGACTGCTCATGACTTCGTAAGGTCTTTAGTGAGAGGAGGCAGGGAATCTGGGTGGGGATGGGCCCGGTTGGTGGGGGGATAGTCATTCCTAGGGAGAGGCGGAGGGATGTGGAGTGGAGCGGAGTGTGTTATAACTAGGCACTATACGACCTGTTTTCACCATCATTGTAATATGATTCCTCCCTTTGTGTTTTATGGAATTGTAACAATGCTGACCATATTATTTTTAATCATATGTCTGCATATGTTGGCAAAGATACTGCACCTGAGAGCACATCGTTAAAATAAATATTTTAACTTTACCCTTGTCTCCTATTTACTCCTGTTGTGGACTGGTATGAGAGTATAACAAAAAAGTGTTCTCACTTCCCACAATTCCTGAGTTGGTCCTAAATCGCATGTTCTAGGTTGTCTAATCATTGGTTACTTTGCTATAGGACGAAGAGCTAATGTGACACTGATGATAGCTGGTTGGGGTTTTTCTAGGTACTGAGATGAGTTTCTGGTACACCACAATCCACTGATGTCCTGGGTCTCTGTGCACAGTTATGTGTATGAGCAGGATCCTTGCAACAAAGCAGGGTATTGCAACCATCCAGATGTAAGAGTGTGAGGGATTGAGGCAGGGTTGTAGCTGCTTTCTGGGAGGAATAGTTTTACTTCCTTCATTGGAAGTAGTGGGCACCAGCATGTCTGGTTTTCTTCACAATGTTTTCTTGAGGGTAACCTTTATGCAAATCACTTGGACAATAAAGTTGCTAGCTGTGCACCATTTATCTTTAATAAGTACGATCTACATCTCTATCTCCTACTGCAGATTCCTGTTACCTCAATCATGCACGAAGTCAGTCCGCATAGATATCATTTTATGCATCATGATCCTTTTTACTTACTTGTTATCATTTACTGAGTTGGTATATATACATGAACTTTCAAAAATATTTTCCTTTCTCACGCATGCAACTCTCACACATGCAATTAATCAGTAGTACTGCAGGAGTACAAACTTTGTAATTTGGGTCCACAATGCAGCTACTTTTTCTGTCATGCAGGCAATAACAATACAGATTTTAAATGGAAGGCTACATTAGTCAGAGGGAAGCTAGAAGTGTTGGCATATGCTACCATATTTGATTACCCACAGTATAGGTGAAAATGAGACATGTACCGCATCAAGCCCGTGCCCTAATTGCACGCAGTACCATACTCAGTCGAGTAGACTATTGTAATGCTCTACTCCTGCGATCCCCCAAATTCCTGCTGGACAGGCTCCAGCGGGTTCAATCGGCTGCGGCTAAGTTGGTACTGGGCTGGTCAAGGTGGACCTCTTCCTCTGGAGCACTGTCGGAGCTGCATTGGTTGCCAGTGGCACAGAGAGTTAAATTTAAGTCTCTGTGCCTAGTCTTTAATGCCCTTCACGGAAAAGGTCCAATCCCTCTTCAGCAAATGTTTGAGTGGTACGTTCCAGGCAGAGAGCTTCGCTCTTCGACAGGAATGTTAGTAAAAGTACCACGCTTCAACAAAGTCAGGGCAGGGGGTAGAAGATTTGGGTTGGCGGCAGCTAGGCTGTGGAACACTCTACCTCTTGCACTGCGGCAACATGGGGAGCTGCTTGCGTTCAGAAGGAACCTTAAAACCTGGCTGTTCCCTATGAGCTAGCCTGCGCTTCTACTCCCTCCTGTGTTCTCATGGTTTCAGAATTACTAGCGCCAAGATGCCTGTTAGGTGGTAGTGCGCTTAATAAATTGGATAAATAATAATAATAAATAATAAATTGGGTTATTTGTTGAGGGGGTGGAAGCCACAGTCAGGCAACAAACACAATCCTTGTCATGGTGAACCACAAAAGTCACTAAATTAACCTGTTCTTTACCCTCTGGTTGCTTGGCACAAAGCAGTCAGGCTTAACTTGGAGGCAATATGTAAAGGATTTATTCAGCACACAAACAATGTGAAAACAGAACACAAGAAAAATCCTAAAGAACTTTTATAAAATATAGTTAATGGTACCAGAGCAACAAAAATCTGATTACTACAACCGAAGATATGCAATTTCAAATTTTTTAGTGAAAAGTGCACAAAAAAACAAAAAAGTGCTACTCTCGGCCCCCTGGACACACTAGACCAGAGGAAAGACACAAATTGAGGGCTACCGCAATGGAACATTGTGACAGTGATAGGGACCAAGTTAGTCTGACTGAAGAGTAACCTTCTGAATCTGGTGTGAAGTGTTCTGCTACATGAAGCAGGGAGAGCACTGCAGATGCTTGCTGATGTCTTTGGAAGAGTAGACCCAGCATCGCAGGCTGTCATCACTGTAGTATGAAGAGCCAGTTGGGCATCACAGTCAGTGTTGTAGTGTGGAGGGCATATTGGAGGTTGCCCGTCGTAGCTGGTGGTTCCTGTAGCGCGAAGAACCTGTCTCACCGGAGCTTCAAATTGATGACCATCAGGGCAGCTGATTTTCAGCGCGAAGGGGCTCGTTTGTGGTCGCGAAGAGTCCTAATTTCAGCATTTCATCTTTTCTTCATGGGAGAAGCTCACATTGATGCCAGCCAAAGGTGCAGAGCCTGTGGGCACATCTTGCGGATCAGGAACTCACTCCAGCATATACCAGCAGCACTCAGGCAAGCCCAGTTGCAGGTCCATGCAGGTTCAATTGCTGCAGGTCAGCTGGAAAGTGCAGGGAGGCCTCCTGATTTTGGGATGTCCCTACTGCTCAAACAGAACATCAGCCAACTGACCCTTGGTTTCACTCAAGCTAGCCAGGTATGAAGGCAAGCAGGCCTAGTCTTCCTTCAAAATTATCAAGCCAATTCCTCTGGCAAGAGGACAGTACTTCTCCTGTAATTAACACATGTTCAGGGGTGTTCTGAAGAGAGGCTCTGTAGGTCTGGTGCCAGTTTTTGTGTGTGGGATGGCAACACGTCCTACCTCACATCTGGTTCTGGAAGTTTTTCCTTCCCCTGTCAAGGCATCAAGAAGGCAGGGGATTATAAAAGGCTGTTGTCAGGTTCATTTTTGTGTGCTGGAGGCTAGTCCTTTGAAGTGTAAGTGGGGCAGGGTCAGCCCACCCTGTCAACCTGCCAGGATGGCCAATCCTTTTCACTTCTAAGTCCCCCTTTTTGTTACTGTCTGAAAGCAATACACAAACACCAACAGCAGAGACATTCACAGTCATGTGACCCCGAACACTGGCAGAAGCCTCAAATGGCTAGGACAAGAAAATGACAACTTCCTAAAAGTGCCATTTTCAGAATGATGACTTGAAATCTGACATTACCAATAAAGGGGATTTTGAATTGCAATTCATTTGAGTCTAAACAGCTGTTAATCCAGAGTTAGCAATTATTAGATGTAATGAGATAAGCCTAACAATAGTGAAATATGACTTTTGGAGATTTTTCAATGTTAGAAAATGTAAAGCTTTTGCGCTCATGTCCTACTTTTTAAATACAATGCACCAGGCCCTATGAGCCATTAGGGTCAACCTTAGGGGTGACTTATAGATACTAAAATAGTAACGTTTGGCCGGGCAAAAGGTTTACTTTGACAGGTCAAAATGGCAATTTAAAACTGCAATATAGGCTGCAGTGGCAGGCCTGAGACATGTTTTAAAATGCTACTTTCGTGGGTGACACAATGAGTGCTGTAGGCCCTCCAGTAGCATTTAAAATACAGGCCCTGGGTAAATGTAGTACCATATATTAGGGACGCACAAGTAAATTAAATGTGCCAATTAGGTTTAAGCCGATTTTACAAAGTCATAAGGAAAAAGGCACAAGCACTTTAGTACTGTTCAGCAGTGGTAAAGTGAACAGATTGCTAATGACAAAAAAACAAATTCAACAAAAGAGGAGGAGAGGGGGCAAGGGATTTTTGGAATACCATGCGTAGGTTGGCGGACCTAACGTGGACCTAACATGGACCAAATTAAAAACAGAAGTAAATGTTTTTCTATAGTGCAAATTTAGAGGCACTGCATACATGTTTAAAAGGGTGGTTTAAGAACAAAATCAGAAAAGTCAAAGACTTGAAAAGAGTGAAAGGGGTTGGTCAGCCCCTTTACCTTGGTTTTAATGCTAGCCATAGAAAGGATTTAGCTATAAAAGATGCAGGTACTATTAAAGGGATTGAGGGAGGCAATTCCACAGCTGAACAGAAAGATATGTGCTTCTCAAGTGTTATTTGATAATTAATATACATGCAACTTTATACATGTGTTGTGACATAATTATCATTTTAAACTTACATACAGATGAACAAGTCAGAAGGTGACCTCACTCAAGATGCAGGAATTGAACAATGATCTTCAGTGACATATTTTGTGGACAGAGGGCCTCATTTAGAGTGTGGTAGACAAGTTACTCTGTCTCAATGTGGCAGATATCATATCTGCCTTATTACAGGCACCATATAATATAATGCCCTTGCAATCAATGGGCTATCATATGCGTCATATTTGTGATGGAGTGACCAGTGGCAGCTGGTGACTTTTCAAAGTGGTAGGGCGTGAACATTAGGGGCAAATTTCACTTATGGAGTGAGCCCAACTGACTTAAGGGAGGTTCAGGGGCTTATCACAATTTTCTATCTCTTGACGAACCAGACCTACGTTTTTATTTTTGGTACGTTTTTTAAAGTTTTATTGAGCCATAAATATAACACAGTACAGAAGAAAACGGAAGAAAAGGAATATAGGTACAACATAGATTTTACATAGATTATTCATTAACATTGGAAATGTAAACATCACATAATTCCAAAATAGAAACTAACAACAATTTTCAGATTCTAAAAATTAATATTAGGAGTTGAAATAGGAGAACTAACATTCATATGACAAATATATGAGAGAAATGGAGCCATTATAAAAGAACATATATAATAGAATGACAGTGCCTTATTAGTCCCATTGGAGGCTAGCCCAGATCCTATTGAATTTAATCCAGCAGCGAGGCCCTCTGGCCTTAGCCAAAACAAATTCCATCTCATATACCTGACGGAGCGGAACCCAAACTTTGCTAACATTTGGACCGATATTGTTTATCCAGACTCTAGCAATACATAGTCGGGCACATACTATAATCAGAGTAGCTAACAGACTCTTGTACCTAGCATCATCCCATTTAATACTGAAAAATATTTCCTTTTCGGTGAGCTGAAAGTTTTGCCCAAGGAATTGGGTAGGAATATTGGAAACCTGAGTCCAGAATCTGTTAAGCCCAGGGCAATCAATAAACATATGTCTTAGGTCCACTGCAAAGAATTGACATTTCGGACAAAGTGACTTAAAGGAGGGTTGAGATGCTGCCCACTTAGAAATAATCGCTGATGTATAATACAACATATAAATTGTCCGATGCTGTTGTAACTTCAAATTAACAGAAGTTACCAACCTATCCAGTACACACATTGACTCCTGTATTTCCTCAGCCGTTATTTCGACTCTAAGAATCCAACTTAGTTTCGTAGCTATTTGTATACTATCATCATTGGCTGCTGCTAAAAATTTCTGATAAGCAGCACCCGTTGCGCCTCGGCCGGAGCTCATATATATTCCCGACAGTATTTCTGATAGGTTTGACATAACTAATAGCTTTTGACCTCTAACAAAAAAGTCCCTGATTTGTCAGTACTTAAAACAAGCATTTGCAATGCAATACGTCTCACATTTGGGAAAGTTACAGCTCTTGGCAGTGAAAATTACATTTTTTTTACTTATTTTCAGTGGAGTAATTATATTTGCATTGCGCTATTGCCATTTGTAGGACTGTGGTGCTGGAGAACCTGAAAATCGGTTATGAGGGAGGTTGAGACAAGAGTGAAATGTTGTTTGCAAAAAAGAAAGTGACAAAATACATGTAAAAGCAAACATTTATTGTTAATGCAAAATTAAGTAGAGCATGTTAAATGTAAGCAGAAACAATAAGCTCTTTACAAGGAACCAATTTACCTCCTTAGATAGTTTTAGAGTATCAAAAAATCACAAGTAAAGCGATCAGGCCACGTTGTGTTCACGGCTGACATGCTGGTTGCAGCACTGAAGTAGATTTGCGGGAAATAACACGTTTTCCACATGGTTTAGTCACTCTGAAAGGCTAAAAAAGATGAGGAAGAGCCAGTGAAAAGAAGATTCAAAAGTGCAGAAGTGGAAGTTTAATTCTGTGGTAGGCGATTAGTTTACTCCTTAATTCCTGTGTTGTATTTACCTCATGTCGAGCTCCCGCCATCTTGGTTAACATAGCGTACTTAAGCAGACTAGCCCTGAAACAGCACTACTCTCTGCAGACAGGGATGGCAAGTCAATTTGTCTGCTCACCCTTTAATTGCACACTGCCCCATGAGTTAAATAGCACTTGTCTAAAACAACAGCTTTGCTCAAGTCTCTCGTTGACTTTTCACCATGTCACGAGTCCAGCACTCAGTGCCAGTTCTGGTGACATGGATAAGTTGATTCAAGATGAATGTGAAAGCATTTCTTCGCAGCTCAGGCTGCACACATGCTATAAAGTACACATACTCAAAAACTAATTTTCCTGTAGTAACAGGCCTAGATGTATCAAGATTTTCGTTAGCGATTTCTTAATAGCGATTCTTTGCGAATCGCTATTAAGAATTCGCAAAATGCGATGTATGTACTTTTCTGCGAGTGTACTGCGATTCCTTAAAGGTCGCAATTTTTTATGCGAATTTTATGCGACTTCTAAATTTGAGAGTTTCGCAAATTAAGAAATCGCAAAAAAGCGTGAATCTGCTGCAGCCAACTAAAAAATAGCTGAGTCATACTCAGGAAATGCTCTTGATTAGTTTCACCTGCATGCCTGAGCCACACCCAGTGGCAGTTGGAAACCTGTTTGGCTGGAGAGAAGACCTGCTTGACTTCAGTATGGAGGCTGCAAATTCAGAAGGAGGCCCCTCAGCAGAGAAAAGGAAGAGAAAGCAGAAGTTTTCAGAGAGGGAGGTTGAGACACTGATGGAGGAAATGGCCTGTAATCATGAACTTTTATTTGGAAAACCAGCCAAATATGTACCTGAAGGGAGGAAGAGGAAGTTATGGCTTGAAATACAGGAGAAAGTGAATGCGGTTGGTGTAATTCCAAGATCAATTGATGAGATAAAAAAGCGTTGGTACGACATGAGGCTGAGGGCAAAGGAGAAGCTTGCTGAGAGACTGAAGGAAGCAAATAAAACAGGAGGAGGCACTGCAAATGTAGACCAGCCAACCCCACATGAGGAGCTTATTGAATCAACAATACAGCATGAAAGTGTTAGTGGAGTATCAGCCATTGACAGTTCTGATCACAGAGTTGCAGAAGATGGTAAGTAGAATGCATGATTGATTGAATCAATATGTATGATGTTTGTGTGTTTGAGCATGAGTACATTTTTTTAATTAGATTAATTATTTACAAGATGTTGAGTAGTGTAATGTTAGAATTAAGCCCCTTGTTAATTAATTTTCATAAAATAATTGATTACATTACACTTTGGCTTAACTTAAACAAATACCTGAAAATAGATAGACAACATTGCATTTGTTGTTTGCTTTCTTTAATAGATACAAAGCAGACAGACAAACAGACAGGCAAACATCTCATGTGCCTCTTTCTTTATTCCCTGATCATGTTGTAGATTCACATGATGGTGATGGGGGTCAATCTTCCCAAGAACATATTACAGCCCCTGAAGAATTAATTTCCAATGCTGAACAAGAATCCATTTCACTTGTGAGAAGTAAAAGAAAAGCAGTTGCTCCACTACAGCCTTTCCAAGACTCAGATGATGAACCTGAGGGATCAACACATAGTGCACATGTGTGAGAACAGGAAGTTGCACATCATGAAACAGTCACTGAATCTGCTAGAAAAAGATCATACTCTGTTAATACTACCAGAAAAAGCAGGGGAGAAGTATCAGAGACCACACATGTTTTTGCTGGTTTGGAGCACAACATGCTTTTAGTCCAAGAGAAGCAGCACAAAGCATTGAGGTCAATTAATGCACAACTGAATAAATTACATAAGAGTAATAATAACATTGGTGATGGTATGAGGCGCATGGTTGACTCTTTGGACAGACTCTGTGTTGCTTTTGAAAAATCTGAATCTAATAGGGTGAGAGATTCACGCAGTCATAACATTAGATTAGAGAAGTACTACTCAGCAATAAACAGACTGTGCACTCTGACAGCACAGAGCAATAGGCGCAGTATAGCAATGCAACGGATGGTCAGTGAATGCTCCAGAAATGTAGCCAAAGGGCTTGACAAAGTGTCCCATTGAGACTGAGGACACGGGAAGCAGAAGTAGCAGTAACCCTACGCCAACATTGGACACCACTGAACTGAGGAGTGGGAGCCTTGTGAGTCCACACACTTCTGTGAGGAGAAGTGGCCCAGGGCAACGCAGAAGTAGCAGACAGGGCAAAAAATAAAAACTTTTTCACATATCTGACAAGGGATTTCCATGTAACTGTGTACAAAGATTCTCTGATGTATGTCCTGTGGATTAACAGGTTTCATATTTCTTCTACATTTATATGTTTTCAGAAGTAAAAATTTCTAAAATCAAAAAACAGTTGTCATGCATTTTATTCTTACCTAGAAATAATTGTTTGTAATTTCTGCACGCCTTTGACGACCAGCCACAGCTCCTAACCCTGTAGCACATCTTCTTGGGGGTGGTACATCATCATTGTCTGAAGATTCTGGGTCACTAACTTCACATTCAGTTCCTTTTCTAATAGCCATGTTATGTAACAAAGCACAACTTGTGCTTATTTTGCAACACAGTGATGGTTTATATTGCAAAGATCCTCCACTTTTATGGATTCTTCTGAATCTGCTTTTCAATATTCCAAAAGTTCTTTCAATAACTCCACGTGTAGAACGATGTGCCTTATTGTACCTCCTTTCATGAACATTTGCTGGATTTAGGTATGGGGTCAAAATGAAATCACGAACAGCATAGGCACTGTCTCCTAAATGGTAATTTGATAATTATTTAAGTGTAAAATATATATGACTTTTAAATTTAAAAAGTAGCTTATGTTTTTAGAAGAACTTACCAAGCAGAAATCCATCTCCAAATTCACCAGCAATCAAACGTCCATGTAATCCACTGTGTCTAAACATGTATGAATCATGAGTGCTACCTGGGAACTTTGCAACAATGTCAGTAATGACATACTTAGCATTACACACCATCTGAATGTTTAAAGAGTGGTAACTTTTCCTATTCCTATAAACATATTCAGTTGCAGCTGGAGGAGTAATGGCAATATGTGTGCCATCTATACATCCAATAACATGTGGAAAATGAGCAATTTGATAGAAATCATATTTTGATATTTGGATATCTTGTGGTGAGCTGGAGAGGTAAATATGGTCGTGCAACCTGTTCATCATTGCATCCAAAAAAAAACTAAAAAAACGAGAAAAAGCACTCTGAGATACTCCTCCAACCTCTGCAATCACCCTTTGAAAAGATCCTGAAGCAAGAAGATGCAGGGAACACAAAACCTGCAGATGAGTTGGTAATGAATGTGTCCTGTGTGTCTCATGCTCTAAAAAAGGCTTTAACTCTACAATGAGGTCCAAAATGGTATGTGGATGCAGTCTATATTTCTCAAAAATGTCTTCTTCAGTCTGTTGAAATAAGGTAATCCTCAGTTAGAAAATCCTTTCCTGCCTCTGTCTCCTCTGTGCAAGAGCTTGAATGCGCAGCCTTCTTGCTATCAGGTAAAGTGCAGCCATGGTTCTGTTCAAAAAATCAGTTGGGGCTTTCTTTTATACTTTCAAAAATTTTAACACCTGATCTGAGTTAATGTTATTTGTGAATTCTTATTTTGCGAATTCACTTTTTTCGCTAACTGCGATTCATTAATACATCTTAGTGCGAATTCTTAACATGCGAACAAGCAAATTAGAGATTCGCTAAAATAAATTCGCAGAAAATCAAAAAACGCAAATAAAGAAACGCAAAAAATTGCGACTTCTAATTTAGCGATGCGAAAAAACACATACATCCCGAAAGATGCAAAATTTACATTTGCGATTCGTTAAGGCCAAAATTCGCAGAATTTCGGCCTTAACGAATCGCAAAATACTTGATACATCTAGGCCAGAACATTTACAAACTGCAAATGCCTTCACACGCTACTCTTTTCAAAATAAAAATCCTGCAGCTGCGAATCCCGTACCTTGTAGGAGCCCATGAGACCAGTACATGGGGTTGTTGGGCGTGAGAGAGGGGTCGGGCAGAGTAGTGAATGGCTGTAAATGGAAATGCTTCTACAAACGCTATATTTTAAAAAATACAAATGCCGCAGTGAAGCCCGCACATTTGTGCATGGGGTTGTTGGGAGTGAGGGAGGAGGTTGGGCAGAGCAGCGAATGGCTGCGAGAGGAGGAATGAGAGAGCGTTGCTGCTTAATTGCGAAAGGCTCCATATGTACTCAGAGGGTGAGGGAGGGCTCATAATGCAGAGCAGGAGGGTGAAGCAAAAAACAGCTTCAATGAACACTCCGTGCCGAGCAAAACAAAAGATAGGCGGCGCAGCTTCAAAAAGTATGTTTATCCATGCTTCCGTTGAAAGTATTAGCCTGCGTTATAGAAAAAGCGCAGTATGCATTCTGGGTAAAATATATGAATATTTTTTTAAAAGCAGGCGCTGTATTAAAGATAAAGCATGACGTGCATTTTGTAAAAACAAAAGGTTTTAGCTTCACAATGGGCTCTGCGTCATGCCGCTTCTATTGCATGATGGAAACAGTAAAACATAAGGTGGGCCAGCTAGTATAAACTATAGTGCCAACATTGGCCAATACCCCAGCCCGCTCACAACAATTTCCCATAATAACAGACACCACACAATGTTTTGTTGGAGAAAGTTGTTGCAGCTTTATTTGCATAAACATTATGCCAACATGTTGGGTTATCTTACGGGCGATCCAGGGTCAGGCCGCCCCTCGCCACCTGCCCATCTGATGAGCCATAAACCCCCTGTGGTGTTAAATGCGAGGTTGTTGTCAATTTTGGGGGAAGGGCTAGCCCCTCCCCCCGGCTGACCTCCAGTCCACCCCTTACTCACGCCACTCCCCACTACGGGGGTGGAGCGTTGCAGGCAACCCCCGGTTGCTCAGGTACGCAACCGCCCAAAGGACTATCGGGGCGCTGTCACTCCTCCAGGATCTCACCGAGGATCTCCCTGGGGATAATTGGCTCTCGCATCCTTACTGTGCTCCTGTAGAGGGTACCTTTCTGAAATTTCCAGCATTGGATCCCCCTGTAACTCTGCCTTCAACACAAAGCAAAATAGTATTAGATAACTACCCCCCCCCGCTGCTCAACTGCCGGGTTTGCAGTAGGGAGGGAAAACAGCGTCCGGTTGCTCAGGTCCGCAACCGCCCAAAGGACTAACGGGGCGTTGTCACTCCTCCAGGATCTCACCGAGGATCTCCCTGGGGATAATTGGCTCTCGCATCCTTACTGTGCTCCTGTAGAGGGTACCTTTCTGTACCTTCCAGTGTTGAATCCCCCTGTAACTCTGCCTTCAACACAAAGCAAAATAGTATTAGACGACTAGCCCCCCCCGCTGCTCAACTGACGGGTTTGCAGTAGGGAGTGAAAACAGCATCCGGGCAGCACCAATCATCGGGGTCAAGGCATGTGGATACATCCACGAGGCCGACCAGGGATCAAAGAGGGGGCCAGGCCCGCGACCCCAGGCCATATACCCTCGGCCACACCCTTCCCCCGCCGGAAGTGACATCACTGGGGACCCTCCAGGTCCCAGACACTAGACCGATCCTTGGGGTCTGTGCCATCATGTGGCTCTAAGGGTGGCCGCCCTTTTAGGTGGTCCCCTTCGATGGCCCGGGCCAGCCTGGCAGTATAGCAAATAGGTATGGTGTGTACTTGGAGTCCTGACTAAAATATTTTAAAAAGCATTGGTAAAGCCAATAGGTCTCGCCTTAGTGACCTATTGGCTTTGTCAATGTTTTTTAGCCACACGGCACAGCATCCTCTATGCTGAGTATCAAGGCTAAAGTGAAAAAAAACATAATCATCTTTTGTGCATCATTTTGAAGGCACACACCACCATGCATGTTATACCCCTACAAAACCTTTTTTAATTGTTTTTAGTTACTGATCCGAATTGGATTGGTAACTAAAAACAAACTAAAATGTTCAAAGGCAGTTTTAGTTCATTTTTTTTAGTGTGGTAGGGAGAGCGGAATCAGGCCAGGTCAAAACAATTGGGAGTTAGAAGCATCTCAGGGACAAAGAAGCAACACAAGAGGGTGGGGAGGGCACAGAAGCAGCAAGGAGAGTGTGGCAACACGGAAAGGGCAGTGGGTCGCAAAAGAAACACAGGGAGGGAGGAGGTGGATATAACATGGAGAAGCATGTGGGCCAGTGTAATGGGGGAGGAAAAGCTCACAGGGATAGACAGCAACAAGAGGGGAGGGAGAGAAGTACATGAGGGTGACATTGACAACACATGCACTCTCTTGAGTGTTTACACAAAAAGAAACAAGCAGCATCTTACAGCAACAACTAACACTCCCCAACAATCCTCCCCCGACCCCCCATCCAAACTAAAGCTTCATCTCACACTGAAGACAGCTGCACTCACCCTCTCACAGCATCAGCTTGTTTTCCCACCAACACTACACTGGTTTATCAGCACACGCACACCACTTGGGACGCAGCAGGGGGGCTGCTGCCGGGGGAGCTCCAGAGTAGCAAGTTCAGTGAGTCCCACTGCTCCTCACCTGGCCCGTGGCCTCGCCCACCCACCAGGCGTCAGCAGCCCCAGAGTCCGGCTCTCCGCCCTGCCGGCCAGCAGGTGGCCCGGTTGCACTGTGCTTGAAGCAGCGAGGAAGGCTCGGCTCCTATAGGGGAAGCGCTCGGATACAGCGAGGTGGGACATCGCAGCCTGGTGTGCAGGTTACAGGAGGGGGGCACCTGGGAAGAAGGCAGGGCAGCAGGCAGGGTTCAGCGCCTGCGGCAGAGGGGGGTCCCGCACCTGCACACTGCACCTGCTCCCCTCTCACCCAACAGGGCAGCTCACACACCTCCATACTGAGGCAGGGAGCGGCAGGGCAGAGTGACGAGGAAATGTCGAGGCCAGGAAGAGACAACTCCAGTCCAGGGAGTTAAAGGTTGCCTGGCGAAGGGAGGGCAGCGGAGCAAAGGGCAAGGCCTGCGCAACCCGGACACCGGCTCTGTTTGTCAGGACATCGGAGCTAACTATCAGAACACTGGCTCTACCTGCCTGGACACCGGCTCTTCCTTCTAGGGCACTGGCTCCGCCAGCCTGCTATACCTGCCTCGTCTCCGCCAGCCCTACCTGCCAGGACACCCCCAGCACTGTCAGGACCCGGCACCTCCCCATGGGACCAACCTGTTGCCCCAAAGCGCATGGAATTTAACCGCCAGTGGGTAACTTTGATTTTTGGGATTTATTGGAGCACGACCTCCTTCTTCTCCCTGGGAAATGTCAGTCTTCGAGCTCTACACCCGGGTGAGTGAACTGCTTTATGGATTTTAACAAGCGTAAACAAGCAGGCTGGTGCGACCTTTCGATGGTGATTTCCAGCAGAACTCTCCTGTGTATTTTGTGTTGGCTGTGAGCCGTGGTTTCGGTTTCAATGATTGTGCCCGTGTCTGGGCACGATAATTGAAACCACATGGCCTAATAGTTTCTATTACGCGCACCAAGTGCGTAATAGACACCAATAGGTCTTAGGCGGAGCAAAGCTCCCGCCTTTGGCCTATTGCTTGCATGCTTTAAAAAACCATGCAGCCAAAGGCCAACAACGTGCCACAGAAGGAAAGGCACACGCTTGTGCGTGTGCCATTCCTAGGGCAGCCTAACAAATTGAGTGAGGTCCGCTGCACTCCTTTTGTTGAATGTTCTACTTGTAGTAATCCAGGTGTTGAAGAAGTGAATAAGGTGAGGGTGCTCAGGGTGACCGCCTCCTGTCCACGAGGCGCTGGCAATTCGAAAAAAGGATAGACCTTACACGTGTAAGGTGGAGACCTTGAGCACGCCTGTGTGCGTGTGCACCTTTTGCAATAATTTTCATTTGAAATAATCAAGGTAAGAAAACAAAGTTTTAATCACTTTGTGATCAGTAAATTTTCATGTTTGAATTGTAGAATCAAATAATGGAAGGAATAAGATCATCCAAAGTAGGTAATTTTAAGTTCATAACGATGACATCCACAACACACGAACAATGAACGATGTCATAAGTGTTTCAGTGTCCCCGATGCATTTTGAGCCACGCCGGCTCTTCTTCATGGGGTCCGTATTCTATAAAGATAAACATGAAAAAATGTCTAGAGGTAATACAGGGCCCGGGAGCTAACATCGTAAAAAGATGAGAGAAGGTTAGAAAACGTGCAGGGTGTGGGACGGGCGCAAACCAAGTGCGCAATATCAACTTAGGTGCTGTCAAACTATGAGAGTGCTATGTCAGGTAAATTAACGGTGGAAACAGGGAAGGACTGTGCCGGAAAATACAAGAAACGTACTCGTTGAGTTTACCCCATGTGACAAAATGCCACCAAAAACTGTGGTTCAAGAATAGGAACCAACAATAGACGAACTGTGAACCAACTACCCAAAAGTGCTGGAGAAACGATTGAAACGACAGGTAAATGCGGGTGAGGAAACCAGAAAACGTGCAAAGGAACTTACCAGTGTTTTTTTTATTTTATTTTTAAATATGTTTATTTCGAACAGCATTGAAGGCATAATCAGACCGTCAGATCACAGGCGCTAGAAGAGAAAAGTAAACAAGAGTATCGTACAGGATAATACACAGCCAACGGCCCACATCCCGGAGGCCGGGCGGCGTAAAGTCAAGGTGCGCCTCACAGAAATAGATAAGCCTGACCATTCGTCGAAATGAGATATGCAACGCTAGCATCCGTAGTTTTACATTTAATCCCCCTCCTACGTCTTCCATCAATCCCAACGGGCCTCAGTCCTCACAGATAAAGTTTGCATTCGAAACTCAATCAACATAGAACAATGACACAAACCCCCCCCCCCCCATGTGGCATCGACAACTAAGTACGAGTAAAAGGCCGGTGACTGCTTCGTGGTCCAGCAGGGTACAGACATCACAATGATAAGCAGTACTCCGGGAATCTAGACAAGCATTCAGCAACCAAATACGGAACAGTCGTGCGCGCTCATCAGGACACTTCCCCAGCCCAGGCCCCTCTACCCCATCTCCTTTCACCACCTCCTCAGATTCAGACTCCTCAGGGGTGAACAATTCAGCACTAGTAGCATCCGATTCATCACCAGGTAGCCCCTCAGCACACATCATCCTCCAAGCCAGCAGGTCGTCCTGAAGCCGCTCATCACGGCGTGTACGCTGCATGTGTGTCTCCTCAGCCAGGGACCATTCCTTAAATTACCAGTGTTTTAAGAGAATGTGCGGAAAACGCCGTGCTCTGAGGAGTTTGCCATCAGAGTGCGGAAGTAAACTAGGTGCTCATGTGAACATGCGTATTAAGGGTTGGGAAAAAGAAATAGAAATGGGACGGATGGAAAAAGGCTACTGAAAAAGCTACGGGGTGAATGTAAGGTAAAACAAACCATGTAAATAACATGAAAATACAATGGAATGTAATGAGGAAAGACTCGAGCAAAAGCCCGACAGGGACCGAGAAAGTTGCGGCCAACAACAAAGTAAAATGAAATAAAATGAAATAAAGAATAACCAGAAATGGGGCGCAAAGTGAGCCGAAGTGGGAAAGGTATAATAATACCAGAACTTTAACAGAAATAAACGGGCATACCAATGGAACTGTATGAAAGTAAAAACCACAGGAACAGCATAAAAATAGGCAACAGGGATGTGTGAAAGAAGTGCGGGAGAATGGGTCCCAGGGGGAGGTGGCACGAGCCAGTGTCCCCCTGGGATATTTCGCGCGGTAGGACTTCCCACATGGCGCGATTGGGCAGGTTGGGGAGTGGGAGGGGCTGGTTTGTGGGAGCGGGAGGGTGACGTCACTCGGGAAGAGTGAGGGAGCGGTGGCGTCATCGTTTTTGCGAGCGCCGCTCCTGTCAGCTGGTTTTGAGGTATTTCTTTGGTGCAATTCCTTTGAGGAAAGTTTGTGCGGAGGAGCGGAGAGACCATGTCCGCCGAGGACATAGCGTTGGAAGCAGTCCATGCGCTGGTGGCTGTCGGGCGCACTGATTTATTACGGCCGGGAGCTACTTTGCACTGCTCTGAGGAGGTGAAGCGCCCGAGGAGAATGGCAGTGGAAGGGGTGAGTCGCGCGGTGGCGGCTTGTATGCCTGTGTCAAGCCGCCAGTTAGACAATGTTTTTGAGGCCCCAAATGCAGCTTTGAAGCCTCGCCGAGCACGCTCCTCAGGAAGAGGTGCTCGGGGCAGAAAAGTCAATGTGCGATCAGCATCTGCGCCAGGCGGTCTGAGGGAAGGTCAGTTACTGCTAGTGCCTCAGACAAAGAAGAAAGCTGGAAAGAGAGGGGGCAAAACCGACACCAGTGATGTGATCAATCGGCAGCATTTGGGTGTAAGCGAGGAAGTCATGTTTCCTGATTATGCCACAGGAGACAGAGTGCATGCACAGTCACCAGGGGTTTATAGGCTACAGAAAGAAGCAGCCTTTTCAGTCGGTTTTCCCCCGTGAGTTATAACAGTGGCCAGGTTAACGCCAGAATTGACAAAGCGCCTGAGGTGTTGGTAGGGGGTCCGGTGAACTCGCTAGTGGATTACCCCACGGACAGTGAGGAGGAGGAAATGGGCCATGTGGACTCTGAGGAGGTGAGAGGCACCGGCCGAGGAGAGATGGTTACACCTGCACACAGCAGTCAGACTCAGGAGTGCGCAGAGTTTCAGGAGGTTTTGCTGCCTCAACCCAGAGGCCCCCCAAGAGCATATATTCGTGGGGAACCCATGCAAGAGGAGGACAATAATGACTTTTTTGTATCTGAATCTGTGCATGAAGAGGGGTCTTTTGTGGGTAGGGGTGGTGGGACAAGTTCTTTGTGGGCGGGGGGGCCATTGTCAGAGTGAAGCTATTAACAGAGGCAGTGAGGTGGTGGCGGTTTTTCCGGAATCCCGGCCTCTGCCGCTTTACCCTGAGGTTGATTTTGACTCAGATTTGGGCCCACAGCAAGGGCAGTGGATATGAGTTGAACACACTGAAGTGCCGTGAAAGTTGTTGTCTGGATTACATATTGACAAGGTCACAGGTAAGTTGAAAGCGGTTCCTGGTCGAAGCGGCGGGAACTTGGTAGCGGACTCTGGCCATAGGGCTGTGGCTCAGAGTTCTATTTCATTTTCAGTGAAGCAAGGTGCGGCTTTTGGGAAGGCAAAGCATACCCGAAGCGGATCTGGTGCGGATCCAGGTTTATCGGCCGGTTGTGCTCAGCAGCGGCCTGTATCCAATTGGGGGAGTTATGATGGTGGTGTTGGGGATGGCGCAATGGCAAGCACAAGTTTTTAAGGGAATACGGTACATGATGATTATGGTGTTTCATATGATGGATGTGACAAAGAAAATGTGGATAATTCAAGGGAATGGTTGTCTTGGGAGGCGGCTCCTGCCTTAAGCGGTCAGGAGTTTAGGGGGTGGGTAGGGGGCATTTCACGTCTTCTGGTGTGTTTCAGAGAGCTGGAGTGGACTTCTCTGCAGATCGGGGGCAGCGTGGCGGACATCATAAGCGTGATGGTCTTAAAGAATTTCAACAAAGGGCTACAGAACTGCCTTCAGGTAAGAAAGACTGGTGGGCTGCGTGGGTGCGGCCTTTGTTGAGCGGCTCAAGTGTGGTGCCAGGGGTGGGTGATGCTGAAGGGAATGCAAATGTTCAGTTTGAGTTACACAAGGTTCCTCAGGAAATACCCCAAGCAAATATGGGGTCATGTGGTCAAGGGGAATTGGATGGGGGGGAAGTCCTGTTCCATCTGTAGTTATTTCTGTGCAAAGTGGGGTTCAGGGGTGTGGTCGGTCCAAATTACATTATATGGGCTTGGCCATGCCTTTGGGCACACATTTGTCGGAACGGAAGAGACAAAAAATTTGGAGCCATGACTATGTAGATGTGTTCTGTCTATTGCATATAGATCTCCAGGCTAGAGAGGGATCAAAAGAAGAAGAGATGGAGTTGTCCCGTCGCCCTAAAGTACCTAAGACCATAGAAAATTAGACGGCCGCTTTTATAATCTATGCTAGTGCATACTGTGAACGGTATCCGGAAAGGGCGGTGGCAATTTTCAAATAACTATGATGAAGAGTTTAGGGCCAGAGTGAGTCTTTTCAACGACAAGCCGTGGGGGGAAGTGGATCAGGAGCTCTGGCTTCAATGGATGTCTGTGCATCACTCATCGGCGATGGTCCATACGGCGAGTGGTCTTCCCATAACATATCGGCCCTTTCTTCCCGCTCCATTGGGGGCGGGGGTATTGGAAGAGCTCAATTGCCCGCCATGGGAGCGTGTTGGAGTTTCAATCGGGGTGCCTGTGTCAGGCAATTCTGTAAATTTAAGCACGAGTGTGCTCAGTGTCGGGGGAGACATGCCATCTTTCAGTGCTTTCCCAATCACCACCAAGGAGATCAGGGAAGGGGACAGAGAGGCAGAGGGGCCCTTCCACCTTTTGTCCCAAAAGGCGCCTACCCCATTTAAACTGCAGGCCATGTTACCTTGTCTGGAGGCATATCCGGTTAGGGCAGCAGCGGTTAAGTTGTTTTGGGGATTTAGTGTAGGTTTTCACATTGGATACCAGGGTCCTCGGCAAAAGCGGTGGGCTGACAATTTGAAATCAGCAAAAGAATTGCCTGCTGTAGTTCGAGACAAATTGAGTAAAGAAGTGAAACTGGGTAGAATAGCGGGGGCCTTTTCAGCAGTGTCCTTTGCCAAACTTGATGGTATCACATTTGGGGGTTATTCCGAAGAAAGCCCAGGGTGAATTTCGTCTTATTCACCATTTGTCTTAGCTGGAAGGTCAGTCAATAAATGACTTTATTGCATTGGAAGATGTGGCGGTTTCATATGCCTCGGTGGATGATGCGTTGCGTCTGGTGCGTATGGCGGGGGTGGGTGCAGAGTTGGCCAAAAGCGATATTCAAGCGGCTTTTCGGTTGTTGTCCATCCACCCTTTGGATTTTGAACTGCTTGAATGTATTTCGAGGATGCCTTTTATGTAGATCGTGTATTGCCCACGGGTTGTTCCATCTCTTGCTCTCTTTTTGAGACTTTTAGCACATTTTTGGAATGGTGCGTAGTACAGAGGTCGGGTCATACAGCAGTTTGTTATTACTTAGATTACTTTTTGTTTGTTGGTCAGGCAGGGAGTGAGCAATGCAGCAAGGTGTTGGACTGTTTTCAAACGATGGCAAAGGACTTTGGAGTGCCATTGGTTTCAGATAAAACGGAAGGTCCAACCACTAAATTGGTCTTTTTGGGCATTGAAATAGATACAGATGCAAAGGTGGCTAGATTGCCTTTGGACAAGGTACAAGAGATCAGGACCTTTTTGCGGAAAGTTCTTACTGCTAGGAAATTGGAGCTCTGGCAGGTTCAGCGGCTGCTGGGGTATTTAAATTTTGCCGGTAGAGTTGTGAGAGCAGGGCGTTCTTTTTGCAGACGTCTTGGTTTTGCTATATCGCGTGCTTCACTGCCACACCACCGCATACGATTGTCTAAAAAAGTTAAGGATGACTTGGTCATTTGGTTGCGGTTCTTGGATGAATTCAATGGGGTATCGATCAACTTCATGGAAGACGACACTGTATGGCAGGTGCAGATCTTTTCGGATGCTACGGGGGCTCAAGGATTTGGGCTGTTTTGGGAAGGGCGCTGGTGCGCGGAGTGTTGGCCTGCACATTGGCTGTCGCAAGGTCGTAGTATCGCCTTCCTGGAATTTTTCCCTCTATTGGTGGCATTATAGGTATGGGGTGAAGAGTTCAGGGATCGCAGCGTACTCTTTCACATTGACAATATGGCAGTGGTAAGCTTAGTCAATGGGCAGAGGGCTCAGGATGTGCGAGTACTGCAATTTGTGCGGGCATTTATGTTACAAACTCTTAAGCTAAACATTGTTTTTAGAGCCAGGCATATACCCGGTGTGAGCAACTCAATCGCTGATGCTCTGTCCCGTTGTAATTGGCAGAAGTTTCGTTCTCTGGCGCCAAAAGCAGACAGTTACAAGACGGAAATCCCTTCGGACATCTGGGACCTGGGGGAGTGAGGATTGCAGAATTGATCGAACACTCCATTGCTCAGTCCACTAGACGAAGCTACCAGCAAGCGTGGTCTGAATTTCTAATTTATGCTTCCTCGCAGGATCAAGGTGGTGCGGCTGTGGGTGATGAGCAGTTCATGTTACATTTCGTGTTACATTTGATGGACAAAGGTTTATCGCACACGACTATTTCAGGCAAACTTGCTGGCATTTCATTTTATAGTCAGTTATTGTTAGGTCAAGCAGTGCGGGTGGGGTTTTTGTTGAACAGGATGTTAAAGGGTTTAGGTAGAAGCAGAGTTCATTAATTACATTTGAGGGAACCTATTACTTTTGAACTCTTACGTTCCATTTTAGTTGTTTTGCCTAGTTTTTGTTATAGTGAATGGGATTTGGTGAGGTTCAGGTTGTGCATGATATGGCTGTTCTTCGGGGCTTTCCGGGTTTCGGAGTTATTGGGTTTAAGGAATCAGTTTGGGATCCACACGTCTGATATACAAATTTTAAATGAGAAAATTTTACGGATCAGGTTACGACAGTCAAAGACAGACCAAAAAAGGGTAGGAACTTGGATACAACTGGGGGGTAGTGGGGTGGCGGGTTGTTGTCCATTGACAGAATGGGAGTCATTTTTAAAGTCACATGTTTTTAGAGCTGCGGTCATATTTTGTCATGAAGATGGGGGCCAAATATCTTGTTTTCAATTGTTAGCAGTTATGAGAAAAAGTTTATCACTGGTGGGTAAAAATCCACGGTGCTATGGTACACATTCTTTTCGAATAGGTGATGCTACAGAGGCTGCCAGATTGGGTTGGGGAAGGGAGGAGATTCAGCACATTGGGCATTGGAAATCGGACTGTTGTTATAGATATGTTCGTCAATGAATACAATATTTTTTTTTCTGCTAGTCACTTTTCTTTCTTATCGTAGGTCGAGTTTTGTTTTTCCCCCGGAAAAAGAGAACATGGATTGTGGGCCACTCTTTGGTGAAGTGGTCATCGGTGTTTGCAGAACAACAGATATGTGGAAGGGCTTTGGGTTTGCATGGCAAAGAACATGAGGTATTGTGGAAAGGGATTGGGGAGCTGAAATGGAGAGACCTTTTCCCGTTATTGTCCAAATTGGATCAGGAATGGGGGTTTTCGGATCTTTTACTCATACATTTGGGTGAGAATGACCTGGTCGAACTATCTGGTCTCACTTTGATTAAGCAAATGAAAATTGACTTAGCGGTCATAAAAAACAATTTGGTTGGCACAGCGGTGGTCTGGACAGAATTTGTGTACCGACACCAATGGCGAGGGGCTCGCACGCATTCGGCAGTTGAGAAGGCTGGCCGAAAGCTGAATAGAGCCATGAAAATGTATTGTACTGCTATGGGCATTACTGTATTGGCTCATGAACATCTGTCAGGCAAGGAGCTTCATTTGTTCAGAAGTGATGGAGTACATCTGTCTCAATTGGGGCAGGCGTACTATCTAATGGAGCTAAGGGATTTGTTGGGGGGGTTTTGGGGTGCTGATTTATGGTGTTCTAACAAGGAAGGTTGAAGTTATCTGTTGGGAGGGGGGGAGGGGTTGGGTGGGGCAGGAAAACACTTTTGGTTTTCCTGGGTGGCATGTTTTGGGGGATAGGATAGTCTAGTGCGGAAGTATCCTTTCTCTCTGGGGGTGGGGGAGGGTAGGTGGAAAAGGGAAAGGTAAAGTTGGAAGGAAAAACATTGGTTTGCTATTAAACAGTTTTGGAGTTTTGGAAAATGATGAAATCGTTGGGGAATGGTGATGCAAAACCAGTTGGGGATAAGGTTTTGGTAAATATACAAAGGTTTGTTTCTTTAATAAATGCAAAGTTTGGAGTCTGTCTTTGGCTGTCCTAAAAATAAAGTGACCTTTTATGCTACTTAGGTGGATCAGGAGCTCTGGCTTCAATGGATGTCTGTGCATCACTCATCGGCGATGGTCCATATGGCGAGTGGTCTTCCCATAACATATCGTCCCTTTCTTCAGCGTCCCGCTCCATAGGGGGTGGGGGGTATTCGAAGAGCTCAATTGCCCGCCACGGGAGCGTGTTGGAGTTTCAATCGGGGTGCCTGTGTCAGGTAATTCTGTAAATTTAAGCACGAGTGTGCTCAGTGTCGGGGGAGACATGCCATCTTTCAGTGCTTTCCCAATCACCACCAAGGAGATCAGGGAAGGGGGCAGAGAGGCAGAGGGGCCCTTCCACCTTTTGTCCCAAAAGGCGCCTACCCCAGTTAAACTGCAGGCCATGTTACCTTGTCTGGAGGCATATCCGGATAGGGCAGCAGCGGTTAAGTTGTTTTGGGGATTTGTTTCTAGGGGCCCAGGAGAGAGTGTTAACAAAAATGCAGTCCATACAGAACGCGGCCGCCAGGCTCTTAGGACGAATCCCTAAATTCCACCCGGTTTCACCCACCATAAAACAACTTCACTGGCTTCCGGTGAGGAAGAGGATTAAGTTTAAGACCTATGCCTGGTATATAAGGCGCTACATAACGCTGCTCCATCGTTCTTTACTCAGAACCTTACCCTCTACTGCCCATCCAGAGCATTGCGTTCTTCCAGCTCCCTGGACTTGGTGATTCCCCGAACTAAATCTGTCAACTGGGGTGACAGAAGATTCCTTGTTGCTGCTCCAAAACTATGGACCTCTCTGCCTCACTCTATTAAGTCCAGCACTTCCTTATGGTCTTTCCGAAAAAACCTTAAAACTTGGCTTTTTAATCAATGATCTCTTGGCCCTCTCGTTGGCCAAACATTGCAGTTACTCAGCGCCGAGATGCCCACGGGCCTTCGTGTCGCGCTTTACAAATGTTAAAAAATAAATAAATAAATAAATAGTGTAGGTTTTCACATTGGACACCAGGGTCCTCGGCAAAAGCGGTGGGCTGACAATTTGAAATCAGCAAAAGAATTGCCTGCTGTAGTTCGAGACAAATTGAGTAAAGAAGTGAAACTGGGTAGAATAGCGGGGCCTTTTCAGCAGTTTCCTTTGCCAAACTTGATGGTATCACCTTTGGGGGTTATTCCGAAGAAAGCCCAGGGTGAATTTCGTCTTATTCACCATTTGTCTTAGCCGGAAGGTCAGTCAATAAATGACTTTATTGCATTGGAAGATGTGGCGGTTTCATATGCCTCGGTGGATGATGCGTTGCGTCTGGTGCGTATGGCGGGGGTGGTTGCAGAGTTGGCCAAAAGCGATATTCAAGCGGCTTTTCGGTTGTTGCCCATCCACCCTTTGGATTTTGAACTGCTTGAATGTATTTCAAGGATGCCTTTTATTTAGATTGTGTATTGCCCACGGGTTGTTCCATCTCTTGCTCTCTTTTTGAGACTTTTAGCACATTTTTGGAATGGTGCGTGTTAGATCTGGGGGTCTCTAGTTGGCAGAGGTAGGTACCACTGTCCAAATAGGGACCCTTGCTTCTAGTCAGGGCAAGGAGATAACCCTCTGAGATAACCTCCGCTCACCCTCTAGGTAGCTTGGCGCGAGCAGTCTAGGCTAACCAGAGGCAATGCGTAAAGTATTTGTACCAACACTCACAGTAACACAGTGAAAACACCACAAACTGACTCCACAACAGTTTAGAAAAATAAAGGTATTTTTAATCTAAACTACACAAGACCAAAACGACAAAAATCCAACATACACAGTTCAAGAATATGGTTTCAAAAAGAGTTCTTAAGGTTGCGGTAAAATTCTTTAAGTTGCGGTAAAATAAACCACAGATGCGTGAAAAGTTCACAGTTGCGTCACGTTTACTCACAGTACCTTTAGTTGCAACAAAGTTCCAAAAGCAGAAGCTGGTGCGGTGGAAAACAAGCGATGCGTTGCTCCTGAGACCCTGGGGAGGCGATGCGACAGCCCCGCTGCAGCAGCGGGCGTGTTGCGACGAATCCGGTCTGTATGGGGAGGAAGGCCACTTGTATGGATTCCGGTGCGTAGGTTCCGTAGGAAGTCTGTTCTCGCAAAGGCACGATGCGACGATCTCGTAGGGGCTGCGACGATCTCCGGGGCGACGATGCGCGGTCCAGCGGGGATCCTCTCTCTCGCAGCTCCTCGATGCGTGGATTCTGCGACGACACTCGCAGCGACGTGATGCGACCCGCAAGCAAGCGGTGCGGCGATCTCACCCAGCGACGACAGGCTCTGCGACGATACTCACAGCGATGTTCGATTCTCCCGCACCGGTCTGGTGAGTCCCGCAAACGGAGGATGCGACGGCTCTGGCAGCGGCGTCAGGCGCTGCGACGATCTCGACCTCCGTAGCGGCGGGAAACTTCTCGCACTGTCGGGGATGCGCTCCGCAAGCGAGCGATGCAACACTTTTCAGTTTCAAAAGTCTCTCAAGCTTAGTTTCAAGCTTCCCAGCTCAGGTACAACTTCCAGAGGCCCCACAACTGGATCAAGCACTCTAGGAAGGACAGAACTCTCTCAGCAGAGTTCAGGGAAGCTGGGGGTGAAGTCCTTTTGTTCCTGGGACTTCAAAACAGGGAGCCAGCTCTTCTCAGGCCCTTGGAGATTCCTTCAAGCAAGGGGACACAGCACAAAGCAAAGTCCTTCCCCTCTCCTTGGCAGCAAAGCAACAGGTCAGTCCAGCAGAGCAACAGCAGGACAATCTTCCTTCTTCAGTTTCAGCTTTCTCCTTGGCAGAGGTTCCTTCTTGATTTCCAGGATGATCTAATTTTCTGTTGTCAGGGGTCCTGTACTTATACCCCTAAAGTCTTTGTTCTCTTGGTGCATGTGGGCCCTGAGCCCGGTCTGAACCAGTTCTGGGGGGATCCTGAGCACTTTGTTTTGCTGGCTGCATCTTTCCTTTCAGAGTGAGGGGCAGGGTCCTCAGCCGCCCAGCAGGGGGGTGGAGCCAGCATTGTGGAAGGCAGGCACAGCCCTATTCAGCCCAGGTGCTAACTCCTCCCACCACTCCAGTTGCAACTGCAGTCATTCAGCCTAGTGCTGACTCATCCATCCTGCTGGGGAATTCCCCAGCCCCTGTCACTCACAAACCAGACATTCAATACACAAACAGGCCCAGGCACACAGAAGGGTCAGACAAGAGAACAGCAACTTTCTAAAAGTGCTGTTCTCAAACACAGGATCTAAAAACAATCTTTCCTAAAAGATGTGTTATTAAATTCTGAGTTCAGGGATACTAGATACTTATGTCCTATCTTGTTCCTATGAGAAGAAATGCTGTTAACCACTGTAGCCAGCATCCCCCATGTTAATCTATGGAGCAAGATAGCCTTACAGTAGTGAAAAACGAAAATGGATGTAATTCACTACCAGAACATGTTACCTGCACTAGTACATGCTCTACCTTTTACATACACTGCACCCTGCCCAGGGGGGTACCTTGGGCCTTCCATAGGGGTGACTGATGTGCACAAAAAGGGAAGGGTTAGGCCTGGTCAGTGGGGACACTGACCAGGAGGACATGGCAGTTCTAAACTGCCCATAGGCACTGCAGTGGCAGGCCTGAGACACCATTTTAGAGCTACTCCTGTGGGTGGCACAATCAGTGCTGCAGGCCCACTAGTAGCATTTGTCATCACCAGCCCTGGCACACCCAGTGCACTTTACTAGGGACTTCATAGTGATAAAAATATGCCAAACATGTATATTCAATCAGAATAACAATTTACACAGGGAGCACTTACACTCTGGCACTGATCAGCAGTGGCAGAGTGTCCAAAGCATCTAAACCAGCAAAAACGAAATCCAGCACAGCATCAAAAATACAGGAGGTAGAGGCAAAAAGATAGGGGGAAACCACGCCAAAGATGCCAGGTCTAACACGTGTCCCCTCCAGCTGAAAGTGGGGAGAACTACCCACCCTCTTGGGAGTTCTCTTCACTAAGGCGAAAAAACCTGGACAGACCATCAGCGTTGGCGTGTTCTGTACCAGGGCGGTGTTCCACCGTAAAGTCCATTCCCTGTAGGGAGATGGACCACCTCAACAGCTTTGGATTCTCACCCCTCATCTGCATTAACCATCTGAGGGGCCTGTGGTCGGTCTGAACACGGAAGTGAGTCCCAAACAGGTAGGGCCTCAACTTTTTCAGAGCCCAGACCACAGCAAATGCTTCTCTCTCAATCACACTCCACCTCTGTTCCCTGGGGAGTAGTCTCCTGCTAATGAAGGCTACCGGCTGGTCTCCTCCCTCCTCAGTGATTTGTGAGAGTACTGCTCCCACACCATGCTCTGAAGCGTCTGTCTGAACTATGAACTCACTGGAAAAGTCAGGTGCCTTGAGCACCGGCGCTGTGCACATAGCAGATTTCAGGGTTTCAAAAGCAGTTTGGCAGGCGTCAGTCCAGTCAACTCTTTTGGGTAACTTCTTGGAAGTGAGTTCTGTCAAGGGGGCGACAATGGTGCCATATCCCTTGACAAACCGTCGGTAATACCCGGTGAGTCCTAAAAAGGCCCTCACCTCTGTCTGGGTCTTGGGAGGCTCCCAAGCCAGAATGGTATCAATCTTGGCCTGTAGGGGCGCCACCTGGCCGCTCCCCACCTGGTGTCCCAAATACACCACAGATCCCTGCCCTATCTGGCACTTGCTGGCCTTGATAGTGAGGCCTGCCCTTTGCAGAGCCTTCAACACTTCGCAGAGGTGTTGCAGGTGTTCCTCCCATGTGGAGCTGAAGACAGCAATGTCATCCAGGTATGCGGCGCTGAATTCCTCCAGCCCAGTCAGTACCTGGTTAACCAGCCTCTGGAATGTGGCAGGGGCATTCTTCAACCCAAAGGGCATGACACGGAACTGGAAGTGCCCCTCTGGCATTGAAAATGCAGCCCTCTCTTTGGCCCCATCAGTTAAGGCAATCTGCCAGTACCCCGAAGTCAAATCAAATGTACTGAGGTACTGGGCAGCTCCCAACCGATCCACGAGCTCATCAGCTCTGGGGATGGGGTGTGCGTCAGTCTTCGTGACCGCATTGAGCCCACGGTAGTCCACGCAAAACCGGAGTTCTGGAGGGCCACCGGGGGTAGCAGCTTTCTTGGGTACCAAGACCACTGGGCTAGCCCAGGGGCTGCTGGAGGGCTCAATCACCCCTAGCGCCAACATCTTGGAAACCTCTTCCTTGATGCTGGCCCTGACCTTGTCAGCTACCCTGTAAAATTTCTGTTTCACAGGTAGACTGTCTCCAGTGTCCACATCATGGACGCACCAGTTGGTGACTCCTGGGGTCAGGGAGAACAGGGAGGAGAACTGACCCAACACTTGGCGACAGTCACTCTGCTGTTCTGGGGTCAGGGTGGGCGAGAGGACCACACCATCCACTGACCCATCTTGCTCCTTAACTGCCAGGAGGTCATGGAGAGGATCACTATCCTCTTCCATTCCTGCATCTGTAGCCAGGAGCATGGTTACTTCAGACCTCTTAAAGTATGGTTTGAGGCGGTTCACATGCAAGACTCTCAGGGGCTGCCTGGGAGTCTTCAGGTTAACCAGGTAGGTTACCTCACTCTTCCTTTCCACCACCTCATAAGGCCCAGTCCACTTGTCTTGGAGCGCACAAGGCTCCACTGGCGCCATCACCCACACTTCCTGCCCAGGTTGAAATTCGACCAGAGTGGTATTCTGGTCGTACCATCTTTTCATTTCTTCCTGGCTTGCTTCCAGGTTCGCCTGAGCGAGCTTCCTGAAGCGTTGTGTCTGGTTGCGGATGGCCAGCACATAGCTGAACACATCCTGGGGGGTTTTCCCACGGGACTTTTCCCAACCCTCCTTTACCAGTGAGAGAGGTCCTCTAACAGGGTGGCCATACAGGAGTTCAAAGGGACTGAACCCTAAGGACTTCTGAGGCACCTC
The DNA here is from genome assembly GCF_964261635.1 of Lissotriton helveticus. Lineage (NCBI taxonomy): Eukaryota > Metazoa > Chordata > Amphibia > Caudata > Salamandridae > Lissotriton > Lissotriton helveticus. The sequence continues at coordinate 522,160,704 of NC_136061.1, forward strand.
CCTGTAGGCAAACAACAGGCATGGTAACAAGACGTTCCACTTGCGTCTCATGGGCTCCGCTAGGCCCATAATCATACCTTTTAGGGTCCGGTTGAACCTTTCAACCAACCCATTTCCTTGAGGGTGGTAAGGAGTGGTGAACTTATAAGTTACCCCACACTCCTCCCACAGAGACTTCATGTACTTAGAGATGAAGTTGGTACCCCGGTCGGAGACCACCTCTCTGGGGAACCCCACACGGGAAAAGATCCCCATCAATGCATGGCCCACCACGGGTGCTGTGATTGTCCTGAGAGGGACTGCTTCCGGGTACCGAGTGGCATGGTCCACCAAGACCAGGATGAACCTGTTGCCTAAGGCTGTCTTGGGGTCCAGGGGCCCTACAATGTCTATGCCCACCCGCTCGAAAGGGGTGCTCACTACTGGGAAGGGCTGAAGGGGGGCCTTCAGCTTCATTCCAGTCTTGCCACTGGCTTGACAGGTTTGGCAAGATCTGCAAAAGGAACCAACGTGCTTTCTCATCTGGGGCCAGTGAAAGTGGGTGACAAGCCGGTTTAGGGTCTTGTCTTGCCCCAGATGTCCTGCAAGAGGCACGTCATGAGCCAGACCCATTAGGAAGTTTCTGAAGCGCTCGGGTACCACCAGCACACGGGCTGCACCGGGCTCAGCAAACTTAGGCTCACTATACAACAAGTCATCTTCCCAGTAGATAAAGTGATCTCGGGCTGCTCCACCTGCTGCCTGGTCTACAGCCTGTTGCCGCAGACCCTCGAGGGAAGGGCATTCTTTCTGCGCCTGGCAGAATTCCTCCCTGGAGGGACCACCTTCTTGCTGCCAATGGGTCAGCTCAGGCAATTCTCCCAGTTCGGCTACCTGTTCCCCTGTAGGTTCCAGGGCATCCCCCTCGGGTTCTACTCCTTCCTGGACCGTGGGAACGGCTGGGGCTGGTTTCCCGTGCCCTCTGCCTCTTCCTCTCCTGGCAGGTCTCTGGGCCACTGTTTCAGGCTCCAGTTCTGCTGACTCCCCCCTACTGGCTGTCATAGCACGTGTGGACACACAGATCCACGCAGGCAAACCCAACATCTCCAAGTGAGTTCTGTGTTCTACATCCTTCCATGGAGAACTCTCCAGGTCGTTACCTAACAGACAGTCTACAGGCAAGGCATCACTGACAACTACCTCCAAAAGACCAGAGACTCCCCCCCATGCAAAGGGAACCTTCGCCAGCTTGAAGAGGCGCACTGAGCTGTCAGCTGCCACTACAGGGCGGAGTACACCAGGGATGATCTGGTCTTCAGACACCCACTGACACCTCACGGATGTCACGCTGGCTCCTGTGTCTCTCAGAGCCTCAACCTCCCTCCCATTGATGGTCACCTTCTGCCCATATTTCTTAGTGTTAGAGGGCAGTAAGGTTTCCTGGACCATCTCTTGGTCTCCTAGAGAGACAAGGGTCATGACTGCTAGCTCCCCCCAATCACTAGAAACCAAATCCCCTCCCAAAGCTACACTAGTTAACGCTGGGGCGGGGGCACCAGTGGGTGCTTGCTTCTTCTTGGGACATTTTGGAGCTATGTGGCCCACCTCATTGCAGTGATAGCAGGTAGGTGGGCCCCTGTTGTCTTTATTGTCCCGCCTGCCCTTAGAGGGCCATGGCTGTTTAGGTTTGGGGGGTTGGGATTCCTTTCCCTGGGAACTATTTTGGGGCCCTTCTGAGAACTCCTTTTGATTACCCTTGTCCCCCCACTCTTCTGCTGGGGACCCTGCCCACCTTTGGCTGTGGTACCCACAATTCCTCTGTGGACCCTGGTACTGGTCCAGCGGTCCGCCTCCTTAGCAAGCTCAATGGGGTCTGTCAGCTTGCTGTCTAAAAGATGCTGGTGCAGCTCTGGAACACAAAGACTACTCAAGTGCTCCCAACTGATTAAATGCAACAACCCCTTAAAATCAGTTACCTTACTGCCCTTCATCCAACCTTCCAATGCACGCGAGTACAAATTCACACACTCCATCCAAGTCTCAGACTCTTTCTTCTTGGAGTTCCTAATCTGCAGTCTGTACTGCTTTGGGGTAAGGCCATACCTGAGACATAAGGCCTCCTTCATATTGGGGTAGGTCATGGCACCTGCTAATTCTAAGGGTTCTAGAGCACTCCTCCCAGAAGCCTCAAAATGTTTCCACAGGCCCGCCCCCCAATGCTGATCAGGCACACCATTCATCTTCAATGCAATTTCATACGAAGTGAACCAGGCATAAATATCCTCACCCCTATGGTAATTCTGTACCAGGTCCTTGGGAATATATACTTTACCCCCATGCACTGGCTGCGCGCTGCCACCATTTGAACTGGCATCCACCTTCTTGGCTTTAAGATCCAGTTCTTTCATGCTCAACTCATGAGCCAAAAGCAATTTCTTTTCCTCTAGGGCACGAGCCTCTCTCTTGTCTTCCGCTGCCCTTTCTTTCTCCAATTCCAATTGCCTCAGTTTCATTTTCATGACTTCCAAGTCATACTCTCTTACTCTCTGATATTCTTGTAACTCTTCTGGGGAGAGGCCCCTTCCGGAGTGGTTGCTGCCAGCTCCTGAGCCTACTCTGCCCACTGGCAGGTCTGCGCTTTGAAAACCATTTTCTACCTCCCCATCATTTCCCTCTTGTGCCTCCCAATGGGCTCTCAAGATTCTCTGCAGCTCCTCCTTTCTGTAGGCGCTTTTTATGGGGCACTCAAACTCAAGGCAGAATTTCCTCAGTTGCTCAACTTTGTATGAACACAAGTCCTCAATGCAAAACTCCAATTCTGCTTCTGCCCCCTCACTGAGTGCCTTTCCTTTCGCAGACATGATGCTTTGAAGAGTTACTCAAAAATAGAAAAAATCAAAACCAAAAAAAACCAGTAGTATGCGGTGGCGTAGTGGTCTGCACTCACTAGTGATGTACACCAATTACTGTGGGTCAAGTACAAATACAAGTTCAAATCCCACCGCCTGACCACCAATGTTAGATCTGGGGGTCTCTAGTTGGCAGAGGTAGGTACCACTGTCCAAATAGGGACCCTTGCTTCTAGTCAGGGCAAGGAGATAACCCTCTGAGATAACCTCCGCTCACCCTCTAGGTAGCTTGGCGCGAGCAGTCTAGGCTAACCAGAGGCAATGCGTAAAGTATTTGTACCAACACTCACAGTAACACAGTGAAAACACCACAAACTGACTCCACAACAGTTTAGAAAAATAAAGGTATTTTTAATCTAAACTACACAAGACCAAAACGACAAAAATCCAACATACACAGTTCAAGAATATGGTTTCAAAAAGAGTTCTTAAGGTTGCGGTAAAATTCTTTAAGTTGCGGTAAAATAAACCACAGATGCGTGAAAAGTTCACAGTTGCATCACGTTTACTCACAGTACCTTTAGTTGCAACAAAGTTCCAAAAGCAGAAGCTGGTGCGGTGGAAAACAAGCGATGCGTTGCTCCTGAGACCCTGGGGAGGCGATGCGACAGCCCCGCTGCAGCAGCGGGCGTGTTGCGACGAATCCGGTCTGTATGGGGAGGAAGGCCACTTGTATGGATTCCGGTGCGTAGGTTCCGTAGGAAGTCTGTTCTCGCAAAGGCACGATGCGACGATCTCGTAGGGGCTGCGACGATCTCCGGGGCGACGATGCGCGGTCCAGCGGGGATTCTCTCTCTCGCAGCTCCTCGATGCGTGGATTCTGCGACGACACTCGCAGCGACGTGATGCGACCCGCAAGCAAGCGGTGCGGCGATCTAACCCAGCGACGACAGGCTCTGCGACGATACTCGCAGCGATGTTCGATTCTCCCGCACCGGTCTGGTGCGTCCCTCAAACGGAGGATGCGACGGCTCTGGCAGCGGCGTCAGGCGCTGCGACGATCTCGACCTCCGTAGCGGCGGGAAACTTCTCGCACTGTCGGGGATGCGCTCCGCAAGCGAGCGATGCGACACTTTTCAGTTTCAAAAGTCTCTCAAGCTTAGTTTCAAGCTTCCCAGCTCAGGTACAACTTCCAGAGGCCCCACAACTGGATCAAGCACTCTAGGAAGGACAGAACTCTCTCAGCAGAGTTCAGGGAAGCTGGGGGTGAAGTCCTTTTGTTCCTGGGACTTCAAAACAGGGAGCCAGCTCTTCTCAGGCCCTTGGAGATTCCTTCAAGCAAGGGGACACAGCACAAAGCAAAGTCCTTCCCCTCTCCTTGGCAGCAAAGCAACAGGTCAGTCCAGCAGAGCAACAGCAGGACAATCTTCCTTCTTCAGTTTCAGCTTTCTCCTTGGCAGAGGTTCCTTCTTGATTTCCAGGATGATCTAATTTTCTGTTGTCAGGGGTCCTGTACTTATACCCCTAAAGTCTTTGTTCTCTTGGTGCATGTGGATCCTGAGCCCGGTCTGAACCAGTTCTGGGGGGATCCTGAGCACTTTGTTTTGCTGGCTGCATCTTTCCTTTCAGAGTGAGGGGCAGGGTCCTCAGCCGCCCAGCAGGGGGGTGGAGCCAGCATTGTGGAAGGCAGGCACAGCCCTAATCAGCCCAGGTGCTAACTCCTCCCACCACTCCAGTTGCAACTGCAGTCATTCAGCCTAGTGCTGACTCATCCATCCTGCTGGGGAATTCCCCAGCCCCTGTCACTCACAAACCAGACATTCAATACACAAACAGGCCCAGGCACACAGAAGGGTCAGACAAGAGAACAGCAACTTTCTAAAAGTGCTGTTCTCAAACACAGGATCTAAAAACAATCTTTCCTAAAAGATGTGTTATTAAATTCTGAGTTCAGGGATACTAGATACTTATGTCCTATCTTGTTCCTATGAGAAGAAATGCTGTTAACCACTGTAGCCAGCATCCCCCATGTTAATCTATGGAGCAAGATAGCCTTACAGTAGTGAAAAACGAAAATGGCTGTAATTCACTACCAGAACATGTTACCTGCACTAGTACATGCTCTACCTTTTACATACACTGCACCCTGCCCAGGGGGGTACCTTGGGCCTTCCATAGGGGTGACTGATGTGCACAAAAAGGGAAGGGTTAGGCCTGGTCAGTGGGGACACTGACCAGGAGGACATGGCAGTTCTAAACTGCCCATAGGCACTGCAGTGGCAGGCCTGAGACACCATTTTAGAGCTACTCCTGTGGGTGGCACAATCAGTGCTGCAGGCCCACTAGTAGCATTTGTCATCACCAGCCCTGGCACACCCAGTGCACTTTACTAGGGACTTCATAGTGATACAAATATGCCAAACATGTATATTCAATCAGAATAACAATTTACACAGGGAGCACTTACACTCTGGCACTGATCAGCAGTGGCAGAGTGTCCAAAGCATCTAAACCAGCAAAAACGAAATCCAGCACAGCATCAAAAATACAGGAGGTAGAGGCAAAAAGATAGGGGGAAACCACGCCAAAGATGCCAGGTCTAACAGTGCGTAGTACAGAAGTCGGGTCATACAGCAGTTTGTTATTACTTAGATGACTTTTTGTGTGTTGGTCAGGCAGGGAGTGAGCAATGCAGCAAGGTGTTGGACTATTTTCAAACGATGGCAAAGGACTTTGGAGTGCCATTGGCTCCAGATAAAACGGAAGGTCCAACCACTAAATTGGTCTTTTTGGGCATTGAAATAGATACAGATGCAATGGTGGCTAGATTGCCTTTGGACAAGGTACAAGAGATCAGGACCTTTTCGCGGAAAGTTCTTACTGCTAGGAAATTGGAGCTCAGGCAGGTTCAGCAGCTGCTGGGGTATTTAAATTTTGCCTGTAGAGTTGTGAGAGCAGGGCGTTCTTTTTGCAGACGTCTTGGTGTTGCTATATCGCGTGCTTCACTGCCACACCACCGCATACGATTGTCTAAAAAAGTTAAGGATGACTTGGTCATTTGGTTGCGGTTCTTGGATGAATTCAATGGGGTATCGATCAACTTCATGGAAGACGACACTGTATGGCAGGTGCAGATCTTTTCGGATGCTACGGGGGCTCAAGGATTTGGGCTGTTTTGGGAAGGGCGCTGGTGCGCGGAGTGTTGGCCTGCACATTGGCTGTCGCAAGGTCGTAGTATCGCCTTCCTGGAATTTTTCCCTCTATTGGTGGCATTATAGGTATGGGGTGAAGAGTTCAGGGATCGCAGCGTACTCTTTCACATTGACAATATGGCAGTGGTAAACTTAGTCAATGGGCAGAGGGCTAAGGATGTGCGAGTACTGCAATTTGTGCGGGCATTTATGTTACAAACTCTTAAGCTAAACATTGTTTTTAGAGCCAGGCATATACCCGGTGTGAGCAACTCAATCGCTGATGCTCTGTCCCGTTGTAATTGGCAGAAGTTTCGTTCTCTGGCGCCAAAAGCAGACAGTTACAAGACGGAAATCCCTTCGGACATCTGGGACCTGGGGGAGTGAGGATTGCAGAATTGGTCGAACACTCCAATACTCAGTCCACTAGACGAAGCTACCAGCAAGCGTGGTCTGAATTTCTAATTTATGCTTCCTCGCAGGATCAAGGTGGTGCGGCTGTGGGTGATGAGCAGTTCATGTTACATTTCGTGTTACATTTGATGGACAAAGGTTTGTCGCACACGACTATTTCAGGCAAACTTGCTGGCATTTCATTTTATAGTCAGTTATTGTTAGGTCAAGCAGAGCGGGTGGGGTTTTTGTTGAACAGGATGTTAAAGGGTTTAGGTAGAAGCAGAGTTCATTCCTTACATTTGAGGGAACCTATTACTTTTGAACTCTTACGTTCCATTTTAGTTGTTTTGCCTAGTTTTTGTTATAGTGAATGGGATTTGGTGAGGTTCAGGTTGTGCATGATATGGCTGTTCTTCGGGGCTTTCCGGGTTTCGGAGTTATTGGGTTTAAGGAATCAGTTTGGGATCCACACGTCTGATATACAAATTTTAAATGAGAAAATTTTACGGATCAGGTTACGACAGTCAAAGACAGACCAAAGAAGGGTAGGAACTTGGATACAACGGGGGGTAGCGGGGTGGCGGGTTGTTGTCCATTGACAGAATGGGAGTCATTTTTAAAGTCACCTGTTTTTAGAGCTGTGGTCAAATTTTGTCATGAAGATGGGGGCCAAATATCTTGTTTTCAATTGTTAGCAGTTATGAGAAAAAGTTTATCACTGGTGGCTAAAAATCCACGGTGCTATGGTACACATTCTTTTCGAATAGGTGCTGCTACGGAGGCTGCCAGATTGGGTTGGGGGAGGGAGGAGATTCAGCACATTGGGCATTGGAAATTGGACTGTTGTTATAGTTATGTTCGTCAATGAATACAATATTTTTTTTTTCTGCTAGTCACTTTTCTTTCTTATCGTAGGTCGAGTTTTGTTTTCCCCCCGGAAAAAGAGAACATGGATTGTGGGCCACTCTTTGGTGAAGTGGTCATCGGTGTTTGCAGAACAACAGATACGTGGAAGGGCTTTGGGTTTGCATGGCAAAGAACATGAGGTATTGTGGAAAGGGATTGGGGAGCTGAAATGGAGAGACCTTTTCCCGTTATTGTCCAAATTGGATCAGGAATGGTGATTTCCGGATCTTTTACTCATACATTTGGGTGAGAATGACCTGGTCGAACTATCTGGTCTCACTTTGATTCAGCAAATGAAAATGGACTTAGCGGTCATAAAAAACAATTGGGTTGGCACAGCGGTGGTCTGGACAGAATTTGTGTACCGACACCAATGGCGAGGGGCTCGCACGCATTCGGCAGTTGAGAAGGCTGGCCGAAAGCTGAATAGAGCCATGAAAATGTATTGTACTGCTATGGGCATTACTGTATTGGCTCATGAACATCTGACAGGCAAGGAGCTTCATTTGTTCAGAAGTGATGGAGTACATCTGTCTCAATTGGGGCAGGCGTACTATCTAATGGAGCTAAGGGATTTGTTGGCGGGGTTTTGGGGTGCTGATTTATGGTGTTCTAACAAGGAAGGTTGAAGTTATCTGTTGGGAGGGGGGAGGGGTTGGGTGGGGCAGGAAAACACGTTTGGTTTTCCTGGGTGGCATGTTTTGGGGGATAGGATAGTCTAGTGCGGAAGTATCCTTTCTCTCTGGGGGTGGGGGAGGGTAGGTGGAAAAGGGAAAGGTAAAGTTGGAAGGAAAAATATTGGTTTGGTATTAAACAGTTTTGGAGTTTTGGCAAATGATGAAATCGTTAGGGAATGGTGATGCAAAAACCAGTTGGGGAAAAAGTTTTGGTAAATATACAAAGGTTTGTTTCTTTAATAAATGCAAGGTTTGGAGTCTGTCTTTGGCTGTCCTAAAAATAAAGTGACCTTTTATGCTACTTAGCAGATGCGTGGAGTGTCCTTATTGCGCGATGGGTCCCGGGGGGACGTGGCACGAGCCAGTGTCCCCCTGGGATATTTCGCGCGGTGGGACTTCCCACGCGGCGCGATTTGGCAGGTTGGGGAGTGGGAGGGGTTGGTTTGAGCTCGCGGTGGGAGCGGGAGGGTGACGTCACTCGGGAAGAGTGAGGGAGCGGTTGCATCGTCATTTTTGCCCCACCCACCCGCCCTCTTTCTGTGGGTTGGTGGGGGGTCTTTTATTTTAACTGTACTTGTTTTTTTTTTTTAAATGTTTACAAAATTAAAAATCTGTCACTCTAGGGCAGTCTTGACAGTTCTCCTTATGTATTATATTTTCTTTTAGGCGTGTTTTGGGGGATAGGATAGTGTTTTGGGGGATAGGATAGTCTAGTGCGGATGTATCCTTTCTCTCTGGGGTGGGGGAGGGTAGGTGGAAAAGGGAAAGGTAAAGTTGGAAGGAAAAACATTGGTTTGGTATTAAACAGTTTTGGAGTTTTGGCAAATGATGAAATCGTTGGGGAATGGTGATGGAAAAACCAGTTGGGGAAAAGGTTTTGGTAAATATACAAAGGTTTGTTTATTTTATAAATGCAAGGTTTGGAATCTGTCTTTGGCTGTCCTAAAAATAAAGTGACCTTTTATGCTACTTAGCAGATGCGTGGCGTGTCCTTATTGCGCGATACAGACAAATAACTAGGGCAGCCTCACAGCCCCATTTTTACATGTTGATGTAGTTCGGATCAGAGGTCTTGAAAAGCATGAACCCGACTAAGAGACCGCAAGCTAACAGATAGGACAGCGAAGCTGGACCAGCCTCCAACCCACGCAGCCTGCCCCAAATCCGTTCGAAGAAAGCAGCCCAGTAGAAGAGCTTGAAGTCTGGCAGCTTAAACCCCCCTTGTGTATAAGGTAGTTTTATAAGCTGGAGAGCCGTCCTGGCGCATCTATACCCCCAAATAAAACTTCCAGGCCCATGTATGTAAGCAGTCCTTTCTAATAATGTTATCTTTACATGGTTATGACTCCTACAATATTGCAGCTTGGTGGATTTGTTATCACTATAAATCACACTTATTGCTGTCACCTAACTCTCTGATAGACTCAGTCAGCTCATCAGAACTCGAGTGTGACTAGGAGTTGGCAAGGAGCTCTCTGCAGCAGATGCAGTAACCCACCAGGCTAGCTGCAGTGCCACCATAGGTGCTAATATCAAGAGATGATACTAGAGTTTGACGAAATCAAAAGAAATTAGATTGGAAGTTTGGGCCCTCGTTTTGTTCACATTCTTGTTTAAAACTTACACCTTTTCTTTTGTGTATCTCCTAAAATATGAATTTTGTCCAGACCATTTCAACTGAAAAGTGAGGTCTTGATCATCAGTATATATTGCAAACGTTTTCTTCGATCATTGAGTGTTGCCATATCACGGATTGGCATTCTTCCTGGACTTTTATGTTACAAACTAATACTATCCGGTATGTCAGGCCATTTAATTCAATGAAAGAACTACAACTCCCAGATTTGTGTAGGTTGTCAAGTGAAAGCCCGGGACTGGAAACATGGTTTCCACAGGACACGAAGCTATGTGGGAACCATGTGGACGTCCGTACCCTTTCTATGTTCTACAAAAACTGCATTCAAAGTTTCTGTGAAACACACATTATAGTTTTTAAAAGTAATAGATAACCTTAAATTGACACCGTGTTTGATCTTGCAGCATGACCTTGTCACTCGGGGTCAATCGTCTTTAAGCTTTTTCTGAAAATGTTTTTCTGGTATAACCACATTGCACTCAGAAGAACCAGCTTCAAATCACTAGAGAGAGCTCTGCAATAGATAACGCCCGAGTTTTTGGAGGAGCATTTTACTAATAAATGTTGTAATATCTGTGGGGCATTGTAGCGGGACGACCTGTATGTGAGGTACCACACAGTGCGGCCCATTCACAAGGTCATTTATGTACGAGACACCGTGCTGGCAATAGTGGTTCCATTTAAGCCTGTCATCTTCTCACGAAAGGAAACTTGTTAATCAAAGTGGTTTAGTACTGTATAATTGTAGAGCACAACTGCATTCACCTTGGATCTCTAAGTGTGATACAATAAACGTTGTACCAAGTCCATCCCTTCTCGAAATCTGCCTTTGGAACAAATTCGGAACTCTCATTTTACCCTGCAGTGGAAATTGAAAACAGTGTAAGAATTTCCCCACTTCTTCTAAAGTTGTACTTTTGTATCAGTGTATAATAAATCTAATTTAAAAGTAGCAGGGGAGGTACGGGACAGTTACATTCTATCACGTGCAGTAATGCAATCTCAATATACAACTATAATTGAGGCATGCAGAAGTATTGCAGGGGTTATCAGGGGAACCAAATTGATTAGTTTGCTAAGATACTGGGAAAGAAATACGGTAATGAGATTGTAGCATCCTCTTATACTGCTGTTTCTTTGAATGGCCTTCCATGTCCCACGTCTCATCCTCGTCTAGGCCGTATATGGTAACAATACCAAAACAATTAGTATTTCGCAAAAAGAAGAAATCAAAATTAGATTTTGATAAATTGAACACATTTTCTTCGAAGTTGCTGCAGTGTTTGTCAGTATTCAGTTACACTGCAATGCAGTCATCCCTTATGTATCAACAGGATTGCATACATGGCTTTCAAACAGAAGCTGATTGGGTCTATGGCCTGGTTTTATTTTCCATGCAAAAACCCTTTGAAGCAATGTCTCATTTTCAAACAGTCGTAGAACTGCCCTCAGAAACATGCTAAGATGTTTGAGTTGAATATCTAAATAAACAAATATGTTGCCCACATCACGGCAGACTTACATAACTAAATTGCAGAGCAAACCTTCTTCGTGAAGTGACAATTGTTCCTCATTATCCCCATAACTTCCTTTAACGCAACCTTTTGTAAGTAGTGTGATGCTCTGCTGATAGCCACCTCGAGGTACACAACAGCAATTCACTAGGAAGTGGCACATTTTTCCAGGTTTGGGTATCGTATCCCCAACACAAATCAGCACGTAGCAAAATATGCTTTTCTGTATCCTGAACAGCCTCAGGGTTGTGTTGCATTTCACATCTGCATCATCATGCCGTGTGTGCGTGACTTTGGACATGTATGATCATAGTCAGCAGCCGAGGAATTAAGATGCATGTCCTGTCACCTGCATGAAAAGAGCACCCTCGGTAGCTGCATATGTGCATTCTCTTTACAGATAGTTCTAATGTTATGATGACACGAGATATTTTTTTTAACATTTTTTTATTTTTATTGTATACATATACAAGATACTCCGTAAATTGCTGCATTGCTTCTTGTTAAACATATGTTTCTCATCTATAACAATTTTGCAACATTCAAGTACTTCCTTTGTGCTGAAAAATAAATAAAAATGTGCAATCAGAACTCCGGGTCTCCTTGAAGTAGTTGGGGGGGGGGGTGGAGTATTTTCAGTTTTAGCTTACTGTTCTTGCACACGAGACCTGATGTTAATCGACTCGAGTTAAGTCATGGGCAGAGCCAGGATAATTGGCATGATAGCGTGTGAGCATGACGTTTGCACGGTTTATGATCTATTTAGTTATTAGAGGGGCCATTTAAAGTTGCGGGGAAGGGGAGCCCTACCATTAAAAGCAGATCTCCTACATAGCGAACTTGTATTCCAACGTCTCATTTAGATGTGGTAGACCCTGCATGGTCTTCTCATTTAGAGGTGGTAGACCCTGCAGGGTCTTGCACAGCTGAGGCTCAGCTCGCTCTGCAGATGGAGATGGCACCTGCCAGCATCAAGACCACCTGATTGCAGCGAAAGCTGCTCCGCCATACTTAGGTTGGGCCAACGTGAAAATATGTCTTTCCGTGCAGTGAAAGGCCCTTTCAAAGTTGTCTAGTCAGACAGTAGTTCTGTATTTGGGTATAAAAATGGTACTAATGAGGGGAAACCTTAACCCAGAAAGTGTTAACATGTAAAAATGCCAAAATAATAAGGTAGTACTAGCACAAAATGTGCCCCATTATGCCGCATAATCTCTTGGATGGTTTTTAAACTCCACATAATTTCGGTTAATATAAACGGTGTATTAAATAAGCAAAAGTACAGCGGGTTAATAAGATGGCTAGCTTTTTTTTCACCACAAGTCCTCTTCTTTCAGGAAACCCACCCTAAAACAAATATTCCAAAACTTTTTATCCCAAAATCTTTTTCTAAGGTGCATTTCACTTCTGCAGGAATAGCAATAAGGGGGGTCGCTATCTATTTCCGACAAGGGCTAGATTGGGCGTTTACCCAAATCCAGAGAGATGCTCGAGGTCGATGGATATGGGTCACCGTCTGCATAAATTGCAACATCTTTAATTTTGTCAATTACTATGCACCAATTATAGATGACCCCACATCAACTATGAAGATTAATTATATACTTGGAGGGGCAATGGACCCCATTATTTTTGGGGAGGATTTTAATTATATTCAACATCTGGTAAAGGATACTGTTCGACCTGGCATCATTGGCGTGAGTCTCCCTTCCATTTTTGATGGATTGCCTCCTCTGTTTTGACATGTTTTTGCTGGTTATATGCTATGGGCACTGTGCCACTGCTAATCAGTGCCACAGTGCAAGTACTCCCTATTATGCCTTAATTTCAGAGTAATAAAATACATATTTTAGTAAAGTTGGTTTTAATATTCTGTGTTTGAAAATACCACTTTTAGAAAGTAGGTATTTTCTTGCCTAACTGTCCAGCCCTGCCTCTGCTATGTTGTGTATTCCTTGTCTGGGTTTGTGAGTGACAGGGCTGGGGGATTCCAGGAGACAGGCTGGGGCAGCCCAGTGGTAAATAGAGGGATCTGTATCTAGATGGGAGGGAGGAGTTGCATCTGGGACCTGATTAGGGCTGGGTCTTCCCTCTGCAATGCTGGCTCCACCTCCTGTGGCTCTGCCCTGCACTGTGAAAGGGGAGAAGGAATCTTGTCAACAAAGTGCTCCAGAGCTGTGCCTTCCCTCCCCTGTGCTGGCTCCACCTCCTGTGGGGCAGCTGATGTCTCTGCCCTGCACAGTGAAAGGAAGGAGAGAGTCATGTAAATAGAGTGCTCAGGAACTGGTTTGGACTAGGCAGAGGCCTATCTGCCTTCAGAGAACAAACTATTTTGGGGTATAAATACTGGGACCATGATCACAAGAAATCAGATCACTTCTGGAACAAGAAACCTTTTGTCAAGGAGAAGAACCAAGGAAGCTGCAGGAGTTTGACTTCCCCTCTGCCAGAGTGCTGTTTTCAGGGTTGGCCTGCAGTGGTTCGTTCATTGCCAAGGAAAGGAGAAGGAACTTTTTAAGGACTTTCATCATCTACAGAATATTCTCCAAGGGCTTGAACAGTGCTTGCCTCCTGCTGAAGTCTCAGGGACAAAAGACTTCATCTACAGTTCCCCCTGTGAATTTCCTTGCTGGGAATTCTATTTACAGACATTTGCGTGTCGCTGAAGCTGGAAGCACGACGCATCGAGAGGAAGCGTGTCGCCGCCGCAGCTGAAATTGTCGCATCGCCGGAGAAGCGAGCCTTCGCCGCATCTCCCTGGAAGCGTGTGTTCATCGAAGCTGCCTGCTGTCGCATCACCGGAGAAGCATGACGCCATCGAGAGAGTCGCCATCGCATCACCGGAGAAGCGTGTTGCAGGGCCTATCGCGGCTCCAAAGTACAGAGTCGTCGCTAGGCTGCCAGGGCGCCTATGCGACATCAAAGCAGCATCATCGCATCATCACATCAAGGGCGCCATCTTCTCGCATCGCAACTGGATCATCGCATCGCATCAAGGCAGCACCTTGAGCACCGCAACGGGCCCACAGGCCGAGAATCTATGCATCACCTCCGCACCGGTAAGGATTAGGACGCATCCCTTACTCTCGCAAGCATTGAGGCAAAACGCATCCTTTCCCCTGGATCACGGAACCAACACATCTCCCCTTTTGCGAGACTTTCGTTTACTTTGGGTTACTGTTGGACTTGGCATTTTACCCCAAAATTTGTTGCTTTTGCCCCCCTAATTTGGAATGTCTCACCCATGGGATTAAACCTGTATAGGCCATGTGTGGTGTGAGACACCTTGTTAAATTGAAATGCTATGTAATGGCTTGAGCACTTGTAAATTTCCCCCATTGTAAAATGCACCTGACTGAAATGTCCTATGTTTAAAATGGATGCCATGGCCATGGGTTTTGCCACTGAACTGCCTTAGGTCAGCAGTCTAGTTATTATTACCCAGCTACCCCTAGCTTTTGGAGGGAAAGCCTGGCACCCAGGGTGCTCAACCCCTCCCCTTGAACCAGTTTAGGCCAGCTTTGCCAACATTCTAGAAGGTTCTGGCACAGCCTGGGAGGAGGGTATAAGTAAGGGGGATGTGCCACCAGAGAGTCAGTCAGCGCTGGGACAAGAAAGAGAGGGGACCTGCTACGAGGTGCTACCACCACATGGACCTGTGAGCTGGGCCCTGTACCCCTAAAACCCCCCCTCTCTACTGTCCCCCGGGCCCCTGATAAAGGAAGGGCCCCTAACCAAGACACTGACGCTGTTTGGACCTGGAACTGCGCCAGCGCAGCGCGACAGAGGCCCCAGGAGGTGAGGAGTGTGCCCCTGGGCAGCTGTTCTGGGACTGTCCGCCCCCTTGGAAAGTGTGGCCCCTGTGGAAGCGCTGGACTGGGAGGAGCTGCCCGGGGAGGATTGTGCCCCGAGGAACTGTGTCTCGCTGACCTGCCTCAGATAATCTGCCCCTGCACTGCCTACCAAGCGCTGTGGGGAGAGAAGCGCTGGGGCTGGTGTGGCCCCCGAGGTGCTGGTGGCCCTGAGAGCTGTGTGGGCCGAGGGAGGAGCGGTGCGCTGTGAATAGCGCCGTTTACTGAGGAGCCTACCCTCATTTTGGCGCGCTGTCCGCCTTATAATTAATTAATTAAAAAGGGAGTCAACCCTTTGTGCCGCCGATCTTATCGCCGCGGCGCGGCGCCGCCTTGAGGGACCCCCCTCCCGCTGTGGGGAGCATCGTTGCGGCGGCCCCCGGCACCAGGAGAGGGCCGCCGAAGTGAATACAGGGTCGCGTTAGGCCCTGAGGCCGCCGTCACCCGCCTCACGTGACGGGGGTGCCCGGCCGCGTCATTGGCCGCGCCCCCGCCCAGCCGCGCACGGATTGGTTGCCCAGCGGGCAGCAGGAAGAGGCCCGAGGAGCCGCATAGGCCGGAAGAGGCCATCCGGCGGTGTTGCGGGGCTCCCGTGCAGAGGAGGGAGCCCTGGGAAGAGCGACCGGAGCGGGAGGCCACCCAACCGGTCTCTGCCCCGAGGACAGGGGCTGGCGGGAGACGCGGGGCCGGGGCACACTGTCGGTGCCAGCCCGCCGCCACATGAGAAGCGCCGCCATCCAGACCTGAGGAGCCCCGGGTCCCAGAGAGAGAGGAGGGGCCCGGGGGAGGCCCGAAGCTAGCCAGAGGCGTTCCGCGGGGCTCCCAGAGTGAAGAGGGAGCCCCGGTTGTGTGGCATCGGCCTGAGTGAGGCCTTGCGGGCCCCGTGTGACCCGCGTCGGACTAAGGAGGTGCCCCGGGGCTCTCAGGTGTTGAGGAGAGCCCCGCGACTTGAGTGCTGTGCGACAGGGGCCTTGAGGCACATTGTCGGTGCCTGGCCCCTACTGCAGAGGAGACCCCAGAGGATGCCTGCAGAACCTACCGAGCCCCGCAGGAGCCATCGAGGGGAGCCCGGAGAGTGGGGCCTACGTTTAACTGTGTGGGGGGTAGAGAGGGCAACGGGACACAGGGTCGGTGTCCGCCTCCCCCTCTTTTTGTTGACTGATAGGGGCCCAAGTGCCCAGCACCCGGGTAAAGGTCGCTAGTTACTGCTGGGGGATTAGTTAACCACAGGGTGCCGGTTAGGCCCCCCCCGAACTGCCTACAGAGACCCCGGTTCATCATAAAGGCCACGGGAGAAGTGTAGAATGTTGTAGTGGCCCCCAGGGAAATGTTTGATACGCCTAGCCAGGTGATGTAACTAATGAAATGCCATTTTTACCTGTTGCCTGATGTTCCCTGAGGTTAGGCCTGTCTCCTAGGTTACTGTTTATACGCTTATGGTGAGGCCAATTTCCTATCTAATGGTTAATTGAATGCTTTTGTGCCCACCGTGCAGGTGATTGTGCCTTTTATTACAGGTGTCCTGCCCCTAGGCTGGCCTGACGTGACATTCCAGGCCCCTGGTTACACCTTATGGTAGAGGAAGCCTTGCTGTTTCATTACAGGTGTTCCTGGTCCAGGAGTATGGCCCCTACCTGATGTTAATGTTTGGTGATTTACGTTCTGTTCACAGGAGACGCCAATGCAGGACATACTGGATACTTACCACTGATATTGCCAATGTATATTGATGTTTCACGCCTGCTAGGTGATCCTACGCTGATTCCAGGCTGTTAGACAACTAAGGTTGTGGGCCCCTGCAGATGTTATATACCTGCCTAAGTGAGCCTAATGTACGCACTGGTGAGGTGCACAATGTGTTAGATGCCAGGGTATTGCTCAGGAATACTTCGCCCGTGTTGATATGCTTAGGGTTAGATGCCTAATGTCACAGCGTAATGTGTATGCCTAAGGTTTAATTGCATACTAGGTGCCTCCTACCCTGATGAGAGGGTCATCTCCCTGGCCTAAGGTGAAGAGACCGATATCTAATATTGATGTGCCCTTTTACTGCAGGTGTCCTGCCCCGGTGCTGGCCTGACGTGTCATTCCAGGCCCCTGGTTATATCCCATTGCTTATTTATTACAGGTGTTCCTGTCTGATGGGATTTACTGTGATGCCATGAAGTTTTCCTTTACATGGGTTGGGTTGGAGGTAAACTGCCAAGGATGAGAGCCTGAGTTGGCCCCGCCATTGTGACCCCAAGTTTAATGACAATGTAAACATTCTTCTTTATTTTCAGCCATGGACTTACAGACTCAGCCCTTACTTCCCATGTAAATAATCCCCCTTGATACACCTGGCTCTGGTGCCAGTTGGCGCCGTGTTATGATACCACTGTTATGCATTTTTGCTTTGCAGGTTGGAGATATTAAACTTCTTAATTTTCCAACTCAAACTGGTGTCCTGCCTCTTTTGTGGTGTGCCTGGTGTGTCGTCTGTGGGTACTGCGTGAGTGCTTCACATGTCCTCGAAGTTTGGCCTGCCCGCTTGGTCCGTGCTACCCCCTTGGAGATTTGGGTAACCCCATTTCTTACATTTGTGGCAGCGGTGGGATAGGACTTGTGTTTGCGCAGTACCACAGCGGCCACGGGTTACATCACAAGTAGAGCTTTGAATGTATTCACAGCCTTGTTGTGGGTATTATTGTTGGCTGAACATTGTTGGCTGTATTACTTCCTCCTGAAAGTGTTTGGTGAAATTGTGTCCCCTTGTTCCACTGTGGGTGTGTCCCGAGAATCCTCGCCACGATGGGGTTGGTTTATGAGGAGGTGGAACTGATGGAGTACACCGAACAGGAAGTGATAGACTTCCTCCTGGAGAGAGGGATACCCCCAGTAGGAAACATTAGGAGAAAGTTGTTTCTTTATGAGGCCCTCAAGAGGGGAGAGCCCTTAAAGATCGGTGGGGACCTGTCTGATTACCCCTCCGAGTATTTGCAGGGTGGGTTAGTTAGAAGCCAGTGGCAGGGCTCCCAGTCCATATCCCTGGAGGGTAATTACCTGGATGGAGTGGAGGAAGAGTTTGGAAGGGCAGAGACGCCAGTAGCTGTAGAGGACACCGTAGATAGGGAGTCTCGCACTGGGTCCTGTCCCGGGGGCACTGCCCCACCCCTTTCCCTGTCCCCAGAAGAGTGGGAAGATAGGAGGGAAGAAAGGGAGCATCAGCTAGCGCTGGAGAAGCTCAGGTTTGAGCAGGCCACGGAGTTAGCGCAGCTGAGGATTCAACAGCAGAGGCTAGAGACAGACATGGTCCTAGCCCAGGAGAGGATGGCAGAGGCGGAGAGGGCCTTTGCCAGGGAGAGAATATCTCAGGTGGGTAGGTTGTCCCCTGAGAGCGGTTTTAAGAGCCTGGATACACCGGAGAGGGTGGGATCCAGTGGTGGCAGCGAGTGTAGGTCCAGTGCAAGGAGTCCCATTCCTGAAGCCCAGGAGACCGTGCCTGATTCCCAGGAAGAGGGGGACGGGTTAGTGTTCAGGGGCAGGGGAAAACTGTCCCACCAGTCCTGGGGAGAGTTTGAGGAGGAGTGTTGGACTGCATTGGAGGATTGGGTGGTGAGGAGAACAGTGGAGGATTGGGAAGGGCTCTGCCATGCCGTTATCCGGGAGCACATGCTGAGGAGTTGTGTCCCAAGTCTGCGTCACCATCTGTTGCAGCATGGGTTCTCAGACCCCAGGGAACTTGCTTGGGAGGCAGACCTCTGGGTAAGTGCCAGAGCGTCTGGGAAGACATTGGGGAGTGATCCTGAAAGGAGTGGTGCAGGGATCTTCCGACCCAGCGAGGCTGAGGAGGTGAAGAATGGCCCAGCTAGGTCCCAGGATAGTGAGCGGGTTGTAGGGCCTCACATCCCATCTACAGGAGGGAGTGAGACGGGGAGGTGTCCCGAGGTGCCCAACTGCAGTCACAGGGCCTGGAGAGTTCCATAAGGGGACCCCAGGTTGGGAGCCTAGGCTGTCCTGATGTGCCTTCTCATGAAGGGAATCCCCTAGTGTCAGGAGAACCTGGAGCATCCGTAATCAGAGCTCCAGTGGTTCGGGGGTCTGACCAGCCACAGGGTTTAGATCCTGGACTGCGGTTCCAGGTTCAGGGGTTGCCTGACCTGGAGGGTGGGGTACCTGTAATTAAGGTCTCTACCCGTTTGACTCCCAGGGGTACTTCTCCCGGTGGGAGGGTGCGGAACTCTGGGAGGGGGTGCAGAGGGAGCAAGGTCTCTCCTCTGTCACCGGCTCAGCCAAAGGGTGCAGATCCCGGGTTGGATGGCCAGGTTGAGGGTTTGCCGGACCTGGCGGGTGGGACATCTGTGTTCAGAGTCCCCCCAAATTTGACTCTCAGGGGTACTACTCCAGTTAGGAGGGTGCGGAACTCTGAGAGGGGGTGCAGGAGGAGGGAGCACTCGCCCCTGTCACCGGTGCAACCTGAGGGTTTCGACTCCAGGTTGGTGAGAGAGTGGTTGTGTGAGGGTGTGCCCGGGAGAAGGAGATGGAGGAACCCTAGGAGGAGAGGCAGGGGGAGGAGAGGCTCGCCCCCGAGAGCTGGTCAGCTTGAGGGTGTAGACCCCAGGTGAGCGGACCAGTGGCAATTTGGAAAGAGGAGAGTGGTTCAAGAGTATTACAAGCCTGAGGCTAGAGCCTCCCACTCTAGGAAGGAACAAGGACCAGAGATATCTGGATGGCCTAGAGGCCAGTCCTGGCCACATCCCACTAGGGAACACCAGAGGGGTGGTTTTGTTGGTGAAGGGAGGGTTGCGCGAGAGAACCATTGGGTTCCAGGGTGGAGAAGAGACTGCAGGTGCTCCTGTAGTTGCCGGCCTGCGTCCACCTTTTTCCGCCCCAAGCAGGGAAGCCCATCAAGGCATTGATCGGTCTACCCTGACTTTTGGCTGGGGGGGGAGTTGTGTTGGACTTGGCCTTTTCCCCCAACATTTTTCGCTTTTGCCCCCCTAATTTGGAATGTCTCCCCCATGGGATTAAACCTGTATAGGCCATGTGTGGTGTGAGACACCTTTTTAAATTGAAATGCTATGTAATGGTGTGAGCACTTGTAAATTCCCCCCATTGTAAAATGCACCTGACTGAAATGTCCTATGATTAAAATGGATGCCATGGCCATGGGTTTTGCCACTGAACTGCCTTAGGTCAGCAGTCTAGTTATTATTACCCAGCTACCCCTAGCTTTTGGAGGGAAAGCCTGGCACCCAGGGTGCTCAACCCCTCCCCTTGAACCAGTTTAGGCCTACCTTGCCAACATTCTAGAAGGTTCTGGCACTGCCTGGGAGGAGGGTATAAGTAAGGGGGATGTGCCACCAGAGAGTCAGTCAGCGCTGGGACAAGAAAGGGGGGGACCTGCTACGAGGTGCTACCGCCACATGGTCCTGTGAGCTGGGCCCTGTACCCCTAAACCCCCCCTCTCTACTGTCCCCCGGGCCCCTGATAAAGGAAGGGCCTCTAACCAAGACACTGACGCTGTTTGGACCTGGAACTGCGCCAGTGCAGCGCGACAGAGGCCCCAGGAGGTGAGGAGTGTGCCCCATGGCAGCTGTTCTGGGACTGTCCGCCCCCCTTGGAAAGTGTGGCCCCTGTGGAAGCGCTGGACTGGCAGGAGCTGCCCGGGGAGGATTGTGCCCCGAGGAACTGTGTCTCGCTGACCTGCCTCAGATAATCTGCCCCTGGACTGCCTACCAAGTGCTGTGGGGAGAGAAGCGCTGGGGCTGGTGTGGCCCCCGAGGTGCTGGTGGCCCTGAGAGCTGTGTGGGCCGAGGGAGGAGCGGTGCGCTGTGAATAGCGCCGTTTACTGAGGAGCCTACCCTCGTTTTGGCGCGCTGTCCGCCTTATAATTAATTAATTAAAAAGGGAACCTACCCCTTGTGCCGCCGATCTTATCGCCGCGGCGCGGCGCCGCCTTGAGGGACCCCCCCCCGCTGTGGGGAGCATCGTTGCGGAGGCCCCCGGCACCAGGAGAGGGCCGCCGAAGTGAATAAAGGGCCCTGAGGCCGCCGTCACCCGCGTCACGTGACGGGGGCGCCCGGCCACGTCATTGGCTGCGCCCCCACCCAACCGCGCATGGATTGGTTGCCCAGCGGGCAGCAGGAAGAGGCCCGAGGAGCCGCATAGGCTGTAAGAGGCCGTCCGGCGGTGTTGCGGGGCTCCCGTGCAGAGGAGGGAGCCCCGGGAAGAGCAACCGGAGCGGGAGGCCACCCCGCCGGTCTGTGCCCCGAGGTCAGGGGCTGGCGGGAGAGGCGGGGCCGGGGCACACTGTCAGTGCCAGCCCGCCGCCAAATGAGAAGCGCCGCCATCCACACCTGAGAAGCCCCGGGTCCCTGAGAGAGAGGAGGGGCTCGGGGGAGGCCCGAAGCTAGCCGGAGGTGTTCCGCGGGGCTCCTGGAGTGAAGAGGGAGCCCCGGTTGTGTGGCATCGGCCTGAGTGAGGTCTTGCGGGCCCCGTGTGACCCGCGCCGGACTAAGGAGGTGCCCCGGGGCTCTCAGATGTTGAGGAGAGCCCCGCGACTCGCGTGCTGTGTGGCAGGGGCCTCGAGGCACATTGTCGGTGTGCCTGGCCCCTACTGCAGAGGAGACCCCAGAGGACGCCTGCAGGACCTACCGAGCCCCGCAGGAGCCATCGAGGGGAGCCCGGTGAGTGGGGCCTACGTTTAACTGTGTGGGGGGTAGAGAGGGCAACGGGACACAGGGTCGGTGTCCGCCTCCCCCCCCTTTTTGTTGACTGATAGGGGCCCAAGTTCCCAGAACCCGGGTGAAGGTCGCTAGGTACTGCTGAGGGATTAGTTAACCACAGGGTGCCGGTTAGGCCCCCCCCCCCGAACTGCCTACGGAGACCCCGGTTCATCATAAAGGCCACGGAAGAAGTGTAGTATGTTGTAGTGGCCCCCAGGGAAATGTTTGATACGCCTAGCCAGGTGATGTACCTAATGAAATGCCAATTTTACCTGTTGCCTGATGTTCCCTGAGGTTAGGCCTGGCTCCTAGGTTACTTTTTATACGCTTATGGTGAGGCCAATTTCCTATCTAATGGTTAATTGAATGCTTTTGTGCCCACCGTGCAGGTGATTGTGCCTTTTATTACAGGTGTCCTGCCCCTAGGCTGGCCTGACGTGACATTCCAGGCCCCTGGTTACACCTTATGGTAGAGGAAGCCTTGTTGTTTCATTACAGGTGTTCCTGGTCCAGGAGTATGGCCCCTACCTGATGTTAATGTTGGGTGATTTACGTTCTATTCACAGGAGATGCCAATGCAGGACATACTGGATACTTACCACTGATATTGCCAATGTATATTGATGTTTCACGCCTGCTAGGTGATCCTACGCTGATTCCAGGCTGTTAGACAGCTAAGGTTGTGGGCCCCTGCAGATGTTATATACCAGCCTAAGTGAGCCTAATGTACGCACTGGTGAGGTGCACAATGTGTTAGATGCCAGGATATTGCTCAGGAATACTGCGCCCGTGTTGATATGCTTATGGTTAGATGCCTAATGTCACAGCGTAATGTGTATGCCTAAGGTTCAATTGCATACTAGGTGCCTTTACATTCTACCCTGATGAGAGGGTCATCTCCCTGGCCTAAGGTGAAGAGACCGATATCTAATATTGATGTGCCCTTTTACTGCAGGTGTCAAGCCCCGGTGCTGGCCTGACGTGTCATTCCAGACCCCTGGTTATATCCCATTGCTTATTTATTACAGGTGTTCCTGTCTGTTGGGATTTACTGTGATGCCATGAAGTTTTCCTTTACACGGGTTGGGTTGGAGGTAAACTGCCAAGGATGAGAGCCTGAGTTGGCCCCGCCATTGTGACCCCAGGTTTAATGACAATGTAAACATTCTTCTTTATTTTCAGCCATGGACTTACAGACTCAGCCCTTACTTCCCATGTAAATAATCCCCCTTGATACACTTGCTCTGGTGCCAGTTGGCGCCGTGTTATGATACCACTGTTATGCATTTTTGCTTTGCAGGTTGGAGATACTAAACTTCTTAATTTTCTAACTCAAACTGGTGTCCTGCCTCTTTTGTGGTGTGCCTGGTGTGTCGTCTGTGGGTACTGCGTGAGTGCTTCACATGTCCTCGAAGTTTGGCCTGCCCGCTTGATCCGTGCTACCCCCTTGGAGATTTGGGTAACCCCATTTCTTACAGTTACGCATCCAGGTACTTTGTTGCTAACTTAGTCGCATTGATCATCAAACTAAACTAAGTAACTTTTGTCACCTTTAAAGCAATCTTAAGTGTTGGATTTTTATCGTTTGTGGTCTTGTGTTAAGTCTATATAGAGGATACTAATTTTTATAAAACCTGTCTTGTGTCCATCTGTAGTGTCTTCACTGTATTGCTGTGCAGGCCCGGACTGGACGTTGCGGGCACCGGGCAATCCCCCGGTGCGCCGCACGGGTGGGGGCCGGTTTTGGGCTCCTGGGGGCCGAATTTGTTACAGGACCATCCTCGGAAGCTTGTTTCCGGTCCAGGGAAGACATGGCTTGGCAGTTCGGGCTGGACTGTTCCCATGCGGCACAGAGTCAGACTGATTTGCATATAGCCATGTCTGAAGTGGGGTGGCAGAGTGGGCTAAAGAACGGTGATGGTTTAAACCAAGATCTTTCGCCTGGGTGTGAGTGTTTGATTGATTCAGATGCTCCGTCCATCACCACCCCCTTTTGTACCGCTTTTGGCTGCCATAAGTGTGGCAGGGTATGCTCAGACGTGAGTCCCTTGCTCACTTTGCCACTGGATTCAAGCAAGCCGGGCTGAAGACGGCTGGAATGCCAGAAACTGGTCCACGGAAGCTTGTTTCCGGTCCAGGGAAGACATGGCTTGGCAGTTCGGGCTGGACTGTTCCCATGAGGCACAGGGTCAGACTGATTTGCATATAGCCATGTCTGAACTGGGGTGGCAGAGTGGGCTAAAGAACGGTGATGGAGTAAACCCAGATCTTTTAACTGGGTGTGAGTGTTTGATTGATTCAGATGCTCCATCCATCACCACCCCCTTTTGTACCGCTTTTGGCCGCCATAAGTGTGGCAGGGTATGCTCAGACGTGAGTCCCTTGCTCACTTTGCCACTGGATTCAAGCAAGCCGGGCTGAAGACGGCTGGAAAGCCCGAAACTGGTCCTCGGAAGCTTGTTTCCGGTCCAGGGAAGACATGGCTTGGCAGTTCGGGCTGTACTGTTCCCATGAGGCACAGGGTCAGACTGATTGGCATATAGCCATGTCTGAACTGAAGTGGCAGAGTGGGCTAAAGAACGGTGATGGATTAAACCCAGATCTTTTGACTGGGTGTGAGTGTTTGATTGATTCAGATGCTCCGTCCATCACCACCTCCTTTTGTACCGCTTTTGGCCGCCATAAGTGTGGCAGGGTATGCTCAGACGTGAGTCCCTTGCTCACTTTGCCACTGGATTCAAGCAAGCCGGGCTGAAGACGGCTGGAATGCCAGAAACTGATCCTCGGAAGCTTGTTTCCGGTCCAGGGAAGACATGGCTTGGCAGTTCGGGCTGGACTGTTCCCATGAGGCACAGGGTCAGACTGATTTGCATATAGCCATGTCTGAACTGGGGTGGCAGAGTGGGCTAAAGAACGGTGATGGATTAAACCCAGATCTTTTGACTGGGTGTGAGTGTTTGATTGATTCAGATGCTCCGTCCATCACCACCCCCTTTTGTACCGCTTTTGGCCGCCATAAGTGTGGCAGGGTATGCTCAGATGTGAGTCCCTTGCTTACTTTGCCACTGGATTCAAGCAAGTTGGGCTGAAGACGGCTGGAATGCCAGAAACTGGTCCTCGGAAGCTTGTTTCCGTTCCAGGGAAACCATGGCTTGGCAGTTCGGGCTGGACTGTTCCCATGAGGCACAGGGTCAGACTGATTTGCATATAGCCATGTCTGAACTGGGGTGGCAGAGTGGGCTAAAGAACGGTGATGGATTAAACCCAGATCTTTTGACTGGGGGTGAGTGTTTGATTGATTCAGATGCTCTGTCCATCACCACCCCCTTTTGTACCAAGCCTTGGTGATGTCCAGGCTGGATTACGGGAATATTATTTATCTGGGTATTAACAAGGAAAATACACTTAAACTGCAGCGAGTACAAAACTCTGCCGCAAGACTACTCTGTCGAGTTCCCAAAACTGTCTCATAGTCCAAGTCATTGATCGGTCTCCACTGGCTTTCAGTGGAAAATCGAGTCAAGTTCAAGGCCCTCACGTACATATTCCGCATTAAGCATGCAAAGGCTCCCGACTATGAAAACAGCTTGCCATCCCTTATGCCCCCTCCCGCACTCTCAGATCCTCTTCTCAAGAGAAATTCCAAGTCCCAAGAGTCAAACTGTCTCGTATGGGAGGGCGTTCTTTCTCTTACCTTGGCCCTTCTTTGTGGAATTCGCTTCCATTCCCCCTCCGCCTACAATCTGACCTTCTGTCTTTTCGCAGATCTATAAAAACTTGGCTTTACAGCCAATAGTTCCTTTTCCCCCTGTTGTTCACTGTCAGTGCCGGGAAACCCAGTGGGTTAGCTGTGCGCTGTTATATAAATTTAAATAAATAAATAAAATATGCTACTAATGCATGTTTGTGCAAGAACCAATACAACAATAGTTTGATGACATAAACCTTCTTCATTTATCAAATATGCAAGCAGAGGAGATTCAAGTAGATAGTTCAGTAGTTGAAATTCAGCTAACCCTTGCCACAATGCAGGGAAGAAAAGCATGTGGAAATGATGAGCTGCCAAAATAATTATATAAAGTGTTTGCCGAGCATTTTAATTATGTGAAAGCGGGTGGTTTATTTCCCTCAGCTTTTAAAAAATATGTTATTGTCAGTTTTGTAAAGAAGGGTAAAAACCCAAGGGACATCAATTTGTGTAGGCCGATCAGTTTATTGAATTCTGATTACAAAATTTGAATCAAAGTTTGGGCGAATCGTTTTACTCCAGTTGCACAAAAAGTGCTCCATAAGGATCGGACAGGATTTGTGGCTGGGAGGTTAATGTCTTCAAATACTGGGTTTTTAAGATGGGACAACAAGCAAATTCCCAATGCCTTCGTCAATGTGGCTTGGAGGGGACCTTTTTCATACTATATGGGAATACCCAGCTATCCAGGGATACTGCAGAGTGGTCACACGAAGAATGGAGGAAGTAGGGGGGAAAAAGCTGCAGCCCTCACAAAAACTTTGCCTACTAAATATATGGAAGGCAACAGACTTAAACCAACCTGAACAATCATGGGTCTCACTAAGTTGGGCCCTGGTGAAACGTAATATTGTGCAAAGATGGGGAGTGGGGGAAGCGCCACTACTGAAGGGTGATATGGACAGGGCCATGGTGGCAGAGAGGGACGTATTCAAAAATAGAGGGTGCCCCAAACAATGAGGTTGCAAGTGGACTAGTTAGAATATACATAGAGGTGGAATATGTCTGTCTTCCACAACAGAACTTAATCAAGGGACAGATGGAAATCCAGATCATTCACTTACCGAGGGATAGAGTATTTAATAATGTGGTATACAAACAAATATAATGTGGTTGAATTAATATACTCAATGTGAGTTATTATGGGACACGTTATTGTAGTGTGCTATTTCTTGTTTCCCAGAATAAAAAAAGGTTATTAAAAAAAATATATATACTGGGTTTTTAGTCCAAGCACTCTCTTTTTTTAATATTCAAAATCCAGCACTTATTATGAAGGTTGACGCAGAAAATTCGTTTGACTTAGTGAATTGGGACACTCTTTTTAATGTTTTTGGTATGTTTTGGATTCCTCCACAGATTAATACAATGCAATGCAATATTTATCAAGGTGCGCAGGCACAGGTTTTTATTAACTCTAACCTGGTTGGGACATTAATGTAAATCGGGGGACTAGGCAAGGCTGTCCTCTGATCCCCGTGCAATTTACCTTTTTTATCAAACGCCTGGCCACCAGGATCCAAAGCAATGTGGGAATAAAAACACCAATATTAGGATTGTCTAAATTGAAGCTATTTGCGGATTACATTATCCTCAGTCTGGAAAGAAAGAATATCGAAACGACACTCACAGAATTTGCACAGTTTGAAGTAAATGGAGGGTATAAAATCAACGATAATAAGACCGTAATGTTTATAATTAATAGTTTGAGTGATTTTCTCCCCGACAATCTCAAACACCAAGCCCTTTCTCCTCATCCAATCCGATATTTAGAGATACATGTCACCAACCAGTGTGCGGAAATATATAAATTGAATTATGAAGCCATGCAGAAACATTTTTAACATTTACTTGAGCAATGGTCGATTCTTCCACTTACACTGATTGGTCGTGTTGGCCTAATAAAAATGTGCATCTTACCCCTACTTGTTTTTCTTTCTGCAAATGTCCCCATTAAAATCAATGGGATGTATTTTAAAGAGCTGGAAGCTCTTTTCCGACTGTCTATCTGGTATAAGAAGGCCCCACGGATAAAACAGTTGGTGCTGCAACTTGACGTTAATCAGGGTGGGCTTGCACTTCCCCAAGTTCGTACATACTATGAAGCCACCTTTCTTGATATAATAGTTCATTTAATCGACTGCAAGGGATCTGTTGATAATTTCTTTCTTGATAAGATGGTTCAGGAAGCCTGAACTCAGATTCTAGTCTTCTTAAAAACAGATTAACTCCCCAAAACAATTAGGTACATGACTTTGCAGGAGTATTGTAATAGATTCCAGTCATTTTACTCTAAGAAGGTTCGTTCCACAGGGCATGAGTACTTGAAGCTTACAGAATGTAAAAGTCTGGGCCTCCACATCCAGAGCAGTCATTTGGAATGCCAATGGTTTTAACCCCTTGCCTGCAGGGCTAATTACCCTG
Source organism: Lissotriton helveticus (assembly GCF_964261635.1). NCBI lineage: Eukaryota > Metazoa > Chordata > Amphibia > Caudata > Salamandridae > Lissotriton > Lissotriton helveticus. The sequence goes on from NC_136061.1 coordinate 522,188,582, forward strand.
CTGTGCTGGGGGGCGGGTGGCGCGGAGAGCGCCCCGGTGCTCATGACGAGCTCAGCTCGTCATGAGCCACGGTGGCCGTGTGCTCATGACGAGCTGAGCTTCTTACGGCCACACCCGTTTCTGTAGAACGTTCAGCACAGCGGGGGAATTAGCCCCGCGTGCGAGCGTTGCGGCAGTTATGAGGAGCTCAGCTCGTCATGAGCCCACGGCCACCGTGGCGTCATGAGCATGGGAGGGATTAAAGAGCTGGGTCATTTTATAGTTGGTGGGAGATGTATTACCTGGTAAGAGATCCAAGCTAGCTGTGGAGACCGGAGCAAGCTTTTCTTTTTTGGAAATCTCCAGATTTCACATCTATTAAACAAGTACTGTTTTCCATCTAGTTCAGGTCCCACTCCGCTAATGGCTGCTCTATTTAGAGCAAAGTTAAAGGGGTGGAAAATTGGTATGAACTGTAGGACCACCAAGGTACCAGCCTACGTGGAGTGGTATAATAAAATGATACTATCAGGGAAATTCGAAGAAGCTTATGCTAAGAAAGTTGTGCCAATAAAATATTTACTACTTAATGGAAATATGTGGAGCAGCTGGAAATCGGGTATTATAGGGGTGGGAAATTTAATGCCAAGATTCTATCAGTGTAATTTTTACCTGGTTTTAGTCTTTTTTGAAAGAAAAAGGGATGGGAAGAAGGCGAGAGGAAGGAGAAAAAAATGCACTTCATGGGTTTTATCGGATTTGAAGCACTGCACTTTATTAAATTGTATTTGGCGGACAACAGCACTTTAGTAAGTTCTACTTGAAGATTAAGGTATAACATCATATACAGATGATGAATTGGCATGTTGCTCTTTAAGGAAAGATATATTCGAAGAAGCCTATGCTAAGAGAGTCGGTGCCATTAGAAGATTTGCCACTGTATGGAAATAAATGGAACAGTCGGAAATCAGCTAGTATAGGGGGTGACATGTAATGCTAAGTTTGTATTAGAATCATTTGCACTCGGTTTTAAAGGTTTTTTTAAGGAAATGAGGAAAGAAAGAAGAGAAGGAAATGGGGTGGAAGAAGGAAGGAAAGGGGGAAGAAAAAAAAGACAACGATGCATTTTATAGGTTTTATTGGAATCGAAAGCACTACACTTTATTATACTGTATCTGGCAGATGAAGGCATTTTATTTCATTAAGCTTTACATGAAGATAAAGGTTCAACACCATATATAGATGATGAACTGGTAAGTTGCACTTTAAGGAAATAGCATTATTTGTGTTAAAATCAATATTTAATACAATGACGTACATTTGGTCCATTGATAGTAATAGACTCTCGTTTTTTTAATCTATGTATCTGATCAATAAAAACAATAAAAAAGATCATGACTTGCAGGTTTGGGGAGGCAGGTTTCGGAGGAGGCGAGGAATCATGATACCATGAAGTTCATTCCTTTGTACTCTTCGATCTTTCTTTGCACAGTCAGACAAATGGGCCCAATAGTATCACAATTGTTAAGTACGTGTCTTGCTTTTATAAAAAAATATGGCTCCAACCTAGTATGCACTTACACTGTACAATTAAAGATTTCAAATCCAGCGAACACATATAAATATCAAAATGAAATTGCAATATAAGAGGATTTTGCAGAAATATTCTGAAGAGAATTATCCAGGGAACAGTCGTGCCAGCAGCGAACCATTCCCTTCTGCAAGCACTTGTCAGATCTCATTACAAAGCAATTATGGTGATCAGTACCGATGCAGCATGGGGGGAAATTAGAAAAAATGCAAATGAAGGCAGACAAATCTTAAGCTGTGGGGGGTAATATAAATGACCTCCTTGAGGGCTAACAAAGGAAAAGTGTCACAGTTTGTTTCGCTAATACAAATGAATCCTTCTGCAAGTGCACGTTCATCCCATGATATTTGTTGCCCGGATAATGCAGCATAGTTAGTTGCACCTCACGCATGTGTTTAGATTAGTTCGAGTGTGGTTCACATGCAAGTTGTATTATAGATAGGAGGGCGACACGAGGAAACAAAGATCGACCCACCTAACCTTGCTTTGGCTGTTTAAAATGGCTGCGCTGTCAAACTGAAAAGAATCATTACTTAAGACGTGACAGTACGGGTAAAGCATATTACAGGCGCAGTTTAAAACACGTCAAAGGATGTTTTACATTCTGTTCCAGCGTCCAATTCAGACACATTCCCAGCTGAAGAGGTGACTCGCTGAGCCTGTAGTTAGGGAAGATTAGTACGAGTGACTTCACATTGTGACACGGACACTTTACCTCACTTGACTGGCACTTGACACTTTGAATCTGCTACGCGTTACATTTCTCACAACAGAGTGAGAGAGAGAGAGAGAGAGAGAGACTGTATATAGATTGTCCGAGTTTTCTCTGTTGTATCATAAAACTGAAAGCTAACAAAATGATCATGAATCACAGAAAGCCGTGACCTTAAATAACCCGCTTGTATAGGTAATCATAATGCACAGTTCAAAAATAACACGGGCATCGTTATTATCAATAAAAGTAATATTTTGAACCCTTTCACTCTGGTTGTGAGGCCTTTTATCTTGATCATGGGTAGAGCGGAGGTTATACGCCAGAACTTTCAATGTCCAGGTTGAATTGTTGCCTTTAAACCAAAAACCAAAAACGTCAGTATATACACATTGAAAATGTAGAAAAAATAGATCAGCTGTCGATTTGATTTTTGAAAGCATTATATACTTGATTGTAATACCCCTCTCTGTACCTGTAGGTAGAAATGCATCATACAATTTTGAACATGTACAAAATACTGGTTTCAAAAATGGTCGCAAATTGAGATCAGTATTTTTGCAATGAGAATGGGATTTTACTATGTTCTAATAGGTCGTTTGGTAAAATTCCAATTAGAGCAGGCCATCATTTTACAAACAACAGGAATTTTAATCGGGTAGCACACAGATCGCTAAGTTCAGCAGTAGACCATTATGCCTGTTTTCACCATTAAATAAGTAAGTCTGTTTTTAGGTCTCGCCTACGCAGTGCGCATGCGTTGCTTAGCAAAAAGACCTTTTGAAATCGATCCGGTTTTGCAGGCAAAAACATACACACGTTGCATTGCTTTGAATGGTAACGCGTGCACATTTGGCGATTCCCTTGCGGGAGCGAGCGGCGCCATTTGTTGGCAATTATCGCGCTCGCTCCCACAAGGTAAACACTGCCTGCTCTCGGCTGCACTCCCCCCACCCCATACTTGTGCGAAGCGCGCGCTCTTGTTATTTATAACGTGCTCTTAAACGCATTTGAGCACGTCATTAGATAAGCCCCATTTACATATGCAAATATATATCTGAGCATTCCGTCTTTAAACCGAAGCTCTAGATTACAGTGTGTGACCTGTGTGTTCAGTGTCAGTTTTGCCACTTGAGTCATGGGCACGCTGCTTGTCTTGCTCCTCTTGGCAGTCTTTCCACCATGTACATTTCGTTTGATTCCACTGCGGTTATTCATACAAATCACACAATTCCTTTAGGATGTAGCGCTATTCTGCTCTTTGTAATTGGTTGTATTATTTGTTTCCAGGCGTTTATTCCCAGATTCAGCTGGTGGAATCCGGCCCGGGGGTCATGAAGCCATGGGGGGGGGCTGCAGCCTGACCTGCACGGTGTACGGATTCTCCCTCACCAGCTATGGGGTGCACTGGGCCCGAGAGCTGGAGTGGCTGGGAGTTATTTGGAGTGGAGGTGGCACAAACTACTGTCCAGTCTTTCAAAGCTGACTATCAGTTTCTAGAGACACGTCCAAGAGCCAGGTTTATATCCACATGAGCGGTATGACAGCAGCAGGCTCAGCCACCTACTTCTCTGCCTAAGACTCACAGTGAGAGAGAGGAAGGAAGGGCTCGTGCAAATACTGCCTGGAAATCCCCCAGTGGGTTTGAAGTCAACCAAACTCATATTTTTAAATCGTCTGCAGATGTTTAAAACAAAACTGGGCCTTTTTAGCAAATAAAATGATATGTTCAGGAAAAGATAAACAGCCCGAAAAATATTTCGGCACCCCCAGAAGTAAAAGCTAAACTCCTGCAGGGGATGCTTTGCAGCTGAGATACCGAGCAGCAGATTGTAAAGCTTTCAATAATGCTCCCATCACCGGCCTCCTATCCCGCTTCCTTGTGTCTATATAGAGGCATAAACAAAGATGATGACATTGTATTTTGTCAAAGCAGGGTTGGACTGTTTGCTTGCGTGTGCCCGTCGTCGCTGTACCTGTTTTTCAGTTTCCTCCTTTTAAGAACCACTTCTGTTGAAGAGACTGCAGTTGGTGCAATGTGTAGCTGCTGGCATGCATGGTGGGCAAGATTTTATCATGACAGCAAGATTTCATAAATTTCCTTTTTTTGTGCATCACAGAGTTGCAGTGTTTCCTTAAATTGCATGTCTTCAAAAACATTTCAATTAATTTAGTAGGAGAACTATCGCAAAATATATTTTTGACTTTTGTGAGAGTTCTGTGTGGGGATTGAAAGTATTCAGAAATCTTTGGTGCTCATCAAGTAACGGTGAGAGTAGAGAAATTAACAAATGAGGAGCGGTGCTGCTAGAACAGGGGTAACCCAAAACCCCTGTGAAAGAGTAGGGTAACAGACCCCTTCCACAAAGTTTTACAAACTAGGTCCAGAAAACACGACAAGAGTTCCTTGAAAAGTAATCATAAATGTAAAAGAAATAAGAACGTTTACAAATGGTTGTTTCTATTTGCTTTATAAGTGATCGTGGTTCTCCTTGCAGAGGAGATCCAGAGAAACCAGCCAACACATGTTTCGTCAAAGCGGATAGTTACCCGGGACTCTTTAGGGCTGAATGAGTACTAAAATGGGCGGTATCGGGGGACCGGTGATAATTCCAACCCAGTCCTGGTCGGGTGAAAATGAAGATGCCAACTACGGCCGAAAAGAGTGTAAGGGTCACAAATAAAGTTACAAGAGACGGTCGGGTCTAGCCGCCAATGTTAAAATCCCCCACGTGGCATATGCTGAGGCCAACGTGGAGTGCTGCAGGAACCAAACTGTTTACCGTATACGGAAACAGGAACTACCCGCTTTGACAAAACACGTGTCGGATGGTTTCATGTTCTCTGGATCTCCTCTGCAAGGAGAACCACAATCACTTATAAAGCAAATAGAAACAACCATTTGTGAACGATGCTATTTCTTTTACATTTATGATTACTTTTCAAGGAACTCTTGTCGTGTGCTCTGGACCTTGTTTGTAAAATATTATTGACTTTTATTTGGAAGGTTGTGGGTCTGAAGCAAGTTGGTGAAGTCATGTAAGGCTGAGTTAGCAGCCCAATAGCTGGCCTGTATAAAAGCATTACTTTTATAAACTATTCCATCAAATTAGTTGATATCAATAGACAATAAGGAGCACTGATGTTCTGAAACATATACATATCATATCTAATATACTTAATAATCAGTTTTAATATTCATTGTAATAACTTATAAATAAGTAAACATATTATAACCTACAAATTAATCTATTCACATAAAAAAATAACATAAATAAAAATTAAATAATAAAACAAAACAAATTAAAAAATTAAATTAACTTTTAATATTTTAAAATTAATTATATACTACATTAACTAAAACAATACAAAAAATATTAAGTAACTGAGGGAATAAAATACTATTCCAACTCCAAAAAAAACAACAGTAAGCAAAATGTTGGATATCATAGGGGTAAACATTACTATTCCCACTTCAGAGAGTGCAACAGTAGGGAAAGTGTTGGATAGCGTAGGGGTAAAAATTACTATTCCCACTCCAGAGAGTGCAACAGTAGGGAAAGTGTTGGATAGCGCAGGGGTAAAAATTACTATTCCAACTCCAGAGAGTACAACAGTAGGGAAAGTGTTGGATAGAGTAGGGGTAAAAATTACTATTCCAACTCCAGAGAGTGCAACAGTAGGGAAAGTGTTGAATAGCGTATGGGTAAAAATTACTATTCCCACTCCAGAGAGTGCAACAGTAGGGAAAGTGTTGGATAGCGCAGGGGTAAAAATGACTATTCCAACTCCAGAGAGTGCAACAGTAGGGAAAGTGTTAGATAGCGTAGGGGTAAAAATTACTATTCCCACTCCAGAGAGCGCAACAGTAAGAAAAGTGTTGGATAGCATAGGGGTAAAAATTACTATTCCAACTCCAGAGAGTGCAAAAGTAGGGAAAGTGTTGGGTAGCATAGAAGTTAAAAATAACATCGTTATGAATAAATTAATATTTTAAAATATTAAAAAAAACTATTTTTTTTATTTTTTATTTTTTTTAAACATTATTTATGTCTTTTATCAATCAGGAAACAAAACAGCAAGAAAAATGACAAAGGTACAAGTCATCGAGGTCCATCACATAAGGTCCATCACATACAGCAATCAAGATGTTACATAGCAAGAGGCACATGATTGTGGTGTTCTGCACACAATTATTTGGTACATCAGAGAATTATCGTGAGTCACATTCCCCAGGAGTATCACAAGACCCGGCCAGGTGTCTTCGCAGATTGCATGTGCATCATCCCACGTCCCCAAAGCAGCAAGACATATAAAGAAAAAAAACAGTACAGATCCACCGAACCTGGTGTTCATGACACACGTAAGTCGTGCCTCCTGTCAGTAAAGTGAAGGGGTCATTAGTCAGCTGTACAGAGTATGTCTCTTACCGCCATTGCCAGTACCAACGTTCCATGTCCTTGGCAGCTACCTTGGAGCGCCATCGGTCTCTCCCCACAAATCCACCTCAGGCGATGGTCCTCTCGAATTCAAGTCTGTGGTACTCAGGAGGTAAGTCTGCAAGGGTCCCCAGATATCTTTGGGTCTACACGCCGGGGGTTGCATGTCTGCATACACCGCATGCTGTTCCTGACAGTGCATGACATCGCTCAACCAGTCCTTAAACTTCGGGGCCCTTCCCCTACCTCAACGGCATGCCAGTCTTCGTTTCGCTAATAATAGTGTAATGTCAAGAAATTTCCTGTACTTTTTGGGAATCGGCAGTGTATATCCCATTAACATAGTTAACGGATCTCTGTTCAAAGTCGTGTCTATCATAGTCTGAAGGGCTGCGTGCACCTGAGCCCAATATTACAACACCCCAGGACATTCCCATGCCAGATGCAGAAACCCAGCACCGCTCGCCCGACATCTGTCGCAGTTGTAATTATCAGACAAACGGAATCTAAACTTCCTACCAGGTGTGTAATATAGTCTCTGCAATATTTTATAGTGAATGATCTTAAGGCTACTGCTAGCTGAGATATTAGCTGTCATACCACAGCAATAGTCCCATTGTGGCTCAGTAACCTCTGCACCTATATCCTCCCCCCAATGTTCTCGGGCCGTCCCTTTAGCTGCTTGTCGCTGTGTCCTGATGCTTCTATACATACAAGAGACAAGGTGCCGCCCATCCGTGGAGCCCAGCATTATATGTAATGGCGCCAGATTCTCCGGCTCTAGGGGATATTCTGGTAGCACCTCCTTTAGTCCCTGTCTCAGCCGTATATAGTAGAAAACCTCCAGAGGTGTAGGCCGGTGAGCCCTAAAGAAAAGGTCCTGGGAACAAAAACATCCTGCCTGAAACAGGACCCCCCAGGTTTTTACCCTGAGACGACGACACAGGTCCTGAAACCCCTTTTCCTGGAGTAACACTATGCTGGGGTGATACGACAGGGGCATTCTCTGCGAGTACAACAAGGTAACCCCAAGTATTTTTGCCAGTCTCCTCTAAGCGTCCACAGTGCATGTGACCGTTGTGGGCGGCATGTCCAAGGCAGCAACAGGGCCATGTATAAGAGCATTCAGGGGGAGGGGATGAGCTATCCAATCCTCAGCCACTAGTTGAGGCATGTAAGGCGAGGGTACCATCCAATGGTAGGCATAGTGTGCCTGCGCGCTGATGTAGTAGATCTCAAAGTTCGGTATGTCAAAACCGCCTTTGTCATATGCAGCTTCATTATGGACCATTTGAGCCTCGGCATCCAACCTCCCCACACCAATCGAATTAGTTACGTCTTCAGAGTTTTAAAGAAGAATGCCCTGGGTAATAAGGTATGTTCATGAATAAATATAAAAAACGCGGCAGTATCATCATCTTTATAAGCGATGCTCCGCCCGCCATGGATAGGGGCATAGCGATCCAGCGTGTAACACTGGAATTCAATTTGGTAATTGCTGTGCCATATTTGCACCTTAATGCCTCCTCCCTATCTCTAGTCAACTGGATTCCGAGATATCTAAGGTCCGAGTGACACCCTTCAAGGGAATAGTCTAGTGAGAACTCTTGGACTTCAAGTGTTAACGGGAAAAGTTGTGATCTACCCCAGTTGATTTGCACTCCTGACAGTCTGCCAAAGACTATAAACTCTCGTAAAAGGGGATTTAAATTGTGGTGCGGATCAGTGACATAAAGCGTTATGTCGTCTGCATATAATGAGATCCCTATCTGGCGTTGGAAACATTCGAAAGCGCTATCTTTATGCAGTTGCCTGATTCGGCACGCCAATGGCTCTATTGCTATGGCAAAAAGGAAGGGAGAGAGTGGACACCCCTGTCAGGTGCCCCGTGTTATGGGGAGCGGACTAGATAATCGACCATTGATAAGCACTCGGGCTGTGGGTTGGGTGTAAAGCAATTGAATCCAGGAGATAAATAATGGAGGGAACCCCATGCGTTGCAAGATTGCAATTAAGTAGGGCCATTCGACCGAATCGAATGCCTTGGTGGCATCAAGAAATATCGCAGCTACAAATATTAAAATAATAAATAATATCCCCAAAATTAATCATCAATACCCAACTATAATTGTAATAACTACTTAATTACATATCAATTACTTTACACACTATTCCCCTATTAACGCACAACAAACGGCAATAATAAAATAATACACTTAACATAATGATCAATTAATCAATTACTTAAAATTAATTACCAGTTAATAAAAATTAATTACCAATTAATAATTAATTACCAATGATATAATTAGCAAAAACATTTCATTAAAATAAATTATTACTTAATTACATTTAAATTACTTCCCAACCTATTCCCCTATAAACCCATAACCCACAAGAGAACAAAATTATCAATTAATCAATTAATTCAAATACATTTCCAATTAATAAAAATTAATTACCACTTAATTAAAATTAATTTATAATTCCTAAAAAAGTAATAATTAATTTAGCATAATTAAATTACTTCCCACCCTATTCCCCTATAAACCCATAACCCACTAAAGAACATAATTAACAATTAAACAATAATTAAAATAAATTACCAATGAATACAAATTAATTATCACATAATTAAAATTAATTTATAATTTCTAAAAACTTAATAATGAATTTATTATAATTAAATTACTTCCCTCCCTATTCCCCTATAAACGCACAACCCGCTACAGAACATAATTATCAATTAATCAATTAATTTAAATAAATGACCAATTAATAAAAATTAATTACCAATTAATTAAAATTATTTTATAATTCCTAAAAAATTAATCATTAATTTAGTATAATTAAATTACTTCCCTCCCTATTCCCCTATAAACCCACAACCCGCTACGGTACTAAAATTCAAAATTTACTTAAATTACATAAAAAAAATATACATATTAAGTACATAAAAATCATATCAAAATCGATATTAGTAACATCGATATTACTAACATCAATATTAGCAACATCGATATTACTTACATTGATATTAACAAAATCGATATTACCTAGGAAATGTTGTCCCTTCGATATTAAAAAAATCGATATTACTTACCTTCTATATTCTGTCCCTTCGATATTAAAACATTCTCTCTCTACCTCTATATCTCTCTCTACCTCTCTACACCTCTCTCTCTTTACACCTCTCTCTACCCCTCTCTCTACCCCTCTCTCTCTACCCCTCTCTCTCTACCCCTCTCTCTACCCACCTCTCTCTACACACCTGTCTCTATACACGTCTCTCTACACACCACTCTCTCTCTCTCCCTTTCTCTCTCTACACACCTCTCGCTTCCTCTCTATACACCTCTTTCTCTCTCTCTCTCTACACACCTCAATCTCCCTCTCTACACACCTCTCTCTCACTACCTCTAAGTGGCAGCCGGAGCCTGATAGCACTGCTTGTCCTTTAAAAAAATAAAAAGGATTGGCATAGTCAATAGGTCTTGCCTTTGGGGCCTTATAAGTGTTTAACCATGCAACAGTTAATGCTGTTGCACCACGGATATTGTGCTGCATAACTACATACTTAAGGTCCCAAAAGCGAGACCTACTGGTTATGCCAATGCTTGTTTTAAATGCAGCCGCTTTTTTGTAAAGAAAACAGCTCTACATTTAAAAAATAGCTTACTTTTTAAAGTTTGTTTAAGAGTTAGTCGAGGACCCTTGGACCACTGTCTTCTTTTTTTGTCTTGAAATTTTTTATTAGAAATTTGAAGATAAAAGTACAGATGCGAATAATGATACAAAGTAAAACCTTTGGTAGCTAAAAAATAGTACAGATGAAGAAAAGTACTACACAAAATATAATAAATATGAGAATATAAAAATAACGTATATTCCACAATCCTAAATGCAATGATAATGAAAAGGTTATAAAATAAGTGCAAGATAAAAGAAGAATGAAGGAAAGGAAAAAAGAATGGAAAAAAGAAAATAATAAGAGAAGAAATAAGAGAAAAAAGAAAAGAAAGAATAGACAAAAGTCCCAGAGCAACACAACACAAAGTTACATAAAAAGAGGTAATGAAAGAAAATATAAAGCTGAGCAATACGAAAGGAAGAACTCAAAAGAATAGGATTAAGGAGGAGGAACAATCAAAGGAGAAGGAGGAGTAAGGCCAGGATCCTCATGCACAGTGGCTTCCAGGAAAGGAGACCACACCTGGAGAAAAATGGAAGATTGATCCTGCAGATAATAAATTGTACGTTCATGTAGAGCTGTTTGCATCATCGCCACCAACCACTCTTCCTGCGAAGGACGGAGAGGAGATTTCCAGTGCCGTAGTATGCAGATTTTTGCTGTGGCCAGAGCGGTATGGAGAAGACGAGTTTGTGGTCTAGAAAGCTTCGGAAGGCCACGAAAATCATGCAAGATAATATTCAGAGAGGTAAGGGGTAGAGGGAGTGAAATAGTGGTGACCAACGTCTTCCGCACAAAAAGCCAAAAAGGTGTTGTATGAGGGCATTCACAAACAATATGCGTAATATCACAACCAGAGGCTGAACATCTCCAACACAAAGTATGTGATATTAATTTAGCATGGTGTAACTTGACTGGAGACCAGTGCCATTCGTGTAGAATTTTAAAAACACAAAATTTAAGACGGGCTTCACGAACTCCCTTATGTAACCCTTCCAATATTTGATCCCATTGAGTATTGGAATATGTAACCGAGAGGCGAGACTGCCATTTCAACTGGAGAGCTTGTGAGAGAGGTTGTGAAAATAGAGGATGCAAGAAAGTTTTATAAATACCAGAAGTCACACCTTTAAGATTCCCCCACAACTGTAGATAGGACAAAAGAGGAGATATAGATAACAAGTCAGGCGGGGGACCCAAATGTTTCGTGAGAGCTTGTTGGAGCTGGGTGTATTTGTAGGATTGAGTGGATGGTAGATGGAATTCCTCACCACTGTCTTCTTGACCAACATATTCTTTTACATTTGCAAAGGGAAAAGGGCCCTTCCCTTTCATGAATGGCTTGCCACTAAAACTCGAGTTGGTCATTTTTCAGTGATTTCCAACCAGATTTCAGTTGCAAAACATATATATGTTTTATTCCGATTAGGTATTTGTATGGAATAAGTACAGCATGCCCGCTTCCAAATACAAAACCAGTATTGTTCCAAACACCGATTGGAAAGGGGTGGCAAGCTCATTTTAGGAGTCAGTGAAAGTTCACTGACTCCTAAAATAAACCATTAGTTACAGGTAAGCTTTATTACCTGATTTTCATCCTAGTCATTATGATATGAGGTTGTCTGCCTCCCGACAGGAAATCTAACATGCTAGTATTTTTTTTTCTGAATAAAGGCCCTTCCCAACACCTCCATGCCTGCTATTACAAGACAGGACATCCAACAGGGGGATGAGGGGGGAGGATAGACATGACAGGGACAAGGAGGACCATAATCAGGGTAATGATGTTTACTGGTAAGTAATTAGGCTTACCGGTAAGTAATGGTTCAATTTAGAAACCAGTGAACTTTTACCAACTCCAAAAATGGGATTGTGACCCCATTCCGATTCTGTGTTATGAATCATGCTGAATCGGTATTTGGAAGCTTCATTACCCCCTCATACGACCGCCTTGTCCCAGTCATTACCATATGAAGACTTCACAAGCCCTAAAAAATAAACTTGGCACAGCTTAGGTCATTGCTAACTTCACATAACCAACAGCAAAACTATCCACTGAAGAATGTAACATATCTAGTCAATAGTGCTTAATAAAGTGATGCGGCTGCTAGGTTGCAGCCCAACAGATTTCCTGTACAGAAACTACTGCAGCCTCAGCCCATGAAGTTGAAACAGATCTGGTAGAACGCCCCTGAACCTGAACTGGAGGATCCAGACCCAAGGTTTTATAGGACTGACAAATTGACTACCGCACCTATCTACTGAGCGTAGAGGTAGCAACCTTTTTCCCATTTGTAACAGTGCTAAAGAGACAAACAGAGCAGTAGGAAGACAAAAGTGCTTTGTGTATTGCAAATTGATCTGGAGAGCCCTTCACACATCCGAAGAGGACGGAACCTCGGAAAGAGTGGAAGAATAACCTCCTGTTGTAAATGATGCTGGGAAGAGATCTTAGGGATACAGGCGAGATCCAACCTCGGTATAATCTTAAGTATTGGCAGGAAGAAAAAACTTTTTAACCAATAACCAACTCAAACATGTCTAATAAAAGGTTCAAAAAGGGGCATTGTAGACCTTGAAGAAAAGTAGGGAAGTCCCATGAAGGAACAATTACTGGTGACACAGGGCAACATAGCCGAAGACCTTTCAGCAGGCAGACCAGCAGTGTAACTATGCATTCCGGATCCTCCCCTGACCACTGACTGGTTCAAATCTCCACCCACTGAGTAGCCAAAGTAGAGGGGGCCAAATTCTTTAAAAAACCCTGCCTCAGATACTCAAGAATCTGAACCGGATTCCCCCTTACCGGATCCACCCGATGATCAGCACACCACTTTACAAAGGTGCCCAGTTTTTATTATAGGACTTAATAGTGGAGTGCTTACAGAACTTTTAAATATTGGGGAGAGGGGTTGGCCTAACGGCTAAGGCGCTCGACCTCGGACCTGGGGATCTGGGATCGAGTCTCGGTAACGACGCCAAAAACCCCCTGTGATTCTGGGCAAATCACTTAATCTCCCCGTGCCTAAAATGAAAGTGTGTCCTCATGTACGTAACTGGTGCTATGTAAAGCGCTCTGATAACTGATTCGGTTCGGTTCTAGTTCGCGCTATATAAAACTTTGCAAAAAAAATATATATATATCTGCTGCCAACAGACAGGAGCACCCTATAGCCTCCAATGCTAAATGCTCAAGAGTCAAGTCATCAATTTCAATTGACAGATACAGGGTAATGACAGGACTGGATATTTAAGTGGGCAGATTTACCGGCAACCTGACAAAGGTGCCCGGGACAACTGAAGCAACAAAGGGAAGCAAAGACGACAAAGCCAAAAGGCTGCTTCTCCACCTAAATCTTCTGCAGCACCCTGGAGAGAAGGAGAATTGGAGGGAAGGCATACAAAGGTTCCAAGAAATTAAACGTTCATTCACTGCTCAAGCATGTGGGCATACCACTTCCGGGACAAACCTCAAAAGGAGGGTTGTGTGGGGAGAGGCAAAAAGGTCCATGGATCCCATATTAGGAGATGAATATAATATAAGAGGGGCCTTGGCAGATGGTAAATGACTGAGGTGGGCATATTGCAGCTCAAACTATAAGCATTATAATTGAGCTGACCCTGGATGTAAATGGCTCACATGGCAATGAGATGAATCTCCCCCAAGAACAAATCAGGGTGGCTAGATGATTCAGCGGGTGTACCCCCTGTCGATTCAAATAGCAACACTCCGTATGATTGTTGGTACGAATCAGCAGATACACTCTCAGCAACTGACACTGAAACACTGCAATTTGGCGGAATGAACCCTACTATTCCTCTGAGACAGTTGACCTATAGCTTCCAAAAACCCCAGAGTGGCCCCCCAACCCCACAGACTGGTGTCTGATGTCAATAACAAGGAGGGGAACAGGGAAGTTGTAACCTGCAAGGAAGGGATCCCTGTGGGACAACAGATGATTGATGAGAGGTTTTAGATGTACACAGGCCCAAGGGACTACTGTAGTGGTGGACCTCAACCAACTCCTGGACGGAGCAGTCTGCTGGGGCAAGGGACCCCTCAGGTGTCTTTGAGAAGAAGGCAGAAAAATGCCCTGTCTGTGTTTTAAATTTCGCCCAGATAAACTGCAACTATTAACAGGGGTTAGTTGCGACTTCACAAAGTTCAGTCTGATTCCCAACTGTTGTAGTAGAACAACCATTGCCTCCACTGCTGTCAGAGCCTTAGTAAGAGAGGAAGCAGAAAATAAACAATCATCAAGGTATAGAAACACTTGTAGTGTAGTTCCTATAGTCCCAATAGGCTCTGCGCATTGGAATATTATCTTCAGTAGTGTAGACGTAGGACTGAGGTTAACTAGGTCTCAACTGACTATATTAGACTTAAGTTTTTTGCCAGCTAGCTCAGAGTTCACTAGAAACTTTCTCGAATAAGCGAGGAGGAGTTTAACCTCCCTGGATAGACAAGAAGAGATTTAGTTTCTGACAACCATAAAACATGACAACTTTGCTCTCCCTGATTAAGAGTATATCTCTAGAGTCGTGTGAAAACAAAAGACAGCTATTTCACTCAGTCAAAGGTGCGTACTTAGTTTCACCAGATTGCAGAGAAAAAGAGAGACGGGCATTTTCAATAAAAGGTGTTATTTATTGAGCAGTCTCTTTCCTCATACAAGAGAAATGAATGGCTACAATTGCAATACTTATAGTTAAGTAAAGTGCATACAGTAAAAGCAGGATTATGAAATAATACTGTAAAAGCATTGATATGGTTTCTTAGCCATATGATACTTTAAAATGGATAAAATAGAAACATACATATATACATTGACTAATCGTACTCAACTGGTGCTTCTAACTACGCCTACCCCGGTGTACCTGACCTAAGCCTAATACGTGGGAAGGAGTAAGTAAGTAGCAGTTTTAAGTTAAGTTTGTTTTGCCAAGAATCTGACTCAAGAATTCTCTGTAAGGGTTTAGTCAGTTCAGTACCTGGGTATTAGAAGGCAGGAGGTCTGGTATCTCTCTCTCAGGACTCGGTATCCCAGTCACCCGCAAGGGTAAGCTGGAAACGCCGGAGACTGGATTTCTCGGCAGGAGAAAAGACAGCGTCTTTCTCAGCACGTCAAAAGGGAGGGGCAGCGTCCGTGGGCTCTCGCATCAGCTGGGCTCTCGGGCAAGTAGTAGCTGCTCCAGATTCATCACCACCGTGTGTTTGCTTAAGGCAACGTTGGTATATTTATACCTGAAAGGTGCCGGGTTTGACGTAAGGCTGGACATAAGACGTCAATAAAGATGTCACTAAGAACTGGTCGTTCTTACAGTGCTTTACAGGAGTTCTCGGACGAAATCAAAACAAAGCAGCGGGGATTTCTCAGGTTGCTGGAGGCTTGGATTTGTTTAAGAACTCGGTGTGCTTTCTAGGGGGCTGGAGGAGTAGGCTTGCTTAATGTGACAGCATGCGCTATGACTGAATTATGAAAAGGGTTTCTATGCCGTTGTAGGGATATTATTGATTTATAACCACACAAGGGCAAAGAATAGGAATATCGATTCAGGTATCTAGATAAACACACTACACCCACTCCACAAATTCATGTCCATAATTACTAAACTAAGCAATAGTAAACATATCTAACGGTGCATGTGTATACCGATCCACCCCAAAATACATTTTTTTTGCATCTGAAATGGCATATACGAAATACACGAAAAATGAGTATAGGTACAGTATTTCAAACAGAGTAATCATTCATAAAATAGGATGCATATATATTAGCGGAATGATTTTGCGAAAATTACACATGAAATGGCTCTTAATACAGAAAAGAAAAGTGCGAGACCATTTCATCACATATAAATACAGTTATTTGTAAATATGCTAGAGGCTGAGGTAATATATTGTCTCTAGAGTTCCTAAAAATAGAGGCTCTGTTCTCTAAGAATATTTCTACTTTAAGCAGAGGATGAGTGCCAAAAAAAGGTAAATATTTTGGAATCGGGGAAAAAAATAATTTCGTTTTTCAGGGGAAGAAGTCAAAACAGTTCCAAATATTTTCAGAAGCTTTTGTTTTTCAAAGCTGAAGGTCAAATTCAGAGTTCAGGGAACGCTGCATGCTCGTTTGCTTAAAACTTATACTTTTTGTTCAGGGGAGAACATCATTTCAGATAGACTTTCAAAAAAACAGTTTACCGCTTCAGGTGAAAGTTCGACCAGGTTGGAAAATGCCGCAACTGTGCAGTCGTGAGAATGATTGCTATCATCGATGACAGGATCAGCAGTGCTCACAGAAGGTCGTACCTGGTTGATGCTGCTCTCATCTTGCGCTTCACTACCCTTTAATCGCAGTGGTGAAGTCTCAACGAATGCCGTCATCAGGATGGGTAACCGCTGGGGACAACACGATGCATGAGCCGTTACAGGACTTAGCAAAGTATCTGTATCCAATGGTACTTCTGATTGTAGTGTAAGACAGACGTCCAACACGCATTCTTCTCCGCATAGCATACATCTTAGCACAGGTAAGATACAGTTCTGCCAGATGGGTCTGAATGAAAGAAACCAGGTCATATTCAGATCTCTTAGCCGGGCTAATCCAAGGACTTTAGTTATGCGGTCCCGATAGCGTATAGCTAGGATCGTTTCTTCCATTGTTGCTGGAGTCTTGTCTGTGACATGGCTTGCCATAACGAAGCAGGAGTATCAAAAATAAAATGCCTGCTACGAGTCCCAACAGGAGTGGAAGGCCGCCAAAGATCTAATGGACAAAATTAGGAAAGATGCCCAGGACTGCTTTGAAAGGTTTCAACAGTCCCGAAAAAGTTGTCTTAAATACACTTGCGATACCATTCGTATCTGAAATGTTTAAGATTTGGTTTAGCATTTCTGCGAAATGTAAGGGGCAATTTGTTGATAATAGTGCATGTATCTCCGTTGTCGTCCTTGCAACCTGCAGATCATACGTTTCTTTTGATGACGTCAAGGGCACAGGCGTCTGTAGAATAACAGACTGCATTCTCCTTAAAGTATCAATTCGAATAGAAGAGATTTTCAAACTGGGCCAAATTTTTCCCTCCCTGTCTGGAGTGTCGTTCGGATACAATACTTGCATACAGCAAGTGACCATGGAAGAAACGCTTATTAGATAAGCTTTTCCTGGCACCAAGCCACAACATCTGTGGTCCACTATTAGAATGTAGCTCCCGTTCGAAAGCCGTCTAAAGAATGGCTCTATTTGAGTTGCAGGTGTGCCAAGCTGGTGACATGAAAGGTTATTTGAAGTCCCCTCACAGGCTCCATGTAGATTTATACCCTGACACAGAAGTATACCACTTAGTGATTTTTCACAATTATTACCACTAAGAAATACATTCTGTCCTTTTTCACTATAACATGTGTGTGTGTAAGGTCATTTCCATGTTGACTTAATGTATCCTTTACCCAACCTTTCATACTGGCCTGCCTGTATATACTTTTGGCAGTATCGAAATTGGAAAGTTGTTATCGGAATAGTTATGATTCCGTGTATTATCCATTCGATGACAGGTCGTTCTGACATTGTCAATGGTAGTCTCTCAAGTTTTTCAATGCTCAGAATTGTATATTCTGCTCCTTTTCGTTCCAAGCTGATTTGTATATCAGTAAGGTTAAAGATAGAGAACAGTGACGTTGTGTTGATTAAGCGCCAAGGCACGTAGCCTGAACGCAGATTTTGTAACGTCCAGCCAAGCTGTACAATAGAACGCAATTGGGACTGACCATGTTG
Source organism: Lissotriton helveticus (assembly GCF_964261635.1). NCBI lineage: Eukaryota > Metazoa > Chordata > Amphibia > Caudata > Salamandridae > Lissotriton > Lissotriton helveticus. Next base: position 522,206,760 of record NC_136061.1, read on the forward strand.
TAACATTAGTAAGTCCTGCTCTATTATATCGATTGCAGATGATACAATAGTGTCCAGTGAATATATTCTGGAAGACAGAGTCATTAACCCATTGTCCACAACAGAAAGTGATTTTTCCAAATTAATACGGTCAATTTCCCGTATTTTCTCTGCTGTTTCAATTTGAGTTTCTTTCCAAGCTTCGTTATAAGCTGCATATATAGAGGCCGCTATGAAACGTTTTTGACGCTGTTTGCGTGGTCCCATAATGAAATCACGCAAGTCAGCACCTTCTTTAAGTAAAGTTAAGTGTTGCTTAATTTCTGCCAGTGTGGATGTCTGTAGCCATTCAAGGCAGAGTTTTCCTACACTGTATGTTGTTACTATCCCTGAATGTTGTCTCTGGGAGTATCTAGGGTCTGGCCTGGTCAATTTGAACCCCTATATTTTGTTCAGGAATCTATCTTGACAGTTATTTGTGTCTGTGGGCCAGATCAACCATTTCTTCCAATCAGGATGTGTTCTGTTTTGGTTTAAAATATGGGATACGTCTATCTCAACATCTGTAGTGCTATTACTGTCAGGTGTTGGCTTTGGAATAGACGGTTTGTATAAGTCTTTCATTTTGGCTAGGCCAAGACAGGTTGTTTGTTGAATTGTGTCATTCAAAAATATAATTTGTTCTGGGATCATGCAGGCTCTGAATAATGATTCTATACCTTGGACTTGCCAATCTTTGGTACCTTAGATGGTTTTTGTTTCAATGTTATTTTTCCAAAAATCAAAACCAAATGTATTCATTTTTTCAAAAAATATTTCTGAATAGATTCATTTTGTATTTGTCAGCATGGTTTTCATTCCTGTCTTATTTAACAGTTTGAAATAAAACGTTTCTGCTTCACGTGTGTTAAACCCTGAGAAGTATAAGAATTTCTCATAAAATGTTTTTGAACTACCTTTTGGTGGAGTTACACAATGTTCCCATTGATTATAATTTAAAACATTTCTAGGTTGAGGAGATTTATGCAAATAATGTTTTGCAAAATGGTTGTAGCAGTACATCTGTTCATAATTTGCTGAACCCTGTAAATAATCATGTTCTGTAAATTTTGCTGACATAACTACGTCTGACATCATATCATTAATACTTTCAAAGTCCCAATCATCAGAGAATGTACTCGGTTTTACAAAGTCACTTAATGAAACCTTAAATTGATGAGGATACTTCAAGAGCTCGACCGGGCCATATATCGTAATCTGTTTTGTCCCATGCTACCCCACCGGGTATCGGATTGGCTGTGAAGTTTACTGAAGAAAGTTCTCTTTTCTCGATGTGTGAAGATTTGTGTGGCTTTAGAACCAGGTTGATATTCTGGCTTGCTGTGTCCATTGTAATATATTTTCCCTCAATGAAGTGTCCCAAGCATAGCACCATGATGAGCCAAAGCAGGAGGAAAAGTACACCTAGCACCACCCAAAATTCAATCCATGGGGAAATCAGATAGGTTTCTTGTAGTTGATGAAAGAGTTCTTTAGTTTTGTCTTTAAAAGTTTTTGTTGTTGTTGGCTGTTCCTCAGGTTCGCTCGGATTCTCAGAAAAGTCATCGAAATTGATGAAGTAGCCTGACGCAGTTCTGTCAATTGTTGGAATTGCTTCTGGATTTTTCTTTGTTTCATTAGCATAGTCTGTGGCTACATCGTTGTAGACAGGTGTTTCTTGACGAATTGTTGCAATTTGGGTTTTAAGAGGCATAAGTTCCATGGCTTTGTTGCATAGTCCTTGTTGATTCACTGTAGGTTTATCAAATGTGATTAGTCTCTCAGTTTGAACCTCTTGATTTGTAGCAAACTTTGGTGTTCTGCTAATTCTTGGGAGTCCACTTGGCCTACTACTTGTTATTGGCCACATGATTGTGGTTTAACCAGGTCGATGGATACAACTCGGTTCTCCTTTTTACCAGCAAGGGGCGGTAGTACAACTGATCTTGTTCCGTTGACAGCTAAGACAGGTACTGCTTTTCTGTAAGAAGGCCCAAATTCCTTCTTCACCGCGATTTTCTCCCTGACCAGATCCCCAATCTTTGAAATCCAGACAGGCCTTGCTGGGACAGGTGGTTTCTCTTCAGTGGCTGTTGGCTGTTGTTTCAAATTTATGTTGCTCAGGTCTATTCTTGTTTCATTTAAGTCCTGTAAAATAGCCAAACGATCTTTGATATCAAATCATTTTCTTTCTACCACTGAAGTCTGACTATCGAGATCCTGGATATGCATTCTAGTCCCGAACAATAGTTCGTACGGACTGAAACCTTTTAGAGAATTTCTTGGCAGATTGTTAAGACTACGTTGGACACTTATTAGATGTTTGATCCACCCAACCCCCGAACCTAATACCTTTGCCGTTATAGATTGCTTTATGTCTCGGTTTTTTCTTTCCACCATCCCATTTCCCTCAGGAAGGAAGTGATAAGATTACCGCAATGCAATGCCCATGCTGGTCATGGCCTCCTTATAAGCTCAAGAGCTAAAAGCAGGACCCTGGTCAGAGTGTAGCATGCCAATTGCGTTTATGCCGCTATAGACTCGCAAATCTTTTATAACAGTTCAGACGTCAGCCGAGAGCTGGGGTCTACATTTTAAGTGTAACTAGTCTTGAATAATATTAATGGGACGCATTTTTTCTGGGTGTTTCGTATTGATATTCTTGTGATATCTAAAGGAAGGGCAATGGTAATACTCCGGGCAGTTCGCCACTGCGATCTCTGTTGCAGTTTTGACAGTAAAATGCTAATTTGTAGTTTTGCAGGCTCATTCCCGGCCACCAGTATATTGATTGTAATTCTTTCAGAGATTCCTTAATCTTAAGGTGTCTTAGACCCTCACCCATATGTGCGTCTGCTATTAATAAGTTTCTCCTGTTCGTGTTTGGAATTACCCTATCCCCCACTCCAGGGATTTGAGAAAAAGGAACGGAGTTTGCATCGATTATGTATGTATAATTGAGTGGATAGTTGACGGGTAGCGCTGCAAAGTCGTCTTTTGATGACATTTTTACCGCCAGCATCGTTTCCCCGTCTATGTATTTTCCTGAATGCTTTTTTGTAGCTACGGCTACGGAAGCCGGCTTAGTTGCTTCCGCTGTGGCTGTCTCAGCCAATGAATTCCCTGAAACGTGAACGCCATCACGTTCATGACTCAGTGTATGTATCACGTGAGTCTTTGGTAGTTCTTTCTGTAAAAGAACTACTTGTTCCCAAAGCGATTTTTGCTTTATTGTGGCACCTGTGTCATCTTTGTAACCGTTTTGAACCCATTTCTGCAAGTCGTTATTGTATGATTTGGCGCAGTAATATGAATCGCACACTATTAGTGTCGGGAATTCGCGATCGGCATTATCTAGCGCCATTTTTAACGCTATTACTTCAGTTTGTTGTTCTGAATTGTTCTCTACAGAGTGTGATATTGTTACCAGAGGTCTCAATTTACCTCCGCGCCACACGTTTTTAACAATCTCGCATGTGGCGTTATAGGCTTGTTTTCCCCAAACTGAGGGTTGTGCATATCCGTCTGTATATATTACACAGGCGTACTGTTGTATGGGCAGAATGTCGATTGGCAGAGGATATTCTCTTTCATATTCTAGATTTTTTAATTTTTTCATGTTTGGGCCAAAATAGTATTTCACTTTGTCTGTAGCAAGAGAATTTTCCCATTGTATCCATTTTGGATTTAATGCCACGGTAGTTAAATTACATGGGGTTGTTAATCCCTCAAAGGCTGATTCTGCTGTTATAACAGTAATCCGTCTGCCTTCGGCTTGGTCTCTTTCTTTTGCTACAGCTGTTTGAACCGCATGTACGATGTTTTCCTTAATACTGAATGTTTTTTCAGCTTCTGTGTACAAATGTGATTTGTATGCTATTGGTACAGTTTCTCCCTCATTAGAGGTTAGGTATGTGAATCCGCATCTTCCTGGGATGACCCGGATCACAAGGTTGCGTGTGTTATCGCGTGTTTGCAATTTTGTTTTAGCTAACATGTCTGTTTGCAATGATCTCAACATTTCTGTGTGTTTTTGAGTCCAATTGATTGTTTTAAAATCTGGTTTCATTAGTTCATAGAGAGGTTTAACCCTCTCTGCATAATTTAGAATGTAAGTTCTTCCGAAATTCAGGAGACCTAGAATTGATTGTAAGTTTTTTCAGCGTTCTTGGTGCTTGGAATACACAGCACATTTCTCTAAGAAATTGTCTGCCAGGCTTTTGCCTTCACTTGATAATTCATATCCTAAAAACAGGACAGTGAGATGGGCAATTCGTGACTTTTTAAAGTTGAATTTGTAACCCTCTGCTGCGAACCCAAGTATTATGGTGTTCACTCTTTTCAAGTGAGTAACCAAGTCATCATCTGTTAGATAGATGTCATCGACATAAGATAACGCCTCATCATCATACATATGTAGTAACTCTGTTACTCTTGCTGAGAATAATCCTGGGTTGTTCTTGAACCCCTGTGGGAGTCGACAGAAATTTTTCTGCGAGCCCATTATTGAGAAAGCGGTCAAATACCTGCCTTCAGGTGCTATATTTTGACAAAAGAATCCATTAGAGATGTCTAATGTTGTTTTGTATTTTTTGCGCACAATGTTATTCATTAGTGCTGCACTATGTGAGTTTTGTACTGCAAACGTTTTGCAACATGAGTTTAGATGTCTGGAATTCAAAACTAGATGATATGAATCGTCTGGCTTGGAGACAGGAAACAAAGGATTGTTCATGTGTGAGGTGCAAGTTTCAATCACCCCCTGGTATTCAAGTTGATCTAAGATCTCCCTGACCTGTTTTTTAGCTTCTTGCTTAATTGGGTACTGCCTCTGTGCAGTTGGTTGACATTTTAACTGGATTTTGTGTGGAGGAGAGTCCTCATCCCATCCAACATGGTTTTTATATAATGCAGGTGCTTGGGCTACTGCCCACTTTCTTGCAAGTGTATATTTTTTATGAATTGGAATGTGATTTGAGAAGGCAGGCATAATCATTTCTTCGCCATGAGGGCACTCCCTGACAAACTCCGGTGGCCAGTCTTTTTCAGCTAAAAGGATGTCATAGCCTTTGGAGAGTTTATCCCAAAATAGACCCCTTATTTTCCTAGTCTTATCTCCCTCTATACGTAATGTTATTTCGTATATTTTAAGAGGTTTGCTAACTCTGGTGTCTGCAGTTTCCACCTGAATGTATTCATTCGTGTCCACTGTCTCCAGATGATTCATCAGGATCTTGCGAGCTATGCTCACTTCTGCTGCGCTGTCTAGCATTGTCTGAGCCCACTCTCCGTTTTTCAGCTGTGTCCTCAGGATCCTCGGCATGTTTGATTATTTTAATACTGGCTACCTTCTTTTTTGGAAATTGTAATTTTTTACTTTGATGATCAGGTTCTTTGTCTTTGGACTTGACGTGCTCTTCCCTGTGTTCTGACCGTCCTCTTCTTTCCGATTTCTGCAAGGAAGTCTGAAAAGTTTGAGAGGGACGTGTATCAATATCTTGATATCTATCAGGTTTCTTCAGATTATCCCTATTTCTAAGGTTGTATCTTTTCTCAGAGGGCTCCCTCTGGGGAGACTTGTGTCCTTGGTCCGGAGATCTTTCTCTCCGCTGAGGAGACCTTCCTCTGGACTGGAATCTTTTTTCTTTGGGAGTGGATTGTTTATTTCCATTCCAGCTCTTTTTTGGTGTGTTTAGATTATTTTTAATAAATATCTTTTCAGGATTTTCAGTTAGTTGGGGTTTTACTGGTTTCCCACCCAAACTATCTCTTCCTAGTTCTTCATAGGATTTTTCTATGATTCTGGCAAGTTCAAACGGCTGTTCTGCTATATCTGTTTCTTTCAATTTCTGGAGGAAAGTTATATCCTCTGTTGCCAATTGAACCAACTCTCTATATGCCTGTGTGAATTCTTCTATTTTAACTAAGAGTTCTTCACTTGACATTATTTTAATGTCTGGATGTGGTGTGTAGCTGGCTAGAACCGGCCACGTTGCTCCTGGTCTACCTACTGGACCGAGCCTGGTGATGTGATTATTATGTTTTAGGGCGCCTTTAAACCAGAGCAGGTGCTCTTGGTATTTTAATGGGATTTCCACCTCCTCGAAAGGAGTGTAATCATCCGGTGGTTCCTCTATTTTGTAATAGTGGAATTCATGTGTGACAGCGTTTGCTGCTGGAAAGTTTATCCATGAATATAATACCTCTGTCTGCCGATATTCATGTGCCTCAATTACGAATATGACTGTACCACCTCTCGATGTCAGTCCATTTTCAATAAGTTTAATAGTTATAGTTTTTCTTATGTTGACCGGGATGAGTATTGCATCCGGGTCAGTCTGCAGGAGACTATTGTCATCCTCTAGGAGACGAGCTGCTATTCTAGCTGCCTCCCTCTCTTCTTCAGTTTCTGACATTGTTACTGACAGAAAGGTTTTTGTTGCAGATCAGGTTTTCAAGAAAACAAAGATTAGGTGCACAATATTTTGGAACACTGTATCCTTCAACGTTGAATAAACCAAAAACTATACTTAGAAATCTCTTCCTACTAAGTTCTGGTGGATTTTTACCTTTGACCCACTCCAGACGTCTTTGGAGTATTTACGGGAGAAAGGGTCTGTGTGAAAAAGCACGACTGAGTTACTCTAACGTCTTGCGTTAGATTTATCGCCTTGCCCCACGTTGGGCGCCATGTAGTGTAGTTCCTATAGTGCCAATAGGCTCTGCGCATTGGAATAATATCTTCAGTAGTGTAGACGTAGGACTGAGGTTAACTAGGTCTCTACTGACGATATTAGACTTAAGTTTTTTGCCATCTTGCTCAGAGTTCACTAGAAACTTTCTCGAATAAGCGAGGAGGAGTTTAACCTCCCTGGATAGACAAGAAGGGATTTAGTTTCTGACAACCATAAAACATGACAACTTTGCTCTCCCTGATTAAGAGTATATCTCTAGAGTCGTGTGAAAACAAAAGACAGCTATTTCACTCAGTCAAAGGTGCGTACTTAGTTTCACCAGATTGCAGAGAAAAAGAGAGACGGGCGTTTTCAATAAAAGGTGTTATTTATTGAGCAGTCTCTTTCCTCATACAAGAGAAATGAATGGCTACAATTGCAATACTTATAGTTAAGTAAAGTGCATACAGTAAAAGCAGGATTATGAAATAATACTGTAAAAGCATTGATATGGTTTCTTAGCCATATGATTCTTTAAAATGGATAAAATAGATACATACATATATACATTGACTAATCGTACTCAACTGGTGCTTCTAACTACGCCTACCCCGGTGTACCTGACCTAAGCCTAAGACGTGGGAAGGAGTAAGTAAGTAGCAGTTTTAAGTTAAGTTTGTTTTGCCAAGAATCTGACTCAAGAATTCTCTGTAAGGGTTTAGTCAGTTCAGTACCTGGGTATTAGAAGGCAGGAGGTCTGGGATCTCTCTCTCAGGACTCGGTATCCCAGTCACCCGCAAGGGTAAGCTGGAAACGCCGGAGGCTGGATTTCTCGGCAGGAGAAAAGACAGTGTCTTTCTCAGCGCGTCAAAAGGGAGGGGCAGCATCTGTGGGCTCTCGCATCAGCTGGGCTCTCGGGCAAGTAGTACCTGCTCCAGATTCATCACCACCGTGTGTTTGCTTAAGGCAACGGTGGTATATTTATACCTGAAAGGTGCCGGGTTTGACGTAAGGCTGGACATAAGACGTCAATAAAGATTTCACTAAGAACTGGTCGTTCTTACAGTGCTTTACAGGAGTTCTCGGACGAAATCAAAACAAAGCAGCGGGGATTTCCCAGGTTGCTGGAGGCTTGGATTTGTTTAAGAACTCGGTGTGCTTTCTAGGGGGCTGGAGGAGTTGGCTTGCTTAATGTGACAGCATGCGCTATGACTGAATTATGAAAAGGGTTTCTATGCCGTTGTAGGGATATTGTTGATTTATAACCACACAAGGGCAAAGAATAGGAATATCGATTCAGGTACCTAGATAAACACACTACACACTGAGAACCCCAGAAGCTGTAAAAATCCCACAGCCGGAGCCAATACCTTGGTAAAGGTTTGTGGAGTAGTCAAGAGTCTGAATGGCATCACTCGGAATTGAAAATGAGCATTGTTCACCACAAATCTTAGAAACGTCTGGCTTACTGCATAGATTAGGATGTGAAATTATGCATCCTAAAGTAAGGTTGCCAAAAAATCACTCTTCAGGATAGGAGGGATGATGGACTGAAAATTGTTCATACAAAATGGTTCTATCTTCACCAACTTATTTAGATCCTTCAAATCCAGGATTGGTGAGAAGGAAACATCTGGTTAGTGGCCTAAGAAAAGAATGGAATAGAACCCCAGTTCCTCAGTTGCATGTAGTACTTGGACAATCTCCCTCTTGATGAGCAGTTTTTCCACTCCTGACAACATTGCTTCTTATTTTTCAGGGTCTTTTGACAATGAAGTAGCACGAAAATTGGCCCCCAGAAGAAAGTCCTACAAAGTGAATGTGATAAACCTGACCGATGATTGAGAGAAACCACTGTTCCAATATCAGCTGGAGCCATTGAACAAGGAAAAACTAAAGTCTGGCCCCAACTTTGGGATGTAATTTTTGAATAGCTCCATGGGTCTGTTGATTCTGGGATCAGGATTTACTGCAAATGTTGCTTCTCAGCCACAAGCTCGACCTCGAAAATTCAGCAAAAATAGGCTTCTTCTTTTGGACTGATTGAAAATGTTTTCATATCTCCTTTTCTTCAGCTGATATCTGAGCAATAGTGTTCAAATTGTCCCAAGATATCTTTGGACAGTAAAAACGCCAATTTATGAATCAATTACTTTTTTGTCCATACCAGATGCCTTGGTTTAGTCCAGAAGGATATGCGCCCTACCCCACAAGCACCTGAAAAGGAGGAAAAAGCCCACAGAACAAGGACAAAAAAGACCCGCTGCACAAGAACCGAAGCCCTGCTGCAGAAGAAAAAGGTGCCAAAAGCTACCAGGACCCAATAATTGCTGCTGATGTTTCATCCTGAAACCTGAAAGGCCTTCAAGTTTCCCGGAGCACCCCCAACCTTCAAGAAATCACCATAAAGCATCTTGGAGTGAGTGAGGTCTGGTTTGTTGATGTGCTTCTCCTTGATGATCTCGATGCAGCACCAAAGTGAGAAAATGAACAACTGCTCCGGAAGGTCAGATCTGTCTCCCCACCAAGTTTTGAAACACTAGGACCTATCGCAGTAGCGGCATAGCAATACTCGGGGTATCAGACCCCCCAAAGAAATACCAAGGAGAAGAGTCCACTATGGACTCCAAGAGGACCAAAAGCAAGAAACCACAGAGGGACATTGAAGCACCAGAGACCAACTTCCTGAGGGCCCAGCTGTTCCGGGATTGCCTCTCCAAGTAGCCTGACCCTGACCGCAAGGTCCTCAAGACGCACAATGCCCAGCTAACCTGTTTGCTCTGCACCCAACCCCACTGTCCTCAGAACTAGCTAACCAGTCCTGCTCCCATGGTTACCAGGACCTTGAAACCTCCTTCCTTTGAGGAGACCCACCGGACCCACCTGTAAATCCCTCAAGGCAGTGCTTTTTCAGGTGGCCCCCTTTGTCTTTGAGCACCAGCTTCCAAGACCTCAGCACCTCTGCTTCCAGCCGATCCTTGATGCTCGCGAACACCTTTTTGCTGTAACTTTGGACCTGGTCCTGATATCGACCTAAAACGAGAAGATGAATTTTGTGAAAGCGATGCCTGAATTTCTAAACATTTTTTCTGCTTTTTCCCCATAGTTTCCAATGGTGCGTAATTGCTCATAGAAGTGACATATTTATCAATCTTTGCAAAATCATATCAACGAAAGTACTTTCATTGGAACTGTGTTTAAGGTCTTAAAAATTATATAAAACTCTACATTATTTTTACAAATCAGTCTCAGATTTATTCTTGACTCTGTGCCTCATTTATTGTCTTTGTGAGTACAACAAATGCTTAACACTACACTCTGATAAGCCTAACTTCATATCCACATTACCACAAAAATAGAGTTAGTATATCTACTTTTAGCTCTCCCTGCCTTTTGGGAATTTCTCACACTCCTCACATAGTGTACTTCATTTTAGTGTACAGTACAGAGAGGCTGTTTCCCACATTCAACAAAAGATAAAAACTCCCCTTAGAGAATAATTGCTGGTTCAAAGTCACCATGATGCCTTTGCAGTTCATTGCCCCCAAGAAAACTTAATTGATGCAGCACATAGTTGGTAAACTGGTATACTTCATAAATAGGGCTCTCAGATTCATGATATATATTTTTTTACATTTCTGTCTGTATTTATCAATATTTATTTTGTGTTTTGTGTATCACTGAAGTTGTAAAACTGTACATTTCCATATTTACTTAACTGATAGATGCACACTCAGACTTTGATGTCTGTCGTGTTTTAACTATTTAAGCTGCCAAACATTACATAACAATACATCCACTGGTAAAAACTAGCATTGTACTATTAGTGTATGTTGAAGTATGTTCATCCTGTTTTTTTAATTGTCCCATGCTTTCCATCTGCTCAGCTGCTGGCCTATAATTAATGCAAAAACAACAATTGATGGACAAAATGCAGAACAATGTCATACATTCACCCCAGTACAGAGATCTGGGCCTAAATCCATTTTTTTTCTGCTTAACACAAACCACCCCAGTTCAGACATGGCCATATGCAAATCAGCCTTGACCCTGTGCCTCATGGGAACAGTCCAGCCCGAACTGCCAAGACATGTCTTCCCTGGACCGGAATCAAGCATCCTAGGACCGGTTTCTGGCTATCAGCCGACTTCAGCCTGGATAGCTTGACTCCAGTGGCGTGGAGAGCACGGGACTCATGTCTGAGCATACCCGTCCCACTCGGGGTGACAAATGCAAAAACAACAAATGATGGACAGAATGCATAACAATGTCATACATTCACCCCAGTACAGAGATCTGGGCCTAAATCCATCGTTTTTTTGCTCACCACACCACCCCAGTTCAGACATGGCCATATGCAAATCAGCCTTGACCCTGTGCCTCATGGGAACAGTCCAGCCCGAACTGCCAAGCCATGTCTTCCCTGGACCGGATTCAAGCATCCTAGGACCTGTTTCTGGCTATCAGCAGAGTGGGCTAAAGAACAGTGATGGATTAAACCCAGATCTGTTGACTGGGTGTGAGTGTTTGATTGGTTCAGATGCTCCGTCCATCACCACCCCCTTTTGTATGGCCTATAATTAATGACAAACAGCATGGAGAGTCACTTAAAAGCAGCCCAATGTTCTGACGTTATTATGTTCTGTTTTTATCTGTTAAAATCCATCGAAACAGAAAACAGGGAGCTTTATTTATAAACCCAGAAGGCACCCATTGTAAACAAATAACTGCTTAGACTACAAGCGTCAAGCCCAAGGAAAAATATTAAACGAGAACCTTTGCTGGAACAGTTCGATTAGAATCATGTAGAGTTTCATAGGCCTACAGGTGGTAAAATGTCTGATTAGGTGATTCATTTCCAGGCAACAAATCAACTCATTAACTACATATAACTATTGGTCAAAGTATAAGACTCAATTAAGTGATCATCCCTTTTAGAGGTTGAACATAATATTACAAATGTACTGCCATTACTTCTGTCACATCTCCCTATTCCAAAGTGTTTTTTACCATCCCTAAAAGCCTGAGTGCTGGGGTGTTCCTCTGCGGGATTAACAATAGTGTTAGCACTATTTTTGTATTACTTAACATTACTCCCCTACTATCTTGAGCAGGGACCTCTGGACTAGTGTTAGTGGCTCGCTGAAAGAAGGTGAACCCCACAGAAAGAAAAGCATGACTGATGCTTTCCTCTTCCTTTGCAGCCGCAATAGACCACAGCGGGATGAGGGTGAGGAGTCAGAAAAGTATATGGTTCCCCTCCCCAGCAGCTAGAAAACTATGCTAGTGGCAGAGGGAGTCACTGCACTGTAACTTACCTAAGCTCACTATGTAGTATGTGTTATTGTGTGTGTGGTGCCCAGGAGGGCCAGAAAACTACTCAGAAGGGACAGAGAACCACACAGGACCAATTTCTGTTTCACCAAAGGGTCCTTTAAAATTATATGGAAAAAGGAAAGGAAACATGTACAAGCCTACACAACTCGATCACTGGGCCTGCAGGATGCATAATAGATTGCCCCAAAAACCTTGGGACAGGACACAAAAACTGCTTATCCTACCGGTTGTGCCCCAGGAGAAACAGGGCAACACAAAAAGTGTTGTACTGAGTTGGCAGAAACTCCTGCAGTTTTTCCAACAGTGCCCGCAAAGGCTTTGGAATATGGGGCCTAAATTTCAAAACTTTTTAGTAACCCTGGAAGAGTTTTCAGTGGGTTGCTTGCACTTTTCAAGTTGTTTCTTTTTGTATACCCTGTGAGTGCACTGGTTCATTTAGTTCTTCGGTTATGAGTGGTTATTTAGGCTTTCTTGTCTAATGTGAAAAGTTGGGCTATTATTTAATTTTTCTGTCTTGTAGTAAACTGTGCAAACACCAGGAGATGAAGGATGGAGTGCTGAAACGTATCAGACACTCACCCTCAGTCACAGTCCTGGGTTGAATCCATCATCGTTCTTTAGCTCACTTCGCCACCTCATTTCAGATCCTGCTATAAGCAAATCAATCTTGACCCTGTGCCGCATAGGAACAGTCCATCCCGAACTGCCAAGCCAGGTCATCCGTGAACCGGAAACAAGCATCCTGGGACCAGTTTCGGGGTAACACCCCTCATCAGCCAGGCTAGCTTGAATCCAGTGGCAACGTGAGCAAGGTACCCACGTCTGGGCATACCCTGCCAACTTAGAGCGAACAAAGCTAACACAAGGAGATGATGCATGGTCCCTTGCTCACTTTGCCACTACATTCAACCCAGATATGCGACCTGGGGTGAGTGTCTGAATAGTTTCAGCGCTCCATCCATCATCTCCTTGAGTGTGTTTTGTTCTCCCTAAGTTGGCAGGGTATGCCCATCCGTGGGTCACTTGCTCACAAAATATTGGATTAGAAATATTGAGTTGTAGAAATATTGGAAAACAAAATCATGGTACAAAAATATTGTAATGCAGAGTTATCGTTGTCAAGAATATCAATTTTTCAGGTAAGTAATATATTTTTCAATAATGTTGTTGTTAATATCGTTTCAATAATAATATTGTAAAAAATACAGATTTGTAATTATCTTTATGTTTGATACTTCATGTATTAACTTTATGTGTTATTACTGTTTGTATAATTGTAAACATTTTAATTTAATTGCTAATAGTAATTTGTATTGTTGTAGTGAGTTGCTAGATTTGTAGGGGTGCAGAGTGGGTAGTTAATTAGCTATAATGAATGAACAATTTATGAATAGTTTAATTGATTAATAAATATATAAATTGTGTAATAATATTTTTCAAGTTTGATATTAGGTGTGGACTTTGGAGTTTGTAGAGGTATAGGGTGGGAAGTTAATTAAGTAACAATTAGATGTTAATTTGTTATTTAATTGATTAATAAACATGTGTATTGTATAACAATTATATTTTAAAGCTATATATTAGGTGTTGGGCTAGTAGGGTTGTCGGGTGTAAATGTGATTAATTAATAATCAATTAACAGATAACTAACAATGTACTATTCATTATTTAATTGATAATTAATTATGTAAATTATGTAATAATTACATTTAGTAAGCTATATATTAGTTGCAGGCCACTCGGTTTGTTATGGTATAGGATGGGAAGGTAATTATTAATCGGTTAACTAATTAATTAATTAATTATTACATTATTACTTAATATGCAATTGATTAATAATTATTTTAATACTGTTACCTTTATTTATTTTAGCTATATTTTAAATGTGGGTTGCTAAGTTTGTTGGGGTATAGTGTGGTAAGTTAAATAATAAATAAGTGGCACTGTTTTATATTGATAATTAATCATTAATGTACATATTAATCATGTTCATTGTTTTTATTTTGATATACTTATTTTTTGAGGGGTAATTAATAAAGTTCATATTAAGATTTTTATATTTGCAAAAAATTCACAGGGTTATGATTCATATGTTTCATGTGTTTGAAGTGAAGTACTTTTCCTACTGTTGCACAGATAGGATAGGAAATAGTAATTATTACCCCTGCAAGTTCAAGACATTCCCCACTGCTGCACAGATTGGAGCGAGAACAGTAAATTTTACCTCTCCAAAGTCCAACGCTTTCCCTACTGTTGCACAGACTGGAATGGAAATAGTAAATGTAATCCTTCCAGATTCCAACTGTTAGAACCGGGGTCTCTAGTTGGCAGGGGTATGCACCCTAGTCCAAGTAGGCACCACCGCTTCCGACCTGGTAGCTTGGCGCAGAGAAGCAAAGGCGTAACTTCAGAGGCAATGTGTAAAGTATTTGTGCAACACACAACGGCGATGACACAGTAAAAACACTCACAAAAGGAACACCACACCAGTTTTGTATAAGAATAAGAATTTCTTTATCTAAAAATTATGCGAGAACCAAAAGCAGGTAAATCCAGCTCCAGGCTAGATCAATAATAAAAAGGATTCCAGTTTCCAAGCAAGATCAATAAACAATCAGAATGAATCCAGTTCCCAGGCCTGATCAAATCATCAAAAGCTCATGTGTGCCAAGGGCTCCTGCTGGTAATGTCTTTCTCACAGTGTCCTTGGTTGGCAAAAGTTCACTTGAGGTAGGTTCTTATGGTCAAAATTCACTGGGGGAAGGTTCTTAGGCCAAAGTTCCCTTGTAGTGTAATAAGTGTGACTCTCTTAGAAATTATGCTCCTAGCATAGGAAGTGCGGCTGCCCAGGCGCTGCTGGTAATGCTAAAAAATGCCCCGGTGTCAATTACCAAGTAATTATGCCCCCGTAGGCCGGTCAGTGAAGGACGGTTCCCAGCCAAGCACAAAGCTCACACTCCAGGTACCAGGCCAACCCGCACCCCGCCCCCTCGCAGCAGCCTGGTTGCACTGAGGCGTTACCTGGGGTGGTCGTTGCAGACACGGGTGCGAGGCTCCTCTCCCCCTGGGGCCTCGGGCTCAGCAGGCGCTGCACGGGTGGGGGTCACGGCCACACAGCGCTCCTTTAGCACAGCGCTTAACAGTGCCTCCAAGTCCGGGGCAACGACGGAGCCTCCTGCCACACAGCGCTTCGCTTCTCAGCACTACACAGCACGCTCCGGTCCCAGTGGCAGTGACCTCAGGGCCAGTTTCAGTCGGCTTGCGCCAGAAGCAGAGGCAATCACAGAGCCCTCGGGAGGATCACGGGGCAAGCAGTGATGAGGGCAGGCACAGCGTTGCAGGGCAAATCTTGAGAGTGTTGTTGCTGTTCCAAAGGGCAGTCTTTAAAACGCTGTGGTCCAAGGACAGGTAGTTTCCTTTAGCTTAAAAAGGGTGCAGTCCCAAAAAAAGCAATCTTTAAAAGGTTGAAGACTCTTTAAAATGTGGTTCAAAGAAAAGTAGTTCCTTTGGGATGTTGTGGAGACACTCTGGTGGTGATGTTGCAGTCTCCCATGCAGTGCAGGATCAGCAGACAGTAGGGCAGCTCAGCAGGTTGTGGGGCAGCAGTTCCTTGGAGCAGTCAGCCTGCTTCCCAATGGCAATCCTCTTGCGCAGCAGTCCTCACTCCAGCAGGGATTCTTCCAGGTCCAGCAGTGTAACAAGAATGTGAGGCCAGGACCCTCCCTTATATATTCTACAGTCCAGAGGCTAGAAAGTGGTGGCAGTCTCTGGAAGGGTCTGGGGGCAGGGGCTTCTGAAAGAGTCCAGGGAGTTCTGGTTTGTTCCCTGCCTTCCCTGACCTAGCTGTCACAGTGACGAGGGACAGGCAGTTAAGGCTACAGTGGGCAGTCCATCACAGCTCATCCTAGGGAAGAAGGTATGAATCACCACTCCCACCTCCCAACCCAGGCAGGCTATCAGTGTGCAGAGGGGAGGGGGGAGTCTGCAGAGCCTAATCTAAGTGTAGGCAGGAAAAGGTCCCCTTTATAAAAGTGGGATCCCTAGCATAGTAATGCCCAAACACTATATATCATTGGAAAGGGTTCCCCGCCCCGAGTCCAACAAGACCAAACATGACAGGCTTATTAGGTCCCTGTCAGAAGTTATCCCATAAGGGGAGGTTCCCAATGTAAGCCTATGGAGGATTAAGCCTTACTGCGGTAGCAGTGGCTTGTGGCAGATATGCCAGCCTCACAAGGTTTTAGGGAAGATCACCTGCACCTCAGCACTGTTTAGCAGTGGTGAGGCGCCCAGAGTTCTAAGTCCAACAAAAGGTAAGGTAGAAATGGGAGGCAAAAGGGCAAAAAGGTAGGGGAAGACCACCCTAAGGCTGACAGGTCCAACACCAACTCTTCCCATACTGGGTTGGAAATAGTAATTATTACCCTTCCATGTTTAACACTTTCCCTACCGCTGCACACAATGGAGTGAAAATAGTAAGTTTTACCACTCCGGAGCGCTTTTCCCTACATATGTTCAGACTGAAGTGGGAATAGTAAATTGAACCCCTCAGAAGTCCAATGATTTCCCTACTATTGCACAGACTGGAGTGGGAATAGTACATGCTATCCCACAGGATTCCAACTATTCCCATACTGTTGCAAAGACTGCAATGGGAATAGTAAATGTTACCTCTCCAGATTCTCCAGAGTCCAACACTTCCCAAACCGCTGCACACACTAGAGTGAAAACAGTAAATTTTACTTCTCTGGAGTACAAAACTTTACCTACTGCTTGGGCAGACAATAGTGGGAATTGTACATCTATTATTCCCAGACTTTAATCCTTTTTTAATATTTATTAAACGTATGTAATATTATTCTTTGTTATTTGTTTGATTTTCTATTATTTGTATATATATGTATTTTTTCGCATCAAACAAATAATTCATATTAAATATCACAATACAGTACCTACCCTTGTAACCTAATATGCTATCTGTCGATAACACAGTAATGCTGAGGCAAAGAGCGTAGAACCTCCACCACCAGGTCCTCAATCCTGAACCCGCTAATACATTATACAGAAGAATGTAGACGTGCAAGGTGTCTTACAGTGTGCAATACCAATTTACATCACAGGCGTTCCAAATAGTCTCACTGCCATGGTAAATTGCTTGCAATCACTGTCATTGTGCTTGCTGCCAAGCTTAATTCCCAAGTTGTACCCTATTAATGTGTCTCAAAGGGTGACCCAACCCATAGGAGTTTATGCCAATGGTCCAACCCAAGTGTTTACCTCTGTCGCAGTTACGTCATGAGTTGAAACAGTCCTTCCCAAGTGAACTTGGAAATGCCTGTGCTCGTGCCAGGTGTTGCTTCTATTGTGCCCCATATAAATGCAACAATGTACTTCTAAGGCCCGCTGGGTGTGAATTAACCCCTTCGCTGCTAGGCCTTTTCCCCTTCTGTGCTAAGGCTTTTTTTGGCGTTTTGGAGTAGTGCGCGCTTAGGCCCTTGTAACTTTTTGACCACATAAGGTATCCATGCCAAATTTGCGTCCTTTTCTTCCAACATCATGTGGATTCTAAAGGCACCCAGGGTTTGTGGATTCCCCTCGGAGGGGTCCCAGAAATTAACCAAAGTATAGTGATTTTTTTGTTTTTTTTCAGAAAAATGGGAAAAACGGGCTGCAAATGAAGGCCTCTGGGTTTTTCCCTGAAAATGGTATCAAAAAAGGGTTTGGGGGGCTGACATCTCCATTTTCTCAGCTTTTAGGGAATGACAGTCTTTTGTCAGAGAACCGAAATTTTTCCCTCAGTTTTGGCATTTTTCTGGGACTTAGCCTATTTTTGCTATTTTTAGAGCTTTCCACCTCCTTCCAGTTAATGGTAGAAATGAGTTTGAAAGCAATAATGGATCCTGGAAAGCTTTACATTTTCGAAAAGTAGACACAATTCTGCATTCAGAAAGGGGTCATTTGTCTAAATCCATGAATGTTTCGTTATAGAAACTAACAGTTAGATATTGGAATAATTGAAAATTTGTTGAAAAAAACAGCCTTTTGTCTCAACGTTTTCACCTATAACTTTTTCTAATTTTGACAGCTCTTGGAAAGCAATAAACCGTTACATCCGTTAGACCTTCCTGGTTGTGGGGATATATAGGACTTGTAGTTTCACCAAGAACCCGACGAACCCAGATCCAAAAACTGAGCAGCAACTTGCAATGGTATTTTTTCATTTACTGGGTATAGAGCACTTTGTCTTGGAAAATGTATACATGGAATAATCTGTATGAAAGACACCTATGTATTTCTGAATTGGGTACAAGTTATAGAGTTCAGAAACAGTATATAATTGCACATTTTCAAAATTGGGAATACTCATACTAGCATGAGAATTATTTCAAAAAGATTTTTTTTTTTACACAATGTCTTTCATTGAAAGGGAGAAATGCATGAAAGCTCAATTGGTAATAACAGTTAATTTACAGATCTGAATTACCCAAGTGTCCCGATAAAAACGGTACCTCACTTGTGTGGGTTGGCCTTGTGCCTGCGACAGGAAATGGCGCAAAATGCAACGTGGTCACACCTAAATTCTGCAGTTACAAATTGACCCTTTTTTGGAAAAGTGCCTACCTGTAGTTTTTGCACCCTAGCTCTGCCGGCACCTAGGGAAACCTAGCAAACCTATACATTTTTGAAAAGTAGACACCCAGGGAAATTCAGGATGGGGTGACTCGACTACCTACCACCAGGTTTTGTTACCCAGAATCCCTTGCAAAGCTAAGATTTTGACAAAAAAAACACATTTTCCTCACATTTCTGTGGTGGAAAGTTCTGGAATCTGCGTGGATCAACAAATTTCCACCCACTCAGCGTTCCCCCAGGTCTCCCAATAAAAATGGTACCTCACTTGTGTGGGTCGGCCTTGTGCCTACGACAGGAAACGGAACAAAATGCAACGTGGTCGCACCTCAATTTCCCAGTGAAATCTTGCGCTCTTTGGACAAAGAGACTACCTTTTGTTTTTGAGCCCTAGCTCAGCCGGCACCTAGGGAAACCTAGCAAACCTATATATTTTTGAAAACTAGACACCCAGAGAAATTCAGGATGGGGTGACTCGTCTGCCTACCCCCAGGTTTTGTTACCCAGAATCCCTTGCAAACCTAACAATTTGACGAAAAAACACATTTTCCTCACATTTCTGTGGTGGAAAGTTCTGGAATCTGCGTGGATCAACAAATTTCTACCCACCCATCGTTCCCTCAGGTCTCCCGATAAAAACGGTACCTCACTTGCGTGGGTAGGCATAGTGGCTGCGACATGAAACAACGCAAAACGCAACATGGTCGCACCTGAATTTCCCAGTGAAATTTAGCAAGTTTTGGACAAAAAGACTACCTTTTGTTTTTGCGCCGTAGCTCTGCCAGCACCTAGGGAAACCTAGCAAACCTATACATTTTTAAAAACTAGACACCCAGGGAAATTCAGGATGGGGTGACTCATCTGCCTACCCCCAGGTTTTGTTACCCAGAATCCCTTGCAAACCTAAACATTTGACAAAAAAAACACATTTTCCTCACATTTCTGTGGTGGAAAGTTCTGGAACCTGCGTGTATCAACAAATTTCCACCCATCCAGCGTGCCCCCAGGTCTCCCGAAAAAAATGGTACCTCACTTGCGTAGGTAGGCATAGTGGCTGCGACATGA
Source organism: Lissotriton helveticus (assembly GCF_964261635.1). Lineage (NCBI taxonomy): Eukaryota > Metazoa > Chordata > Amphibia > Caudata > Salamandridae > Lissotriton > Lissotriton helveticus. Next base: position 522,226,484 of record NC_136061.1, read on the forward strand.
AACAGCGCAAAACGCAGCATGGTCGCACCTCAATTTCCCAGTGAAATTTAGCACGTTTTGGACAAAAAGACTACCTTTTGTTTTTGCGCCGTAGCTCTGCCAGCACCTAGGGAAACCTAGCAAACCTATACATTTTTGAAAACTAGACACCCATGGGAATTCAGGATGGGGTGACTCGTCTGCCTACCCCCAGGTTTTGTTACCCAGAATCCCTTGCAAACCTAACAATTTGACGAAAAAACACATTTTCCTCACATTTCTGTGGTGGAAAGTTCTGGAATCTGCGTGGATCAACAAATTTCCACCCACCCAGCTTGCCCCCAGGTCTCCCGAAAAAAATGGTACCTCACTTGCGTGGGTAGGCATAGTGGCTGCGACATGAAACAGCGCAAAACGCAGCATGGTCGCACCTCAATTTCCCCGGTGAAATTTAGCACGTTTTGGACAAAAAGACTACCTTTTGTTTTTGCGCCGTAGCTCTGCCAGCACCTAGGGAAACCTAGCAAACCTATACATTTTTGAAAACTAGACACCCAGGGGAATTTAGGGTGGGGTGACTCGTCTGCCTACCCCCAGGTTTTGTTACCCAGAATCCCTTGCAAACATAAAAATTTAACAAAAAAACACATTTTCCTCACATTTCTGTGGTGGAAAGTTCTGGAATCTGCGTGGATCAACAAATTTCCACCCACCCAGCGTGCCCCCAGGTCTCCCAAAAAAAATGGTACCTCACTTGCGTGGGTAGGCATAGTGGCTGCGACATGAAACAGCGCAAAACGCAGCATGGTCGCACCTCAATTTCCCATTGAAATTTAGCACGTTTTGGACAAAAAGACTACCTTTTGTTTTTGCGCCATAGCTCTGCCAGCACCTAGGGAAACCTAGCAAACCTATACATTTTTGAAAACTAGACAGCCAGGGGAATTCGGGATGGGGTGACTCGTCTGCCTACCCCCAGGTTTTGTTACCCAGAATCCCTTGCAAACATAAAAATTTAACAAAAAAACACATTTTCCTCACATTTCTGTGGTGGAAAGTTCTGGAATCTGCGTGGATCAACAAATTTCCACCCACCCAGCGTGCCCCCAGGTCTCCCAAAAAAAATGGTACCTCACTTGCGTGGGTAGGCATAGTGGCTGCGACATGAAACAGCGCAAAACGCAGCATGGTCGCACCTCAATTTTCCAGTGAAATTTAGCACGTTTTGGACAAAAAGACTACCTTTTCTTTTTGCGCCGTAGCTCTGCCAGCACCTAGGGAAACCTAGCAAACCTATACATTTTTGAAAACTAGACACCCAGGGGAATATAGGATGGGGTGACTCTTCTGCCTAACCCCAGGTTTTGTTACCCAGAATCCCTTGCAAACATAAAAATTTGACAAAAAAAACACATTTTCCTCACATTTCTGTGGTGTAAAGTTCTGGAATCTGTGTGGATCAACAAATTTCCACCCACCCAGCGTGCCCCCAGGTCTCCCAAAACAAATTGTACCTCACTTGCGTGGGTAGGCATAGTGGCTGCGACATGAAACAGCGCAAAACGCAGCATTGTCGCACCTCAATTTCCCAGTGAAATTTAGCACGTTTTTGACAAAAAGACTACCTTTTCTTGTTGCGCCGTAGCTCTGCCAGCACTTAGGGAAACCTAGCAAACCTATACATTGTTGAAAACTAGACACCCAGGGAAATTCAGGATGGGGTGACTCGTCTGCCTTCCCCCAGGTTTTGTTACCCAGAATCCCTTGCAAACATAAAAATTTGACAAAAAAAACACATTTTCCTCACATTTCTGTGGTGGAAAGTTCTGGAATCTGTGTGGATCAACACATTTCCACCCACCCAGCGTGCCCCCAGGTCTCCCAAAAAAAATGGTACCTCACTTGCGTGGGTAGGCATAGTGGCTGCGACATGAAACAGCGCAAAACGCAGCATGGTCGCACCTCAATTTCCCAGTGAAATTTAGCACGTTTTGGACAAAAAGACTACCTTTTCTTTTTGTGCCGTAGCTCTGCCAGCACCTAGGGAAACCTAGCAAACCTATACTATTTTGAAAACTAGACACCCAGGGGAATTCAGGATGGGGTGACTCGTCTGCCTACCCCCAGGTTTTGTTACCCAGAATCCCTTGCAAACATAAAAATTTGACAAAAAAACAAATTTTCCTCACATTTCTGTGGTGGAAAGTTCTGGAATCTGTGTGGATCAACAAATTTCCACCCACCCAGCGTGCCCCCAGGTCTCCCGAAAAAAAATGGTACCTCACTTGCGTCGGTAGGCATAGTGGCTGCGACATGAAATAGCGCAAAACGCAGCATGGTCGCACCTCAATTTCCCAGTGAAATTTAGCACGTTTTGGACAAAAAGACTACCTTTTCTTTTTGCACCGTAGCTATGCCAGCACCTAGGGAAACCTAGCAAACCTTTACATTTTTGAAAAGTAGACACCCAGGGAAATTCAGGATGAGGTGACTCGTCTGCCTACCCCCAGGTTTTGTTACCCAGAATCCCTTGCAAACATAGAAATTTGACAAAAAAAACACATTTTCCTCACATTTCTGTGGTGGAAAGTTCTGGAATCTGTGTGGATCAACAAATTTCCACCCACCCAGCGTGCCCCCAGGTCTCCCGAAAAAAATGGTACCTCACTTGCGTGGGTAGGCATAGTGGCTGCGACATGAAACAGCGCAAAATGCAGCATGGTCGCACCTCAATTTCCCAGTGAAATTTAGCACGTTTTGGACAAAAAGACTACCTTTTCTTTTTGCGGAGTAGCTCTGCCAGCACCTAGGGAAACCTAGCAAACCTATACATTTTTGAAAACTAGACACCCAGGGGAATTCAGGATGGGGTGAATCGTCTGCCTACCCCCAGGTTTTGGTACCCAGAATCCCTTGCAAACCTAACAATTTGACAAAAAAAACACATTTTCCTCACATTTCTGTGGTGGAAAGTTCTGGAATCTGCGTGGATCCACAAAATTCCACCCACCCAGCGTGCCCCCAGGTCTCCTGAAAAAAATGGTACCTCACTTGCGTGGATAGACATAGTGGCTGCAACAGGAAACGGTTCAAATCATACGGTGGTGAATTTACATTACCTTATTGCAAAACTACCTTGATTTTGGGGGAGTGCATCTGAGTTTGTGGCCCGGGGCTCGGTGGTATTCTTTGCAAAGTAGCAAACCTAAACAGTTCTGAAAACTAGTCACCCGGGGGAGTCCAGGGGGGTATGGCATGCGTGGGTCCCCCAATGTTTTCTTACCCAGAACTCCTTGCAAACCTTAAAAATAGGTAAAAAAAGCACTTTTCCAAACTTTTTGCCGTGGGATCGCCGTGCCAGCAAAAAAGTCCTACCACCCTGCGTTCCCCTTGTTCTCCCGAGTAAAAGGATACCTCACTTGTGTGGGTGCCCCAAAGCAGAACATGCCAAAAATGAATTTTGAAAAAAGTAGTTTTTAGTCATATTTAAGTTTTACAAATTAAGCCCCCCAGCCTGAGTCACATGCCTTTGGCCTACCCACACAACTGAGGTATCATTTTACTCGGGAGAACAAGGGAAACGCTGGGTGGTAGGACATTTGTTCCGGCAGCGAGATCCCACCCACAAAAGTACGGAAAAGTGGGTTTTTTGACCAAAATTTAAGGTTTGCAGGGGTTTCTGGGTAGGAAAACATTGGGGGACCCACGCATGCCATACCTCCCTGGACTCCCCCAGGTGTCTAGTTCTCAGAACTGTTTGGGTTTGGTAGTTTCCAAAGATGCCCGCCAAGCCCCAGGCCAAAAGCTCAGGTGACCCCCTCAAAAAATAAGATTATTTGGCTAAAGGTAATTTTTTGGTCTCCACAGTATGAATTGGGCCTTTTCCTAAAGCAGCCACTATGCCTACCCACGCAAGTGAGGTACCATTTTGTATCGGGAGACCTTGGGGAACGCTGGGTGGGAGGTAATTTGTGTGAGCCCAGTGATGCTACGCTTTCCCACACTAAAACGTGTGAAAAAACTGATTTTTTCCAAGCAAAAAATGAGGTTTGCAAGGGATTCTGGGTAAAGGAACGTTAGAGGATCCACGCATGCCATACCTCCTTGGAAGCCCCCGGGTGTCTACGTTTCAGAAATGTGTGGGTTCGGTAGGTTTCCCTAGATGGCTGTCTCGCACGGGGCCAAAAACCCAGGTAACCCCTCTTGCAAAAGCTGGTGGACTTGACATTTTCACCATTGTTAAATTCACCAGCTTTTGCAAGAGGGGTTACCTGGGTTTCTGGCCCCGTGCGAGACAGCCATCTATGGAAACCTACCAAACCCACACATTTCTGAAAAGTAGACACCCGGGGGCTTCCAAGGAGGTATGGCTTGCGTGGATCCTCCAACGTTGCTTTACCCAGAATCCCTTGCAAACCTCAATTTTAGCAGAAAAAAATCAATTTTTTGACACGTTGTAGTCTGGGAAAGCGTGGCATCACTGGGCTCACACAAATTACCTCCCACCCAGCGTTCCCCCAGGTCTCCTGATAAAAACGGTACCTCACTTGCGTGGGTAGCCAAAGTGGCTGCAACAGGAAAAGGTCCAAATCGTACGGTGGTGAATTTAAAATACCCTGAAGCAATATAACTTTGATTTTGGGGGGGGGGCACCTGAGTTTTTGACCCGGGGCTGGATGGTATTCTTTGGAAAGTAGCAAACCCAAACAGTTCTGAAAACTAGACACCCGGGAGAGTCCAGGGAGGTATGGCAATGTTTTCCTACCCAGAACTCCTTGCAAACCTTAAAATTAGGTAAAAATAGCACTTTTCCAAACTTTTTGGCGTGGGATCGCCGTGCCGGCAAAAAAGTCCTACTACCCTGCGTTCCCCCCTTTCTCCCGAGTAAAAGGATACCTCACTTGTGTGGGTGCCCCAAAGCAGAACACGCCAAAAATGAATTTTGAGAAAAGTAGTTTTTAGTCATATTTGTTTTACAAATTAAGCCCCCCAGCCTGAGTCACATGCCTTTGGCCCACCCACACAAGTGAGGTATCATTTTACTCGGGAGAACAAGGGAAACTCTGGGTGGTAGGACATTTGTGCCGGCAGCGAGATCCCACCCAAAAAAGTACGGAAAAGTGGGTTTTTTGACCAAAATTTAAGGTTTGCAGGGGTTTCTGGGTAGGAAAACATTGGGGGACCCACGCATGCCATACCTCCCTGGACTCCCCCGGGTGTCTAGTTCTCAGAACTGTTTGGGTTTGGTAGTTTCCAAAGATGCCTGCCAAGCCCCGGGCCAAAAGCTCAGGTGACCCCCTCAAAAAATAAGATTATTTGGCTAAAGGTAATTTTTTGGTCTCCACAGTATGAATTGGGCCTTTTCCTAAAGCAGCCACTATGCCTACCCACGCAAGTGAGGTACCATTTTTATCGGGAGACCTTGGGAAACGCTGGGTGGGAGGTAATTTGTGTGAGCCCAGTGATGCCACGCTTTCCCACACTAAAACGTGTGAAAAAACTGATTTTTTCCAAGCAAAAAATGAGGTTTGCAAGGGATTCTGGGTAAAGGAACGTTGGAGGATCCACGCAAGCCATACCTCCTTGAAAGCCCCCGGGTGTCTACTTTTCAGAAATGTGTGGGTTTGGAAGGTTTCCCTAGATGGCTGTCTCGCACGGGGCCAAAAACCCAGGTAACCCCTCTTGCAAAAGCTGGTGGACTTGACAATTTCACCATTGTTAAATTCACCAGCTATTGCAAGAGGGGTTACCTGGGTTTCTGGCCCCGTGCGAGACAGCCATCTATGGAAACCTACCAAACCCACACATTTCTGAAAAGTAGACTCCCGGGGGCTTTCAAGGAGGTATGGCTTGCGTGGATCCTCTAACGTTCCTTTACCCAAAATCCCTTGCAAACCTCAATTTTAGCAGAAAAAAATCAATTTTTTCACACGTTGTAGTCTGGGAAAGCGTGGCATCACTGGGCTCACACAAATTACCTCCCACCCAGCGTTCCCCCAGGTCTCCCGATAAAAACGGTACCTCACTTGCGTGGGTAGCCATAGTGGCTGCAACAGGAAAAGGTCAAAATCGTACCTGTGGAGAATTTAAAATACCCTGAAGCAATATAACTTTGATTTGGGGGGGGGGGCACCTGAGTTTTTGGCCCGGGGCTGGGTGGTATTCTTTGGAAAGTAGCAAACCCAAACAGTTCTGAAAACTAGACACCCGGGAGAGTCCAGGGAGGTATGGCATGCGTGGGTCCCCCAATGTTTTCCTACCCAGAACTCCTTGCAAACCTTAAAATTAGGTAAAAAAAGCACTTTTCCAAACTTTTTGGCGTGGGATCGCCGTGCCGGCAAAAAAGTCCTACCACCCTGCGTTCCCCTTGTTCTCCCGAGTAAAAGGATACCTCACTTGTGTGGGTGCCCCAAAGCAGAACACGCCAAAAATGAATTTTGAAAAATGTAGTTTTTAGTCATATTTAAGTTTTACAAATTAAGCCCCCCAGCCTGAGTCACATGCCTTTGGCCCACCCACACAAGTGAGGTATCATTTTACTCAGGAGAACAAGGGAAACGCTGGGTGGTAGGACATTTGTGCCGGCAGCGAGATCCCACCCAAAAAAGTACGGAAAAGTGGGTTTTTTGACCAAAATGTAAGGTTTGCAGGGGTTTCTGGGTAGGAAAACATTGGGGGACCCACGCATGCCATACCTCCCTGGACTCCCCCGGGTGTCTAGTTCTCAGAACTGAAGGGTTTGGTAGTTTCCAAAGATGCCCGCCAAGCTCCGGGCCAAAAGCTCAGGTGACCCCCTCAAAAAATAAGATTATTTGGCTAAAGGTAATTTTTTGGTCTCCACGGTATCAATTGGGCCTTTTCCTAAAGCAGCCACTATGCCTACCCACGCAAGTGAGGTACCATTTTTATCGGGAGACCTTGGGGAACGCTGGGTGGGAGGTAATTTGTGTGAGCCCAGTGATGCCACGCTTTCCCACACTAAAACGTGTGAAAAAACTGATTTTTCCAAGCAAAAAATGAGGTTTGCAAGGGATTCTGGGTAAAGGAACGTTGGAGGATCCACGCAAGCCATACCTCCTTGGAAGCCCCCGGGTGTCTACTTTTCAGAAATGTGTGGGTTTGGTAGGTTTCCCTAGATGGCTGTCTCGCCCGGGGCCAAAAACCCAGGTAACCCCTCTTGCAAAAGCTGGTGGACTTGACAAAAATTCACCAGCTATTGCAAGAGGGGTTACCTGGGTTTCTGGCCCCGTGCGAGTCAGCCATCTATTGAAACCTACCAAACCCACACATTTCTGAAACGTAGACACCCAGGGGCTTCCAAGGAGGTATGGCTTGCGTGGATCCTCCAACGTTCCTTTACCCAGAATCCCTTGCAAACCTCAATTTTAGCGGAAAAAAATCTATTTTTTCACACGTTGTAGTCTGGGAAAGCGTGGCATCACTGGGCTCACACAAATTACCTCCCACCCAGTGTTTCCCCAGGTCTCCCGATAAAAATGGTACCTCACTTGCGTGGGTAGCCATAGTGGCTGCAACAGGAAAAGGTCCGAATCATACGGTGGTGAATTTAAAATACCCTGAAGCAATATAACTTTGATTTTGGGGGGGGGGCACCTGAGTTTTTGGCCCGGGGCTGGGTGGTATTCTTTGGAAAGTAGCAAACCCAAACAGTTCTGAAAACTAGACACCCGGGAGAGTCCAGGGAGGTATGGCATGCGTGGGTCCCCCAATGTTTTCCTACCCAGAACTCCTTGCAAACCTTAAAATTAGGTAAAAATAGCACTTTTCCAAACTTTTTGGCGTGGGATCGCCGTGCCGGCAAAAAAGTCCTACCACCCTGCGTTCCCCTTGTTCTCCCGAGTAAAAGGATACCACACCTTAACAGAGTTACTCAAAAGTCAAACATTCAAGCACGGCTATCTATTCCTCAAAGACACACACATACAGGTTGGATTTGGCACGAGGGCGAGTGATGGTTCAGTACATAAAATTTTATTAACAAGATATTTCAAAAAAATGAAATGCTCTGTCAATAAATAAATGCATAAAAACCGAACCAGTGACTCGCAACTCGTGAGCTGTAAAGCCACGACAAGGCACCAACCGTTTTACAGGCCATTCACGCACCTTTCATACCTGATACAAACCAGACCATTGACACCATCCGAATGGAAAAGCAACACATAACAACAATCACAATAAGGGAGAAGGTACACCCTACCGCAGAAAGAGAAAAAAAACAATTATTACTGCACACCCATCTAATCCGCAAGCACACACACATACTGGTTGGATTTGGCACGAGGGTGAGTGATGATTCAGTACATACAATTGGATACGCAAGTAATTTCATCAAAAATGAAATACACTGCGTATAATTGAAAGTATGATAAACTGAACCACTGACTCACAGCTCGTGAGCTGTAAAGCCACGTCAAGGCACCAACCGCTTTACAGGCCATTCATACACCTTTCGTACGCGTGACACATACAAAACATTCACACCGCCAGCCGCGGACCCATCACATTTCAACACTCACACCAGCAAACAGCGCCATTCAAGGGCCCATCACTTTCACACGCCCACATTTCTGACACTGCAACTACACAAAATGATGGACTTTGTGGAGTGTCATTCAACTAGCAGTGTGTGTAGTGACCAACAGAAAGTAACTACTCACACACCGCCTGCCGAGCGCCAGACCACCCACACCACCATCCAAGCACCAGACCATGCACACCGCCAGCCAAACACCACTCAGCGCACACCGACAGCCAAGTACCACTCCACACACACCACCAGCCAAGCATCACTCCACGCACACCACCAGCCAAGCGCCACTCCACAAACACAACACCAGCCAAGCACCACTCCACACACACCGCCAGCCAAGCACCACTCCACACACACCGCCAGCCAAGCACCACTCCACACACACCGCCAGCCAAGCACCACTCCGTGCACAGACAGCCAAGTACCACTCCATGCACACCACCCGCCAAGCGCCCCTCCACACACACCACCAGCCAAGCGCCACTCCACAAATACAACACCAGCCAAGCAACACTAAGTGCACAGACAGCCAAGTACCACTCCACGCACACCACCAGCCAAGCGCCACTCCACACACACGACCAGCCAAGCGCCACTCAACACACACCACCAGCCAAGCACAACTCCTCACACACCGCCAGCCAAGCACCACTCCACGAACACCACCAGCCAAAGACAAATCCAAACACAAAACCAGGCAAGCGCAAGAGCACGCACACCGCCAACCAAACACCAGACCACACACACCGCCAGTCAAGCACCAGTCCGCAGACACCGCCAGACAAGCACCAGTCCACAGACACCGCCAGCCAAGCGCCAAACCATGCACACAGTCAAACAATGGACACTACACGCAAACCAACATCATACTTTAGTTTTTTTTTTTTAAATAAAAGAGAAACAAAAACAAATTGCAAATTGATACAAATCTACTAACTCGACAACTAAATCTACAAAGACTACACAAATACAAACTTTGAAACTGAACAATAAGTTTTACAGAATAAAGACCAACCAGTTCACTTTACCACTCATTGATACTCCCAATAATTATTTTGCGTGTGGTACAATCTAAAACAAGCAGGTACACACAGCCCGGGGTTTGAAGGGCAGTCGGGGTGTTGTGTAATATGTGGTATCCCCACGGTATCCTGTATCCCCTGCTCTTCGGCACTTTTCGGAAACGAAACTCAGCCCGGGCAGGTTCAGACAGAAGCAGCTGATCACTGCTCGGGCTGAGTTAGGGGATTCACGATTCAACAGAATGACTAACTCGGCTCTGGCGATAAATCAGCTGAAACTTTTGCACGAAGAGAGACCAACAGAAATAAATAGAAGGAATCGTAATGGCAACAGCAATTAACTTAATAAAAATTGTGAAAGCAAAGAAACAATTGTTAAAGCATATCGAATCGTAACGAAATAACATGAGGGGAAGAGAATAAAAAACTGGCAGGGGTTCAAATAAGGGGAAAATAATATCAAAACTAGCGAAAGATTAAAGGGTAAAGGTAAAAAAAGCAATGAAAAAAGCAAAGTATTAAAATGGGGAAAGAAAGGGTTTCGATTTTCATGTAATGAATATGTCAGAAGGTGTTAATGGCCAACATAACATGCACAATAAGCGGAATAACAGTGCATGTTTAGTTTCACTCATACAACATACTTGGCATTTTACCAGCTGCCCTATCATTTTGTGTCCATGCTAATTAAACAAGCATTGGCAACACAATCGGTCTCATACTTTTGTGAAAGTTAGAGCTATTGGCTTTGTAAATGACGTTGTTTTTTACTTATTTTCTAGGATGAGCCTGGACAGCGCATGCGCTACTCTGTGGCATGATGTATTGGAGCATGCAATAGAAGCCCCGCCCACTCTACTCTCACATTTGCCATTGGCTTGTGTCATTGTCCTTCGTATTGGCTTGTGTCATTGTCCTTCGTAAATGGTGGCTTCTGATTCATTATTAGGCTTGTAAGTCCCTCCTTAGTACCACTGTGTCTTCATTTGCAACCTCCCATGAGGACTGGCCCTTTTACTTCAGTTGTTACACGCTACGTCTTTTTTAGTCTGTAAGCTCTATTTTCTTTAATGAGTTTCTCCTACTGTAGGCACAACACGCTTTCCTGCAACATTCAGTGCGCCGTGCATGCTTTCACTTTCTGAGCAGCCAGGAATAATGGCAACCACTTCTTTGAATAGGTCTCGCATTTACAAGAGTTTGAACTATTGGCATTGTAAATGATGATGCCTTTTATTTATGTGTTAATTAGCAAAACAGATAGATAAAAGTAATTGTCATTTACAATGCCAATAGCTTAAACTCTGGCAAATGCGACACCTATTGCATTGCAAATATTTGTCATACATGGTGTCTGATTTTTATGCACTGAGTCTGGTGCACGCTCATGTCTCCTGCGGCACAGTACACACTATTGCTGGTTTTCAACAGGGGTATTTTTCATGCACTTATCCTGGTGCATGCTTGTGTCTCATGTAGCACTGCACCCATTTTGATGCTGGTTTTCATACATGGATCCTGGTTCACGCTTGTGTCTCACCCATCAGAGCACATTCTAATGCAGGTTTCTCACATGGCTGGCTTTCGCGCACAGATCCTGGTGCACGCTCGGGTCTCACGTTGCACAGCACATACTAATGCTGGTTTTTCACAGGGCCGGTTTTAATGCAAGGGTCCTGGTGAACGCTCATGTCTCGTGCTGCACAGCAAACTCTAATACTAGTTTCCCACATGGCTGGGTTTCGCACACGGAGACTGGTGCATGCTCATGCCTCACGCTGCACAGCACACTCTAATGCTGGTTTCCCACACAGCTGGTTTTCATGCACAGATCTTGGTGTACGCTCATGCCTCACACTGCACAGCATACTCTAATGTTAGTTTCCCACATGGCTAGTTTTCGCACATGGATCCTGGTGCACTCTCGTGCCTCAAGCTGCAAAGCACACACTAATGATAGTTTTCATACATGGACCCTGGTGCGCGCTCGTATCTCATGTGGCACAGCACACTCTAATGCTGGTTTTTCATAATGCTGTTTTTAAGGCACAGGTCCTTGTGCACACGTGTGTCTCACGCTGCACAGCACACTTTAATGCTGGTTTCCCACATGGCTGGTTTTCACGCACGGAGCCTGGTGGGCGCTTATGCCTCCTGCTGCACAGCACAATCTAATGCTGGTTTTCAAATGAGTTTCTCCTACTGCAGACAGAACAGGCTTTCCTGCAACATTCAGCGCGCCATGGGTGCTTTCACTTTCCAAGCAGCCCGGGACAATGGCAGCTGCTTCTTTGCAAGGGAATAGGTCTTTTATTTATAAGAGTTTGAACTATTAGCATTGTAAATTACAATCTTTTTATGTATGTATTAATTACAAAACAGATAAATTAAAGGCATTGTCATTTACAATGCCGATAGCTTAAACTCTCGCAAATGCGAGACCTATTGCATTGAAAATGCTTGTTTTTGTTTGCACTGGAGTGATCACTTAGAAAAAGAGAGTTAGAGCGATTGGCATTGGAAATGTAAATATTTATGTGTTATAGAGTAGAGTCGGTGTATGTGGTTTGTAGTGGAATTATGTGGCTACCATCCAGGTAATGTGAGCATTTAGGAAGCAGAGGTGCAGTTAGGATAGATGGGTTGGTGGAATGATGGCTATTTGAATGAATGCTTGGATGGATGGACAGCTGTATGAGTACATGGATGGATGTCTGGGTGATCAGTTGAATGAAAAGATGGTAGGTGATGCATGGGTAGGAATGTTACAGAAGGTTGGTATGGAAAGAAAAAGATGGATAAATAGGGAACATATTTATAAAAAGGAAAGTTTTGTACTTTATTGGACCTTTGGTCAAGACTGTTTGATATATAAGGCAACATGGTGGCCAAGATCTCAAAAAACATAAAATCCCATTTACAATGTGGAAGTTGGTGGTGGTTTTGTGCCCTGACCCCGAAACTATGCTTCATTGTCAGCTTCTTGGATGCCTGCCTAATCTTCCAACACAGTATTACATTGGGATGCTGGTTTAACCCATTCAAATCTTAAATGCTGTGTTCCATCAAACCTTACAAGAGACAGTTACTAATTATGACTGATGAAGGAAAAGTGTGATGACTGGTCCCATTGATAGCACTTGCATGTGGTGTTCTGCAAGTTGACAATGCCCTGTTGATGAACACAACCATGCCACTCTGAGGCATTGAGACTGTCAAATATAGGCCTATTTGTAAAACTCTTTGGTGCATGTCATGCACACAAAAGGCATGCTACATGTTTCCGGAGCCTTGCAACTTGTACCCGTGTGTGGGCAAAGAAGGGATGGCATGACTGGCACAGCAGGGGCAGCATTACAGTCTTTTTGTTCTGAGGACTTCAACATTTCCGAGTTAGCCTTCACAGCAGCAGCTTCCCCGTATCTCTGTTGCTTACTCGATTGGAAGACCAAACAAAAGATATCATATTCCGGGGCTGTATTACAGAAGACTGCGCCAGTGCTAATTGTCACTGTGCGCCAGATTATGCGCCCAACGGCATTACACAAGATCAGTCTGTGGGGGGCGTGGCTGGATGCCGATGGAGCAGGGAGCCTGAACCGGAGCTCCTGTGGGTGATCCCCCATCACAGCCCATCCTGCTCGATATAGAGGGGCCCTTCACCTAACAAACTCATCCCCAGACAGGTGAAGATCGGAGGAGCAGGCAGGAATCGAAAATCGGGGCGCAACAGCTCACCTTCACTGTGAAACGAACTGAAAGGAAGCGACGCGGGGATAGCCCAGTTGGCGCTCGCTCTGTGAGCTGCGACTCTTAAGTAGCAACTGGCGACCGTCTCCCGCACAAGGTGGATTCGAGGGGCGATCTGAGCCGGTGGAGCACTGAATGAGCAGGACTTCCCGGCCTCCAGAATGAAGAGGCGGGACCTGCCGGTGACAGGGCTGAGGCAGAGAGGGAGACGCGGCCGGAGAAAATAGCACCGAGGACCAGGGGGCGACTTCTGTTGCAAAGCCAGGTACCGGACGGATAACCGGTCCCAGTTTGGAGTGGGGGCTGCTGGGACTAATGCACGTGCTGCGGGCTCCGGACAGTAAAGGAGCGAGGAGGGGAGGCAGAGGGGCCCTGAGCCATTGAGGTTCCGTGTGTGGAGTACTGCGGGGCTGCCGACTGAGAGCGGGGGCCCGCCTACCAGGATCGTGGTGCCCAGGCCACTCAGTGGAGCCGGTGGAACTGCTGCATATCTGGGAGGCTCTTGGAGGAGCCGGCAGTGTCACTAGCGGAGGGGGCACACCACCTAAGCCTGCGACTGAGAGGCGGGTCGGACCGCCCCAGCTGTGATCGCAACCCCCACCATTCATGCAACTTTACAGATGGAGAGCAGGGGGCTGCTGCCCATGGAGCGGTGAGGAGAGGTGGCAGCGGGAGGTCTGGAGGATATTGGAGCGGCGAGGAGGGTCGGGACACTGTAACTTTGAACTTCTGGCGGTGGTGCTCTCCGGCGGCAGCAGGTGACGAGCTGACACCCACACCGATGCGGGTTGAGCGAGGAGAGTAGGCCCAAGAGAGACAGGGACCGGGGTTGGGGACTTTGCCCGTACCGACGTATTGAGCGGCCACATGAACTCCGGCCACATTGATCGAATCCTGCTTGCTGGGAGAGTGGGGAACAGGTGCCGGGTTAGATTGCTCCATTTTCGGCACTCCTTGCGGCGTCACTTCTGCGCTGCCCCCACGTATTGCAGTTGGGCTCCACACCCGACGTGCTTGGGCTCGACTGCCCTTGCCGCAGGAGAGGACTACATAAACCCAAAGTGGGTACCCGCTGGTGCCTTTACTGATCGGCCTGCTCTAACTCTGTTCCAGGTATGGGGAGAGTCAACAAAAGACGGGAGGCCCAGCAGTGGGAATCGGTGGGTGAAGACAATTGGGAGTCGTGCACATGTACCGGGGCCCGCAGTGACAAGATTGCACCTCAAGATGACATATCGCTCCATGATATACTACAGGCCATATAAACCTCATGGACTGCTGTAGAAACCAAAATAGACACGCTCCGAGAAGATCTGGGCCTCCTCAGGGCGGACCACAGGAAATGAGTGGACTGAGTAATCACAAGGTTGCTGATATTGGAAATACCAGTCCCAGGATGCATCGTGCCAATAGAGGTAATGTAAACCTCGTAAACCAAATATATTCAATGTCCACCACATATTCTCATATAAGTTGCATTTTATTGTGCATTCGTTGAATTTATCGAACAAGGTGATTCTAATTTTCAAGTGCTGCAATTGCCAAAGGCTTTTGAATGCAGCATGTTAAAATCCCAAGCTCCATAGGTATTATCCAAAGTTTAACCCAATGCATTTCGGGCGGTTTCTGCCCTTCGTCAGGGGTTCTTTTCTGTAAGGTTCAAAAACAAAAGGATTTACCGTTAAATTAGATGTAAACCCAGTGCTCACAATAATGTATTTTTTCTCACATGTTACAACAAAAACCCATAAAAACGACACTTTCCCTCTAAGAAAACGCCAAAAAACGTTTTTACAGTCTGTTCCCAAGTTATTCGAAACATAACCCTCCTCTTGACTTATACCGTGTTCTACAATTGGTCTGAAATAAAACTATATAACGATTCTTCATACCTGAAATATCCTTTCAAATACGAGCACATCATTTTCCTCCTTCCCTGTGAGGTTTAGTTCAGTTTACCCTCCTGCGTGGTACAACCTGATTTATACGTTATGAATAGTTCCCACCTGGTTAATCACGTGATTCAGTCCGCCCACTCGGGCTTCTGTTAACAAAATACATCACCCATAAATCACTCTGTCTATCAATTGTTCCCCGGACCAGATCTTTACCCTTCCAATTCATTGCTGTTATGTAACCTCCCTTGGTACTGAATGTAGAATACCCCGCCCTTCCCTAAGATGTCAATTAAATGTGCCGTTTATACGCCTTGCTAAATATAATGACGTCCTTGTTGACAAAAATTAGCAAGAATACAATGAAAATCGCATGTTATATCGGAACTTAATACAATATTAAAAGTCAATGGAAAATTTCTCATTTTTCGGTCTGACAGTAAACTTTTGTTTTTCGAATTGTTTTTTGTAAAGATGTCCATGCATGTTTGCTTCTTTTGTTGGGTGCTGGGTCTTAATATAGGACGACAAAGTCAATACTTTGGCATTATGCAGCACTTGAAAATTAGAATCACCTTGTTCGATAAATTCAACGAATGCACAATAAAATGCAACTTATATGAGAATATGTGGTGGACATTGAATATATTTGGTTTACGAGGTTTACATTACCTCTATTGGCACGATGCATCCTGGGACTGGTATTTCCAATATCAGCAACCTTGTGATTACTTTCGTTGCGCTCTCCAGGACGAGGCGCAAACCAGGATAGCTCCCATTTAAAATACCCTTTGATGAACTGGAGGAAACGGAGTGCGGACCATACATTAATTTATCTTATAGTATGGACTGAGTAATGACAGTGGAGGGAGATGTTGTCAGCCTGAAGCCTCAAGTATCCATGTCCACACGCAAAATTGCGAACATTGAAAAGGGTCCAGGTGTTGGAGCAGCGGGCTGAGGATGCAGAAAACAGGGCAAGACGAAAAAATATAAGGGTCATTCGACTGCCCGAAAAAGTTGAGGGGAACAATATGGTGGCCTAGCTTGAGTACTGGCAATATACTGAGGTGGCAGAGGAGGACCAATCACCATTCTTTGTATTGGAGCGGGCTCACAGGGCTCCTGCCTGAGCCTGGGAGACCGCTGAGGCCTGTAGTGTCCCGTCTGTTTTACAAAGACAGGGTAAGCACGTGCTGACCCGGGCGCGCCTCAAGGGACAACTTAAAATAGAGAACAGCAGTGTTCGGATCTTCCTGGACTTTTCCTGGGAGGTACAGAGGCAGCGAGCTTCCTTCGTCATGGAAAAAATGAAACTGCGACAAATGGAGGTGTCGTACTCCATGGTGTTCTCCGCTGTGTTACGGATAGTACATGCAGGGGAGACCAAGTTCTTCACTACCCTCAAGATGTGTGGGATTGGAAAGAAGAGTGGGGATCACAAGATCGGAGACACAGCGGCGGAGAACAGCCCAAGAAGGACCACGCACGATCCCCTGGGAGGGGGGGGGGAACTCAATGGCCACCCGATGATGGAGGAAGCCCGCCGAGACAGGGAGAGTGTGGTCGCAGCAATGGCCTCTCTGAGTGCCACTAGCCCGTGGAGCAACCCCTTCTCTCTGGAGAGGATCAGAGGGACTCCGACTCTGACACCAGCTTGAACACTGTGGGAAGGCCATTCAGGTGCTGCCAGATGTGACTCATAGATCGGTGAACGACTTGATATGTATCACCCACGGCACGCAAGCCTGCGATAGACACTTCAGCCATGTGGGGAGGTATCATAGCTCAAAACTCCTTTGAGGGCATGGGGCCACGAGAGGGGGGGCACAAGAGCGTACTGTGGGATGGGGATCCGGGGGGGTGGAGAAGAGGGTTTCCTTCCAGCCGTGCGTTTGTCTAGTCACTACCTGAACGTTGGGTACTTGACTGTTACCATGCCTAAGAGCAGAGATGTTCTCACTTGTCCTGGGGACGGGGAGTTGGGGAAGTTTAGTTGTTTTAAGTTGGGGGCACTGCTGTCTATAAGTTCACGTGGCACGAGTTACAGAGCGTAGGTTCCTTCACTTATCATATAGAACAGTACGCCAAGCTTAAGCGCTGGGGCCAGACAGAGATAGAGAGTTTACTCCGAGATGTCGACACAGAAGATATATGACCTCCTCTCTTGGAATGTCCGAGGGATGTATTCTACAAAAAAAATTCTCACTTGAACAGGCGAGTGATTCATATCGCGATGCTGCAGGAAGCACACACATTAGCTTCGGAGGGAGGGGCCTCACATTGAAGATGGAGAGGGCAAGCGTACTATACTTCGTATTCATCGTTTGCCAGAGGGGTGCTCCTTTGGATCAGGGCAGGGGTCCCCTTTCAGGATACTGGGCACAAGCTAGACCCAGAGGGGAGGTACGTGGTGGTCACAGGACACCTGGATGGGAAGGATATTGTGCTCATTAATATATACAGCCCGAATGTGGACCAGGGACTCTTTCTGGAGCAACTATCTTTGACTCTGGCACCGTATTTGACAGGGTCGATTATCAATGGGGGGGATTTCAATTGTATAGCCGACCCGGCCCTTGACTGATCTCACCCACCACTCAGAGACGTCCGAGCACACAGGGTAGCTAGGGCGTTTAAGGCCTGGCAATCACACTGGGGGTTGGTGGACACATGGAGACGTACACACCCAGTGGACAGAGAATACTCCCACCTCTCACATGAAAATGACTTATATGTCCAACTGGACACCTTCCTATGCTACCCGGATGTACATGCCCGACTCCATGGGAGGGAATACCTCACTTGCATGGTGTCCGACCACATCCTGAAACTCACCAGATTACACTGGGGGTCCCGGCAGCAGCCTATCCCCACTTGGCGCCTCAAACCTGAGGCACTGGAGGACCAGGTGTTCCTACAGGAGATCAGGGATAGTATCATCACAAATTTTGCTGACAATGCCCAGCCCAAGGAATCTAGGGTGACAGAATGGGAGGCCTTCAAGGCTGTAGTAAGGGGATGATGCATAGCGCTATCGATTGGGGTGAGGCGCACGCTACTCACAGACGTAGAACGGGCTGAACGAGTACTGCGAGAGGTGGACTTTGCCACCTGAACCACCCAGAACTTCGCCAAGAGTTGCTTGAGAGGAAAGAAGAAGTCTCCGTGCAAGAGGAAAGGTTGAGGTTTTTCGATTATAAGACTTACATGGATAGGACACACGCAGAGTGGGATAGGGCCGGCAGACTACTGGCGTGGCTGGCTAGCCCAACTCGCAGGGGGAATACCATCATAGAGCTTGTGGACTCTGAGGGGCACTCCCTATATCAGCAAGATGCCATTAACAATAGGTTCCGCTGCTATTATGAACAGCTTTACAAGAAGGGGAAATAGAGGACTACGTGGCGGACCTTCCTCTGCCTACCCTGGCAGAGGAAGATGTGGACTATTTGGGAGCGGCGAACAACAAGCGTGAGGTAAGGGTGGCTATTAAGGCACTGACCAGAGGGAAGACTCCGAGAACATTTGGGCTCCCCAAAGAATTCTACGCAGCATACATGGCTGAACTAACCCCCAAACTGGTGGAGATGTATGCGGAGGCAGGTGAGAGGGGGCACTTGCCGGACACTACTAGAGAGGCAGTGGTGATTCCGCTACTGAATTCCGACAGATCCCCTCTGGAGTGCGCAGCATATCGGCTCTTGTGGATTTTAAGATTCTAAGTAAGATACTGGCAACGCAGTTACTACCGCATAGAATCTCCATGGTGCATCGGGATCAGGCGTTTTTTATTCCCCTCAGGAATACGACCCTGAACATACTCCTCCTGCTATCAGAACAGTGACACAGGCCCTCGTCAGCAGCAGACTGGACTACGGCAATGCACTCTATGCAGGAATCCCAGCCAAATACCAACGGCGACTACAACGCATTCAAAACGCCTCCGCCCGACTGATCGTCAACGCCCCCCGCTGCCGCCACATCACCCCCTTCTGAGAGACCTGCACTGGCTCCCGATCGACAAGAGGATCACCTTCAAGCTCCTCACCCACGCACAAAAAGCACTCCACAACGCCGGACCAGCCTACCTGAACAGCAGACTCAGCTTCTACACCCCCACCCGCCAGCTCCGCCCCGCCAGCCTCGCCCTCGCAGATGTCCCCCACATCCAACGCACGACCGCCGGCGGCAGCTCCTTCTCTTACCTTGCCGCCGAAACCTGGAACACCCTCCCAACCCACCTACGCCAGACATAAGACTAACTCGCCTTCAGAAGACTCCTCAAGACCTGGCTCGTCGAGCAGTAGCGGCCTCCCCCCTCCTCCCCCCAGCGCCTTGAGACCCTCACGGGTATGTAGCGCGCTTTACAAGTACCATGATTGATTGATTGATACTTGAGCTTGGGGTACTGGGTGATCAGGCAGGAGCAGTGTTTACCATCAACATAGAAAAGGTCTTTGATAGCCTTGAGTGGGGGTTCCTGTACGCAGTTTTGATCAAGATGAGCCTTGGGCCAGGGTTCCTCCGCTGTTTGCAGTTGCTGTATGCGGATCCAGTGTTGAGGGTCCACACGGGGTGCACCATATCAGAGCAATACCGGGTGGAGAGGGGCATGCGTCAGGGGTGTCCTCTCTCCCCCTTGCTGTTCGCCCTGGCTGTGGAACCGTTGGCATGTGTGGCGCAATCTGACAGGACTTACTGTGGACTACAGCTGGGGGGCCAGAAGCATAATATAGCACTGTACGCAGATGACCTCCTGTTGTTCCTACAGCGCACAGGGGAGGTCCTGCCGGGGGCACGGGGGATGATGGACGAGTTTGGTTCCCTCTCGGGCCTCCGATGAAATTGACAGAAGTCTAGTTTGTTCCCCCTTGTAGTAGATATGCTGCCACCTGAGGACCTTGGTTATCTGCGATGGGAGCCCCGATGCTTCCGCTATCTGGGAGTGCGCATATTCCACACATGGCAGATGTGAAAGTGGGGAATATAGAGCAGGCGCGGCACTCGCTTAAGGATAGCCTGGCCTTCTGGGGTAAGCTTCCTTTCTCCATGATGGGCCATGTCTCCCTCTTCAAAATGGTGGCACTCCGGCGGCTGCTGTACTTCTTCACCACACTACCAGTGTGGATCTCAGCGGCCTGGTTCCGGGAGCTGGACTCCTATCTGTCGTTGTTCATATGGGGGCGGGCTGGAGGCGAGTAGCCCTGAGCACGCTAAAACGACCCCAGTCAGAGGGGGGCCTAGTATTGCCAGATATGGAGGGGGAATACATGGCAGGTCAACTGCAGAGATTCACACAGTGGGAGGCAGGAAGCATTGACCTGGACAGAGGAGTACTACACTTCACTCCGGACAAAATGGAAGTGTTCCGTACACTATTAGGGACCGCTTGATCACAACAGGCTAGTAATAACGAGCACATAGTGATCAGACAGTGCTGGAGTCGATGGCGACAAAGAACCAGGACAAAACGCCCATACTTGCCAGATATGGCGAGGGCGCTACTGGGTGCCCTACCCCATGGGGGACATTGGCGGGGTATAGATGATTGGGTGCAGGTGAGGGCCACAATGATAGGAAATCTTTTCTGAGATGGGGAACTGCTATCCTTTGGGGACTTTAGCACTTATCAAAGTGTCTGAAGATACCAGAATCACTCTTGATCAGGGAGGTGCGGCCGTTCTCATACTACTGGACATCTCAGCAGCATTTGACACGGTCGCTCACACCATCCTGATCGACCGTGTCACTAAAATGGGCATCCAACATAATGCAAGAGCCCTACTGACTTCTTAACTCACCAACCGCACCCAGTCGATAAACCTTGGCACTTTTTACTCTGTCCTATTGGCCCTCCTGTGTGGGGTGCCACAAGGATCATCCCTAAGCCTGGCACTTTTCAACATATATGTGTCGGACTTAGCCAGAGTCATCAAGGCACACTGGATGGGCCTTACATCGTTTGCTGATGATACGCAACTGGTGCTGTCTATATACACTGATGGTGGTAGGTATGGTAGCAGACAACTTTCAACAGGGCATGCTGGCCATTAGCAGTTGGATGTCCAGCAATTGCCTTAAGTTGAACTTTGATAAAACAGAGGTTATGACTTTCGACATGTTGTCCCCCATGGGGAACATCCTTTACAACGTGGATGTTCCCCCGCAGTGCAGTTACGACGCGTCTTTTGCAATGCAAGTCGTAACCACGACTTGCACTGGCTCTAGGCTAAGGAATAGTATATTTACTATTCCAACACCTTCCCTACTGTACGTAGGCTGGTGTTGGAATAGTAAATGTAACTATTTCTAAGTCCAGCACCCCTACAGCGCAAGTCGTAGTAACGACTTGCGTTGTAAAAGACGCGTTGTAAAGTACTGCGATGTAATACATCGCGTGGTAACAACGTACATCCGTCCCCAATCTAGTCGTCTGCCTGGTGGCCGTCCTCACTGAGTCCCCCTCCTCTTCCAGTCACCAAGGTCAGGAAACTGGGCGTCAAATATGATGACAGGCTGACCTTTGCTCCTCATGCTAATTCGGTGGTCTCAACCTCATTCTATAAACTGCGAATGATCAAGAAGATTCTACCATTTCTTCCCTTGACCACGGGTAAAACTTTGGTCAGTACACTAGTTATGTCCACCATCGATTACTGTAATGGGCTTCTTGTGAATGCCCAAAACAAGGCCATTCACAAACTACAATCAGTCCAGAATGCAGCGGCCAGATTCTATGAGGAACCCCCAAATATAAGCCCATCTCCCATGTCATTCAGAAATATCATTGGCTCCTTGTGAAAAATGGCATAAAGTTCAAGGCCTTGTGCATTGCGTACAAGGCTTCGCGTAACATTGGACCTCAGTTTTTAATTGAGAAGCTAGCTACTTATATTCCTACTAGGGCCCTTCGCTCCGCTAATGCATTTCTGCTTAGGGTGCCACGTACCAAAACCGCCTCATGGAGCAACAAAAGCTTCATCGTCGCCACTGCAAAACTCTGGAACTCCCTTCCATTAAAGATCAGATTCTGCCAGTCTTTACTAGCATTCAGGAAAATGACAAAAACCTGTCTGTTTAATCAATAATCCCCTCTGCTTTGGTAGATGCTGCTGTCCTCAGCCCCGAGACACCCACGGGTATTTGCGCGCTTTATAAGTCTCATAAATAAATAAATAAATATCTAACCCCAGAACGTATTAAAAGATATTTTGCAAGGGAGGACGCCCGATGCCCGAGATGTACTACAATGGGAGCGACCTACATCCACATGATGTGGAGCTGTACTTCTTTAATACATTATTGGCAGGAAGTGACACAGGATACGGCTAGGATCACGAAGAGGGTAATCCCATGCACACCTACACATGTACTGTTGAGTTTGTTTCCACACACTGCCAAAACTAGGACCACAGACAGGTTCCAAGACCTTGCATTTGTCCTGGTGAAGGGGGAAATCACTCGTAACTGGAAAGACCCGAGAGGCCCCAGTGTGTAAGGGTGGAAACGGGAGCTAGTAACGTGGGCAGGATGCGAGAGCAGGGTCCTCTTGAGGAATGCAAGGCAAGGGATAGGCAAGGAGGAGAGAGCCAGGGCTTGGGAGACGATGATGGGCGACATGCAGTGAGACGGACGGGAGTCTGGCCCTTCCACCCCTGAGAGACCACCACAATATATATATATTTTTTTCCCGTTTTACATTTACACCTAAAACAAGAAGCACACAAAGCAGTCCTTTAAGAATATGCATTTCTTCTAAGATTGCAAGAAATTGGATTCATATTTGGGGTGGACAACTATACATCTCAAGAAATAATCACAACTCGAGACAGCGTGGACCTTCAAAGTCACTAATTAACCGAAGCTCCACCCACTGATTGGAATGGTGAAGATAAGACAGGCTTAATGTAGGGAAATGTGTGACTTATTTATCCACTGTCAGAACAGTAATAAAGTAAAAAACACCAAGCAATAAAAATACCAAACCGAATTATAAAAATAGAGTAACATCTTTTAAGCAAAATGACACCAAAACAACACTAATCCATTAAGGGACACAACATATATGAATTTTAAAGATTAAAGTGATGGTAGCACTGAAAAGGATTACAAACCTCTGATAGTCAAAGGCCACAGTAGAGTTTTTCCCTGGGACTCGGTCTCTGAAATTTAAGTCAAAATCCATCAGTGTATCAAGCGCCAGCCTGTATCTGACGGTGAGTTTCATGAGGCTGGGTTACCTTATTGATCAGGGCCCACTGATTTGCTGCTGTGTCGAATCTCCAAGTGGAAGAAACCACTTTCTTCAAACCAGCTTGGCTATGCCTTGGGTGGATAGAATAGGTTTGTGTCTTCTGGTCCTCCTGAGAACTGGAAATCTAAAACCTTGGAGGTCCAAACTTTTCAGAGGTGGTATGACAAGTGCAGTTAGAAAAAGCTCAGGTTTCCAGGACCTGAGAAACAACAGTTGGGAGTCAAGACTCACTCCAGGAGAGGCCATTAGCAGGTTGCAAGTCAGGTCCAGTTGTTATTGGTCAGCTGGGCACTTCATGGAAAAGTCCTCTTTCAGCTTGTTGTGGCCCTATTGCTACACAGGTCAATAGGCACCTACTTATTTGTCCTGGTTACAAGGGGAAGCAAGTTCAATCCTTCAAGGCTCTGCTTTAGTTACAGAAATCAGGTCCGGACCTCTTCTCTTATTCCACAGGTCCATAACGTGTGATTAAAAAGGGTGTCTTCATGTTCCATAATAATGCTTGGTACCAACTAGTGCAGTATTTATTTATTTTTTTGAAGAATTTTATATAGCGCTGGCTAGATCCGAAGGTATCAGAGCGCTTTACATAAGGTTCCACAAAATTACACAGTACATTAGATTCGGGTAACATCAGTTGCTAGAAAGACATCTCAAGAGCATGGATGTGAGGAGGAGTAAGAGGGGAAGGGAAGGTGGGGTAGGGAAAGGTAGGAAAGGAAGACGAAGGAATATCTGCCCAAAGACCAGCCGGGTAGGTGACAGCAGAGGGGGAAGTACAAAGCCCATCTCCTCTTTAGTTATCAGGTAGCTCCACTGAGCAACGGCCAGAATGCTAGTTTTCTGTGGGAAAACTATTAAAAGAGCAAAGTGAACAGGGTAAGAGGAGAGTAGAGGGGAAAGGGAAGGGTCAAGGGGTAGGAGGGAGAGAACGATGGGAAGACGGGGGAAAGTCTGCCCAAAGTCCAGTTGGGTAGGTGGGGGCCGAGGGGAAGTCCGCGGCCCATCTCCTCTATAGCTACCATGTAGCTCTAATGGCATCGGCCAAAAAGTAAGGTCTCCTCGGTCGCTCACAGGTTCAGTGACTAGATGGGTAGGCCAGATGGAGGCTATGATTCAAGTTCTGTTTGAAGTCCAGATTTAGACCCAGAGTAGAAGTACAGGACGGAACCAACCACTGAGGTAGCCATCTTTGATCCGGGAGTGGACCGCAGTAGATGAAGCGTGGAGCCTGAGTCCAGATGGTAGGTGTCGGGCTGCAAATCTGAAGTGGGTTGCGGGTCATTCAGGCAGGGTCTGTAGAGAGCAGAACGAGAGGTCGAGTCTTGGGAGGGGGAGGCCCTTGAACTGGCCCCATATAAGCTCAGCGTGAGGACAAAACACCGATGTGGGAGCCAAATCAGCTATGCAGTATACACAATGAGTGCTCTTCAGGAAATGCAGGCGATGTTCCCCTCAATACTCACTCTTTTACAAAGACGCTAAAGAATATCGAGTAGATAAAGCTGATCGCTTCGTCTAAATTGGCCGCCATTTTAGAGTTAGAAAAGGGGGTGGTGATGAACAGAGTGTCTGAATTAAGCAGACCACTCTTACCCAGTCCAAAGATCAGGGCTTGATCCATCACCGTTATTTAGCTCACTGCCCCATCCCAGCTCAGAACCTGGCTATATGCAAATTAGTCTGTCCCTGGCCCAGTGCATCATGGGAACAGGGCAGACCAAACTACCAAGCCAATTCTTCACCAGAAAGGAGACAAGCTTCCGGGGACCGGTTTCTGCCATTTCAGGCGTCGTCGGCCCGGCTTGCTTGAATCCTGATGGAGCAGTGAGCAAGGGACTCATGTCTGAGTATACCCTTCCACGCTTATGGTGGACAAAATGATTCAGAAAAGGGGGTGGTGATGAACAGAGTGTCTGAATTAAGCAGACCACTCTTACCCAGTCCAAAGATCAGGGCTTGATCCATCACCGTTATTTAGCTCACTGCCCCATCCTAGCTCAGAACCTGGCTATATGCAAATTAGTCTGTCCCTGGCCCAGTGCATCATGGGAACAGGGCAGACCAAACTACCAAGCCAATTCTTCACCAGAAAGGAGACAAGCTTCCGGGGACCGGTTTCTGCCTTTTCAGGCGTCGTCGGCCCGGCTTGCTTGAATCCTGATGGAGCAGTGAGCAAGGGACTCATGTCTGAGTATACCCTTCCACGCTTATGGTGGACAAAATGATTCAGAAAAGGGGGTTGTGATGAACAGAGTGTCTGAATTAAGCAGACCACTCTTACCCAGTCCAAAGATCAGGGCTTGATCCATCACCGTTATTTAGCTCACTGCCCCATCCCAGCTCAGAACCTGGCTATATGCAAATTAGTCTGTCCCTGGCCCAGTACATCATGGGAACAGGGCAGACCAAACTACCAAGCCAATTCTTCACCAGAAAGGAGACAAGCTTCCGGGGACTGGTTTCTGCCATTTCAGGCGTCGTCGGCCCGGCTTGCTTGAATCCTGATGGAGCAGTGAGCAAGGGACTCATGTCTGAGTATACCCTTCCACGCTTATGGTGGACAAAATGATTCAGAAAAGGGGGTGGTGATGAACAGAGTGTCTGAATTAAGCAGACCACTCTTACCCAGTCCAAAGATCAGGGTTTGATCCATCACCGTTATTTAGCTCACTGCCCCATCCCAGCTCAGAACCTGGCTATATGCAAATTAGTCTGTCCCTGGCCCAGTGCATCATGGGAACAGGGCAGACCAAACTACCAAGCCATTTCTTCACCAGAAAGGAGACGAGCTTCCGGGGACAGGTTTCTGCCATTTCAGGCATCGTCGGCCCGGCTTGCTTGAATCCTGATGGAGCAGTGAGCAAGGGACTCATGTCTGAGTATACCCTTCCACGCTTATGGTGGACAAAATGATTCAGAAAAGGGGGTGGTGATGAACAGAGTATCTGAATTAAGCAGACCACTCTTACCCAGTCCAAAGATCAGGGCTTGATCCATCACCGTTATTTAGCTCACTGCCCCATCCCAGCTCAGAACCTGGCTATATGCAAATTAGTCTGTCCCTGGCCCAGTGCATCATGGGAACAGGGCAGACCAAACTACCAAGCCAATTATTCACCAGAAAGGAGACAAGCTTCCGGGGACCGGTTTCTGCCATTTCAGGCGTCGTCGGCCCGGCTTGCTTGAATCCTGATGGAGCAGTGAGCAAGGGACTCATGTCTGAGTATACCCTTCCACGCTTATGGTGGACAAAATGATTCAGAAGACGGCTGAAATGCCAGAAACCGGTCCCCGGAAGCTTGTTTCCTTCCCAGTGTAAGAATTGGCTTTTGTAGTCTGGTCTGCCCTGTTCCCATGATGCACTGGGCCAGGGACAGACTAATTTGCATACAGCCAGGTTCTGAAACTGGGATGGTGCAATGAGCTAAAAAACGGTGTTGGATTTAGCCCTGATCTCTTGACTGGGTGAGAGTATTCTGCTTAATTCAGAGACTCTGTCCATCACCACCCCTTGTTGTAAATATTTTAGAGTAAGGCACATGTCCGTTGGGGGTCATCACGAGTCCGCAGCAAACCCCGTTGATATCACTAATCCTCAACCGCAACCAACAATTTTCCGCTTGGTCACTACTTCGCTGGCATACTATCGAAGCGCGAAGCCGGAATAGAAGCTTCGCGTAATGCGTGTGGCTGCCATTTTACAATCAGGCAGCATTCCCCAAACACGCACCGCCAAAGCCCCCAAAAAGACTAGAAAAAGATTAAAGTACCTCATCGAGTGTGTGACCAGCCAGGAACTCGCAAATCCAGTGCTTGGCGGAACAATCAGGGGCTCGGACAAGCCAATAGATCCCTCAGTTTTTTGAACAACCCATTCTGCCATATTAGGCCGTCGGATCTCGCGACCAGGATGCAATCGGGGTCATCATTACTGCATTCCAATTCGGCCCGTCAAACTCGATGGCACCCAGAGAGCGTGGGACAAGAGGAAAAATCCTAGGGGAAGGTGGCATTGCTCCTAATGGCACCCAAAGCGAATGGGTAAAAGTTCCTAGGGGTAAACCTACCCGCTTTTGAAGCTGTTCCTGTTTTCCCTTCTGTAAACAATCCCACAGTGCCTCCTCACTTTCAAAATCGAAGATGGAGGAATCCTTTTCTCTTTATGCAGAGCCTGTGTGCACTGCCCTCCCAGATGTATGACCAGGGAAATCAACACTCTCCTTCTCTGAGGTCACCCTATACCAGTTCTGGAGGTAACATTTGGGGCCAGCCTAATAAGAAGGACATTATCCCTGACCTCTCCAGGTGTTACCAAACATTTGCCTGTTACAGGGGGCACCCCTTCGAAGTAAATTAAGTTCCTGGGCCAACCCCACTAGTCTTTCTGCCAGTGAAAGAGAAAAACAACTCCTGATTCCCAAGTCATTGTACCTGCCCTATGATCATTTTTCATACCATTCATCACAGCTTATGCCACTGCTCATGAGAGAATGCAAATTAGCCCGAGCAGCTTCAAGCAGGGAAAATGTTAAGGCCCGATTTACAGAACTAACTTAAGATAAAATCCTAAACTTACTACCATTTTGGTATTCACAGAAAGTACTTACTCATTTTGGTATTCACAGAAGGCACATGCTCATTTTGCTATTCACAGAAGGCACTTACTCATTTTGCTATTCACAGGAGGCACTTATTCATCAATGAGTAAGTGCTTTCTGTGAAGTTCAAAATTAGTAAATTACTCAAAATGAGTAAGTTACTCATTTTGGTATTCACAGAAGGCACTTACTTATCAATGGACATGACATTCTTTTGTCTGGGTGAACAAAGTATTTTCCTGCCAAATGGCAACCTTCCCTCCGTTTTCCATATAATTGTACTATGGGGGATGCCACATATTATAGCTTTGGCATTGCTGTAATATCTGCTACCATATATATTAGACTCTACCGCCTATAACATTTGGTATCCCTTGTGTTTCTCGGGTAAGAACTTACAAAGATTCAATTGGACGTGGTCTAATGTTGGATGGCTTAGCACAGTATTCGTTTGCCAATAAGCACCCTTCCTTTTTCTTTACAACATCATTTACTAAGGGGATACCAAATATTTGGGCTCAAGCCATGCTGTAATATCTCGCATCCCCTATGTTCCATGGGTTACCCATTAACCATTGACCACTTGAAGTTGCCTTTTATTTGATAGCAGATTACAGTATATTTTCCCATTTTGTACATCATTCCATTGGAATTTACATCCAGTACGCATAGGGGATACCAAATATAATAGTCTATACGGCCTATAATATTTGGTATCCCCAGTGTTTCTCAGGTTAGAAGTTACCAGGATTCCGTTTGACATCGCCTTATGTTGGCTGGGAGAGCACAGCATTACTATACCAAATAACATCCTTCTTTTTGCTTTCCAACTTCATTTATTAAGGGGATAACAAATATTATGGATCATGCATTGTCATAATATCTTGTATCCCCTATGTTTCATGGGTTACCCCTTAGCCGTTGACCAACTGATTGTTCCCTTTATTTGATAGCAGACTAAAGAATCTTTTCACATTTTGTACATCATTCCCCAAGATTTTGCCTTCGGTGCCCTTAGGGGATACCACTTATAATAGCCTATACAGCCTACAATATTTGGTAGCCCCAGCGTTTCTTGGGTTAGAAGTTACCAGGATTCAATTTGACATCGCCTAATGTTGGATGGAGGAGCACAGTATTTCTATACCAAATGGCAGTCTTCCTTTTGCTTTCCAACATCGTTTACTATGAGGATACCAAATATTATGGCTCACACATTGCTGTAATATCTTGTATCCCCTTTGTTTCATGGGTTACCCTTTAGCCATTGACTAGTGGAAATGACCTTTTGTTTGATAGCAAGCTACAGTATCTTTTCCTATTTTGTACATAATTCCACAAGATTTTGCAGCCGTACCCTTAGGGGATACCAACTATAATAGTTTTATAAGGCCTATAATAGTTGGTATCCCCAGTGTTTCTCAGGTTAGAAGTTACCAGGATTCAATTTGATTTCGCCTTATGTTGGATGCGGGAGCAAGGTATTTTGATACCAAATAGCACCCTTCCTTTTACTTTCCAACATCTTTTACTATGGGGATACCAAATGTTATGGCTCACGCATTGCCGTAATATCTTGTATCCCCTCTGTCTCATGGGTTACCCTTTAGCCATTGACTAATTGAATTTGCCTTTTATTTGATAGCAGGCTACAGTATCTTTTCACATTTTGTCCATCATTCCACAAGATTTTGCCTCCGGTACCCTTAGGGGATACCAATTATAACAGCCTTTATGGCCTATAATATTTGGTATCCCCAGCGTTTCTTGTGTTAGAAGTTACCAGGATTCTATTTGTCATCACCTTATGTTGGATGGAGGAGCACAGTATTTCTATACCAAATAGCACCCTTCCTTTTGCTTTCCAAAATCATACACTATGGAGATAACAAATATTATGGCTCACGCATTGCTGTATAATCTCGTATCCCCTATGTTTCATAGGTTACCCATGAGCCATTGAAAAGTTGAAATTGCTTTTTGTTTGATAGCAGACTACAGTATCTTTTCACATTTTGTACACCAGATCACAACATTTTGCATACGTACCTTTAGGGGATAGCAACTATAATAGCTTATATGGCCTATAATCCCCAGTGTTTTTTGGGTTAGAAGTTACCAGTATTCAATTTCACCATGCCTTATGTTGGATGTGGGAACAAGGTATTTTTATACCAAATAGCACCCTTAATTTTGCTTTCCAATGTCATTTACTGTGGGGATTCCAAATATTATGGTTCATGCATTGCCATAATATCTCGTTTCCCCTATGTTTCATGAGATACCATTAAGCCATTGACCAATTGAATTTGCCTTTTATTTGATAGCAGACTACAGTATCTTTTCACATTTTGTACATCATTCCACAAACTTTTTGCATCCGGGACCCTTAGGGGATACCAAATATAATAACCTTTATGGCCTATAATATTTGGTATCCCCGGTGTTTCTTGGGTTAGAAGTTACCAGGATTCAATTTGACATCGCATTATGTATGATCGAGAAGCACAGTATTTGTATACCAAATAGATCCCTTCCTTTTGCTTTTCAACATCATTTACCATGGGGATATAAAATATTATGGCTCACGCATTGCTGTAATATCTCGTTTCCCCTGTGTTTCATGGGTTACCCTTTAGTTATTGACTAGCTGAAATTGCCTTTTGTTTGATAGCAGACTACAGTATCTTTTCACATTTTTGTACAGCATTCCACAAGATCTTTGATCCGTACCCTTAGGGTATACCAACTATAATAGCCTATACGACTTATAATATTTGGTATCCCCAGCGTTTCTCAGGTTAGAAGTTACCAGGATTCAATTTGACCTCGCCTTATGTTGAATGGAGGAGCACAGTATTTTCATACCAAATAGCACCCTTCCTTTTGCTTTACAAAATCATTTTCTATGGGGATACCAAATATTATGACTCACCAATTGCTGTAATATATTGTATCCCATATGTTTCATGGGTTACCCTTTAGCCATTGACCAAATGAATTAGCCTTTTATTTGATAGCAGACTGCAGTATCTTTTCACATTTGTACGTCATTCCACAAGATTTTGCATCCGTACCCTTAGGTGATACCAAATTTAATAGCATATACGGCCTATAATATTTGGTATCCCCAGTGTTTCTCAGGTTTGATGTTACCAGGATTCAATTTGACTTCGCCTTTTGTTGGATGGAGGAGCACAGTGTACTGATACCAAGGAGCAAGCCGGGCTGAAGACGGCTGTAATGCCAGAAACCGGTCCTCGGAAGCTTGTTTCCGGTCCAGGGAAGGCATGGCTTGGCAGTTCGGGCTGGACTGTTCCCATGAGGCACAGGGTCAGACTGATTTGCATATAGCCATGTCTGAACTGGGCTGGCAGAGTGGGCTAAAGAACGGTGATGGATTAAACCAAGATCTTTTGACTGGGTGTGAGTGTTTGATTGGTTCAGATGCTCCGTCCATCACCACCCCCTTTTGTACTGCTTTTGGCCGCTATAAGTGTGGCAGGGTATGCTCAGACGTGAGTCCCTTGCTCACTTTGCCACTGGATTCAAGCAAGCCGGGCTGAAAATGGCTGTAATGCCAGAAACCGGTCCTCGGAAGCTTGTTTCCGGTCCAGGGAAGGCATGGCTTGGCAGTTCGGGCTGGACTGTTCCCATGAGGCACAGGGTCAGACTGATTTGCATATAGCCATGTCTGAACTGGGGGGGCAGAGTGGGCTAAAGAACGGTGATGGATTAAACCCAGATCTTTTGACTGGGTGTGAGTGTTTGATTGGTTCAGATGCTCCGTCCATCACCACCCCCTTTTGTACTGATATCAAGGAGCACCCTCCCTTTTGCTTTCCAACACCATTTACTATGGGGATACCAAATAATATGGCTCATGCATTGCTGTAATATCTATTATCCCATTTGTTTCATGGGTTACACTTGAGCCATTGAATAGTTGAAAGTGCCTTTTGTTTGATAGCAGACTACAGTATCTTTTCAAATTTTGTACATCATTCCAAAAGATTTTGCTTCCTTACCCTTAGGGGACACCAACTATAATAGCCTGTACAGCCTATAATAATTGGTATCCCCAGCGTTTCTTGGGTTAGAAGTTACCAGGATTCAATTTGACTTTGCCGTATGTTGGACGCGGGAGCACAGTATTTCTATACCAAATAGCACCCTTCCTTTTGCTTTGCAACATCTTGTACTAAAGGCATGCCAAATATTTTGGCTAACACATAGTCATATTATCTTGTATCCCCTATTTTCATGGGTTACAATGTAGCCATTGACCTATTGAATTTGCCTTTTATTTGATAGCAGACTACAGTACCTTTTCACATTTTGTACATCATTTCACAATATTTTGCATCCGATACCCTTAGGGGATACCAAATATAATAGCTTATATGACCTATAATATTTGGTATCCCCAGCGTTTCTCGGGTTAGAAGTTACCAGGATTCAATTCGACCTCGACTTATGTTGGATGGAGGAGCACAGTATTTTCATACTAAAAAGCACCCTTCCTTTTGCTTTCAAAAATAATTTTCTATGGGGATACCAAATATTATGTCTGACCCATTGCTGTAATATGTTATATCCCCTATGTTTCATGGGTTACCTTTTAGCCATTGACCAATTGAATTAGCCTTTTATTTGATAGCAGACTACTGTATCTTTTCACATTTGTACATCATTACACAAGATTTTGCATCCGTACCCTTAGGTGATGCCAAATTTAATAGCATATACCGCCTATAATATTTTGTATCCCCAGTGTTTCTCTGGTTGGAAGTGACCAGGATTCAATTTGACTTCGCCTTTTGTTTGATGGGGAGCACAGTGTACTGATACCAAGGAGCACCCTTCCTTTTGCTTTCCAAGACCATATACTATGGGGATACCAAATATTATGGCTCACGCATTGTTGTAATATCTAGTATCCCATTTGTTTCACAGGTTACCCTTGAGCCATTGAATAGTTGAAAGTGCCTTTTGTTTGATAGCAGACTACAGTATCTTTTCACATTTTGTACATCATTCTACAATATTTTGCATCCGATGCCCTTACGGGATACCAAATATAATAGCCTATAGGGCCTATATTTGGAATCCCCAGCGTTTCTCGGGTTAGAAAGTTACCTGGATTCAATTTGACATTGACTTATGTTGGCTGGAGGAGCACAGTATTTCTGTACCTAATAGCACCCTTCCTTTTGCTTTCCAACATCTTTTAATATAGGGATACCAAATATTATGGCTCATGCATGGTTGTAATATCTCGTATCCCCGATGTTTCATGTGTTACCTTTAGAGCCATTGAATAGTTGAAATTACCTTTTGTTTGATAGCAGACTACAGTATGTTTTCACATGTTGTACATCATTCCACAAGATTTTGCATCCGTACCCTTAGGGGATACCAACTATAATAGCCTATACGGCCTACAATATTTGGAATCCCCAGTAATTCTCGGGTTAAAACTTACCAGGATTCAATGTGACTTCGCCGCATGTTGGATGGAGAAACACAGTATTCCTATACCAAATAGAACCCTTCCTTTTGCTTTCCAACATCATTTACTAAGGGGATTCCAAATATTATGGGTCACACATTGCCATAATATTTTGTATCCCTATGTTTCATGTGTTACAATGTAGCCATTGACCAATTGAATTTGCCTTTTATTTGATAGCAGACTACAGTATCTTTTCACACTTTGTACATTATTCCACAACATTTTGCATCCGATACCCTTAGGGGATACCAAATATAATAACCTTTACGGCCTATAATATTTGGTATCCCCAGTGTTTCTTGGGTTAGAAGTTACCAGGATTCAATTTGACATTGCATTATGTATGATGGAGAAGCACAGTATTTGTATACCAAATAGATCCCGTCCTTTTGCTTTTCAACATCATTTACCATGGGGATATCAAATATTATGGCTCACACATTGCTGTAATATCTCGTTTCCCCTGTGTTTCATGGGTTACCCTTTAGTTATTGACTAGCTGGATTTGCCTTTTGTTTGATAGCAGACTACAGTATGTTTTCACATTTTGTACATCATTCCACAAGATTTGGCATCCGTACCCTTAGGGGATACCAACTATAATAGCCTATACAGCCTATAATATTTGGTATCCCCAGCATTTCTTGTGTTAGAAGTTACCAGGATTTAATTTGACCTCGCCTTATGTTGGATGCAGGAGCACAGTATTTTCATACCAAATAGCACCCTTTCTTTTGCTTTCCAAAATCATTTTCTATGGGGATACCAAATATTATGGCTCACCCATTGCTGTACTATATTTTATCCCCTATGTTTCATGGGTTACCCTTTAGCCATTGACCAATTGTATTAGCCTTTTATTTAATAGCAGACTACAATATCTTTTCACATTCGTACATCATTCCACAAGATTTTGGCATCCATACCCTTAGGGGATACCAACTATAATAGCCTATAAGGCCTACAATATTTGGTATCCCCAGTGATTCTCGAGTTAAAACTTACCAGGATTCAATTTGACTTCGCTGTATGTTGGATGGGGAAACACAGTATTCCTATTCCAAATAACACCCTTCCTTTTGCTTTCCAACATCATTTACTAAGGGGATACCAAATATTATGGGTCACACATTGCCATAATATTTTTTATCCCTATGTTTCCTGGGTTACAATGTAGCCATTGACCAATTGAATTTGCCTTTTATTTGATAGCAGACTACAGTATCTTTTCACACTTTGTACATCATTCGTCCTATAATATTTGGTATCCCCAGTGTTTCCTGGGTTAGAAGTTACAAGGATTCAATTTGACTTCGCCTTATGTTATATGCAGTAGCACAGTATTTCTATATAAAATAGTACACTTCCTTTTGCTTTCCAACATCATTTACAATGGGGATTCCAAATATTACGGCTCATGTTTTGCTGTAATATCTCGTATCCCCTATGTTTCATTTGTTACCCTTTTCCTATTGACCAGTTGAAATTGCCTTTTGTTTGATAGCAAACTACAGTTTCTTTTCATATTTTGTACATCATTCCACAAGATTTTACATCCGTACTCTTTGGTGGAAATCAACTATAATAGCGTATACGGCCTATAATATTCGGTATCACCAGTGTTCGTCCGGTTGGAAGTTACCAGGATTCAATTTGACTTTGCCTTACGTTGGATGCAGGAGCACAGTATTTCATTCCCAAATAGCACCATTCCTTTTGCTTTCAAACATGATTTACATTGGGGATACCAAATATTGTGGCTGACGCATTGCCGTAATATCTTGTATCCCCTATGTTTCATGGGTCACCCTTTAGCCATTAACCATAATTTGATAGCAAACTACAGTATATTTTCCAATTTTGTACATCATTCCATAAGATTTTGCCTGCGGTACCCTTAGGGGATACTAGATATAATAGCCGATACAGCCTATAATATTTGATATCCTCAGCGTTTCTCGGGTTAGTAGTTACCAGGATTCAATTTTACATCACCTTATGTTGGATGGGTGAGCACAGTATATCTATGCAAAATAGCACACTTACTTTTGCTTTCCAACATCGTTTACTATGGGGATACCAAATATTATGGCTCACGCATTGCTTTAATATCTCGTATCCCTTACGTTTCTCGAGTTACCCTTGAACCATTCAACAGTTGAAGTTGCCATGTATTTGATAGCAGACTACAGTATCTTTTCAAATTTTTTATATAATTCCCCAAGATTTCACATCAGCTTCCTAGGGGATGCCATATATAACGGACTCTACCGCCTATAATATGTGGCATCCTCTGTGTTTCTTGGATAAGAATTTACCAGGATTCAATTTGACATGGTCTACTGTTGGATGGGTGAGCACTGTATACCTATGCCAACAAGCACCCTTCCTTTTCCTTTCCTACATCATTTAGTATGGGGATACCAAATATTATTGCTCACGTACTTCTGTAATATCCTGTATCCCCTACGTTCCAAGGGTACCCTTTAGCCATTGACCAATTGAAGTTTCCTTTTTTTAAAAACAGACTACAATCCCTTCTCATATTTTTTACATACTGTTCCCTTAGGTATACCAAACATAATGGCCTATACTGCCTATAATATTTGGTATCCCCTATGTTTCTCAAGTTAGAACTTGCCAGGATTCCATTTGACATGATCTGATGTTGGGTGGGTGAGCACCCTTCCTTTTCCTTTTGCTTTCCAACATTGTTGACTATGGAGATACCAAATAGTATGGCTCATGCATGCTGTAATATCTTGTATCCCCTATGTTTCTCAAGTTACCCTTCAGCCACTCACCCCTTGAAGTTGCCATAAATTTGATAGCAGACTACATTATCTTTTCAATTTTTTTATATACTTCCCCAAGACTTCCTATCTTTCCTTTAAGGGATACCATATATAATTGTCTCTACCGCCTATAATATTTAGTATCCCTTGTGTTTCTCAGGTAAGAACTTATCAGGATTCAGTTTGACATGGTCTAATGTTGGATGGGTGAGCACAGTATTCCTATGCCACAAAATCACCCTTTTTTTTTCCTTTCCAACATCATTTACATTGGGGATACCAAAAATGATGGCTCATGCATTGCAGTATTATCTTGTATACCCTACGGTCTATGGTTACCCTTTAGCCATTGACCACTGGAAGTTATCTTTTAATTGATTGCAGACTACAGTATTTTTTCATACTTTGTATATCATTCCACAAGATTGTACATCCGGTTCCCATATGGATACCAAACATAATGGCCTATACCGTTAGTAATATTTGGTATCCCCTATGTTTCTCAAGTTAGAACTGGCCAGGATTCAGTTTGACATGGCCTTATGTCGGATAGGTGAGCACAGTATTTTTGTGCCAAATAGCACCCTCCCTTTTGCTTTCCAACATGTTTACTTTGGGGATACCAAATATTATGGGTCACGCATTGCTGTAATATCTTGTATACCTTACATTCCTTGAGTTACCCATTAACCATTTCCCAGTTGAAGTTGCCATGTATTTGATAGCAGACTACAGTATCTTTTCATATTTTTCATATAATTCCCCAATACTTCAGATCTGTTTACTTTAGGGGATACCATATATAATGGACTCTACCGCCTATAATATTTGGTATCCTCTATGTTTCTCTGGTTAGAGCTTATCAGGATTCAATTTGACATGTTCTTATTTTGGCTGGGTGAGCACAGTATTTTTCTGCCAACTGGCAACCTTCCTTGAGTTTTCTAACATCTCTTACTAACAGGATACCAAATATTAAGGTTTACGCAAGGCTATAATATCTTGTATCCCCTACTTTTAATGGGTTACCCTTTAGCTATTGACCAACTGAAATTGCCTTGTGATTAATAGCCAATTACTGTATCTTTCCGTATTTTTGATTTCCTTCCACAAACATTCACATAAGGTTCCTTTGGGGATACCAAAAATAATGGCCCATACAAGCTATAATTTTTAAGGTTCACTGACAGAATATCGATGTACAAAATATAGGGCCCGATTCCTATGTCATTCGGAAGGCTTGCGAGTCTGATTTGGCTTTCCCAGATCCGATTCGTAGCCCTTGTTTATGACCAAAACGTACACAGGTCTGAACGGCCACGTACAATGCGAAGATCACGTACGCATTGGCCAAATCAGTTCCTGGACCCAAACCTGTTCGTACGACTCGTTCTTACCTGGATCATGCAGTGCTAAGGAGCCCAATTCTGACCGAGCGAGCACGATGCATGATTTAAACAGCTGCTTGGCCTCGGTCTCAGCAAGATGAAAAGTCTGTCAGAATCATACTTTGGGAGCAGTAGCAGGCCCCCTTCACCCCGGGTCCTCCGAATCTGTCACGGGGATGTGCCCATGGGTCCCCCCTGATCCAGGCATGCAGAGTGGCCATGGTGCCCGCCACAGGGTGTATGCTTTTCTCCACCCACCCCTTTTTGCTATGGGAGCTGATGTACGCGTCTGTACATGCGCTACAGAATGCAGCACACATAGAAAGAGAAAAGCAAGGAGAAAAAAAGTATTTCTCCTTATAATGCCATTCTAATGCCTGCTCTTGGATGGCGTTGGTTTTTGCCGCTGCCTTAGATGTATACCTCCTTGTAAATCTGGGGCAGCTTTGAAAGCAATGGGTGTTGCGGTTCATCGCCCACAGCAACTCCCATTGCACACCCCATTCACACTAAGTGATGAGCGTAAAGGGGCCTTGTTAGACCTGGCACCATTGACATGGGTTTCCCCTGTACTTTTGCCTTTGCTTCCTGTGTTTTTGCTGTGTGTTGGAATTTGTTTTTGCTGGTTTAGATGCTTTGGGCAGTTTGCCACTGTTGTCCAGTGCCAAAGTCCAAGTGCTCCCAAAGTAAAGTATTGTTATGGATTAGTGATTCCCTATTTGGCATATTTGATTTACTAGTCAGTCCCTAGTACAGTGCACTGTGTATGCCCAGGGCCTGTCAATCAAATGCTTCTAGTGGACCTGCAGCACTGACTGTGCCACCCACAGAAGCAGCCTGTAAATGTAACTCAGGCCTGCCATTGCAGAGACTGTGTGAAGTCTAGTACTACCATGTCGACTTGGCAAGTACACTCACTTGCCAGGCCCGACCCTTCCCTTTTCTTACCTGTCAGTCACCCCTAAGTTAGGCCCAAGGTA
This sequence comes from Lissotriton helveticus, assembly GCF_964261635.1. Lineage (NCBI taxonomy): Eukaryota > Metazoa > Chordata > Amphibia > Caudata > Salamandridae > Lissotriton > Lissotriton helveticus. Next base: position 522,265,220 of record NC_136061.1, read on the forward strand.
CCCCTGTGGGCAGAGTGCAGTGTATGTAAAAGGTAGGACATGCCCTGGTGTGTGTGGCATGTACTGATAGTGAAGTACTGCCAATTTTGTTTTCCCTATTGCAAGGCTACCTGTTTCCATAGGATAGAATTTGGGAGTTTGCTTATAACATATAGTAAACATAACTGCCCCTGTGAACAATGTAGGAAAATAAAGTTTAGTATGCCTGAACTCAGAATGTTAAAATGCATCTTTTAGTGAAGTTGGTTTTTACATTCTGTGTTTGAAAATAACACTTTTAGAAAGAAGGTATTTTCTTGCTTAGCCATCCAGTGTGCCTCTGCTAGGATGTGTATTGACTGGCTGGCTTTGGAGGGACAGAGGCTGGGGATGAACAGTGGCTCCAGAGAGTATGATGGGTCAGGGCTGGGCTGAATAGACCTGGGCTGCATTTAGAGTAGGGGATGAGATTTTCTTTCACCTGAATGGGCCTGGACTGCCTGACACACTGCTTTCTCAACCTCCTGCCAGGAAGCTGCTCAGGGAGGACAGAACTGGTTCTGACGGAGCACAGGGATTCTCTGCCACCAGAGAACAAAGTATTTTGCTTTATAAAAAGAGGGGCCGAGACCCCAGGCATTTAGGTCACTTCTGGGAAATCAAGAAGAACCTTTGCCAAGGAGAAGAGCTTGAGAAACTGGACGAGGAGTACTGCCCCTTTCTTGTGTACTGTCTGGGATTGGCCTGCAGTGGCTGCTTCTGCAAAGGAAAGGAGATGGACTTTGCTGTGTGCTGTGTCCCCGGTTTGAGGAAGATCTTCAAGGGCTTGAAGTTGAGCTTGCCCCCTGTTCATGAGGTCTCCGGAATATCATAGATCTCACCAAGCTTCTAGGCACAGTCTCTGGAACCGCTGGTTACAGTTGCCTGGAGAGGAAAATGGTAACCAACTCTGTCATTGAGTCCGTCGCAGGATTCCGTGTCCTGAAGGCACCGTAGAGAGCACTGCCTCGTTTTACAATGCAACGCTGGTCTCACCAACACCGTCAATGAGCCACTGCTTGCATCGTGTCCTGTGGGCATTGCAGTCTGCACCGCTTCGCTACACGATGCACTGATGTCATCGACTCTGTCGCTGCCCGACTCGAACATCGACCGGCTCCGTCGCCCCATCATGACCTGCCAGCACCGCATCGAGCACTGTCTCACGCTGAAACGCAAGCCTTGGTCTCACTGACTCCGTCAACTAGCCGCTGCCTGTACCGAGCCGCGAGGACACTGCACACTGCAACGCTTCCTTCTCACCTCGCATCCGCAACAGTTGACCCGGACCGGCTTGTACCATTGTGCCAACCGCAACAACAAAAGGTACTGTCTCCGAGTCTGTTGACGCTTTAGGTAACCTGTATTGACGCAGTTGGCCGTAATTGTTAGACTCTGTCATATTCAGTATAGCGGTAGCCCCAGACGGAGCTACTGAGTCAGAGGAACTGTATATTGGATTTTTGTCAGTTTTGGTCTTGTTGGTTTAGATAAAGTTTGCTTATTTTTCCAAACTGGTGTGGTGTCCATTTGTAGTGTTTTCACTTTGTTACTGTATGCATGAACAAATGCTTTACACACTGCCTCTGAGATAAGCCTGTCTGCTCCTGCCAAGCTACCAAAGGGCAGGGGTTATTTTAGAAGTGTATCCCCCTTACCCTGATTAGGAAGAACGGTCCTTACTTGGACAAAGGTGCAAATCTCTGCCAACTAGAGACCCCCATTTCTAACAGACCTTATTTTCAAAGCAGCTGTAAGTCACAAAAAAGTGGCTTAACGCTGAGTTATAAATAAGGAGAAGGACATATCGCCAACAGAACGTCGCTAATAGGGACATTCTGGTGGTGATCCCGTTGTAAATAGGCCCCTGGGTTTCTCTTGCCACAGTGTGGGAGGCCCTATATTCCTTGCAAAGTGATTGACTTTGTGGCTTGAGCTGCATGGTGCTTGGTTGTGTAATCACATTGTACGTGTGATGCAGGGCCTGTAATTTGCTTTCAATCACTGGCATACAGAAAGCTGCAGGCTATGTTTTGAGACCACAGATCACTAACAGATTGCAAGTGTGTCAGCAATCTATACAACACAAATAGTGCATGTGTGATAGGCTGAGCATAGCCTGCGGATCATTCAAACAGGCAGTTTTTTTTTTTCAGGTCACTATGTGTGTCTGGTACTGTGGTGCTAAAGCAGTTCTGCACAACTTTGGACTATTATAGTAAAATTGGAGCAAGTTAACAATGTGAAATAATAGAACATCAGTGGGTGTTCATGTGACATGAAATTAATAACTTTTTTAGTGTCAAATGGGCCCTAAAAATGAATGTAAGGAAGCATTTCATGCTAAAAATAACACAAAATGCCGGATCAGCATTTTGCATAATTTCTGAAAAGCAAATGTTTGGGATAGAAAAGTCCTCTGCATGGTAATCGATGTGTACCCCTACTCTGAGTGCCCAACTGTACTGTTGTCTGAATCCCATCTGCTGATTTTTGCTGTCATAGGCAAACATGGATCACACGTGCATGCCATGACATAAGCTTGTCTCACGGATGGTGGTCTTGTTGGACTTGGTGTTCCCACAGCGCTACCCTCATAGTGGTGAAAGGCTACCACCTTCACCAGGAGTTAAGCAGCCCAATGCAATGGTGGCAGTATATTGTGTAGTGATCAGCGGGAGTGAACAGGTACCTTTTACCCTTTCACTGGAGTGAGGCCTACAGGTTCACTCACCTTTTTAAAAGTTTTGCAGCTGTGTACTTAACTCACCCTTACCCAATATCAGGTAGATGTGGAAGTGCTATGCATTACAAGAGTTGTCACTCGGCTCTGGGTGTATGTGTGCCTGGGAAGGGTACAATACAGGGATTGGGCAGCCCTGAGAAATGCATGCAGGGTGAGTGTATGTGCTGGGTGTGTGTGTGTACCTGCGAGGAGAACAGTACATGAAGATGGAGTGCTCTGCAGTGCATGAATGGTAAATGCATGTAGTGGGTGTATGTGTACCCACAAGAAGTACAGTACATGAAGGAAATAGTGTTGTGCGGTGTATACATGGTGAATGTGTGTGCTGGGTGTATGCGTCCCTGTGGAAGCACGATACATATAGGTAACAGTGCTGGACAGTGAGTACAGGTTTGTCTGTAATTGAGGACCTTAGGTTCCTTTTTGGAAGACCCGGGCATGCATGGTAAAGACATGAGGTGGTAGAGGAATTTTCCCAGACAGATTTGTGTATTGCTGCATTTATGTGAGCCGGGTGGGACATACTTGGTAGATGAGAGCTAGGCCCCACCTATACACTTCAAAGGGTGCTCTTTGATTCAGTGAGACAGTGATTTTGTACAGAGGTACATCATTTAGGATTTTGGTAGAGGAGTAAAGAGAGAGTGATGAGATAGAAGAGGAGATATGATGATCTAAAGAGAGACATAGGACAGAAGGTTTATTCTTTAACTTAATTACCACTAATTACCTGTGAGCATGAGGGTTAGATGGGGAAGTTAGGTAGGTGGTTTAAGATTCTCTGAAGCGTGCCTGCCCATCAGACAAACACAAATCTGTCCTTATGGCTATCTTGTGCACTTTACCAAGGGCCCTTTGGATGCTGGAGGTCTTGTGCAATCAGCCAATTTGCCCATTCCTTAAAATGACCCTGCAACAAGCACCAGAAATCCAAGAAAGATCAGACTGGTGCAATTTCTCACATAATGATATGGAAGAACATGAGTGCACTCAAGAGCAAGGGGCAAAAGCTATGTGTATCAGGGGAGCATAGTGTGGTGTGCAACAAAGCCTCAACGATGATATGCAGCAGATTGTGGTCAACAATAGGAAATAAGAGGTATTTGCTCTGGGTCGTGGGACCTGCCAGGACTGTCCACTTTTGCCCTTACTCTTCACTCCCTCCCTAGAGCCGTTAGTGGCATGGATCCGTAGGGATCCAATGATTAGGGGACTCAGGTAGACGGAGGGATGGGAAGACCGCATCTCATTATACAACATTCTTCTGTACCTCGCCTCCCCAGAAAAATTGCTTCATATAGTGCTCCATATCTTCACAAAGTTTGGGTAAAACTCATGGTACACGATTAACTGGAGCAAGTCCCTGCTGTATGTTCTTCATGTTGACCCTCCCTCTCCACCCAGGGGTTGTCCTATACAAATAACAAAAGTGGGCTTCAAGTATCTCTGGGAGTTTTCTTTATTCGAGACCCCAAACTTCGATATGAGTGCAATCTACTTCCCCCATTGCAGAGACTGAAGCAGGATGTCGTGAACTGGAAGGCACTGCCACTTTCATTGCTGGGAAGAGCAGCACTTTTTAAAATGATGTTGTTACCGTGCTTCCTCTATGTCTTGCAGAACTCCCCAGATCTGGTCCCAGCAAAATATTTCAAGGAGATAGAGAGCCTGCAGAGAGCACTGCTTAGCACAAACTTGTTCTTAGGTGATATAATGGAGGACTTGGGCTCCTGGACATCAAAAAGAAATATTGGGCCGCCATCAATCATTGTACCTATCGCCTCGGGGAAGACCCACAGAACGGATAAATGGCTACTCCCTGGCGGAAACCACTACAGGGCGATTTATTCTTGACCCCGACAGTATCCCCTAACAGGACCAACAAAGCAGTCACTTCAGGTCTGGCATGCAGGGAACCGTAGCCTGGGGTGGGTCCAGAAACTCACGTGAACAACTCCCTTATGGGACTCTGAACAGCTGGGCACCCTAGGGACCTCAAGGGGGTTTGACAAATGGAACCTCATTGGGATTTCGAAGTTTGGGGACCTAAGGGAAAAGGGTGAGGTGGTATCATTTGCATCACTCCAGCACAATCATGAGCTAGCCGACACCAAGTATTTTAGATACCTACAGGTCTGTCATGCCCTCCAGTCAAATCTTCCAGAAGTGACCTCCCCCCCGGAATCCTCTCCATTGGAGGACAGACTATTAGATGGCTACCTTCCCGAAAAAGCAATAGCCCTGACTTACAAAAAGTTAATTAATAACACTGCTGATCCCCTAGGACTGATACGAGAGCACTGGGAGGGATATGGGCTGGAGCTGGATGACAAGGAGTGGCAGGAGGTGGTGGCCACACCACAGGAAGTTGCGATCTTGTCTAGATTATGTCTTGTCCAACTCAAAATTGAAGTCTCTGGACCCAGACTAGCGCGAATGGGAAGGGTGACTGAGGGACAATGCAAAGATAGTGTGGCCAAGTGGACACCTTTATGCACATAATATGGGAATGTGGGGGGTGTTCAGAAATACTGGAAGAAGATACATGACTGAATGGGTGAGGTGTTAGAAACCGTAATTAGGCCCGAAGCAAAAAGATGCCTCTTAAATGTGTTGGAACCCATGGAACTCAACAGTAAAGACAAAGTATGGGTCACTCTGGGTCTAATGGTGGCCAACAGAAATACAGTGCAGTTGTGGGGGGCAGCCGTGTCGCCAAAACTTGAGGCTTGGAAAGTGGATATGGACTGGTGTATGGTCAGAGTAAAAACAGTGTATGTTGCATGTGACTGCCCCCAAAAATGGTCCGTGTTAGATTTGGGGGTCTCTACTTGGCACAGGTAGGTACTTGTGACAAATAGGGACCCTTGCCTCTAGTCAGGATAAGGGGTTACACTCCTAAAATAACCCCTGCTCACCCTCTTGGTAGCTTGGCACAAGCAGACAGGCTTATCTCAGAGGCAGTGTGTAAAGCATTTGTGACAACATACAGTAACCCAGTGACAACACTACAGATGGACACCACAAAGTTGTATATTAAAGTATTCTTTATATAGACTTAACTCAAGACCACAAACGACAAAAATCCACAATACTATACTTAAAATGGTAGTTTTAGCTTAGTTCAGTTCAGATCTTAGGATCCGACACTTTAAGTCAATGTACCTTTCGATGTGGGACGCTTCCACAACAAACAGTGTTGCAGCGATGGAAATGCGGCAAAGTTGCGGTGCAAAGAAATAAAGACGTGAAAATCTTCCAGATGCGGCACGCTTCTCCGATTATGTGAGAAGTTTTGGTTCGATGTGTCAACTGCACCGGCGACACCCTTGTTTAGCGATGCGCCAGCAACAGCCTCGGCTGCGACACTCTTCTCTGACGTTGCGAGAGGCTTCCACACAATGCGACAACTACAGTGGCGACATCCAAGATGCAACGGCAGCAGCTCCGACGGCGGCGCGCTTCTACGTGGATGCGTGGCACTTTTCTTGATGCGGTGCAATACGGCAGCTACAGCGGCGACATTCACGAAGCCACGGCAACATCAGCGACGGCGACAGGCTTCTTCCTCGTTGCGTGACGCTTCTCTCGATGTGGTGCAATGCGTCAGCGACAGCAGCGACACTCTCCTTCAGAGTTGCAACGGCAGCGGCTGCGATGGCGTCACGCTTCCTCTTTGTTGCGTGACGCTTCTCTAGATGTGGTGCAATGCGTCAGCTACAGCGGCGACACCCTCCTTCGGAGTTGCAACGGCAGCGGCTGCGACGGCGGCATGCTTCTTCCTCTTGAGTCATGCTTCCAGCTCCTTGCGACACGCAGTCCCTCAGAAGGCCCAAAAACAGAAGCAGGCACTTCCAAAGAACTCTGGGGAGCTGGGGTTTGAAGTCTGGTGTCCCTGAGACTTCAGCAGGAGGCACGCTCTGTTCCAAGCCCTTGGAGATCTATCACAAGTTGAAAATAAAGCACACAAAGTTCTTTTTCCTTTCTTTGGCAGTCCGGAAACCACTGCAGGCCAATCCCTCAAGCAGCACTTTAGCTTAGGGATAGTCTCTCCTCAGTTTCTTCTGGTTCCACTCCTCAGCAAAGGTTTCTTCTTGTTGTCCAAAAGCTATCTAATTTCTTGGGATCAGGGTCCCAATATTTATACCCCAAAATCCTTTGTCCTCTGAAGGAAGAGGGGCCTTTGCCTAGTTCAAACCAGTTCTGGAGCACTCTGTTTACATGACTCTTTCCTTTCACAGTGCAGGGCAGAAACATCCGACGCACCACAGGGGGTGGGACCAGCACTGTGGGGAGCAGGCACAGTCCTATTCAGGTCCCAGGTGCAACTCCTCCCTCCCATCTAGATGCAGATCTCTCTATTCACCACTGGGCTGACTCATCCTTTCTCTTGGAATCCACCAGCCCTGTCACTCAAACTCCAGACAAGGAATACACAACCCAGCAGAGGCAGGTTTGGATAGTTAGACAAGAAAATACCTACTTTCTAAAAGTGTTATTTTCAAATACAGAATGTTAAAACCAACTTCACTAAAAGGTGTATTTTATCATTCTGAGTTCAGGCGTACTAAACTCTAATTTCTACCATGTTCCCTGAGTTAGTTGGGATTATAAAATGTAATAATCTAACTGCCCATTCTGGCCTATGGAGAACAGGTAGCCTTGCAATAGTGAAAAACGAAAATGGCTGTAATTCACTACTAGGACATGCTACACACACCAGGGCATGTCCTACCTTATTCTTACAATGCACCCTGTCCTTGGGCCTACCATAGGGGTGTCTGATATGAAGAAAAGGGAAGATTTAGGGACTGGCTAGTGGGTGCACTTGCCCAGTCAGCATGACAGTACCAGACTGCACACAGGCTCTGCTATGGCAGGCCTTAGACACACTTTTACAGGCTGCTTCTGTGGGTGGCACAACCAGTGCTGCAAGCCCACTAGCAGCATTTGGTTCACAAGCCCTGGGCACACTCAGTGCACTATACTAGGGTCAGATAAGTAAACCAACCCAGCCAATCATGGAATCACTAATCCATACAACAATTTACAATAGGGAGAGCATATGCACTTTAGCACTGATCAGCAGTTGTAAAGTGCCCAGAGACATAAATGCAACAAACACAGGTCAGACAAAATACAGGCAGAAGGCAAAAAGTTCAGGGATGGCCCTGCAAAAAGGGCCAAGTCCAACAGTCCGCTCTATGGGGCAAATGGAATGCCTATTGGGGAAATATTTGTGTTGCACCTGCTCTGCCCCCCCATGATGAACCAACATCACCGTGAATACTGTAACTTGCCTTGTCTCTTTAAAAGGTGCTCTGTAACAAACTGTTGTCAGCTCTTTGTTGTCGTACAACTCTCATATTTGTAATAATCAATGTCGAACTCATTAATGGTTAATAAAAATATATATTTTTTAAAATGATAATATGCAGCAAAAGACTAACCAGTATTCTGCAAGATGGAAGTGAAGAATAGCGTGCTTCAGCCCAGGAAAGTGAAAGTTGATGTACATTGAGAGCAAGGAATGGTGTGCATTTAGGAGGACAGGTTGATTGACAGTAAGGGGCACAGACTGGTATACATTGCAGACTTAGCGTGATGTGGAGAAGTGAGCACAGGCTGATGTGCACATGCTTAATGTCCATTGGTAGATGTGCACATGCTGATATCAGAGCCTTCTACAGAACAAAATAGTATATATGTTGGACTGTGCACATGGAGCCTGTGTGCCTGCATGCTTGTGAGCATGAGTGTATACATATTTGTTGATCAGCAGCAAGCATAAATACCTTATCTCATTGACAGAAAAGACTGCAACCCCCATCTATGACATTTATTAGATTTTAACAAAAAAGAGATTTCAGCTCTAGGTGTTTGTAAGATCGAAATGTGTAGACGGAAAGACGGACCTCTAACTTTAAACCAACACTCCCCTTTCTCAGTAGTGCATTCTTTCAAAACAATGGCTCCATGCTTTAGAAACAATAACTATTGAAGGTTTTTAAATACCACTTCCAGTTCCACAAAAAATAACTACCAGAGGCATTCTACATAGCCACATGCTCACACATTGATCAGACTGTTGGTAGGTGTGAATAGGGCCTGTATCTGTTAGTCCGTCTGCATGGATGGTATTTGTGACTATATATATTGCATGTTGGTCTGTGTGATCGGATACCTTTATATTTGTGGTTCTCTTCTCTCTACACAGGTGGCTTTATGTATGTGTGTATGGCTGTCCATATTTTTCTGTGTAAGTGTCTATGTCTGATGTCTCCAGAGAAAGTTGTACTGACGTTCTGTGCGAGACAGGGAAGTAAATGTAAAAGATATCAAGCGTGGCTCTTGCTCAAGCTGGTATAACAAATTGAGCTGAGGCTCAGACCCCAACCCACCAGCCTGACTGGGATCCTACTGCTGTCAAAGTTTCGTGCCTAACTGTTTTATTGCTGAGTTGGTTGAAGTATACTATTTATGTGAGATCAGCAGAGTGAGTGAGGGTTTCATAAGGCAAGTGTACAAGTACATGTACACTGTTCTTCCACTGCAGTCTTGTAGTTATGGCTGTTTAATGAGCCTGTCTACAGACTGAAACCCACCTTTAATAGAAATATAGTGCACATACGCAGCCCAACATGTTAACCCTTGCAATGGCTTTACAACAGAGGGTCAGTGACAGCATTTTATTTTATCTGTTTTGTTTTAGATGTGCGGTTAAAAAACCACAGCTGTTTCATAGAAAACTAATTCCATGGGACTGTCCCGACCACATATCAATTGCCCATTTTGACCATGCTTTAAAACATGATGACTCCTCTACCATCTTTGCTGGATGGATAAGGGAGGACGCCCAGAAGCAGTGTGTTCATGCAGCATGTCAACCTGCTGCCTGCATGCAGTGCCCTCACTGATGGTAGTGAAGCTTCAGGAGAGGCATCTCTTATGATTCATAAATCATATTAGTATCATTCAGTGCACCAGGGTGTGCATGACAGCCTATGCTCAGCCCCCCCTTCCCTCTGTCTGTCTCCTTACCTCACTCTTACTCTGGAGACAGCAACCATTATTTCAGTTTCAGTATTAGTAATGCAGGCAGAGTTGAGGCCGCAGATCATGTGCACTGTCACAAATGTCAAGCGTAACCATATTATTATCAAATAACAGATACAGAAAGGTGTGGGTTTTCAGTTGGGGGGCCAGGGCACATCATAGTCTGGCCGGGCCCCGCTCGTAATCCCATCCGTGGCTACGACTCTGAAGCATCATTTTCGATCCTGCACATCCATGCAAAACTGACGCTGCCTGCACTGAAGCCATGGACAATGCTCACCGGGTGCACAACGCAATGACTTTGACCTTGCCTTTCAACAAAGCCCCAACTTTGCCGCAGCACCTCCGAACAACTGCTTTTGCGTGAGTCTCAGACACCACATCACCAACATCTGTGGTGCACCGTCCCGGCTCAGATGCATTACTGGCCCTGTGTGGCTGTCGACCGGCGTATCGCCCTCAGCCCAGTTGTTCGACTACAAATTCGACTCACTGCACTCTTAACATTGACACATCACTGGCACTGCACTGCCTTTGCTAACCAAAGCCTCAAACCTGCAACTGGGGCATCACCTACTTTGCACAGTGCATCACCCCTGAGTGCCAACGCCCCAACGACGTTGCACTTCCTGCAGAACCGAAACATCACCTGCACCTGAAATGCATTATCTCCATTGAGCATTGCATTGTCCCAAGCATCGACGTATCCAAGGTACAGTCAGAGGGTCTGCATGAATCCTGTCTCTGGACCGTTCTCCATCGCGTTCGTACTGAAATTTTGGGTTTGCCCCAGTCAAGCACTACTAGATGGCCCCAGTACAAGAGGAGGCATGACCAACCCAACTTCCTGTACAACTACCAATCCAGCAAGCAACCACATGAAACCGATAGTCAAACAGGGAGGGATGCAACTCATGTGGCGAGGAAGACTATACTCAGAGTAATAAAGATTACTGGTAAGTAATTGGGGCATTACCTCCTTGTAAGTCTTCCTCGCTGCCTGAGTTTCACAGTGAGCATATCCCAAAAACAAGCAGCTTCATGGTCACCAACAAGAAACCATATACCAAAGGCTGAGGCAAACACCACGATTTAATTCAAACAGCAAAACAGAGTAAAAAAACAAACAGACACCCAACAGAAGGAGCGGCAGTCAAGTGCAGGCAGGGCTAGCCTGTAGAACAGCCTCAGCAAAACCCTCAGAAGCAGGACCACCCAACACCACACAATAGTGATATGTGAACATGTGTGGAGAGGCCCACATAGAGGCCCTACAGATGTTCACAATCAATGCCCCCTTGAAAGAGGCCCAGGAGACAGAAATACCCCAGGTAGACCGACCCTGGATCCAGGCCGGCACCCCCGACCACTGAGAACTATAGGCCAGAAGGATTGTCTGCTTAATCCATCTACTCAGGGTAGAAAGAAAAGGCTTATGACCCGATCTAACCGGGCCAAAAGTGACAGACTATCACACTTGCAAAAAGCCAAAGTCCGCTCCAGATAAACCAACACTGCCGGCCGGACTTCCAGAAGGGGGAGATCAGCTTCCACCCCAGACTCAGGCACCGGGGAGAAAGTCAGCAGCTGACCTCCCTGGGATGGTTGGCAGCTGAGGGGACCTTGGGCAAGAACATAGGGTCAGGCAAAGGACAGCACAAATTCGGCAAGACAAGCAAGAGAGGAGGAGGCCGCGAAAACGACCCCAACTCTCCAATCTGAGCAGCTGACACAATGGCCATCAGATTCACCACCTTCAGGGTCAAGAATTTAATGTCCACAGACCACAATGGCTTAAAAGGAGCCACCTGAAGGGCCTGTACCACCAACGGGAGATCCCAGGCTGGGGCAGGACAAATCACTCTAGGACATTGAAAAAAACAACTGCGTGTCAACCAGGCCACCAATGGATCCAGCCAATCCAAACGAGGACTACAGAGCACCCGCAAAGCCGTCAACTGAGCCCAAAATATAGAAAGAGCTAGGCCCAACATAAAGCCATCCAACAGAAAATCTAGTACCCAGAACGGGTCCACTGAACCAGACTCTAGGCCTTTAGAAACACACCACCTAGAAAAGGACCCCCAATTTCCAGAATAAGACTGAAGAGTGGCCGGATGTCTGGAACCCTGAATAAAATCAACCATTTCCTCGTCTAGCCACGGAACAAGATGCTCACCCTCTCACGATCCAGGCCTGAAGATGGAGCCAACCCAGAACCCCCGAAGGAAGACACAAACCCCTCAGCCTATAAGGAAGATTAGGAATCACCCAAACCTCCTGAATGGCCAGCTCCCTCGGAAGATTATACCACGAGCTGTGAGCTCAGCCCAGCACAATCAGCAGAATAAATGCCTTGCACAGAACCTGGGCAATCAAATGGATCAGAGGAAATGCTTAAAGCAGGATGTCTGGCCACTTGAATGACATTGCATCCACCCGCCATGCCTCTGGACAGGGAATAATCGTGCAGAAGCGGGGCAGCTGTGCATTGCCCTTGGCCGCAAACAAGTACACTGTCGGACACCGAAACTGCGTTTGCTTTAAACGGAACACCTCCCCAGACAGTGAAATCAAAAACATAGGGGGAAAACCCTGCTCAAGTGATTTGCCACACAATTCTCTCTCCCTGGGAGTAACACTGCCAGCAAAGACAACACAGTGCTTTCTGTCCAAGTGAGAATTTCCTGAACCAGGAGCCACTGGGACCGAACCCTGCAGCCCCCCTGGTGATTGAGGTACCCATCACCACCTGATTGTCCATCCGGACCAGAACATGATGCCCCTGAATGGCTGATGCAAACTCGAGACAAGCCATCTGAACTGCCTTCAGCTCCTCCTTGAAGTTGGGTGAGCAACCAGCCTGCAGGCGATCCCAGAGACCCTGCACAGACCAGGAATCCAACGTCAATCCCCAGCCCAACTGGCTGGCATCCATCATCACCACCCGGGAGGAGGACACCTGAAAAGGAAGACCCCTGGTCAGATTGGATTCCACCATCCACCAACCCAGGGCAATCTGAATCTAAGGGGACACTAGCACTGACTGATTTTAAGCAGCGGAACAAGGGGACCAATGGGACAGGAGATGGTTTACCAATGGGTACGGATGCAAATGAGCCCACAGCAGTACACTTATTGCTGCTGACATCAAACCCTTCAACCTCAATCACTGATGCACTGGGGCGGAATCCAAGGCCAGCAGACAACCCAGGTCCCTCCTCAAGGTTGCCCTCCTCACGGCCGCAACAACACCAGCCCCTTGACCATGTTAGGGGACCCCTAATAAACACTAACTCCTGGGTGGGAACCAGATGCAACTCTTTGTAGTTGATCAGAAAGCCGTGCCTTTCCAGAATCTCACAGACACTCTGGACTTGAAGAGTCCAATTGGAAAAAGAAGAGGCAGAAATCAGCCAGTCATCAAGGTACGGAATACCCAAATTCCCTCCCTATGTATGAGCCCAACCAAGGGAGCCAGGACTTTAATGAAGACCAGCAGGGCAGAAGACAAACCAAATGGCAATGCCTGCAATTGGAAATGCTCTGGCCCCACACAAATCCTGAGGAACTGCTGGAATGCAGGGTGAATGGGCACTTGGAGGTAAGCATCAAGCAGATCCAAGGAAGATACCATGTTGTGTATCGATTTAGATTCCGTATGAATTTCCCGATTCATGCCCTTATATAGGTACATTTCACATTGCCCTTATATAGGCATAGAAATCCAGTCCTTATTTAGTCATAGTCCATGCTACCCAAATACAGGCATGGCTACTTACATCCGTTCATCTTCGTCACAATGATTTCTTGGAAAACCTGACTCTTAAGCTTTAGGGACTTCCCCTTGCCTGGATATTGATTTCTCCAAGAACTCATTTATTATGCATGAACATCTATTCCTTAGGAGTTCATTTATGATGTTCATATGCCCGACTTTTACGTCAATACCAGCATTCCTAAACACCTTCAAGGTATAAATATACCTTCACTTGCTATGGCAAAGCACAGTGTGGTTCGGTGCAGTTCGACTACCTACTTGCACGACGCAGCTCGCCACAGCAAGTATCGAAGGAAGCCAACTCCCCAGCTGACGTACTGACTAGACACTGTCAACCTCCTGCCGAGAATCCAGCTCCAGTGTTTCTGACTGCCCTTGCGGGGTGTTGGGAAATCGAGTCCCGGGAAAGAGATAGCAACCTCTCTCATTCTAAGGTATGGAGCTGATTAGAACCAAGAGAAACCTTTGGCAATTGTTGGCAAAACTAAACCTATGCTAAACCAGCACCTACTTCTTCCTCTGTAATAGACCTAGGTTAGGTACAATGTTGTAGGCGTATTTTAGAACCACTAGTTGAGTATTTTAGCCTGTGTTATTTATGTATGTATTTTTATATATGTCATAGCAACAGACAATGCTATTACATTATTATTTTATATAACTGTTTACGCTGTACGCATTATACTTCGCAATTTGTCTAGCGATTGTAGCAGTTCATATCTCTTGCATGAGAAATAAGACTGTTCAATAAAACCCTTTTATTGAAACGCCCTCTATTTCTATGCAACTCTTTAGATACGAAGCATGCACGATTGACTTAGTGAAATAGTTATCTATTGTTTCCACGACTCTGAAGATATTGTTCCGGCTCTAAGAGAAACAAAGTTGTCATGTTTATGCGGTTGTCAGAGATTAGTCAAAGGGATTTGGAGCACCCTGCTGACACGCACAGCTGAATTACCTCATGCATCATGGTCGATGTGGTTCAATGTTGCTCGCTTCACACACAGTTCTCACAGTTTGTTGGCCAGTGCCAGTACCAGTATTCTTTTCAAGTGTATCCCCAGGAGGTAATTCAGCTGTGACGTGTCAGCAGGGTGCTCCAAATCCCTTTGGTTGTCAGAGATTAATCTCTTCTTGTTCAAGCGAGAAAGTTTCTCGTGACCTCTGAGTTAGCTGTCATACACAATTAAGTTTAATGTAATCGATTGAGACACACTGACCTCAGATCTATGTTAAATCTCTAGTGTATATTATTCCAATGAACAGAGCCTATTAGGGATATTGGAACTACACTACAACCACATCCCCCTGAACCAGTAAGGGAAGGATCTCCTGCACAGACAGCATCTTAAACTTAACATGAAGGACAAACAAGTTTAGCTTTTTCAAATCCAGCACAGTGCGGAAGTCCCCGGAAACCTTCCTTACCAGAAAAAGAATGGAGTGGACCCCTTGACCCCTTTTACAGGCCGGAGCAGGACGAATAGCCCCTTTCTCAAGAAGATCCCCAACACCCACCAAAAGTGCCTCCCGCTTTGGCGAAGGGGATGGTGAAAGAGTGTGGACAAAGAATACTGGGGGTGGAGAGTTGAAGACAATCGAGTAACCCTCCCTGACAATACGCATGATCCAGTGGTCGGAGACAGACCTTGCCCAAGTCTCCACAAAAGTCAACAATTGCATGCCCCCTCGGATAGTCAGGACGTTTCTATGAAAAAAAGGGGCAGGTTTTGGAGCAGTGCCACAACCACCGACTGCGGTGCATGGCCCAGACACCCCAGAATTAGCCCGTTGTAGTAGGGCTTCCAACCTCCACAATGAGCTTGCTCTGCCGAGCCTTCACCGAAAACCCAGTAGAATAAGGTAAAAAAAAGGGTACAAGAGCCCGCTTCGCAGGGCCTCCACCCCGGGCGCTAGGGCCAGCTAAGGCGTAACCTCACCCCAATTGCCTGAAAATCGTGCTCAGAGATTCTGCAGGCCAGAACAATAAAAACAGGAAGTGCGGTGGGTCGTGCTTCCTCTTGTACTGGGTCAAGGGTGAACGTGGCCAGCTATGTTGGGGAGGGATGGGAGGACTGGTGCGTAAAAGTACTTTGAAAGTTCTGTTGCGGAGCTGAAGATCATTGTGTAACTCAGGTGGTGAGGAAGACTTATGAGGAGGTAATGGCTTCTAAGCACTGCATTTTGAGTTAATCTTGAAAATTCATATCTTGTATTGGTCTTGTTTTACCCAGATAAATATTGACTATTCGTCTAAACTGGTGTGGAGTACTTTTGTGATGTTTTTGCTGTGTTACTGTATGTGTGCGCAAATAATTTACACATTGCCTCTTTAGTTTAGCCTGACTGCTCTGTGCCAAGCTACCAGAGGGTGAGCATAGGTAAACTTTAAGTGTGTACTACCCTTACCCTGACTGGGACTGTGGTTCCTGCTTGAACAGGGTGCATACCTCTGCCAACCAGAAACCCCATTTCTAACAGTGTGGACGAAGCATATTGGCTTCAAGCTGTAATGAAGAACATATTTTAGCGTAAGAATGTGAACAGATCATAGCCCTGCTTCTTTAGAAGTAGAGTAGAATGTCTGTTTAAAATACAGAGTTACAATACTGTAAGAAATAGTGTTATTGTTTGAGTTGGATGAAATGCTATTCAAGCAACAACCAGAATTATTGTCAGCATGAAACACAAAAGTCACTGAATTAACCTGTACTTAGCCATCTGGTAGCTTGGTGCAAAAGCTTTAAAATTTAGAGTCAGTGTGTAAAGTTTTTATGCAGCAAACAGTAATAAAGTGAAAACACAACACAAGAAAAATCCCAAAGCAATTTTAAAAAATAAGATACATTTTAATAAATAAAATAACACCAAAACAAAATTAGATCCTATCAGGGGCGTGGCTTGGCAGGCCAGCATGGCGGATGTGAGCTGAGTGTGCTCCGTCCAGCCTCACATTGATCCTTACTATATCCTGCCTCTTCGGCTTTCAACTTGGTCCCTGGGCTGCCCCGCTAACATCTCCCAATGAGAACTTCCCCCGGAGCTGATGATTTTTGGAGCCGCCGTAGGTTCGCAGGCGGAGGTGGGGTGATCGGCGGCGGCCTGCGTGCATGCGGCCGTATCCTCAGCCGCGGCATCGCTTGGATTTCCTTGCCGTGTTGCCCGACGCAACCGTGGCCACAGTGGGGGTGCGGGGCTTGAGTTGCGGGGCTCGCCTTACAACATTGGTGGTCCTTGGGTTCCCAGCTGAAGGAGTGGATTCTGTCGGCGTCCTGCTCCGGTTGCAGTGCTGAGTGGTGGAGACATTGGGAGTGGGGGATGCGGCCGGCTGGCCGCCATCTTGGTGCCTCAGCTCCTGGTGGAGAGGGGGCCTCCTGGGACAGCCGGGGTTTCTACTAATCAGGCACCCAGCACATGAGTACCGCCACACTGCCTGGGAGGGCGGCCCGGCAGTGGCGGGCTCCTCCCGCTCCTTCATCTCCCCCCTCCTCTCATTCCACCCATTTGTAATCTCTTCGGGGGTAGCACCACCAGGGGTTCGGCGGCCTTGTGGGGCTGCAGGGGGGTACCACATTTCGGGGGTGCCTCTGGGAGGTTCAGCAAGACCGGCAAGACAAAAGGCGGTTTGGGGGGGGGCCTGCCTCCACGTAGACGACACTGGGAGTGTGACCCGACCTCCATCGGAATGGCTACATAGTCACCTCCTGGAGGTTTTCCGGTCGATGTCGGTGGCATTGATTGGGCCACTATGACCAGAGACAAGCCTGGCGGTGGCTCAGCTAAACAGTACCATGGATAAATTCACAGGCTAGGGGGTCCGGCGGTGCTGCCTGGGGGTCTGAAAATGCTATACCAGATAATGCAGCCCTCATGGCCGCCATTACGCAATCCAGAGACGCCTTGGAAGCCAAGATCGGGGTGGTCGGCTCCGATGTAATGCTCCTACGCTAGGACCTAAGGAATGCAGTAGCCCGCATTTCAGAGACAGAGACAAGAATCTTGGGTATGGAAGATGTGGTCGCCACTCTGCAGCAGCATGTATCGTCACTAGAGACTACCTAACAGGGCCTAGCACTGAGAGTGGAAGACGTGGAGGGGAGGGCGCAACTCAACAACCTGCGCTTTGTTGGTTTTCCGCAGGACTGCGAAAAGGGGAATATGGAGCAGTTTCTCACGGACTGGCTCGTGGGCTGGCTCCCTTCTGGGGAACTATCGACTTGCTTTGTGGTGGAACGTGCACACAGGGCTCTGAAGCAGAAGCCCCCCACTCCGGGTGCCAGCGGGCTGTCATCACCAAGCTCCTCAATTACCACGACAGGGACACCATCCTGAAACAGGCCCGGGCAAAGGAGCTATTGCTGTTCAATAACTCACGCATCTTAATTTTTCTGGACTATACTAAGTTGGTGCAGCAGCGGCGACAGTCGTTCCTAGCCGCCAAGGTTAGCGTCCGTGAACTCAAGCTCCCTTATGCTCTACTTTATCCGGCCAGGCTGTATGTAGTATACTGGTCCAGCACCCACTTCTTTGACACACCGGAGGAGGTATTTCACTGGACAGATGAAACTTTGCGGGTGCGTCCGCACTCTCCCCTGGGAAGAGAATCCCACTCCTCTTCAGGTTGGCCTGCCCGGAATCAGCACGGGCCGAGGGGAAGAAGGGGTAGACGCTCCAAATCCAGGCGCCGCTCACAGTCTGCAGGTCCCATGGCCCGGGAGGGGTCCGTTTATTGGCCATGTGTCTGATCGGACTGATACCAGGATGACCATGTTACTTTCCAAATTTGCGTATTGTTTATAGGCTGAAGGGGCATGTAGGTTGGCCAGTCTCTCCATGGGGCTCCACAGAAGGAGAGAAGGCCACTAGACAATGGGCTGTGACTTGGGGATCAGTTGGTGGATGTGGAGTGGGACCTCCTGTTGGGGTCAGGCTGCTCTGCCTGCCGCGACAGGTACTTCATTGTTTTGGAGGAACAGGGTAGGGGGGCAGTTGTGGGGTGTGTTTTTTTGGGGGGGTTTGTGGGGTTGCTGCACTGTCTACTTGTGTTCTGGACTCTGTTACGTCTTGTGGAAGATTCTTGCTGCTGCCATGGTACTGTTAGTATACAGGAGGCCCCTGGTCTTATTCGGGTTCGTAGCTGGAATGTTAGAGGGGCACCAGACAAGATCAAACGGGGGCTATTCTGAAGTCAGCCGAACGAGCCTGCGCAGATGTATTATTGTTGCAGGAGACCCACCTCATGGGGACCAAGGAAGTATACTTTCAGCGCCTCGGATTTACATAGGTCTTTCATTCCGGGCTTGTGAGGAGTTCCAGCAGGGTTGCTATTTTAATACACCGTAGGATTGCATACACACATGTTAAGACTTGGGGAGATCTGCAGGGCAGATACTTGTTTGTACAGGGCATGGTATGGGGTGAGATTTTGGTACTGGGGAGCGTCTATGCCCCCACCTCTTTCCTTAGGGTTGGCGGAAAAGATTCTGACCCTGTGGACAGATATACCCAAGGGCCTTGCGGTGGAGGGAGGGGATTGGAATAGTGTGATGGATGTGGCCAGAGATAGATGGAGGTCGATGTTTATCTGAGGCCCGCCATCATACTAAACAGTACTCCTTAGTGACGAGTCTTGATTGGGTCTTCCCATGGCGCAGGATGCATGGTAATACGCAGGGCTATACATATCTTTCCGCAGTCCATGGCTCCTTTTCCCACCTAGATTATCTGTTCATCCCATGGGTCTTTGACAGCAGAGTGGGGGTGGTGGACATTCTGCCGTGGGGACTTTCTGACCACTCTCCAGTGGCACTTACTATATGAGCCGGGGGAGCCCATGGGCCATTCCGATGGCACCTATCAATCTGGAAACTTCAGAGGGAGGACTACAAGGAACGAATAGAAGATGCCCTTGATCAATATTTAGCCATTAACTTGGGATCGGTTTCGGGGGCTGGGACTCTTTGGGAGGCCTTGAAGCCCACCATCCAAGGGGTAGATATCTAATTTTGCGCTGCAGCCCAAAGACGGCATAAAGAGGACCTGGTTCGAGCGGAAGCTACTATTCTTAAGTTGGAGGCGCATGAGTAGAGAAGTGTGGCTCAATGGTTAGAGCGGCAGACCCTGATGCAGTAGTCCGGCCGGGACCTGGGTTCAATTCCCGCCTCGGCGGGTCTCGGACTCAATTTCCTCGGACCTGATAATTCTCGCTTTGGTGCCTATTCTAATCATGAGCCCCACTCTGCACCTCTGGGCAATAGCTTGCTTAATCTCTACAACGGCCCCAACGACGCTGAGGATGCCTCACTTCACCTTGGGGGTGCCCAGGAGTGGGCTCCTCACAGGGAAAGGCCAGGAAGGGTTCCTTGGCGGTATTCGTACATGCGCCGAGATGCCTACGTGCCCTATACAAGTGTGTAATCATTTCATCATCATCATTTCATGCCAGAGAGGAAGGTGGGCAGCTGGCTTGACATCGGTTACTTCTAGCGCAGCAGAAATATTCTCATATCCGCTTATATGAGGCTCGACCGGCCTGGCTTACTACCCATAGTAGGATCTACCAATGCGGTGACAAATCTAGTAAAATGCTGCACCGATTGTGTCAGGTTTGATTCGCCCCCAGGCCCTTCCGGGTGTTGTGGGGTCGGATGGGCTACCTGTGTCAGGCACGTCGGCTATTGCATGCTCAGTTATATCCCCCAACGGAATGCCTCCCAGCGGAAGTCATTGATCGTTTCTTGGAAGATCTCCCACAGAAGGCACTCTCGGATGTGGTTAGGGAAAAATTGGAATGCCCGCTTACTGAAGAAGGACTGGGGCGGCCTTGGGTGATCCTAATTCTGGCAAGGCCCCAGGCCATAAAGGCTTTCCCTGCAAATTAAAAAGAAAATATTTTTTGCAGCTGGGACCCACTACCGCAGGTTGGTGGAGGAGGCCAGGGACTGGGGGTGTCTGCCCAGCGACTGGAAATATGCGGAGATAGTAGTTTTTTATAAGCCTGGTACACCGCCGGAGCACCACGCCTCGTATCACCCTATCACCCTATCTCCCTCTTGAACGTGGAGGCCAAGATATTAGCTAAAGCTTTGGCGAACCGCCTCTGCCTTCACATAGCCTTACTGGTACACCCGGACCAAGCTGGGTTTACGTCCCAGCGTGCAACATGCCATAATATTAGGCAGGCTCATGCGGCAGTCTCGATGATCCAGGGACTGGGGGAACGGGCTGCGCTTCTGTTGGCAGATATGGACCGGGCGTTTGACTCCTTGAGTTGGCTCTATTTATTTGTGCTACTGCGGTGGCTGAATATTGGACCGCGTTTTTTGTCCTACCTCACCCTCTTGTATACTGACTTAACGGCCTTGGTGCGAGTGGCAGTCTTTGTTTCTTCTGCATTCCCTATTGGACGGGGCACCAGGCAGGGGTGTCCATTAGCCCCATATCTTTTGCTTTAGCAATGGAACCCTTGGCTGCTTGGGTTCGGATAAACGTTCAGGTGTCCTCGTTTGAATGGGTGCATGGACTGTCCGATCGCATCGCCCTTTATGCAGAGGATGTTTTGTTCTTTCTTACCAACCGAGAACGAACGGGCCCTCGGCTGTTGCGTATTATGCAGATCTTCGGGGAAACGTCTCGTTTATATATGAACCCTCAGAAGTCCACCCTGTGGGTGTTGGCAGGTCGGGCGAGCTTGGTTCTTGGGCATCATCTGTACAGGTGGTACAAGGGGGCATGAAATATTTGGGGGTGTATTTGTCCGATTCTCCCACCACGGCCTGGGAAAATAATCTTGCACCTGTATGGTAGCGGGTGCGTGAGGACAATAAGATCCGGTCCAACATGACCCTGTCCATCTACGGCTGGTCAGCCATCTTTAAGATAGTGTCACTCCCGCGACTAGTGTATCAATTACAAAATCATTCCTATCTGATTCACCCACGGTTGTTCCGGCTGGTGAATTCAGTTCTCGGACAGTTCCATTGGGAGGGTGGGGCGGTGAGGGTGGCGGTCTGGTCGTGCTTCCTATCTACATATAGCGGGGGAATGGCAACCTCCAATATTTGGTCCTATATGTTGCATTGCATCTACTTTGTTAAACGAGTGGTGGTATGGAGACAGGGCAGACCCAGCGTATGCCGTGGAGCGGCGCTCATGGGGGACCAGTCCCTACACACTATTCTTTACTCTGCTCCATTGAGGCGTCTCCTTCTGCCGGTCACGCAGATTGTTTTATAGATCTGGAGGCAGGCATTGCGGAAGATAGGCTGGTGGAATAGATTGACTAGGGAGACCCCATTATGGCACAACAGAGGTTTTCACCAGTTGCTGAGTCTCACCGGGTTTCGCGATTGGGATAACACTGGCATATCTACTCTGGGGGACGTTATGCAAGGCATGGTGTTGAAATCCTTTCAAGACATCCAGACGGCTTTCAGTTCTTTAAATATTTACAATTTCGGCATGCTTTTGCTTCCAGCCTGGAGGGTCTCGACTTGCTGCCGGAGTTTAGCCCGGCTAAGGTTTTTGATGGGGGACCTCCTAGACCATTAGATCTCCAAAATCTATCAGTCCCTTTTGTGTGGGCCTCAAGCTCCCCATTTTTTAGGCTAGAGGGTGCCCTAGGAAGCACTATAAGATCTGGAGGCCCTGGGCGGATTATCGAGGCCTAGAGCCGGAGCTGCCACAGGGGGCCAGAGTCGAGCTCTAGAGTAACAAGTTGGCCTCTCCCGTTTCTTAGCACTCCCTTATGTGTGGCTCGCGATTCCTCAGTAGAAAATGGTATTGTGGATGTTGAGCTCTAGTGTAGATTGATGGCAGCCTGGGTCACTAATATGTTGTTCCGGAATATGGAGACGGTGCACTGGGGGTGGGGAAGTTGGTTGTTTGCAGGAATTGATTTTATTTGTATTGCCTTTCATATTCTCCTGTCCTTAAATATGCAAAAAGGTCAAAGGCAATGTTTTGTATTTTACATGTGGCAGCTGTCTCTTTAATTCAAAGGTCTGCATTACCTGTGCTATTTTGACAAATAAAATCTGTTTACAATAAAAACAAAATCCTATACAACCAGATTCTTTTTAAGATTTCAGTGAAATCCAGCACCTAAAAGACCAACATGCCAACCATGTGTATCTTGTTGTGTGAGACCCGGACAAAGTCAAAAGTTAAGGGTGACCACAATGGAGCACAAGTCAGATACTCAAGGTGGATTAGGCCTGGTTTTGGCTGAACTTCAGACTGAGAATACATTTTGAAGTAAAAGTCCAGGAGAAGGTAGAGTTCACCGGGGCAAGGCAGCAGGCTGCATTCAAAGAGGAGTTGTCAACACCAGTGAGCACTGGACGAAGTCTCGGTAAAGCCATTGACAATGGCAGGAAAAAGCTCTGAGAAAAAGAAGCAGGATGTTTGTCGTTGTAGGAAAGTGCCCTCTTATTGCATGGTTGCCCACTCCCCCTTTTATTGTCAATTTTGATGTGCTTTGACGAGTTCGCTCTGGGTTTCTGCCACCAGATTATTATTAATATTATACTCATTTGTAGGGCGCAGCGAATCATCCCCATGGGGTCTCTTGGAGCCAGAGAAGAGAACACCAATGAGCAGAATATTCCTAAAACAGCCAGGTCTTGAGCATTTTCTTAAATTGAGACAGTTCGGAACAGGCTCAGATCTCCTCAGGAAGACTGTTCCAGTGGCTGGGGGCTAGATGAGAAAAAGCTCGACCACTCTTTTTAAAGCAGATTGTGATTACTGGATCTTAACTGACGCATGGGTCGATACAGGGCCAGTTTCTTTTTCAAATAGGCTGGGCCACTCCCCTGCAGAGACTTGAAGACCATACATAGCAGCTTGAAAATGGCTCATTTCTGAATAGGAAGCCAATGTAGTTGGCGTAGGAGAGGTAAAGAAGGGGTGCTTGCCGGTTTGTTGAGGGCGAGGCGGGCTGCTGTGTTTTGCACCACCTGTAGTTTTGATAATAAGTCTTCCCTTACTCCAACCAGCAGAGAGTTGCAATAATCCAGTCGACTAACCAAGAGCGACTGAATGAGGGTTTTTCTTGCCGAAAGTGGGATTCAAGGAAGATCTTTCTAAGCGTCCGCATTGTTCCGAAACAGGTGCCTGACAACGTCTACACCTGTTCCTCCATTGATAACTTATACAGATACCCAGGGCCTATGTTCTTTCCCTAAAATATAATGTCACCAAACCCAATTGACAACTCTCTGGCCACATGTGGGTCTCTTATAAAAGGCAATCAAGGTACCAAGGGTACTGTGATCAGGGAAAGCCTCTGAGGGCTACAGCACTTATTTTGCCATCTTTAGAGGCCCTGTGCCTTTACACTCTGACACTGCCATTGCATGCTGCTTGTTTTGGTGCAGAGCAAAAGTGAAGCATTGGCATAGCCCACATCCCTGTGAGCCATGCCTACAAACCACGGCCCAGGCAAGCCACCCCTCTAGCTGGGCGCACTGTGCCAGTGGTAAGGGTACGTGTTCATGAGCCCTGTACCCCTACAGTGTCCAAGTCCGTTCTTGGGAATTGTAAGTGCAGCAATGCCATTAAGTGTATATGGTATGGGAGGTCATCATTACGAACTCCACAGCGCCATAATGGCCTTACCGAAAATTGGGAAGTTGGGTATCAAACTTCTCAGCACATTAAACCCATACTGATGCCAGTTTAGGATTTAATGAGAAATGCACTCAGAAGGCATCTTAGAGGTGTCCTGGCTGAGTGGCTGCTTGCCAGCTGCCACCACCAAGCATGTTTCTGGACCCCTGGGTCAAGAGCCTGCGACTCTCTGGGTCCTGAAACAAAGCCATCCTGGGGCGAGGTACCAAGCCTCCTACCTCAAGGAACGGCTGGGTCAACGAAGGGGAATCTTCAAAGGTCTGCCGCCTTTGGTGGGCTACCCCAGCCATTTGCTGCTTTCAGCAAATGGCCCCTATCGGTTCTGACCCCCCACTCTGTGCGGGAGAGTTGGTGGGAAAACCAAGACAGGAACAGAGGTGTTACCACCTTTGCCAACACCACCCCTCAGGGGGGAGGCGAGGTGAAGCATAACTTTCAGTCCCCGCCATCTTGCAGATGGGGGGGACCCCACCAACCAGAAAGAGGCCTGGGTCCCACTCCCACTGGAGGGTGGCACAATAGGGGTTTTACCCACCCCAAGGAAGGGGCCCATTGGCCCCGACCTGTCCCTACCAGTAACACCCCATGTAGTATTTAGGGGCAACCCCAAACTTTGCCTCCTCAGACCAGAGCCGAAAAGGAGAAAAGAAGAAGAAGGAACTAAAAGCCATGCAATGGGGAGGACAACTACTGACTTGGCCCCAGCCCTACCAGCCTTTCCCAACCTCAGACTCCTGCAAAAGAACTTCGGTGTGTCCTGCAGTCCTCAAAAACCCAGAGAACTCACCCTACCTTCAAATCCTAAAAGGACTTTTGTCAACTGTGAGCATCGGACTTGCTCAAACCAAACCAACATGGACTCTGGCCGACTCCGTGGGTCACCTTCACTCTGTACCTGACAACTCGAGCCCGAGCAGGAGTGAATCAAACTCTCAAGGAGGTCCTACCAGTGATCCAAGCCCGGATCATAGTGACGTCCGACAAGAAAGCTCCTGAAAACCAACAAGCAGTCGTCAACTGAAGATCTCCCCTCAACCGCAACCGAAGGCAAATACACCAAACGACTCTGAGTCGAAGCAGTCCAGAGGAACCAACCACAACTGTCTAACTGATTCTGTCATCGAAGGAAGCAGGCCCAAAATCAGAAACTCCTAAAGATCTAATTCGCCTACAGCCACTGATCGATACAGAGGAATCCTTGACCGATGCCTGCAACCACCGCCAGGACTGCATCCTACACCCAGCCGCCCTGTGCCACTGGCGGTGTAGTTCTTGTGTGGGCCATTTTGCCTCCGTGTTGTCCCTAACCCCAGGAGTCCTTGTTTATCCAACTTGGTGACCTGCTTGCCGAAGTCCACCACTCCCACAGCCATGCTAGCCCATTGGCTAACATATGGGCCGGGCACTCCGCACCTGGTCGCCTCGGTGCCGCTGGTGGTGCAACTTGCTGTCACACTGTGAACCTATTCTTACCCATGGACCCGTAAACCCCAGTTCTGCTTTCAGAGAACTAAATATTTGCTCATGAGTACATTATAGAAACTGAAATAAATTTGCAGAAACATTGACCTTGTTCTTCCTACCCACAGGAAATGTACCAGCCTGGTATCTTGCGATACCTGACTGAGCAGGAAAAGTTATTACAAAGTAATCCAACTCTATATTGATTCACTGCATTTGAACTGTCATTTGATTGCATATATTTCTACAAAGTATTGCTATACATACCTGTACCAGACGTCCGTGGATTGGAGTGAAAATAAACTACAAATAAATACTATGTTTATTCAAACAAATTGTTCAGTTCAGTCCTTGAGTGTGTGAAATCATTCCTTGCCTGAGTGTATACAATACATGCTTAACACTACCCTCTGATAAGGCCTTGCTGCTCGACAACACAACCACAAATAGAGAGTAAGGTACTATCTACTTTTACCTCTGCGTACCTTTGGGGATCCACTGGACTCTGTGCACACTATACCTCACTTTGGTATAATATATACAGAGCCAGCTTCCTACAGCTGTCATCAATTGGGAGCTGGTCACCATCGAACCCAGTGAAAATGTTTACCTTCAGACTTAGACAACATTTTGGAAGACTGAAACCTCCAGCGTGACAGAGCTACAATCTGTAGCAGAAGAGGGCTCCATGAGGCCAGAGACTATCACTGAGAGGTCCTGGTAAGCAGGATTTGCTGCTGAATAGAATAACGTAGCAGGAGCTACTGCACAGTCAGACCAACTGGCAATTCACCTTGGGTGGATCCACTGTCAGGTAGCTCCTATTCTTCTGTCAGTTCTTCTAGTACTTTCAGTGAAACTTTTTAGAAGTCCCAGGTTTAGGGCTAGGCAGGAGCCGGACCTCTAGTACCACTTCCAAGAATGCAAGACTTGGAAGACACCATTTCGTGGGGTGGGGATTAACACTCAGTCCAGCAGAGATGAGGTGTAAAGTTCAAGGTCTCTGGAGGTTGTTATGCCCCTGTAACTCAAACAGAAGGCTAGCCAACTATCCCTTGCACTCATGTTTGGTGGTCCTGTGTTCATGGAGATGGTCCAGTTCTCCTTCAAGCATCAAGGTAGGCCGCTAGCAGCAGGGAAGTCCTCTGGGAAGCAAGGTCTTCAAGCAGCAGAGCAGTCCTCTAGTAGCAGCAGTGCAGACCTCTGGAACCAAGGCAGGCCTATAGCAACAGGGTGGTCCACTAGGTGTCCAGGAAGTCCTTCTGCAGTCTTCCACAAGGTCAGAAATGTCCTGAAGAGGTATTCTGGGGGTGCAATATTTATACTTAGTGCCAGCCTTTGAAGTGGGGGAATCGTCCAAGCTACCCCCCCATCTGGTTCTGGAAAGTTCTTCACTTAACCTACCAAGGCTCCCAGAAGTCTGGGGTGAAAAAAGGCCAATACCAGGTTCCTTAGTGTGTGTGTGCTGGAGACAGCCCTTTGAACTGTAGGTGGGCAGGGGATAGCTCTGGCCCCAGCCATCCTGGCAGGCTGGCCAAGTCTGCCAACACCTAATCCCCTTTTTTCTCACTGAGAGGAATACACAAAGACCAACAGCAAGTAAATCACAGTCATGTGACCAGCCCAGCCAAGTACCACGCATAAGGCAGTAGATTAAGGCATTTCAGTGTGGTGGTCCACATCTCTGCACTAAAATGCATTGTAATGCATTTATAGCGTCTCATTATGTTATGTTATGTTATGTTAAATGGGTACTTATAAGAGTGTCACCCCTCTGAGGCGTGAGAATAAACAGTTTGCTATGCAGTGTGAAAACCATGGTTATTGCTGGAATAGCCAGGTTTTCAGTGATTTCCTAAACGCTAGGAGATCTTGCACCAGACATAATTCCACCGGTAGATTGTTCCACAGTTGCGCCGCCTGAACCTGGAAGGAGCGCCCCCCCTATCCGCGCTCAGTGGTATTCAGAGGCACATGCCAACTGAAGTGTTGAGGACCTTAATGTACGGCAAGGGCAATAGAACTGGACTCTCTTCATGATTTACCCTGCACCTATGCCGTGGAGAGCCTTTAAAGCCAGGACCATGGCCTTAAAATGGATCCTCTTGCAGATTGGGAGCCAATGCAGGGATTGCAAACATGTGGACGTCCGTGCTCTTGGGCCCAGCATGAGTATTGCCCTGGCTGCCGCATTCTGGGCCACTTGCAGCCTTCACAATAGATACTCCAGCAACCCTAGATACAGTATGTTCACGTAGTCCAACCTAGAGACATCATATCTTGGACAACCGTTTTTCTATGAATGATAGGCAGGAGAGGCAGGAACTGCTTTAGCATCTTCAACACGCCAAAGCAAGAGCCAACCACTGCCTGAATCTGGGCCTGCATAGAGAGGTTCTCGTCCAGCTTCACCCCTAGATTTTTCACTGCTATGACGGAAGTGGAAAGGGGAGACATATCAGCTGGCCACCAAATACGCCATACACTGCTGGGAGGGTGGCCGAAGAAAATTATCTCCGACTTTTCAGGATTACATTTAAGCTGATTAGCATGTAGCCAGGAGAACACTTCAGTCAGACAGGAGTTCATCATATCTATATATATATATATATATATAAACAAATGTATGTATGTCTGTCTGTTTTGTCCTTTATGCATTACTACACCATTCATCCGATCGGCATGAAACTTTGGGAAGTTGTTGAGTACACTCCCGCGAAGGTTTCTGGCAAAAAAACAAAAAAATTAAAAATGTGTTAAATATCGGCCCCCCGGCCCCCCAGGGCCCTCATAATCTTTCCAATACTGAAAGTTTACTGTTTCCGGTGCGACTCGCTTTTGCAATGACCATCAACAAAGCACAAGGACAATCGCTGCAAGTGTGTGGACTAGATTTGGAGAATCCGTGCTTCTCACATGGACAACTGTATGTGGCCAGCTCACGCGTCGGAAAACCTTCTGATTTCTTTGTGTACGCACCAGACGGAAAAACACACAAAAAAATGTGTATCCACAAGCACTCGAATAAATAAACAGAATTAAAACAACACTGTTTTCCATATTAAAATGAATACGTTTCAATAAAATTGACACAATGTAAATTGAATGTTATCATAACAAGTTTCCTTAAATTACCTTTCTTCTGAGATCGCAGCAACGTGCGACGGGTAAGCTAGTCTCCTATAAAATCTGAGTCTTTATCGCAGGTGAAGAGAAGCTGGGTGTCATCCGCATACGACACAATTTTTTCTCCATGAGCGTCGGCCAAAGATGCTAGTGGTGCCATATATATATTAAAAAGGGTGGGGTTCAACATTTATCCCTGTGGAACTCCCACCACCAAAGGGGGAATGGGGGCCCCAAAAGGCGGGGACCAAACTATTTGAGTGCGGCCTTTTAGAAAGGAGGCAAACCAGTTGAGTACCGTACCCCCAAACCGCATTCCTTTAAGTCTCGCCAGGAGTCGTCATGGGGGACAGTATCAAAGGCCGCAGATAAGTCCAATAATATCAATGCAGCCTTGCCACCTTCATCCAAAACTTTCTTTATGGCTTCCGAAACTTCCAGCAGTGCTGTTTCAGTGCTGAAGTTCACCCTGAAACCAGACTGACTCTGGTGAAGAATTGAATTAGTTTCAACAAAAGTGGTAGTGACCTAGTTCACGACTTTTTCTAAGGCCTTAGAAAAAAAAAGGAAGCAAAGATATTGGCCTGTAATTAGAGGCCAGTTCTGGGTCCAAAGTTGATTTTTTTAATAGGGGAAGAATATTCGCCCTTTTCCACCTATCGGGGACCAGGCCAGACTGCAAAAACAGGTTAAGGATCCGGTTAAACGCAGGATTTATAATCTCCACTATTGATGCTATAATGATGGCCGGGCATGGGTCGGAGGGAGAGCCGGATTTAAGGCCTTTCTTGATTTCTAATGATTTCTCCAAAGGAACCAATGGAAACTGATTCAAAGATGGTTCTCTCACATGAGTTTAGGAGAAGTCTGACTCACCACTGTCGCTCAGCACAGGGGACATCATCAGGAAGGTCTACTGAATATTTTTAAACTTGTCATGGAAATAGGTGGCCAAACTGTCCGTCCATGCCTCAGTAGGGATGAATGACTTGGCCACCGCTATAGGAGAAGAGAATTCACTGACAATTTTGAAAATTTCCTTATTTTTGTTCTTTGCTTGGTCTTTTTTGAGGAGAAAAATATTTTTTTCTCCTCAAGGACTTATTTATAGTGGGTCTTCAGCGCCGGAGCTGAGCACTGCTAATTAAACTACACTGACAGAGTAAAGCCTGTTAGCTGACAGCAGCATGTCTGCACTGCTTTTGGCAGGCTTGGGGTCTGAGTCAACTCGCTCAGCTGCCTACAAAGTACAACATGATGTTAACCTGACACTCCGGCGCAGCACCTCTGATTAACTCAGGATGTCATGAGCGCCATTGCCCAATCACTACTGCTGAGGAAGACTTGCAGAGTACACTTTGTGATACCCAGACCTGTAGGCTGCACATGCAGCATAGTTTAACCTTTGGAAGCCTGCCAGCCCAGCTGGGGGCCTGCTGCCAGTGCTGCAACTCCTACTGCGTTGTATCTCTTGGGCCGTACGAGACCCAGCAGCGTAATGATCACCCGGATTGCCTCCCAGCGTACTTGGGGCCGCTGCTGGAGTGGTGGTCTGGTGCCTTATCACTGCAACCTCGCCTCAGATATGTGATTTTCACAGCTTCAGAGCCTGGCAGCTTTCTGTAATGTCATTCCTTTTGTAATTCATATCTCTTCCTCTGATATCAAGGTACAAGGTCTGTGTCTTTCATAAAGCTACCAATTCCTTTGGGCAGTGCTCCCTGATGTAATTTTGGTCACTGTGTTGATACAATACAGTGCGAATGCCTCGGGGTGAGCCCAGAAGAAGGAGCCAGTGACAGGAGATCCTTGGGAGGGGGCGCAGTGCGTTCGACCTCTGCTTCTGAATCCCCGGTGTAATGTAGCACCTCCTCATTCTGTTGGAGTAGGTACTGCGGGGGCAGAGTGCATGATCCTGCAGCCTAGTCTGGTGCCATTGGATGGTCTAGAGGAACCCTTGCTCGCCTCTGAGGGGTGAGAACCGCCACTGTGGTGCAATCGATCCCCCGCGGCTGGCTCCACCTGGCCGAAGCTGTCAGCAGAACTATGGGTCAGTCCTTACGCATGTGTACGCCCCCATCAAGAGGATCCCTCTGCAACTCCAAGAAAGGTGAGAGATGCCACAGATGTTGCAAGGTTTGCAAGCAATAGCACCTATATATAAGGGCAGTGACCTGTCTGTGATGTTATATGTGCAGGAAGGGAGAACGGCGTACTCTAATTAATAACCGGGAGACCTAGTGGGAGGTAATAAGGGGCCATGCACAGGCAATAAGAACATGCTGAGTTAATTCTTTCTCAGAAGAAAGGATATGCATGCTTTAAAGAACCAAAGATGTGGCCTTAATGCTGTGTTGTCAGCAACATGTACAAATGGGCTCTCTCATTAGTACACAATATGCGGAGCATCATGTTTCAATAACGGAATATATTCCATGTCTTCTTGTCTGTAAAACAACTTTTATTTACCATTGCGTAATCTGTTGTATCACACAAATTCAGGAAGGTCTGGCTTTTTAGTCAACAGTACAAAGAAAAGTTATACTACATGTCCCATAATGCAATTTTATATTGGATAAGAAATGTCATCAATGGCTGAAAATGAAACACATTATAAGGCTACTTTTGGAAAGCAGTTCCCCTGCCTTGGCACAACATAATGTTGCTCTATAGCCATCAGTGCAGGTCTAACTCCCTGACCTTCTCATGTGTGCACCCAGCTCCTGAAGGTGATCGAAATCAGCAATGCAGCTTTTGTTTGTACTTTATGCTGTAGTTCATATTTGCATTTCCAGAAATTATTTAATGCTACTGATCTGTTCACATCACCAATCCTGCAGTCTGTTATTATCATGATTACACATGTTCACATCACCAATCCTGCAGTCTGTTATTATCATGATTACACATTTGTTTAACTACAATCAAGGTGCGTGGTCACTAACACTCTTCCATTTCTGGTGCCTTCCAGCAGTTTACAGATCTTTTTAGAGTTTCTTGTTCCTCAAATGGGTGTCATTTATTTTTCTTTTTTTTTCAAAACCTTTATTGACAAGTTCAATGCAGTTAAAATACAGTTTGCATCAGATCAGAGCGACAAACACAGCACATTTTGAGTCGAATAACGAAAATGTAAAGAAATTCCCAACATGCAAGAGAGAGATTCCATGAGGCACTGCCATGGTACCAAAATTAACATGATAATTCGCACCCTAGAGGAGGCGTGGCACAGCCGCAGTGATGGTGACGAGTTCAGTGAACAGGGGAGACAGAGGGATAGAGGGAGGCAGTTACTGACTAGCACCGGAGGCCACCGCGGGCGGGGTGCCGGCGGGGAGCGCGGGAGAGGCAGCACAGCTCAAAGGATTTCGGGAATGAAGGTATGTCACTGAAGGTCCCCATATGTTGATTGGGCGAGACCTCACAGGGAGTAAGTCCCAAAATTCTGATAGCAAGGTCTAGCATCTCGAGGCGTCCTCTAGCCAGTGAGTAAACCTGGGCACTGGTCTGCGACCCCAGCACATGGCCACCCTACGCCTAGCCAAGACAAGCAGCATTGCAATCAGGTGGTGAGAAGCATCTGGGCAGAATTTTACAAAGCCCAGCAGACACAATGGAGGTTCAGGCTGCACCGGCACGGAGGTAATCTCGGGGATAGTGGTGCATACCGCCTGCCAGAACTCCGACACCTTGGGGCACAGCCATGCTGGGGCAGCTCAGCGCATGCAACTATCGCACGGCATTAGTAACGGGAAGTTGGAGAGTCAGCGTAGTCCGGACCAGGCCCAACGCAATGTCTCAACCGTGTCCACTTCCGCACGCGGGTGACTCGCCAGGGCAAATAAGGCTGTGGCCAATGGCCAGGGGGACGCGATGTAAGTCTCCACAGCCACGTGTGGTTAATAAGGAAAGGGATTGATCCAGAAATGCAGAAAACTGGCCTGAGCGCATAGGGCGTATAGCTTAAAATTAGGAGCACCCATACCCCCTACCGACATAGGAAGAGTGTCTCTAGGTTGCTGGGAAAGTCTGGTGTAAATGGTCTGGTGGCATCCGTAAGAGGAAACAGCACAGGCTTACTCCAATTCATCTGTATCCCAGACAATCCACCAAAGCATACTATCTCACGTACAAGAGGGCTAAGATTGTATTGGGGGTCGCAAACATACAGAGTGATGTCGTCCGCAGACATAGAGACCAGGAGGGAGCGGGCCGAGAAACCTATGACCCTCTGAGTGTGATGCTGCCCGAGTCTGGTTCCAGAGGCTCCATCGCTATGGCAAAGAGATTAGGTGATAGAGGACACCCCTGCCGGGTGCCGCATTCAATGCAGATGGGATCCGACATCTGCCCATTAATTCGGAGACGAGCCGAGGGGCGCAGTGTAAAGAAGAGATATCTTTCATATAATCATATTGCTACAACTGATATAAGGTAGGAGAAAAAATAAAAAGGGCCATTCAAGCGTGTCGAAGGCCTTAGTGGCGTCTAGAAGAGCAGCAACTGCAGGGAGACTAGGTTGATCTGGTGAAGCACCGAGAAAATGGTCCAGAGATTGTGCGAGGTGGCCCAGCCAGGAATGAAACCAAACTGGTCAGGGAGAGCAATGAGAGGCATAAGTAGTAGACGGCGAGAGGCCTTCTACTATTTATGCCTCTCAAGAGGGGGCGATAGGAGTCGCGACAATCGGCTGGCTTGTCGGGCTTGAGTAACAGTGTTATCATGGCCTCACGTAGAGACTGAGGAAAGAGTCCATTACCAAAAGAATCATTGTACATAGATGCCAAATGAGGTTCTAAAAGTGATGCATAAGTTTTATAAAAAGAAGCTGGAAGACCATCCAGACCGGGAGCCTTGTCACCAGGCAAGCTATTTATGGCAGCAAGTATCTCCTCCTTAGTGAAGGGCTCTTCTAAGAATTTCCGATGATAATCCTCCAGCCATACCAGCGTGATAGTCTCAAAATATTGTTCGAAGGCCTCGCGCGAGGAAGGGTGGAGCAGCAGTATAGAGCTGCGAGTAAAAATACTTGAAACTGGCCTTAATTTCTTCAGGAGAGGTGGTTCAAGTGGGGCCCCCATCACTAAGAGCCGTAATATACGACACAACACGGGAAGGGCGTAAGAGGTTGGCTAAGGTCTTTTCTAGGCAGATCACCCTCCCCGAAGCTACGAGCTCGGGCCTCTCTGCCCAGGAAGGAAAGCTCTCTATCAGCCTCTTCCGTAAATTCAGTGTGTTTTTGTCGTAGAAGTGCGAGGGTCTCTGGCCTGGGGTGTGCAACCTGAGCGGCATACAGAGACCTAATTTCAGTTTCCAACTTTGCCAGAGTGGTATGGATAGAACAGAGGACACCAGCCTGTTTAGAAATACACACGCACCGTATTACTGTTTTGAAGCCTTCCCAAAGTACACAAGGAGAGTCTATCGAACTCACATTTAGAACGAAATAATTGATGATGGCTGTTTGGATCTCATCGCAGAAGACAGTGTTGCGGAGTGCATTCGGAGGGAGTCGCCATGTGGGGAGTGAGGGAGACGAAGACCGATTTGAACTGGTGCATGACCCGAGAAGGTACGCACCATATGAGTGTCAGAGTTAAGCCAGGTTAGGACATCCGGGGAGGGGAGGCGAGCCAAAAATCAATGCGCGACCAGCAGCCCCGAAACCCCGAGACGCAAGTTCCCTCGCGGGCGTCGGGCCACATATGACGCCAGGCTTCATAAAGCGAGTTGTCAGTAAGTATGGACTGAAGTAAAGTGGTAGCACGCTGATGTGATCAATGGGGACCAGACGGTCCATTTCCACTGAAAGAGTAACATTAAAATCCCCCCTCCAGAGTATAGCCGCCGGGCCAAAGGAGGAGATAAGATGCCAAATGTGAGTAAAGAAATCGGTATCGTCTGAGTTAGGGCTGTATACAGCAGTGATCGTCATGGGTTGAGTCAACAAGGAGCCATTCAGAAGTACGTATCTACCATCAGGTCCGTAATTGCCTGAGTAGTTTGCCTGGGGAGACCCCTGCTAACCAAAATGGAGACCCCCTTGCGTAAGAGGAATAAAACAAGGAATGTGATACTCCCCAGTAACGCGACTGGAGTCTGGAGGCAGACTCAGGCAAGAGGTGCATCTCCTCTAGGAAACATATGTCTACCCTGTGTCACTGCTAGTGAGAGTGAATGAGCCTGGTTTTTCGGTGATTGTTCAGACCGCGGACGTTCCAGGTCCAAAAAATGGTGTCAGCCATGTCATACTATATCTGAATGAAAAGTGGTGCAGTACAAGTAGGACAGACATCGTACAGAACTAAATAGTGTGCAGCCACGCTGGACCACCCACCGACAAGGGAGCAAGGCAGGCGCCCACAGCAAGAGGCAAGGCTAATCAGAAGCAGGTCGCTTGGACAGGCCAGGAGTTGGAGGAAGCCCCCAATGCACTAAGACCCGGATGGAAAAATAAAAAGAGGGGAAAGGGAAGAGCAGTACCATTCGGACAAGGGGGAATGTCGTGCACGACCTTGCTGCAGAAGGGAACAAAAAACACAGTACAGTGTA
Organism: Lissotriton helveticus; assembly: GCF_964261635.1. Classification (NCBI taxonomy): domain Eukaryota; kingdom Metazoa; phylum Chordata; class Amphibia; order Caudata; family Salamandridae; genus Lissotriton; species Lissotriton helveticus. The sequence continues at coordinate 522,300,595 of NC_136061.1, forward strand.
GCGATCCGACCACATAGAACCAATACAAATGAAATAAAAGGTAACTTACCAAAACCCCCCCACCCAGCTAACCCTTCCATGATAGCAACTCAAAAAACAATCCCAGATGCTTTTCAAATGTCTCAACCACCACCCAGAAATCCCACTCCAACAGACCAAACAGCAGCATCAAGAGGACCCCAAGCCCCACACCCACTCCCGCCCCCAAATCAGACCCCAGTAGACCCACCACCCTGAAACCCACTCCAACCCCCAATCAGGCTGAGATACCACCCCTTCCCACCCCAGGAGCCCACAACTTGGAAGAGGGTAAACCATAAGGAGAAAGGGAATTATCCCGTGAGGGCATGGCAGAGCTCGGCGTACACCCCTACAGTTAAGCAGGGTGGACAAGCTGCCAGAGCATCAGACAACAACCAGTGATTAGTAAACCTAGAAAGTACAACCAGTCAGTCATTGTCGCTAAGGCGATCATCCCCAGCGGGCTGGGAGCTGGATGGAGAGGGGCGTGTTGATTTGTCGAGTTTCTTTGCAAAGGCAATGGCATCTCTGGGATCCGGGAAAATACGCGTTTTTGCGCCCTGCCGAACTCTTAACTTTGCTGGGTATGCCAATGAGCAGGAGACCTTGTGTTTTTGCAAAATCCGCTTTGCAGAAAGGAATTCACGTCTGGCAGCCTGACAGTGAGAGTGTAGTCTGGAAAGAAAGGGAGCTTATGGCCTTGATGATTTATTTTGCCCATGTCCCGCGCCGCACGGAGAATGGCATCACGGTCTCGGAAATTTTGTATTTTTGCGATGATAGGGCAAGGAGGTAGATGGGGACTGGGGCGTGGACCAAGTGTGCGGTGTGCGCGTTCAACAATAAAAACTGAGGAGAGCACATCACTGAAAAGTTCCTTGACCAGTTACTCCACGAAGGCCCCTATAAAGGCTATGTTGGTGGACTCTGGAAAGCCAGTTATGCTGAGGTTACTCCGACGGGAGCGCGCCTCCAAGTCCTCGTTTTTCTCCCGGATAAGAGCAAGAATTTTGTCCATCTGTAGCAGCTTCTGATGATCCTGCATGGCAGCATCCTCAGCGTCCGAGACCCTGAATTCGACATGGAGGAGACGATTGTCGTGGGAGTCAACACGGGCCTTCACAGAGTCCAGCCGGGCAGAAAGCTAGTCCCGTTGAGTCGCTATTTCTGTGGCCGTCGATTTGACATCCAACATGATAGCTTTTAGGTCATCATCGCAGGAGGGGGGCGAGTCCATAGTTGCTTCGGGGTCCCCAACGTCCAAGCCAGCGCCATCCTGGCAGGTCGACCTGCGATTTTCTAATGCAATTTTGGGCTGTTTGAGGTCGGCCTTCCCCATGGCGGAGGAGTCTCACAGCAGGCGCCACCAAGAGATGAGGGAGCAACAGAGAGCCCAAGATGAGCAGCGTTGGCACCAGGAGGAACCGCTAAACCACCTCCGAGCACCCACAGGGACTAGAACTGAGGGCACCTGGACAGAGGAGAACGGCCTGCAGGGTGGACCTCAGGGTAGCAGCCCGGTCGGGAGAGCTTCACCGTCACAACTCTTCAGTGAACAAAAGCCTGGAAGAAAGACAAATGGGCAGGCAGAGAGCAGATAGAAGATTTGAAGGATCCACTGGTCCCCAAGAAGAAAGTACAGTCACCCAGCTCAACAGGGGCCCAGAGATCAAGACGTGCGCCCCACTGCACCCAGGTCCTACAGATGAAGCCTCCCCCGAAATGGGCCCAAGAGGAAAGAGGCCACCGCAATGCCAGGAGTTCAAATGCGGCACCTCAGCAGGGGTGTGATGGACCAGTCTCAAGAGGCACCAGAAAGCAGCTCCGCAGCGGTACTGTGGTGATACAAGATCCAGCTAAAAGGCAGGCCCCCAGCAGCAGCTTAGGCGCAGGCCCCGCACGGCCAACGGCCGGAGCAGCACCAATTGCCCAGGGCCAATTCCTGGGGAGCGGGCAAACCCCTCCTTCAATATCAGCAGCAGCAGACGTGGCGGAGTGGGCAGGCCCAGCCACAGGATGCACCCGGCCCACACAGATCCAGCGTGCAGCGTCAGGGCACAGGTTGGGTGCGGGGAGACATAATAGGCCTCTGTGAGGCTAGGCCCCTGATGTCGTGTGTGGTGGGGACGGTGGCGTCACAATCCGCCGGGAGAGGCCGCAGAGGTGAGAGCGGGACCAGAGATCACCGCAGAGCACCGCAGCAGTGGAGTGAAGAGCGCACACAACCAGGGGCAAATGTGACGGGGAGGCGCGGGGGGCACAGAGCTCGCATTACCAGGCCCGGGCAATGAGAGCGAGCAGGGGTGGCTCCAAGCAGGAGCAAGGGTGGAGTCTGGTGCCGGAGCACCCTAGGCCCGGGCCAGGCAGTTTATCGCGTGCGCCCCCAGCCCCGCCACAGAGAGATCCCGGCGGCAGCAACACTCATCGGATGGCAGCGAAAAACCACCAACGACCCTCAGGCTGCATAGAGCCCCAGGCAGCCCTGCTGGCGGCAGAAGCGAAGTGGTCCGGCCCCCGCAGGCCCGTGAGGCGAAAGCCCAGCGCCTCAGACGGGCGGCAGCTCCCAGTCCGTGAATGATCTCGGGAGGCGAAAACAGCTCCAAGCAATGCCGCAGGTGAGGATCTAACAGGGTGAAGAGCCCACTTAGAGTGCAGCCATCTTGCAGCTGGACAAGCCACGCCCCGATCGGTGTCATTTCTGACATTTATATATGTTTCCCTCATTTTCATTGCTTGATTTTGCTTGTGAGAAAGTGTCACTCATGGTCGTTGAATGTCACTCATAATTACACTGAAATTATGAAAGTGTCACACATACGCAATCTGAAACCTTGGCGTCTATGCTTGACCCAGGACACAGGCAGCAGGTACCAAATGCTCTACCCTTCTGCTTGTCTCTACCCTACCCTGACATTTACGGCCAGAGCTGTCGGCATTGGAACGGAGTAACCCGGTTCAAGTCTCAACACCTGCTCAACGTTCTGGGATTCTAGGCAAATCACTTAACCTACCCATGCCAAAAGAAACAAGACCATGTTTAATGTAAATATTGCTGATATAAAGCGCTCCAGTATCTTAGGGGTTGAGTTTGCGTTATATAAAAACTGCAGAAAAATGTACAAAGAGGTCAAAACAAAGCCTTAACGTAATAAGGGGACAAAATTATACCCATTTAGTGACTGATTTTCACAAAGTGAAACCAGAAAGCCTGGATAAATCAGGGCTTCCCTGCTTACATTTTCTGATCTCAGGCACAGCACTTTCAAATATGTGATTTCAGAATACCAGCTGCACAATAGCCTACTGTGATTGATTTAATAGACCATAATGCTGCTTGATAGTGATATAGGACACAGACGGATTCAAATAAAAACTACCCTGCCACTAATTTTACTAATGGTACTGTTTAAGGACGGAGAGAAATGGTTCTAAATCTATGTTGAAGGAACTCTCACTTTTAAGAAGTACCTCTCAGTGCAGCGCTGTCATATGACCTATTAATGTCTAAGCGTACAAATGTTAATTCAAATATTTTCAAGGTCCAGCTCATGCACAGGCTCTTCTTTCCATGTATTATCGTTAAGGCTTTGAGTATTTTTTTTATTAAAAAGCCAAAATGTTTTTTTCTCCACTTTCCTGTCATGCATTCTCTCTGTTCTTTTCCAATCCTGAAATTATTCCTTGTTCCCTGTTTAATGTTTGCATTATTTCCGTGCTTTTTCTATTACTGTGAAACTGTCATCTCCCTTTTAATTGTGTTTAACTCATATTGATTTCATTCCATTTCCTTAAAGTAATGTTTTCGTTTCGTTTTGCATTCGAGATATCCTGTTATTTTTGTTCTTTGTTTTAAAAGTAGTTAATATCTCGAGGGTGTCGCTTTAAATAGTCAGAGGTCACGGCACAGTAAAGAAATAAAAGGGTTACGTTATATATTGACACCCTTTTCGAGTGTCCCAGTAAGCGTGTAAACCAGATTGATGCATTCATTACTGACAGCTCGGTGCGCTGCTGCTTCTGCCTTGCTAAAGCCGAGGCTGCCTCTCCTGAGGTGGGCGGGGCTGCTTGTGGGCTCGTCCGAGGTGTCCAATAGGCAAGACGTCCGGAGTCTGCCGAAGCAAGGGGATACAGGATCCCAAGGGGATACCACATATTACACAACAGGGGCAGTACTTGCGAAGTTCCTTCCGCAAACCTCTTCGCCAACAGACTCTACATCTCCGACTGGGAAAGTCTTTTGAGGTTGTAGGAGGAATATGATCAGGAAAGTGGCGATCTTTCAATCTGGCAACATCCTCCACCACTCCAACTCTAGGAACACTTGTCTGTTCCACTAAAACAAGGATGCCTATTACAGACTCCTGAAACTTTACAAAAGTCATCTTTGACTGGGGACAAGATTTCTGGAACACAATAAAAGCATTAAAGGTTGCCAAGTGGAAAAGATGGATAGCCAACTTCTTGTACCAAATGTAAGCCTTACGAAGAGCAGCATACGGTTCCAACCTCTGATCAACTCTGTCAACACCACCCATGTACTTATTGTAGTCCAGTATGCACACAGGTTTGCGCACTTCTGCAACCTTACCCCAAACAGTCACCGGTTGAGTGCTTTCATCATGTATTGTAGTCAACATGTAGACATCTCTCCTGTCTGTAAACTTCACAGCTAGAAGCTCCTCACAACGCAATGCACTGCACTGTCCCCGAGCAAGCTTTCGACAAACAAGTTCTTTTGGGAAACCTTTACGGTTTGAGCGGATTGTGCCACAAGCAACAGTGTCCACTTTGGCCAATTCCCTGAACAACCGCACACCAGTGTAGAAGTTATCAACATACAAATGATGGCCTTTGTTAAACAATCCACAACCAAGTTCCCACACAATTTTCTCAGTCACTCCAAAGGTCGACGGACAACCAGGGGGGTTAATCCTGGATTCCTTACCAGTGTACACCCTGAAATTAGAGACATATCCAGTCTCACTGTCACACAGCATATACAGTTTGATTCCATAGCGTGCCCTCTTACTAGGAATGTATTGCCGAAATACCAAGCGGCCCTTGAACAACAGCAAAGACTCATCCACTGCAATTTCTTTCTCAGGATAAAAGATCTCAGAAAATCGATCAACCAAATGATCAATGACAGGCCGAATCTTGAAAAGACGGTCACAATCAGGGTGATCTCGTGGCAAAGCAAGACTATTGTCAACAAAATGCATCATCCGCAGCAGAAGCAAATACCTATCACGACTCATGACTGCCGGAAATATAGCTGTTCCCATCAAGGGACTAGTAGACCAATATGAAGCCATTGATGGTTTCCTAAGCAAGCCCATCAAAAAAGTTAAACCCAAAAACTTTTTCATCTCATCCAAATGTGTGGGAGTCCACCGGGTAGCTCTAGCGTGGGGCTTAAGGCTGGCACTGTTCACCCTCAAAACATTTTCAGCATACAAAATAGTCTGCTCTACAATCTCTGCCAAAAACACATCATCCATAAACAACTTGAAAAAATCAATAGGCAAAAAGTTTTCAGTGTTCACCCTACACCCTAGAACACCAGTAAATTCAGGCAATGCCGGCTGCACCATGCCTGGTGCAACCCAGAGGTCAGAACTTTCATCGTCAAGTCTTGCAGCCGCAGGCCGCCGCCCAGCTGCCTCTTGTCTCACTACACCAACTGGAAGTCTAGCAGCCCCAGGCTGCAGCCCAGATGTCTCTTGCCGCACTATTGGCACATCAATGTCCTCCGCAACCACAGGCACAACAATGTCCTCCCAAACCGTAAACACAGCAATGTCCTCCCCAACCACAGGCACATCATCCACACCAAAAGTAGCTTCATCAGCACTCAAAGTGTCTTCATCATCAGATGAAGCCATGTATAGAGAAAACTCACTACCTGAATCTTCACCTCCCACCTCCGGCTCAGAATCAGAGTCAGACTCTGGACCATGGTCAGAGGAAGAATCAAAAAGCATTCCAACAACTTGCTGAGCAGTAATCCGGCGGCTAGCCATTATCCTTACAAATAAAGGAGTCTGCACAAACAACTCAACAACCCTAACACTGCGCAAAGTAAGATACAAAGTGTAAGACTCTTTCACAAAAAACTATATTTAGAAAAAATATACAATTCACTTACAAGACACAACTACACTCACCAGCACCTACTCTGCAAAGACACAGCAAATAGGCAACGATATCCCACTAGAAAGAAGAAAATAAAACTTACATCTACAGAAGGACACATCAAAAACAAATGCAAAACATGTTTTACAATCACAACAAACAGAAACAAAACATACTTGTATTACTACACACTTTGCAAAATAAACAATTACATTACAATTGAACAAAAAAAAGGTCTCTTACCAAACACATGCAACTACAGAAACAGCAGAACAACAGAACCACCAGTAACAGAACCGCACACTGCAACAATCTAAAGAGAAAAAAAAACAATACACATTAGAGGAAACACAAACAACACACATTACAACAGGCTATGTCACAGGGTATGTCACAAATGGGGTGTCTGTCCCCAAGGGGGGAAGATTATAAATCATTATAAACGTGGGCCCCCTGGAAGCAACCCTACGGAGGGCAGAGAGGCCAAATAAAGACACGGCAGAACATACTGAAAACAAATGGGCCCAAGGAAGCAACCCTTGGCCAAGGGGTCGCTCCCTATAAAAATAAATAACCCTGGAGTCTAGTGGGCATTTCTATTCCCCCCCCTGGGTCCAGTAACGGTAACAAAAAAAAGCCAATCTGCCCCCAGAAAAGTCTATAAAAAAATTAGGGCCACTAGGAAGCGACCCTTCCCCAAGGGGTCACTTCCTTTTCAAATCCAAACAAATCCCTGGTGACTAGTGGGCTTTTCTGCTCCCCCTGGGTGCAGATCGGCCGAAAAAACGGCCGATCTGCCCCAGGGGGGGCAGAAAAGTCTGAAAAATTATTTGCCCCCAAAATGGAAGCGACCCTTGCCCAAGGGGTCGCTTCCAGCGCACAACAAACCACACAAACGCAATCCCTGGTGTCTAGTGGGCTTTTCTGCTCATCAGCTGAAAAAATGGCCGATCTGCCCCAGGGGGGGCAGAAAAGTCTGAAAAATTATTTGCCCCCAAAACGGAAGCGACCCTTGCCCAAGGGGTCGCTTCCAGCACACAACAAACCACACAAACGCAATCCCTGATGTCTAGTGGGGCATTCCTGGTGCACGATCGCGACGCTGTGCGCGATCGTGCACCAGGAATGCCCTGCATTGGGACATCAGGGGAGAGGAAACACAGTTTCCTCCCCCCCCGATGCCTCAAGGCACCGAAAACCGCCCCCCCCGCCCCACCGGAGCACCTAACACCCACCTCTGTGCTGGACGCGCTGGAAAGAAATGGCTTCCAGCGCGTCCAGCGCTTCCTGATGACGTCGGCGCGCGCTGACGTCACCAGGAAGCGTGGGGGGGCCAGGGGGTGGCAGCGGAAAGTCTTCCGCTGCCACCCCTGCAAAAAAAACAAAGATCGCTGCACAGGGGGGGGGGGGAGCGCCAGCGCTCCCCCCCCAGGGCTGTACTGATGACGGAACGGTTCCGTCATCAGCACAGCCCAACCGATGCTGATGACGGAACCGCTCCGTCATCAGCATTGAAGGGGTTAAAAAGCCCTGCCCAAGTGCTGTAGGCCTATGAAACTCTACATGATTCTAATAGAACTGTTCCAGCAAAGGTTCTCGTTTAATATTTTCCCTTGGGCTTGACGCTTGTAGTCTCAGCAGTTATCTGTTTACAATGGGTACCTTCTGGGTTTATAAATAAAGCTACTCAGAATGTGTTGTATGATAGGGTGTTGCTAAAAGGTGAAAAAAGTGCTCAGCTGGCTACTCTCAGTACCAATTAGTGTGAGTACCGAGGTGAAAATAAAACAATTAATGTGATTAAAATCAGCTCAACTAAAAAGACATTTAAACTCAGCCTAGAGGAAGGAAAACATGTCATACAGCTGCACAAATCAACCCAGATGCACAGTCATTTATTCACTGGAATTCAGACCTAGTGGTTTTAATTCTATCAAATCTAGAATATTCTTGAATTCCAGGACCCGCAATTTGTGTTCCGTCACCACCGCTGATGTACTGTTCGATGCCATCAATCACCACAAATTATAGTTGCTTTTAATTTTGGAAGTGTGACAAAGCAAAGTGTTGTGCCACCTGGTACTGGTAATCTTTATGTCGAATTGCACATTTGTGCTTTAATGCTTGGCTGGTGGCAGCAGCCTGGCCCTCTTGAACCCTGCTAATCATCGCATTGCAGTGCGGTTACTTGGAAGAAGCGGTTGCTTGCTCTAGCGCGATTTAGGCGCTAGCGCGAAGGAATATTTTATTCTACTTTTAAATCACTAAAATCATTTAAGCACTTTGCTGTCATTTACTTACCTGCACTACTGTATTTTTTGTGTCGTCCGCCCCGTTCCATCACGGCTGGTGCCGTTTGTGTGGAGGGTGAGACGTGCCGCCATCTTTGGTGTAGCCGGACCAGACTGAGCGGTCTAGCTTTCCTCGGAGGCAGGCCATAAAACTATGTGCATCCAGGAGCGCAGCGGACGAGCGCAGCGGGCGCGTCGAAGGCGCGCCGAAGTCGCGCTCAAGTCAAGCCCGTCTGCGCCCGTCCGCGGCAGTACGGGGCTCGGGGCCAGAACCCCTGGTCAAAAATACAAATACTCCGCTGCTTTGCTGCTGTCATTAAGACCCTTTGACAGCGCCAGCTTACCCCCACCCGCTCACATTTTAAAGCGTGCCGCCACGTATGGTATTTTAAAGCCTGAGTTTGGCCTTGCAAAAGACCACAAGCCCGCACTCTGGTCTGCCCCCTCATCCCCACATATGCCTCTGACTACTCTTAAAGGTCTGTACCTAAACACCAGGTCCATGGTAAAACATTACCTGGACATCTTCCTTTTGCTTCAGGCCGAACAACCAGATTTTTTATGTCTATCCGAGACTTGGCTAAATGAGGCATCTTTACCTGACATATTGGCGGCAGTCCCCGCTGAGTACTACATACTGCATGTTGACAGGCCACTTGGTAAAAGGGGCGGAGGGGTCGCTGCGATCATTCGCAAAAACCTCAAAGCCTCCCTCTTACCTTCCTGTGATCTGACTGGATCAGACAACTTAATTTTTAAAATGGATTTGGATACGGGATCACTTCTTGTAATCCTCATATATCGGCCTCCTCAAAACATGCCCACTTTTGTTGCATCCCTAGCGGGACAACTTGCCCCCCTGATTATCACCTATGACAAAATTGTACTGTTGGGGGATTTTAATCTTTGGCTGGACTCTGTGGAATTTGACTCTCAGGCAGCCACACTGAAAGAATCTTTTTTGGACCTCAATCTCATTCAACACATTCACCTCCCTACCCATGAGAAAGGACATAGCCTTGACCAAATTTGGTCTCAAAACATCTCTCTGGCAGTGAACTCCATCTTGCCGTGCATTTGGTCGGATCATTTCCTGATCAACTTCAGCATTTCCATCGCAAAAAACAACAAACCTAAGTCACAACAAGGTGGGAAGGCAAGAATATGGAAGAATGTAGCTATTCCGGCATTCCTTGATTCATTAACCTCCACCTGTCCATCACTCGATCAGGACATCGATGAATCAGAAGTAGCTTTTTCTGAGTGGCTGCTCTATGCAGCTGATGCTCATGCACCCTGTATCGACTTCTCCCGCTCTCGCCCCAATGACGCTCACAGATGGTATACACCTCATCTGAAAAGCCTTAAACTTAAGGCTCGTCAAATGGAGCGTAAGTGGCGTGTAGCCTATTTAGAAGACGACAGGGTCAATTTTCGCAGAGCTCGTAGGGACTATCACAATCTCATTCTCAAATGCAAAACTGACTCTTTTTCGGATAAAATTTCTAAAGCCCAAAATAAGTCAAAAGAGCTGTTCAATATTGTGGAGAATCTCAGCTCTAATGATAGAACCTCTCTTCCGATAGTCCCCACCCAAGAACTCTGTAACACACTGAACTCTTTTTTCCTAGATAAAATCTGTTCTATCAAGCAAAGTATCCCCATCACTCAGTGTCCTTTTGTGTTTGATGACACTCTGTACAACCCTACCACCTTAGACTCTTTTCCCCTCATAGATCAGACTAAACTACTTAAACTTTTTACTAAAGTCAAAACAGGTTCCCCCGATGACATTTGTCCCCCTTACATCTTGAAAGAAGTGGGCACCAATCTTCCTGGGTGTCTACTTTCTTTAATGAATGGGTCTCTTTCACAGGGCAAAGTTCCATGTGGTCTGAAAAAAGCTCTTCTTGTTCCCCTCATAAAAAAGGCAGGAGCTAACCCATTAGATCCTATTAACTACAGACCTTTATCGCTGCTGCCATACTGTGCTAAACTTTTGGAGTCACATGTTTGTGAAAGCATCTCCAGCTTTTTGGAAAAAACCGAGTACTTGGCACCTAATCAAGCAGGATTCCGACCTTGCCATTCCACCGAGGCGGTCATCCTCTCGGTGCTAAACACTCTAAGGCGGAATGCAGATGCAGGAATCCATCAGGCGCTTGTGCTTCTGGACCTCTCTGCTGCATTCGACACGGTCGACCACACCATCTTGGTCGACCGTGTCGAACAGGCAGGTCTCAGGGGTCCTGCGCTTAGCTGGATCCGCTCTTTCCTCACGGGCCGCACTCAATCGGTCAGATTGGGCTCGTTCTCTGCTCCCACCTTATCTACCACCTGCGGGGTACCACAAGGTTCCTCATTGTCCCCCCTGCTCTTTAATGTTTACCTACGCCCTCTTTTGCACTCGCTCCGGAATGCAAACGTAACCATCTTCAACTATGCGGATGACTTGCAGCTCATCTTTCCTCTTAACACCCAGGACTCAGTGGCTGAATTCCAAAGAACTATGTCCCACATACTGAGTTGGATGAGCTGCAGTCATCTGAAGCTCAATCCGGGCAAGACCGAGCTGGTCTTGCCCGGACAGAGCTCGCTTAGTTGGAACTCCAGCTTCTGGCCCATTAGCATGGGAGTCCCCCCATCTAAATCAACTGTGGTCAAGAGCCTAGGTATCCTTATTAGCGAGGATCTCTCGCTAAAAAGACAGGTTGGAGCGGTGGTATCCTCCAGTATCTTCCAACTGAAGAAAATAAAAAAAATCGCTCGTTTTTTTTCCTCAGCAGCCCTCGCACAGATTGTCATCTCCTTGGTTCTGTCCAGGCTTGACTTTTCTAACAGCCTCTATCTTGGCCTACAAATTGGAGAGCTCAAACGTCTCCAGCTCGTTCAGAACCAAGCCGCCAGGCTTCTTTTGAATATACCTAGGAGGCAATCTATTAGACCTGGCCTTAAACAGCTTCACTGGTTGCCAGTTGAGCAGCGTGTGGCCTTCAAGGCCGGGTGCATACTGTTCAGGTCTCTGAATGACTATGGCCCTTTATTCATCAGAGATCTATTCAAAAAATACTGCCCTTCCCGGCATCTCCGTTCGACCTATAAATCACTTCTGATCGTACCCCCATTTAAAAGGAAACGCCTTGGAGGCAGTTGTTTCGACCACCTTGCTGCAGGTCTTTGGAACTCTCTCCCCCTCCACATAAAACTCAACGACAACATCCTCAGTTTCAGACACTCTCTGAAAACCTGGCTCTTCACTCAAGCTCACTATTGATAGCACAGTTCCTTCTATTGTCTGCCTGCTTGGTTCATTTTCTATAGCGCCATGAAGCCTCCGGGCGTACGAGCGCTCAATAAATTTCCAATTAACATTAACATTAACAATACATGTCTCTTGGCCTGTACTGTACTCCCAATATAGAGTTTGCCACACGGGCAAATGCGACACTACACACAGTATTCAGTTTGCATGAGTACATTTTGTTAATGGTATATTTTTTACAAGAGTTGGGAATCTTAATGCGGGAGCAGATGGAACTATTACGGCAGGCTTTACAACTCGTGCAGCAAAGTTACTCTCCTGTGTACCCTCTGTGGTTACTCAATGGTTCATTCAGTAAATCGATTCTGGCTTAGGTTGTCACGTAGGGATCTGTATTTTCTAAAGGTGATAATATGCTTGGTTGGAATACGTGGTGATAAATCTCACTTGGCCAGGGTTCCTTTGCTTGCGACTGATGCTGTGGTATAACAAATTTGTCCTAGAGACTAGGTCCACTCAGGGGCTAGCCTTGGTTATCACTTTTTGGCTGTGCCCTCTTTCTCTGAAGCTCTTCCTCATGATCCTCCTCTCATTCTCAAAGTTCTGCCTGGCGCTGTAGCTTTGTTTGTCATGCAGGAGCTCACCAAAGGGGATGTTTTATACCAGACTAGATGGATGTGCACTAGATGCATTAAGCAAACTGTTGCCTGTCATCTGAAAACTTTGGCCTCCATTTGGCCATTTCTGACAGTAATCGCCACATCTAGAAATACTGCATTAGATATGCTGGTGAGTCCCGTAAATTCCAAGTTACACTCATGGTTATTGAGAGTGGGGATAAAGCCTCTGGTGGATTTCTCACCCCCTTTCCATATAACAAATACTGCATCTATAAATTTGGTCCACAGTACAACCCTCTCATCAAAGGTCCCAGATTTGGGGACACCTGCTCCTCCCACCAGCCAATTAACAAGTTTGCCTGGCTGGGAGTGAACAAGGTGCCCATCGCGATGGCCTGCACCTGTCTGTAAAGTTGGCTGTAAAAAAGACAAAATCATTGGTGAGACAGTAATGGACCACGTCCAGTAACATTTGTGTATTTTACAGGAGACTAATATATGCAGGCTTTATTGCCTAGGTCATGCTTGATGATTGTATACAGGCTACTGACATCCTATGTGACTAGTGTGTAGTCCTCCCAATGTATGTTTTCAATTATGGTTCAGAAGTGTGTTGTGTCCTTGATGTGTGCAAGGAGTGCAGTGACAAATTGCCCATTGTAGTGGTCAATGTATTTTGATGAGATATCAATGTGTGACCCAACGATATTTGTGCATTTGTGTAAAGTTTAGGAATGATGTACTGGAATCCTGGGGTGCTTGCATTTTAAGAATAGGTATTCCTCCCACTCAAGGAGTCCTTTCTCCGTCACTGCGGGGCACCGCAGGGGGGACTTCAGCCCTCCGACTGCCTTGTTTTTCCTGCCAGGTGTTGCTGTCACCCTATCATCGCGCTCGGAGGTGACTTTAAGCAGCTTGCAGCTCCAGCTTCGCAGGACAGTGTGCTCGGGCCAAGCCTGGGCCAAGGGCAGGCCCGTCCTTGCCCATCATCACCCGGAAGAGGCTGGGCTGGGCCACCCCTCTAACAATGGATTGACGGGGTATCTGAACAAATGAGTAACTATTCCCAGGTACTGTGGCATTCCGACATTGTTTTTATACCATTATCTGTGCTCGTGCTGTAGCTAACATTGGTTTTTTATAACGAGTAAGCGCAAGAGAGTTGCGGGGACCGTGGACACTTTCATTGTTAGGGAAGAATCAATGCTTAGCCATGAGATCCTACTAACTGAGAGGTGCCTCTCTCTTGACCCTATACCATTGGAGAGGCGCCTTTCCCTAGGTCATACTAACTTGGGAGATGCTACTCATGTGCAACCGTCCCCTATCACCCAAGGTCAGTCGCAATCCTCCAATGTATCTGCCTTGGAAGAAAGCCCTGCACCTACCTCACGAGGACTAGGCAGAGTTACAAGAATTCAGACTTCTAAACCCCATGATGAGGACAAAACGAAGGAGACACTACTGAAGCGAAACCCATACAACAGAAACGGTCCCTCCATACAAATAGTGTAACGATTAATGGTGGAGTAGTGTGGCTCACTGGTTAGAGGCGGCAGGCCTGAGAGCAGCAGTCAGCCTGGGACCAGGGTTCAATTCCCGACGCGGCAGGGTCGTGGACCTTGGTCAGCGGACTCGATAATTCTTGCTTCGGTGCTTACTCTAATCAGGGGTTCCACTCGGCAACTCTGGGCATTAGCTTGCCTAATCTCCACAACGGCCCCACCAATTCCGGGGATGCCTGGCTCCACCTTGGGGACTCCCAGCAAGGGACCATCCCACAGGGAAAGCCAGGACGGGTTCCCCAGAGTTATACAGCGCCGGGATGCCCCGTTGCTGGGGCAGCTGTGCGCTTTACAAGTATACTACATTTACATTTACATTAATACCTGCTCCACCAGCACGCACACTGAAGTCACCCATTCCCACTTCTTTAGACTGTATTCCTGGGGATGTTGTTGTAAATACCACTGTGGAGTCTGTTTCTGACACCTCTTTTATGCATCTGAAAGAAATATTTGATAACAGGCTTGCTTTGTTCCAAGGATGTCTAGATCACATGGATATTGTATTGACCACTCTGATTGGTAAATTTGGGGGATCCTAGTTTCCTGATATTATAAGGGAAGATGTGGGCCTAGCTGTAGCTGCATCTGACGTACCTACTAACAGTATTGCCTCTTCCTCCCTGGACAAATTGTTGACTAGGGTTACTGCCATTGAGGACCTCCTAAGGTCAGGACGGGGGACTTCTTTCACCAACCCTTCATACAATTCTTTAAATTCTGTGTGGGAGGATGATAAGATAGCTCCCCTCCCGCAGACCGAACCCCTGTATAACTCAGTTAAAGCATCCAAAGGTCATAAGAGCCTCGGCAGCACTGCCAATAGGGGTGCCCTGGGTAATATTGATATTTAGTAACACAAACGCCAATACTGTTCTTTCATTTTTAGTCTAATCTGTGCAATCATATTGAAAAACCAAACAATATGTGCTGAAGACTCCTAGTTCTATCTGAATCAATCTCTTTTTTATTATTTTTTATGTCAAAAGAAGAATTTTTTCGATTTTGCAAAACATTTCCATTTTTATATCATGATTGCAACACAAATATCCCATTAAAACATTCACATGTACAAATTCCTAATTTCCCCAGACAAACTCTCAATCTCTCTCAATAAACACTCAATCCTCTCAAACACCTTTTTAGACACTCAAACACTCCATTCACAACTATCATTATCTATTTACACTATAGTTCAATCTTTTTAGAACAATGCCATAGAAAAAACAATATCAGCACTTCATCTTTTTATGCATAATTCAAGCTTGGTTTAGATATTCTTATGGCTAGAAACAATGGTCTACGCGTTTCGAACTCTTGTTAGATGTAGAGTTCTCTTCAGGACCCAAAAGCTTCTCTTGATATACGCTCTAATCAAACCGACGTTGAGAAATCAGTCTTTTGCACCCACATCTTCTTCAGACTCTTCACCTTTGCCTGCTGCACTTATTGCTGTTCAATGCGAGCCATGCAGGTCTTATCTTTTCTTGTTATATGTTGGTGGGTGGCCACTTATGGGGAACCTGTGAGCAAGTTGGAGAAGCACCAGCAGTTTGTTTCAGCGTCCTTCCTGTTGCAATCATTTTGGGAATGCGTGGCTCGCATTGAACAGCATTAAGTGCAGCAGGCAAAGGTGAAGAGTCTGAAGAAGACGTGGGTTTAAAAGACTGATTTCCTAACGTTGGTTTGATTAGAGTGCATATCAAGAGATTGTGATTGTATTGTATTTACATTTAGATCACCGAGACTGGGACTTGAGGTTTTACACAGACCCGGCAATGATCTTGTAATTAGCAATGGCATAAATGTATTGCCCCTCGGCTTTATCTATCCCCAATGAAGAATACTAGCTTCCCGTTAAAACAGAGATCCACTATTCTTAATACACGTGAACAATTCAGGCTGCCCTTATAAAATAGATTTGACATCCTTCCATCCCTGGATGACATAGATTGACTTAATCCTCTACCTAACTCTACAGCGCAGAGAGGGCCAATCTCAACCAACTTTTTTGGATCTGGTGTAAAATCTATGACTAATGTAGCAAGGGATTTTACCCATGATGTCTGTAACATTAGGATTGTCCCTCCTGTGGTCATAATTATAGCGACCAGGGGGGCATTGATTGGTGCACAGCCAGCCAGTGATGCGGTTGGTAATTCCATTGCATTTGGTACTAGCATTATGGGACCACAGCCTATAATCGTAAACACCTTGCACTTACCCTCAGTGGCAGTAAACTATGGTACACCAACTAATGGTGATATAAGCAGTGACCCTGTGAATCGGATAGGAAGTCACCAGGAAGAGCATTCCCATAGTGAATGTTTTGTGTTTGCTACCTGGAGCGTGAATGGGCTTTCCGTTAAGGGCCTAACAACAGACTGGGCTACTTTAATCCTTGGCTATGATATCATATGCTTTCAGGAGACCTGGTGTACTAGCCTGGTTTATGTGGAAGGATATTCATCCCATTTATTGGCAGCTACAAGCTCACGATCTGGCCAAGCAAAGGGGGGCCTGCAAATCCTCATTTCCAATAAAATCATGGTAACTGTCCGGATGGCTGTAACTGTGGGCCCATATGCACAAATCCTATGGCTAAACAAAAAAGGGGTGAAAGATCTGATAATAGTAAACTTCTACAACACTGTCTTCGACAGTTCACGAGATAGTGTGGAAACAGCTATTGATCATGGTCTGGAAATGTTCCTATCCATAGTCAATACGGAGTATGCTTTAATCTGGGCCGGAGATTTTAACTTGCAGGCGTGTGGAGCTCCCAATACAAAGCCATGTGGCTTCATAACTATAGGTGAGGAATCTGATCATTTTTGCCACAATGCTTACGGGGAAGCACTTAATCAGATGATGGTCAAATATGATTTTTACCTCCTTAGAGGAGCCAGTGGCGCAAATGTGACCTCTAATCCCACTTTTATATGCAGAAACTCTAACTCTATAGTTGATCATGTATTGGTTTCTGCCTCTGTAAGCCACACGTATGGTATTGTTACTGTGGTACCCTCATTGTTTAGTGACCATAACCTTCTAAAACGAACTTTTTTTTCTGGGTTAAAAATATGGATGTTTTTAATCTAGCTAACCATATAAAACCGGTCGGGACAAACGGGGTTCCTATTAAATGGACAGGAGCTGATCCCTACTTGACAATGAGGAAAATACTAACTTCCAACCAAAGTGAAAGTCAGTAAATACCCCTTTTTGGAAGAATAATAGCATTCTATAATTCTGCTCTTTTGTCTCAGTGGACAAATGGGTGTAACACTTCTGAGAAAATGTTGACTGTAATAGAAAGACAATCATATGGCAGGATGGGCTGTTAGACATGGGAAGTAACCTCCCCCAGAACATTACAAATGAAAAAGTCATTCAGGCAATCTTTGCAAGTGCAGGGGGATGGGCCCCAGGACGGGACAGTGTCACTGTTTACGTTTTTAAAACAGCACTTACTCTATGGGGACCCATCCTAACCCGAGTGTTTAATATAGCTGCAACAGATATAATTCCGAAGACCTGGGGTGAATCAATTATAATTCCCATATTCAAAAAGGGGAATAAAGAAGATCCTAGAAATTTCACCCAATTTCACTCATAGACACCACAATGAAAGTAATGAGTAGGGTCCTCATTTTAAGACTTGAAGAATGGGCAACTGAATACTCTGCTTTTTATACCAGTCCAATACCAGTTTAGAAAATGCTTAGGGATTGTCGAACAATGTACTAACCTAGTACTGCCCACTGGTAAATATACTACGGCAAAGCCAGGATCCCTGTACCTTTGCTTTGATGACCTAAGCAGTGCATTTGACTTAGTGGACCACCATTTGTTGTGGTCAATCCTAACAGAGATGGGAGCTCCCAGGGCTATTATTGGGTTACTTTTCCCACCTTTATGGAAAACTATCTACCCAGGTGCGGTTTGGTCCCCAGAGAGAATGTACACCAAATTTTAAGATGGGACGGGGGATTCTTCAAGGGTGCCTATTAGCACCAATTGTATTCTCCTTATTTTTAAATGGGATTGATAATCACCTACAGGCAATACAGGCCGACGTCCCTATGGTGGCAGGTCGTCCGACACCTGTCTTATTATATGCCGACAACGTCAACTTGTTGCAAGACCCCCAATAGGCTTGCAGAAGATTGATGGACACATTTTCTGATTTTATATTACAGTAGAAAATAGTCATACATAAATCTAAAACATACACTATGATTTGTGGGCCCAAACCCAAACCCCCTGAAACCCTTTATATTGAAAAAAACTCCTATTATTACTGTGAATTCCTTTTGTTATTTAGGTATTGTTTTTGCGGACAGTGGCTCTTTGTCGCAACATATTTCATATTCCAGAGTCATAATGAGCAGGGCAACTCAAGTTTTTTAAAATTTTCTTCCAAACTGGGGAGTCGGCCAGTTAATGAGATGGCAGCCTTATACAAAGCTAAAAGAACAACCAAAGCCCTGTATGGGGCAGGGCGATGGGGCCACTCAAATACCAAAATCCTGCAATCCCAAGAAAACTTGTTCTTGAATTGGTTGCTTTATTTACCTTCATCTGCATCCAGTACCGTTGCTCATTATGAGATATGCCTCCAGTTTTTAGAAGACTCCCTATTGGCCCGACCTCTATTACTGTGGGATTCAATATGGAAAAGTGAAGAAACAGGTTTTACAAAATCAATTATTTTAGACTTAAATTGCGAAATCCACTTAAAATTTCATGGCTGCTGTAAGTTAATACTGTTCTAGAAAAGATATATAAAACATCAATGTGAACAGAAACGTCTAAAACCTTGATCTACTTTAAGAAAGTAATTAGAGACTCCTTTCTACAAAACTGGATAGATCTAAGGCTTTTGACCGAAAAGGACAAACCTATTGTGGCTCAGTATATGTCATACAGCAGCAATGTGATCACTAATAACTATTTGTTAAGTGTGACTTATGCACAGTATCGCTTCATATTAACAAGATTTCGATGTGGCATTGTTCATTTTCTTTTAGCTTTTCCTACTATGCGATTTCATTCGCCTGCAGATTCTTTATGTCCATGTGACAATAGAAGAAAACAGAGCATGTTGCACTGTATGCTGTTTTGTAAATTTTATAAGGTTTATTATTTTTTTTAATTTAAAGCCACTATTTATTTCCTATACGATCAGGTCACACATAGAGTCTATGAAATTCTTGGTACAATTAGGTGACGCCCTGGCTTGTCATAGTTTGGCCTTATTCCTTATGAAAGCAATTAATAAGACAAAAAGTATAAGATCATAGGAGTATTGATTTGTTATGGTTTTAAATGTGATTAGTTCTATAAATGATCATTTTACGTTTAATAATTATGAATTTCTTCACTAATGTATAAGTATGAATGTTATGGTCAATACATATGTATAAGTTGTAATGTTTTGTGTAATATGATTGTATCGGTTTTATTTTATTATAACTGTTCTGTTATGGCTATCTTCAGATAGTCGAATAAAGACTAATGAATCCTTTCTCCTTCTAATCCACCAGTAATTCCCAATATTTGCAGTTCGATGAAGCAACCTCGGTTTGGTTTGAAGGGGTGTGGCAGGTGAGATTCCCCAATTTGCCTACTTAAGCGAGGTAATCAGATTGGGAGAGTATCCCCACATTTCCCCCCTCATCGGACGGGCGCATTAAAATTGAAGAATCGACCTTCAAACATTCCAAGGCACTGAATTGGGTACAATACAGGTTCTTTTAAGTAATGCCTTTGGTCGCCTATTGTATCTTTTTCAATCCCATCATCACACCCATCTCAAAAACCTAAACAGCAACACAATGAATTGAACTTTTAAGAAGTAGATTTGGGTTTAAACGTACTCGGAAATGTCATGTCCACATCGATGTTGAGATTGCTGAGTTTAATAAATGGTCACCATGGCTGTCTAGGTCTTCATCTAGTTTGGATAATGTGTAAAATCTCTCAATGTCCTCGATGTGTAAATTGCTCAACACAGGGGCCCTCCTAGTATCACAGGTCTAGTGGGTTGTGAGTGGAACAATTGTTTCAGTTTTAGTATGCTTATAAAACAAAACAAGTCAATTCTTGTCTGTATTTAGTTCAGATTTTTGAGAGATAAAAAGAGAATCCTAAAGATAAAAAGATCGGTCTAATCTTTAATAAGTACACGTTTAAATACATTTATCACATTCATGAAGTTGGTTTTCTGGCCCTTATTTTCATTCACATGGTTGCTGTTTTTCTTTTCTTGAGTCTTGCTTTTGCTTGTTTGTTCCGCTTGTTTTTCCTCTGTTGCCTCTTCCTCTGCCCCTCAGAAGATTCTGCTCCATCAATTGTTTGTACTTCCCTAGTTGAGTATATGGAAATGCTTTAAAAAAAAAAAAAATCTGTCAGTGGTTGTTTGTGTTGCACTTGTGAGCATTGTTTATGAAACATCTGATGCATTATCGTAAAATATATTGCTCTCCTAAGGTACTGATGTTGTTGCTTGGATATGAACTTACCTTAAAGAAATGAAAAGACAAGAGGCATTTGACAAAACAGGAACTAGTTGTTTTAATTAAACACAGTGGCCGGGAGAGTACAAACAGAAATGAGTCTGAAGAAAGTAACTTGCTGTACAGAGTTTCTGCCGACAATATATACATCTTGTGAGGTACAATAAATCCATTCTGCA
Source organism: Lissotriton helveticus (assembly GCF_964261635.1). Taxonomy (NCBI): domain Eukaryota; kingdom Metazoa; phylum Chordata; class Amphibia; order Caudata; family Salamandridae; genus Lissotriton; species Lissotriton helveticus. Next base: position 522,321,189 of record NC_136061.1, read on the forward strand.
TTCTTGGAAAACATCTTAGTCATAAATAACTGTTGCAGTCATCTGATAAGGGAACACAGGTGGCTCTTGACCTTGGGGAGTGCAAGTGTAGGCCAGTGTGGTGTGCATGTTGTGTCCTGATTTGTTGAGTGTTCCTATCTACATGTGTCATCTAGCTTTGTGGAATTTTGGAAAATGCATACCTCTTGTCAAATATATTTCACTGGGGCCAATTTCCTCTGACCAGCTCGTAGTTAAACTGTCTATCTGTGGGATCTATCTGGGCTTTCCCTGGGAGAGTTTTGTGTTTGGGCTAAGTGAGATCCCACCTGTGACCTGCCACTCAATAAGCGTGGTTTGGAGTTGCAGGATCGGTCTGCAGATATATCTCTGACTCAAGTTGATGGAGAGGTCACCTTGGGTGAATTCAACAGCAATGATAGATGTTTGTTATAACTTCTACAAATAATGTGGCGGTCATTGACATATTTTTTACTGACATCCTCAGTATTGTGCGCACAGCTATCACAGCTTATATTGATATTGTTATTACTGATATTGACATTGTTATGCATGCCTAGATCATGAATGAATGAATTCTTTATTTGTGTAGTACTTAAAACCAATACATTAAGAAAGGAAAAAATACACTGCATTTAAAAAAGACAGAATTAGAGTCTAGAAATCTAAAAGCAAGTCTATGTACACAACAATTATTGCAATTTTTCTTTTACACTCTTGTATAAAACAATCAGGTGATAAAAAGTGGCTAGGCATCAGCCATGCAAGTGCCTGCCTGACGGACTAGGGGGAAGTGTTTATCGGTTTTTTACGGGTATAGTGGACACAATTGCCAAATGTGGCCATATGCTTCGTTGTGTCCAATGTATAAAGTCGATGGACTGCCTCCTTTGCAGCGTGAGTGCCCAGTTGAAGTAGAATGGGCCTGAGGTAGATTCTGCGGGCTGGGCGCAGAGCCGGGGAACAGAGTAAAATATGGGCCAGTGACTCACGTTTGCATTTGCAAAGACGGCACTCTGCAATGACTGGCCTTACTATCCCAGTTGGATATAGATCTTTGAGGGGGAGAGGATGTAGTCTGGCTGCTAAGATCGTATGTAGGGCTTGTCTCTCCACTGCCTGTGTAAGGTGAATTTTGAGGTTGTGCACTGTGTGCAGGAGGCTTTGAGACTCGTGGAAGCCTCTTGCTGCCAAGTATTCCATGTCCAGGGTACGAGAATGTAGGCGTACTTCCTTTTTATTGTACTTTTGATAGTGGCATATTTGATTATGCTGGGTTCTCTGTTGCAAGTTGCAGGAGGTCTTTGGCAGAAGCGAGACAGGAAACCATGGATTGACTGGTTTTTGGAATATACTTTTTATAACGGCCTTCATGGAGTTCTCCGGTGCCGCCGTTTTTAGATAAAAGTATTTGCTCAAGGTCACCATCTCTTCCAGTTTTTGTTGGTTAAAGTTAAATTCGAGACGAATCAGATTGTTCCTGGTGCAGGCTGGTAAGCGAAATAGCTTTTTGTACGCTGTGCAGTGAACATTTTCTAGGTCATGCGCAAATATGCAGGGAATACCTGTTGCGCGTAGTTGAGAGATGTTAGTAGTTTCGCCCTCAGTACTCTTTGGATAGCCGTCGTTGTTGGGCTATCTAGGGTGGCGTATAATTTGCAGAGGGCATAGGTGATCTTTTTCCCTTTCTGCTGCAGTTTGTGGAGGTGGACCCCTGGGCGGCCCGTTTCGCTGAGCCAGACGCCCAGATAGTTGTAATATTGTGTACAGTCCAAGTCACCTGACACACCCTCCAATTGGCCACTTTTTTTCGGGTAGTGCCCAAAAATCACTATTTTGCATTTTGTAGGGTTGGCAACCAGCTTATTTTTGGCGATGTAAACTGAAAGAGCAGTAAGTGCTTTTTGTAAGCTGATTTTGGTTTAATCTAAAAGTACCAGGTCGTCAGCATATTGCATCAGTTGGATCTTGGTGTGCCCGATCCTGGGGTGGCTAGGGTAGCTCCATTAAGGGCTTGGCCCATGTCGGCAGTGTATACATTGAAAAGCATTGGGGCCAAGACATAGCTTTGTTTTAGCCCCCCATCCGTGGCGATTTTTTCTGTGGCAAACTCGCTTGAGAGTTTAACCCTTACCCAGGTTCAAGAATCAGATGGCTTGTTGTAAAGACCGGCTGATGTACCAGCGTCCGTTACAGGAGCCTAGAGGGAAAAGACGCAGGCTGCCCTCCACTCACAACTTTTTTTCACAAAGAACCTGCTCTATATTTTGAGAATAAAACATCTTGAACATCCCCCTCAATGGTGAGAATACTTCCAGTGCTAGCGACACTCTCCTGTACTTTCAGGGTGTTCCTAACCCCTTCCTTTAAAAACACTCTGATCTGTGTCTATCTCTCCAGAACATATTCTATGTTTGTTTCCTGGCCACAAATTCTTACCACCGAACCACCAAAAAAGTGTGTGGAAAGTGTGAAGGTACCTCACAGAAACAACCGCCAGGGAACTACTGATAGTTACTCATTAGTGTGTTCTACTTATCATCATCGGTAGCCTTCCCACTAAAATCAAAATCGATGTGAAACAAATGTGTCCAACTAAATTGGGGGAAAAACCTGACCCCAGAGTAAGAGCCACCAACATCAAATGTCTAGCTCTAACCCACTAAAAACAAGCTAAATAAACACTAGCACTATTTCCGACTGTATTCACTGCTGTGTGTTTGCTCACATTAAAAGCAAAGATCTACTGTTGTACTTCGTCTTTTTATGAAGCTAACATGTTTCATTGCCTATTAATACTTTTTAGCAAGGGCTAGGGGTCAGTCCTCGCCACACTGTGACTTAACAGCTTGATACCCGGTGGTTGCCCCCTTCTGGCATACCTACAGCCACCAGTTAGGGAAAACGTGTACGCGTCCACGTATCCCAATAATGTTCCAGTATGCCAACTTCTGCCAAAGGATCATGCGATCTACCCCATCGAAAGCTGCTGAGTAATCAATTAAGCAAGCGAAATGTGGCTTGGTGGGCTACCGCTTATTGGGCTAGGTATCACAAGGCGATTATATTGTCCACAGTAGAGCCCCCAGGTCTGAACCTGGTTTGAAAGAAGGAGAGCAGTCCTTTGGTGCCATCCCAGTCTGCTTGTTCCGCCAGAAGAGTGCTTGCATAAGCCTTGCCCTCAATGTCCAGCAGGGCGATCATGCTGTAGTTTTAGGGGTCGGTTTTTGGCCCTGTCTTGTAAATTGGGTGCAACAGCGATCCCCTCCAGGAATCTGGAACGACCCCCGGGAACCTGCATTCGACATATAACTGAACCAAGTTTTAAAGTCCAAAAGTCTGTATCTGCCCTAAAAAGAAAGCCAGGCCATTGTGGCCCCATTATGTCGAATCTTCTTTAGAGTTGTACAGACTAGACTTTTGCCTGGAAGAACTAGATCATCCAACGTTATGGGCGGTGAAGTTATGGTATTGCCAGTTCCCTCCCCTGGTGTTGTAGGACTCATTAGAGGAGTTATGTTTGAATTGTCCATGTACAGAGTTTTCACGTGGGCTACCTAGGTGCCCACGCCAAGTGGGTTCTCTCTGCTGGTGGCCCCGTGGGTTAAGCTGTTTAGGTATCGCCGGAATTCTTGGGATTTACACGGTGACAGTAGCTCAAAGATCTTCATCCATTTTGCTTCAGTGCATTCTCGCCTTGCAACCCAAACCTGTTTTGAATTGCTTTTTGCAGCTCTTTTAAGTTGATTTTGGCAAATTCTGACCCGGTTTTCTGATAAGCTCTGCGTTTGCCGTTTAATTGTTTGGCGCCTTGATTGATCGTTGGGATGAGTCAAAGGGTGTGTGATGGGTCTGTGTGTATTCTATATGTGGTGCTCCCCTGAGGCTAGTGCGTAGGCAAAATGGTCACATTCGTCTATGGTGCCCCTATTGCTTACGCCGGTTTGCCAGCCTGTCCACGTTTGTTTCCTTGAGTCAAACATATTAATTGACATCGGGCCCCCATTTGAGTCTTCTGAGGAGTTTATGCTGTTCTTCCCCGTTGGGTGCCCTAAAGCCGCGTAGAAAATGGCAAATTTCTGCTGTAATGTTAAACTGAATCATTAAGGCCGCATGGTCACTTTTGCTCCGTGGGTGCACGGTGCAGTTTGACAGGAGTTTTTGTAATCTCTCGCTAATCACGATGTAATCTATTGTGGTCTGATTGTTATAAGTGGGTGCAAAAAATTCCCCGGGCTTGTTCCTTAAAGATAGAGAGTGTGTTGTTGCCAAATTATATGCCTGCATAAGGGCGTTGAAAGTCTCTAAGCTCTGAGAGCAGTGGTTCTGTGATGCGTTGTCCCCTACTTTGTCTGTATTGAAATCCCCAAGAATGATAGGTTCGATAGATGCACACTGTATAAGCAAATGTTCTATCTGATTTATCAGCAGAGTAAGCTTGTCCTTGGAGCCCGGCCCATGGGTGTTATAGTAGATGTTGATTAGAAGTATTGATTGTGGGCCATCAACCATATTAAGGCATTTCAGAGTGCCAGCCAAAAGCATATTCGAAGAGGACTTTATTTCTGTGAAGTGTACTTTCAGCGAGTGCTTAATGTATATTGAAATCCCGCCTGAGGGTCTCCCCGAGATGTTACCTTTGGTGGCAGGTTTGAAGTATTCTGCATAGCCTCTTATTGATGTAGGTTTGATTGCCCATGTTTCTTGGGTGCAAATTAGGTCAGCGCCTTCAAGAAATGTAATTGCCAATGGACTTTGCAGGAGCTTTGTGATCCCTGCAACATTCCAGGTCATGATATTTAGTGTTCGGATATTGTCCGAAGGGCATCTGTGCTGGGTTGAGCCATTTCTCGGTTGGACCGAACCTTTGGTGGCGCAGTCTCCTTGCTTACGAGGGACCTGGTGTTAGGGGCTAGGGTTTAGGGCCTGTCGGAGCCAGGACCAGTCTTTGTTGGTGTTCCCCCTGGTTGAGCAGGAGCGGTTGCCCCCTTCGGTGCCTGTTGTTATTTTGATTAAAAGATCGCTGAATAGATTTATTTTTAGACCTCATTTGGTGCCATGGAGAATAGACCCAGTTGATATTGCTGGCCAGGTTGAGTCCTTTTTGGGTGCCCTTTTCTGATTGATATGTTCTTGAGGTCCGGGCTATTCCTTCAGGTCTTTACTTTTCAGGATCACTGGATATTTATTGTCAGATGGGGGTCATGATTTTTATACCCCAGTTTTCCAGTTGCTCTTTGTTTCCTTTCAGGACCTCGGCCATAGCCAGATTAGCAAAGATTAATTCTGATGTCTCATTGTTCTCGCTTGGTCTGGAGGCAAGGAAAGACATGCCATCAAATTCAGTTGTTTTTATTTTTTCTAGGCCCGGAATGTTTGTGCAGAATTTCAGGAGATTGCCACGATGAAGAATGTCCCATTTCCCATGCGAGATGTAATCGGGGTACAGCAATACTTTTAGTTCTTCCTGGTTTTTTATTTGGTCATTAGATGGCATGTTTTGTTTAAGGTTTGCCTCCTGCACGTCAAGGGCCTCTATAGAATTTTGAATTGGTTTCCCCTGGGTATCCAAGTCTTCCCCACTCAGGTTTGAGTTTGCTACTGTCCGCTGAGCATTGCTCCTGACCTTATGGTTGCTGGCAGTAAATGAAAATAAGTCATCTGTGCGTGTTTGAGTAGATTTCCTCTCCCTATACATGATAGATATAATTTTTGTTTGTGATTCCTTATTTGCTAATGCTAGCATACAAACACATTTGTTTGTTTTGGGTTTTCCTTGGCGATGATGTTCGTGCATGCCTTTTCCGGTGTGCTCACTGGAGAACTTTTTCTGATGAATTCCCGATTTTTATTTGGTTGTAGCCCTTGTGAGTTGTTATGGAGCAAGCTCGGTTTTTGTTTAGTTGTGTCTGGGGACTTTGATAGATACGTCGTAGGACATCTTAAGGTGCCTTGAGGGATGGTTTCGATATTGGTTGTGCCTTCTGTTTGTAGACCTGAAGTTTTGTTTAGCTTTTTTAGCTTTTTCTTGTTTTTTCTAGATAAATGTTGGCTGTCCGAAGTTGATGGCTTTGTCTTGGTGTTAGATCCTTGGCGTTTGTCTAAATTGCAGCTGGTTTTTATTTCAAGTTCTTCAACCCTTTAGTTTGGTCACCCATAACACCAGTTGTTTCTTGCAAGGCTTCCTTGTCCTTGGTTTTTAAGTCCTTCGTGCTTGTGATCGTCTTTGTATTTTGTTGGGAATAAGATGTTTGGTTGCCTGTTGACTTCGTCCTTAAGGTCCTCGACTAGAGTGCTCATTATCTCTGGGAGCTTTTCTAGATTCTGCAGCATTGGGCTACAGCCACTGGATTCTTGTTTGAATGTTAGGGCTGTATTTGCCTGGGCTCTGTGTATCATTGAGTTTAAATGTTCCAGTTTTGAAACTAGCCCAGAGATCAGGCTGGCGACTGTTTGTAATATATTTATTTAGGTGTCCAGTTTATCTGCATGCATTATGGCAGTGTTTGCCATTGAAATCAAGGTATCGTTGATCAGTGGTAGATGGTTTTCAATTGGTTGAGGCTGCTGATCTATATCCGCACCAGTTTTAGGGGAACCAAAGGTCCAAGGGTCATTTACTTGTGAAAGAGAGCTGGAGTTTGAGGGATTAGGGTGTCCTTTAGGTGAGAGATGTAGACTTGTGAGCTCAGCTGATGCTGAGAAAGAGTCAATGGGGTCCGAATGAAGTCTTGAAGGAGTTCTATGTGTGCCCATGTTGTATCTTGCAACTGAGGGGAAGGCTTCACACAATTTTGAGATTGAAAGGCCGGTAGATGAATTTGGTTGAGTGAGAAGTGCTCCACTGTTTCCTGTTTGGTTATTAGCACTGTCTGGTTCACTGTTGGGTGTTCGGGGGTAGAGGAAATTGTGTATGATGTAGGTAGTGCAGGAGATGTTCTCAAAGTTGGCTGGTACTTTAGGCTGTTGGACGCTTGCCTGAGGCCATCAGGATGTGCATCTCTTGGGGCTGCCTGTTGTACTGCACTAGTTTCATTTTTGACCCTGTCATTGCTGTTTGACCATGTTGTCATGATTGTTTGACCAGGTAGTGAGGCACTGTTTGGGGCCTTGGGGGGCAACACAGTCAGCTGGTCAATTGACTTGCTGTTTGGTATTGGACCCCCTTGGAATGACAGGGGAGTCAGGTTTAGCTGATGGTATTGAATTTGTTGACTGGTAGTGCCCTCTGTTGATTCCATTGATTCGCTTGTTGTAAGAGCGTTGGCGCCCTTGACCATGTGATTCATTTTAGCAATCCCTGAAGTATGACTTACTGGGTTGTTAGAGCTTGATGAGCTGGATGAGCCAGGAACTGTTGTTGTTTCTGGTGCTCTTTCCCCCATGACGGTGGTTATTTCTGGTAAAAGTGGGACTCCTGGTTGAAGTCCTAAATTTGTGCCCATGTAGGCGCCTGCCCGATGTTCTGAGAGATTTTTCTGCACAGGGTGTGCAAGCTATTCTGCCAGATTCACCAAATTTATTGTCTGCGGTTGTGTAGTGCAGGAACGCTCTTATATTGCTTTTACTGTTCATGGTGGTCATTCTCTTTATGGTACTGGTTCTTTTTCCGATTGCTGTTGCTTGTATGTGTGGTCCTTCCTGATGGAATTACGGGTGCTGTTAGTGGCACGCCCATTTGCGGGTCCTCTGAAAGCTCCTCACTAGGGACTGACCCTTGTTAGGCGCACCCTCTGCCTGGGGGGTACAGCATCTTAGATTTTTGCTGCCTTGCTGATTTATGGGGGCGATGATTATCTTGATGTTGGACCAGCTTTGAGTTCTGGTCCACATGGTTGTTCTTTGTGCTTGGCACTGGGCTCCCGCTGTGAAAGGCTGGTAAGCTGGTGAGCCCTTGTGGGCCCTCCTGTTGGACTGTTGGGCTATCGGGCAGCCTCCCAGCAACCTCAGTGACTGTGTGCCACTCCACAAATAGGTGGCTCTCTGAATGGATGGCCTGGTGGCTTGGGCTGTAGGAGATCCCTTAAAGTTATACAGGCCTCAGTCTTTTGGATAAAGGCTCTCTGGGTGCAGTGCGTTGAAAGTACTACAGTGCCCTTCGCCACTTGCCTCCCCTCAACTCTTGTGGTGTCCTGGTGGGCGTTTCTGATGGTCAGGTGTGATCAAGTGTCTGTCTGGGGCTTGGCTATCCTATAATTGTGGCACCTGGTGGGATGAGCTGGGTGGCTGGGGTTGCTGGTGGTGGCTGTGTCCGACATTAGATGTTTAGACCATACTTCTCTGTCCCCCCCGCTCTCTGCTCTCTACAACTGCTATGCTGCCGCCAGGCTTGCTGCGCTCTTGGCCGCCGGCTCCTGCTCCATCCTACTCCTGCTCCCTCCCTCCCACCTACTCCTCTTACTCCTACTGGAGTGGAGCACTAGTTAAACACTGGGAGACCGGGTAAGGGCGAAGACTTGCGCTGAATAAAACAACGCTGATCATGGAGGTCTATAGTGGGAGGCAGGTGGGGAGCCTGTAGGTAGTGAGAGCAGGAGGGGGAACAGTTGATGGAATGGCAGACTCTGGCTCTGTGTCAGTTCATGGTAGGTGTGGGCAAGGAGGAAGGACAGAAGCTTCCCCGTCTGCCACTCCCGTCCCCTTGCAGCAGCCCACCTCAGTTCACTTTGTAGGGAGGGAAGACCGGGGAGATCCTGCCGCTGGCGCTGCCTTCGCTGCTGCTGCTGCTCGGTGGACTGGGAAACTCTGGTCACCGCTGCCACCACCACTGCTGCTCGGGCGACTAGGAAACTCCGGCCGCCAGTTGCGGGAGATTTGTGGCAAAGTCTGGGGAAAATTTGTGGCACAACGGGGAGCCAGGAAACCGGGAGACCGGGACGACAGGGACCGGGAGACTGGGAAGATCGGAAAGACCGGGAAGACCGGGACCGGGAAGCTCCTGCGCCAGCTACCGCTGCCGCTGCTCGCTTGCACGCCTGCTTGCTCAGGCTTGACGCAAGACCCAGACTGGAAAATGCTGTCAGCGTACATTGACATTGTATCAACACTGTTATGCATGCATAGATTATTGCACACATTTACATTGTTTCTGCTGGCATTGACACTGTTATACAGGAATAGTTTATAGCATACATTGACATTGCATTTATTTGTGTGGACATTGTTATGCGGACATAGCTTACAGCATATGTTGGCATTGCATTTAATGGTATTGCTGTTGTCGGGCCTGGTAATGTCATTGTAGGCATTGACATTGTATTCTCCTGTACTAACTATGTCATCTGTCAGACAGTGCTCTTGGTAGGCATTGGATGAACTGTTGGCTCTTCCATGCACATGTGATCGTATTTCCTGTGAAAGGTCAGAGTCCTCCTCGATTGATAATCATTGAAATCACATATGAATTTCCTCTGCTTCTTGGTGATATTTTACTCATCTGTCTTAGCTAGGCATATTTGCAAGTTATTTGATAAATCATAAAAAGTTTATTTCGAAACTAAACGGGTCAGTTCAGATGTTAGCTTATAAATTTCCTCCAAGATTTCAGTGCGATCTTTTGAGTGGTATTTTATCAGTATCCTCATTATAGTAATAGAGCAGTCCTTTGAATTGTGCATCCAGTCCTCTACCTTCTCAGGGACGGGGTCCCTATCAGTAGGTAATGTAAAAACCCTAAGGGCCCCTGGGGACCCGTTTGACCTCAACATATTTCTGAAGGGACTCCGCCACCCACCACTTACCAAGTTCTTATATGTGTAATCTTTCAAGCTTGCCATATAGTGCTGAATCTTCATGACATCCCAACGCTCTCATTAGCTTTGTTAGAACTGGTATCTTTGGCGCTTTGTGTGTAGAATATTTTATCAAATGTTTCCTTCCTTTTAGCTTCTGAAATGGAAGCCATACTTCCGGTAGTGGACAATTTGAATATCCAGATGCTGCTATGTAGGGCACATCAGTTCCCTGTGCAAACAGTTCTGCTTCTGTCAGCATTTGGAAAAGAGAGCCTACCATAATGCGCACTAGTGCAGAAAAAGAGGATAGTCAATGCATACTCAGAGTGAACGCATTAAGTCCTTCAACTCTGTTGTGACTTCTCGTTTCCTCTGGGGCACCTCCTCCAATCGCTGCAACTCGCCTCATGGATGGCTACTTTGGCGCGAGTAATGCAATGTGTGTGAGCTATAAGGGTGCCTCCCTTACCGACGCCTTCATTGTTGCGCTGGTAGTCCAGTGAGTGCTGCAGATGCACTCCACGGAGGCACCTTATAGTAATTAGGGCAGGTTAAAGCAGCTCCTCCAAGAGCACACTAATGGTGCAGTTGGCCCCAGTCCTTGAAATTGACTTCCAGACTTAAATCCCAGAATTCTGGGGCTTAGGCTGTGGCCGCCTGAGTTGGGCCCCGGTAGCCCTGTATAACAATTGACCCCATCCTTAAAATAAGAAGGATGACTCAGACACTTCTGGATATGCTTATGTCTGTTTATTGGAAAGTAAACACATTGCAACAACACATCATCAGTAGGGTAAAAGTAACCTGTCACATGACGGTCTAAACCCAGCTCACGTTCCCTATTAGTGGGTGAACAATCCAAAGCTTGGTGAATTCTGCTTCACAATGATAGGAAGAGCCGACATCGAATGAGTTTCACCTGCACAAATAACTCATTTTAAACTCGTTTTAAATGTCAAAATACAATATCTTCCCTCATAACCTATTACACAATCTGTCAATAAGACAGTCATGCTGTGGCAAAAAGAATGGAATTGCCACCACTAGGTCCTTAATCCTGACCCCGCAGATGCACTATATAGCAGAATGTAGAAGTGTAAGGTGTCTTACAGTGTGCAATACCACTTTACATCATAGTTGTTCCGTAGCACATAATATCACTGCCTTTGGAAATTACTAGCAATCACTGTCATGGCTCTTACTGCCTTGCCTAATGCCATGCTTGCACCCTGGCTTAATTACCAATTGCACTTTATTAATGTGTTTTAAATGTTGCCACAACCCAGCCACAACCCATAGGAGCGTATGCCAATGGTTCAACCCAAGTGTTTAACTCTGTCGCAGCTGTGTAGCGAGATAGGACAATCCTGCCCAAGTGGGCTGGGAAATGCCTGGTTATGTTGTGCCCGGGATTGCTTCTATTGTGCCCTATGCAAATGGAATAATGTACTACTGAGCCACGTTGAGTGTGAATTAAATCTCTGTCTCTCTCCCTCTCTCTCTCTCTCACTCTATATATATATATTACCTACTGGCGGTCGCCAGTAGGTACTTATAGTTAGGATCTATTTTCCATAGGAAATCCGCAACATTCTATTTGCAATACCTTTTGCGCCGGTTGACGAATCTTCGTGAAATATTAAAAACTCGTGGGGGCTCCGGTCCGCTCGTATCCTGAAAGTTTGATGGGGATTCATCAAGTGGGTGCTGAGAAAAAAGTGGGGGTCCCAAAACGTATTTTCCCCATGCAATTTCCCATTGGGACCTTTAGCCGCAGCTACAGGCCGAACTGCTGAACGGAATTACACCAAATTTGGCAACGAGGTAGCCCGTGGTACAGACTAGTGCCTTTTTGTTCTTTTGTTACATGGTGTAAATCCATTCAGTAGTTCCTGAGAAAATCAAAAGTAAAATCATATATATATCTTTGGCCACGCAGGATCTGCGCACCCTCCCGATGACACGCTGTATGCTAATTGGCTATCAACACTCCAAACCAGGAAGTGTTGGCAGCCATCAAGAAAGTAGAAAAAACACGATAAATGCAAAAAGGGAGCAGGGTAGAAACACCCTGACTCCCTAGGCTTGCTTAGGGGGTCCCACAAGGACCCTCAGGATTGAGGAGCCTGCGCTTCCTTGGTAATTAGCCCCCTGGGGGGCAAATCCTGAGGGCAATACTGTTTATGTAAAGGGGGCCAAGAGGGGCCCTGGGGAACACCACCCCCTCGGGGCTTTATTCGATTATGTGTGGGGGGCTCTCAGGCCCCCGAGCCCCGGGGGCTGCCACCCCCCGGGGCTTAGAAAACTAATAGGTGGGGGGCTCAAAGGCCACCCCGGGGCTTATAATTATATGGGTGGGGGGCTCAAAGGCCACCCCTGGGGTTTTAAGAAAAGAATGGCGGGGGCTAGGACCCTCAGGATTGAGGAGGAATTAATTCCGCAACTTTAACCGCGCCACAGGGTGTGTTTGCAGACATGTCACTTCAGGCCAAGCCCCCTTCCTTCACCACTGTGCAAACATGCCCGTGGCACATTTTAAGTTGGGGGATTAACTCTCTTTTAATACTGAGGGTCCCTGAGGGCCAACTAGCCCGACAGGTATCTCAAGTATGCGCCAGGGAGCTTCGTTGCAGACATGTGTTCAGAGCCCACGCCCCTTTTTACACCTCTCTGGGACGCAGCACTATGGCGATTATTGGTGGTACCTAGTGGGCTAGTTTGACCCTAGGGACCCTTAGGATTCAATGGGACTTAATCTCTCAACTTAGAACGGGCTCAGGGCGTGTTTACACAGTGGTGAAGGGAGGGGACAGGGCTTGAGGTGACATGTGCAAACACGCCCTGTGGCGCGTTTTAAGTTGGGAAATAATTCCCCTTCAATCCTGAGGGACACTGGGGGCCAAAAAGCCCACCAGGTGCTTCCAGTAAGCACCAGTGCGCCAGTGCGCTGCGTTGCAGAGAGGTGGTGCAGGCTGTGCCCCTTTTTAAATCTCTCTGCAATGGTGCTTAGTGGACATACTTAGTGGGCTAATTTGCCCCTGGGGACCCTCAGCATTTAAGGGGAGTTAATCCTCCAATTTAAAATGGCCACAGGGCGTGTTTACACAGTGGGGAAGGGAAGGGATGGGGCCTGAGGTGACGTGTGCAAACACTCCCTACGGTGCGTTTTAAGTTGGAAAAACAATTTCCCTTCAATCCTGAGGCCCCATGGGGGCCAACTGGTCCACCAGGTGCTTCCAGTTAGCGCCACTGTGCTGCATTGCAGAGAGGTGGTCCAGGCCGTGTCCATTTTTACACCTCTCTGCAACGCAGCTCTGTGGTGCTAACTGGAGATGCCTGGTGGGCTAGTTGTTCCCAAGGGACACTCAGGATTCAAGGGGACTTTATCCCCAAACTAAAACGGCCACAGGGCGTGTTTGCACACATCAGCGCAGCCCCCCTCCCTTCACCAGTGTGCAAACGCGCACTGTGGCGCATTTTAAGAGGTAGTTTTGATCCCCATGCCCTATTAGATACAAGGGGCTTACTGAGGAGGTCATGCTAATAACAGGAGTACTCCAACGCATAGTGTTCCCTAGTGTATGTAGGTGTTTTAACTGTATTCTAAGTGTCTTTTAGGATAGTACTAGCTCTTGGACTGGTTAGTCAGAGTCAGTTACCACCAGTACCCATCTGAAAAAGTTGATGGCACTGTATGATTTTGCAACAAAGCTTCTTTCTGCTCCTCTGTTTGTTCTTTCTTCACGTCTTTCTTCTTCTTGCACTTTTCTTCGTCTTTGAGTCTTCGGTTGCTTCTTTATGCATTTTTTTTCTTATTTTTGTGTGTTTTTTCTTCTTTCTTCACATGTCCTACCTCTGTAGGCATAGTTAGAAACTAGCATTTAAAAAAGTGTTGAAATGTACTTAAAAAAACCATAGGTTTCAGTTACGTTAAAGTTAGAAATTAGCATTTAAAAAAACGTTGAAATTTTCTGAAAAACCATAGGTTACAGACACGTTATAGTTAGGAATTAGCATTTAAAAAAACCTTAGAAATTCACTGAAAAAACAATAGGTTTCCGGGGCGTTATAGTTAGCTGGACATTTCACTCCTACAAAACCATTGAAATTCCCCCTTTATAGTTAGTTCAGCTAACTATAACTCGTGTGCCCTCAATGCACTGCTGATGATGTCACATATTACATCACTCATGACATGGTCAGTGACATCACTCATGACATCACTGATGACATCTCAGATGACATCACTGATGACATCATCCTTGTGATAGAGTGGCAGATCTCCTCTCACCCTAATATAACCTTTGATACACACATTCAAAAATAGAAACTAACATTTTTTAAAACTGGACATACCAATACCAGTTACAACAACCTATTCAGTAATTCCAATATCTACATACACATCCACTCATTCACCAAAAGTCCTATACAGACACACATAAATGTACTCACTCATCATATGTACTCATACACCTATACATCCTGTTACACAATGACACTCATCCATAGTGTTACTCACACACATAGTCACACATGTAAACAAAGTATCGAACGCCCATTAAATTGCATATACAGTTATACACACACCACCACACTTACTGGTACAGAAATTTACATGTACTTACTCTCCTAAGCAATCACTTATAGAAACACAGACCAATTTATACAGGAACTCTACCAATCTCTCGCTCTCACATATACTCACTTATATACAACAAAACTCACATATGCTAGTTTAAAACATATGTAGTTACTCATAAAGACACTATTGAGACAGTCATTTACTCACTAACACACCCATACACACACTCATCCACCCACACAGTCCTGCATACATACTGTCACAACATGTACAAACAGTGACACACTCATTCATGCATCTATGCACTAAGTAATACCCCCCACTGAACCATACAGACACTCAGACACTCATACTGATACTCGAAAAAACAACTAATAACCTATATAGACACTCATGTAGCTACTCACCAACCCATGCAGCCACTTATACACAAGGTGAGAGACTGATAAAGATATTTACAAATTTATATATTTAAACATTACTCACTAACCCATGCATTCCCTAAGATACACTTTTTCAGTCCGTTATAGAATCAATTTATCAAAAAAATCATACATTTAGACACTTATATACCCACCTATTCTTCCATCGACCTTGAGATATACATATATAAAAAATATAAAATTTTCAGAAAGACACACATTCACTGGATAATGTCAATAGTGATTTCATTTGAGATGTCATCAGTGATGTCATGAGTGATGTCACTGACCATGTCATGAGTGATGTAATATGTGATGTTATCAGCAGTGCATTGCGGGCGCGCAAGTTATAGTTAGCGGAACTATCTATAACGGGGGAATTTCAATGGTTTTGTACGAGTGAAATGTCCAGCTAACTATAACGCCCCTGAAACCTATGGGTTTTCCAGTAAATATACATATATATGTATATAGAGCTCATTAGAGAGAATATATATATATTACCTACTGGCGGTCGCCAGTAGGTATATATAGTTAGGATTTTTTCTCTATGGGTTTTTTGAAAATTCTATGTCTAATAACTTTGGCGTTTGTGGACGGAATTGGCTGAAATTTTCAGGAAAATGGCACATTTTGTTTCTGAGCAGCCCTTGAAAATTTGGGGGGGGTTCGTCCAGTGGGGGCCGAGAAAAAAGGGGGGTCCCAAAACGTGTTTTTAACATTGAGTTTTCCATAGGGCGGTTGGCCTCACTTTTAGCCCGAACGGCTGAATGGATTTGCACGAAACTTGGCAAAATTGTAGGGACTGGTAGCCCGATGTGCCTTTTGTAGGTCTCAATATATGTGCTCCAGTGGATTTTGAGAAATTAACGTTTAAAAAAAGATATATATCTGTAACAGCGGACCGGTTAGCGCTCTGGTTCGCGGACTTTTCGCGCAACGGAGCTTTGTGAAGCGAAGCTGATTGGTTCTCCGGCGTCTGTCAACATTCCAAACAGTCCGTAGCGGCCGCCATCTTGTCTCTCGGTAGGATCGAGAGACAAGAGGAGGTCAAAACAAAGGGGGAAATAACTATAAGGGGGCATAGTAGATCCTCGCTGACCCCCTAGGTTTGATGTGGAGGTTTTAAAAGGGCCCCGCGGGGCAAAAAAAAATAATAAAAATAATAATTGAACGGCTGAATGGATTTGCACGAAACTTGGCAAAATATTAGGGACTGGTAGCCCGATGTGCCTTTGCTAGGTCTCAATATATGTGCTCCAGTGGATTTTGAGAAATTAACGTTCAAAAAAAGATATATATCTGTAACAGCGCTCCGCTTCGCGTAACGGAGGTTTGCGAAGCTGATTGGTCATTCTGTCACTGGGCTATAGTTGGGCTACATCTGGCTGATATTTGGGCTACATTTGTTTTTTTGTGTGTCTGGCGGCCATCTTTGGGCTACATTGGGCTACATTGGGCTTCATTGGGCTACATTCGGCTAATTAGCAAATAGCTCATCGCAAACTAGGAATGGTAAAGAATCGCTATTTATTCCTTAAAGTTCGCTATTTAGGAAATGCAAATAACTTTGATGATACATATGGCGGTTCATCTCTAACAAGATAAGAAGCATAGGGATAGATTTATGATGACTGGCGCATCACCAGGGATGTGTTAGTCATTCTGTGCCGCTGTTCCGTCACCTATGGTGTGCTGCATTTACAATGCGGCGCATCATGGGGCAAAAACAGCACAGATGCGTGATGTATCTGTGCCGTAAAGGTGGCGCATTGCTGGAGTTGTATCGCAAGTGTGATGAAGCTCCAGCAAGGGTCGGGGGTGCCCCTGTCGCAGGGTTTCTGTTCTCACACAGAACTGTGGACAGAGGATTGGAACCTCGGCGAATTAGGGTGTCCCAAAACTCACGTTAGTAATCAAAAACTATTTAGCAAGCTAGGTACAGTGTCACATTGGATATAACAAACTCTCAATGTTTAGACAATCCAGAATATGAACTTATAGTACCTCAGGATACGTGGAACTCATGAACAGTCGGTCGTTATATATTTCTTAGAAACCAGAACATGGAGTTAAGAAGAACACATGTGTATTTGAAATGTTTATTTACTAATGCCGTCTTCTCAGGCGTAGTACCTTAGATAATAAAAGTACACATATTATCAGTAGCAAAATTACCAGCATAGTTACTAGTACATAAAAAGTGAATGGTGATAGTATGTTAACATGCTGTAAATGAATAAGAGTTAGCAACACTTATAAGCAGCCGCGGGCCGTGGAGGGAGTTACGGTGAGGCAGGGAGGCGGGGAGGGGGAGAAGCAGGGTGGAGAATACAAGTACACATATTATCAGTAGCAAAATTACCAGCATAGTTACTAGTACATAAAAAGCGAATGGTGACAGTATGTTAACATGCTGTAAATGAATAAGAGTTAGCAACACTTATAAGCAGCCGCGGGCCGTGGAGGGAGTTACGGTGGGGCAGGGAGGCGGGGAGGGGGAGGGGCAAGGTAGAGAGGGCTCCACCCTGCTTCTCCCCCTCCCCGCCTCCCTGCCCCATCGTAACTCCCTCCACGGCCCGCGGCTGCTTATATCTCACCCTCCCTAATACACATATTATATTATTTGCTAAGAAGGTCTCTTTGTGTTGGTTTAGGGCGTGTCCATACTTTAGTGTCTTAGATTTGAAGGAATCACATCAGCATACACCAGCTCTCTCTTCATGTGAACCGCATCAACTGTTGTGTATGTGTGTTCGGCAAAGCAATATAAAACCCGCCTCATGCCCAGAATTGGCAGAAGTTGCACTTATGTTATGAGTATGAAGTCGTGGAGATCAGACCTCATAACAATTCTGTATCGTGTTGTTCTTGAAACTTTAGCACTCGCTGTACAGATATAGTTTAACAAGTAAAGCAGATAGTAGACCAATAACATATTATTCTCATGTAAACCACGATGAACTACTAGGTGGAAAGCTAAAGCAACAACTAAGTGTCGTGTGCAGAAGTTGCAAAAAAGGAAAAATGGCGTTTAAACCGGTAATGAGCCCATGCTAACTTAACACGGTGTAAAGATATCCAGGACCTAGATGACACCTCCTCATGATCCGGAAACGAACTGAATAAGATAATAGAAGTGCCATCTCATGAGAGCAGATTGCAAGTTTATATGTGGACGGTCCGCAAGGTAAAGCATTAAAAACTAGGAAAATTCAATGCTAAAGAAAAATAAAACAGCCAAGTACTTTATCGAGTCTTAAGCCAATAGGCAAGGTAAATAATAAAAACTTGACAAATAAGTCAATGAATTGTCAATGAAATGCTAGTACTCAGCATATCAAACATGAAAAAGGTCTATGACATAACTGTGTATGCAAAATAAGCTGCAACAGCCTCCAATAGGAAGTCACCGTCTTCATCCGAAAACAGTTCAGCCATCCAATTTAAAAGCGGAAAAGAACATACGTGCTCTCCCAGCACCGGATCCTCTATCACCATCAGAGGACAGCTCGGTGGGTTTTCAAGAAAGCTGTGTTCCAAGAAAGACTGTGCTGCCGCCAGTAAATTCCAGGGACCAAGTAGTCCATGCATCAATGCCACAGCCATAATCCTTTCGCCAGGACAAATCAACTCGTGAGTAATGATAGGAGTCATCAGCTGATTAAAGTCGACATCAGGAGAAACCGGTCCGCAGAGACACAAATCAATGGCCCAATCGAAATCACAGGTCAGGCAGTGAAATACAGGCTGGACACAGGTGAAGTAGGAGAACCGAAAAGATAATCCATATGCCGTGCTTAATATCGCCAACGGCATTGTGCCATAATATTCTAGCATGCGATTGCGGAACAGTGTCAGCAGCTGCAGGGTCGGAGGTTGCATAGGAGGGACATCCATATTTAAAAATGTAAAAAAGCACAAGAGCGTCCGCTGGTAATGCAAGTAAAAATGCAATCCACGAACCAGAGTGGAGAAAATGGAATGAAAGGGAGCAGGGATGACTCCAAAGATTTTCTCAAATGAAGTCACGAGACCACTGGTAACAACTTTAAAAAAGTGTGCCAGGGATTTTGTGGAGGATGCGTTAAAGATAGTCGGAAACATGTTGCTGAAATTGAAAGGCAAACCTGTGTACGGGTGTTCGCTATGTGAAGTAGGAAAGTTTCACGGGCCGAACTCAAGGCCACCTCTCTCTGAGACAAAAGAGCTCTTATTCTTGTCATGCCGTTGAAACGTGTCCCAAGGTTGGTATTTGTTGCCAGATTGAAAACTCCCTATGTTCATGTGTGGGAGGAAATAGAACATTTCTGCAGCAAATAACCCGTTCACTTACTGTTACGATAAAAGGAATACTTTTAATTAACTCAGAACAATCTTCATTATTGAGCATCAAATAACTACCATTTTCCAACAACTTGAACGTGGGGATGATAGCAGGAACTGGCGTGCCTTGCAACACGCAAGCCATATTTGGTCGGTGTTTGTTGCATGAATCGTGTAACTGTATGTGCCTACACATTAGTGAATGATCTGGCGTCTCAGTGCATTCCTCTCCATTCAGATAAACTTCTTGATCATCTTTGAAACATCTGTATGTGTATGGAAGCGACCAGACCTCATGAACAAAAGCACTACCTAAAGGTTCATAAAGACCTATTGGTATATATTTCATACAATTTGAAAACTTATATAAAGCAAAAGGCAGCGTTATTAAACCGTGGATAAGGCATGTTGCCAAAAAACCCGCAATCCTCTGCTGATGATGTCACTGAGCATGTCATGAATGATGTAATATGTGACATCATCAGTAGTGGATTATGGGTAATAGTATCTCTAGTTTACTCCCCTATAGCTGTCTTTCTTTTAACATAAGTGTGTGTTTCCTTCCCTTATACTTACTGTTTTTGGTTCGCTTCCAGTTCGCGTACCAGCGAGCGAACTAGGAAGCGAACTAAGAGAAATAGAGGTTGGCACAGTTCCAAATATTGTACCAATTTTTTAATAACGGGGAGGTAGTTCTGAAAAGAACTTTTTTTTTTATTTTTCTGAATTTTTTTTTACTGTTTTTGAATTTTTCGGAACAGTTTTATATTTTTTGGGGTTTTTCTTGGAGGGGGCAATGAAAACGATTCATTGTAAAGGGCTCAACAGGAGCAACAAAACAAAAAAAAGAAGTATTTATTATTTTGGGCGTTTCGGACAAACTTGCATATGATAGTCAATAGCTCTGTTGATCAGAGTGATGCTTCTTTCTCCGTAGGAAATGAATCCATCGCAAAATACGCAGGTGTGTTTTACTTCACCAAATCTCATTTGTATATTTGGCACCATCTCCCTGCCCTCTGGTCCCGTTACTTCCGGTACAACAGATCTTCTGGCCATAATAGGGAGATTATCTAGGTCGTTCCGAAACTGTGCAGCACTGTAGTTGTTAGGATGCCACCTAGTCATATGGCGATGCATTGTGTAGTTTCCGAAACTGTATTTTTTGTCGGTCCCTCTGGACAGTCTATCTTGACATATAAGGCAAGTTACGTATCTTGCATTTACTTTTTTCTGACCTTTGGGAATTTTAAAAAATTGCCAAATGAAGTTTTCTTTCCGGTGAGACGTCTTGGGCTGCTCAGGCAAAAACTGCCTCTCTTCGTGCTCGTCCTCCTGTTCCTCTTCTTCTTCTTCTTGTTGAATTACAACTTGAGCAGGTGGTCCACTCTTCCTTGGATGTGGTGGAGGTGGTGGGGAAGCACCAGCTGAAGCTACTAAAGAAGCCATTGCTCAGTGATCACAAAGGGTCTTTCTCTCACAATGATGAAAGTCAGAGTGAGGAAAGAAGGAGGGATTTTCATCATTTGGGAAAAACAAGAGTTCTCAACCAATCAAAAGTGTTCATTTTAGATTATATGACCTAGTCTTACATCATTAGGAAACCAAAAGTGAAATGAACCAATGAAAAGTGTTACTACCAAGTCACATGACTTGCTGTGTTTACGTTAAGCGCTTTGCAGGGCCTCCCTGTTTGCTTCCAGAAACCTGCGCTTTGGCACTCGCTTCGCGTACCAGTTCGCTAACGTAGCACGTCATATGACGTATCAAGCGACAACGTGGAACGTCATGCGGACGGGAGGCGTAACGATGTTGTTTTCTAACGCGGCACTTGCGGTAAAGAAACGTTTACCGGCTCGCGGTCTATTTCGCGGCATCAAGGTCAGCTAACGGGAAGCTTCCCGATTCGCGAAGCGGGAACGAAGAAAAAAAAATATTTAAAAAAAAAATTATTCATAAACATATAAAATATATTTTTGGATTTAAAGAAGAATACATTTTACAGCTACAGATATTAGCTGTTAAAAAACCAATGAAATTCACAGAAAAAACCATAGGTTATAGACCATATATAGTTAGGAATTAGCATTTACAAAACCTTGAAAATTCACTGAAAAAACCATAGGTTATAGACCATATATAGTTAGGAAATAGCATTTAGAAAACCTTATTTTACTCACACAAAACCATTGAAATTCCATATATAGTTAGTTGCACTAACTATATATCGCGCACCTGCAATCCACTGCTGATGATGTCACATATTACATCATTCATGACATGGTCAGTGACATCACTGATGACATCACTGATGACATCTCAAATGACATCACTGATGACATCACTGATGACAACATCCAGTGACTGTATGCTTCTGTAAAGTTAAAATATGTCTTACATATTGAAGAATGAGTGGATGTATAAGTGTCTGGATGAAGGATTTAGTAGGTGCATGACTGACTGTATAAGTGAGTGATTAAATGTGTCTCACTGAGTGCATGGGTTAGTGACTAAACTGTTTTAAATTGTGCATCATTGTGTCTGTTGTTTTGTAATCTGATGCATGTGTTGATCATTAGCTATATGACTAACTATATGGGTTATTGATTAGTTGCCCAAGTATTTGTATGGGAGACTGAGTGTGTGTGTGGGTGTCTGGGAGGTGTATGACTCTGTGCATAGATGTGTGAGCAGTTGATTCACTAGATGTATGGGTTCAAAAGTGCATGTGGAAACATCTGTATGGGCGGTTGACTGTGTGCATGAGTGTATTGGTGAGTGAATGGATATCTCAGTGCTACATGTCAAAGTAAGTACATATGTAAAACACAGTACATGTGATAGTTGACATATATAAATAACTGTGCATAAGAGCCAGTGAATGTGTGAGTGGCTGTATGGATTATTGTGAACTTGTATCAGGGATTGTATAACAGAGTAAATATGTGTTATTATATGTTCCAATAAGTAAGGTGTGTATAACTATATAGTTGAGGAAATCGAGGTGTGATTGATTCTTTGCAAGACTGACTAGGTGTGTGAGTAACTCCATGGATGAGTGACAGTCTGTGAGTGTCTGTTTACACTGAGTGTATCTAAGGTTATATTAGAGTCTGAAGAGGTTCATTGTATCATCACATGAATGATGTCATCAGTTATGTGATCAGTAATGTCAAATGAGATGTCATCAGTGATGTCATCAGTGATGTCATTTGAGATGTCATCAGTGATGTCATCAGTGATGTCACTGACCATGTCATGAATGATGTAATATGTGACATCATCAGCAGTGGATTGCAGGTGCGCGATATATAGTTAGTGCAACTAACTATATATGGAATTTCAATGGTTTTGTGTGAGTAAAATAAGGTTTTCTAAATGCTATTTCCTAACTATATATGGTCTATAACCTATGGTTTTTTCAGTGAATATATATATATATATATATATATATACACTGAAAAAAACATAGGTTTTAGGAATGTTATAGTTAGCTGGACCTTTCACTCACACAAAACCATTGAAATTCCTCTGTTATAGTTAGTTGTACTAACTGTAACTCTCGCACCCGCAATCTACTGGTGATGCTGTAACATATTACATAATTCATGACACGGTCAGTGACATCACTGATGACATCACAAGGAACAGCAGGGTTCACAACTTGAATTCAACTTCGGATCTAAGTTTGTCTTCAGTATCTGTGCTGAGAAGTGCCTACAATCTATTCTGCGGTCAGTAGAGTTGACAACTTGATACCATTTGAATTCAGCTTTGCATCAACACACTACGGACAGCATTGAATCCAGCCTTGCTGTATTTAAGGCAGAGACAATTGTACTGTGTACTCAGATTCTGTTAACTGTGACAAAACAGCATTAATCGATCTTTTTGTCAACTACTGCCTTCAATCTACACTGCGTACAACAGAGTTCTCAACTTCAATTCAGGTTTGCATCAACACTACGGACATAATTGAATCCAGCCTTGCTTTATTTAAGGAGGAGAAAATTGTACTGTGTCCTCAGATTCTGTGACAAAATAGCATGCTTTGATCTTTGTGTCGACTACTGCCTTAAATCTACACGGCGTACAACAGGGTTCACAACTTGCATTCAGCTTTCCATCTACACTACGGACAGAATTCAAGAGATCCTTGATTCATGTAAGGCAAAGATTATTTTCTTAAAGGATGCCACAAAAAACATTCCTCAATGACTGTAGTGAGTTCTGTTTTCAAATGTACACTGCGATCAAAAGAGTTTACCGCTTGATACCAGTGATGCATAAGCACTACAGACAACGTAAAATTCAGTCTCAATTTATGTAAGGCAGAAAAATGGTACTGTGTCGTCAGATTTTGTTAAAGTATGTAACAAAAAAAAGAATTCCTCGATGTGTGTGTCAACTACAGCCTTCGATGTACTCTGCTGACAGCTGGGTTCACAACTTGAAGTCACTTTTGCAGTATACTATGGACAATAAGGAATTTAACCTAGATTAATTTAATGCAGAGACAATTTTATTGTATGTGTTCAGATTTTTTCAGATAGAATGACGATTGTACATCACGCATTCCAGTAGACAAAAGACATTATACCACTGCGACCCACCTCTGAACCACAAATCATCACAGGGTATACACACACTGACTTCTTTCGGTACCACTAAATCACTGTACCACTAGTCATTTTCCCGTAGCCTTATTAAAGCAGAATTCACTAGGCAAAAAACATTGCTCTCAGTACAGCCCCCCTGCATTACGCATTATCGCAGGGTACGTCCAAGCTCAGCACCAAAGATACTACTAACTCAGTGCACCATAAATCATCGGAAAGAAGAGTGAACAGTTTTATGTCAGCAATGAGGCATACTATCACTTTTAAGTAGAATTCATTCAGAATCTGATCGACAAAAGACATTACTCCAATTACTGTGCCCCCTTTCCCCAGACCACGCATCATCGCAAAATATGTAGACGCTAAGCACGAAAGATACTAGTAACTCAGTGCACCAAAAATTATTATCACGTGGCCTTACTAAGGCACAATTCACAACAGCCTGCCTGGACCACGCATCATCGCAGGCTCCAAAGAACCTTCTTGTTTTAGATACCACTAACTCAGTAGACACCAAAGTATAACACCTATCTAAACCCTCACAATATATTTTTATTATGCTTCCTTGAAAAACTTATTTTAGATCACTTATACATTTAGTTGCATAATAAAATGCATGCTGCATACATGTCCGATCTTCCACTTCCACTATGATGGCTGATGATGAAAACCACCCTAAGATCTACACTGCAAACAGCAGGGTATACAACTTGAATTCACCTTTGCATCTACACTATAGACAGTAGTAAATTCAACCTTAATTTATTTAATGCAGAGAAAATTATACTGTATGTATTCAGATATTGTTAAAATAAGTGAAAAAAAACATTGTTCTATAACTGTACCGACTACAAGTTTCTATGTACACTGTGCACTGTAGGGTTCTCAACTTGAATTTACTTTTTCATCTACACTACAGACAGCATTAAATTCAGCCTCAATTTATTTAAAGCAGAGAATAAAATAGTGCTGTTGCACTGCTAGTTTGTGCAAGCACCTTCAATATCTGCATCATGTGAACTATGATAACAAACAATGTACAAGATTGCGCCAAAATGTACCTCCACCACCAGCAATACCAAGTACCTCTGGGTATCACCCTCAACATCGCCACCAAACATACAACCCCAATTTGTGAAAGTTACAATGCACTGCGTGAAGAGGATTCCTGTAATTTGTTATGAGGAGCAATCAGTACACCTAGTTTTCACATCAATTGATAACCATCGATGCTAGTTTTTTTTCCCCCTCAAAGTTCATATACTCCAGTATGCAACAGAGAATGATTTCATTGCAGCCCGTTCAGACCACGCATTATCGCAGGGTGAGCACACAATAAACACCAGACGTACCACTAACTCAGTACACCATAAGTAATAGCCACGTGCCCTTGTTAAGGCAAAATTCAATAGTCAAAACACATTTTTACCAGTGCGGTCTGCCCGGACCATGCATCATCGCAGGCTCCACACAAACAGCCCCTATCTCAGTCCACCACAGCTCATCAACTGTTTACGATAGAATCTTCTGTGTATTATTTGACATACAGTGCTCCTACCTTTGTACAGCCAAAGCCATAAACCGTTTATGATTAAATATCTGTATATGATATCATGATTACTATTCTTCTTCTTATCCACAACAATGTAATAAAATACAGTCGAGCACATGTGCCCGTACCCACTTCAACTATCTATCTGTGTATTTATTGTGGGTGTAAAACGCTGCTCCTCCACCCTACTACATTATATTGTGCTATAAATAGCGTATGCAACCATCTTTCCTGTGACAGTAAGTGTGGGCTATTCCTCCTTTTTAAAAAGAAAATGTTGTTGCATATTTATAGAGCGCAAAATCAACCCAAAACAAATACATTTTCAGGCACACGTACATTACATCATTACTCTAAAATAACAGGATGTGGACGCAACTCTGAGGCTCGAACACTGATTTTCAGCATCAAGTTCTACAGTGTACCCGAATAACCACATACTTATATATATATATATATTAGCTGCCCTTCATGTGCCAAAAACTGCAACTTAAACCTTTCACAGCCCTGTATTACTACAGCTACAACACTCCACTGAATGTATAACAAAGATTCATAATCGCAGAAATGCGTCATGTCCACCATCTTTTATGTATGCAAATGTGAACGAATATAGAGTCAGTGATACCCCGTACCTTCCATGTTGGCCAAGTTGTGAGACTTTACAGATATAATGACACATTTCTTTTTAAGACCCAGTTGACGTCAGCACTACAAAACGTACACCCAAATCACTTGATTTCTCATATAGCTCATGACGGGACCATGCCCATAGCTCCGGAATCATGGTTCAGAGCCTCATGCAGCAAAAGCATACGTCAGACCAGTCCACTCCACTTATGCTTAACAACGAAACATAACAACAAAACATTGCCCAGATTTAATTGTAGTGATTTCTTACTTGCATGTATAGCTGTCGGTACACACACACTCCCTCATGGCTGGTATACACCCACACCACACGAACCCAGCACCTGCGTCACAACACACGTGACCCTACTGATAAAAAAGACGGAGCACACGTGCTCTACACCATTTTAAAGTTGCTACCATCCCAAGCACTGTGATGGCCCATCCTAGCGATTCAAATACCTCATGTAGGCTCGAACCACCAAGTAGGGGGGCCCACCACTACGTGTGTGGCCTCTTTGGTCACTGAGTTAGTGGTATCAGAAGCACTGAGCGGGTGAGGAACCTGCAATGATGATGAGAGCACAAGCATGTCGTTAGCCATACCGATATCAAGACTCGGCACCATATATGAGACTTCTTGGTGGCAGTGCGGGGCTATATGATGCAGAAGGTGTCCTGTCCATGAAAAGGTGAGTAGTGAGGCCTGGGTGCGCATCAGAGGAAGCCAATGGACTGCAGCAGACTGGATACAAGAAAACGACGCAGCGATTTAGACAAACGCAGTGCTATATAGTGTATCAAATGACATGTACATTTTTTTTCCAATAGCAGGAACGTTTTTCTAATCGCTCAAACGTCCGGAATATAAACTATAGAAATAGTTCTTTTAAATGTGAGAGGGAACGTGTGTGAAAGGTCGATGTTATTCAATTCCACAATAAGATGGTAACAATTACCAATCATAACATCTTTCTTTTACTATCTTTTAGATGTATAGCTTCAGCGTGCATTACGTCCAGCACATGGTGAAAACACACTGGTGACAGAAAGTTGAGCTGCAAATAGTCTTTGCAGTCACTCGCTCACTTCCTCTCTCCTTTGATAAAAAATGACACACAATGTTAACTTCCTTTTTATCTTACAGGTTGCGTTTCAAAAATTGGCGTCCTCCCCCCAACACCTCTAAAACTCAACGTTCGAGGCTTCTGCGATAATGCGTGGCCATCGTAACAACATTTGAGAAGGCTGCTACAACACGTGGTACACCCTCTTTGAATCACGCCAATGGCACAAGGTGAGTAAAAAAGCTTCTTTCCGAATCAATGACAAGTCATCTGTGAAAGGAGAGATTGGGTAATGTGCAGCAGCTTTACTGCGTAGGAATGTACAATTACCTCCGAACAGTGACGATAGATAAATTACAATAGTTTGAGAGACAAATCTACAAGCCCCTTACGCCACTTTTGTATGTACTATACTATGACTAACTCTATATACTACATATAAGATCACTAAACTGGAGGGTGCACTGTGAACCAGCACATACTTGGACACACAACATGGGCAAAAGGTGAGCTACGAGTATTTTCTCCACTATTAACTGCTCCATCTATAACTTTCACTCTCTCACAGTTGTAATGTCGTTTTCAGTCTCTTTCTCTCTCTCCCTCTCCCTCTCACATCATTTCTCTTTCTCTTTTAAAGTTATGGATGCTGTTGTCCACTGTGCCATGACCAACCAAAGCTGAGTTCAAGTTGTGAACTCTGTTGCCCACAGTGTTAACACAAGGTAAGCAGAGTGACCTAGATATACAATGCCTCCGATTAAATGCATTAGAAATGAAAGACCTTATTTACAAGCCCCTTGTGCCACTTTTGCTTCACTTTCAGCATGAGAAAAGTAACACAAAACTGGTGCAAGAGTCTTGTAAATAAGCCCTAAAGAATATTGTCCTGCATAATGATTAATCTCTCACCTAATTCTGTCTCATCTCTGAATCATTTTAAAAACCCTTGATCTGAAATGTAAATCGGACGCAGTAGGCTCTTCCATACAGACACCGCTTGAACGCAAGCCTATAAGACAAGTGAAATCCATCAGGCACACTGCACATGTTAAAAGAAGGAAATATCTTCAACTGTCAATTTGACTTGTAATGTTTGACCGTATTCAGTCACATCGATCTAATTTTAAACACTAATTATCTTTTTGTTCTGGAGATTACCTACCATACTTCTATTGGACTCCATATCACATTTTGCTTATTATAATGTTTTCTTAAAGTTATGTTTCTAGTTATTGATTGTATTGTTATCTTTAAGTTACATTTCCAGTTATTTATTGTTTTAATAAAAGTTAATTTAAAAAAGTATATACGTCTTTTTTTGGGGGGAGATAAGTGGTCCCCAATAGAAATGATATTTATCATTTGAAGTATAATTCGGAGGCTAACTCTTTACCAATTCTTTACCAGAGTCTATAACTACGACTAACGGTTCCTATGGAAAAGTTTAAAAACTCAAGCACAGTAACTTTTTTCCATTACCAACATAGTGTAGTGAACTTCTAACCTCCATGAATTGTTACTATGGTAACAGGCAGAAAGCCGTTTGGGGGTAGAGTTAAACGGTACTGGCTGTACAAAAACCGTTATATTAACCCTGGATCCTCAACAAGACCAAAAAGGAACGTAAACTAAAACAAAATACTGGTTACCAGATTTACCACCCCCTTGCACCACTTTCGCGTCCAAGGCCACCCCCTACAAAATTAGAAGTGTGTGGGCCTCAACGACCCCCCTGAAGCCCCGGGAACCACCACCCTTGGAAATTTGTGTATTCTGAGAGACAGACTGCGTGACCCTATGCCTACAGCCCTCGAGAGCCATGGAGCCCGCAACGCCCGACGGCAGGCTCATGTACTGTCCCGGGGTGCCTACCCCAGGGACACTGCTGTTTGCTTTGAGAAGGCGGGAATCTCACACCTCCCGTCCTCCAATAGCAAACTTAGTTTTCATTTTGAAAGACAGAGCAGAGAAATCTGTTCTCACTTTCAAAATAAAAAGCAGATTGCATTTCCACATACAAGTTAGCATCTCCCCTTGCGGAAAAGCAATGCCAACTCCTGAAGAACACGGGAAGCCGGAGGGACCGTGGAACATTGTAGATCCCCTCACGGTCCCCAACATTTGTTATAAGACCCGGGAGATAGGGTCCTCAGATACATTAGAAATTACTGAGGGGTAATTTGTTTACTGTAAAATTACAAGTCGCGCACCGAGGGCAGCGCTTAGTGCGGCCCCCTGGTGTGCACCCGCTGGATGCATGACTCATAATCTATAGGGTACGCAACTCCAGCGCCTTTGATGCACAACTTCTAGACGTTTGGGACTCGGCATTACTTTTCCACATCATGAGCTACTAACATACAACTCCCCATGTGGAAAAGCAATATGATTTTGATTTTGAAAGAGAGAACAGATTTCCTTGCTATGGGAGGACGGGATAGACACCCCGGAACACTACAGGAACTGGCCCTCCCACAATACATAAAGCCCTGGGAGTGGTGGTCCCAAGGGCTTTGGAGACCTTACAACCCCCCTCCCTAGCTATACTTTTTTTTGTAGCCCAATGGGTAATGGGGCCCTCGAGTGCTCCAGTAGGGGAGCCACGTAGTCCCCCTCCCACAATACATAAACCCCCAATGGGTGATGGTCCCCGTGGCTTTCAGGACCTTCGACCCCTCCCCCCACCGATTTTTTTCTTTTTAGTCCCGGGAACTGATGATCTCCGAGGCTGGGGGTCCCCTCTGGACCCTACATAAAATGTAAAAATGTTGCCCCGGAATTTAATCCCCCGCAGACGAATTATTTAAAAACAAATCATTTTTCTTTTATTTATTTTACGGCACAGTCCACGCATCCTACACGCATTATGGTATTAAAAAAAAAATGTGGGCCCTGGGGGTCTACAGGGTAAAATTATTTCTACCCTACTCCCTTTCTCCGTTTTGAACACATATTCCACTGACTTCCTCATGCTCGCTTCTACCGAGGCACAAAATGGCTGCCAACAGCTCCTGGTTTTGAATGTTTACAACCGCTTGACAGCCAATTAGCATTGAGTACGTGATCGGGAATGTGCTCTTATAATACGATGACAATCCTCGCACAATCCGCGGATCCCCCGCGCCCATAGATATATAAATGAATTTAACCATAATTATCTCAGGAACTACTGAACAGATTAACACCATTTAAGCAAAAGGCACAAGTAGGAACTGAGGACTACCTCTCTGCCAAATTTGGTGTAATTCCGTTCAGCCGTTCGGGCTGTAGTCGTGGCTAAAGGTCCGATGAGAAATTGCAATGGGAAAACACGTTTTGAGACCTCTTTTTTTTTGGCCCCCACTTGACCAATCACCCCCCAGGGAGGGAGCAGAACTGAGCTGGCCAAAAGTTAGGAAAATGTCAAGCAGATTCATCAATCGATACCAAAGTTATTGGCAATAGAATGTTGCGGTTTTCCAAGGAATAATAGGTCCTAACTATAACTACCTACTGGCGACCGCCAGTAGGTTATATATATATATATATATAAACTAATGAAAAGCTTACAGGGATGTTATAGTTAGGCTCAGGTTTCACTCCAGTAAAATTCCGCTAGTATAGTTAGCTAAGCTAACTCTAACTCACGCGCTCGCATGCACTGCTTATAACCTCAAATATTACATCAGTCATGACATGGTCAGTGACATCACAAATGACATCTCAAGTGACATCACTGATGGTCCACGTGGCCCCTGCACTTATTTTGATTAAAGCCCCAGGGAGTGATGGTCCCCAGGGCAGCGGCATAGGCCATACTGGCCACCTCTGAATGTATTTATTAAAAAGCCCCATGGAGGTGGTGGTCCCCGGGGTATCAATGAGCCCCAGGAGGGGGGTCATGCACCCCCCTCATTCAATACAATGCCCCAGGACATGGCACACCATGGGGCCAATTAGAAATGAATGCTTTTTTTGCCACTCGGGGTCCCAGTGTGACCCCCAAAGAGGCCTAGGTATTACCGCGTTTCTAGTAGGCCCGGGAAGTAAATTTCGCTCATCTTAAGGAGTTTGCAGAGTTTGGGCACTCTGCCGAGGAACGCAGGATTCCTGAATTCTGCCATTAGGGCGCAAAGCAGAGTTTTTTGTTCTGTTTGTGTGCTTAAGTTTTCTATTGATGCTCAACCGCGAGTGCCAAGATTCTTGAGACGCTTGCGAGCAAGCGCAAGACTTCTTACACGGCTAGCAGGCTGCTGCGAGACTTCGCACACCCTGGCATGGCTTCTGGCTGCAACAGGACCAATCTAGCATTCTTAAAGCCGATCGCGATTGCAGCTGAGAGGCATTTGGAGTGGATTTTCTTCTCAACCTGGATGTTTGAGTTGTTTTTGTTTGTGCGAGAAGCCATTTTTTAAAAACTTGTTTTTTCAAACCAGACGGAAGTGCCCCAGAGACTCCCACTTCCTGTTCCTGTCCAGCAGGCTCCTCCCAATGCTTTGTCCCTCTTCTGGTCAATTTTCATTGGGATGTGGAGCTGGAAGGATCACTCTTCTTGTCTGCTGCATGTGTACCATTGGATTTAAGGACTTTGTTTTTGAGATATCACACGTAAGTAAGGACAACTGGTGCATAAGGATGCTGTTTTTATGACTGGGGGAATGCACATGGATTTATTTGTACTTTTATTCAATTTTTAAAATGTATTGTGGTGTGTAGGCTGCAGTTTTTTGTAGGGTTTTTTGTGCATGAAATTGATCTTCTTTTGAAAAGGAAAATGTTGCACAGTTCAGTACATTTTGTTCTCCATGTTTTCTATGAAGTTTGCAACATAGATTGATTACATTCACTATGTGACCTTGTCTGCCATTGGGCCTATCAGCCAGTAGTCCCTGTACTATTCATGTGTGCGTGACACTACTGTTTATGTGGTGTCTGTAGAAATGAAACATCTTTTAGGCCGTGGATGGCATTGTATTAAACTTAAAAAATAGTTTTTTTGTGGTTTTTCGTGTTTCTTTTCCCTGCAAAAAGTGTTTAGGTGTTTAGGTGGGGTAATGCCTTTGGAGGATGTGTGTTGATGTGAACATTTTTAGCCCTGTTCATTTTTATTTTTGGCATTGCTGAATTAATGTTGAGTTCTCTGTGTCACCATGCATCTTTTGTATGGCCACCATGTGTGTTTATGTGTTTGGCATAGGCCACCATTTGCCTTTGTTGTTCATTATGCCACGTAGTCAGTGTCCATCATATGTCTGCATGTGTTCATTGTTTTCCAGGCCTCTTTCTTCTTGTTCTTCTGACTATGTGGCTGGCAGCCATTTTGTGTAGCCAGCCAGCATGCTTTCCCCATAGGTCTGCATTTCTTCTTTGTTTTAGGCCATGCCTCCTTGCTGGTTGTTCTTGTTGTGACAATGTGGGTGGTAGCCGTTTTCTGTAGCCAGCCAGTGTGCTTTGCTATAGGTCTGCATGTCTTCTCTGTTTGTGACCCTGCCTCCTTGCTGGTTGTTGTTGTTGTCTGACCATTTGGCCATTTTGTGTAGACAGCCGGTATGCTTTCCCCATAGGCCTGAATGTCTTCTCTGTTTGTGGTCATACATCCTTGATAGTTGTTGTTGTCCTAACCATGTGGCTGGCGGCCATTTTGTGTAGACAGCCAGTGAGCTTTCCTCATAGGCCTCCATTTCTACTTTGTTTGTGGCCATACCTCCTTGCTGGTTGTTGTTTTTGTGACCATGTGTCTGGCGGCCATTTTGTGTATCCAGCCACAAGGGGGGGGGACTGAGGACAGAACTTTGCTGCAAGCTCCGGCCATTAGGGAAATGGCGGTGGGGCAACTCCGTGCTTCTGTGGCTTTCGAGGTGTTGTGAGGGCAACAGCTGAAAACTACATCCCCCAGGTGCCCCTGCAATCACCAGTGCACCGGTGACGCCACAGCCAGCGCCCGGAGGCGCCTTTAACAGCAGAGCGCTCAGGGGGGTCTGAGGACAGAACTTTGCTGCAAGCTCCGGCCGTGAGGGAAATGGCGGCGGGGCAACTCCGTGCTTCTGTGGCTTTCGAGGCGCTGTGAGGGCAACGGCTTAAAACTTCATCCCCAAGGTGCCCCTGCAATCACCAGTGCACCGGTGACGCCACAGCCAGCGCCCGGAGGCGCCATTTAACAGCCAAGTGCCTCCAGTCCCGCCAGACCAAGGGCGGGCCCGTTTGAGCTCGTTCGAGGCCGGAGAAGGCCGGGCCGGGCCTACCCTCTAATTTTTGCCTTGGACATCGAGGACCACTCCCGCCTGGTAAGCACACTAACTCAAAACCTCACAGTGCGGGGTGGATTTGCGCAAGTATTAGCAATGGCGTCTGGCATTACTAAAGATAAGCCAACTATGAACAGTGCAGGTATGATGGGGACTTTGGATTATTTTTTTACAAAAGCATCTAAAGCGCTGGACCAGGAGATAGCGGTTGCAGAGCGGAGGCTATCTCTTGATGTGCATGTTCACCCTGTCCTGCCTGTAAATGGATGCATTCCACTTAGTCCACTTGTACTTGATTTATCTTGTGGCAATAATTCCCCTTCCACGGTGGCCAATTTAACAGCGACGGTCTCACCAAGCATAGCCATAGAAGCAATGGCTTCGGCACAGGCATCGCCCCCTTTAACAAGATCAAGGACTACTACTTCTAAGAGCAGAAAATATCATTCACTGCCAAAGCAGGGGCCAACCAAAAAGAAACGGGAAATAGCACTCCAAAAGAACCACAGTCGCAGTAAACCTACAAACCTGGGGTCGGACGACGTGGTGCGGATATCCCCGGTTCGTTCTGAAGAACTGGAAGTAGCATCAGGTGCACCTGAACGGGCGCCACCCGACCCAGTATTTGCCGAAATGCCCTCTGCAAACAATGCTTTTTGGGACAGAATTTGGGCTTTTTTACTGATCTTTTGTTACCCTTTACTCATAGATTGGCTGCTATTGAAGTTAGCTTAGCGTCTGTCCCCAATGTTCTAACCCACTTTGTAGGGGATGTCGTTAATTTGTCTAAAGCCGATGATAAACTTGCATCTGTAGTTCTTGATGGCCCAAATACTATGGGCACCATTGCAGGTATAGCTACTCCAGCACTCACAATCCACAATGTTGCGGGGGCAGGTAGGCCAGTCATACCAGATCCTATTGTACCAGATGTTGGGAGAGCGGTGAGGGATATGAGAGGGAGTGCGGGTGTTGTTTGTAATATGGGGCAAGCTACAAACAAAAGACTTAATTCCAACACATGCTCTGATACTAAGGCACCCAAACAGAAACAACATACTAGTAACCCCAAGCCCGTGACAATTGATTTGCCACCTCAATCGAGCCCATATATGGTGGTTCTAGCTGGGGTTCCGGAGCTAATCAACACTTGTGAGGAATCTTACACCTCACTCAAAAATAAAGTCGCTGATTGGTTAAACAAAAATAGACCACTCCCCTCAGCCGTGACTAGCGAAATTTTATTTGTTCGTAGGGTGTCATTGGTGGGCCAAAGGGAGAAGGATGTAAAGGGGGATTGCACTTTGATACATTTTAGAAACACACAGACAGTACACCACATTTGCCAATGGCCTCAGTCTTGTCTTGCAACTGCCATCCAACCGCTCCCCCTGGCATGTTTTTTTCCCCGAGACAACTACATACCAACACTGGCTCCGGCCAACCATGGACACGGGTGGGTCGCCGATTGGATGGACCCACACGAGGGGAAACTGTTGAGTTTGTTGGCCCCGCAACAATTTCCTTACATAATAGATACAGCGGATTGGATCTGGTTGATTGACTAGGGCGCACCCCGGGTAAAACAAATTGGTATTCAACTGAATCTGACAGGGTTGAGGGAATACTGGGAGAAATTCCTCAAGAAGCGAACAGGCAGAGCATAACTGGGGCGAGGCTGGAGGGATTGAATGGTCTGAATGAAATAATCCCACCCTGTCCCAGTAATAGCCAATATTCTGTTGTTAGTGGTAGAGACTTGGGGACTCTGACAGTACTGGATGACACACAATTGGTGACTACAGTGTGTTCAGTGACCTAGACTAATGCAGGAAGTATGAATTTGGCTGGTGGCCAGGATGAGGGTACAGGCCCAGATTCACTCAAAATACTATCTTGGAATCTGGCCGGGTCTCTAACAAGATGGGGCTCTTTTATAGATAGCGCTGACGTGTGTCTCTTTCAGGAGACGTGGGTCCGTACTGTGCAACACTGGACTGGTTTTGCGGCATTCGGTGTGCCGGCTGCCTGGGGAGGGAAAGGCTGCCCCTCTGGGGGCCTGATTATTTGGGTTGGTATCCATCTTGGCTGTAGTGTCAAATCTATAGAAACCCATTCTAGAGACATCCAATGTGTAGTTCTCACCTGGCCTAATGCTTCCAAACTAGCATTAAACAATGTTTACTCTCGACCTGTCAGCATAAGTAATGAGTCTACTACCATTGAGGACCTAGCCCTTTTCATTCCCACCATCCCGAGTGACAATCGCTTGGTGGTCGGTGGTGATTTTAACTGTCATTTCGAATCC
Organism: Lissotriton helveticus; assembly: GCF_964261635.1. Classification (NCBI taxonomy): domain Eukaryota; kingdom Metazoa; phylum Chordata; class Amphibia; order Caudata; family Salamandridae; genus Lissotriton; species Lissotriton helveticus. The sequence continues at coordinate 522,356,659 of NC_136061.1, forward strand.
CTAAAAGGCTTAAATGATGAAGTGCTGACTTCAGAGGACGATCATTGCTCGATACCCCTAACCCAGGTCCCATCACCTAAGGCTTGGACGCTGTTGGTGATTCAAATCACGGCACTCACCCTAAATATCTCTTAAAGAGCATGTAATGGCCGAGCTCTTTCGGACATTCCAGCTAAATTTACTTATAATAAGCCTGGACACATGTCTCTTATTGATTACATTTTAGTTAAAACAAGGTTATGGGCACTTGTCATTGATTTTACTGTTTCTGATTGAGCAGATAGTGATCATAACGCACTAATTTTGGATTTGGGCTTACTATACAGCAGTAGCAAGTGCTCTTGAGCCTCCGGTGCCAATGATGACACTCTTATTGTTTCCAACGACAGATGTAGAGTCAAATGCTAAAATTTATTGGAACATCCAGATCAATTAGGGAAACTGTACAGCCTTGCAATCCCCTTATTTACGGAGGTTGAGACATTAATTAATCAACCTCCATCGTCGGAGTATTTGAGTGAATTGGAATCTCTCCACGAGGAAATCTGGGCAAGATTCTTAATCCCCGGGTGTCGGGAAGAGTAAAAAAGGCGCCCCCTCACTCCTGGTATAATTCTGCATGCAGGAAGGCCAAATCTGAGCTACTGCATGCAGTCAAAGAGAATAATAGACTGGCTTTCAAAATCTTGAGGACACACTATAAACATTTGATTAAATGTGTTAAGATAGAGTGGGACGAAGAGAAATGGTTCAACCTATCATTGGCGCTGGCAAATAAAGACCCACGTAAATTCTGCACCATTATCAATAATGGATGCACTGCGCCAAAGGCAGCTATTGAATCGAATATAGCCCTAGAGGCCTGGGAAGGACACTATCGGGCGTTATACTCTACGCAGGACCTCCCTGAGTGTACAGAGGAACCGTTCGCTCTCCCCACTCTGCCGGTGGACATGGAGGTGATAGAGTTCACGGTGCCTGAAGTTTGTAATGCTATCTCGAAACTTGCTTCAGGGAAAGCCCCAGTGTTGGACAAATTACCAGGGAACCTTTTCAAACATGAGCCCAAAATCTGGGGCTCATATCTCCAGATATTGTTCAACGCTGTCATGAAAGGCATGTCGGTCCAATGTACTTTGTTGGGCGCAGAGATAGTGCTCATATTTAAGAATGGCTCTCCTCTGCTCCCCACCAACTTCCGACCGATTAGTCTTATTGACGTCCCTCAAAAGATCTTTGTAAGGCTCATCTTGGACTGGTTGTAGGACTGGATCGATGAGTCTGCAATCCTTAGTCCCTACCAGGCAAGGTTCAGAAAGATCACCTCCACCGGTGACCAAATTTTCCATCTACAATTATTGTATTTTAAAACGGTGAGAATAGAGGATGGCAGCCTCTATATGGTGTTCGTGGACCTCCGTTCAGCTTTTGATCTTGTACCTTGGGGGAAACTCTGGGCTGTTCTTACTGACCTTGGCGTTCCTCCATACCTCCTGATCAGATTGATTAGGTTGCACGAGGCTAATTTTGGCCAAGTCAGATGTGAAAAAAATGGTAAGCTTTCATCCAGATTTCCAGTAGGTAGGGGGTAAGGCAGGGTTGCGTACTTGCGCCGACCCTGTTTTGCCTCTACGTTAACGGGGTAATTGACCACCTTAACCAAATCCAGAACAACGATGCCCCTAAGTTAGCAAGCAACAGGGTCCCAGCGATCATGTTCGCTGACGACACCTTTTTGCTCTCCAAATCCCCAATGGGTATTCAGCGAATTTTGGATGGCTTTCAGGAGTTCTGCATAGTTAGAGGTTTGGAGATCAATACTTCAAAAACAAAATTCATGATCTTTAATCCACCAAGAACCTCACGTCCAAACCCAAGTTTAGGGGAAAGTATGCTAGAGAGGGTAAACACTTTTGACTACTTGGGGGTGACTTTAAATGAAAACCTGACATGGGGACCCCAGCAGATAAAGTCACATCTCAAATTGGCGCAACTCTCTGGTGGAATTCTTAGGCTCTCCAACAAGTCCACTATTAAACCTGTGAGACCACCATTGGAGGTTTACAAAACACAAGCCAGGAGAACTATCATGTATGGGGGAGAACTCTGGGGATTCTGTAATAGGTCTGAAATCACCAAAACTGAAAATACATTTCTAAGAGGATTGTTGGCCTTACCATCTAGTTCCCCACTGCTTCCTCTCAGGTTGGATTTGGGAATTAGACCTATTGATGAAGAGTTAGCCCTAAAACCCCTGAGATTTTGGCGTAGGCTCTGGGTTACCCCGGAGCTTACACATTACAGAGAGGAACTCAAGGAAATGTTAACTACCACAGGCTCAGGCAACTTTCCCTGGCTCGCCTATATAAGAAAGGAATTCATCAGGCTAGAGATTCCTGAATTGTGGTCCGACCCAGAGAATGGTTGCAGACGACTGTCTCGCACTCATTTAACACATATATTCCGTGCAGACAGACAGAAGGCTGCATTATCCAACTCCCACTTAGGTTCAGTCACTGTTTCCTTTTTGCAAAATAAAGACTCCTACTTATTTGAGCAGTTCCTCGAAACTTTATTTCATGTTATGCACTCTAAACATTAGGTAATGCCACTTACTTTCCCCATTTTTTATTCTCCCCGTCATGTGCGTTTCTTTTGATAGAACCTGGAGCAGTCTACCTTGACTCACACACTTCACATGGTCTAGAGACCGGCCGGGTTGGAAGAATCACCAGCTAAGCGGTGAGCACATATAGGATTCTCTCTCAAACCTGCCGTTTTTTCTTGACGGTGACTTTTGTCCTTCAAATTACGTACTGTTCTTTGAATATAAAGCCTAAATCTTGTTTTCCTGTACTTTCTCTTTTCTTCTTTTTCGTATATAGACCTTTCTTCTTTTTGTTTGAACCTCACAGGTATCGTCGATAATTCTCATGCTTACCGCGAGTGTTGCGTGCACTAAACCGTAGCAGCATGATAGAAATTCACTTTTTTCTGATACTCGCTCAAAGACATTCAGTGGCAATTGACCACACTAGTCCCTCAGGGGCTTTTTAACTTACCAGATGTATGTCTAACGGATCCATCTACACTATTATAGTCTTAATTTCCCAAATGGGGCACCTCGTTTTCTGTCATTTTTACCCACATTATCACCATAATGGTGCGCATCTTTGGTTTCCACTGCAATCGGTTTATGAAATAAATGTTGATCCTAGTAAGATTTCACCTCACGTTGGTTTTCAAGCAAACGTTCACCTTCACTGAGTCACTACATATAACCAATGTTGCGATCTATTTATAAAAATGTGATTGTATAGAATACTCCATGGTATTTTGTTTGTATCTTGCCCAGCCCTGAGGAGTCGCATTGTTAAGCGACGAAACACGTGTTGGCTGGCTGCAAAAGATATTAAACTCTCTTTAAGATATTGTGTTGTCTCTGACAGCTGTATATGTATAATGTTTTGAAAAATGTGTCCACTGAGACACGCACTAGTGATATAGAGAAGGAATTACTCTCTTGTTGTGTGCAATAGGTATCCTGTTTTGTGTTTATAGCGTTTGTTCTGGGAACAGACGTTTTGGAGGGGTTACAGGGCTTATCCCCTCACCTATAAGCACCAACACCTAATATTGATAATCTTCCTTATCTTGCGTCTACCGTAGCTGAGCGCCCCTTTCCCTTTACTCCAAAAACCCTTCTTGTTGTTACATGTGTGATTGGGGGGGCAGCCCCAATGCATTTTACAGCAAATAATCTAAGACCAGATACTACGTTCCTGTCCCTGCCAGGGACAAGGCTGCAGAGGAACTTTTCGAAAACCTTGCTAAGGGTATGTCCACACAAAAAGCTACCACCAGTGAAAACCCTCCTATTAAAGAAGGACTCAAAGACAAGTTTATAAAACTTGAGAAGCTTAAGGAACAGGAGAACTCCAAGTGGTGGGATGGCACCACTCTTAAGTAATACACGCGACTTAAACGCATACCCAGAGGGCTTAGAGCCCAGATTTTCCCGACTTACTACAATCTAGATTCAATCTCTTAGGTAAATGGGAGGAGGCACTTATTCATAACTCAGTTACTCTAAATGATATTCTCATAGAGAGTGCGGATCGTAAAGTTACCAAGTTACAATCAGACATTGCCATACTAGAACAAGAAATCAAGGACCTGAGCCTTCCAGAGGTCACCATTAAAAATTACACAATCCTTGATGAGATCTTACTCAAAGATCAGAATGAGATTAAGAATCGTAAAGCTAGACTACTGATGAGGGATGAGGCTGATTATACAGAAGGTAGGGTCTTCACAAATGCTAAGAAATATGACTCTATGGTACGTAGACCCACCCTATCTGACAAGAGTAAAATAGCATCAGCAGGCCCAAGCACAGTGTCATCAAGCAATACATCGCTAAGCACAACCAGCGCTGGAGGGAGTGACACTGACAATTTGGAGCGCGCAGGACAAGACAGAACCTCTATTTTATGCGAAGTACAACACATCAGAAGGGGCAATCGAATCCCAGATCCAAAACCGGCAGGGGTAGGAGGGAGAAGTGCAGAGGAATAAAGGAGGAAACTCAGATCAGGGGTAACAAAGAACCTATAGACACACGAGAAGATGATGTACAAGTCATCAATCTCTCTTCGAAACACCTCACCCCTGACATGACCATCTTATTAAGTAAGGGTCTCAATTTCAATCCTTACGCTAATACAGACATTTGCAAACTAAAAATTGATGTTTTCAAATGTATTCGCAGTTTGAAATAAAAAAAAACATTTTTCTGACCATATGTCAATTAATAAAGCATTGAAAAACATCCAGACTCAGTTTGAATCTGACACACTTAATGTTAATGACATACAAGCTACTCATCTACTGCTCTCTTTGACTGATGAAGAACACACACCATATGATAATATGGACAGACTTTTAGAGGAACTAGACATTGAATCAGATTTCAGTATTGTCAGTGGCCTGAGGTCCAAATCCAAGTGGATTCCCACCTTACCAGGAGGAAATGCAATTGATAACTTCCGCAAACGAATTTTGGAAGATATTGAGAAATTTGACAACAGGAAGCATCTCAAGACTTTCAAATACAAGGACAATCTTACCCCAGGGGAGCGGGTGGCACTTAGTCGACTCACCAAAGATCCAGATATTATCATACGTGAAGCCAATAAAGGTGGCAATGTGGTGGTAATGAACAAAGATGACTGTCATGGCGAAATTCTAGGTCAACTACAAGACACCACGTGCTACGAGCAACTTAACTACAACCCCATGGGACCACTGACCATTGAGATAAACAAAAAACTGGACACATGGAAAGAGGCAGGGCTACTCAATGAGGACGAATATCTATACCTCAAGGTATTCAGACCCTCGTATCCATGGCTGTACACATTGCCAAAAGTCCACAAACACATGCCCTTCCCACCTGGGAGGCCTATTATATCAGGCATTGGTGGTCCCACAGAGAGGCTGGCCGAATATATGGACCTTTTCCTGGGACCTTTAGTACAGAATCTTCCATCCTACATCCAGGATACAAAACATATTCTCCATACACTTTCAGATCTACAATGGCAGACTGGAACTATCCTAGCAACATTGGATGTTGTTGCTCTTTACACTAGTATCTTACCGAATCTAGGTATTGAGGCAGTCACAAAAATGCTACAGAACAGACCTGCTACTTTGTGGCAGCACACAAATATGCTGGTATCTATGATGAAGCTCATTCTTGAAAACAATTTCTTTCTGTTCAACGACACTTGGTACAGACAGAAAAAAGGTGTAGCCATGGGCTCCAAATTTTCCCCATCGTTTGCTAATTTATTCATGGGCGCTTTGGAACAAGACTTTATTTGGGGACCCAAGGGCGCTATCTTTGTAAACTCTATAATTTTTTGGGGGAGATACATAGATGACTGCATCCTCCTCTGGTCAGGCACTTAAGAACACTTACAGGAGTCCCTCACATATCTTAACAACAACACTTGGGCAATGAGTTTCACTATAGAATCCAGCACTACCAAGGTGGAGTTTCTAGACCTTGAAATTTATGTTGAAAACGAGACCCTGCAAAGCAAACTTTTCAGAAAAAGTACCGCATGCAATGTCATTCTTCATGCTACCAGTTCACATCCACCACACCAGATAGAGGCAATACCTTATAGAGAATTTCTCAGAGCACGCAGGAACTGTAGTAGTGATAGAGTGTTCACTCATCACCTACGAGAGATGCAGAAAAGACTCCAGAGGAGGGGTTACACAGAGGGTACCTTGCAGAAAGTCTCAAACAGAATCAATAAAGTTAAAAGACAAGAGACACTTGGAACACAGGCCAGAATGCACACAGGGGCCACACAAATATGGATGATAACGGACTCTAATGGGTTACATCATTCCATCCGCAAAAGCTTCACCAGACACTGGAGCAAACTAAGAGCTGACAAAAATCTTAAGGAGCACATTGCTGAGTATCCTCAAATAACTTTCCGGAGGGGGATGACTCTAAAAAATAGACTCAGTCCAACAATTCCACGCAACATAGTTCCAACAACCTGGCTCACACCACCCAACCTGGGTTTTTATAAATGTGTTTTTTGTTCTATGTGCCGATGGGCCAAACACGGCACGAAACAGTTCCAGGGTCCAGGTAAAGAGCTGTTCACAATTAAGACCAATATTAACTGCACCACTCGCTTTGTGGTTTATATTATCGAGTGCATTTGTGGGCAGCATGATCCGTCCACTCAAGGATCGCATATCCGAACACATGAGAGCCACACACAAGCAGGACCCTAAATATTCTGTGGCACTGCATGCGGTAGCATGCCACAACCAGGATTTGGACAAGAAAGTAAAAAATGTTGGTATAGACACTGTACACATCAGCCCACGGGGTGGGAACAGAGAACTAAGGCTTAGACGCCTAAAAGTGAGCTGGATTTTGTGTCTTCGCACAGTGGAACTGGGTCTCAGTTTTGATCATGAGATGCAATACTTCTTGAGTGACTAGTCTCCACACAACTGAAAGTTCACAAACTCAAGAATTGGGAGTTCTCATGGGCAAACTGTGAATCACTCAATGTGTAGATTTCTCTACTTTTAATGTCACATCGACAACACAATCTGCATACATGCATATTTGTGATGTACCGATATAGATATTATCGTAATGTCTGCAATTCTGATTGTAATATTTTTTAAATTGTAACTCGCTATCATTATTTTACAATAGGCAACAAGCCATTTAACGTTTATGAACATGTTCTTTCGAAATGCATTTCAGAGGATAGTCAGTAATGCACATTGTGGATTTTATGCAATTCACTTGCAACTTTGCTTTAATTTTGTAGGATCTGTTTATTTTAAAAAGCGGAGCTCCCTATTGACAGTTAATTCTTCATTGAGTGGTATTCCTGCAGATTTTCAGGGTGTACAATATACTTTCAATGCACCGTGGGATGTACCAGCAGAAATTTACAGTATATGATCACAACTGTCGGTTTATAAGTGTTTCAAGGCACATCCAATGCTAAACTGGATATTACAATGCGACATTAGAACAGCCATAACTGTCGATATAGACCCTACCGGGATTCTCCAATGTAAAAATGCTTCGTAAAAAGTTTCCTCTGCATACTATTATTAGATTCAAACGATGTTGGCCTTTGGGTTATACCCACAATTAGGCTCTTTGATGTACAGACATTTATCGCAAGTGCATTTATAATTTTAATGGCACTGCATGTCACAAACTGCACTTGAGATGACAGTTATTGTTACTGTTCTATCCGCCCCTTTTTCGTTTTTTCTTTCTATCTACCTAGGTTCTATCCCTTAATTTGCTTCACAATTCCGACATTCATTTCTCTCCTTCCAGCACTATGGGGGCTAGAAACACAATATTCATTCACCCTTCTATTTTTTCCGGCATTCACTCTACATCATGTTTCCGAACACGAGGGGCAGGACCTTCAGTTCTGGGGGAGGAATCACAGTCCGAACCAGGTTGGGCAGCCTTACGCTCTAGTGGTCCATATACAGGTTCTAAGTACCGACCGCTTTAAATTTCCTTCCGGGTCGGGGTCACGTGTCCTTATTCTGAACACGGGATCCTGCACGGCATCAAGGCAGTCCACGTATAGCCAGAAGAATACAATCCAGTAAGTACGTCCCTAGGCCTTCGCCAAACTGTATACCATGGGCCACATGGTTTGAATCTAAGATATCACTATTACGGAGCAATCTCACAATTGCTCTCTCTGTATTTTTACTTAATCCAGGATACCCATCGAAGGGAGTACACCCGCTCCTACGTTACCTCTAGCGGCTGCCGGCGGATTTTCCCTAGCGGATTAACCTTTCTCTAGGTAAATTTCACTCCTCCTCCCTTTCCTTTTTGGAACCGTCCTAGTCTGTTTCAAAATTAAGCGGTCACTTGCCACAGACTGATCGTGAAAGCCCCTTCTAATTTTAAATGTTCTGCCCTGTTTTTCCCTTTGACTCCACAGCTTTATTGAGCTTCATTCTCCCCGCCGCCAAAATATTTATCGATAATAATTTCAACAACTGAATTGGATTGAACCAGCAAAATACTCGCACTCGAGTTTCTGACCGGGTGAGGTTTATGGATGATTAGCTGTCGGAACTTAGTCATTAGGCAATGCCACTTACTCTCCCCCTTTTTTTTTATTCTCCCCATCATGTGCGTTTCTTTTGATAGAACCTGGAGCAGTCTACCTTGACTCACACACTTCATATGGTCTAGAGCCCGGCCGGGTTGGAAGTATCACCAGCTAAGCGGTGAGCACATATAGGATTCTCTCTCAAACCTGCCGTTTTTTCTTGACGGTGACTTTTGTCCTTCAAATTACGTACTGTTCTTTAAATATATAGCCTAAATCGTGTTTTCCTGTACTGTCCCTTTTCTTCTTTTTCGTATATAGACCTTTCTTCTTTTTGTTTGAACCTCAAAGGTATGGTCGATATTTCTCATGCTTACCGCAAGTGTTGCGTTCACTAAACCGTAGCAGCATGAAAGAAATTCACTTATTTCTGATACTCATTCAAAGACATTCAGTGGCAATTGACCACACTAGTCCCTCAGGGGCTTTTTAACTTACCAGATGTATGTCTAACGGATCCATCTACACTATTATAGTCTTAATTTCCCAAGAGGAGCACCTCGTTTTCTGTCATTTTTACCCACATTATCACCCTAATGGTGCGCATCTTTGGTTTCCACTGCAATCGGTTTATGAAATAAATGTTGATCCTAGTAAGATTTCACCTCACGTTGGTTTTCAAGCAAACATTCACCTTCACTGAGTCACTACATATAACCAATGTTGTGATCTATTTATAAAAATGTGATTGTATAGAATACTCCATAGTATTTTGTTTGTATCTTGCCCAGCCCTGAGGAGTCGCATTGTTAAGCGACGAAACACGTGTTGGCTGGCTGCAAAAGATATCAAACTCTCTTTAAGCTATTGTGTTTTCTCTGACAGCTGTATATGTATAATGTTTTGAAAAATGTGTCCACTGAGACACGCACTAGTGATATAGAGAAGGAATTACTCTCTTGTTGTGTGCAATAGGCATCATGTTTTGTGTTTATAACGTTTGTTCTGGGAACAGATGTTTTGGAGGGGTTACAGGGCTTATCCCCTCGTATATATGCACCAACACCTAATATTGATAATCTTACTTATCTTGCGTCTACAGTAGCTGAGCGCCCCTTTCCCTTTACTTCAAAAACCTTTCTTGTTGTTATCAACTGTCCTTAAATGCATATTTTAAATCTCCCCAGCAAAAAATACTTTTGGAACTAATGTGTTGCGGTGAATGATCTTTGTTTTTATTCTATCCAATTTCTCAACACCCTTGATTAGTCAACTCAGCTTCCATTTTTTGCAATGCATAAATGCCTACTTCACTTCATCACTGTGAATTCAATTAAATAATCTGGAATTGTATGAGCTACATAAACAATGTCCGAGAAAGAATGTGAATACTCAGTGATTCACTATAGTGGCTGAAGAAGCAGTCTGCAAAGGCTTCTAAATTAATCAGTCAACGTGAACACCTGATGAATGTGATTAGGTAGCGGAACATGCCAATCAGAAACTAGAAACTGTATCACACAATAATATTACAGTATAAACCTTAATACACATAACTTATCTCTTAGTGTGAGCAGCATTGTAGAACACAAACACAACAAATAATGAACAATCACTGTAATCTCAAAACCTAGCAGGTCAAGCAGGTCGAGCAGGTCCAGCAGGTCGAGCTCCAGGTTGAGAATGTTGGCCAAGCTGTGCCTCAGCTGCTGGGTGGTGTGTCGAACCAAACTAGTGTGCCGCATGCACCGGTGCACCATCCCCAAGCACGGCCAATGCTCCCACAGGGAGTAGCCTCTGCTGGGCATGCCACCTGCTGCCAACTACCAGCTGCCAGCATAAAGGGGAGGTGGTGCTGCACAAAAAATACTAGTGCTGCCAAATCCTCCTCTCCAAAGATCGCCCAGGGATGCACACCTATGGCATGGTGCTGGTGGGAAACAATAAGCTAAGTTTACGCAAAAACATAAAATACACAAACAGAAATAGGTACGCTATTGTAAAAAGTAAAAATTAGGGTTAGAGCAGTAATAAAGAAGGATGATCACAAAGATAAAGAAGAGATTCAAAATTAGGCCCAGCACCATAGCATAGAGCAGAAAAACAAGTTGGTTGTATCCATGTGGACCGTGTGGGGCTGTACGTGATTTAGAATGCATGCATACTCCAGTGTCGAACCAGCGAGATTTTGCATCGCATGGATGCACCCTGTGTTCCAAACGCAATGTGAATGTTCATGCTGGCAAACTTCCCTCGAATGCGGAATTCCGTGGTACTCCGCGAACTCCGCCCACCCCTAATTTCTACCTTGCCCCCTATTATTTTTTTGCATTTTATGTGGGACTCGGTTGAATTGAGTCCAATATAGCTGATAACACCTCCTGGTTGAAGTGTTGGCAGCCAATCAAATTTCAGTTGGGTTTCAGTAGACTGGCGGGCTACCAGATATCTACATTTTTCTAACTTAATCATCTCTGAAACTTCTAAATGGATTGACACCAAATCACAAATGCATGCTTTCTGAACCAACATCTAGCTATCTGCAAATTTGTTGTAAATCCGATAAACAGTTTGGGCTGTAGTGATGTTCAAAAAATGAAAAATCCCCTTAGACATAACATGCTAAAAACACATTTTGAGACCCTCTTTTTTCTTCGCCCCGCACTTGACCGATTACCTTAACACTTTTAACACAGCAGCTGAAACAAAAAGGAGAAGTTTTGTCAAGATAGAGATAAATATCATCAAGCGATGCCAAAGTTATTAGCAAAACAACAAAAGCTTTACCTATGGAAACTTTGGTCCTATCTATAAGTACCTACTGGTGACCTCCAGTAGGATATATACATATATATAGATGTAAATAAATGTGGCAATGCCGCTATCTGTATTCAGACATTAAAATGGATCGGAAGGCTATCTTCTGTATCTATGTTGCACATGTAACTTTAAAATGAGGAGGGCTTTAGAGACGCGTCATGCGATCATGATCTGTGAAGGTCGAAAGGCGTCATGGCGGAGAGCTAACAATAAAGAAAATTGCACAAAGAAAGTGGAGTCCGTTCCTGTTTTGTTTTGTGTGTTAAGGGAACAATAAAGACAAGGATTACCAAGCAATATATATATATTTTTAGAATAAATTATCTTTGATTTTCAACCCATGGAGTCGGTGGCTGTTTTCAGATATTGCATAACCAGGATTGGAAATATATATATGTACACATACATACATACATACATACATAAAGTTAGAACCAAGTTTCCATAGGAAGAGCAGTTTTTGTTTTGCTAATAACTTTGGCCTTGTTTGATGAATCTTCATGAAATTTTCTAAACTAATTCTCTGTTCATATCAACCCCTAAGTTTAAAGATTTGTCAAAGGGGGGCTGAGATAAAAGAGGCATTCCAAAACCTGTTTTCCTCCTGCAATTTCCATAGGAAACTTTAGACAAGGCTACAGGTCGAACGGGTGAATGGAATTACCCCAAATTTGGCAGGGAGAAGTGTCTTGGACTAGAAAGCACGCCTTTTTTTTTTGGTGTAAATCTGTTTAGTAGTTTTTGAGAAATATCTAAATTTACAGATATCAATATTTGGGAATTCTGCCATCAGATTGGCTGAGGCGTTCCAAGCTTGCTGCTTATTGGCTGTGAGCGGTGCAAGCGGTTGCAACTAGGAAGTGTTGGCGGCCATTTGGTGATTCTGTTGAAGCGAGTAAAGGGAAAAAGGGTGAAAAAAGTAGGAAAGAGGAGGGTAGGAGCACTGTAACCTCTGTGGGGTGTTTAGGGTGTGTTATAGAGGGGGTGCGAAGCAAAGTAGTCACCCCTACCGGTTTGAAAGTGCTGGGCTACGGAAATTAAGTGAGGTATTGCGTAGAGTCTGATGCTGCTAAGATGAGACATGGGGCTGAAAGCATGAGCCCAAACTGTGTGTCATATGCTGTGAAGTCATGTGCTGTGGCCCCTGTGCCACATCTGCCCAAGAAGTGTCAGCATGTAGTTAAACCTACCCGGAGGATCTTTTGTTTTGAACATTGAAACTTGTGTATGGTGCTTAGGGGGTGTTATACAGGGAGTGCAAAGGTAAATTTGTGCGTATCAAATCAGTTTGGTATTTGTAAAGTGCAACCTACTCACTCCACGGGTCTGATGGCGCTGGGGGCGTAAGCTGAGCTGCTGTCAGACTTGGGGTAAAGGCGCCGAACTACTGACCCCTACCGGTGTGAAAGTGCTGGGTACGGAAATTAAGTAATGTATTGCCTAGAGTGTCATGCTGCTAAATTTAGCTGCTGCTGGACTTGGGGATGAGACTGTGAGCTCAAACTGTGTGTCTTATGCTGTGAAGTCATGTGCCACACCTTTCCAATTTGTATATGGTGCTTAGGTGGTGTTATATGAGGAGTGCAAAGGTAAATCTATACGGTATTTGTAAAGCGCAAACTACTCCCCCGTATGGGTCTGAAGGCCCTCGAGGCCGGGGTGTAAATTATGTGAGCTATTAAGTGAGCTATTGCCCAGAGTCATATGGTGCTGAGCTGAGGTGTTGCCGGGGCAGGGGATTAAAACATGAGCCCTGTGCACTGAACTCATGTTTTCTGGATGCTGTGGCACATCTGTCTAAGTAGTGTCAGCATGTGTGCATACGTACTAGGAGGAACTTTTGTTTTAAACAGTGTGACGTCTTTAAGGGTGCTACAGAGAGAGTGTGAAGTTCAATTCTGCCGTTTTGAATCAATCCGGTATTTGTAATGTGCAAACTACTCACTCGTACGGGTCTACAGGTGGTGGCGGTCAGCGTGGAATAAGTGAGCTATTGTCCAAACTCACAAGGTGCTATACTGAGCTGTCACTAGAGCAAAGTGAGAGCTCTGTGCTGTAAAGTCTAATGGTCTAGCAGCTGTGCCACAGTTGTGTGTAGAATACATTTTGGCAAGGCTCTTTGAGTTGCCATTACCTGGCCCTAAAATAGCAGGCCTAAGTTGTAAGTTATAGGCTGGCTCCAAAAAGAGCCCTTGTGTTCATTAGTTGGAGCTACATATGAGTGCGGATGCACAGCTTCAATTTATTCAGAAAAACTCAATTTCCCGGATCTGTGATGTGTACTCTATCACTTCTGTAGATATCAGCCATATCAAAGCGTATGTTCTTGCTGTAGATGGACCCCATTCTATGGTCTCTGATGTATGCAGACACAGTTTTGTTGACATTCTTCCCAGATTTTTCAATCTGAGGACAAAATTGTTTTGACCATTTCCACTTCGGTCTTTAGCATATATTGGAATATACAAAGACAGTTTGAGGCAAAAGTAACATCAATTGTCCAAAGGTGTACTTCATAAGCATTTCCAAACCTAGTCCAGTTAATTTGCCTTGATAATTTCCACCACAATGCACAATCATGAGGTCAGGGTGTGGAAGATGCAAAGACTTTTTACAAAAGGCAACAATGGTGCCACTTCAATCCTCTCTGTGCAAACCATTTAATGTGCAAATTTTGTAAACCTAGGTCTAGTCAATACGTCTCTGTTCTGCATACTTTTTGCACCAGAAAATATAGCTATATCCTACGATCCAAACTAGCATTTTGAAGGTATGGCTGGAAGATATGTAAAGATGTCTGTAGCTCATGCACTTCCTTCGCAGAATAAGAGATGGGTTTAAAGATTGAGAACTACTTTTTTTGCCATACAAAACGATATCTGATTGGGAGATGAAAAGCATTGTTATTTAAAAGTAGGGTGCACATTTGTTTTGTGGAAAAGCATCTTTGTGATTGGTTAAGAAAAAGCAGTTTCAACGTGGAGTACATATCATAGGATAAAATGTGCTCAACTCAAGCACACCTGCTACTTGCATTTGGAAGGCACTGTTCGAAAAAATGTAGCAAAAAAATCGTTAGGTTTAAAAAAATTGATGAAATGTTAACCTGCACATGTTGTAGAATGTTCTAGAAAGTGTGTTGATAGAATATGTTGCACTGCTGACTTCTATGTGTGATTGAGTATGAAATAAACTGTTTATATGGAAAATTAAAAAGAAACTAATAGAGAGAAGTTTTGAAACCTAAAAGAGTCAAGGAACTACTCTAATTTGTTCTTTACATGTATTTATGTGTGGATGAACAAAATTATAGAAACAACACCACCAGGAAGAGGAAGAAGCAATCAGTGGTGGGACAGGGGAGATGGGCACAATGGCACACATGCACAATTAAGTAAAGCATGAGTATAGACAAACAATGGCCAAAATAAAACACACTAACAAGGAGCACAAGTCACACAACCCCCCAACATGACACCACTGAACGAGCATTGAAGTGAAAACCATGCTGCATTCATACAGGATGTGTACAAAAGATGGTCGTAGGTGTTGTGGGATGTCTGCGTCCGTGGTCATCATGGATGAGATGTCCAGCACATGGCACATGGGTGTGTTCACTGTGTGTTACGTTGCCAAACAGCTGCTCATCCCTCCCACGAGCCCCCACACTGTTGTACGGTGCGCTATGGTATCCCTTTCACTCCTACCGCACAGCATTATAATGCCTATTGGGGCATGTCCTGCTGCATTCCAAATACACCATGAGAATGCCGTTTGGTGGTAGTGCAAGCCACTTTAAAACCTCGTCTGCTGCCGACCTTGTGGCAGGCCACACCAGAACACAGAGACAGACTTACCACACTTCCTGCACACGGACATGTCCGAGACACCCCGTTCCCCATGCCAGCTAGGCACACCCCTGCACTGACCTGTGTACGCGGACCAGCACACACTGGTTGTGAATGCAGGAGGATGTGTGCATAGCTACATGTCCAGGTTCTTTGCCAGCGCTGAAGTGACAGCACACTGTGATGTTCCACGGCCAGTACCTATCATGCTAACACAATGACCACAGGGACACACTTGCTCAAATGCAGGTTTGGGGGGCGTTGGCGGTCCTGGGGTTGTTGCGATGAGTCTTGTGGACCTCTTGGGTATCCCTGTATCATTCTCATTGACTCTATGGCACCTGTGGATGTTCTGGTATGGCTGTTGGCTGTGTTCCCTTTCATGCTGCAGGTAGTCGTCATGCTCAACACCAGCAGACAGCAGTTGTAAAATCCCCGGGGCTAACGTGGATTATCATCGGAATTTGTTTTGCATTGCAGTTTTTGTGAAAGTTGTGATGGGATTTTTCCATGTGCAGAACATTATACGAACTGGGCACTGTATCCCATCAAGATCCAGCATCTGACACACTATTCCCAATCAATATATTTGTGTGTACACTGTAAGTGCAGCTACTACCTCAGTGCAATTCATTACAAGATTTTAGTATTTAGAATAAATCGCAAAGGTGCACCTCGTGTCTTTTTCCATGGAAACGGCTACTCTGCATTTAATTATCAGCACTTAATGCAACTAAAGTTGAGTTTGAGATGGCTCCAAGTCATCCACTGATCTACGGTTCTGAGACAGCTGAAAATTGGTGATTTTCCAATGTCTTTGGGGCATTCGAGTTGAAGGAGTATTTGTGTGTAATCTGCATGGTTATAGCACGTGAGGTGAAATTTATTGATCAGTACTGGTGATGACTTCTTGTGGATGTTGAAAAACATGGGCGAGATGATAGAACCTTGAGGGACCCCTGCTTTAGTGGAGTACGGTTTGGACAAGAAAGGTGGGGTATGGATGACATTAGTTCTGTTTCGAAGGTAGGACGTGATCCAGTCTAGAGCATATCCCTCTATGCCGGCTTCATAGAGTCTTTGTTTCAGAGTGTCATGGTCAACCGTGTCAAAGGCAGCTGAGAGGTCGAAGAAGATTAGCGCAGCAACTCCTTTGCGGTCAACTGTATTCTTCAGGTCATCCCAGATCGCAAGGAGGGTAGATTCAGTGCCTCTTCCAGGACTGAATCATGTTTGGAAGTCTGAAAGTATGTCATTCTCTTTTATGAATTGTGACATCAGGGCGAATGCTGCTCTCTTTATCAGTTTGCCCAGGAAAGGTCCATTTGTAATGGGTCTGTAGTTGTCAGGGTTCAGAGGGTCCAAGCTTGTTTTCTTCAGTAAAGGGTGTATGTATGACTTTTTGAGTTCTTCTGGAAATATTCCAGTAGTTAAGGCATCATTGATGATTCTTCTTACTGGAGTGGCAGCAGAGGTTGTTAAAAGAATTGTCTTGAAAGTTTGAGGCGGACAGGGGTCAGAAGGGCTGCCGGCAGGCCTGCTTGCTTTGACCAGGTCCATAAATTCATCATGTGAGATGTGTTGGAAGGAACGGAGAGGCTTGATTAAAACATTCTTTGATTGTTGTTTTGTACAATGGGTTAGTGCTGGTGCTTTGTTTCTGTTTTAAGTACGAGTCCAACGTGTCTGCTTTGTCTGTGTAATGATTTACCAGTTTGTCTGTGAAATCTTGAGTAACAGGATGAGTTCCTTCTAGGCAATTTAGTTTGTGAAATTCATTGAGTATTTTATAGAATTATTTATTTGCACATTTAGCGTTTTGAATTCTGTCTAAATAGTACCTTTTCTTAGCTTTTTTGATAGCCGAGTTGTATAATCCGTTAATTTTCTGTAGGTGAAGTCTGTCTTGTTTGGCGTTTGTTTTGAGCCAGGTACATTGTAGCTTTCTAATTTGTTATTTTATGTCTTTTATTTCTATGTTTTTCCAAGGCACTTTTTTTCTTTTGTTCTGTTGTGTGGTTTTGAGTGGTATCAGGATGTCAAAAGCTTCCTGTAGCCACTCATTTAGATTTTAAACAGAATGTATGGTTTCCAGATATGTACTGGATGTTAGTTGTGTTTCTAAGTGTTCCAAATTGAATTTGTTCCACAGGCGATAGGTGGATGGATGTAAGGTAGTTTTAGGTGAGTCGCTTAGTGTTTTTTATGTTTGAAAGCAAGCAAATGGTGGTCTAACCATGTGACTGGAGTTATAGTTTGAAAGGTAACTAGTTCAGTATTAGCAAAAATGACATCTAGGAAATGACCAGCGGTGTGTGTCGGATTGTGGACAATCTGATGCAGGTTCTATGTGTCTAGGCCAGTGATTATTGTTTTTGGATGGATCATATTGGGTTTATCAAACCAAATGTTAAGGTCACCCAGAACGCATAGGTTGGAGTGTATTGTTATCAGGTTTGAAACTGCGTCTAGAAGTGCGTCTGGGAATGTTGCCTTGCTAGGTGGAGGACTGTAAAGGAGCAGGAAGTTACAGGAGGAAGACGGTGTAGGATTGCATCTTGTTAGAAGAGCCTCACAATTCTTTATGGAGATGTTGTGAATTTTATTGATATGTATTGTTTGCCTGAATACAACAGCTAGACCACCTCCTTTTTTGCCTATACGATTTTGTGTGATTGTTTGATAGCCTAGAGGAATGGCTTCATGTAGGAATGGAGCCATATCCTCTCCCAACCATGATTCAGTTATGAATAGTATGTCTGGTTTTGCATCGGTGATAAGGTTGTAGATGTGATGCTTGTTTTTAGAGAGGGATCGAGCATTTATTAATTAACAGTTTAGTTAGTGGCCTTTGGTGATAGTGGGACTTTGTTTTGCAGAAGAGGGATCAGTAGTATTGTGCGGGTTAGTAGCAGGTGTGTTTTTAGTGCTGCTAATAGCTGTATTAGGATACCAATCGTGTAGCTGTTCTGTATTGTGTTCCTCATCCAGCATGCTAAGATGTCATTTTGTAGTCATTTTGAGGCCCTTAGCCTCGACGCCCGTGGTGAGACGCCCTAAGCCTGGCCTTTCACAGCCCTAGTAATCAGGTGACCCCTTCAGCCAATGGGAACCCTAGCCATAACACTATACAATCACAACACTAGCCCTAAAATCTAGAACCAATAAGACAAGGACCTTGCTGCTAATCTTAGCCCTAGTCAAAGCACCCAATCAGTTCAAAAACCCAGATCTCTATGTCCAATAAAGGCCCCAACCCTACCAGAAGTCCCAACCCAAGTCCAAGCAACCGATGGCACAGGTAGCCCTAGTCCCTACTTCCAATAGAAAGCCTAACCCTACTCTTAGTTCCACAACTAGTCCAGCAACCAATCACACCAGAAGCCCTAATCACTACTTCCAATTAAAGGTCTAACCCTAGCCCTAGTCCCACCCTACTCCCAACAACCAATAACATAGGAAGCCTTAGTCCCTACTTCCAATAGAAATCCTAACTCTAGCCCTACTCCCAACCGCACAATGATTGAATCACAGACCCAGAAACCAATAGGAACCCTCAAATACCCAACCGATGAGGACATTAACCCTAATCCAATAGAAACACCAAATACAACCCCAATCAGTGTACACATGTACCAACCACTAGCAGACCATATAAGGTCCCAGCGACCTCAGACAAGGTTTGCTGGCCTGGGAGTTGGAAGCTGCTTCTCCTGTTCAGAATCTCCTAGGAGACAGACAGGCTCAATCCACATTTTGGACTTCTGCAGGTAAAGGCCTCACTAAATTGAAATCTAACAGACTGTATGAGCCTGCGATGATGCTTGGTGCGGACGGGTCATACTGGGAGCAATGTGTTTTGCCTGCCTACTGGACTGCGTCAGTTGGAATCAGGACTCTATATGAATTGTGAGGTGTGCTGACATCCTCCACATGATGTCACCCCTGACTGAGAACCTTTTTGGGATGAGCATTTTAAAACAAAAGACCGATAGGGCATTTAGAACTTGGCAGTTAGAATTTGGACAACCATTTGTTTGATAATAGTCATTTTGCGGCACTTGTATAGGTTTGAAACCCGATTGGTAAGGTAGTCTAGGAACACTTACCCGGGACCAGATTGGTAAGCTGAGTTTAGGTACACTTACCCAGGAGCTTGATTTTGAATATGAATATGATATGAATTTGAAATTGGCCAAATATTGAGTTAGTCCTATGAATATAAATATGTAGATGTCTGTGATGCAAAACATTTAGGCAAGTAATGAGGAGATTTTTCTCTACTCCTATGAAATTTGAACGGTTCAACGTATGAAGAGTACTTTAAGAACTACTTTTTTATAATACTGCATATTTTGCACTATTTTTGGCATGCCTGTTTCAAGCACACATAGAAGAATGTGTTGCTTTTTTTTTAAGGTACCATAGTAAGATATGAATTGAATTAGCCATCTCCCTTGAGGGAATACCTAAATAGGTTTAGGTATAACAACATATTTCTTCCTTGGTGATTCTGCATACCCAGGGAATTAAATTATGACAAAATATATACAAGGATCCTTTTTCTGCGCAATTTTATGAATGGAGATATGCAGAGCGATTTTTGGCGTTCTGCCGGGCAAAGCTAGAGAATTGAGTGTATTTTGGCTTCTTGGAAATAAAACAGTTTGTTGGGCTGTTTTTGCAGTCTTTTGGAATACTATTGAGAACCGTTTCTTGTAAATATGACTTACAACTAGTATTTACAAATGGCTTGGTTTAAGTACAGTTTGCGGGCTGGCCTTTGTTTCTGTCCTAAGTGTTGATCTGTGGGTTAAATGTGTGTTTAAATGTCTATGTGGTTTTCCCATTAGTGCAACTTCTGTAAGTAAATAGCGATGGCGCTTTTTATGTAATGATGGCTATTAACCGTTCTGTATTGTGTGTCCTGAGTGTTTGACCCCTTTCTGTATATGTCTAAAATGAGCGCAATGTGTGTTTGAGGTTTTTCTTGTTGTTTTCAGTCTGTAATGCCAAATGTCATTTAGTTAATATTAAATACAAATTAAATAAAAATTCAGAAATTAACCATTTGATATGCTATAATAGCTATATGTTGCTGTTTAATTTATAGAGTAAGCAATTACGCACATATACAAACTGTTAAATGCTTACAAGATAAAATTAAAAGTCATATTCAATAGATATAAAAAAGCCTCAAAATCTAAATTGTGTGTTTTGTAATAATTAAACAATTATTACTCATTTTCCTTAGATACATTGTTTTAGATATTAACAGTCAAACACATCATCTGAATAAATTGGATTTTGCTGTATTGCACACGCATTTTTAAACATGAAATGTATGTTTTAAATAAGGCTGCCACCATGCTCATGTTTCAACACTGAGGAAACAGCATGTATTGCCGCTAAGCAAGCAGCTGTCGTTTTTGTAGGCCACGAATAGACAGGAATGTTTACTAAGCCAGGACTTCCTCAGTTAAACACGGGTGAAACTTTGCATTTCAGAATGCTGTTTTAAAAAAAGGTTCCTAAACTAAGGTTCATTATTTTGTATTACAGGAAAACATTTCAATTAAGGGTTTTCCTCTCTTTAAGCATTTTTGTGAGCATATTCTTGGTTCTGTTGCTAAATAATAATTGTCCTTTTTAAAAAAGTGGCGCAAAAATGTGTCATGTTTCAAGTTAGGCTTCTGTGCTTAGGCTTGTGAATGAATGCGTCTAAATATGATAGGCAAGGGATGCAGCTTGCTTTTATATGAGGAATTATCAAAAATGATGGGTTTTATTAAAAATAATTATTTATTATGACACTTTTTTTTTTTAAATAAGTGCTTTTAAAATCGTTTTTTAATATTTATAAAGCTTAATACTCATACTATGACCTTCTAGCAATAAAATGTAATTTAAGTTGTGTTGTACTGCATAATGAGGACATTTGCATATGGAATTTCACTTGGCGCAGGGTTAAAAAACTAATTTTTTCAAGGATTTACATGAGATATGTCTAATGTCCAATTTCTGCAATCTGTAAAGAACATTCTGTGGATGATTAATATGTAACACGATTGTAGGATATTTATTTTTAAGTGCCCCAAATATCAAAGTCAAAATTGGGTAAAATAGACTATTTAAATAGCATTCTTGCCATTCACAGTAGCTTTAAAGTGCCTTAGGCTTCAGTAACTGCATGCATTAAGGTATAATACAAATAGCTGACTTATGGATTGTTAGACAAGTGTATTACACACTGCTTCTGCTCTTGAAAAATAATGACCACGTAGTTGCCTTCATTTAACAGAAAATAAAATGTTGTGTTAGTTTTAGATAGAAAATAAGATGATGCTCTTTCTTAGAATTTTGTGGGCTACATGCCTAGGTAAAAACGATTAGCAAATTCAGATTTATTTTTCACAGGAAAAGTTGTGGTGCAAGGGAAACACAGAGTGTCTGTGAAACAGTTTTACTTTTGGACAGTCAAAATTAAGGTGGCTTAAGATGCTTACATGTTGTTCCTGCTGGTTCTGTGTGTCAGAAGCAACACAGTAAGTTGTATTTGACAGCCGATCACCACTAAGGTGACCTGCTGTCAAAAGGAGGGTGAGGAAAGTAAAAGAAAATTACATTTTGATTTTAAGCCTGACAAATTAAGCAGGCCAGAATATTGGGTTTTGGGCTGCAGGTTCACTGTGAATAAAGTGCATGACATAGTATTGTGTGTCACCGCTCGTTTGCATGTGCTACTGTAACTTGTTTATGATTTCTGTGCTTCGTATACATCAAGTATACCTGAAGGCTTGACATGTGAGTTTTTATTTTATGCGTTGTTTTTTGTTTTTACGTTATTTTGATAATTTTTCTTTTGATACTATTACAAGCTCCCCTGTGTTGTGAGGGGATGGTCATGATGATGCCCATCGCTACGCAACAGTTGGTTGGACTTGTTCTGGTTACTAAATTCCACAGATATGATATTTCATGCTGTGAACATGAGAGACAACACTTCATCAGTACATGTCTTTTTTTTTTCAGTTTCGAAAACCTTTATTGTAGGAAAAACACGGTACATCAGTAAGAACAAACCATAACTGAATTCCTCTCCCTCCCTCCCCAATAATAACATCATCTACAGTGCAGTAGGTAAAGGTAAATAAAAGGAAAAGCTCCGGCAGTCTTTTGCGCTAAATCTCCAGAAAGTCCATGTTTCTTGGGTCTTTTGTTACGGGTTGCAAATATAAAACCAAAATACAATACAGTACTATAACATTCAGCAGTGACATGCTGTTATTCAGTAAGGCCAGTAGTGTCAGACATTCCTCAGAGCCACCGTGCGTGGGGTGTCATCTGCAATATGAGAAGTGTGAAAGGAGCATTTGCAAAATCTACAGGGTATAAGTAATCATGTCGCCACTGTTGTAGTTTGTAGCTTAGGATACCCCTACATCATCGCCATTACCGCTCTCTCTGCTTGTCGCCGGAAGAGATAGGCCGTTAGTGTGCTCCAAATGTCTTTCGGGCGTGACTGAAGCGGTAGGAGCTCCGCATATGATTGCAACTGGTCTCTCCATGTGGACATGGGTAAAATCCAAATTTTGAATTTGGGGGCTCATCCCCTCCCCATCTACAGGCCACTTGTCGTTTAGCTAGCAACAGGCTCATCGCCAAGAACTTTTTATGTATAGTGTCAATATTTTGTGTAAGGCCTAGCAATGCCAGTCGAGGACATGGTGCTAAGTTAGTACTCAATATATCCGAGAGACCCGTGAAGACTAGTGCTCAATATTCCGCGACTTTGGGTCACATTCATGCGAGGTGTGCGAAATCTGCGCCGCAGCGGGCGCAGCAGTCTGTCTCCCTCAATTGGAACCTATGGAGTCTGACAGGGGTATGATATAGGCGATGTAGGAACTTAAAATGTATAAGGCGTAGCCTAGCATTTCTGGTAATGGCGGTTGTTTGTGAACAGCTGAGTTCCCATTGCTCCTCCGTTAACGGAGAGTCAAGGTCCCTGTCCCATTCAGTCCTAGCACGCAGGGGGGTGGTTTGTGGCGTGTTTTGTACGTGTTTATAAATTAGCGATACTACATGATGCGGAGCTTCAGCTTGTAAGAGCGCATGTAGGGGTAGAAGGGTGTCAGGTTCTTCTGGAAAGGAGGGTGTGAGTGCCCGAACATTTTGCCGAAGCCGCGTATACAAGAAGATGTCCATGGTTGAGGGTGTACCTTCGCCAAAGAATTGGTTCAGTGTACGGAATTGACCATTAAGGTAGAGGTCTCCCCATGTGCGGTAAGTGAGGCCTAGAAGCATCTTTCGTCAAGGAACACTGCCACAGCTTCACGTTGTGGGTTGATATCTTGCATTACTGTGTGAAGAGTGCATAGGTTATGCGATGTTGCGCGGTTAGGAACGAACCCCGCTTGATCCGGGAGGACCAGACGCTCCATCAGGAGGTTAAGACGGATGGCTAGGACCTTCGCTAATATTTTAGTGTCGCAGTTTAGTAGGGACAAGGGGTGATAAGAGTCGCACTGTGTGGGAGGTTTACCAGGCTTGAGCAGTGAAGTTATAAGTGCCTCCCGCATGGTGTTAGGGAGGTGCCCTTCCTCTAATGCAGCGTAAAAGACCTTCTTTAATATGGGAGCAAGCAAGGGAGCGTAGGTCTTATAGAATTCATTCGGCAGGCCATCCGAGCCTGGGGCCCGACCAGATTTCATTGTCATAATGGCCTCTGTAATCTCGTCTAGCTCCAATTCTAAATCTAGGAACTTCTGCTGAGTAGGCCCCAACCAGGCTAGTGCAACATCCTCCAAATATGTGGGCAGGTCTAGTGGCACACCCCTGTGGGATGAATATAGGGTCTTGTAGAAGTCCTGAAAGACGCAAATTTGGTCAGTAAGATTCCTGTGTGTGTTCCCCTGGGTATCTTGGATAGCAGCCACGTAATTAGAAAACTTAGGGGGCTTGATTGTGTTAGCTAAGGCTTTTCCGGGGCGGTCACCTTCACCATAGATACGAGCTGCAAGCGGCTTGCCACGAAATCTGCACTCCCTGTCCGCAGTTATCTCGTATTCATTGAGTTTGTCTCGTATGTGGGCCATAGTCGTTGTGTTGTCTGCACTTTGGCTGAGTGTGTGTTCCAGTGTTTGCAGTTCGGCTTCCAGCTGGCAAAGTTCCCCCCTAAGAGACTTGAGAATTCCTCCGCCCTTGGCAATGCACCAACCCCTCACCGTGACCTTAAAGGCCTCCCATACCGTAGTAACACTAGAAACAGAGGTTAGGTTCCGTTCAAAAAAATCCTGTATGTCTTGTTGCAACTCAGCTTTAAACGCTGCATCACTTAGGTGTGAGGGGTTGAGGCACCAGCCAGGTATGGAGAGCAGTCCAGCGGTACTTGGAGGTCCACTGTGACTGGGGAATGGTCTGAAAAAGTACGGGGCAGATGAGTTGCCTGGGTCAGCCATTGCGCCTCCCCCATTGTCATAAATATATAATACAATCGGGCCCAGGTAGTATGTACCGCAGATTAGTGGGTGGACTTTCTTGATACTCGGTACAGATAAAGGACTGGATGAGTACCAACAAACTCCAACTGAATTGTAGCAAGACTGAAATAATGCTGTTTGGTAAGGCAAAGCAGATATGGACACAAGACTGGTGGCTGCAAAATATGGGACCGTGTCCAGAGCCTAAAGAAGTGGTACATGACCTGGGAATCATGATTGAACCCACTCTTTCTATGAAGTCCCACGTCAATCTGGTGTCTCGTACCTGTTATGGTATTTTGCGCAGGTTGCGTAAAATTTTTAAATGGCTCCCTCTTGAATCTAGGAAACCCTTGATCCAGGGGCTCATTATCAGTCATTTAGACTATGGTAATGCCTTGTTTGGCTCTATAAATGAGGGTCTGTTGGCCAAGTTACAAACGGTGCAGAACACCGCAGCTCGTCTGGTGCTTGGCCTATCCCCCAGGACACCATCTTTGCCCAGTCTCAGGGAATTACACTGGCTCCCTGTGCGCCAAAGAAGTCATTTCAAGATACTGAGTATCGTCCATAAACTTCTTACAGGAATCGGTCCTTCCTACCTAGCAAAGAAACTCATCTGGTATAATCCTTCCAGAGTTTTGAGATCCAGTTCCAAACGTCTCCTGGTCCAGCCTAGGGCCAGGACCACTACAAACGGCTGCTGGGCTTTCTCTTACATTGCCCCCCTGCTCTGGAACAATTTGCCCCTCCATCTGTCATCCTTATCCAACCACCTGGCTTTTCGGAGAGGTTTGAAGACATGGCTTTTTCCTAATTAACCAGCGACACTCTTTTAATACATGGTTGTACTCTCTTTCTGCCTAGCGCCTTGAGACCTTTTTGGTGAATCGTGCGCTATTTAAGAACCTATGACTATGACTATGACTCCCTGACCTCTGGGTGTGTGTACCTCCATGCATCTATCATGCAATGCGTATGAACAATATCTTGTAAAGTGCGCTGCGTGGCAGTGTAGTGCATTGGTAGGGAACGGGATCGGTCCAGCTGCGGCTGTATGGCGGTGTTGAAATCTCCCCCCCAAATGACGTGCGTGATGCCGAGTGTCTGTATCTTGCCCCATAATAACAGTAGCGCATTGGGATTGTCAGTGTTGGGGCCATAATAATTGGCAAAGAGGATTTCTTGCTTATGCAGTTGTCCCCACAATAGGCAAAACCTACCCTCCGCATCAGATTCCATGCCTTTGGGCGTGAAGGCCACCCCACGCTTAATCAGGATGGCCACTCCCCTAGAGTAGGTTGAGTAAGATGAGAAGACACGGCAGATGGCCCAACGAGCTGCAAATTGAGGGTTATCATTAGGCGCTAAATGTTTCTCCTGTAATAGGGCAATAGTTATCCCGTGCCTATCCAAATACCCTTGGATTTGTCTGCGCTTTCTAGGGTCGTTAAGGCCCCGAACATTCCATGATGATATTTTGATGGTCCGAAGCGCATGTGCCTCACCCATTGACCCTATAACTATATAAACTAAACTGCACATGGTCTACTTTTCCCACTGCACTTAAAGGCGTGAAGTATGCTCCGTAATGACATCCCTCCCACTCCGGCATCCCCAACTTGCCGGGTACTAAATCCCCACCCTTGAAATCAAAACACATTACAGGTAACAGAAAGTCCCCGTTCATCAGGGGGGTCAGGGGTTCGCCCTGTAGGGGGGGAAGAATCACTAGGGGCACCAGACCTGCCCTGTCACCTCCATACTTACACCCACTTTCCTGCCAGCTGTTAAGCTGAGCAGTTGGTCGTGGGACGGAGGTGGCTAGCCGAGCAAGATTACAGTTCGCATATTCAATACTTGCTTAGCATGTCGAATACATCACCAGTGAAGGCCATCAAGCTACTTCGTGAAGGAGCAGTGTGTCTCTCCGGCGGGGTATCCATCGTCATATAGCATCAGTCCTGCTGAGATAGCGGAGAGTTCGATATGGAGCGGTCCCGGAGGGTGGCTTCTCTGGAGGATGCTCTTTTATGACGCTTGATGTAGTCCTCTGCTTGTTGCGGGGTGGTAAAAAAATATTGTTTTCCAAGATGTGTGATCTTGAGTTTCGCGGGGTAAAGCATGGCGCAGCTTCTTTTTAATGCCAGCAAATTTGCTTCGGGCTTCCTGCACAGCTGATGTAAAATCTGGAAAGAACGCCAAGGTGGTGTTTTCATAAGGCATTTGCTGTTTTTCCCGAGCCAGTCTAAGAACCGTGTCACAGTCGCGATAGTTTAGGAGGCGGGCTATGACAGGCCTCGGTGGTGCCCCAGGAGGGGGGCGGGCTGCCAGGGACCTGTATGCCCTCTCTACAGTGAGGTGAGGTGAAAAGGTGTTCCTCCCAAAGAGGTCGAAAAGTAATTTTTCAATGAAGTCCTCCATGCGGCCGGTGTTGGTGGATTCTGCCAGGCCTAAAATGCGTATATACTTTTTCTGCGGGACCTAGCTTCCAAATCCTTATTTTTGTCAGAGATTATTTTACGCAGTTTGTCCATTTGTGAGATTTGGCGGCCGCTTGCTGTCGCCCCATCCTCCAAGTCTGAGATTCTGCTTTCCGCTTCCTTCAGGCGGGTGTCATGTTGCCCTAGTTTAGCGACCACAGTGTCCATTCTCGTGTTCTGGGTATCTATTTTGGAATCAATGGATGTAAGGCTTTGCTTCATCCCGAGTAAGAGCTCTCTCCAGTCCTCCTCTGGTGGCACGTTGTGCCTTTGTTCTGCGTTGTCCGATGCCTGAGATGCAGGAGCTCTGCGGGCCTCAAAGGGGATTTTGGATTGTCTAGCATCGGTGCGTCCCATCTTGCAGCGATTGCGGATGAAAGCAGGGATAGAGCCGCAGTGCGCCGTAGGCAGGTGCATAGACAGCGGGGCGCAATGGTCACCCTCCGAGCTCACCTGGCCCCGTGGAGTCTGAGCAGATGCCCAGGGCAGCCCGTGTATGGAGCAGAGAATAGAGTGGCAGCAGTACAGCAGCGCAATGAGGCAGGTAATGCTACGCAATTTAGTGCACGTTCGGAAGCCCTTCGTGGTTGTCAGTGGGCAATGAGCAGCCAAGTTGGTCTGTGCTGGAACGCCGTCGGCTCCTTCTAAGGCAAGTGGCCAGAGCGGGTGGAAAGTCTCTCATCTATTAATAATAACACTGTTGTGAAAGGATGGGCACAGCAGTGGGGTCGATGGCACCCGCTCCTCCAGGCGTCTGTTACAAGCAATGACAGCTTGCTGACCTTCCCGCTAGCAGGGCACCAGCAGTCTAAGTTAAGGCAATTTTGTGAGTTATTCAGGTCAATGCAAAATGGCGGCAGTCTTCAGGGCGCCCTCCCGTCCGCCGCAGCACCTCAAGTCCTCCCCGTCACTTGCGCCGCCTGCACAATGTGGGTCACAGTCTCATTCCTGCCCCAGTTCTATCGTCCACCTGCGCTCGCAGCTTCTATGGCCGCCACCTCACAGATAGCGCTGAACAGTCCGTGCCCACCGGAAAGCACTCCAGGGATGGGGGGCCTCTATGTACCAATGGCACTCCTGCAGCATGGGGCCTCTTCACTTTGGGGTGTCGCGGGGGCAATTACCGCCGGGCTCGTAAGGATCTCGCAGGAGGGGGGTGGGGGGGCAGCCCACCAGCTGCTCCCGCATATATTAACAGCGTGCGGTCTGCAGATGGTCTCAGCAGCTTGCAGGCACCTGTACCGCCGCACCAACTCGCCACCGGGAGCCCCCTTCGTGTGCAGCGTCACTCACCAGCCTGGCCTTCACTTAGCGGCACCTCCGTTCACGGCCGCCATGTTGATGCAGGCCGCCAGACCTCGGCCTTTCGCAAATGCGCCCGCCAGGTGCCGAGACCACACTGATAGGGCGGGAGGTCGCGGCCCGCTGCAGACGCTTTTCCGGAGTTCACCTCGCCTGATGTGCAGCTTGCGCGGTATCGGCGGTCACCTCAGGACATTCTGCTTCTGTGAGCAGGTATTTTGATGATAATATGCGTGAGGATGGGGATATAGGATTGTATTGTGCTCAGCCATGCTGGAGCCTTACACAAGAGCGGCCATCTTAGTCAAGCGCCACCTAGCGCCCCCATCAGTGCATGTCTATTTGGCTATAATGGTATTGAAGAAAAATAAAAGAGTTATACAGGATTAAAAGCGTGTCACCTGCAGTTAGTCACATTACTGCCCCTTCCCTTAAGGAACAGGGAGCCCTTGATTAAATGTTCCTTGATTGGGCCGTAAGGAGGACTATAAATTTGTGCCTCTTGCTAAAGGTGACCTGAACCTTTTTCATGATATTCCATTAGTTAATCGTGTTCTGCTTCCTAGGTAGTGTATGGTTTTGTTCCTCAAAGGAACTGGATCAATAGCTGAGAGAACAGTATATGGTGTAGTGGCCGGTGGCAGTGTTAAAATTGTGTACTATTTTAGTCTCTCTTGTATTACCCGTACTCTTGGTGTTGTGTCACATGCCTGACTATCACCCAAGTAATTTCTTGTTCCTCCTATAGATTTTTCTTTTGCCGCTTCTCCCCTGATCGATGTCGCATTGTGCGTAGTCATTGGGGATTTTAGCTGTGTCCTAGTCCCATTTCCTTTTTTCCGTATTCCTTTCACCAGTCAGCCCTTTTATTATTGTTGGTGTATTGTTCAATTTTACACTTCCAGACTGCAGTGATGTACCAGGGACCCCCATATTATGTATAATTCCCTTTTGTATGACCAGACTGGTTTTCAATAATTTTATTTAGGCCCACTTTGATGTTTTCCAGTCTGACTGTCAGGGTAGTGATGGACTGGTTAACTAACTCAATACTATGGTAAGACAAGTTTTCCACCTCAATAGGAGATACCTTACGTTTATTTTTTGAACATGACACATTTTTAATGCCTATTTTAATTTGGTTTTCTTTTCCCTTTTGTTCCTGCTGCTTTAATTTTTGGTGGGATCAGATGTGTTCTAATCATGGAAATACAAGGACTCTCTCGTTCTTGTCTTTTGTTTCCACATTTTGATTATTAGCCTGTGTATTGCATAGTGCATCTGATGCACAATTATTATGGGGAGGTATCTACATGTCCCTGTCATGTGATTTCCCTTTTGAGGTATTCTAGCTGAGGAATTTACCCCATTAGATAATGCCACTATGTGTGAGGACACACATTTAGATAGAATTCCCATGTAGCTATCTACCCTTAGATGGCAAAGGATAATGCTCCCACATTGAAGTTAGTGAGGATATGAGAAGTACCCAATTGAGGAGACTAGAAGTACTGCCTTTGTATCCTTTGGGAGTGACAGTGCATTCTAGACCAGAGTTGTCCCATAGCTTCTGGCCACTCCTTTGAAGATTGCAGGCCACCTGCTTGCAGTCCCATTGTTAAATACAATGAACTGTTTTTGCGCTAATTTGAAGGAAACTAACGACTGTGTCACATTTCCTACGTCACTAGGTTCTGTGGAATCTTCCAGAGTAAAAGGAAGAGTCATAATAACCTGCAGAACAAAGATAAAGACGAGTCCTAATTCCCATCAGTGACAGCTACAGATGAAAGGAAGAGCACCCAGAAAGAAGCAAGGCTGGACAGCGATCGCCAGCGCGCCATCAATGGTATCTCCAAAGCATTGTGCTTGCTACATGAGACAGCGTTGGACATCAGACAAGAAAGAGGAGCTGGTTCCCTGTTTGCCACAGAACCAGAGTTTCAGTGCAAAAGAGTGAAAGTGAAGGATCCCTGTTGTTGATGGCAGGGTTGGTTTGAGGCTTCAGTTTTCTACCTGTCATGTGCTGGTAACCTCTGACAGTGTGCAGTCCCTTGAGCCCCTTGGCCTGAGTTTTGGCCACCCCTTTTCTTTGCTCCAACCGAAGGGCAGTGCATCGGAAGATCCAAGATTGGCAAAAGGCACTACATTGTGGTACCCATGTTGAAAGGAAAAATAAAATGAAAGAGCAGCCCGTGCGTCCTCTGACAATGAATAATGAATGTTGGAGCCTGAGAATGTAGCTGAATATGAAATTGTATTGCTTTTTCTGTTTAAGCAGCACCTGGGTCTGCCCGAGATGATCTGTGCCCATGACCAACAAAGAGCACAATATCTGTAGTGCCTGCGGCAGAGGAGAGACACTGGTGCACTGCATTGAGACATTGAGACTTTCGAGTGAGCTGTGAGTGTTTGCCAGGAGGGCACTCCAACAGGTACTGAGAAGCATTATTTTAATGGAAGGCCTGGATCGAGAGGCCCAACGTGGAAGAAGACAATGGAAGCAGATTTGATGGACGATAGACGCCTACCAAAGAGGCTTAGAACAGACTTTGGCATAGTTGCACAATTGTTTCCAGTACCACTGTATAAAAATGGGTGTGGGATGTTCCCATTTGACTGAATAGCCATGGAAGAGGAATAGCCTCTAGTGGCTCTGCCCCTTGCATCCAACATGGTCCACCAGAAGTGAATTTGTGTGACTGCTTTTACTATTCTGCTGGCATCGTTTTAAAGTAGTGTTCTGTCTCTACTCTGATGAAGGGTATTCCCATTTCCCCTGAGAGCATTGATAAGGATTGCCACTGTCTTACCTGAGTATATAAGTCACTGAAATACATAGGAGACTTGAAAATATTTACTAGATGATTTTAGGATTTGCTTTTGCTTAGGACTAGAAAAATTATGAATCTATAGTGGTCATTACTTTCTTCTGTTATCCGAATGTTAATGATGACTAAATGCTCTGTTCCCCTTGTATTCCTGCTCATGCCAGCTTAATGAAATGTTTAGAATGGAAAATGCACACTTAGCAATGAATTAAGATATTAATATATTTATTAGAAATTAATATGCAAATATTTCCTATGTTCCTACTGGATCATAGGAATGTCTTTAGCTCATGCTAAAAGGACCATCTGTTAAATATTGGACAGATTTGTTAGCATGAGCTGAAAGCCATTTTGTATTTCTGGCGGCCATTTTGTCTGCCATGTGCTCTGCCCTACCTTTCTGTTAACTGCTCTTGTAGTCTGTCTAGAGACAAACTATGTTTAGCATCCTCCATTTCGCACACGCGCAGAAGGGCCTAGCTAGTACAATGCACCTGCCTCTCCAGTATAACTGTCAGGCTATTTTTGCTGCTGTATGGAGAAGTAACTCTCCTCCCACCCTATTGAGCAAGTAGATCTTGTATGCCCATCTTGGTCATTTTGCATGCTTACATGAGCTAGGACTGCCCCTTGCATTTATGCTTACTATTTAACTCTAAAGCATATATAAAGCCCCAGTTTTCTGTACTCTTCAGACTGCCTCATTCAGTTGCTAAGGCTTCTGTGTGACGTAGTCTCACCTCATTTGAGGTTAATAAAATTCTCTGTTATATTTCAGCTTCTGTGCCAATTTCTTCTTTGTTGGTTTAAATGGACCAAGTATCAGTGGAACCCCTGAGGAGTGGTTTTTATGATTACTACAAGGCCACGTGGTGACGACTTATGGTGCTGTTAGTTAGTAGTACCTGAAGCACAAAGCGCGCGTGCAGCCTGCGATGATACGTGGTCCAGACGGGTCGCACTTGGAGCAATGTCTTTTGTCTAATGAATTCTGCCGAATAAGGCCACGTGACGATGACTTGTGGCACAGTGAGTTAGTAACACCTGAAGCACACAGCGTGTGCGCAGAACCGATCATGCGTGGTCTGTGCGGGCCGGACTTGGAGCAATGTGTCTTGCGTACTGGAGTGCGTCCTCTGCAATCACCACTGAATCTGAATTGTGAGCCCTGCTGTCCACAGTGTAGATCGAAGGCAGTAATCGGTACAGATATAAGTCTGTGGTGCTGTTCCGCTGGGTTCGCTAGGGGCCTGTGTCAAGGAGGCCCACAGTCATGGTGGCAGTCACGTGGCAGGGTGAGGGCCGCCGCTCTGACAGACTCGTTGGTCTTCCAACAAGTGACTATACCCATGACCTGGCTTATTTATTCATACTGCTATACTGGAGTGGCATACGTTGGGCGAGTCCACTCCACTTCCATTTCCTGGGGCGGACAACACAGTTACATGACCAAGATCTTCCCCATTGCATGAGGTATCATGGTTGCATCCACTGTGCACTACACTACAAGTATCAATACTATATCTCCACATGGAGAGGTTTGTGCTTTGCATAGTGAGGTCTGCGCAGCACATCAGTAGCTGAATCACGTGTTGATTTTCAGATGTGGCTGTGAGTTGGGTCCAATTCACGCTGTAGATAGTCAAGCACCTTACACCAGTTAAAGGTTGATGTTAATTTCCTAGTGCTAACTCGGCCTATCGCCTGTTGTTGGATCACATTGCAGATTTGGCTGGTCGTTGAAAATATTGGGGAGTTGTGTTTTAGCTTTTAGTTTAGTTTCCACAGGAAAACTTACTTTGCATATCATTAGCGTTAGTTGTGGCTCTCGTTTGTAGCAATATTTTTGGCAGAAGTTATGGATGAACAACTGGTGAGATTTGTAGTTTTTGCCAGGTTGAGAATGGGATAATTTAAAAACACAAACAAAATAAGTTTAATGAACATTATCATTCGAAATTAGCATTTAAAAATCCTTTGAAATTCACAGAAAAAACATAGGTTTCAGGCACATCGTAGTTAGAAATTTGCATTTAAAAAAGCATTGAAATTCACTGACAAAACCATAGGTTTCATGAATGTTATAGTTAGAAATTTTGCATTTAAAACACCTTTGAAATACACTGAAAAAACTACAGGTTTCAGGGACGTTATAGTTAGTTGGACATTTCACTCATACAAAACGATAGAAATTCCCCTGTTATAGTTAGTTGAGCTAACTATAACTCGGATCCCCGCAATGCAGTGCTGATGACGTCACATATTACATCATTAAAGACATGGTAAGTGACATCACTGATGACATCTCAAATGACATCACTGATGACATCACTGATGACATCATCCATGTGAAAATCTGATGCACCTCTTCATACCCTAATATAACACTTGATACAGACTATAATTTTCAAAACCAATAACACACCAATACCAATAGCAGTTAGTACATATCTACTCACTAATTTGTAGGTCTACACACACATCCACTCATTCACCCATACAGTCACTCATACATACAGTCAGCCATCAATACAGCATTAGCATATCCAGTAACATATCTATCACATATCTATACAGACACTCACACACCGCCTCTCATTGACAGAGTTATTCACACACCTAGTCAGTCATGGAAATAATCAATCACACTTTCATTTACTGACCTGTACAGGTATACACACACCACCACATATACTAACACATACTTACACTTAAATACAATACCTAATACAAGCACACACAGAACCATACAGGCAGTCTCACAATCAGTCACTCTCACGTGTAGTCATGTATACACTCCAACATGCAGATATACTGCCTTTCACATATGCAGTTACCCACACATATACCACTGAGGCATCCATTTACTCATCAACATACCCATACACACACTCATCCAGTCATACAGCCCTTCACAGATACAGTCTTGAACACATATACCCAGTGAGTTATCCACTCATACATCTATACACAGAGTCACATCCCCCACCCACCTACAGAGACACTCAGGCACCCATACAGATACTCAGGCAACCAATCGATAGCCCATGTTTAGATTGCTGCAGGGAGAGTGCAAGATGAATTTATAACTGCTTGGGTATTGGCTGAGTGATTGGGTAAGTACATAGTACTGTCTGGATGATTGGAGGAATGCATGGGTAATGATGGGGTGATGGCTGCACTCCATGGGTAGTACCTGGGTAATTGATGGAGTGAATGGGTAGTATCTTAGTGCTTACAGTATGGCATGGGTAGTGCACAGGGGATTGCAGCAGTGCATGTGTAAGTGCCTGGGTCATTGCATGAGCACATGGGTACGGACTGGATGATTAGAGTACTGCAGAGAGAGTGCATGGTGAATTTATAACTGCTTGAGTATTGGTGAAGTGATTGAATAAGTATATGGTAATGACTGGGTGATTGGAGGAGTGCATGGATAGTAACGGGGTGATGGCTGGACTGCATGGATAGTACCTGGGTAATTGAAGGAGTGAATGAGTAGTGTCTAAGTGGTTAGATGACTGCATAGGTAGTGCACAGGGGAATGTAGCAGTGCGTGTGTTAGTACCTGGGTCATTGCATGAGTACATGGGTAATGACTGGATTATTATAGTACTGCAAGGAGAGTACATGGTGAATGTATAACTGTTTGGGTACTGGCAGAGTGATTGGATAAGAAAATGTTACTGGCTGGGTGATTGGAGGAGTGCATGAGTAGTGACAGGGTGATTGCTTTACTGCATGGGTAGTACCTCGGTAATTGAAGGAGTGAATGAGTAGTGTCTAGGTGACTAGAGGACAGCATGGGTAGTGCACAGGTGATTGTAGCAGTGCATGTATTAGTGCCTGAGTCATTGCATGAGTACTGACTGGATGATTAGAGTACTGCAAGGAGAGTGCATGGTGAATTTATCACTGCTTGGGTATTGACAAAGAGATTGGATAGGTACATGGCACTGGCAGGGGGATTGGAGGAGTGCACATGTAGTGACAATGTGATGGCTGGACTGCATGGTTAGTACCTGGGTAATTGAAGGAGTGAATGAGTATTGTCTAGGTGGTTAGATGACTGCATTGGAAGTGCACATGGGATTTTAGGAGTGCATGAGTTAGAGCCTGGGTCATTGTATGAGCACGAGGGTACTGACTGGATGATTAGTGTACTGCAAGGAGAGTGCATGGTGAATGTATAACTGCGTGGGTATTGACAGAGTGATTGGATAAGTACATGATACTGGCTGAGGGATTGGAGGAGTGCATGGGTAGTGAAGGGGTGATAGCTGGACTGCATGGGTAGACGGGGTAATTGAAGGAGTGAATGAGTAGTGTCTAGGTGGTTAGAGGACTGCGTGGGTAGTGCACAGGTGATTGTAGCAGTGCATGTGTTAGTGCCTGGGTCATTGCATGAGTACATGGGTACTGACTGGATGATTAGAGTACTGCGAGGAGAGTGCATGGTGAATTTATAACTGCTTGGGTATTGGGAGAGTGATTGGATAATTAAATGTTACTGGCTGGGTGATTGGAGGAGTACATGGGTAGTGACAGGGTGATTTCTGTAATGCCAAGTAATTCCATTTCAGTACACCAAGGTTTGAAGAAGTGCTAAATAGAAAAATTCCCTTTTATCTGGAGTATCACAACTTAGTTTTCTGTTATTAATGAGATTTCCTTTACTATGTTTCACCAAAAACACTGCATGTTTCTCCTAATTTATATTTACCATAATATTTTTCGTAAAGCTGTATTATTGCAGTACATCATAGTGACATGTTTTCAAGATGTTGACTTCTTTTAGTATAGTACGTGTCCAACATGTTTGTTTTAACAATATCTGTGCTTTCCGTATCATTTAATGCTAAATATTCAATTACTTGTACAGATTTCGTGTTGCAGCAAGACCTAGACTAACCCAAATGATTCCTCTGCACTTTGAATATAAACTTGCAGATGTCAACCAATCCGAACATTCGTAGGATCCAATGTCTCGATGGGACAGCATCTTCAAACTAAAGCTGTAACATTTGTTACTAAGAGTTTTCTCTTGTGAAGTTTCTTCCCACATTTCTTTCAACTTCGTCTTCTCAGATTTTGTTATGTATGACGTAACATAGCGAGCAACAGCAATGGAATTATCTGCAACACATTGGATATCCATATTTGCATTCCACATTGACAAAATCACTGGATTGTAATCATTAATATACTTTGAATGTTCACTTCTTTTTAAATTGTAAGTATTTTTTTGAGATTTTCAAGTTTTAGTATGCATCACTCCTGACATGAAACTGTTGACTCTTCCTGGAATTACTGGATGTGGAAATCCAAAATGACATTTTATATGAAACCTTTCTTTTGACTTGTATTTCTGTCTACTGTATTTGCCACATTGATGAGTTTGAAACAGTAAAACTTGTTGTCTTAAGGTATTTTCTTTTTGAAATACCACATGTAACATAGTCTTCAATGAAAGATAAAACAGTCTCATCTAAATCAGTTCCAAATATAGGTGCATCCTTGATCCATAAAAGCATATGTATATGAGGAGCACCTCTGGCTTGGTACTCCTTTCTCTAAAAGAAATCAATGACTTCTCCAAGAGGTGGGTTGTTTTTATTGTAGATAGAAGACATCATAGATTAAACCCTATGATTGAAATATCTGCACACATTTACAGAATCCAAGGAACACAGTTTTCTAGCTCACTTGAGTTGAATATTTTTAATATTTGATTTTTCTACACGAAGAAATTCAAGTAAATCGTCCCATGCATATTCAGCACAGCTTAGCGTAACAAACCATGTAGGGGTTCCTAAGTTCCTTAACATACATTTAAGTTCTCCATGACGATAATACCAATACTCATTAGTACCACGTTGATACGCCATCAAATGAATCAATTGAGATTCTATATTATCGTCACTCTGTTATACTTTGTCCATGAATTCCTTTGCAGAAACATGTTGGAGATTAACTCCTCTTTTTAATATGTGGTTCACTGCATATGAAAGTCCAGACAAGTCACTTTCAAACAAAAGATGAAATATATATGGAATACACTGTTGAAATCTTGGATCTTCTGAGTACATTCTTGTGGTATGATTTTCTGACGGGGGAATCTGTACTGGTCCTTCATCATATCATCCACCTTTTCCAGTTCGGAAGAGCTGTGGAAAACAATGAGTTTCCAAACTTCTTTCCCAAGCACTCAAAGGAGTTCCCTTTGCTTTCTTCATTAGGAATAATTCAACAGTATTTCCAATCACTTCCTTTGAATGTAAAGGATGTACACTATAATGTTCATTTTTGGAGATGTCAACTTTTTTAATTTGGCCACTTGAAATTTCGCTATCATCTCCTAAAAGTATTTCTTCTTCTTCCACATACACATTTTTGTAATAAACATTGTTTTTTATGAGATATAACATAGCCTTTTGCACTTTGCTGACATCTACTATTTTTTGCCATATTTTGCGACTCTTCGTAGGAACACCATTAACTAGAATAACTACAGGTTCAGGTTCCACTTTTTTTACACCAATAGTTTCAATATTTTTCTTTAAATCTAAAGGTAAAAGACACAACTCTTGCTTTTAAGCCTCTTTGTAAATCTGATGGAGAGCAGCTTACCTGTTTCAAGCTTCATATGAACAATAGCCTGAAATGAGTGTACAGATTGAATCCGAATGGACTCATACATATTTAAATCTACCAGTCCTGGAGGAATAGCTATCAACTCTAGTTTATTATGTACAGCTCTAGCTGGCATTTTGTTTTTCTCTAATTTGGTATAACAATATTTAAAATGTGTTGATCACTACCCAACTCAAAGCAATCTTCCACCAACAAATAAGCTCCAAATTCCTTCCACTTATCATTGTTTTCTTTTTCACGTTTTTAATACAGATCAACATTCCTAGTTTGATTTCTATAGTGAGTACATCATCAACAAATACAAACATAGATTGGTCTCTCACAACAAATTACCCTAAACTTTATATTTTCTTCTTCAATCTTCTCAGTACTACTATCTTCCACCTCTTCTTCAACACCTACACGTATCAAACTCACACTTTCACTAGACACCAGTTCAGGACCAAAGAATCAAAAATCTATATCATGACAAATGACAAACTTTTTTTACATTTGATACTTATCCATTCAAAAGAGCATGGTTTAAGTCACTTAAAATTATTGCAGGACTTCTTACATAGTGCAATCTTCTTACTAACTTCCGCATTGAAGAGTAATGTACTGCTAACATTCTCAAATGATGAAAAACACTTTGACAAACTTTTCTAGCAAGACAAGCCAGAGAATGACCTTGCAAACCAGTATTCTTTCACCACTTTGCAAGGATCAAGTCCTTGCAACATTTTAATCTTTTGTTTAATACTTTTTTTACTATAACTTTGTAAGGCAATATGAAAAATATCAATAGACTCCTGTCATATACCTCAAATACTACTACAATCCCATGTATACACTGGAGATTGTGTACGTCTCCCTTGAACTTTTTCAGCAATCACTTCTTCCACATTTCTGGGAACCATCTTTTCTTTGTCAATTGCACAACTGTTCTTCACTTCATAAGCATGACCACTGGTATCAACTGCATAAACTAATGTATTGGTTTGAAAATAGATGTCTTCATTAAGAACTGGTTCTGAACTAGAAGTATGCTTCCATTCACCCCAAACATTTTTACAAAAGTTAGTTCTGTTGATTAGTCTTTTCCATTTAGTTTTGTTCTTCATAGAATGCATTGGTGTATCTAATGTTTGCATTCTCTTTAAAACTAAAATGAACAATCTTCTTTTCAATTCAAAAACCTTTTCAACTATACTTTCAATCTTTTTTTTCTTTTTATAAAATGCAGATTTTTTTATAGTTCTTGACATGTTTCAACACATTTTGTAGTACTCTACTTTTAAACATACTTTTCTAATTTCATAAAATGTTTCTTTCTTCTTTCAACGTAGATTTTTTTCTCATTTACTAAATTTCTATTAATTTGTCTTTTTTTCTTTTCATTCTTTTTCATTCTATAAGTATTCTTTCTATTTTCATCATTTTGAAAATACTTTCCTCTCCTTGAAATTCCTTTAATACATTCCTTTGTTCTCTTACCACAAGCCTTTTTCTTTTTTGCCACAGGTTGTAGTTCACCTAATTCGGGCGTTTCTTTCTCCTTTAAATAGTACTGTTTTCTTCGTTGTTTTTTCCTTTGTGCTTTTTTTGTCATTCTTCCTTAATAAAAATGCACAATATCTGAAAAACTAATTTAAAAATAATTTGAAATTATTAAAGTAGTTATATACATATATGCTTATCTATTACTAAACACTTTCTATTTTAAAATCTACAAAGAAATGCATATATGGTTTTCTGAATATGTTAGCAATTACACCCGGGCTGCACAATATGTGAAAAGAGGTGCAGAAAAAAATACAACAGTAATATCTCAATGATTACAGCAATACATATCTAGAGCATGGATCATTGTAAGAATGCATGGTGGCTACTTTGGTGTTTTTATAACTGTATGAGAGGCGTGCAGAAATTAGCAAGAGAGGTCATAGAAAGAACAAACAGTATTGCAAAAGAATCAACAGACGTGCAAAAAGAGTCAAATAAGCTACGGAAAGAGGAAACAGGTGATCAGAGTGAGGCAAAAGAGGTGCAGAAAGAGGGAAGAGGGGAGCAAAAAAGGGAAATAAAAAAAATTGAAACAGAGGAGAAGGAAGAAGACAGATCAGTGCAGAGAGAACAGGTACAGTAAATAGGAAAAAGATCTGAAGAAATTTGAAACAGTGAGGCAGGAAGACGATAGAGCAGTACAGAAAGAACCACATAGGTGCACAAACAGGCAAGAGCTATACGCAAAAAGGCAAGTGAAGAGCAGAATGCAGCAAAAGATGTGCAGAAAGAAGTATCAGAGGTGGAAAACAGGTAACAGAACTACAGAAAGGAGTTGGAGAGATGCCAACAAAGGCAACATAGTTAAGGAAACAGGCAAGTAAAGTGAAAAAGGAGACAAGCGACCTGCAGAAACAGACAATAAAGGTGGAAAAAAGGCAAGTAAGTTACTGTATGGTGAATATTTGGGTATTTTTATAACTGCATGAGAATTGGGCCTAGTCAAAAATGAAGCACCACACTATTACATAACTCAAATATAAGGGTCTCCAGATTGTTAAAGCATGCATACATATCTCTCCATGGTATCAAAGCATGATAATATGTAAAATAAATATGTATACAATATTTTTGAAGCATGTTGAAACCTAGAAACTAAGACACGGAATACACCTTACTAAGTAATTCCAACCCTCAATGGGTAGTCCTTATGTAATTGTATGACTGCAAGGGTACTCTCTGGGTAAGTACAGGACAACATGAAAAGTGACTGGCTAATTTCATGAGTGCAAACATATGCATTCAGTGCATGGAAAAGTGTATAAATAGCAGTTGAAAGTATTCATCAGTCATTTAGTACTCACTAGGTGAACACGTCAATGTAAAAGAAAGGCATGGGTGATTGACAACTGCAAGGGTAGTGTGTAGGTAATGAGATAACTCCATAGCAACAGCCTGCATAATTGCATATCTGTATGGGTAGTACGTAACTAGACCCCAAGTGATTCCTAGCCTGCAATGGTAATATCTGGTGGATTACTGAAGTAGATAGCAGGTTAGTGGGTGATTTTATAAGTTTATCAGAACCACCTGTGTGATTACATAAGTAGAATACAAGTGTGTATGTGATTGAAACAGTACATGAGAATGAAAGGACTACACAGGTAACACATCACTGATTGCATGACTGCAGGGATAATGTCTGAAAATGTACATGTATTTATTTATTTATTTAAGGGCTTATATAGCGCTAGAATCGACTCCCGAAGGAGTATCTCTGCGCTCAAAGCGGATGGAGGAGGAAAGGAGATGGTATTCATGATTCACTGAGTTTGAAACAGAAAAGTTTTTAACAATTTCCTAAAAGTGAGATGTCCTGTACATAGTCTAAGAGTGATGGGAAGCTCGTTCCAGAGACGAGGCCCAAGGTAAGAAAGAGCTTTACCTCCCAGTCTAACCCATCTAATGGAGGGAACTTGGAGAAGAAGTGTGTTCCTGGAACGGAGAGCACGTGCTGGAGCATAATGAATAAACTTCTCTGCCAGATAGGGGGGACCCTTATTTTGGAGAGCTTTATGAATGACGCAACAAGTTTTAAATTTAATCCGTTGGCGAACAGTCAGCCAGTGGAGACTTTCCAAAAGAGGGCGCGATGGTGACCTAGGAGGTACGTTCAGAACCAGCCGTGCTGCTGTATTTTGGACTACCTTAAGTTTGCCAATTTAAGTGTCATTAGCAGAGATCTTTAGTTCATTACAGTAATCAAGGCGGCTGAGCACTAAAGCCTGGACCAATGTTTTCCGAGTTGAATCAGGGAGTAGTGGGAATACTCTTCGGAGCAATCCGATCACATGAAAACAAGAGCCAGCTGTCTGGTTTACCTGCTCTTTTAACGATAGGCCTTGATCTAATCGGATGCCCAAGTTCTTCACCACCTGCTTTGGAACAGGACCGGGGCCCAGATCTGATGGCCACCAGTCTGGCGTCCATAGCAAAGCTGCCTCCCCAAAAAGCATCACCTCTGTTTTCCCTACATTACACTTCAGGAAGTTGGTTGCATCCACTGTGATACAGCCCGCATTCCGTCAGAGAAGGCCTTTTGGACCGCCATGGTTAACTCGTTAAATGGAAAGAGGAGCTGCATGTCATCAGCATATGACACAGGAATAAACCCGTATAACCTCATCAGACTGGCAAGGGGGGCAACATAAATGTTGAAAAGAGTAGGGCTCAAGCAGGAGCCCTGAGAAACCCCCTTGGTCAGTTCCTGAGGAGTAGAACGAAATGAGCCGATGTTCACACTCTGCGTGCGGCCAGATAGAAAACTTCTCATCAAGGACAGGGCTGCGCCCCCAAGCCCCACCTCTTCCAAATGACTGAGCATGATGTCGTGGGAGATCGTGTCGAAGGCCGTGGATAGGTCCAACAGCACCAGAATCATAGAATGCCCTTTATCCAAGGACATTCTGATGTTTTCAGTCACAGAAAGAAGGGCAGAT
Source organism: Lissotriton helveticus (assembly GCF_964261635.1). Classification (NCBI taxonomy): domain Eukaryota; kingdom Metazoa; phylum Chordata; class Amphibia; order Caudata; family Salamandridae; genus Lissotriton; species Lissotriton helveticus. Next base: position 522,399,217 of record NC_136061.1, read on the forward strand.
TCTGTGCTATAGTTGGGCCTAAATGCGGACTGGGAATGATCTAGACCTCCAGTTTGTTCAACGAACTTCGACAGATGGGTATTAACATGCTTCTCCATTAGTTTGCTCAGATAGGGAAGAAGAGATATCGGCCGGAGATTCGGCAATTCTGTCCAGGGGATGTTGGAATTCTCGCGGATAGGTTTAACCTGGGCTGCTTTCCACTCCCGTGGCACCAGACCCTCAGTGAGGGGAAGATTGACAAGAGATTGGATCGTGGGACAAAGCGACTTAACCAGGGATGGAAACATTCTTGCAGGCATGTGATCTGAGGGGGAGCCGGACTTAACCTGGCAGATCAGTGCTTCGACCTCAATCAAGGTGATAGCTGGAAATTCCGTGTATAATATAGGGTTGGATGTCTTAGAGATCTGTGTTGACACTGGGCTGCTCATTAGGCTACCCGTTTTAATGATCTTATCATAAATCACCTCTATCATGTGGAAAAAATACAAGTAGATGTCATCACATAGCTGTTGTGATGGCAGATCAAGACTTTCACAGCCCTTGGGCTTAGTAAAGGATTGTAAAATCTGATACAGAATTTTAGATGAATTACCAGCATGTGTGAGTTGAAGGGCTATGTAGGTTTTCCGAGCATTTTTGATATTTTTATGATAGCTGGCCAAAGAGACATGATAACAGATTTTATCCTCCTCAGCGTGTGTACTTCTCCAGAACATTTCTAACTTTCTACACACTTGCTTTTGTAAGAGAAACTGATCGGTAAACCAGACTTCCTGATGATGGGTAGTACGTTTCATGCAGGTTTTAATGGGGGCTATAAGATCAATGGCATTGGAAATGGCTGAGTTATATTTGGATAAAGCCACCTCGATATTAGCTGATACTCCAAATTGAGGTTCAGTAAACACGTTTTGAAAATTTTCCAGTGAGATCTTATGCCATTGTCTGCATGGGAGAGAGAATCCCGGAAGCCGGATTTTAGGTTTTATCATATTATGCATCGAAAATTCTATGAACAAATGGTCCGACCAGATCACATGACCACATAGCAAGTCACTGAGTGATTTTTTTAAGTGAATGGGTACTTCTTGGGTGATTGTATGACTACTGAGGTGAAGCCTGAGTCAATAAAAAACTGCAAAAGTAGTGCCGGGTGATTTCATAACAGCATGACTACTGGCTGAGTGATTACAAGAGTACCAAAGTGGTGCCTCCGTGATTTAAGGCATGCAACAGTAGTGCCTGGGTGATTCTATAACTACATAAGTTATACCTTAGTGATTGCATAAGTGCATAGATAGTGCCTAAATGATTGCATCAGTGCTGAAGTAATGCCTGAGTAATTAAAGAACTGCATATGTAGCACCTGCATCATTGTAAGACTGCAAAGTGGGTATTTGGGTGTTTTTATCAGTGCATGATAGTTAGGCCCACTTAAAAATAAAACAGCACACTATTACATAAGTTAACTATAAGTCACTGGATAAATACAGGACAACATGAAAAGTCGCTGTCTAATTTTATGTGTGCAAACATACAGATTCAGTGCATGGATAAGAGTATAAATAGCAGTTGAAGGGATTCATGACTCATTGAGTACTGACTAGGTGAATACATCAATGCAACAGAAAGGCATGGGTGATTTGACAACTGCAAGGATAGTGTGTATGTAATGAGATGACTCCACAGCAACAGCCTGCATCTTTGCATAAGTGTAGGCGTGCAAGGATAATATCTGGGGGATTACTGAAGTAGATAGCAAGTGAGTGGGTGATTTAATAAGTTTTTCCGAACCGCGTGGGTGATTACTAAACTAGTAGGATACTGCCTGAGTGATTACTTTCTATCTAAAATTATGCAGCATCATTCAAATATACTTTTGTACAGAGTAGAAAAAATAAGCCTAATTAATAACACCTTATATGATCATCTTTGAAAGCACACATTTGTGTTTCATCTTCACAAATCTATCTAAAATGATAGGCATCATTCAACTATACCATTATACAGACTAGAATAAAGAAGCCTAATAATAACACCTTACATAAGCATCTTTCAATGTACACATTTGTGCAGCATCTTCACCATTCTATCTAAAATGATGCAGCATCATTCAACTATACCTTTGTATAAAACACAAAAAAGAAGCCTAGTTAATAATACCTTATGTGTGCATCCTTCAGGGCACAGTTATGGGCTGCATCATCACCATTCTACTAGTACTCACACTCATGACCCTACCACATAAAAAGCAACAACAGCTCTTTCTTATACATCATGCACCATAAAATGTATTAACACATACGAAAATACATATACAAGTAGTAACACACAAAAGTCAGAACCCATGATCACCTTAATATTTGACACAGTCCACCTCCAAACTTAAAGGAACAGCTACAATTATGTGGTATAATACAAATATACATATCCACACAATAAAATAAAATATCATAATCAATAAAGCATATTCCAATATACACAATAAAACTATACAAAAATATTTCAAACAACATTTAACTACATTAAAACAAACTATATTAAACATCTCTACATTTAATAATCTATTTCACACATCAAAGTTTATTAATAATGTTTTACCTTAAAAAATAAAGGAAACACATAATACACCTCACAAATTCATAACTCAACTTCCGAATAGATTTGTAGAATATGAAATATCAGAAACTTAGAATGTATTTTCTTATGCACACAATCAATGTAATGCACTGCTCTCAGCAAGGCAAAACCAGTAATGGTAAAGCTTCTTTCTCTTTCTCTTTCTCCACATATATGCATGTAAGTAACAAATGACATTGCTTCCCAGATTATTTCAAATTCTAAAGCACATTTCAATTGGTTAGACATATCAACCCTTACCAACTGACTTCTAAAAGTACCCAAACTGCTTCTGGATTTTTTTGAGAGTGGTGGCTCCACCGTGCAGCAAAGCGATGTATCCGCAAATCTATACAGGAGTTAAAAAATATATCACACATAAACTTACCACTGTTTTTTAATAATACACCACTTTTAAAGAAAGCACTGACTTTGGAAATGTCACTGTCATAACATATTACTTTTATATAAATTACAAATTCACATTTTAATGCCACAGTTACCTTTTAACCCTACCCCCATTCTGCTTAATCCCAGTTTCCATAGTAACAGTTCATGGAACACTCAACTGACCTAACAGGTCACAAGTTCACCATATTTTCAAGTTTACCACACAATGTTCCAAATGCAAAGATCAGATGTGGTTGACATTTCCAAAATATAAGCTAATCCTTTCTACTGTACTATTCCAAAAAATTTACTGACCAAATATGCTTTAAAAAAAAGTTAAATGCACCCTTTTTCTTGAATGTACTATGTTCCTAAACACCCAATCAATTCTCTACTTTTTTTAAAACAGCATCTTGTCCAGCATTTTAGATATCTCTCATTCTACCAACTGACTACCTCAGCTACAGACATCCCTTCAAAGTGCTTACAGTGTGGATTGTTGGGCACAGCTATATTTTCTGGTGCAAAAGGTATGCTGAACGCAGAAGTATTGACAAAGACCTAGCTTTGCGAAATGTGGACATTAAATGGATTGCACAAGGAGAGGATTAAAGCGGCAACAAATGATGCCTTTGATTAAAACCTCTTTGCATCTCCAACCCACTGACCTCATGATTGTGCACTGTGGTGGCAATGGCCAAGGAACATTGACTGGGGTAGGTCTGGAAATGCTAATGAAGGACACCTTTGCACGACTGATGTTGCTTTTACCTCAAACTATCTCTGTATACTCTAATATATCCGCTTCTACTTGCTTTTCTGGACCTTTTAATCATCGCGACATCTAATGGCTTGGGGTCCGAACTCTACAAAAAAATGATGACTCGAAACTCGCTTTTAAGCTATGAGAGCTGTCGCCCTCGATCATTGAGGAACAATTTACCGTACGATCAATTCTTACGGATACAAAGAAATTGTTAGAGCAAAGAAGCATTCGAGGTACATGCACGCAAACTGGAAGACCGGTTACAAGCAAGGAAATACCCTAGGAAAATCATACGTCAATCTAAGAAACGCGCTTCCAACAACAATCGTGATGCACTTCTAGAACCGGGTATACAAAAAGAAAAATCTTCCAGAATAACGTTTGTAAACACGTTCAACACGAGGTCTAACCAAGTGCACAAGATAGTCTTGAAGCATTGGTCAATCCTTAACACCGGAGGAGACCAATTGCCACCACCCCTCTTTGCCTTCAAAAGAGGGTCGAACCTGTGGGACAAGCTTGTACATACAAAACCGAGGAGTAAAATATCACGACCAGTGGGTACTCTGTGGGATCTACCACCGATAGAAGGACATCATCCATGTGGCCTGTGCGCAGCATGTCCACAAACATGTAAATCTTTAAGTGTGGACATAGGCACGAGCAGGCCTTGGCAGCAACGCAGGTTCACAAATTGCAACAGCCACAATCTGATCTATATGATCACATGTCCCTGCCAATTACGTTATGTGGGCATGATGACAAGAAAGGTAAAAGTGCGCATATCTGAACATAAAAGCAAAATTCGGTGCCGAAAACAAGCAACACGTCTAACATCCCACTTCTTACAAATAGGGCATGGTCCGACTGATTTCATCTGGACAGTCCTGGAACAGTCCTTCATTCCTGAGCACGTCTCGGATATTGAAAAGTATCTGTTTGCTAAGGAACAAAAATGGTCTACAAATTAAATAGCGACAAAGAAGGACTAAACGAAGAAATACCCTGGATGTCGCTATAATAACTTTATCTTTAGATATGTTAGACCATCGCAATACCGAAGAGGCAAGATTAATTGAATCTACATGTCGATCAGGTCCAGGAGTCACATTCATTTTAAGTAACTATCTATCTCAGACAAGGTTGTCAGGCAGGCTACTACATACTGAGAATATCTACACGATACATGGGCTTAAACATACTGCATACCAGTAGAGCCATTGATTGCTGCCCGAAATTAGTATTGATTCTACTAGATGAATGTAAACACGTACAGTGCTATAGATGTTTCCATCATTTTTCGACTTAAATTAGAACAGCATACGAGTTGTGCTTCAGATGAAGATTTGTCTGATAATAAGCCAGTATTTTGTCTGTGACACAGAATAACAAGGAGAAGCTCTAATCTCTTTAGAACTTTTTATAATGCCTTGTAGCATAGCCTCTATTTAGCCTCTATCCTGTTTCCATTAACTCCCTCCTTTGGGTTAATAACAGTACGGCGAACGGACGAGGCACCTGAGGGACGCATCCTCTATTACACTGTATCCATACTCACAGTCAAGAATACTGTTAAAATTTACAGACTAATGCCTATAGACAATGTGAGTTTTAAACTTGTTGTTCAAAAAAACTCTAGCAGCTATTGTGAATCTTACTAAATAAGTAAAGTCTTTGATGATACACAGAAGACTACTATTCCCTGCAATACTTTTTTAGGTTTGTAGTCCAGTATCATGTGACGTTCAGGACACATGACCGGACAGTTCAATGAAACAGATATGGCGATTACCCGCATAGCAGCGCATAGCCGCGCCTCTCCAGCAAAGAACACTACGAAAAGTTACATATTGATGCCTATAGACAGCACGGGTTTCAAACAAGTTATTCTTGGTTTACAAAAAAAACTCCTGCAGTAGTCGTGAACTTTATCAAACAAGCAAAGTCTTCGATGACACACAGAAGACTACAATTCCCAGCAATACTTCTCATTTTTGTAGTTCAGTATTACGTGATGTTAAGGACACATGATCGGCCAGTCCATTGAAACAAATATGGCGGTTACACGCATAGCAGCGCCCCCCCCAGACAGCACAGAGGGACGCTTCGGTGTACCAACGGACAGGTTAGTGTTTGACTTGTCGAGTGCTCAAGAATTGTGCTTGTTTGTCGTCATTTTTTAAGCCTGAGCGTCTACCGGCACGTGTACTGTTATCTCGCTACAAGGGGTAGAATAGTATGCGCTTTATAAAGCGGCCATAACGCGCCTCTGTCAAACATAGTTTGGATGTCGAGTGCACGCCATTACCCACCGCCTGTCTCTCGTTTGTTTCACGAGAGTTGGTGAAAGCGGTATGTGAAGGACATACCTACATAGGTCAGTGCTTGACCTGCTGAGTACTTGTGAAAGTTTGAGAGAGTTTGATTATCAACCTGCAAGCGTATTGATATCGTGCTATGAGGGGGTTTTGAATGAGTGGCCATAACACGCCCACTATGAGTACAGCTTGTTCCACTCACCGCATGTTTATCATTATCGTGATAATGCGTGAGTTATTGAATGAGATACAAGTAGGACATATCTATACTGATGTCCTCTCAGTAAGTTATGCTTATTCACAGAAAATACATTTAAACCCGCACGCCCAGTGATATTGAGTAACAGAGTGAGTCTAGCACCTAATGACTACGCTGTAAGGGGTTATAACCCACAGGAATGCGTGGCCATTGAGAGTTATTAACACAAATGTTTCCATCACATTGCCCACTACGACAGTAGCGTAAGACCTGGGATACTACTTTTTCTTGATAAAGGTGCATCCAGTAGTACCATCGAATATTGTGAAGTACCAGCACTTACCAACACTGATACGAGATAAGAGATGTTTTTGGACTGATTATTCCTATTGTTTTTAACTAGAGCGGTGCTCCACTTACCTGAGCTGCAGCCAGGTGGGGTGATGCATGATCCTCATGCCTAATAGGTAAGCGGATCCTCTTCAAGTAATGGGTTAATTGACCATACTTACTTTGACACACTGGACATAATGTACTATGTGTTGAGATAACTTTGTGATGTTTGTCTTTTTCTTTATTTGGATCTTCGTGTATCCTGTTCTTTGACACTACTACTCCTCAGTGTTGTGGAGGATACTTAGTATGACCTGGAACCCACAGGTGATAGGTGATATAACTTTATTATTATTGTACAGTGCAGTTGCAAACATACTAGTCCTGAAGAAAGCAGTGGCTGAAGCTTGGAGCCACAAATGCTAAAATATGTCGACCCCTCCTGCAAACAGATATTTTGTTAAATCTGTTTTTTCACATTGTTTTTAAACATTGGAGGAATTGAGAGAGACTATTAAATAATCTTTCATTCTACTCACTTTAATCCAATTTTATATACCTCACTTACTCTTTCACTTTTGCATTGCAAATCAGTTAACCTTTTAGAGACTCTTTGGTATCATCCATCCACACGCATACCTGTCAATGGTTGAGCATCTGTCACAACAACATCCAGTGACATATAGCATTTTCTCCTGGGTATAAGGAGAACCCATATGATGACAAAAGGGTGGTACCGAGCGGGAACTGATGGGTATTTTTCCTAACCCAAGAGATGTAGTGCTTTCTCTCACACATCTACACATATATTTTTCTCTCACCTTTTGGTCATATTTTAGTTGTGCCTTGAACGCTTCACACGATTGATCGGTTTCTTGGACCCTCAGACATTCCTTGTTTGTAATATGTATTGCTGGGGTATGTGTCTGCTAGCTAGTCATTAATCTTGCCCTTAGACCCCCATTCAAACTGTTGTTTTCTGTACTCTAATATATGCCAAAGAAAGAAATGAAAGTGGTCAAATTAATTCCGTCCACAGATTGACAAAGCTAGAAAAAATGTCAATAAAGCTATTTTTGCATATCTTAGAGACCATAGGATGCGCTCCATATATAACAACAATCTATGTTTTGATACAGAGGGCATCAACAGGAGTGATGGAGTGGACTTTACAGATCAGGGAAACAGAGTCTTTCTCAACAACCTTATGCTCTGCATCCACACTTACATGTAGCTACAACAAACTCTTAATAAACACAAGGGCTCTGTTTAGAGCCACCCTATAACCCAACAGTGAATCTTACTATTAAAACATACATATTCTTTTTTCTACAATATTCCTTGGAATCACAAACCCATCACTTTTACACTGGGGGTCACGACTCCATGCGTGCAAAACAAAAAAAAATGCCAGTTATTCTAAATAGTTTAATTCTGCCTCTGGGACCCCATGCCCCAAGGCATGCCGTAAGGGACCGTGGGGGGAGTCCCAATACCCCCACATTCTCTGCCAGCTCCCGACCTCCTGTGGGAGCCGGCATTGCTTTTGGAGAAGGGAAGCGGAAAAAGCAATACGGCTTTGCTTCTTGGAAGCAGAAGCAGGTTTCCTGCTCTCGCTTCCGAAAGGCATAGTAGTGTTTGCAAAGATAGGAAGGGAGTCACCCCCCCCTATCATGGAAAGCAGCAATGTTCTCGGGGTAGGCACCCTGGGACATTACAGTAGCCAGCCCTGAGGGGGCGGCGGTCCCCAGGGCCATAGACGGCTCCATGAGGGGGCCTCAGTTCATTTATATAGCCCCGGGGAGGTGGTGGTCCCCGGGACATGGGGGCCGCACAGGGCCCCCTCATTATTTAATAAAGCCCCAGGGAGGTGGTGGTCCCCAGAGCTTAGGGGAGGGCACTGAGCCCCGACTCCTTTTAGTTATAAATGCCCTGGGGAGGTGGTGGTCCCCCTGGCTGTGGGGGCCCCCATGGGCCCTCACTAATTAAAGATTGATTACACCCAGTACCTGGCCCCTCTGGGGGTTTATAGAAAACAAAACACGCCTTTATGTTTGTATTTTTCTCATCTGAATTAGCGAACGCATCTCGTTTACACTGGGGCCCATTCTGGTTGCGATGGAATCATGACTCCAAGCACGCGCAATAAAAAAGAAAAATGCCCTGTATTCTATATTGTTTAATTCTGCTTCAAGGACCTTATCCACCGAGGCATGCCCTTGGTTACCGTGGGGGCAGGCCAATGCCCCCAAGGTCCCACTGGCTCCCCGCGTCCTGCAGGAGCCAGCATTGCTTTTGAGCAAAGAGAGCTGCTGACATGCAGCTCCCCTTGCTCAACAGCAATCTGCTTTGCTTCATTGAAGCGAGAGCAGATTTTCCTGTTCTCGCTTCAATAAAGCAAAGCAGGAGTTTGCTATGGCAGGGCTGGAGGCGTGCTCCCCCTTGCCTCCCTGGGGTGGGCTCCCCGGGATATTGCAGGAGCCAGCCCTGGGGGGTGGCAGTACCCAGGGTCATCGAGGGCTCCAGGAGGGGGGCCACGCAGCCCCCCTCCCTATGTGTGCAAAGCCATGGGGAGGTCCCTGAGGCTCGGGGGTCTGTAACAGACCCCTGCATTCACATATTTAGTGCCCTGGGGAGGTTGTGGTCCCCGAGGTGTGTTGGTGGGCTTGAGCCCCCCACAATGGTTATTTAAAAAAAAATAGAGACTCGGGTTGGTAGCAATCCCCAGGGGTTATGTTGCATAGCCCCGGGGAGGTGTTGGTTCCCCTGTAGTGTTGTTCCTATATTCCCAATAGGCTCTGTGCATTGGAATAATATACACTATAAATTTGACATAGGACTGAGGTCAGTATGTCACTATCGAGTATTCTGTACTTAATTGTGTGTGCCAGCTAACTCAGAGGTCACTATAAACTTTCTCGATTAAACAAGAAGGGATTTGTTTCTGAGAACCGCATGAACATGACAACTTTGTTTTCCCCAGATTCGTGGAAATAATAACTAGTTCACTCAGCCAATCGGGCATGCTTCGTCTTTACAGAGTTGCATAGAAATAGAGAGATGGGCGTTTCAATAAAAGGGGTTTGGGAAGTCCTGTCAGCTTAAGAGTCTGGTTTTCCAGGAAATCGTTGTGACGTAGATGAACGGATTAATGTAGCCATGCCTGTATTTGGGTAGCATGGGTTATGCCTAAATAAGGAATGGGTTTCTATGCCTATATCCTAGTATAATGGTATTCACCCTATTCAAGTGCCTATCCAAGTCATCATTTGTCAGATAGATGTCATCCACATATGACAATGCTTCATCATTATAACTTTGTAGTAACTCTGTTACTCTTGCTGAAAAGAACCCAGGACTATTCTTGAATCCCTGAGGGAGACGACAGAAGCGACGGTGTGTCCCCATAATTGAGAAAGAGGTGCAATGTTTTGACAAAAGAAACCATTAGAAATAACTAATGTGGTTTTATGTTTTTTATGCACAATGTTATTCAATAATGCCGTACTGTGTGCATTTTGCACTGCAAATGTTTTGCAACAAGAGTTTAAATGTCTGTAATCCAATACTAGGCGATATGTATTGTCTGGTGTGGATACAGGAAACAAAGGATTGTTCATTGATGAGGTGCATGTTTCAATCACCCCCTGGTATTCAAGTTGATCTAATATCTCCCTGACCTGTTTTTTAGCTTCTTGCTTAAATGGGTAATGCCTTTGGGCAGTTGGTTGCATTACAACTGGATTTTATGGTGAAGAGATTCCTCATCCCATCCTACATGATTTTTGTATAATGCAGGCGCTTGGGTTACTGCCCATTTCCTGGCATAAGTATATTGTAAATGAATTGGAATATGATTAGAGAAGTCTAGCATACGCGAGCTGCACTTAGCACAGTGCAAACAAGCGTAGCGCAGCCTAGCGTAGTGCAGCGGTCATTTTTTGCTTGTTCACGGTCCTCAACGTCATGTTTGCGACCGTGAGCAAGCAAAATTACATCCCGGCAAGATTCTCAATGCAGGGAGGTCAGGTTTCTCATTGCGAGTGGTCGCGCATGCTCACCACGGCTCGCAATGAGATACTACCAGTCCGCGTTGAGAAAGATGCCGCTCGAGTAAAAATCTACTCGAGCAGGCAGAAAACTAGAGCTTGCACTGTGCAAGATGCCGATTTCAATGATTGCACAGTGCCAGATGCTTGTCCGCACTGTGCAATCATTGAAAATGCATCTTGCACAGTGCGAACATGCTACTACGCAGCTCGCGTAGTGCTACGTGAAGTTAACGTAGTGCGAAATGCACTTCGCGTAGCTTCGTGTAGTGCTACTTCGCAAACTACGCCCAGGCCTAGTGTTGATCGTCCTTAGACTTCATGCGTTTTTCCTTGTTTTCTGACCGTCCTCTTCTTTCCGATTTCTGTGACGAAGTCTGAAAGGTGCGAGAGGAACGTGTATCAGTATTTTGATATCTATCAGGTTTTCTCACATTATCCCTATTCCTGAGGTTATACCTCCTTTCAGAGGGCTCCTTTTGAGGAGACATACCTCGGGAATCTCTTTAGAAGTTTGATTGCTATTTACCCACTACTTTTTAGGAGTAGGAGCGTTTTTAGTAAAGACCTTTTCAGGACTTTCAGACAGTTGAAGTTTAACTTTATGATTCTAATAATCTTTGTACATTACTAAGTAATTAATCATCTGACATTGCTTCAATGTCAGGGTCAGGTGTGTAACCAGCTAAGGCCGACCATGTTGCTCCTGGTCTACCTAGTGAACAGTGCGTGGTAATGTGATTTAAATGTTTGAGGGTGCCTTTAAATCAGAGCTCATGCTCCTGGTATGTGAGTGGAATTTCTATATCCTCGAAAAGAATATACTCATCCAGTGGTTCATCTTCTTTGTAGAAGTGAAACATATGTGTTACTGGATTTGCTTCTGGGAAGACTATCCATGAATAGAATACCTCTGTCTGGTGATATTCATGTGCCTCTATCACAAAAAACTGCCCTACCACCTCTTGATGTTAGGCCATGTTTTATAAGTTTTATAGTGATGGCTTTCCTTAAATTTAGCGGAATGGCTATAGCATCCTCGTCGGTTAATCGGAAACCTGTATAGATTAAAGCTACGTCGGCTGGACCAGCCGCAGCTCCACCAGTTTCGGTGTTGTTGCCATTATTCGAGATTGTTTAATGAAAACTCCAGAGCAAGTTTCAAGGGAACAAAGATAAGGTGCACAATACTTTTGGAACACTGCATCCTTAAACGCTGAACAAGCCAAAAATGAATGTATAGGATTGTTCGCCCTATTCAGCTATGGCAGATATTATCCCTTTTACCCACTCCAGATGTCTATTGGAGTATTACTGGAAAAGGGGTCTCTGAGAAAAGCACGACTGAGTTACTTTAGTATCTAGCATTAAATTAGTGCCTTACCAAACCGCTGGGCCCCATGTATAGTATTTCCTATATTCCCAATAGGTTCTGCACATTGGAATCATATACACTATAGGTTTGACATAGCACTGAGGTCTGTATGTCTCTATCGAGTATACTAAACTTAATTGTGTGTGCCAGCTAATTCAGAGGTCACTAGAAACTTTCTTGACAAATACTAGAAGGGATTAGTTTCTGACAACCGCATAAACATGACAACTTTGTTTCCCCTAGAATTAAAACATATCTTCAGAGTCGTGGAAACAATAGATAACTAGTTCACTCAGCCAATCATGCATGCTTCGTCTCTACAGAGTTGCATAGAAATAGAGAGATGGGCGTTTCAATAAAAGGGGTTTGTTGAACAGTCTTATTTCTCATGCAAAAGATATGAACTGCTACAATCGTTAGACAGATTGCAGAGTATAATGCGTAGAGTGAGAACAGTAATATGAAATATTACAGGGAGTGCCCACATGGCGAAGACATCATAATGCCAGGCTTCTCTAATCATATTCCAATTCATTTACAATATACTTATGCCAGGAAATGGGCATAGAAATATAGAGACAGGTGTTTCAATAAAAGGGGTTTATTGAACAGTCTTATTTCTCATGCAAGAGCTATGAACTGCTACAATCGTTAGACCGATTGCAAAGTATAATGCGTACAACGAGAACAGTAATATAAAATAATACTGTAATAGCATTGTCTGTTGCTATGACATGTAAAAATACATACATAAATAACACAGGCTAAAATACTCAACTGGTGCTTCTAAAATACGCCTACCCCAATGTTCCTAACCTAGGTGCAGTACCAGGGAAGAAGTAGGTGTTTGTCTTTTGACGCAAAAGAAAAGGGAGGTCCCCTAACTAATCCAATGATGGACGAGGGGGAGATAAACAGAAATGAAAAAAGTCCCAGTGACAAAGGAACTAATATTCTCAAACTGAACAAGAATATAGAGAGAATCTAGGCCCACAATAATGAATACCCCACAGTGCATATAACATAGTACATGAAAAAATATTAAAAATAACATATTAAAATATATTCTTCATTTTATTCAGTACAATATACATCGATTTTCAAATGATCAAACATCATAAAAACAAATACACATAATAAAAACACATTTCCTGTAGAGTTACAACATTCGAGAAGTAGTTGTCGACGCAGCGTTTCGGTTTTAGGGATAAAAACACCTTCCTCTAAATAACAAGAAACATAAAATTACTAATCATTTAATTAAAAATCATACATGTAACAAGTGGTCAAAAGGGCACTCATTAATTTACAAAAAGTCTCTCTTTTTTGCTTTGTGGAGAAGTGTGGCTCGGTGGTTGTGGAGACGTGTGGCTCACTGGTTAGAAGCGGCAGACCCTGAAGCAGAGGTCGGCTTGGGACCAGGGTTCAATTCCCGAAGCGGCAGGGTCTTGGGTCAATGTCCGCGGACTCGATAATTCTCGCCAAGGTGCCTAAGCTAACCATGGGTCCCACTCTGCAACTCTGGGCAATAGCTCGCTTAATCTCCACAACGGCCCTATCAGCGCGGGGATGCCTGGCTTCACCTTGGGGGTGCCCAGGAGGGACAATCTCACAGGGAAAGCCAGGACAGGTTCCCCAGCGGTATACAGCGCCAGGACGCCCCAAGATGGGGTAACAGTGCGCTTTACAAGTATACATACATTTACATTTAAACTAACAAATTATAAAATTGTTTTGTAACATATAGCTTATGCCTATCTCATTGCCATAATATTTCATACGTGGTATGGACGGACAGAAGGACAAAAGAGCAGAAAAATAGATATCTCGGTCATTGCGTTACCATCAACATTCGAAATATACCCACTTTCCATTTACTTCTTAGAATCTCTACAACAGTTATCAAAATCCTCTCTCAGTTGGTGTATTCGAGAAAAATCAACAACCTATATTGGTTAAGTAGTCCAGATATTAATAATGCAATGCCCAACTGAAAGTATGTTGGTGTAACACAATCTTATTATGTCATAATCTTTATACTCGGACTACTTTCTGTTGGCCTTAGGCTTGTTAACTGCAAAAAACAATAATAGTCAAGTTCCATACCTCAAACACACAAAAAGTACCCCAGACGTATCTTGGTTTGGGTTTCAAAAGATTTCATCAGAATCCAACTGGAAATATGTATACAGCTTCTCACGCTTGGATATATGTCCTTTTTAAGACACAGTAATACATAATTGTAAGATTGTATAATCGTCTTTTCATCATACGAAAATTATAAGGATAAACAAAGTATACTTTGTACCTTAGATCGTGACTAGAGATTTCTTTCGCATACAGTGGAGCCACCGATATTTTACATGGGCATCAAGGTGTACTCTAAAAAATAATTTATACATAGCTATGAAAAAGGCTTAACCCCTTCACAGCTGGGCAAATTCCCCTGCTGTGCTTGGGTTCGGGGGTCACGCACAGCGCCCCCGTGCTCATGACGAGGTCATCTTGTCATGAGCCACGGTGGTCATGTGCTCATGACGAGCTGAGCTCGTCATGACCACACCCATTTCTTTAGAACGCTCGCGCAGCAGGGGAATTAGCCCAGCATGCGAGCGTTCTAAAAGTCATGACGAGCTCAGCTCGTCATGAGCACACGAACACCGTGGCTCATGAAGAGCTGACCTCGTCATGAGATTCAAAGGTGTTAATGTATTGTTATGACTCTAACTATACCCAAAGGTCACTTATTAGAACTTACCAAGTTACAATCGAGATCAGAGGTATATAGCAGCAGCCTCAATTTGGACTCTGCTTATATAGACGGCATCTAGTATACATGGGATGTCCTCACTTATTCTTATACAAAGGTTTATTCAATCTAAGTGAGGAAATCATAATATGTTCCTAGTGAGTTTGAGTAATCTCCCAAATTCCTGACTTACATATCGATTAACAAAATTAGATTTGTCGTTTTATTCTCCATTATTTGAGTTTGCGGTCTACCTGAATTTTATTTAATTGTATATAATTTTGTATAAGTCACGCTCTACTTCTTGTGACCATTATGTATTTTACTCGTATACCATTTTGTGTAATTGATTAATCTCGGAGCTCGTATCTAGCCCGATGATGGACCATTATTTTATTTTGATAATTATGACTATTTGAGCAGTGAGGCGTATTGACCTTATGTACGAAATGCCCCATTTGTGGTTATAGCGGACTCTCGTTTTAGTTTTTATAAAAGGTCCATTTAAGCTATAAAACAAAGGTATTACCGGGCTGTTTTACAGAAATACCTACATAAATGGCTGACTCGGATAACAGGAAATTCCGGGTTGCCAAGAACTATATTTGGCAACACGAAGAACAGCCTGAAGTCCTCGTTTACCGTTAGTAGGGAATCCATCCTCCCTGCTCCATCTATCATAAACTGTCTCTCGGGATCTTTTAAAAAAGATGTGAGGCCGGACCTGGGAGCTTAAATAGTACCTGCTCGCCTGTTAGGGTATCACTCATGACACGTGTACGGTAATATGACCGTGCATGGCTTCCCTGGAGGATTTCTTCCTTCTTTGAGAGTGAACTTTATTGTTCTGACTTTCCTTTTGTCCAGAGAAAAATTACACCAGGGGTGATTTACCCGGTATTTAAAATGGGAATGACGTATTAATAAAATGACGTTTACTCTACGGTTAGGAATATTATCTTTCCCCTATTGGATCAACCTAGTTAAAATGAATATTAAAATCGCACAAACATGATATTAATGGGGGTAGATGTGATTCCTTATGACAAGAGCTGCTAGAACATTTTAGTCACAGAAATCAAATATAGCAATATGGGTGCTACGTGACTAGCTGCCTACTAAGAGCTATACATGGCAACACGAAGATCAAACTAACGTCCTCGCTTTCCATTAGTAGGGAATCTGGCCTCCCTGCTCCATCTGTCGTGAACCAGTTCTCAGGATCTTTTGAAAAGAATTTAAGGCCGGAGTCGGGAGCTTAAATAGTACCCGATCTCCTATTGGAGAATCGCTCTTGACACGTGACGAGAAATACGTCCGCGCACGTCTTCCCTGAAGAGTTTCTTCCTTCTTTGATAATGAAATTTATTGTTCTGCCTTAACATTTAATCAGACAACGAATACACCAGGAGTGCTATCCCGGGTATTTATGACGTGAATAATGTACTTGAAACAATGAGGTCTACGCTGTGGTTGAGAATATTATCTATCCATGTATTAAAACATCCTAGTTAAAAATAATAATAAAGTCGCACAAATATGATATTAATGGAGAAAATAGATCCCTATAGACCCGTACCTACTAATGGCAGGAGCTGCGGGAACATTATGGTCACAATAATCTATTGTTGAAATATGGGTACTGCCTAAACAGATACATGAAGAGAACCACAGGCAGTCTGGCTGTTATGCAGCTGGGTTATTTCAAGAAAGTCTATCTGTATTGATGCCAGACTAGAAAGGGATAAAGTTATTATAGAACCCGGTTCTACACAATTCGTTCCCAATCATCTTTACTATTAAGGCCACATCTAACTGTATTGATGCGGGACATATAAAACTGCTCTAGTTTTTTCCTTTTGCTGTTTATGTCACCGCCTCGGATGTTAATTTCTACCACCTCTAATCCACACCATAGGACATCTTCACTCTTGTGTCCTGCTTCTTTCCAGTGTTCAGTAAGGGGGGCACCTTTTTGTGAATTCTAATAGCAGATCTGTGTTCATTCATCCTAATGCTGACTTCTCTTGACGTATCTCCTATATAGGCAAGGTTACAAGGACATTTGATAAGATAAATCACATTTTTGGTGCGACAATTGATAAAGCTCCTGATATTAATAGACACATTATTATGTACGAATCAATTACCCTTCATAATGTTATCACAATTACTACATCCCTTGCATGGGAATGTTCCTGTAGGTAAAGGTGCATTGTTGATACTTGGTTATGTATTTATTTTCACTTCCCTATATGTGTGTACCAAACTGTTTCTTATTGTACGGTTTCTTCTAAAGGAGAACATAGGTTTAGGGATTTTTTCTTTCTTATTGTTGGTCACCAGATGCCAGTTTCTATTTATAATGTTGTACATTTTATTGCTGACCGGGGTGTAGTTAGTGACAAAAATCATTTGTTGTTGCTCTATTTGTTTGTTATTACTCTTTTCCACTAGGAGGTTCTCTCTATTAAAATACCTGGCTCTTTTGTAGGCATGAAAAATCATGCGTTTAGGGTACCCTCTCTCTATGAATTTCTTCTTTAACTCACAGGCATGTTTGTCGAAATCTGTCAAAGTAGTACAGTTTCTTTTTAATCGTAAAAATTGACCAAAAGGAATGTTATCCTTTTGGCAAGAAGGATGGTTACTGTTAAAGTGGAGCATTGTGTTTCTGTCTGTGGGTTTAGTATATAGTTCAACATTGAGGCTGCCATTTACATGTTTGATGATTACATCTAAAAACTCGCATTTCTCATTATCTCTGTGTGACGTGAACTTCAGGTTAATGTCCCCCATGTTCAACCAACCGATAAATTCAGTTAAAATTTCTGACGTGCCTGCCCAAATGAAGAACACGTCGTCAATGTACCTTGACCAGTGTGACACATTTTCATAAAAAGGAGCCATAGTAATAAAAATATGAATATCTTCAAACTGGGCCACGTACAGGCAGGCCAGACTAGAAGCGCAGGTGGCTCCCTTGCTGGTCCCCTTGATCTGTTTATAAAAGTCTTTATTGAAAAGGAATACATTGTTTTTAAGAACTAAAGTAATACAGTCTACTATAAAAATTTTGATGTGAATTGAGTTCCATACCATCGGGGCTGAAGAGAGATTCTATCATTTCAATGGTGTTGTCTTGCTGAATATTCGTATAGAGCGCCTCAATATCAAGGGTGACTAGAATTTGAGTTTCAGGATTAAAATTGAGGCGATCTACTTTTTTAATAATAGCCGTGGTATCTTTAATGTATGCTTTTTTTGTGACTACCAAAGGTTCCAAAAAAATGTCCGCATATTTACTCAATGGTTCTGTTAAAGATCCAATGCTGGATACTATAGGTCTCATGGGGGGGGTTTGACATCCTTATGAACCTTTGGCAATCCATACAAAGCCGGGACAGTAGGATTGGAATTAAGTAAAAAACAAAATTCTTCGGGGCAAATGATTTCATCATCTTTGGCTTGGTTTAAGAGTCTTCTGATGCTCTCCATACGTTCCAGCCACCAGCCATTCACTTCCGCTCGAATGTTTTGTAATGTTCTTTATTCTCTAAAAGTGAGTACATTCTCTTATTAAAATCATTAGTATCCATAATTACTATGCTACTGCCTTTATCGGCGGGTTTGATAGTTAGTTCATAGGTTTGTTCTAAGTTTTTTTAAAACTAATGCTTCATCTTTATTTAAATTGTTGCAGGTCCAGTTTTTTTGTTTTAGGAGATCATCTATACTTTTATCTACAATTCTCTCAAATGCCTCGATGTCTTTTTTCACTAAATTAATCTGAGGAGTCCAAACCGATTTAGGCTTTAATCCTGACTTATTGCTACTTGGTTCTCTCTCTTTGTCTTCAAAGAAGGCATTTAGCCTAATTTTGTGAAAGAAACTTTGTAAGTCTCTTTCTAATGCGTAGGTGTATATTTGGGTAGTGATAGCAAAGCCTAAACCCTTTTCCAGTAAACTTTCCTCTGTTTTAGATAGAACTCGATGTGAGAGATTTATCATGGGAGCCTTCTTTATTATTCCCAATTCTTTTGGCTCCGTGTGTGAGAACGTTGAAGGAATTGGGATTGGGCTGTGTAGTTGCCTCTCCCTCTACCCCTCCCCCTCGGTTGACCAAAATTTTGATGGCGCTGATCCAAAAAAGACAAATTGTCTCTGTTGGGGCCAGGGAGAATTTCTCTTGCTTTGTTGTTCCGGGTCTCATTCTGTATCTCACATTCTGAGTCAGAGCTAGTATTTGAATCAAAGAACCTAACCTTCTTTTTGGAAAGATTTCTGGGTGGCTGTTGCCACTGTCTGCGTGGTTGGAACGTTTTCTTTGGCCTGTCATAGAAGTCTTTTTGAAGGTACGGATATATGTACTCAGGATTATATTTGGCAATATCTTTTCTCAATTTGTTGGTGTTTTTATTAACTAGATAGTCCTGGTAGCCCGAGATATCAGTTTGAATCTCATCTAGTTTCTTCTTTGCATCTTCCAACACTGTGTTCTCTTTGAGCTTTAATACTAGTTCTTCTATATCTTTGCGTTCAATAATTAAGACTTCACATGCCGTTTCTATAATAAGCAGCATCCAATCGCGGCTACAGCGATTGGCTACCAATGTCCAATTGTCTATAAATTTCTGGTTCTTAATGAAAATGCCCGGCTCATTATTGACTTGTAGGCCTTTGGGTATAATTCCCTTTGTGCAGTATTCTACCAGAAAGTCGGCATGTAATTCTGCCCTGATTACTTTCTTTTTGAGATTCCAAAAGGTGCGTCATTGCTCCTCATCTGTATTGTCAAGTCTCACTGATGTTATAGGAGGATCCATTAATTATTCTGTAAAATTGGTCCTCTGTAAAGCTGTAAGTTTTAATGTCTTCCATTTTTATAAAACACTCGAGGTTGTCAGATCACCTTCCCAGCTGACGAGCTGTAAATATAACGCAAAAGGAAAGGGAGGTCCCCTAACTAATCCAATGAGGGACTAGGGGGAGTTAAATAAAAATGAAAAAAATCCCAGTGACACAGGAACTAATATTCTCAAACTGAACAAGAATATAGAGAGAAGCTAGTGCCATAATAATCAATACCCCACTGTGCATATAACATAGTACATGAAAAAAGATTAAAAATAACGTATTAACATATATTCTTCATTTTATTCAGTACAATATACATCGATTTTCAAATGATCAAACATCATAAATACAAATACACATAATAAAAACACATTTCCTGTAGAGTTACAACATTCGAGAAGTAGTTGTAGACGAAGCGTTTCGGTTTTAGAGATAAAACACCTTCCTCGGGACAAATTCTAAATAACAAGAAACATAAAATTACTAATCATTTAATTAAAAATTATACATGTTGTCACAAGTGGTCAAAAGGCCACTCATTAATTTACAAAAAGTCTCTCTTTTTTTATTTAAACTAACAATTTATAAAATTGTTTTGTAACATATAGTCTTATGCCCATCTCATTGCCATAATATTTCATATGTGGTATGGACGGACAGAAGGACAAAATAGCAGAAAAATAGATCTCGGTCATTGCGTTACCATCAACATTCGAAATATACCCACTTTCCGTTTACTTCTTAGAATCTCTACAACAGATATCAAAATCCTCTCTCAGTTGGTGTATTCGAGAAAAATCAACAACCTCTATTGGTTAAGTAGTCTAGATATTAATAATGCAATGCCCAACTGAAAGTATGTTGGTGCAACACAATTTTATTATGTCATAATCTATATACTCGGACTAGTTTCTGTTGGCCTTAAGCTTGTTAACTGCAAAAAAACAATAATAGTCAAGTTCTATACCTTAAACACATGATTTTCAAAAAGTACCCCAGACGTATCTTGGTTTGGGTTTCAAATGATTACTTCATCAGAATCCAACTCGAAATATGTGGATACTGCTTCTCACGCTTGGGTATATGTCCTTTTTAAGACACAGTAATACATAATTGTAAGATTGTATAATCGTCTTTTAATCAAACGAAAATTATAAGGATAAACAAAGTATACTTTGTACCTTAGATCGTGACTAGAGATTTCTTTCGCGTTCAGTGGAGCCACCGATATTTTATATGGGCATCAAGGTGTACTCTAAAAAATAATTTATACATAGCTATGAAAAAGGCTTAATGTATTGCTATGACTCTAATTATACCCAAAGGTCACTTATTAGAACTTACCAGGTTACAATCGAGCTCAGAGGTATATAGCCGCAGCCTCAATTTGAACTCTGCTTATATAGACGGCATCTAGTATACATGGGATGTCCTCACGTTTTCTTATACCAAGGTTTATTCAATCTAAGGGAGGAAATCATAATATGTTCCTAGTGAGTTTGAGTAATCTCCCAAATTCCTGACTTACATATTCATTAACAAAATTAGATTTGTAGTTTTATTCTCCATTATTTGAGTTTGCGGTCTACCAGAATTTTATTTAATTTTATATAATTTTGTTCAAGTCACGCTCTAATTCTTGTGACCATTTTGTATTTTACTCGTAAACCGTTTTGTGTAATTGATTAATCTCGGAGCTCGTATCTAGCCCTATGATGGACCACTATTTTATTTTTATAATTATGACTATTTGAGCAGTGAGGCGTATTGACCTTATGTACGAAATGCCCCGTTTGTGGTTATAGCGGACTCTCGTTTTAATTTTTATAAAAGGTCCATTTAAGCTATGAAACAGAGGTATTACCGGGCTGTTTTACAGAAATACCCACATAAATGGCTGACTCGGATAACAGGAAATTCCGGGTTGCCAAGAACTATATTTGACAACACGAAGAACAGCCTAAAGTCCTCGCTTACCGTTAGTAGAGAATCCGGCCTCCTTGCTCCATCTATCGTAAACTGTCTCTGGGGATCTTTTAAAAAAGATATGAGGCCGGACCCGGGAGCTTAAATAGTACCTGCTCGCCTGTTAGGGTATCACTCATGACACGTGACCGGAAATACGACCGTGTACGGCTTCCCTGTGATTGAAGTTTATTGTTCTGCCTTTCCTTTTGTCCAGACAAAAATTACACCAGGGGAGATTTACCCGGTATTTATAATGGTAATGACGTATTAATAAAATGTCGTTTACACTACAGTTGGGAATATTATCTATCCCCCTATTGGATCAACCTAGTTAAAATAAATAATAAAATCGCACAAACATGATATTAATGGGGGTAGATGTGATTCTTTATGAACCCTTATCTCCTAATGACAGGAGCTGCTAGAACATTATAGTCACAGAAATCAAATATAGCAATATGGGTGCTACGTGACCAGCTGCCTACTAAGAGCTATACATGGAAACACGAAGATCAAACTAACGTCCTTGCTTACCTTTAGTTGGGAATCCAGCCTCCCTGCTCCATCTGTCGTGAACTGGCTCTCAGGATCTTTTGAAAAGAATGTAAGGCCGGAGTCGTGAGCTTAAATAGTACCCGATCTCCTATTGGAGAATCGCCTGTGACACGTGACCAGAAATACATCTGTGCACGGCTTCCCTGAAGAGTTTCTTCCTTCTTTGAGAATGAAATTCATTGTTCTGCCTTAACATTTAATCAGACAATGAATACACCAGGAGTGCTATCCCCGGTATTTATTACGTGAATAGCGTACTTGAAACAATGAGGTCTACGCTGTGGTTGAGAATATTATCTATCCATATATTAAAACATCCTAGTTAAAAATAATAATAATAAAGTCACACAAATATGATATTAATGGAGAATATAGATCCCTATAGACCCGTACCTTCTAATGGCCAAGTTTCTAAAAGTAGCATTTTCAGAATTGTGACTTCCAATCCAACCTTACCATTAAAGGGGATTTTACATTGCAACTCCTTAGACACCAAGCATGACTTTCTGAACAGCTCCCAATCAAGAGTTACCACTTATTAAATGTAATTAGTTAATCCAGTGTAATTCAATGGGCGCGGTAGACCTCACTGTGGTGAAAAACTATTTGTGGGCGTTTTTCACTACCAGGACATGTAAAACTCATAATTACATGTCCAACTTTTGAATTACAATCCACGCTGTCCTATGGGATGTCTAAGACCTATTTTAGGTGTGACTCATGTATTCTTCAATATATAAATGTGAAGTTCTCAGGAGTTATTTTGCTAAGTCAAATTGGTAGTCTAAAACTGCACATGCTGCAATGGCCAACTAGGGACATGCTTTAACGCCTTAACTGCAGTGTTTTTTCTGCCGCAGTGCAGGCGTTCTAAAGGGTGGGCGGGGCCGCTTCGGCCATTGGACGTGCGCAGCACCAGGGAGGTCGCTCTCGCGACGTCCAACGGCTGACGGCAACAGGAAGGGGTTAAGGGACTACTTAAATGGGTTGCACAATACGTGCTGCTGAACCACTAGTAGCATTTAATTTAACCACTAGGTAAGCCAATATGATCATGTTTTAGGGAGTGAGCAGAATCACTTTAGCACTGGTTAGCGGTGATGTGTGCACAGAGTCCTAAGGTCAACAAAAACAAATTCAGAATAATAGGAGGGGTGAAGAATAAAAGTTTTGGGGAAGACCACGTTAAAGCTGATATGTGTCATTACGCACCTGTGGCCAGTTTGACTTTATGTTTACTTTATAGTTCCCACACAGTCAACCACTATTTAATAACAGTAAAATAAAAAACTACAAAAAATTACACAGAAGCCCCAATGCAAACAATGACAAAGGGCCTGATTACGATGTCAGTTGGAAAGCTTCTAACCGCTGGTCGGAGGCTTTCCGACCGACATGGTAGGTTTATAGTCTGACTGCCCTAATACTATGACGGTGATCAGAGTTTAAACTGGTCGAATGATCCAAAGCGGTTGCCCGTCGGTGAGTCGGATTAGCCTCATAATCCCTTAAGGACACCATTTCTGCCATCGGGATTATGATGTCAGTTTCCGACAGCCATTCCATGTCGGACGTTCTGACATGGAAAGTCTGTCGGAAAAAACTTTGAGGACCCCTAGAAAGGCTCCCTTCCCCCCGGGCCCTCTACCTATGATGCACCCCTGAATATCCCTGCACCCTGTGGCAGGCACCAGAAGGTGCCTGCCACAGGGTGCAGGGATTCTCACAATCTCCCATTTCTCAATGGGAGCTTGTGCTGTGAGCGGTGTGCTGAGGGCGGTTTCCCTTTTGTGACAACACCATCGTAATTAGGTATGTGAAACCGCCCACCTATGGTCGGGTGGTAACCTCACCAAAACTGTGTCAGTCAGAGGCAACACTGACCTACACCATAATTAGGGCCAAAGCCTTTATGTTGGCACTTATATTTCAAAGGTTTAGGGCCATATTTATCAATGATTTGCATCACCCTTGTGCCACGCAAGGTATCGCAAGGGCGATGCAAAACATATATGAGATTTACTAAGTCACACAAGGCCACCTTGTGTGGCCGTGTGGTGCTTGTTAAATCTGGTGTAACAGAAGGCAGCACATATTGCTGCCTTGCGTTACTCTCCCAGGGAAGGCATTCATGGGTGGAGCCTGGGTGTTCCCAATCACAAAACCATTGATTTTGGCGCATTCCGAGATATTCCATGAGTGGCAGAACTTGAAATGTGTCAAAATGCTACGCCAACCCAGGGGAGGGGGGCTGTGGAGAAATATCTTTATTTCCCCCAGTGATTTCCTTTGTCTGCTGCATTCTACAGCACAGAAAGAGGAAACAACCTTGCAGGCAGGTTTGCACCATTGTATCGGGTGTCTGCATTTGCACTAGGTAGCACATAGCGTGCCAACACATGGAGAGGACAGGAATGCGCCCTATAATGTTAAATACGGTGCATTCCTGCTCTCTCCCCATCATACAATGCAGCGCAGGGCAGCAAGTCTTTTGCTTCGCGGCGTAATATTTTGATAAATATGCCCCTACATATATTGACTTTTCGATTGCTAGTTTCTATTCTATTTTCCTGGCTTCCTGTGTGCACATACTTTGATTTAACATCTGTCATTGAAATTAGCAGAAGTCATTACACTCCTGCACTACTGTGGTCAGAAACTTCACTCCGGTGATTCCTCACAATGTCTGTTATGGAAAATTTATGTTTTTTCCTAATGCATGCATTCAAGATCAGATAGTGGCATGCATTCTATGCTGCGGCTTCAATTGTTTCTGACTTCCGCTTTTATTGTCATGACTTTATGTGTTGCATGACATTGAATGTATATCCTTGGGTGTTCATGGCGAAAACATTTCATGCATGTTACCTTTTCTTGCGTTGACTTTGCATCGACATACAGTTCTTCTATTACATTTGTTAGATACGGATGTGCATTTACTTCACATTTGCTGGCGCATTGTGTGAGAATGCAATAATGTACATTTAGGAAGTGAAAATGCGAAGTCCCTTTTGCTTTGTTGGACCTCGCACACACACAATAAGAAGCATTAGCTGATGGATAAACAAAGTGAGTCCTGCTAAAGCAGAATCCCTACACCAGCAAAGGTCAAACTGCATGATATAAACTGAATGGGGAATTATGAGAGCTAACGCTTCCAGTTTTGTTTTCTTTAACAGACCGTGGGGCATATTCTCAAGAACAAGTGATAACCATCACAAAAGTAACTTAACTCAACTTCCAACATCGCAGTCTATCACTGGAAAATTATACTGTGTTAACGAAGCATTCTCAACACGTGGTACCATTCGATAGCCACCAGATAATGCATCAAATGACTGCATAAAAATCAAAGAGGCCAATCGCGATACAAAAAGCAGCGAAGACCAGCGACATGCCTGCAAATCCCACGCATCTGGTGGGAAAATGCACTATAAAAGCAACTGAAAAAACACACCAGAAACAATCCAAAGCGCATAGCACCATGGATGCAACCTGACCAAGTGCAGAGGCCAACGCAAACCCCACAACACCCACAGACCACTACCAAGGAACAACGGGGTCAGGGAAGGCCAAGGAGAAGACGAAGAGGAAGACGGGGTGCAGTCCCCGGCAAAACCAGATCTGCATCACGGAATTGACAGAACACTATCATCAACTGACCCATAATTAGACAACCTGGAATGCAGTTGGCGTGTTGAGGAGGCTAATGGAGGAGACCAAGAGCCGCTGGTATGATGTGATAATCTGAACCAGGCACAAACCCGCTGCCAACAGGAAGGCAGCAACGGGGACAGGAGGTGGGAGTCCTGCGCCACAGGAGGAGCTGGAGGAAATGGAGGCCACAGTCATCAGTGTGGAGACGGTGCAAGGAGTAGGGAGTCTGGACACAGCTCGATAGGACCTGACACAACATAAACAGGGTGAGTAATGACCAGGGACTGGGAGGACGGGGGAGATGGCACAATGGCAAACAAGCACAACAATGCGTAGCACACTGCACACCCACAATGACCCTGGATCATGTCGCTGATCCCCGTGGCACACTCCAGCACACACACATAGCAAGAACAGCACACCCACATTGACGACAATGCGCAAACCCAACACTGCAAAACAGAAAACACAACTGACTCCACCCATGCGCAGAAACAGGCCTAACACATCTGACAGAGCTGGAAACTGTGAAATGGGAATGTACAAGTACAACTTCACATCCGTCATGTAGTGCAAATGTACACGGCCCACATCTAAATCCTGCACCTCCAAAACAGTCACAATGTACATTGTCATGCAGTCTGCATGTAAACAAGAACAATGCGCCAACATACATGTTAACACAATGTCAACATGCATCTCCCCTTCACATTGCAGAGGGACACACAACACCTCCAGCAGAGCACAGAAGACCACACATCAGTGATGACGGAGAGGACCTCCACACCTTCGACACCAACGCCCTGCCATAGAGACACATACAGATGCAAAGGGAGTATAGTGACATAAACTCAGCCACAATTAATGTGCTCTGCCATGGTGTAATCAAGAATCAGTTTCAAATGTGTGACCTACTTGTCCGCTGTGTCTGCCGGTAGAGAACGTCAACGAGAAATGAGTACTGCGGGCCTTGCACGTGGTGGACCTTCTTTGACACATGCTGGTGTCGGCAGGTGATCAGTGAGGCCTGGGTGGGCAGGGGTGGGCAAGATAGGTTCGGGGACTAGCGTCCTGGGGTGTAGCAGTCGCACAGGATCGCAGGCTACAGAGCTCACGGTGATGGCATCGGCCTCATGAAGGTCTGAGGGGGGTAATTTTGGCAGAGACGTTGGGCATTCCGGAAGAGGACAACGCCCAATGTTACGTACCTTTTAATCACACCACTATGCTGGCCTGGCATATGCCAGGCCAGCCCTCTCCACTCACACTTCTGGGGGAGACGTAACAAGCTACATTTCTGCAATATTCCCCAGTGGCTGGGGTAACATTGTTGCGTCCACTGTCCACTACACTCTAAACACCAGCGGTGTGTGTCGACTTGGATAGGCATTCTTATTCATTGGTCACCTGCCTCCTTCGCACATGCCTGGTACCCACCTCTTCTGACATTCTGCTATTGTGTGGCTGAGGTGCCATGCTGTTGATGGCTTGTGTACATGGCTGGCCCAGGTTACCACAGTGAGTTGTGCTGTTGTGTCTAGTGAGTGTGCATGTTGAATGTGAGCCTGTGACATGTGCATTTCCTGTGTTGTGAGTTGCATGATTGTGGAGGTGAGGTGGGTGGTGTGTGCATTTGGTATTGGCCAACAAGCAGTGCATTTCCATGGGTGCCATCCTGGTAGCGCAGGTTGATGATGGATTGTCGGAGGTGTAGGAATCATGCACACTGCCTAGGTGGTTGGCCGTGACGTTGGCGGAGATTGCCCAGTGGTCCCCTATTGCCTGCACATTGGTGGGATACGTGCACTTTCTGTTGTGCTTATTGTGTGCAATGTTGCCTGGGGCCACTAGTAGGACATGTGTGCAGTCAATTGCCCCCTGACACATGCGGGAAGCCAGCTGTGGCGTAGATGCCTTGCCTGGTCTCCGGCTGTTCCTACCCAGTGTGTGGAAAGTATAGATAGTGGGGTACCAAGCTGATGGTGTCATCCATGACTGTTGTGAGGGACTTGGATTGGCCTGGCTGTGTGACTCCTCCTTCTCATGCGGATGTTGGTTGGAGGGTACCAGAGGCCAACATGTGCAGAACGGCCTGCAGCTTTGTCTGAGGTGGGATGTTGGTTGTCCACTTTGTTGGTACTGTCAGCCTGTGGGCAATGGTGGTCAGGATGCGGAGGAGGGTTGTCCCTTTGCGCATGTAGAGGGCAATGACATTCTCTGGTGTTGGGTCTGTGAGGTTGGTGCATTTTCTGATGGTCGCTGTCTTTATCTGCGCTGCCTCTGTGTTGGTCCAGGGGGGCTGTGGGTGTCTGATGGGGTGGGGAGGTCCTGGGGGTGGTGGCAGTGGGTGTTGTGGCCCTCTTGGGTATCCGGCCCGCATGTTTTGTAGCTCCATGGCATGTGTTGTTCTTCAGGTGTGGCTTGGAGCTGGACTCCCTTTTGCGGTGCCAGCTGCTGTCTGACTTTATACCAGTCAGAGAAGGTATTAATTTCCTGCTGCTAATGAGTCTTATCGCATGTTTTGGGATCTTATCGCCGATCTGGCTGGTCATTCAGAATGTTGCATAGTGATGTTATTGCGCCTTTTTGTACGGGAACGCCTACTCTGCATCTCATTAGCAATAGTTGCGGGGGTTATCTGTGGCGATATTTTTGGCGGCTGCTATCACAGGTAAACTGGTGATATGGGCTGTTTGCACCAGCTTGTGAATAGGGTGATAATTTTATCGCAACTTTGGCGGTGATAAAGTGCTGATAACTCAGCAATTCTTTCTTGAGAATATGCCCCTGAATATTTTCTGATAGGCACAATGTCATCTAACCCTCCAAGGTACTTCTTTGAAAAATCCCATAGGAAAAAGAGACACACCGAAAATGTATATATTTCTCTGGTATATGCAATGAAGCATCAATAAGTGCCTTAATTCGAACAATAAAAATACTGCTACACACGAGCCCACACTATGATAAGAAAAAAGTCATCTCATAAAACGAGGAAGAAGTTAAATTGGAAAGCCTGAAAACACAGAAGTGAGATAGAAAACAGTGAACACTTTCATTACTTATAGTCTGTGATTCGCAGTATGAGTTGAACAGTTTAACTGTATTTTACAGCAGATGTCAGAGACATCATCCATCACACAAGAGCCTGTCTGACAAACTCGTCCCTAAGATGCTGAAAGGATATGGATTTTGATTCTTGTTGGTTTATGTGACAGACAGTGTGGCAGATGAACGATCCAGGAAACGCCTGCCTCCATAGCGGAGATTGTGCGAGCTTCAAGCTTGTCACGTGAAGGCATGTCATTTTAACATTTGTTTTTCTATAAATATATATATATAATATATATATATATATATATATATATATTATTCCAAAACCTCCAAGCTTTAAAAGGCGCACTCCGTGAGGAAGTAGTTTAACAAAACTTTATTAACATGGCAGCGGCATGACGAACTTGCAGTTTGTAGTCCCTGACGCGTTTCGGTGCACACCTGCACCTTATTCTTAGGGAAAGGCAAGTTGCAAAGTCTGGGCTGGACTGTCGATAATTTATATATATTCAACACAAAAGAAAGGTCGTGGCACACCTCTTGGTAATTTTAAAGATGATTTATTTCAGATCGTGATAACCTCCTACGCGTTTGAACCCAAAATCCTGTTCACGGCAGTGTTACACAGTTGTCCCTTTTCCCTTTCTCTATTTATATTCCTGCACCTGATGAGTGTTATGAAGCATTATGAGCCATGTAGTGTGTATATTTGGTGTTACAATAAAACTTTATTAAGCGGCCATATTTACGCGCTTTTCTATCCTCTCAATGGTAATGTAATGCAACGGGGTTAATTAATTATTTATTACATTACACTACGCGCTTACCTAACGTAGGATTGTTAGCGCTTGTTCGTTTCATGGGAACACCATGAATACATTGATCAATATTGCGGTAGCTTTTATATTTATCGTGTAAGTAATGTTTGACTAAGTGTCTCTAGGCATATCTAGGACTGAGTGCCCTTGGCCCCCGTTGTGCGTTTCCCACTTTGAGAATTGCATGTTTTCATCAATGTCTGTTCGCGCTTTTTTGCCCTTGATAATATCTCATTTACATACACTCGTGTATTTAAAGACACAATATTTGATGTTCACTACTAAAACATCATCGTGGAGGAAGTATTTACTGTATGTTTTTTGAATTCATGAAGTCAATTTCCTTGTTTTTCTTTTTTCTTCTTCTTTCTTCTTACGTATGTCTTGTTCTTTCTCCCTATTTACAATAGAGTGCAGTCTCAGTTGGAAAGATGGTCAGTTTGTGTATTGTCAACAGTTTATCTCCTATAGGTGAACATGCATCCCCTCATCTCCATTTAAACCTTGCGGTTGCTTTGTTCTGAATCTCATTATTAGCTTAGACTCGAGTCTCAGCTTCTGCATTCGGTTACCACCTCGTTCATGTTGTGGAATGATTGCCAGGCCAAAGTATTTAACATCTAGCCATGTTTTTCCCTGGTGAGTCGTGAGATGTTTGGCCATTGCATATGTGTAGTCCCCATTTTGAATTGCACGGGTGTGCTCCAATATCCGTTTCTTTAAGGGACATACCGTGCGCCCAATGTACTGTTTACCACAGCAGCACTGCAACATATAAACCACAAAGGATGACTCACAGGTTATACTGTCCCTTATTTCAAAGTTTTTTCCCAATGGATCTTTGAGGTTTTCATGTTGCGGCCTATTTTACAGGCTTTGCACGTCATGCATTTTGTGAAGCCTTTAGTTCTTGTTTGGAGCCAGGATTCAGGTTTCTTTAATTCAAAGTAACTACGCACCAGATGGTCTGAGAGGTTGGGTGTTCTTCGATATGAGATTAATGGGCGTTCACCTATCTTGTTTCGAATATCCGGATCTTTTTGGAGTACGTGCCAATATTTCATAAGTATCTTTTGGATTTTGTATCTTTCTTTGCTAAAAGTTATTACCATACATGGCTGCTCATCTTTCGATGCTGTTTTGTCACTTGTGTTGCTGGTTCCTTGAGTCTCTTCTGCAACTTTTCTGTAGTCTGCTTTCTCTTCTTTGGTGAGTAAAGTTTCTGCTCTAGTTTTCTTCATGGCCTTTGCTTCGCCTCTGTTTATATCGGTATGTTTATATCCACGCTATGAGAAACGCATTTTGGTTTCTGCAAATTTCTTCTCCATTTCTGGATTCTCAGAGCAGTTTCTTTTCATCCGTAGCAGTTCGCAGTACGGTATGCTCTATTTTAATTTCCCAGGGTGAAAGCTCAGACCATGTAGCAGGCTATTTGTCTCTGTTTTCTTTCTGTGGACAATTGTTTGTATTTTATTGTCCTTGACATAGACTTTGGTGTCTAAAAATTCTATTTCTCTGGCACTCACTGTGCATGTGAATTTCAGGCCCACATCATTGGTGTTCAGTATTGAAAAGAAGGTTAGAAACTCTGATTCTCTCCCCTTCCACAGTAGGAACAAGTCGTCAATCAAACGCAGCCATAATGTTACGTTGGCCATTTGATGGTCGTTTTCTTCTCTCCAAGCTATGCTACTCTCCCACCACCCCATCATGAGATTAGCATAGCTTGGAGAGAAGGAAACTCCCATGGCTGTTCCACAACATAGATTTTCTTATTGAAAAGAAATACATTGTTATATAAGCACATCGTTATCATTTCGATCAGCATTTTTGAATGTTCCAGCTTGTTTATTCGTCGCTGTTGAAGGAAATATTGGACTGTCTGTATCCCCGTCTCGTGATTGATAGAGGTATTCAACGACACCATGTCGATCGTCACTAATAGATATGTTGGTTGCCACTCTGTGTTCATCAATAAGCGCAGGAAATCGCCAGTGTCCTTTATATACGAGCTTAGCGTTGGAACGATTGGAGCTAGAAAATAGTCCACGTAGATTGAGATGTTCTCATACAGGCTCCCACAGCTGGATATAATGGGCTGTCCCGGTGGTTTGTTCAAAGTCTTATGGACTTTCGGAAAAAAGTAGATGGTGGGAGTAATTGGATTGTCCACCATTAAGAATGTTTTCTCATCTTCTGTTAATAGTCCCTTAATCTGTCATAGATCCTGTTTGTTACTCAGATCCATTATGAAGTCCTGAGTGGGATTCTTTTGCAAGACTTTGTAATTTTTGGTTTCACTTAGTTGTCGCATGTCCTCCTCTATGTAGTGTTGTTTCTCCAATACAACTATATTTCCGCCTTTGTCGGCAGGTTTAATCTCAATGGTGTTGTTATTTTTGAGGGTTTGTATTGACATGCGTTCCTTTTTGGTCAAGTTCTCCTTATGTGTTTGATTTACGTTATTTTGCATTCTATCAAGATCCCCCATCACTAAGTCATGAAATGTATCGATCTTGTCACCTGGGTGAAGGGCAGGGCAGAATTTTGATTTCTTTTTTTAATTTCGTAGCTATTCGTTTGTTTGTTTCTACTCCCATTTCTTCCAGAATTTTAGTATTCAATATCTGAGAGTCTGTTGTTTCATTTGCCAATTCGTATGCCACCCGAAATTGTGGTACTTCTGATATTTTATACATTCCTGACTCTTCCATCTGCATGGTTGACTCTTGAGCAATTGGTTTATTTGATGGCAGTTTCGTGAAGAATTTTTTGAGTTTTAATTTCCTTATGTATTTGTAAAGATCTATTTTTGTGTCAATGGGATCCTGATGTATTTCAGGGCAAAATGGAAGTCCTTTATTGAGGA
The DNA here is from genome assembly GCF_964261635.1 of Lissotriton helveticus. NCBI lineage: Eukaryota > Metazoa > Chordata > Amphibia > Caudata > Salamandridae > Lissotriton > Lissotriton helveticus. The sequence goes on from NC_136061.1 coordinate 522,431,799, forward strand.
GATTTTTCTCATTAAAGTAAATTCACAAAGTTATGTAGTTTAAACAACAAAAATATATTTTGCAGTGGAATTAAAAAACGCAAAAGTTTGCACCCTCATTGTCTATACTTATAGTAAAATGAGAGAGTCAAAGACTTTACAGTGATTGACTGATAAAGAGTCCAATCTCTGCCAAAGGAAACTGACTGTTCCTAATGTGTTTCCAGAAAGAAAGAAAGAAAGAAAGACAGAAAGAAAGAAAGAAAGACAGAAAGAAAGAAAGAAAGAGATATTTCCAAAACATTTTTATTTTTTAGAACTACTGGTTTTCTAAAACAGATTCCACACAATGAGGTCTAATTCACATTCAAATGGAGGTTTATACTTTGTGAGCAACACATTTTATTAGAATCATGTGCTATTCAGAACGAAAGGGTTGACATTTTGAGGCTAGGTGTCATCCACAAAGCACATTTATTGATTTATCCACAAGTGCAATTTAATGTATTTGTTTTTAATGGATTACAGTGAGACAATGTTGTCTGCAACCATCTCAAAGTTCTTCTTGTGCATGCATCCACCTTACATTTCTTTAACTTAAGATGAAATCAGCATATTTCTGACAAATAAAACACATCCCAGAGACCAGATCTGGCAAGAGGTAACTGGCTGCTAATCTTGAATCAAAACTAAGACAAAATATATCTTCCCAAAAAGTCAGCTGATACCTTTGAAACTAAAAGCACAGTCACTTAAAGGGTTTGGCGCAGAGCTGAGCCCCTACTTTGTTACCATTTGCAGTGTCTAAAGCCCAAACATCTAACTCATCGCTCATTGCTTCTGAGCTGTGCTTTGCAGTGCACATAATAACTGGATAAATATAGAGGTTAATCTATGCGCTTCCGATATGGCAAATGTAGAAAAACAGTCAATGTATGAGAAATTGACCCATTTACCATGTCTACAGAGCAGCTTCATAAACTGCCACATAACCAAAAGGTCTTAGGCCCTGATTAGGAGTCTGGCGGTCCACTGACCACCAGACTCACAGTGGTGCAGCAGTGATGGTCCAATCTCTGCCACACCAGCGGTCCGACTGCCCCATTACGAGTTGTGTGGTTGAACAACTATTGCACTGCAACAACCACCAGGGATAAGAGATCCCTGGCGGCGGCACAAAAGTATTGAGGCTGCAATATGCTTGGCGGGACTGCGGCAGTCTGGCCAAGCATATTATGAGTTTCCTCTTCAACTTGGTTTCCATGGTGGTTCCTCTGCCATGAAAACTGTGGCAGAGAGGAAACACACTAAGGCCCTATAGGCCCCCCTCTGCCTCTGGTCCATTTGATGTATGCAGTGGGGCCCACGTTTTGCCCCCCCCTTTGTGTATGCGCCACAGTGCCTGCATGCAACAAATTGGAGCCGTCTATGCAATGCAGAGACTGCCTTTGATGTTGGGGTGCCAATTTCATAGGCACCACCATGGGAACACCAACGAACCACCCGGCAGTGGCTGAAAAAGTAATAATCTGGTGGCTAGTGTGCACAGAGGTTTGGTGATCCTGGAGCTAGAAGATGGCATGGCCGCCCGTTCTAGGACCGCCAAACTCGTAATCAGACCCGAAGATTTTAGAGAGGAGACTTCACTAATGCAATTGCTCAAGCAGTGATGGCTGAACATTGGTCAGCCAATGCTAATCAAGTGGAATGCTAGGTCATCTTTCTCTTGTCTTAACTGCACCAATAGCGTAGCTTATAGGTCTGTCTTTAGGTATTACCACAGGAGGCAGAATTTGTGCATTTACATTTGCATGTGTTAGCTCAATAAATCCAGCACCCATTGGCTTTGAATAGAAAACAATGTGGAAATTCATGCCCACAAAAAACAACGGGAAGGAAACATAAATGAAGTCTATAGAAAAGGCACAGAGGGTAATGTAAAAAACTATTTGGAAGACAATAAAACAAATAGGGGCTCATTAGGATGGTGGGCGAAGGCACAACCGTGGTGCTGGCGGAAAATGGCATTTTCCGCACTCCAACATGGGTCTTCGTGTCCGCCATATTACAATGTGCAAACATAGCCCATTTTCCGGAGGGACCAATAGAGACCCACTGTTATGTGGAATGACGTCCCGTCCACTGTACAAATCACAATGCCGCAACCAGCCCATCACACTGCAGCGGAAAATCCACCCAGAGATGGCAGAAGCACTACTGCTGAGAGCCAAACCAGACTCCCGGTTCCCTCCACCCGGTCCTGACGGCAATAGATCCAGCTCTGCAAGCCTTTCCGCTGCTGTACCTCATTCACTACCAGCAAATAATGCACTGTTGCAGACAATGCTGCAGGTGCACAAATACACAACTCTGCACACAACCACAACACACAACTCCTGTGCTGACATACGGTTCCTGTCCACATCAGACCCTCTGGTGGGGACAGGAACATATCCCCAAGTGTACCCACACATTTCCTACCTGTCACAAACTCACCCCTCCGCATCCAGGTCACCCATCACCTGCAAAATCACGGCAATCTCCCGGTCACATCATCGCAGCGGTGAAGACATGGGAAAACCTGCAGTCCATCATGATTCACAGGGCTCCACCTTCACCCTTCACACACTATACTTCCAACACCCATTTTGGAACATGCTGTGTGCTTTTCCTGTGCCCCCTGCACAATTAATCTGCCAGGTATAGCCAGACCTCGCACCTCACACATCAAAGGACAAGGGAGATTGACTGGGAAGGTGGGGGTGAAGAGGATCACCCTGCACAGAAGCTCAGGGGCTGGACAACCATCCTCCTCACACCAACCTTCCACTCATGTGAAGAAAACTGGGTATGATTACAAAATGAAGACTCACACTGCATATGAACATCCACGGAACTCTTCACTCTGCCTGTCAAGTCACTCACAAACACCCAACACTGACACCCAGCTACATACTCATATCATAGCTCAGCAGCAGCAATGGAGGACCATAAATGGGCCAGCCAAACGTTGAGTGGACAGTGCTGGAAAATAATGGAAGTCACATAGCATCTGTACATCACATGCAAGAGAAGGAACATATCGCACCACCCTTACGTCATCTAATCAGACATGGGTGGCACATCGAGTGAAATTAAACCAAAGTGACCTCTATGCAAAAACTCAGGGAGACATCAAGGCAAGCCATGCATGGGCACAGGAATGATAGGATGTGTCAGAAGTCATACAGCAACCAGCCACTCAACTACCTTGACATGTGTATGTCAGCAGCTCAACACACATGGCTCATTGTCACACTCCCTGACTGTCAAACACAAGTTGGACTTTCACACATACCCCTCCTCTACCCACCTCACAACTGCAACAGTCAACCCCTGTGAGAAACACACATAATCGTTGAAATTATGTCCTGTGAGTTCAATGACAAACAATCATACTCCCTGTGGTGCATCCACAAACATCACACCCACACTCAAGGATGCCTGAATCAATGCTGACACAAAAACAATAGCCAAACACAAAGCTCACAAACAACATCCACAGACGTCCAACAGGCCCAAACATGTGCAGCCAAAAAGTGGAAAGGCAATCTGACGGAACAGGAGTACGCACCATTGTCACTTAGTGCCAATGCGCAGACACCATACCCCAACACAAACAAGAATTGCATCATGTCAAAACAATCATGAACACTAACTGGGATCAATGGGACAATCAGCTAACACAGACAGAGACACCACACCACTCATCAAGTGAACATGGTGTCAAAGTGTACCACAAGCATGCACATGCACAATCCTGACAAGTGACAGGTCAAAAATAGGAGGTCAAACCTGCCAATGTGTACTCAAAACAAGCTCAGGAAGAAGAATTCACCTTTCTGCATGTGACAGACACACAAGTAATGTACACTACAATTGCAACACACATGTGAATGTATCACACAGCAGCAACTACTCACACAAAATGTCATGCAAATAGCATTTGTCCGTATAAAGAGCCAACACAGGCCAAACACTGCATCCATCCACAACAAAAACACAACAGATGCACATACCAATCCATCAAATAGCAAACTCAGCTGGACATCAGGGGGATGCACACCAAACAAGTACAAGGCAACATACACTGACAGCACGGCATGCACACCAAGCAGTTTGTGCAAACCAACAAAACCAGTAGCACACATATCTGAGTGCCACACCATGAACTCCCACAACATAAATCATCAAAGCGCACAGATAACATCACACTCAGGAAAGGTAGCAGTACCTCTGCAAACACACATACATCTTAGCCCTCACCCCCAGATGCACAACTCAGGGAAACAAAGATGCAAACAACATGACTAGAGGACTGGGGTGCTCAAACATATGCACTGCACATGAGCAACCATGACTGCAAACTAGTAGAAGCAAATAATATAAAACTATTTGGGAAACTGTCCTGAGTGTCACATTGGCCCTGTACACAATTCAGCCTCACACAGCATAGTGTTACACTATGAAGTGGTGGGTAGGCTAACACACTGGCAAACCATAGAGTGGAAGACATGAGATTGAAGTGGTGTGTACTTCAGTAGTCGACAGGTGAGGCGTGTACAGTACACAAACACATAGAGGAGTTACTCACAATGTGTAGGCATCAGAAGCATATATAGGAGATGTCAGGACTCCAAATACCACATACCATACTGGTGCCAAAAATGGGTCAAGTGACAGCAATGCATTAGAAAAACCACAAATAAAGTCAGTGTGGCAGAGCAGGTCAGCACGGCGAGCACAGACAGTAACAAGACACATGGCTGATCAACAAAACACAACACCGACTTGTCAGTCACACACTCTGCATATACACAACTGGCAGTAACAAGTAGGTGTCCCCCAGGAGTACAAGGACACACCAACACACTGCACAGTGCCCAACCTACAACTCCTACATGTGCCCACAATCTGAAGCACATGGAAGACAATTAAAGGAAACAGGCACTCATTAACTGGATCATACATGTGTGCAGTTGGCATTGCAGGGGCATACACACATCAACACTACTGACAATGACAGCTCATTCACATTGTATGCCCACTCAGGTTCACATATTCAAATGTACCCATGTGACAAGGAAGACAGACCTACACCAGATGACCACACATCAACACTGCTGTTCACATATCAACAAAGATCACAGAGATATGATGGGCCCTAGCCACCCAGCAAGTAATCCTGTGGATAGAATTCACCTCTGTTCTGGTAATGCATCCTAACATGACATATGTACATTTTTGCAAAGCTGACCATAGAACGATTAGGATAAGTGTAGATCATAATTAACAACCATCATTGCACCCTCAAGCGTCAGAGTCAAGAAGAACTAAAGTGCCTGTCACCTCTGGCAAACTCTGAAAATGTAAAACAAGAACTTGGCAGTGTTAAAGTGGCATACAGAGCATATGCCACATGAAACCATACCCATACATAAAACATTTTATTTTGCAAGGACATAGACAAAGCAGACAACAGGAGTAACTGTTTTCATTACATATCACCCAGATAGGCATCCAAAGTGACAAACAGCAAGGCCATTGGCCAGTCCATAGTACAAAATATGTACATGTGTGCATGAGCTACTGCACAGGGAATGGGCATCCAAAGTGACAAACATCAAGGCAAATGGCCAGTACAAAGTAGCAAAAAGTACATGTGTGCATGAGACACTGCACAGGGAATAGGCATCCAAAATAACAAACAGCAAGGCCATTGGCCATTACAAAGTAGAAAAAGTACATGTGTGCATGAGAAACTGGGGGGTGTGGGGGTGTGTGGCCATGACTCCCAGCAGTGCCCAACAGTAGGGGGGGTGTGGGGGGTATGGGGGTGTTTGGGGGTGTGTGGGGGTGTGTGGCCATGACTCCCAGCAGTGCCCAACAGTAGGGGGGGTAGGGGTGTGTGGCCATGACTCCCAGCAGTGCCAAACAGTAGGGGGGTGTGGTGGGGTGTGGGGGTGTGTGGCCATGACTCCCAGCAGTGCCCAACAGTAGGGGTGGGGTGGGGGTGTGGGGGTGTGTTAGGGTGTATGGCCATGACTCTCAGCAGTGTCCAATTGAGGGGGGTGTGGGATGTGTGGGGGGGTGGGGGGTGTGTGGCCATGACTCCCAGCAGTGCCCAACAGTAGGGGGGGTGTGGGGGGTATGGGGGGGTGTGTGGGGGTGTGTGGCCATGACTCTCAGCAGTGCCCAACAGTAGGAGGGGATGTGGGGTGTGTGGCCATGACTCCCAGCAGTGCCAAACAGTAGGGGGGTGTGGTGGGGTGTTGGGGGGTATGGGGGTGTGTGGCCATGACTCCCAGCAGTGCCCAACAGTAGGGGTGGGGTCAGGGGGTGTTGGGGTATGTGGGGGGTATGGGGGTTTATGGCCATGACTCCCAGCAGTGTCCAACAGAGGGGGGTGTGGGGGGGTGTGGTCATGACTCCCAGCAGTGCCCAACAGTAGGGGGGGGTGGGGGGATGGGGGGTATGGCCATGACTCCCAGCAGTGCCCAACAGTAGGGGGGTGTGGGTCAGTGTGGCCATGACTCCCAGCAGTGCCCAACAGTAGGGGGGGTGTGGGGGGGTGTGGAGGGTGTGGCCATGACTCCCAGCAGTGCCCAACAGTAGGGGGGGTGTGGGGGTGTGGGGTTGTGTGGCGGTGTGTGGGGTGGTGTGGGGGTGTGTGGCCATGACTCCCAGCAGTGCCCAACAGTAAGGGGGGTGTGTGGGTGTGTGGCCATGACTCCCAGCAGTGCCCAACAGTAGGGGGGGTGTGGGGTGTGTGGCCATGACTCCCAGCTGTGCCCAACAGTAGGGGGGGTGGGGGTGTGGGGGTGTGTGGCCATGACTCCCAGCAGTGCCCAACAGTAGGGGGTGTGGGGGGTGGGGGGGTATGGGGATGTGTGGCCATGACTCCCAGCAGTGCCCAACATCATGGGGGGGTGCCAGGGGAGTTGCAGAAGGCTGCAAGGGAGAGGGTGAGAGGGTGCAAGTTGTATGGTAGGAGGCAGCACTCAACCCATATGGGCCAGGTACACACCCATGCACCATGCTCAATGCACAGGGAGTGTGAAAGTACTGACAGGATAGCTGACACTGGGCCCTGGTGTAGGCAGCACATGGAACTCCTGTGACCAGTGCAAACACTAACACCAGGACAAGTGCAGATATCTTGCACAGGAACTCACAACCACTATCATGGCAGCATGCTTCATGGAGGGACAGACACACCACGAGGGACGCACACTTGCCGATGACACTCAAACTACTACCATGGCCTGTCACACACACCCCTTACATAAACTGAGCCCCTGGGGACAGACAATGGAGTGCACCACTGTCACAATCGTCATGTAACAAAACCTCTCAAATACCTATCTGATGACGTATGCAAACAAATAAAGCACAGTGCAGATTCACAAGTCCATTGTGCCTCTCACACATTGCTGTTGCCACAGTTTTGTGATGCTGTGGATGCACTCAAGTAGCACCATGGACATGGGTATTGACAAGGTAATGCATCTTAGAGAAGTGCCACGTCCTAAAGGCCTGTGCCTGAAGAGGGTGTACTGCTCCTGGGGGGTTGGCAGTGGGTGGCCGTCACGGCTCTGAAACCCCTCTCTAAAGTAGCTGGATGAAATCAGCTAAATTCCACTCAGTCACCATTATAAACATGTAGCATAAAAACCCTGTGCATGCTTGAACCACCAAGAATTAATCAGACTGCATTGTGCAGATTGGGCCACACAGAGCACATCTGGATCTGTGTGGTGCTGGCCACACAAGCCACAGCAATGGCTGTGACAATCATCGAAAACAGTACCCAACATGTCAATCTCAGCCCACAACATACACATACACAAGTGAACAATTTTAACAATCCAAAGCAGGGGTAACATTGCTAACGAGTATGTATATTACATCTGGATGTTGCATGATAGTGCATTAACAGTGTTTGTCTCTCACATCCACAGGGGAATGTGGGGAAACTACCCCCAACCAGGGGAGAGAAGGATCCCAGTCCCAGTCTCAGCACGGCAGTGACTCCACCGTAACCGAAGCCTCTCAACACACTGTGGATGACCCCAACCAAACAGGCCCCTCTGGATCCCAAACCCCTGCAGCTGCTGGAACAGATACATATGTGCCAACCACCACACCCATTCCCGCCACATCCCAGCAGACAGCTCGGAGCCCTGCCCACAATACACAACAGAGCCTGTCTGACAATGAGGGACATCGTTCGCCGGGCACCCATGAGGTGGCAGACGACACCTCCACTGCCAGCACTCATGTGTCCTGTCAACATGATGTGCCCACAAACGTAGGCCCCGCTCGTGTGGGCAGGGGTGGTGGGAGTGGTGCAAGGCGGAGGCAAGAACCTGACCAGCCAGCTGCAGGGCCCGGTATGGCCGAACTCCGTGACATCATGGCTGAATACCGGCGGGACACCAGGGAGTTCAGCCTGGTAGTGGAGGCCCTCAACAAAATGACAGATCAGCAGGCCCAGGAACATGCCAGTCAAGAACGACACCAGGGACGGATGGAGGCAAGACTGGATGAGCTAATGACGGTGCATCGGGAAATTAACCAATCGCTCCGTCTGATCGCTGTCAACATGCAGCACCCTCCCTGTGTCACGAGGCCAGAAACATCTAGGCAAAGATCAACAACAGGCACAGGGAGGGAGGAGGAGGCGGAATTGTCAGACGGAGAATCCCATGCATCGTCAAGGCCTGCACGTGAGGGTCCCCCAAGGAAGGTGGGTCATCCACGGTCAAGACGATGAGAGGCATAGGGCCATGAACAACTCCCAGGTCACCTGGTCTGGCATCTTGCCTTCGTGGGCAACAGCATCACCCTATTGACTTTCAGACTCTCCCACATGGACTTTCTGTTCGTAGTGTGCCCAATGATGCCAAGCACTGTGGACTGGACTCTGTTGACTCATACTGTAAGGCATCACATCTACCGCTGTGAACTTTGGATTCCCCCCTTGTTGTACAGCACCTACTCATGTTACACGCACAAGAGTAAAAAATAAATCTAACTCGCACAAAAAGCATTGATGTATTTGTATGTACCCAGATTCTAATAGATTTGTGAGGTGAAATGTCTTCAAATGCCACCGTCTCCTGCAAACTCTAGCCATCTACACACAGGGATTTTAGTCCGGCAGTGGAAACACATAGGTCACAAGATAGCCTAAATTACATACATGGATAGCAATACTCACCCGTGATGGTTACTAACTGCAGAAAATGGGGTTTGCTTGTAATACTGCAATGACAGACAGTCATACAAGAGTGTGTGAGGTGTCAAGAGCATGGCAAATATGCTAGGTGTCCACAGAGGGAGCACCAGGATCTGTGTAATGAGGTATGAGAACTAGCAGCCACATGCTGTTGTACTGTGTATGTGAAGATTGATGGCCTGGCCGAGGGTGCCAACAGGGACTGTGGGCAATAGGGTGTTAGATGTTAGACGTCCATATAATTTATTTAGCCTGGGTCTGTGGAGTGCCGACTGAGTGTGGCTGATGAGTATGAAGGTGAACCAGTATTTGACTGTGGGACCATTGTAGGTATCTCAGGCGGATGGTCATGTGGCAGCAGCAGGGGATGTTGAGGATGAGGTGTGTGCATGCACCCTGGATTTCCACAAGTACTCCGTAAGTCACGTTTTTGTTCCTGTGTAGAGGTAGTTGCTATAGTAGGGCTGGCTGGTGTTGTGAACGGTAACCAGGCTGAACATCACCTTGCCAACAGACATCACCATAGACATACCAGAAGGAAATGACAAATCCCGCTAACACCACACCGACAGAGTGGTAGGAGGAATTGCAATCATCCACATTAACACTCCCAGAGTCACTACCAACAACAACGACACCCTCCACATCGCAAAAAACATGCATTTACAGATCACAAAAACACCACCCTCTGAGGAACAGTCATCTACAGACCACCTGGAGTCCCAACACTATTCATCAACTCCATCGCTCACCTCATCAGCACGCATGCCCTCGCCTACACGGACTACATCCCCCTTGGGGAAATGTACTTTCACCGTAATTACAACAATGACGTAAACTCCACCGCCCTGATGGACAACCTTGCCAACCTTGGATTACAACAACTCGTGACAACCCACACCCACACCGCTAGACACACACAGGACCCCATCTTTGCAGAAACTCCACACGTCTCATCCAACAACAACACCTCACAATACTGGAGAGACCACAGAAGCCTACACTTCACCTTCAGGAAACCCAACACAATACTGCGGCACACAGACCATGCCACGCAGCTGCTGGTGCAAGCTCAACAAGGACTAACTGACAGCTACCCTTACCCTGGGCCCACAAGCCTACCCCACCAACCCCCACACCGCTGCCATCTTCCTCAAACAGTGGATCACCTACTGTGCAGACACCTTTATCCCAATCAAGTCCTTCGCCACCTAACACAACAACCACATTGCCACATGTTTCACCAAAGAACCCAGGACCTCCAAGTGCACCTGTTAGAAGCTGTTGAGGAGCATGCACTGCAAACAATCACCAGAAAGCTACAACGTACACCAGAGTGCCACCCACAGACACCACCAACACTTCATGACCGACAACAGGACACCCATCAAGGACCGGCTAGACAGCAACGCACACACTAGCAAATAGCACATCAACATCGCTATTCAACTCTCTAAAGCCAAATATAGCGCCAACTACATTCCACCATCACAAGACCTGTGTGACAACCTGGCCAACTCCGCTTGCGGTAAGATCAACTACATCCACACAAGCTTCTACTCCACTAGCCCCACATCCACAACCGAGACCACCCGCCCTGCAACAAACACGCACACAATTCACCATATTGCCTGCTACAACGTCCGCACGGAAGACACCATCATGAGCAAGGACTACATTCACTCTGGATCCCCATCTGACCCATGGCATATCCACATTACCTAACAATCCAGATAAGCCGTCTCAACCCTTCTCCGTAAAAATATCCTACTTTTCCTTCAAGACAACAACCTTTACAGGGAGTTTGGAGAATGGTGTGTTCACCGCCTTACTGAATAAACCTAAGGTGGGCCACAAATACATCTCGATATTCCTGCACATCTTCCTGCTCCCCTTCCCCAAATAAGTCATGTTGAAGATCATCAACAGACAGCTGACTCACAACCTCAAAGACAAAAACATCATAGAACCAACACAGTCTGGAACCTACATCAACCAGAGCACGGACCCCGCCCTCATAGCCAACACCAACAACATCTGCATCCTCATGGACAAAGGAGAAACAGACGGCCAAATCCATCAGGACCTATCAGCAGACTTCCACACGGACGCCCACGGCACCCTAACAGTACACATCCATGACGCAGGAATCAAAGCGAGTGCCCTGGCTGGCCCACATCCTTTCCCACCGGCACAACCTCGAGCATCTGCCTCCCACAGTACTGTTCCAATACCACTGACACCATCTGCAGCATCACACAGGGATCATCCCACAGCCCAACTGACTTAAATATCCACATGGCACAACTCACCCATGTGGCACAACAACAGAGCCTCAATACCATCTACTATGCCAATTACACCCATTTGATCATATCCCTCACCAAGGACCCACACACTGGCAACATCTACCTCCACTCCAAATGGAGTAATGACAGCAGGTTGATGCAGAATCAAGACAAATCTGAGGAACACATGCTCGGCCCAACCAGCTCAGCCTGTGATGAGTCCTGGTGCCCAACATCGCTAGGAACTGCACCATAACCCACCAAACACGCACACTACCTGGGGGCCATCCTGGACTACTCACTCCCCATGACCAAGCAGGACAACACCATCTCTGCTTTCAGCTTCAACACCCTCTGAATGGCCCGCAGGATCTTATGATGGATCAGCTCAAATACACAAAATACAGTCACCCTGCCCCTCTCCAACAGCTGACTTGAGTAAGTGAACGCCATCTACGCAGCTACAACAACCAAACTCCTGAGCCTGCTGCAACGCATCTGGAACACATCGGCACGTCTGATCATTAATTTCAACAACCCGGCCACATCACACAACACCCAAGAGGCCTGCACTGGCTAACTGCCAACAACAGAATAAGCTTACAAATCCACATCCACGCACAAAAATCTCTACACCACGCAGGACCAGCATACCACAACCATAGACTCACCTTCTACACACCCACCCGCAGCCTCTGCTCTACCAACCATGCTCTCGCCACTGTCCCTCACATCCGGAATAGCACAGACAGTGACAGATCATTCTCCTACCTCGACTTCAAGACCTGGAACACCCTCCCTACAAGTCAACTACAGACCCAGGACCTGCTGCCCTTCACAATACTTCTCAAGCCCAGTGTGTTTAGATCAGTACCAGCACCCCCCAGCACATTGAGACAGTCACGGGTAGGTAGTGCGTTAAACTAATGAATCAACTGATTGATAGAAGGCTTAGGCAAATTTTGTGTGTAGTGTAGGAGAGCTGTAGATGATAGTTACAATTATGCTGGTCAGGATGCTGGTGTGAAACAGGCTGTGCAGATGTTTGACAATGCAGAGTGTGTCCATGGTGTTGGATGTGACTCTGAGGGTGTAGGCCGTTAAGTCTGACCAATCATAATCCTGTATTGGGTGTGTGATCCCTGTGGGATTTTGACAATCCGTCTGTGATGTCCCATCATACGTGGTGTTCTCAGGTTGCGTACTACCACGTTACAGCATTTGAGGCGAAGTGTGGTGGCGTTGTGTCAACGAGGTAATACACCACAATGTGGTGCTGCTGGAAGTAGTGTGTGTGCAGTATGAGGCACATGACCTGGTTGTACGTACACGCACTGTTAAGTGTGTCTGCGTCGTGTTGTCAGTATGAGTTGCACACACAGCCTGAGAGGCTGTCATGGGTGTGTTTGTGATAGCGTGTTACCAGGTGGATGATTGTCTGCTGTTCACTGTGTGGAGGTTGTCTGGGGCATGAGTCTGTTGTGTCACATCTGTCATTCAATCAAAAGGAGTCTAAGTGGATACCAAGGGAAAATGGCGCACCCCATTCAGACACTGTTCAAAAACAAAAAGGCCTAACCCAACTCTCAACAAATTCCTTACAACCAATGGCAGAGTTGCATGGCCAATTCTAAATACTGCCTACACTAATCCTTAGGGTCATGGTGTGTTTCACGTTTACATCAAATTTACACCAAGGTCTGATCCCACTCACAAAATTAAAAATGAAGAGAGCTAAGAGAGAGTGCCTCACGGTAGCAACACCCGAGGGGGTTCCTGACAGACAATTGCCAGTTTACCCACTTCTCATCATCGGCCACTCTGTTTTCGTCTGAGTAAAGAACAAAGAGGAAAATACAAACTGTGATTCCCTAACTAATAATAATATGGTGCAAAAATAAACAACCACTATGTCCCCTCATGTCAATTATGGTGAAACTAATGTGTGTGTGCACCTGGTACCCCTATGAGAGCCAAGGACAATCGTCCACCACTATTAAAAAGGGTAGAGACTTGCTAGCTAAACAACTTCCTACTGATGCGGTCACATGTGTCATCAAATGAGCTGAGTGTGCATGTTGCAGGTGCTGACGGACCTGCCTTTGTCATGGCGGTTGTGTAACAGTGAAAGAAAATAGAAAAAGGGGGTCTAAGGGAATTTTTACCGACCAAGCATTGCTATCATCCCTTAACACTATGAATACCAACAGTAAGGATAGCAATGGGTCAAATTTTTAACTATCTAAAAAACTGACTGTGTATGTTCAAGGTACCACCGCTAAATCTACTGGAGGTATACCGTGGTGAAATAATATTCCCATCATTTTACCAACCTGTACCGCCCTACATCATTTGGGATCCTTCGCCATGAAGGGAAGTGGTTTTACCCACAGTAGATTAGGCAGGTTGTAGCCAAGTCCTATCTGTGTCTCAAAGATCAGTAGGGTGTATTGCTGGCATCAAGAGGTAAACTGAGTAACAGTGCAAAATGTGAAAAGAATAATGAGTGCTAAGTGTGTTAAAATCGGGTAGTAGGAATGGAAGAACAATTTTATTAGTTCCTACCCACTCCCAGAGATTAAAAAACAGTGCATAGTAGTGTTAACAAATAACTATTAGAGTTGGTTTGTGGTCGACATGTTTCTGCATTAGATATGGAGCCAATTGGTCTCCTATTGCTTCATCAGGACCGTGATTTTTGCTACTGTATAGAGTGAATGGTGATAAGAAAAATTGAAAACAATATCACCTGAGATTCGCCTGTTGTGATGATTCAGGATCACCCAATGTCAGTGGACGAATATGTAAAAAAGAATACACACAGAATATCTTAGATAGTGAACATACATTTGCCACATGTGCATCATTTAACATTTGCCAACTATTTTCTTGGTCAAAAAAGTTCTCACACAGTAACCTCGTGAACGCCATATTTCAATTATGGCACAAGCAAATAGTTTGTAATTGGCACTCACCTAATCGTTAGGGAATGTATACTCCACCTCACCTGGCTACAGCTCAGGTAAAACGGGGCACCGCTCTATTAAAGGGAAGAAAAGGGGAGTAAACATAGGGGAAGGACTAAGTGTTGCTTAATATACATATGTTGTAACTCAACTAGAATAATTAGTGATATGTTCTTAACGTGTTCCATCGATACACTTAATACAACACTGCTCATGTGTCCCATCAATATACATAGGGTAAACCAAGAGCAGCCATTTGTCAGTAGGAGCCGATTCTATATTATATACTCGGTTTAAACTCCAGATGACCAAGCGTGTTGGTAAGACGCCGAGATGCCGGCAATAATCGGCCCACGGATGTTGCGCCATCTTTTTTTCTTTCAACTCGCAAGTTTGTCAGACCTCAAGCGAGGTAGTTTTCGTATTTCGTGCCAGGCCATAGGGTCAGAATAACAAACCACTCAAGATATTACTAGCGATACACGGCGAGATAAAGAAGACTCAAATTGAATCCTGTTTGATTGTCGATCCCTCCCAAAAGTGCAAGGGTACAAAAAGCGGCGCTTACCTGTCCGTCGGTACTCCGGACATCCGTCTAGGCTGTCTGTGGGAGGTACCCGACCGGACAGGATGCCGCCATTAATCTCCGATCACGCATGTGTCTCATTGCACGTGATCTTGCGTAAAAATGTAAGGTATGTATGGGAATTGTAGTTAATCGACCTACATCAAAGCCATAAGCTCGTAATTACTTTGTCTTATACCGGGTTGTCACATTCGGAGCTCCACTCCAGCCACCGAGTAATTTAGGATGGAAAGTGTGAATTAATAGTTCCAATTGAGATAAACTAAACTAAATCTGCAAATTGATAATAAAAATTGCAAATTCCGCTATGGGAAGCCGAACCATCCTACTATTACCTTCTAGTGTGATGGTAACAGAATAATGTTGCTTTCTTATGAATTGTCACATTTTTAGATGGTCAATCAGTTTAACTGGAGGATACTTTCCTTCTGAAAGGACATACATTATTCCATCCCTCATTTGTTATGGCTGTCAATCGGCTACTAAAACAGAAGCCTCTGTCTCTTATTGGTCAACAAGGCAATTTGCGCTTATCAGAATGAAAAACTTCTTTATGCTCGACAAAACATAGACATAATGATAAAAAGATATGATTATCATATCCAAAAACCAAACAGGATGGCAGATGTCGTTGTCTTTATGATGGCGTATTTAGAATATGAACATACGTCACAGCGACATCCACGGGATATCTTCATTGAGCCCCGTCTTGTCTGTCTGTAATTTATAAATCCATCTCTGTTCACGTGTAAAGAGAAATTTACTGATATCTTGAATGTGGGGTGAGATCAAAGGCTGTTCCAACACCGTCCAGCGTAAATCAGTTGGTAGATGGTGTGCTTGAATGAAGTGGTTGGTAAGTCTAGTGGCTTGCCTACAGCAGCGTATCAAGCTATTAAGTTCCGATATCCGTAGCTTAATTTTACGAGTAGTCATCCCCACGTATTTCTTATTACATGGACAATTGATCATATAGATCAAATTCATGCTATTGCAGTTTGTAAATCTGCGCTGTTGCCATGGCTGGTCAGTGCCGATGTCAATGGTCCCAGACCTAGATGTTTGTGGGCAAGCAGCACAGTAGACACATGGATGATGTCCAGTTACCGCAGGCATGTCCCACAAGGTGCCTACAGCTCGGGGAATGTCAGTCTTCGGTCTAGTATGGACTAATTTGTCCTTTAGATTTTGTCCCCCCGGTTGTGTAACAGTGGCACAGACAAGCTGCGGCATGCTTCAATGATGGATGGATGGATGGATGGATGTATGGATGAGTATCTCATAGGTGTGTGTGGCTGGATTGGGGCATGCGGTGCAGCCTTGTGGCTGGGGATGCTGCAGCCGGGAGGAGTGAACACATGACGGCAGAAGGGGCGATAGAACATGCCAAACAGCCACACAACCCAAGGATTCTTGCTAGGCAAAAATTGAAATGTGTATGTGAGCCTTGAGTGGCTGATTAACCATGGGTCAGTCCCAGCAAATGTGTGAACATTGAATAAACATCACGGCCACAGGACCAGTCACCATGATGCCAAGCGGGGCACAGGACACACTGCGTCAGCAGCTGTAGCCTGCACGTTGTGTGTAGCAAGTAACAGAACACATACACAACCATGTACATCATGCACAATATGGTCCATTAGCCATTACGAACAGCATGCTTGTTGTCAGTGTACACATAACCACATATGAACTATCATTGTAAAGAATGCCATATTCAACACATGCGGTCTGGAAAGATACCGGCGGTGACGGCAATGAGGCACAATGTACAGTGTGAAACACAGTTCCTACACAATAGTATGAACTTAGTTGCAAGGCCATGCTGCATCAGCCAATTTACATGGCTGACGACTATAACACTCATACAATGATGTTAGCTGTAATGCTGGTGATACACTCTCCACACAACTGCCAAGGACTGTCCGTACCTGTGACCATCAGAGTGGTGTGATGCTGGAAGGTTTCCATCTCCCAATATCCCATTGGTCTGACTACTAATGACAGACACATTAGGGCGATCAGGCAAGGGAAGGTGAGGATGGGAACTGCAGGGAGGGAGATCTGTAATAAAGCAAAACAAGCATAAGGATTCCATACTTTCAGTTACAGATTCACAGATTACCTTGGCTCCTACACTGTACCACTCACACCTGTGTATTGTAACCACTGCCACTGTGTCCTATTACTGATCACAGATCTTGCAATGAGACAAGATCAGATCCTTCAACACGGACACATGAGAGTTGGTAGAGGTTGTCACCAAAATGGAGCATGTATGACGCTCACTAGGCTGCTACAATGCAATTAGATCCAGGCAGTGATGAACGACGTAACAGTGTATGATTGATGCTCGCTATCTCAGTAATTGTGACGTATAGCAGTGCAAATGACACAAAGCCAACTATACGTACTCAGCCCTGTGAATCAGTGAGGGTCATGAAGGGAAAGTAGACATCACCCGCAAGAGCCGTAAGCAGCTCCTCAAATGAGGAAGGAAATAACCAGTACCAGTAAACACCAGTAAGCCCCATAGGGGCCAGTTATTATCTCTTGCAACTGTGCCTTACTATGCTAGACAGGACAACCATGTGTAAACAAACTCAACTGCGAGTACATAGGAACAATGCTAAACGATACAACCCTACCATGACCAGGATATGCTGCATGGCAGAAGAGATTTCAGACAATGACCTCAACTGTTGCCACGTAAGTGTGAACAATAGCTGCAAGGCCAAGGTTGTGATGTAATCAGCGCAATATACCTGGCATCATAAGAAAGGAAAGTTAACATCAACTTACTGAGAAGGCTAGCGAAGCAGTGTTGTCCACTGGCACTGAGGTAACGATGTGACAGTGACATGACATACTGCCACAAGGGACAATGCATCCATGCAAACAGACTCAGAGGATAATTGACAGAACATGTGGGACATACACTAGCCCACACCGGCACAACATGGTTCACAGGAAATCAAACTGTACTGGCCCACAAGGTTGAGTGGATGATTCTGACATATCCTGCTGCACAGTGAGGCAGCAATTCTCCACAGTGCCTGTGTTTGTGATGTCACTCACAATGGCAACCTGTGCCATCCACAATGTGTCAGGGTCAATGTTAACACATTGATGCATTCACCAAATTCAAAACTCGACTACAGATGACTGTCAAGTAAGGTGACTGTCTTGTCATGGGAGTGGCGCTACATGCAATTAGATACATGGCAATGTGACATGTATGTATGGGCCTACAACATGCGCATGAACAGTTTCTACACAATAACAAAACATACCAACAATGAACTGCCTGTTTGGAATCCTTACCCGAACGGACATTTCCACATGTCTGTGCAGGGTACGCAGATTCACCCGACATTGCTATCATCAAGAGGAATTGCAGGAGGACCAAGATGACACAAACAGACAACAGCCCGGGCAACATGGAAAGGACAGGCACACAAGGGGTCACGTACTGTATAGATTCATTTAGACATGGTCACGTACAATACACTAACTACGTAGTACACTTGTACATTCCAACTTCAATCATTGTGCTCATGTGTGTGGCATGACATCGTCACTTGTGTGACACAGCACCACAAACATTAAAGTGATATTGTGTACAGTCTGCTGGACACACATTATGCTACACATGTCACTCTATGGTGGTAGATTGCACACTATTATACAGGTACTCACCGTTATGAGAAGAAGTTGCGTATGAGTTGACTCCGGATATCATCCTCCTCCTCCTCATCGCTAGCATCCTGGCCAAGGCCTTCGTCCTCAACGGGCGGATGGTCCTCTTCATCAGGATCCAGAATGAGTGGCACCTCACCCTCCACTGCCATGTTGTGCAGCATGCAGCACACGGTAAAGATGTCACATGCCTTGAGAGGGGAGTATGGTAGGGATCCGCCTGTCTTGTCGAGACACCTGAACCGGCTCTTCAGGAGTCTAAACGTACGCTCGATCACACGCCGGGTCTGGCCATGTGCATTATTGTAACGCTGGTCTGCGGCAGTTCTGGGGTTGCGCAGTGGAGTCATGAGCCATGGCATGTTCGGATATCCGGCGTCTCCTACAACAATACATCATGTCGATGAGTGTGCAATGAGTAGCCATGAGAGAGCTAATTTACAATGAGACATACATGAGTAACAGTGTATACCCACCAACAAGACATGCCCGATGGTTGCGCAGCTGCAGCATCATCTGAGGTACCCTGCTCCGCCTCATGATGAATGCATCGTGGCATGATCCTGGAAAACGTGCACAAACATAGGTTAATCATCATGTTAGCAAGACACACCACCAGGGCATTTATTGAGTGGTAATGTTTCCGGTTGCGGAAGGCCTGCTCCTGAGCCTGTGGTGGCACCAGTCCAACATGTGTCCCATCAATGGAGCCAATTACATGTGGCATGTGTCCCAGGGCATAGAATGCACCCTTGACATTGTTCAACTCTTGTGGAGTGGGGAACTTAATGAATTCATCAATGTGCTGCAACAAAGCAGCTAAGACATCACGGAGGTCACGGCTGAACATGGTCTGGGACATCCCCCCCACATCACCTATGGTGAATTGGAACGTACCTGTGGCAAAGAAATGTACAGCTGCCATCACCTTTACCTTGGGTGTCAGCGCAGTTGGATACCTGTGTCGCGGTTGTAGATGTGGTTCCAGCCTGTCCGTCAAATTCTGAATCAACTCCTGCAGAAATCTGTAGCGGCGGATGCAATCCTGTTCCCTCATGGCATCCAAGTCAGGCAATGGCCTTGGCAGAGGGGGTGCCCTGCACGACATGTGTGGGTAAAAATGTGTACAACTATCAGCCAACAAATTTTACAATGTACATAGCACAATCAACACTGATTACACACATGAAATCACTTATAAACCTGCCGTGGGCTATACCTCATGGACAGTTATGCAAGCTACTTGGCACTCTTACCCCAAAACTGATTACCCTGTTGTCTGTGACATGGACATGACATGCAGACAAAAGATAATCTGGGCATGTCAGAGTTGGCAGACCAATGTATTGCGTCAGTGACACACGTCACGTGACCTGCATGAGAAGGTGGTCAACACATCTAGACAGCTGACTACACGGAACACACCCACGTCACATGTGCTCTATATTTCACATTTCAGTGATATTGTGCATGAGTTTTGCATTTTACAATGCTACACCACAGCCATACTCTCAATGAAGATCTGTATGTCTGTGGCCAATGCCCTATGATGCCATCACGCACATGAGCTGCTGAAATGCCCCTGTGGCATGGTGTGCGTACATGTGAGACACTTGCTATCACGACACAGACCCATCATAGATGCACCTATAGATGATGAAGTTTAACCAATACAAACAGGATGTCCAATCTATTACATGGCACACATATTACATTGTCACACAGAGTCATGCATAGGGTCAATTGGTACAGTGAGACAGTGCCCCTGTCCCTGGCATCATGTAATGAAGAGTGTGCCATCACAGTGTTCATGTGAATAACTACATGTCCATTATGTTACTCATGTGACAAGTGTCAAGGTAATGTAAACCACATAGTGGCCCGTCACAAATGTCATGTCTCCACAACCCATCACATATCAACAGTGCCACTAGTTCACATGCCCTCTGCTATATGACTGTGTGCCACACCGGGGGCCTGCTGATGTAGGTCTGCCATGCAAATACATTCATGGACATCCTCATGATGAACTCACACCCACATCCCTGCCATGGGTTTTCCTGTTGTCACTATAGTAATGATGACATGCGTGAGCTTGTGGAACGCACTGTTCACATGCACTCACTGGAGCATGTGATACGCCCAGTACTCCACTGGAGCGTGCGGGTGTACGGGTCGTCTCACCAAGGCATTGTGCCCATGTGCGTGTGGAGCATACCCCACTGGTGCGTGTGGGTGTACGGGTTGTCTCACCGATGCATTGTGCCCATACGCGTGTGGAGCGTACCCCACTGGTGCGTGCGGGTATACGGGTCGTCTCACCAATGCATTGTGCCCATATGCAATACAAGTCTGGAGCATACCCCACTGGTGCGTGCAGGTGGTCGGGACATCTCACCAATGCATTGTGCCCATACGCAATACAAGTCTGGAGCGTACCCCAATGGTGCGTGCGGGTGTACGGGACATCTCACCAATGCATTGTGCCCATACATGTGTGGAGCATACCCCACTGGTGCGTGCAGCTGTACGGGTCGTCTCACCAATGCATTGTGCCCATACACGTGTGGAGCGTACCCCACGGGTGCGTGCGGGTGTATGGGTTGACTCACCAATGCATTGTGCCCATACCCGTGTGGAGCGTACCCTACTGGTGTGTGCGGGTGTACGGGTTATCTCATCAATGCATTGTGCCCATACGCGTGTGGAGCGTACCCCACTGGTGCATGCGGGTGTACGGGTCATCTCACCAATGCATTGTGCCTATACGCGTGTGGAGCGTACCCCACTGGTGCGTGCGGGTGTATGGGTTGACTCACCAATGCATTGTGCCCATACGCGTGTGGAGCGTACCCTACTGGTGCGTGCGGGTGTACGGGTCATCTCATCAATGCATTGTGCCCATACGTGTGTGGAGCGTACCCCACGGGTGCGTGCAGGTGTATGGGTTGACTCACCAATGCATTGTGCCCATACGCGTGTGGAGCGTACCCTACTGGTGCGTGCGGGTGTACGGGTCATCTCATCAATGCATTGTGCCCATACGCGTGTGGAGCGTACCCCACTGGTGCGTGCGGGTGTACGGGTCATCTCACCAATGCATTGTGCCCATACGCGTGTGGAGCGTACCCCACTGGTGCGTGCCGGTGTATGGGTCGCCTCACCAATGCATTGTGCCCATACGCGTGTGGAGCGTACCTCACTGGTGCGTGCGGGTGTACGGGTCGTCTCACCAATGCATTGTGCCCATACGCGTGTGGAGCGTACCCCACTGGAGCCTGGGGTGTACGGGTCATCTCACCAATGCATTGTGCCCATACGCGATACAAGTCTGGAGCATACCCCACTGGTGCATGCGGTGCGGGTGTACGGGACATCTCACCAATGCATTGTGCCCGTACGCGATACAAGTCTGGAGCGTACCCCACTGGTGCGTGCGGGTGTACGGGATGTCTCACCAATGGATTGTGCCCATACGCGTGTGGAGTGTACCCCACTGGTTCGTGGGGGTGTACGGGTCGTCTCACCAATGCATTGTGCCTATACGCGATACAAGTCTGGACCGTACTGCACTGGTGCGTGCGGGTGTACGGGACGTCTCACCAATGCATTGTGCCCATACGCGTGTGGAGCGTACCCCACTGGTGCGTGCGGGTGTACGGGTCGTCTCACCAATGCATTGTGCCCATACGCGTGTGGAGCGTACCCCACTGGTGCGTGCGGGTGTACGGGTCGACTCACCAATGCATTGTGCCCTACGCGTGTGGAGCGTACCCCACTGGTGCGTGCGGGTATATGGGTCGTCTCACCAATGCATTGTGCCTATACGGGTGTGGAGCGTACCCCACTGATGCGTGCGGGTGTACGGGTCGTCTCACCAATGTATTGTGCCCAAACGCGTGTGGAGTGTACCCCACTGGTGCGTGTGGGTGTACGGGTCGTATCACCGTACTTGTGTGTGGATGCCTGAAAATACATAGGGAACACCTAGGGGACGAGTTGGATGCACTGAATGCAGGCTGGTTGTCAAGGAAACAGAGATTTGAGTCTGCTACAGGTGTCCTGCAAAATTCAGTTGGCCGAAACTATACAATGTTGCAATGTTTGTTGTGTTTGTTGTGTAGCTAGAGCTAAAATTTCAAACTATGCAAATGTGTGTCAGGGCCTTATGTGGAATGGGATTGGATGAAACATAGGATGCAAAGTAATGTGCCCTATCACACTGTCTTCCTGAGAATGACAGCCCCTCAGCAGCACAGATTTAAGGCTGCATGTGGCTGTGAGAGGGCACTTGCCTGCACAACATAGGAGTGGACAACACAGCTGCTGTCTCTGCATTCCCTGGACCCAGATTTTGCTGACCATGGAGAGGGCATCTGCATTCAGTGAGGAGACCAAGGCCCTGCTGGATGCCCTCCTACCCAACTACAGCAAGCGGTGATGAATGTGTGAGTGTCACTGCAGTCATTGTGTTTTTATGGGACAGAGAGATGCTAGGTAGTTTTGATACAGTGCATGGTGTGTACATTAAAATATCTACCATGCAGTGGATGATGTATCTAAATAGCGTTTACTGCTTACCGACATTGTGCTAAGTACATTCACTTGAGAATGTATGGTCTGCTTAGAGTTCTTAGGTGTAGTGGGATATGTGCCAGCATGTCACGTGCTGTACACCACCCTGCTAATGCATACCTTGTTCAGTGTTAGCCATGCTCAGTGAGTGGCTTTAAAGCCCTAGGGAATCTGTTGCCTTTCACAGGCATGTAGTGCATTGTTGTTTGCTCACAGGTCACATTTACATGGAAAATGATACTAGTCCTGTCTGCATCCTCTGCCCTGTTGTTATCATCAATGTGTGGCAAGTGTGTGTCTTTGGGACATGGAGCAGGTGTACTGATGTACTTTCACTTTTTATTCCTGACAGGTATCTGCCCATGAGAAGGAGGACATCTGGCTGGACATTGCCAGGGCTGTCAAGGATGTCAGGTCTGAGGGGGGACCTTACCGCAGGGTCCGGAACATACGCAAGAGGTGGCAGGACATCCGGTGCTGGACCCGCCGTATTGCCCGGGTGCAGCTCAAGCTTGAGGCTCCACGCCGGCATGGAGGCACACCTCACCTCACCCCCCAACCTGCTCCGGGTCCTGGCCGTCGTTTTCCCTGACCTCCATAGGCAGATGCAGGAGGGACAGCAGCAAGGAGGGGTGTTGGACTTTGGCCCTTAGGGCAGGTTCACCCCTAGACTTTTTGCTTGAAATGGTGACCTGGAGATGGTGATTTTTGGATTCTGCGCACTTTCACTGTGTCCCAGGGGAAAGTGCGTGCGCACTCTGAGTGCATGTGCTGAGCTAGGCCTGCCCGCCCATAGGAATGCATGGGGAATGTATGTGTCCCTGGTAGTTCCTGATGCGTGGGGTGTACAGGCTTGAGTCTGGTATGTGTGAACTCGTGAGAGTGAATGCTGCGAGATGGTGTATGCAGCATGTATGTGTCTAGTAGCGAAGCGCCATTTCTAGACATGGCTGTACGTGTGCTGTGAGGGTGCTGCCATGTGATTGGCTGGAGCTGGCTGGCATGCCAGGCTCCAGGAAGTCTGGGTGGGTCTGCCCGGTGGTGAGTGGGAGATTAGCATGAGTGATGTGTGGGAGGAGTGTACCTGTGTCCTGGATGGGCTGGGTTTTCCCCACACCATGCTGGCTCCGCCCCCCTGTGGTGTGTCTAATGACCCAAGCCCTGCCAGTGAATAGAGAGGGTGGCTGAGGTAAACAGAGTACTCAAGAACCAGCTGCGACTGGTTCCGCCCCCACTCTGCACCTTCAGACAAAGGGAAATGCTGTATAAAAATGGGGCTGTGTCCCCACAGTTTTTGTTCTGCTTTTGGATCCTGCCAGAGGGGGCTGCTGCTGCTGCTGGGGCCAGGAGGACCGCCACTTGGGGTGTCTCCCTGCCTGGAGACCCAGTGTGCTGGCTCTGGCCCAGCCTTGCCCCCCTACCTGCCTCCAGCCCCTGCTGGAGCTTGTGCTGTGCCTGCAGCACTGAGAGCGCTGCTCTCTGCCCTTCAGCGCTGGGGAGCGCTGGAATCCCTTGCCTAGCGCTTGAGAGCGCTTTATTTGGCCCGGTGGCGCTTGGGAGCGCCTTTTCTTAGAGGCTAGCGCTGCTAGCGCTTTGAGAGCCAGCTGGTGCCCACCCGGCATCAGCCCGAAATTGCGGTGCCTAGCGAGTGCCTACCTCGCTTTATAATTAATTAGGAGGCCGGTGCCCACCCGGCATTGCCCAGGTCCGTGGTTTATTGGATTCACGAGGGAGCCCACTCCTCGGATCCTGGGAGCCCGCCTGCCTGCCTAAAAATGAGCCGCCGCGCTGCCCGCGGCGACCCGGAAGTCCCGCCTCCCTACCCCCAGGGCCGCGCTGCCATAGGCGGCCCCAGAGGAAGTCAGGCGGATTGCTACCTGATGAGGCCAGGCGGGAGACTGAGGAAGCAGCCCGGCCGCGCTGGGATTGGCCCAGGCGGTCAAGCCCCCCCCCTGCCGCGTCATCGGAGGAGCGGAGGGACAAGAGACGTGAAGGAAAGAGCCCCGCCGTCCCCAAGGGCAGAGGAGTCCCGCGCTGCGGCGAAGACACCCGGTGAGTGCTGGTGCTTGGGAAAGGAGAGGGGGACGTCGGGACACATTGCCGGTGTCCGCCCCGCCCCCTCTCATTAGCGCGACCTCTGGGGGCATTGCAGGGTCGCTTGAGCCCCGAGAGGCTCAGTGCGCACCATTGCCCTGGGAGTCCCCAGGAGGGGGACTCCCGCTTACAGCGCCCCCATCGTTCAAGAGCCCAGAAAGGCTCATAACGGCGGCATTTGTTTGTTGGAGCCTGCGAGGCTCAGGGGCATTTTCCTTGGAGCCACGAGGTACCCCGGGGGCATCAGTTGTTTTGAAGAGCCCAGAGAGGCTCGTGAGCCCCACAATTGTGTTTTGAGCCCAGCGAGGCTCAAGAAGGGCATTTTGATTTACTTGGAGCCCAGGGAGGCTCAAAAGCGCCACAGTTGTGTCTAGAGCCCTGAGAGGCTCTAGGGGGCACATCTTTGTTCTGGGGCATAGAGCCCAGTGAGGCTCCCACGTTGGCCCCAGTATTGTCTCACACAGCTGCCCAGCACTTCGTGGGCAGCTGCTCCGTTTAGGCCCTGACATTGGGACACATGGACAGTCACAGGTGGTGACTTGTGAGATTGGCGCAATTATTATTGTTCTTACACCTCTGAATGTATTGTGATGCATCATGTGTTTTCCTCCCTTACACCTCTGAATGAATGTTATGCATTGCATCATGTGTCATGTGCTTCCACCCCCACAGGTATTGTGATGTGTAGGTGGTTGTTTTCTCCCTAGTACAGGTGGTGCTAGTGAGGTCCTGGTTACCAGTGATTACTGGTTGTGTGCTATTTTGTGCTATATTCTATGTACTAAGTGCTATTTCTGAAAGTGCTACTTCTGATTCCTGACAGTGGTCCAGGTGGCCCTGTCTTGTAAATAATCCCTTGTAAATTCTGCCCGTGCCTCTGGCACATTGTAAAGTGTGTGTTTTATCTAATGTGTTTTGGTGTAATACAAAGGCTATTTTTATATAACCTTGTGTGGAGTTTCCTTTGTGGTGGGCCCTGGGAGTTGTTGCTGGGGTGCATGCGCAAATACTTAACTTACATCGTCTCCAAGTTTAGCCTTGCTGCTCGCGCCACGTTACCTAGAGGGTGAGTAGGGGTTATCTTGGCATGTAACTCCCTTGCCCTGACTTGGGTGTGGTGGTCTCTGACTGACTTTGGCGAAAGCCCTGGCCGGCCGGGGATCCCATTTCCAACATTGGCGGCAAGCGGTGAGGTTAAGGATTTGTGTTTGCCTTGTACCTTAGTAGCAGCTGGCTGCACCACAAAACTCTGCATTTTAGATGACCACATTTTAGGGGATTGTTTTTGAAATTCCATTGTTTCTTCTCCTGAAGAGTGTCATTTGATTGTGTTCAGTACATTTGTCCCCCGCCCTGCTTCCAGAGTTTGGTACCTGTGTCGCTTTTGGTCAGGTTGAGAAGTAAGGGGTGGTAGAAACTGCCTTACCGATCCGAGGGGAGGGTGTGTGTGGATGAATGGTGTGTTTTCCTGGACGCATGAGTATGAGTTCTCTTTGATAAGGAGATTGTTGAAGTTTTGGAATTGTGTACTCTTACTTCAGATTGTTAAGTCCCCTGTGTTGCACGTGTCTGTGATCATCCTGCCAAGATGGAGTCTGCTTTTAATGTCTGGGGTCTGTTTTTGCATGAACTGAGAGAGTTTTGCGAAGAGAGAGACATTGCAGTGAATGAGTCAGACACCCAGTCCCAACTTAGGGGTAACCTGATCCAATGGCAGAAGGAGGACTGGGAGCATGAGCACAGCGAGGAGAGGGCCCGGGTCTCACACCATGAGGGTGGTGGGTCAGAGGGGAGCCCTGAAGAGTCTGAGGAGGAGGAAGAAAATGATAGCACAGGGACGCCAGCAGATAGTGAGGACCCCATAGATAGGGAGTCCCTTGCTGGGTCCAGCGTAGGAGGCAGCGCCTCATCCCTTTTCCTGTCCCCAGAGGAGCTGGAAGATAGGAGGAGAGAAAGGGAGCACCAGCTGGCTTTAGAAAAGCTCAGGTTGGAGCATGCCCAGGCTATGGCACAGCTGGGCGTTAGAAAGCAACAGCTGGAGGTTAAGAAGCAACAGCTAGAGACCGAGAGGGTCTTAGCGCAGGAAAGGATAGAGGAGGCTGAGAGGGCCGCCACCAGAGGCAAAGTAGCTCTGGAGGGTAGACTATCCCCTGCGCGCAGTGTTGAGTTTCTGGATCCCCCAGGGAGGGTTGAGTCCAGTGGTGGCAGCTATTTAGATTTCAGTGTAGGAAATCCCAGTCCCAGTTCCCCCAGTCTGGAACCTGTTTCCCAAGAGGAGGAGAACAGGTTGAAGTTCAGGAACCATAGGAAACCGCCTCACCAGAAGTGGGGGTATTTTGTGGATGACTGTTCTGATGCAATGGAGGATTGGCTGGCGGCTAACCCGGACGATGAGAGGGACGGAGTAGTGAATATGTTCCTCAAAGAGCAGTTGCTCAGTGTTGTGTGTCCAGAGTTGCGCCAGCACCTGCTGAAGTTGAAATGTTTTTGTCCTTGGGACCTTGCAGAGGAAGCAGACCGCTGGGAAGGTACCAGGGGTTCTGTAGAGTCATTAGGGAGTGACTCCAAAAGTAGTGGGTCAGGGATCTTCCAGCCCAGCGTGGTGGAAGAGGCTCAGTGTAGCCCAGCTAGGTCCCTGGTTAGTGAGAAGGGTGTAGGGGCTGACTGCCTGGCTCAGTGGAGCAGGAGTCAGTGGGTGGCTGAGAGCCCCCAGAGGCCCGAAGCCCTGTCTCAGAACCTGGGTGGTTTCTTGAGGGAACACCAGGTTGAGGACCTAGGCTGTCCTGTTAACCCAGTTGAGGAGGATCTCCTAGTGAATAGAGGACCTGGAGCGTCTGTAACCAGAGCTCCTGTGGTTCTAGAGGGTAAACAACGTTTACCACAAAGTTTTTACCACGCGGTACCTTTACCACGCGGCCGTTACAACGCAAGTCGTTACCACGACTTGCGCTGGAGGGCGCTGTGGGATAAGGAATTTTATAAATTTATATTCCAACACCTTCCCTACTGTTACGGGGACTGGTGTTGGTATATAAAATTATAAAAATCCTAAATCCGCGCCCTCCAACGCAAGTCGTGGTAACGACTTGCGTTGTAGCGGCCGTGTGGTAAAGGTATGCGTTGTTACAACCTGCGTTGTAACAACGTACATCCGTTCTAGAGTCTGGCAGTACCGCTCCGGTAGGGAGGGTACAGGATTCCAGAGTGAGGAGTGATTGGGGGAGTTCCCCAGTGGAAGGACCAGTGGGTCAGGGACTACCCAGTTGGGCTAGGTTCCCGTGTAGTGACCATGGTAACACCACTTCTGGTCTGGGGGATCGTCACGCACTGTCAGGTGGACAGAGGGCGGGAGATCTGCGCCAGACAGACAGTCAAACGACAGATGTGTCATTTGTTAGCCTCAGGGGGATTGTGTGTGAATCCCCAGAAGTCCTGGAGTGCCAGGCAATTGTTCCACCGAAGGTTTTAGACCAGAGGTTGGAAGGCCAGGTTCAGGATCAGCCTGACCTGAAGGGTAGGACGACTGTAACCAGTGTCCTGACCGGTTCTTCTTCCAGAGGAACTTCTCCAGGTGGGAGAGGGCAGACCTCTGGAAGGGGGTGCAGAGGGTGGGAGAGCCCACCTCTGACCCCGGTGCAACCTGAGTGGATAAGCCCTGGGTTGGAATGGCGTTCTAGGTGTACCCCTCGCCGGAGGAGGAGGAACCCTAGGAGAAGAGGTAAGGGGAGGAGAGCCTTCCCTGAGACTCCTGGTCCGCCTGAGGTTGTAGGCCTTAGGCTGGAGAACCGGTGGCAGTCTAGTCCTGTCTTGCAGACAGGAAGAGTGGAGAATGGCTCCTATGTGCCAGGGGTTACTACCCCCCGCTCTGCGAATTGGCATGGACCAGTGGCACCTGGGTGGCCCAGGGCCTGGTCCTGGCCGCGGACAACTTGGGAGTACCAGTGGGGTAGCCCAGTTGGTCCAGACAGTGTGTTTAGAGGGAATCCCATGGGTTCACCGTGGCGTAGAACAGGAAGGTGTCCCTGCAGTTGCGGGCCTGCGTCCGTGTTCTATCGCCCCAAGCAGGAAAGTCCATCACGGTGGTGATTGGTCTCCCCTGCGTTTTGGCTGGAAGGGGGTTATGTTGGACTTTGGCCCTTAGGGCAGGTTCACCCCTAGACTTTTTGCTTGAAATGGTGACCTGGAGATGGTGATTTTTGGATTCTGCGCACTTTCACTGTGTCCCAGGGGAAAGTGCGTGCGCACTCTGAGTGCATGTGCTGAGCTAGGCCTGCCCGCCCATAGGAATGCATGGGGAATGTATGTGTCCCTGGTAGTTCCTGATGCGTGGGGTGTACAGGCTTGAGTCTGGTATGTGTGAACTCGTGAGAGTGAATGCTGCGAGATGGTGTATGCAGCATGTATGTGTCTAGTAGCGAAGCGCCATTTCTAGACATGGCTGTACGTGTGCTGTGAGGGTGCTGGCATGTGATTGGCTGGAGCTGGCTGGCATGCCAGGCTCCAGGAAGTCTGGGTGGGTCTGCCCGGTGGTGAGTGGGAGATTAGCATGAGTGATGTGTGGGAGGAGTGTACCTGTGTCCTGGATGGGCTGGGTTTTCCCCACACCATGCTGGCTCCGCCCCCCTGTGGTGTGTCTAATGACCCAAGCCCTGCCAGTGAATAGAGAGGGTGGCTGAGGTAAACAGAGTACTCAAGAACCAGCTGCGACTGGTTCCGCCCCCACTCTGCACCTTCAGACAAAGGGAAATGCTGTATAAAAATGGGGCTGTGTCCCCACAGTTTTTGTTCTGCTTTTGGATCCTGCCAGAGGGGGCTGCTGCTGCTGCTGGGGCCAGGAGGACCGCCACTTGGGTTGTCTCCCTTCCTGGAGACCCAGTGTGCTGGCTCTGGCCCAGCCTTGCCCCCCTACCTGCCTCCAGCCCCTGCTGGAGCTTGTGCTGTGCCTGCAGCACTGAGAGCGCTGCTCTCTGCCCTTCAGCGCTGGGGAGCGCTGGAATCCCTTGCCTAGCGCTTGAGAGCGCTTTATTTGGCCCGGTGGCGCTTGGGAGCGCCTTTTCTTAGAGGCTAGCGCTGCTAGCGCTTTGAGAGCCAGCCGGTGCCCACCCGGCATCAGCCCGAAATTGCGGTGCCTAGCGAGTGCCTACCTCACTTTATAATTAATTAGGAGGCCGGTGCCCACCCGGCATTGCCCAGGTCCGTGGTTTATTGGATTCACGAGAGAGCCCACTCCTCGGATCCTGGGAGCCCGCCTGCCTGCCTAAAAACGAGCCGCCGCGCTGCCCGCGGCGACCCAGAAGTCCCGCCTCCCTACCCCCAGGGCCGCGCTGCCATAGGCGGCCCCAGAGGAAGTCAGGCGGATTGCTACCTGACGAGGCCAGGCGGGAGACTGAGGAAGCAGCCCGGCCGCGCTGGGATTGGCCCAGGCGGTCGAGCCCCCCCCCTGCCGCGTCATCGGAGGAGCGGAGGGACAAGAGACGTGAAGGAAAGAGCCCCGCCGTCCCCAAGGGGAGAGGAGTCCCGCGCTGCGGCGAAGACACCCGGTGAGTGCTGGTGCTTGGGAAAGGAGAGGGGGGCATCGGGACACATTGCCGGTGTCCGCCCCGCCCCCTCTCATTAGCGCGACCTCTGGGGGCATTGCAGGGTCGCTTGAGCCCCGAGAGGCTCAGTGCGCACCATTGCCCTGGGAGTCCCCAGGAGGGGGACTCCCGCTTACAGCGCCCCCATCGTTCAAGAGCCCAGAAAGGCTCATAACGGCGGCATTTGTTTGTTGGAGCCTGCGAGGCTCAGGGGCATTTTCCTTGGAGCCACGAGGTACCCCGGGGGCATCAGTTGTTTTGAAGAGCCCAGAGAGGCTCGTGAGCCCCACAATTGTGTTTTGAGCCCAGCGAGGCTCAAGAAGGGCATTTTGATTTACTTGGAGCCCAGGGAGGCTCAAAAGCGCCACAGTTGTGTCTAGAGCCCTGAGAGGCTCTAGGGGGCACATCTTTGTTCTGGGGCATAGAGCCCAGTGAGGCTCCCACGTTGGCCCCAGTATTGTCTCACACAGCTGCCCAGCACTTCGTGGGCAGCTGCTCCGTTTAGGCCCTGACATTGGGACACATGGACAGTCACAGGTGGTGACTTGTGAGATTGGCGCAATTATTATTGTTCTTACACCTCTGAATGTATTGTGATGCATCATGTGTTTTCCTCCCTTACACCTCTGAATGAATGTTATGCATTGCATCATGTGTCATGTGCTTCCACCCCCACAGGTATTGTGATGTGTAGGTGGTTGTTTTCTCCCTAGTACAGGTGGTGCTAGTGAGGTCCTGGTTACCAGTGATTACTGGTTGTGTGCTATTTTGTGCTATATTCTATGTACTAAGTGCTATTTCTGAAAGTGCTACTTCTGATTCCTGACAGTGGTCCAGGTGGCCCTGTCTTGTAAATAATCCCTTGTAAATTCTGCCCGTGCCTCTGGCACATTGTAAAGTGTGTGTTTTATCTAATGTGTTTTGGTGTAGTACAAAGGCTATTTTTATATAACCTTGTGTGGAGTTTCCTTTGTGGTGGGCCCTGGGAGTTGTTGCTGGGGTGCATGCGCAAATACTTAACTTACATCGCCTCCAAGTTTAGCCTTGCTGCTCGTGCCACGTTACCTAGAGGGTGAGTAGGGGTTATCTTGGCGTGTAACTCCCTTGCCCTGACTTGGGTGTGGTGGTCTCTGACAGACTTTGGCGAAAGCCCTGGCCGGCCGGGGATCCCATTTCCAACATGGGGGTAGGTACATGTCTGTTTGCTGTCATGTGTGTCACATGCTACCAGCAGTGTTTGGAA
The DNA here is from genome assembly GCF_964261635.1 of Lissotriton helveticus. NCBI lineage: Eukaryota > Metazoa > Chordata > Amphibia > Caudata > Salamandridae > Lissotriton > Lissotriton helveticus. Next base: position 522,464,088 of record NC_136061.1, read on the forward strand.
GCCTGGTAACATTCCCACAGTTGGGGTGGTGTGGTCAGACAGGCACTTTATGCATTGTCATTTCACTGCCCCTTTTAAAGCTAATGCTCTTTTACATCACTTTCCCTCCTCCACATTTGGCCCCTGCTTTGTCTATGTCATATTTGTGCATGTCCTCCTAGGGAAGAAAGGTATTGGTATGCAGATTGATTAGCACATCATCATGTTGGAGGGGGGTCTGTGACACTTGTTGGCACCTTAACTGTTTAACACCCTGTGCACTGTGGTTGCCCTTCATGATAGCTTGGTACTGATCATGAGTCTCAACAAGGACTTCTACACGGGTCTGCATCAGTGGCCTTTAGTCCTTGGTATGCTTTGTATTTCTCATGTGTTAGCTACATGTGCACACTGTCCATGTATCCTAATTTTGGCTTGTGCATACTCACACTGGGCAGTGCGTGTGTGCATATTCACAAGGAATGTTGCAGGTTCTTTGGGACTAATATTGATGTGCAGCAAAATAATGTGACCTTGGCTTACTTTATATAGCTTCCCAGTTATTGAGAGCCAGATTCATATTTTCTACTACTTGGGCAGTATTACTCACATTGACGGAGTGCTTGGGATGTTGTGCATGGGAGGTGTGATGGGACCAACTGTTTAGCCTTGTCAGTGGTGTGCTGAGAATGTCATATCTGATGTGGACTTGTCACTATGGACTTAGGCTGTGCTGTTGGAGAATGTAGTCATTGTAGGATTTACAGGAAATGGTATTGGCTCCCAGAGATGATTGTTCAACAGCGTTTTATGATACATGTATGTATTGGTGTTGCTACGCAGTTTGGGCTTGGTGTCCACACTACTGTTTTCAATTTTCCCATCTGGTTGCAGATGTGTCAATAATGTATCAATGTTTCTGACATTCACAATTGTAGGCACATTAGCTTTGACATTTTCTTAATTTTGTACATGTGTGCCACTTCACTTGACACCCAGTGTGTGTTATGTGCTAGCAACTGTATGGTCTGGGGATAGATGACAGTGTGAGGAGTTTCACTAAGGTGTCTGGCGATGGAGGGAGCCTCTGTACCAATCATATACTCACACACAGTCAACAGGTCAGATTTTTAGCCATCACCTCTCTGTTGCACACTCTGCCCCAAAATTCAAACATGGCCATGTGCAAATCTGTCTATCCATGTGCCTCATGGAAACAGTCTTGCCATAATTGTCAAGCCATCCATTCCCTGGACTAGTAACAAGATTCCTGCTACAACGTTCTCGCATTACTGCCGTCTTAAGCCATGCTTGTTTGTATACACATCTGTGTTTCACACAAGCCTGGCTGTATACAGCTGTGATGCCAGTGAGAGTTGATGGCAAACTTGTTTCAGCTCCAGGGATGGAATCACATGGCTGTCGAGGCAAGACTGTTCCCATGTGGCACAGGCTAAAACAGATTTGAACATGTCCATCTCTGGCCTTGGGTGGCAGAGTGGGTAACTTGACGGTGATTGCTCAACACCTCTCCTGTTGACAGCCAGTGGCTCATCATTGTGACTGTAATCCAAGCTGTGGCCTGGTCTGTGACTTGGATCTTTGTATACAATGAGCGTTGTGTCTCTTACAATTGCGCATTACTAGACTTATATATATGTGCAGAGTTCTGTGGCATGTGACTCATGATGCATGCCATGATTAGAAATGCCCCCAATTGTTTTGTTGCTGATATGTATGATGTGGACAGGTGACTGATATATTGTTCATTTTCTCGTTGCCAACAGCATCATCACCACAACCTGGAGGAGACACAGACACAGAATGGACAGAGGGACCCAGCTACAGTGCCACCAGCTTCGAGGAGGCGGAAGGAGGCAGTGGCACAGAGGGTGAGGGGAGTCAGGCGGCCGGACCTCATGAGCACGACACCTCCTACCATGCAGACGGCTCGGATTCTGACTCCCAGGAGGAGGGGGAATATGCAGCAATGCCATCTACTGCAACTAAGTCTGTCCCCTCCTCCTCCAGACCCATCTCCACCCTCCCAGTTGTTAGGGGCCCTTGAGTCCGTTCTAACCCCCGTGTCTCCTCTGTCCCCGGCACCGCAGCCCCTGCCCCTGTCTCCCCTGCTGCCCTCAGTGCTGAGTCTGTTGACCTACTCCGGCTGATTCAAGTTGGTCCGGTGTCAATGTTGACTGTCCTCCATGGACAAACCCAAATAATGACACAGTTGTTGTCATTCATGGAGGGCATGTCAGCTGACATGTCTGATCAACGTCGGAGTTTGGCGTCCAAGGACTCAACACTGACGGCAGCACTTGCCATCCTGCACCGTCAATCCCCCCCACTCCTTCTGACCCATCCACATCCCCCTCTCCCATCCCTGTCCACCATACACGCAGACGTACAAGATCACACACCCCAACAGAGACACCCAGCACACCCACACGTAAGTCTAAGCGCAGACCTACATTCACCCAATCTCAGGGGGATGTACGCACACTCACAGGGACAAGGGACACACATCACCCACCCACCCACAGGCACCATACACCTGACTCACAGCCCTCTACCTCCACTCCCATTGTGTCCCCGGGTTCAGGTGGTGGCCTTTCTGAACTGGCAGCAGGGTGCAGCGCTGAATATGTGGCAAACTTTTGCGCTGAACCTGCCACTGTGGAGGAATCTTCCCCACCTGCACCCACTACACATACCTTTCCCTCTCCTGTCCCCGCGGTGCCGGACCCAGACTCAGATGATGCCCCCCATGAGTCCACGGACCTCTAAGTCCAACATGTGCAGGCAAGTTTTGGGGTGAAAGCCTCCACAAAGTCACCACTGTTATGGACTGTATTTTGTACTGGCCATTGGCCTTCTGTGAGCCTGGACTCATTTTTTTTTTAAACTATTGGCGCTGAATAAAGCATTTTAGGGAATTGCTTTAGGTGCTGTGTGCCTAAAAGTTTGTGTAATGTAAATGTTTTGGTATTGTGAAAGATGTCTATTTTTCAGATGGGAATGAGGTGGACCATGGTCTCTCTGTGCTATCCCAATGTTTCTGATAATTATCTAGATTTGTGTGTGTGCAGTTTGCATACAGACATTATTCTAAAGAGTGTCCCTTCCTCTGTGACACATGAGATATTCACTACAGACAGTTGAACGATTGTTGTGGTGACTTCAGTATAGATTTCCCATTGATTAGTGCATTCACTTGCGCAATGGCCATGCCTGCTCACAAATGCTATCTGACAATTGGTCAGTGCCATCTACGCTTCTCACTGTGCTTGGGTTTGTGGTGTGTATTAATGCCTTCAGGGAGTCCATCATAATTTTCCACACTATGCATGACGATGTTATCCGCCTTGACCTCATGATTCAGATAGTCACATTTAAAATATGTGTTAAAAATACACATTTGGGTGCTTTGTATATAGGGCTTTCCTACCCTGTTCCTTCTATGAGGGAGTACATGTTTCACCAATTGGACAGTCACATCATGTCCGGGATGTACATGACTCTTCCTAATTCCATTTGTGCTTCATTTGTTGAGTGGTCTGTTGCATGACTACACACTATTGAGTCATGCTGGAGGGGGGTTGTGCAAGCAAACTACAGGAGTGGATATGGCTGTGGGATCTTCCAAAACAACCACATGTGGTGCGTCACTCAGTGTGCGACAGGAGAACATTTTCCGTGGAGTAGGTCACTGCTGTGAGTGATGTGTTGATATGCAACTATCATGAGTGTCACAAGTTAGGGATGTACACATACAGGCAGGTAGTTGTTGTATGATGTAGGAAATGCACACCCCTCTGTCTGGGCACTGCTAGGGGTCATCTGCACCCACCCCCTATACTGTTGGGCACTGCTGGGGTCCTCTGCACCCACCCCCTATACTGTTGGGCACTGTTGGGCACTGCTGGGGGTCCTCTGCACCCACCTCCTATACTGTTGGGCACTGCTGAGCACTGCTGGGGGTCCTCTGCACCCACCCCCTATACTGTTGGGCATTGCTGGGGGTCCTCTGCACCCACCCCCTATACTGTTGGGCACTGCTGGGGGTCCTCTGCACCCACCCCCTATACTGTTGGGCACTGTTGGGCACTGCTGGGGGTCCTCTGCACCCACCCCCTATACTGTTGGGCACTGCTGGGCACTGCTGGGGGTCTTCTGCACCCACCCCTATACTGTTGGGCATTGCTGGGCACTGCTGGGGGTCCTCTGCACCCACCCCCTATACTATTGGGCACTGCTGGGGGTCCTCTGCACCCACCCCCTATACTATTGGGCACTGTTGGGCACTGCTGGGGGTCCTCTGCACCCACCCCCTATACTGTTGGGCACTGCTGGGCACTGCTGGGGGTCCTCGGCACCCACCCCCTATACTGTTGGGCACTGCTGGGCACTGCTGGGGGTCCTCTGCACCCACCCCTTATACTGTTGGACACTGCTGGACACTGCTGGGGGTCCTCTGCACCCACCCCCTAAACTGTTGGGCACTTCTGGGGGTCCTCTGCACCCACCCCCTATACTGTTGGGCACTGCTTGGGGTCCTCTGCACCCACCCACTATACTGTTGGGCACTGCTAGGGGTCCTCTGCACCCACCCCCTATACTGTTGGGTACTGCTGGGCACTGCTGGGGTCCTCTGCACCCACCCCCTATACTGTTGGGCACTGCTGGGGGTTCTCTGCACCCACACCCTATACTGTTGGGCACTGCTGGGGGTCCTCTGCGCCCACCCCTATACTATTGGGCACTGCTGGGGGTCCTCTGCACCCACCCCCTATACTGTTGGGCACTGCTGGGCACTGCTGGGGGTCCTCTGCATCCCCCCCTATACTGTTAGGCACTGCTGGGCACTGCAAGGGTTCCTCTGCACCCACCCCCTATACTGTTGGGCACTGCTGGGGGTCCTCTGCACCCACCCCCTATACTGTTTGGCACTGTTGGGCACTGCTGGGGGTCCTCTGCACCCACATCCTATACTGTTGGGCACTGCTGGGGGTTCTCTGCGCCCAACCCCTATACTGTTGGGCACTGCTGAGGGTCCTCTGCACCACCCCCTATACTGTTGGGCACTGCTGGGGGTCCTCTGCACCCACCCCCTATACTGTTGGGCACTGCTGGGCACTGCTGTTGGTCCTCTGCACCCACCCCCTATACTGTTGGGCACTGCTGGGGGTCCTCTGCACCCACCCCCTGTACTGTTGGGCACTGCTGCGCACTGCTGGGGGTCCTCTGCACCCACCCCCTATACTGTTGGGCACTGCTGGGGTCCTCTGCACCCACCCCTATACTGTTGGGCACTAATGGGGGTCCTCTGCACCCACCCCCTATACTGTTGGACACTGCTGGGGGTCCTCTGCACCCACCCCCTATACTGTTAGGCACTGCTGGGCACTGCTGGGGGTCATCTGCACCCACCCCCTATACTGTTGGGTACTGCTGGGCACTGCTGGGGGGCCTCTGCACCCACCCCCTATACTGTTGGGCACTGTTGGGCACTGCTGGGGGCCCTCTGCACCCACCCCTATACTGTTTGGCACTGCTGGGGGTCCTCTGCACCCACCCCCTATACTGTAGGGCACTGCTGGGCACTGCTGGGGGTCTTTTCCAACCACCACTCAGATGTGATGAACCGTACCCCCATATTTCTGCGTGTGTGCGCCACGTATCACTTTTGCAATGGTGATATGCGCTAGTGTGTGAAGCACCGTACCCCGCGATTTGTGACGTGTATGCGGCACGTATCACTATTGCAATGGTCATATGCACTAGCGTGTGACGCAACGTACCCCGAGATTTGTGACGGGTGTGCGGCACGTATCACTATTGCAATGGTTTTATGCGCTAGCGTGTGACGCACCGTACCCCGAGATTTGTGACATGTGTGCAGCACGTATCACTATTGCAATGGTGATATTCGCTGGCTTGTGGCGCACCGTACAGGTATACTTCCGTTGTTGCGGTGAGTTGTACTCACCGTCTGCGCCGTCGTCGGTTTCTATGTACGAGGTCGTAGGTGTACAGGGCTCGGATGACACGGTCGATGGGGTTCATGTCGTGTATGTCGCGTACCGGGGTGCAGTTCGTGGCGGACTCTGGTTTTACGGCAGTTTACAGCTCTCGCAGCAAAAGGGCCGTACGGAGTGTCGTCAACATGGATCGTACTTCCTGGTTCGGAAATGGCTGGATATTTACGTACGGACGTGGCGTACTGCGTCAACCGGATTGAATTCATATGTACTTTGTTGTTGTACGGCGTTTGGTACGAGTCATACGGAGTGGCTCTTTGGGTTAGGATCGTACTTGCTAGTTCGTACGGGGACGTTGTAGGTGTATGATTCGTACGGGAAAAAGGCTCCGTACAGCTAATCGGAGCGCTTTTTACCGAATCGGAATCGACCCCAGAATATTCACCTAAATTAGGAGCATACACTCTTCTTAACCTATTATACTCTTTTACACAGTTGGCATCTGCAATAATCTTTCTTTTATCAAAATCAATCAAAAACAATACAGAGAAAGTTCTGACTCAGGACAAAGCAACATATGCATACCCTCTTTAAACACGGTACTTCCAATGTTCTCCAAAGCACTGTCTACACTTAATCCTTGAGATTTATGAATCGTTACTGCATATGCCAGAGAAAGTTGAAACTATTTTCTATGGACATATAAATCTTTAACAAGCAAAACATGCACTGCACAACGACCAATTTGTTTTACTTCTTCAATTTGATTACATTTGATTTTCAAAACTTCAATTCCATCTCTATTTTGATAATTAACAAAATCAACAACTTTGCCCATTGCTCCATTTACTAAACCTTTTTCTACATCCAAATTATGCCGTAAAATGGCATGTCGTTTATACATACATATAGATTATTTTCTAAACCAGCAGTTTTAGATAATGATTTTTCTAAAGAATCCAATTTCGTTTTCAAGTTTTTCCATCAAAATAATAGTGATTTCTTCATGCTCTATTTTATCAATGGCTTCCATTTTTATTATTTTTTCATTTTCTAGCTTCAAAAGTTGTTCATTGAATATAGAACACTTGTGCAGTGTTGGCATTAGGCAGATTATAGATTAACTTTCTGCAATTTTCATATATATCTATGACATGGTTTCCTCCAAATAAGACATCTTAGTCTGTTTTAAGAATTTGCTGCATTCTTAAATGCACATGAGCAACATTAAGTTTGAGACCATGCTTACTTCATCAATAATCAGAAGTTTCAGTTTCTTCAGCACTCTTGAAACTTCATAACAAGCTTCTCCATATAGTTTGGGATATTCTAATTTGCTTTCATGCTCTAAAAGTAGCATTAGTAAACAATGTGATTCCTTTAATGTTGTGTACTGCCCTGTTGGCGCAGTTACAACACAAGACAAATGTGAATCAGTTGTTTTCTCTAGATAAATGGTCAAAACTTTAATTAAGAAACTTTTTCCTGTTCCAGCTTGGCCACTGACATACATTCGGATAGGTTGAAATGATGAGCATGTGCATTCTTTCTTTTCATGAAGAAATCCATGGTCAATCTGTGGTCTCACTTGCTGATATTTCTTTCTGTTCAATATTTAGTTGTTCTTCCAAGTTTCCTAAGTCCATAATATCTTGCTGAGCTTGATCCATTACTGTTTGCACTTCATTCATCGCAATTGCCGCTTCATTTTCAAGAATTGGTTGTCCTAGTGGATCTTGACTCAGTGGAGCATAACTTTGACTGTCTTGAGAACTATCTCTAGCAATCTCAGCTGTAATAGTAGCTTTTTGATCAATTTCATTGTTCAACATTTTCAGATAATTTGCAAAAACTGTACATTGTATGGTATCTTTACAAGCTTTGGAGGAATCTTCATAGCTCTGAAAGTAATTCTAATTCTGTACGCCACGGTTTGAACAGTTGCAAAAGTGTTAAATAGTAAAATTCCCTTTTATCAGGAGTATCACAACTCAGTTTTCTGTGATTAATCAAATTTTCTTTCCTTTGTTTCACCAAACATCCTTCGAAACCAATCACTGCATATTTTCTGTAGTATTCAGTTTAAAAGTGTTGTTTTGCAGCACTTCATAGAGACATATGTTCTCAAGATGATGACGACTATTTGGATAATATGTGTACAACATGTTTGTTTTGACAATATCTGTAATTTCCGGATCTTTTTCTGCTAAATATTCGATTTCTTGTCCAAATTTAATCACTCAATTTCGCGTTGCAGCAAGAGCCAGACTCACACAAATGATTCTTTAGATTTTGAGTATAAACTTGCAGATCATAAACGATCTGAGCATTCATACGCTCCACTTTCTTGATGGGATAACATCTTCAAACTGAAACTGTATAACTTCTTATTAAGACTCTTCTCGTGAGAAATTTCTTCCCACATTTCTTTTAATTCCTTCTTTTCAGATTTTGTAATGTAGAATGTCACATACCGGGCAACAGCAATGGAATTATCTGCAACATATTGAATATCCATATTAGCTTTCCACATTGAGAGAATAATTGGATTGTAATCATTGATATACTTTGATTCTTCATTTCTTCTCAAATTATATGTATTTTAGGAGATTTTCTAGTGATGGTATGTCGGATAGCTGACATAGAACTGTTTACTCTTCCTTTGGATATTGCAGGACGTGGAAATCCAAAACGACATTTGGTATAACATTTTTCCTTAGATTTGTACTTTCATCGACAGTATTTCCCACATCGATAACTTTGGAATTGTCAGACTTGTTGCCTTAAGGTGTTTTCTTCTGTCCTTTTTGGAATAGCTCATGTAGCATATTCTTCAGACAAAACAGTGTCATTCGAATCAGTTCCGAATTTGGGTGCATCCTTAATCCATAACAGCATATGTATATAAGGAGCACCTCTAGCTTGATACTCCATTCTCCCCAAAAAATCCACAACTTCTCCAAGAGGGGAATTCTTTTTATTGCAGATCAAAGACATCATAGCTTCATACCTATGATTGAAATATCTGCATACAGTTACAGGATCCAAAGAGCACAATTCTCCAGGTGTCTTGCATTCAATATTTTTTATATTAGAATTTGCCTCTTGAAGAAATTAAAGTAAATCATCCCAAGCGTATTCAGCACAGCTTAGGGTAAGAATCCACGTAGGAGTTCCTAAGTTCCTTAGCATACATTTAAGTTCTCCATGACGACGGTACCAATACTCATTAGTACCACGCTGACAGGCCATCAAATTAATCAGCTGAGATTCTAAATGATCATCTCTCTGATGTACTTTATCCATCAATTCCTTTGCAGAAACATTTTGAAGATGTATCCTGTTTTCAAAATGTGGTTGTCTGCGAATGAAAGTCCAGACAAGTCACTTTCAAACAAAAGATGAAATATATATGAAATATATATGGGATACTTTGTTGAAATCTTGGATCTTCTGCATACAATCTGATTGTCCGATATTCAGATGCAAGAATCTGCACTGATTGTTTATCATATCATCCACCTTTTCCAGTTGGGAACAGCTGCAGAAAACAGCGAACTTGCAAACTTTTTTCCCATACACATACATTTCATTTGGAATAATTCAATAGTATTCCCCATCACTTCTTTTGAATGAAGTGGATGTACATTATAATGTTCATAGATTTCTTCACTTTTGGACATGTTCACTTTTTCAATTTAACCACTTGACATTTCAGTTTCATCTCCTAAAAAGTATTTCTTCTTTTTCCACATACACTTTTTCGTAGTACTCATTGTTTTTTATGAAATATAAAAATGTTGCCTTTTGCACTAACATCCACTTATTCTTGCCAGATTTTCTCACTCTTAGTAGGAACACCATTAACTAGAATAACTAGAGGGTCACTTTCTACATTCTCTACACCAATAGTTTCAATATTTTTCTTTAAATCTATGGGTAAATATACAACTCTTCCTTTTAATCCTCTCTGTAAATCTGTAGGAGGCACTCTACCTGTTTTAGGCTCCATACGAACAATAGCTTGAAATGGGTGCACACATTGAATCAGAATAGACTCATACGTATTTAAATCTATTAGTTCTGGAGGAATAGTTACCAACTCTAGATTAATATGGACAGCTCTAGTGGGCATTTTATTATCATCTAATTTGTTATAACAATATTTGCAAATACGCTGGTCAGAACCCAAATCAGAACAATTCTCTACCAACAAATAAGTTGCAAATTCCTCCCACTTATCATTATTTTCTATTTCATTGTTTAAATGCAGATCAACAGTCCTAGTCTGATTTTTATAGTGAGTTCACTGGCAACAAATACAAGAATAATTTGGCCTTTCACCTGAAATCACCCTAAACTTAGTAATTTGTTCTTCAACATTTTTTGTAGTAGTGTGTTGCACAGTCTCCTCTACATTTTCCTCTATTAATGTGTCAGTTTCTGCACTCTCTTGTCCAGGAGCAAAGTAAGAAAACTCAATTTCGTCACAAAGCTTCTTCACATCTGATACTGACCCACGCAAAAGAGCACTGTTCAACTCATTTAACATTAGTGCTGCACTTTTTGCGTAATACAATCTTCGGACTAACTTCCGCCTTAGAGAATGATGTACTGCTAACATCCTAAAATGATGAAAAACACTTTAACATACTTTTCTAGAAAGACAAGCCAGAGAATGACTTTGCAAACCAGTATTTTGTCTCACTCTGCAAGGATCTAGTCCTTGCAACATCTTATTCTTTTGTTTAACACTTTTTTTTTACTATATTGTCTTAAGAAATTGCGTAAAATATCAATAGATTCCTGATGTATACTACAAATACTACTGCAATCACAAGTGTACACTGGGGCTTTAGGACGTCTCCCTGGAACTTTATCAGCTATCACTTCTTCTGCATTTCTGGGAACCATCTTCTCTTTGTCAATTAGACAACCATTTTTAACCTCATAAGCTCGACCACTGGTATCAACTGCATGCAATAAATTATTGGCCTGAAAATAACTCTCTTCATTGACGAAAGGCTCTGAACTTGAACTGTGTTTCCATTCACTAAAAAAAAATCACAAAAATTAGTTCTGTTAATTACTCTTTTCCTCTTACTTTTGACCTTCATAAAATGGATTGGTTTATTTAGTGATAGAATTCTCTTTAAAACTAAAATGTATATTTTCCTTTTTAATTCAAAAGTCTTCTCTACAATAATTTCTATTTCCTTCTTTTTTATAAAATACTGCTCTTTTTTTGTATTTCTTCAGATTTTTTAACAAATTAGAAACAACTCTATTGTAAAACATTGTCTTTCAAATTCCTGCATACTGACTTTTCCTCCTTTTACCATACATTGTGTCTTTTGAATGTGATTTTGTTTCATTTCCGTTTCTTTCCTTATTATACTTTTTAGTTGTTGAAGCATTCTTTGAACATTCTGTTGAAGTATTCTTTGAACATTCCTCAATGTGCACATTGTTTGTAGGCTTTGAAAGTTTTTTGATAAATTCTTTGGTCCTCTTACCGAAACACTTATTATTTTTCCCCACATGATTTTGGTCATCCAATACTTGTTGTTGAATTTTCTTCAAATAATTGTCCCTTTTCTGTCCTTTTCTCTTTCTTGATTTTTCAGGCATGATAAGTTTATTTTAAGTATGATAAACAATATCTGTAAAAAATAAATATAAATACATTTATTTTAATACATGTATAAATTATACTTTTCTATTACTATACAAACACATTGTATATATAAAACATGTAACCACTTTGTTTTGGAATCACTAATTGAAATTGTAATTGAAGGTGTGAAGATAAATGTGTACCTGGTTATAGGTCTGCATGTGTAATGGACAAGTGTTTGTACCAGTGTTTGTGTTAAACCATGTGACAGTGTGTGAGTACTTAGGTACTAACTGAATGATTAGAGTACTACAAGGAGAGTGCCTGGGTGAATGTATAAGTGTTAGGGTTTTGGTGCAGTGCTTGGATTAGTACATGGTGCTGGATAGCTGACTGGAGGAGTGCTTAGGAAGTGATAGGGTGTTTCTGCAGTGCGTAGGTACTGCATGAGTAATTGAAGATGTGAACACAAGTGTGTAGGTCCCTAGAAGACTACATGCTTAGAGGACAGGACTTTGTACAAGTGCATAAGTTAAGGTCTAGCTCACTGTATGAGTTGTAGGGTACTAAAACAATGATTAAAGTACAACAAGGAGAGTGCCTGGATTAATTTATAAGTGGCTGGGTTTTGGCACAGTGAATGGATTAGTACATGGAGCTGAATGGGTCACTAAAGGAGTGTCAGGGTGTTTGCAAGAGTGTATGGACACTGACTGGAGAATTGAAGGTGGGAAAGACACATGTGTAGGTGGTTAGAGGACTGCATGCATAGTGGATAGGTGTTTGAAGCAATCTATGTGGTAAGGCTAGAGTCATTACATGAGTACTTGGGTACTGACTGAATGATTAGAATACTGCAAGGAAACTGCCTGGGTGAATTTATAAGTGGTTAGGTTTTGGCACAGTGAATGGATTAGTACATGGTGCTCAATAGGTCATTAGAGGAGTGCAAAGTATGTGGCAGGGGGTTTCCTGGAGCCTATGGACACTGACTGGGGAATTGAAGGTGTGAAAGACAAATATGTAGGTAGTTAGGGGACTACATGCATAGTGGATAAGGCTTTAAATCAGTCCATGTGCTAAGGCCTGGCTCACTGCATGAGCATTTGGGTACTGACTGAATGATTAGAGTACTGCAAAGAGAGTACCTAGGTGAATTTATAAGTGGTCGAGTTTTGGCAAATTGAATGGATTAGTACATGGTGCTGAATGGGTCACTAAAGGAGTGCAAAGGGAGTGTCCGGGTACTTGCTGGAGTGTATGGAGACTGACTGGAGAATTGAAGGTGTGAAAAACAATTGTGTAGGTGGTCAGAGTACTGCATGCATGGTGGATATGTGTATGAAGCAGTCTATGTGGTAAGGCCTGAGTCATTGCATGAGTACTTGGGTACTGACTGAATGATTAGAATACTGCAAGGAAACTCCCGGATGAATCTATAAGTGGTTAGGTTTAGGCGCAGTAAATGGTTTAGTACATGGTGCTGAATGAGTCACTAAAGGAGTGCAAACGGGTGTGTCAGGGTGTTTGTTGGAGTGTATGGACCTTGACTGGAGAATTGAGGGTGTGAAAGACAAATGTGTAGGTGGTTAGAGGGCTGCATGCATAGTGGATAGGTATTTGAAGCAGTCTATGTGGTAAGGCCTGAATCATTGCAAGAGTACTTGGGTACTGACTGCATGATTAGAATACTGCAAGGAAACTGCCTGAGTGAACATATAAGTGCATAGGTTTTGGTGCAGTGAATGGATTAATACATGGTGCTAAATGGGTCACCAGAGGAGTGCAAGGGGAGTGGCAGGGTGTTTTCTGGAGTCAATGGACACTGACTGGGGAATTGATGGTGTGAAAGACAAATGTGTAGGTGGTTAGAGGAATGAATGCATATTGGATAGTGTTTTAAAGGAGTCCATGTGCTAAGACCTGGCTCACTGCATGAGTACTTGGGTACTGACTGAATAATTAGAATACTGCAAGGAAACTGCCTGGGTGAACTTATAAGTGCTTAAGTTTTGGTGCAGTGAATGGATAAGTACATGGTGCTAAATGGGTCAACAGAGGAGTGCAAGGGGAGTGGCAGTGTGTTTCCTGGAGTCAATGGACATTGACTCTGGAATTGAAGGTGTAAAAGACAAATGTGTAGGTGGTTAGAGGACTGAATGCATGGTGGATAGGGGTTTAAAGCAGTCCATGTGCTAAGGCCTGGCTCACTGCATGAGTACTTGACTACTGACTTAATGATTAGAGTATTGCAAAGAGAGTGCCTAGGTGAATTTATAACTGGTTGGGTTTTGGTGCAGTGAATGGATTAGTACATGGTGCTGAAAGGGTCACTAAAGGAGTGCAAAGGGAGTGTCAGGGTGTTTGCTGGAGTTTATGGACACTGACTGGGTAATTTAAGGTGTGAAAGACAAATGTGTAGGTAGTTAGAGGACAGCGTGCGTCGTGGATAGGTGTTTGAAGCAGTCTATATGGTAAGGCCTGAGTCATTGCATGAGTACTTGGGTACTGACTGAATGATTAAAATACTCCAAGGAAACTGCCTGGGTGAATTTATTAGTGGTTGGCTTTTGGCATAGTGAAAGAAGAAGTACATGGTGCTGAATGGGTCACCAGAGGAGTGCAAATGGAGTGGCAGGGTGTTTCCTGGAGTCTATGGACACTGACTGGGGAATTAAAGAGGTAAAGAGTTTTTACAGAATTGTAATGTTTTATAAAAGAGTGTTTTATGCATAACATTACACTGGATATCCCTTTTTACATTGTTTGGGATGCTTTCAAGGCTTCTGCTCGTGGTCTTTTAATTAACAATGTGTCAACTAAAACGAAGAAAGCTAATAAAGATTCTTTTGTTTTACTTTAGTCTATTAAGCAGCTAGAACACAAAATGTTCACTACTAAGTATGATACAACGTTACAACGTTTAAGGAGTGCTAAATTCAAGTTTAATAAAAGGTCAACTGAGGAGGCTGCTGGTACATTGTTAAAAATCAATTCCAAGTTTTTGGGGAGACGCAACAAGGCTGGCAAACTACTTGCCAATTATTTGAAAGTTAGATCTCAAAAGTCTAGGATTGTTAAGATTTTAGATGAGACTGGGAATCCTCTTTTTAAAAACAAGGATATTTTGGATTTCTTTACTGATTTCTCTACAAATCTATATACGCATGACCACTTTTCCACTGAAGAGGTATTGGACTCCTATTTTCAGTCTCTTCCGCAAAGACAGGAACAAGCAAATGATCTTTCTTTCCTAGAAGAGCCTATTTTGATTACTGAACTAAAGTCTGCTCTTAGTGCTTTACCTAAACATAAAGCACTGGGCCCAGATTGCTTTACTGCCAAATTTTACTACTGTTTTTCGTATCTTTTATTTCCTCACTTACTTACTTTATATCAGTCTTTCCTTTCACAGAATGAAGATAAAGGGACCTTTCTAGAGGCTATGATTTGTTTGAACCCTGAAAAGGATATGGACCCATCTTTATGTGCCAATTATAGGGCTATTTCCCGCAATATTTTAGAATGCAAGCTTTTCGACAAAAATCTATAAATTAGGATTTCTCCTCTATGTATGGTTGGACACGAGCAGACTGGATTTGTCAAGAGTAGACTCATGACTGACAATTTCTGGTTGTTTCTGGATATTCTACATATGACTTCTTCTACCAGTACTCCTATGGCTGCCATGACTTTAAACGCCAAAATGGCCTTCGACCATGTCATTTGGAAGTTCATGAAGTGGGCCTTACAATGACATGGTTTTAGTCCAACCTTTCTTAAATATGTAGGTTTATTATATTCCTCACCAATGACTTCTGTCTTTCTAAATTGTTCCCAATCTCCATATTTTCCCCTGTTACGTGGTACCAGACACGGATGTTCTCTTCCCCCATTGCTTTTGATTTTATCCTTAGAACCTTTCTTACATACATTGCATCGTTCACCAACATTCCTTTCAACATAAAGATACTGAAATTAAGTTCTCAGCTTATGCTGATGATGTGATTCTTTATGTCTCTCAACCGTAAACATCAATCCGGGCTTTTACTAATCATTTATCATTGTATTCTAGTTTATCTGGACACAAACTTATTTTTTCAAAATCTGAAGTTCTCCCTTTCAATTAATATTGTTTGAAAGGTATGTTTGATGGTACTGGGCCTCAATGGTCTTCATCTTTGAAATCAAGTAGAGGGGGCTCTTTAGTCCAAAGGGATGGAGCACCCAGTAATTATCAAGTAAAAAGGAATTTTCCCTTTGGATGTGATCTGATTTCAACAAATCACACTTCAACCAAACTTATAATCCACACATATCGTACTAATCATTGATTAAGGCACTTGTAAGGCATCTTCTAATTTTAGTCAACTAAATAATGTATTTTAGTTAGTAAAAATATGTTTCGTACAAGGACATATGACACACAAGATTAAAAGAACACAGAAATTCATAAGAAATAAAATCACAACAATCTAAAAATACAACTAAAAAGGAGAGTATATAGAGACAATACAATATGTATTTTTACGTGTTAATTCGACTATACATAAAGACAGCATAGGGCATGGGTCTAAATTTCCTATCTGCGGCGTAGTGCTGACTCTTGTCAAATTTAACACAACTTCTATTGTGGGCGTCAATACCTAGGGGTGACTGTAGGGATGACTTATATACAAAAAAAAGGTAGATTACTACTTTGGAACTACATTTAAATACAAAGTAAAATGTGCATACTATTGCAATTTTGAAACAGCATGCAAGTCAGGCTTTTCAAATGACAGCAGGAACCACAATAGTGTGCACTCCAGTACAGGAAATCTACTGGGCCTCTAAACCGCCTTGACCTATTACATACTAGGGACTTATAGGTAGTTTGAATCCCCCTTGCCTTATTATATACTAGGGACTTACATGGGCGTGTCATTGGCAATTGTAATTATAACACATTACCTTATACATTTAATCAGAGCACAGGCCCTGGGTCTGGTTAGCAGGGCCCAGTGAACAATCAGAATCAGAAATCCAGCAACTAGTAGTCAAAATGGGGGCATACAGTGAGGGGGACACTGCACAACAACACTTTGTTACCTCAGCCATGGTGGCACCAAACCCAGTATGAGGGGTGCTACCTCCTGATCTGGTTTTGAGTGACCGAGGAAGAGGGCAATGGTTAATTTCCTGGCCACACCTCAGGGTGGGCAGACAGTCTCTGCACAAGGCAGGAAGGGTTCACCTATTTTCTGTTTCGGGAGGAAGGTGCACAGTGGGATTATTTGCAGTAGGACAAAGAGGAACTGGTGGAAATGTGGGTAGTGTTGACCCTGGGAACTTCTACCCAATTTGTAAGGGAAGAGCCATGAGTCACCTGCTCCTACTAGCTTATGCAACCCATAAACGTGGCACCCCAAAGCACCCTCCTCAGAATATTCTCCTGACCTGTGGAAGCACTTCACCTGCTGTTTGAGACCTATGAAGAGACCTAAGGGGCTGATCCAGCACTCACTTGTGTCAAGGCCAAAGAAGTGACAATCAAGAGTCAGTTGGCTGACCTCTTGTGCAGTGGCTGGGTCATGACAAGCTGCAAGAAGCCTTTTCCCTGAAGTGTACAGCTGCCCAGTACAACTAGATCTGGAATGGACCCTCCTGGTGGCCTCCGTTGGAGTGTGTCTAGATCCCCAAGTTCTGTTCCAAAGGACATGGGACACTTGCCTGTGTCTAAATGGACTTCTCCTAACAATTTTTAAACATAGGGACTTCCAGATCTCTGGAAGACCGGGACCAATGACTCAAGGCGTGACTTTGCTGAGCTGAAGAAATAGGCTTCTCTTACTTAAAGCTACTATGCAGCATCAAATCCCTTTCAGCTGGTCCTTGGCAAGAAGGCACCTCACATCCTGAAATCATCATGGAATACAGCATGTAACGTTGGCCCTCTGCACGAATTTAAGCTCTGAAAACTAGGCTAAGTCCAAACAAAGAAATCTTGATCAGGTGAAGGTGCCGAAAGTACCAGGCACATGGTTGGACTTTCCTGGACATTGAATTAAAATGTTTGCACTCTGAGCTTTTCCTGCCTAAACCAATGACTTTAGCAGTACCTCCTCCAACAGTTATCCATGTATTTACTTCAGAATAACAAACATAGATTGCATGAATGAACAAGTACATAAATACAGACAAACACAATCGCACACACACCCTCTGAAAATACAAACATATCAGACAGCAGGCACATATTTAGACACAAACACATATGATTGCATTTGTGCACAGAAACACGCATAACCCATACATATAAATATACCAATCAGCTAAGAAAAAAATGGAAGCTGAGAACAAAAAATGTGCAATAATTTGTGCCCTCATCCAAGGTCCTCATCGCTCCTGGTTCACAAATTTGCCACCACACCAATTTAGATATTTTGTCCAACTCTCAGAGATACATTCACAGCATTCCATGCTTTGTATTCATACTTTGCGTCACCATTTTACAAATTACCTCAGACTCAAGGTAGGGAGAAGGAAAGATTTCTGTTTTAGGGTAAAGGAAGAGACGAGAATCGTGGATGAAAAATGGGGCAAGTAGATAGAGATTCCCTTGGTTATGGCAGCGATGGGGGCACAAAAAAACCTTACCACCCAGGCTTATTAGGCGAAATCTCCATATCTGTAAATGCTTCAATATATCCACACACTATTAATAAATGAATTTGCGGTCTATTTAGTAATGCCCAAAGTCGCAAAGCTACCACAGAGCAGTCTGCACTAAGTTCCACTCGCACAAACTGCACCTCCTGTGTTAAACTTTCTCTTTCAATATTTTCAAATCCTATTGCTCCATTAAACATTCACACTCTAGCCTCAGCTCATATCTCTGACACCGGTATTTCAATGCAGATATGGAGGGTTTAGAAGGCAGGGATTGGATTTTAAACATGACAATTTGACAAAGAAATGTAAAAAGAACACAGATCACAAAAGCATAGAAATATACATATGAAAGAACTCACATGTACACACACACACACACACACACACACACACACACACGCACGCACGCACGCACGCACGCACACACACACACACACACACACACACTCCTCCTCAATACCACCATGAAATTATTTTTTTTGTACTTTTCTGTTGAATGAGAAAATGCACGGTTCTCATAGATCTTTCTAAATATCTCATTTGTATATTTCCACCCCCTACGTGATTCACAGTCACCCCACTATAATTCTATTTAGTCATCATTAACAAAGGCGGAGACAAAAATGCCTGAGCTGGGCAGTTGTATTAAGGAAGAAGAACCAATTACTTCCTAGTGGCTCCGAGATGCAGTTAGAAGTTGAAACAAGTTTGACGGTGTGGACGTTGAAACATAAAAACTATTATATGAGAATGTGAACAGGACTAACATGACTATGACATTCAATTCTGAACAAACAGAAAGGTGTTTCTGGTGCCTCCATAGTCAGTCGAATCTGGCAGTCTGTAGGTAACTATAAAGCAAATTCTAATGCCTGTCAAGAAACGCATTTTTGCTTTATTGAAGGTTCATATTTCTCATTTTTCTTTTCATGCTTCCTTCCCTTTCTTGCAAGGGCACCAGTGATGGCAAAGATGTGCCTGAAAGTGAATGCACAATTACTGTATATAAAGACTTCGAAGAGAAGTTGCAGATTTCTAATGTTTTTACTGTGAATTTTCTGGGAAGCAACCAAAACAGAGACCACTTTCTGGACCAATTGTTCTCTCAATTATGTATTTTCCACCTGGCAATTCAAATGAGAAATAAGGCATAAAATACTGATAATTAAACAAATAAAAAGTGAAAACATGGGGGCATATTAGCAAGAACATCGTTAAAATTATCGCCGTTTTAGCGGCAGAAAACTGCCGCTAAAACGGCGATAATGGGCTGCTAATTTGCGTTATAGAATTCCAATAGAAGCCCAGGTTAGATGTGCAGGACATCTAACCTGGGCTTCTTTTGGAATTCTATAATGCATATTGGCAAGCTCATTATCGCCGTTTTAGCGGCAGTTTCCTGCCGCTGAAATGGCGATAATTTTAATGGGGTCCTTGTTAATATGCACCATGGATTCCATCATACACTTGTAGTGAATTGTCGATCTGACATGCATTTTAAGAACAAGGGGCTTATTAGCAAGAAGCTCGTTAACATTATCACAGTTTTAGCAGCAGGAAACTGTCGCTAAAGCTGCGATAAGGGGCTTGATAATATGCCCTAGAAAATTCCAATGAAAGCCCAGGTTAGATGTCCTGCACATTCAACCTGGGCTTCTATTGGAATTCCATAGCGCATATTAGCAAGCCCATTATCGCTGCTTTAGCGGCAGTTCCTGCTGCTAAAACGGCGGTAATTTTAACGAGCTTCTTGCTAATATTACCCAAGGTGCACGATGCCGGGAGAAGGTAATTCTTATGTAGTGAGATGGTTATGTGAAAAACATGGGGGCATATAAGCAAGGAATAGCGATATTTAGCGCATTTTTTTTAGCGCTGCCTATTGTTGGATATGTTAGCGGAGAAAACATGCTATTAGCAAAGTTTTCTACATTGTGCTAAAATATCCAGCGATAGCGGCAAAATACCTGAATATCGCTGGAAATCCAACGATATTCACGAATTAACGCCAATGGGGACTTAACCTGACAATCCACCTCCGATTGGATAAACAGGTAAGTCATGTTTTTAGCAGGTGTTATATTATAGCAAAATTCGTGCTTAGTGCAATTTTTTTTATTGCTTTGCCTGCCTTGCTAATAGGCAATAGCTGTGTTAACGCTAACAGTTTGGGTATGACCACTTTGCATGTCAGCGATAAATAACGCTGACATGCAAAGTGGTCCCCTAACCGGTCGCTATCGCCTACAAGCTGTTCCTAACTGCCAGAGTAGGAATGTTGTGAAAATGGTGGTAGTGTATTGTTGCCATTACATTTCCCATTAACTCATCAAAATTAGTTCCCATGAGAGCAGTAAAGAATAACGGGCACATGCATCATTGGTTTTTACATTCGCAAACGGTGCGAATCAGAAAACTCGGCCGTTTGCGAATGCAAAAACCATTTTTGGGATGCATCAAACTTTTTTTCATAATTCGCATTTTTTTGCATTTCTAAAAAATGCGAATGCATTTAAGGAATCGCATTTGTGCGATTCCTTAAATGCAATGCATCAATTTTTAAAAAAATGCGAATCATGAAATAGGAAGTGCAAATTAACACGAGGTTGACCCTCGTGTTAATTTGCGAAAATCTTCAAAAACTTTAAAAAATGCATTTTTAAAACTGTCATGTTACAGACACACATGTCCTTAGGACATGTGTGTGTGAAACATCCACTTACAAATACATTTCAGGGGTGCAGGGGGGGGTCCTTTGGACCCCCCTGCACCCATGGAATGCATGAACATTAGGCGAATTCTAATTTGCAAATTCGCAATTCCCATTGATTCCTATGGGCCTTTTGGCCCATAGGAATCAATGGGAAATGCGAATTAGCAAATTAGAATTCGCATAATATTTGCGATTCGGTAAAAAATGCGATTTTTACCGAATCGCTAATATTATGAGAAAATATTCATGCATCCCGTTTTGCGAATTCCAAATTGCGATTCGCTATTTTTCGCAATTTGGAATTCGCAAACGGCCGGGATGATGCATGTGGGGGCAAATTCTTGCGTCATATGCCTTTCTCTTTACTGCAAATATGTACTTGATTTCATGTATACAGTAAGCTGAAGTTTACTCAGAGAGGAATAAATGCATCCAGGGACCGTGGAGTGCATGGAATGTCTCAACACGTTGCCTTTGACAAAAGGAATACATTATTTTAGCGGCTATAAAAAAAAGTAAATCTGCCTTAAGTTTTCATGTTTTGTCTTTGCAAAATCTTCTTTAAGTCAAAAATACATATATATATATGAAGTACTATATAGAATTGTAATTTTACTGAGAACTATCTTTATATGGATTACAAAAGTAGACTGGCAAGGAAAGTCGCCCAAGTGAAAGAGATACTGTCCTCATCCTCTGAAGTAGGGATGGGAAAGAGCAGACTTTCTGTCTCGCTGTTTGAGAGAGATAGTAAATAAACATCTAACTTGGTGGTCGATTATGATGGGGGACGGACCTGCGTCCGTCGGCCACCCCGAGGTGGAGGGACCATCTGCAGGGGCAGCGGCGTTCCCTTCATACCAATTAGGATGTGACCGCCACCCTGGCGGTCACATCGCGTATCTTTAACATTGCGGCGGGTGCTGCTTCAAGCAGCACCCGCCAGCAAGGTTAAAAATGCATGCTTTACATTTACATGCACAAAGCGGCAGGCACCGCGCGGTGCCTGCCGCTTTGTGCATGCAAATGCAGGGGGGCACCATAGGTACCCCCCATGTGCACCCCAACTCCCCTTCACCCTGGGGGTCCGCAAGGGGCCCCCAGAAGCAAAGGTCCACATGCTTTTCCACGGCGGAAAAGTATGTTTACACACACATCCTAATTTGGCCGACTTTGTCTTGCAGACACCGCCACCAAATAGCGGTCAACACCCCGTGGATCAGCGGCGGACGGACCTGACGTCCGCTGCTGTTCCCACCGCCATCCTGTTCTGGCGGTGGGTGTTTTCTTTGACCGTGGCGGGGAATCCGCATCCTCCGTGCCGGCAGTGGCTTCCATCGGCCCGGAGGATGCAGATTCACCGCAATCATAATCGACCCCTAGGTTTAGTCTGTGAAATGTTTTTCTAGATTACTAACTTTGTCAGCTTTAAGCTAAAGCAGTGCTTCCCATAAGAAAGAAAAGTTTTCTAAGAGAAACAGATTTCTTTTCAAAAAGTAGTTTGGTAAAAATATTTTCTCCCATCAAGCTATTTTTATGGGATGTTTCCCTATTTCTTATTTCCAAACTGAACACTACATGACTGCAATAAGATTAGGACATTTTAAAAACCTTCATAGAGTTCCAGAGAATTTTTTTTTGAGAGTGAGGCACACCGCTCCTCATGACCTTGGGGAAGCCAACTAAACACCGCCTAACACCATCAGGATCTCCATGTGCTGCCTCAAGAATATGATCTTCAGCATCCTCGGCGCGGCAGTGCCCTCAACGGGGTCGTCAAAGCTCTCATCCCACCTATCCACATTCAGGACAGGTCTAAACGTGCAGCTCCTTTAGATGTATGTCTCCAGGAAGTGATGGCTACATTCACTTTGGCCAACGCCGACAATACTATGCCTTCCAGGTGAACATACCAAATGATGCATGATGTGTAGGCAACCTCCCTGTTTATTAACACTATGCAGCTCCATCTAATACGTGATTCACTTCACAATTCCCTACTTTTAAACTACCTAATAGGCTTATTTCGAAGGTAGAATACTAGAAATGCTGACCATGAACCAATACCACATCAAAAAGAATGCCATTAGTGACAAATCTGCAAAGAATAACTAGTTATAAGACAACCATATGCAATTGGAAGATAGGAAGGCCAATATGCTGTTGAGGAGGCACATTAGAGTGAAGTTTAAAGACGTGCAGATCCTTGCAGCTGTGGGGTCTGTAGGTACACAGGATGTCTAAACTAAGCTTAAAAATTTGAAGAATATGTTTTGATCAGAGTGGTTCCGTAAACAAATGTTTTTCTGCCTGCACTTAATGGAGATATCCAGAATGTCTGCTAACATAGCCACACTACAAGTACTCAACGTCAGCATCAAGTTAATTTTGATATGGAACTCCTACGGAAGTCTACATTATTATACACTACAGCTGAGACAAACAATGCATTTCCTTCAATAAATAGTTTTCCTTTCTACAAGTCAAGTTTATTATGATATAGAACTCCTACAGGGGAGTTCCATATCATTTTCTTTGTACCTAGCGTCCTCCTTAAAATATATTATCATACATACTATATAGAATGCAAGGCGAATAACACAGTCATGTAAGACAGCAAAGTGCAACAAACAAGGAACGAGTTCAAACAGAGCATTCCTAAAAATCTAAAAAAAATTATTGCAATGCATACACACCAGGATGAGGAACAGTCAAAATAAGTATCATTAAAATTTCCAATAAGGTAGCCCAAAAGGTTTTAAAAAAATCGATGTATTCTATTACAAACCATTTCATTTGGTGGGGACAAAATAAATGAGCAGGCCTCGTAGGCGGCATGAATGTTGAATTTGAGGTATGAAGGTTGTAGGATAATGCACCTAGCCTTTTTCAACTCCAGACACACAAATAGCATGTGAATAAAATCTT
Source organism: Lissotriton helveticus (assembly GCF_964261635.1). Taxonomy (NCBI): domain Eukaryota; kingdom Metazoa; phylum Chordata; class Amphibia; order Caudata; family Salamandridae; genus Lissotriton; species Lissotriton helveticus. The sequence continues at coordinate 522,487,963 of NC_136061.1, forward strand.
GAACTTGTAAACAACACATTTCACAGATTCACTCTTTTTTTGGTATTTTATCCCAAATACTGGTAATTTCTCTTAAGGGCAACAAATAGAGTCTCAACAAGAGAATCATCGTTTTTATCCCAGGAGGTAGGTTCCAAGACAGATAGGGCTGTGGTTTGTTCCCCAAAGCACTTCCAAAAATCACCTTGTAGCGTGACTAGGGCTGGCCTAAAGCAGTAGCACGGGGCAAGATAATGGAGGAGAGAGACTTTATAAACAGCTTCAATGTGGACTTTGGAATGGGGGAGTCAGTATTCCAGTCCACTGAGTCATTTACTCCCTCATAGGACCTAAACAATGTCAACTGTTCTTTCAGCTTTACAAAAATTTCCAATATCAGTACAGCCCTGAGTATACCCTCTTCCCCCCAAAGGAGGGTCTTGTTCCACTTCAAAACCGCTGCCAGGGATGAGATATATGAGGAGACTAAGCTGAATTCAAGATGTAAAGCTTGGGTGGCAGCCAGAGAGTTTAGGTTACAGATATGGCACAAGATTTGACCTTCGGCCTTATCAAAGGAAAGCTAATGGTTCATATTCAGCACCTGAGCAGCAAACGACAGAGGAGGAATTTTGACACTGAACACTGACAAAACATGTCCAAAGTGGTGTTTCCCACAGATTCTGTAGAAATTGTGCAGTGCACTAGCCTGTGAGCCTCATCTCTACTAGGCAGCATTGGTTTTAAATATTGCAGTTCATAAAGTCTATAGTATACCTTGAAGCAATCGATGTGTGAGCTGACCGCAAAAAAATGGTAGGCTAAGGCACCATGGACAGTAGCGGGGTCGCGCAACAAAAGCGTTGTACCGTGGATAATGCCCACTTCGGACAGCGTGCGACTCACTCCAGGATCGGATACTGCTTGTGTGTGACAGAACTGGGGTCTGGTATGGCTTTAGGGAATTCATGTACTTCTGACCTTCCTCCCCATGAGTAGTTTAGTTTTCACCTTTCACGGTCCTCGAGAAAGCCTGGCACCACGACCAGACAACAAAAAACATGACAGCCCTCAAAAACGCCACCCACAACCACCACCAGCTGATCTGCACCACCAAAAGGACAACATTCAAAGAACGACTGGACAACAACACCCACAACAGCACGGAACTCTTCTGCATCGTTAAAGAGCTCTCCAACCCCAGCGCCTGCAACAACGACATCACACCCTCGCAAGACCTCTGTGACTCACTCGCCTCGTACTTTCAACGCAAGATCGCCGACATACACAACAGCTTCGGCGCACAGACCACGCACCCAACCACCGAACCAGCACCCCCCACCACCACCTTCTGCAGCTGGACCCCAGTCAGCACCGAAGACACCACCCTCACGATGAACACCATCCACTCTGGCTCCCCAACGACCCCTGTCCACACCAGATCTTCAACTAAGCCGACTCCATCATCGCACCCCAACTCCGGGACATCATTAACAGCTCCTTCGCATCCGCCACCTTCCCGGAGAGCTGGAAACATGCCGAGCTCAGCGCCCTCCTGAAGAAACCCACGGCGGACCCCACGGACCTCAAGAACTTCCGCCCCATTTCGCTCCTCCCTTTTCCTGCCAAAGTCATTGAGAAGACCGTCAACAAACAACTCTCCGCCTTCCTTGAGACAAACGGATCCCTGCCCATCTGAGAGACCTGCACTGGCTCCCTGTCAGCAAGAGGATCACGTTCAGACTCCTCACCCATGCACACAAGACTCTCCACGACATGGGCCCCAAATACCTCAACAGACGCCTCACATTCTACACACCCACCCGCCAGCTCTGTTCCGCCAGCCTCGCCCTCGCCACCGTCCCACGAATTCGCAGAACCACTGCCGGAGGAAGATCCTTCTCCTACCTGGCGGCCAAGACATGGAACTCCCTCCCCACCCACCTATGGCGGACCCAGGACCATCTCTTCTTCAGGAAACAACTCAAGACCTGGCTGTTCGAGCAGTAGCAACTCCCCCCTCCCCCCAGCGCCTTGAGCCCTTAGCGGGTGAGTAGCGCGCTATACAAATTCGCTGATTGATTGATTGATTGATGAATTGCCTCGATCATCTTTTTGACATATACATGGCAACAAACATGTTTACCTTCACCTGTATTTAGAGCAAACTTGGATCATGATATCCACTTCAGCCTATACGGGTTTTTCTCATTTAACCGAGGGATCCATACTTTTTAATACACCACTCTATTCACTCACAGAAGTTCTACATAGCACTTCACATTCACCACAGCACCTTAAAAGAAGTCTGGCAAAGAGCATCCCTTTGGGGGGCTGTTGGGCATTGCAGCACTGGCCCAATGAGGAGCTGTTTATGATGAGCATGACCAACCTTGGGGTGTGTGAGGGCCCTTGCTCCTGAAGAGTCATATTCCCCAACTTGATCCATCAGACACCTCTGACCTTTTTCTTGCAATAGGAACTGCAAACCTCAGAGTATACTTGTATCTCTGGGGGCGTATTTGCTCTACCTTTATCTGCCCTCTGTCCGTCCTTTTGTAGATTTGTTTTAGTGAGTAGCAATGCCAGGTTTAGAAAATGAGTGGTAGGTTGACGTATTCTAGTGTTCGTCCACCATTTTGGTGAGCTTTTTCCATAATTCATTGACTACAGGGCATGTCCATACCATAGAGAAAAGTCCAGTGTCAATAGGTGCATTTTGTGGACATGAAATACAAGCTTATGTACATATTTTGTTAAGCCTCTATGGAGTTAAATATGTTCTGTGTATGTAATTTTATATACTTAAAATAAAGTTATCCTGGAGACTTTGTGAGAATAATCTAGTGTTCTTTCAAACTCTGTATAAGTCACTTCTTCCCCCAAGTTTGAGTCCCATTTATGCCTCGCACTGTTCACAATGGTCCTGTCATGTTTTGTTTGTTCCTCCCACTGTTCACAATGGTCCTGTCATGTTTTGTTTGTTCCCATATAGCAGCATATTCTGTTATCTGCTTTCCATGAGGGTGAGAGTACTATGTAATAGCACATACATCGGAGGTTCATCCTCACAGTTGTTCCCCTGTGTGCGTATGGCACTTGTATGCGGAAACTGGTAAGCTGGGATGTCATCTTCCCTTATGAGCCCTTCTGATTTATTAGTACATCAGTATTATAGCAGTTGCCTAATGTTTCCATTCCTTCTCTGGTCCATGCCTCAGGATGTTTAAGCGATACCAAAGGGCAAGATGGACGGAGCGTTTACGCAAATCAAGAACTCACCCCCAGTCAACTGATCTTGGTTTAATCCATCATCATTCTTTAGCTCACTCCATCACCCCAGTTCAGATATGGCCATATGCAAATCAGTCTCACCCTGTGCCTCATGGGAACAGTCCACCGCCGAACTGCTAAGCCATGTCTTCCCTGGACCGGAAACAAGCATCCTGGGACCGGTTTCGGGTTCATAACCCACATCAGTCAGGCTATCTTGAATCCAGTCGCAAAGTGAGCAAGGGACCCACATCTGGGCATACCCTGCCAACTTAAGGTGAACAAAGCGATACCAAAAGGGATGGTGGACGGAGCGTTTGAGCAAATCAAACACTCACCTACAGTCAATTGATCTGGGTTTAATCCATCATCATTCTTTAGCTCACTCCGCCACCCCAGTTCAGACATGGCCATATGCAAATCAGTCTGATCCTGTACCTCATGGGAACAGTCCAGCACCACACTGCTGAGCCATGTGTTCCCTGGACCAGAAACAAGCATCCTGGGACCGGTTTCGGATTCCTTGTTAATGAGTATCGCTGGGAGTCTCTCATCAATCCTGACTCCATCTTTCAGCTCCATTTTGTGGAGCTGTGCTCCTGTTGCCAACTACACCAACCATTGCAGTTTTGCTGTGAAGTAGTAATGCTCAAAATCTGGTGCACAGTGAACAGCCAGAGGTGTATGGTTACTGAAATCTAGCCTATAGTGTTTCCCTGCGACCCCATTAGTTGGAGTATGGTTAATAGATATTTCCAGTTGAGTGTCAACTACCTTTTCTTGGTCAGTCAATAGTACCATTATGTCAGCGTGCTTGTGAGGGCCTTTCTCCATTATTATGTAAAGTCGACATAGATTCAAGTAAGTTTTGCATTTGGGAGCGGTTAAAAATTACTCTTTTTTGCATGGTAATCTCCCAGATTTGAGACTTCTTTTAATTAACCTGTTTGTTGGCCATGCGAATCTGCACACTTTACTCCTATTAACCAGTGCTAAAGTGCTTGTGCTCTACCCCTAATAAAAATAGGTTAAAAGGGCATACACCTAATTGGCACATTTCATTTACTTTTAAGTCTTTAGTACATGCACTCAGGGCCTGTAAATTAAATGCTACTAGTTGGCAGCAACACGTATTGTGCCACCCACTATAGTAGCACTGTAAACCATGTCTCCAGGCTTGCCAAAGCAGCCTGGATGTGCAGATTTAAATGTCCATTTTGACCTGGCAATACAAACCTTTTGCCAGGTCTATACCTTCATTTTTACCACCTATATGTCACCCCTAAGGTAGGCCCTAAATGTCCCTTGGGCAAGTGCATGATATTTAAAAAGTATGACTTGCACATGAATGTTTAAATGTCCTTTTAGAGAAAAAAAACCAATGTCATTTTCACTTGAGCTGGGCTGGCTCTCCTTCAGGAAAAACATGGGATTACAGTATAACAACTTTTAATAGATGGGATTCTGTAATCCCTGTATGAAGGTCATTCTCTAATTTTAATGAATTTTATTGAACTGTTTCTAATATCTGCAACAAATAACTAATAGTTTTATGATGTGTTTAATTTTGAACTAGAGGTTTTAATTTTATTCTTCATGTTTGCATACATGTTTTCTCTTTCATAAGAAAGAGCAATGCACCAAGGTTTGTGGGAAAGGTGATTGTGTTAACATGTATTACATGGGATTATATCGGATAAAGTACCCCCAGCATACATGATAAAGACAGTGCAAGTCACCTCAGCGTTCCATAACCTTATAAAGGAACTAGGCATTTGGGTTCTTTCCTATTTGTGATTATGGAACTCCTTGGTGACTTGCATTATCCTAATAAGGACCTTACCCCGTGTATAATGTTTAATTTCAGTTTGTAGGCAGCTAGAAACGTTATTAAAGGAATCATTTTTATAGTAATTTACATTCCAACTTAATTGTCATATCAGTCTTTATGTTACTATTTTGGAAATTACACTTTTAGGGAAATGTCATTTTTCTACCTTAGCCAAAAGCAGCCTTTATGTCAGTGTTCTGACTGCTGAAATCCCCCCTTTGGTAAGAAGTGACTTGCTCTCTGAGAGTGGAAAATGGACTTAATTATGCAGAGTTGATTTTCTTCCTTAAGCAGCATGTCCCAGGGGCTCAGCCCAACTGCCTCCTGAGTGTCAAACGATTCCTACACTGTCACTGGCAGATGTAGCTCACATCTAGGCCTGCATCCATTTTGTCTCACTAGGCAGCTTGGCTCCAAACCCACGGGGAGGTAGAAACTGTCGCAGAACTGGTTTGAAGTGACAACCATGGGTGATTTGCCTATTATCGTAGCCATACCGCTGGGTGGGAGCTCTGATCAAGGGTAAAACATTTCTGCAATGGATATAGGTGGTGAGGGTATGGTAGTGCACAGTAAAACAGGCAGGAAGTTCTGTAAAGGGGGCTGGTACACCCCTGGAACATTTACCCCTTTGGTTATGGAGTGACCAGGAGTTTATCTCACCCAGGAAGCTTGACACTGGGCATTATTGTGGCTTCTCCAGTACCCTCCTCAAAACATTCTGTGAATAGTCAAAAGTACTACCCTGCTGTCTGAAGTACCTGAAGAAAAACGTAATCTGCTTGCTTTGAACTCAGGACCCCAGAAAAGATGCCAAGGGTCAGAAGACTGACCTGTTTTAGCTACAGGGATAAAAAAAAGTTGTCAAAGGCTACTCACCTGAAAGACATTTTCATGGGAGCGAACATAATCCATCCACTCACCTCAGGACTATTCCTCAACACTTGAATGGACGGTGAGTGTTGGTGGATAACCTCCAGGGGCTAGGAGGGTGAGGTTTGGGAGAATGAGGAGAACATGTTGAAAGATCGCAATCTCCCCAGACTCTAACTGGTTGACTTCTCAGGGTGCCAGATCTGAATTCTTTGTTTATTTCTTACTTTGGATCTTTGTTTATTCCTTACTTTGGGCGCAAAAGGATTCGCTTTGTAATTCACACAGTAGGGCTTTACATATAAGGAAACCTAAAGGTTGCAATAACCTTGCTAAGAACTAACAGTTATATACAGGCTTTATCTCATTCAAGAAGTGGTGAGCTAGAAAACTGCAATCATAGATATCTTTGTGCAGCAGGTAAGTGTGACTTCAGTTTTGCAGATATTCAATTGCTACATAGGGATTTATCAAGTTCAACTTCACGTCTATAAATGTCCTCCTAATGCATAGGATTCAGGCCTACCCTTCTGACCAGAAAGGTTCCAGATTTAACAGGTTCTCATACTTTCTTAACAATAGTCTCTTTTGCTATAGCCCTTGATCAAACAAAGATTCAGTTCTTTGTTGTGTTGTCCAAGAAGAGTGTTGGTTGTCGATTGTTTATTAGCTCTCTTTTCTTTTCTTTACAGGTGTTCCTGGAGTTGAATCCACCAGCTGGAAGCAGCACTGGAGTCAAGGGATGTGAGCATTGGCAGGATTCTGGATGCTGTGCCAGGAGAGGAAGGCGCAAGGAACAGGAGATCCTTCTCCCAAGGTAAGCTGAAGGCAAGCAAGGACCATGAACCTTGGATGTCAAGATGGCTGCAAAATCTCACAAGTACTCGCGATCTCACAATTCTTTTTTACACAATGAAAACTTGGAAGGACAACGTTTTAAGGGGTGTGGATGTTGTGGGAAAAGGTGTCTAAGATGGACAATAGTGTACTAACGCCCATCAACTAATATGACATTTTTTACAGGAATTTCATTTCTTTCTTTTAAAGCAGCAAATCTGCATATTCCCCAGCACTTTTTCTTCATCTTATGGATGCCTCAGATGTTGTCTATGTTTATCTGCCCAACTACAGGCAATCCGTTATCCAGGTGTCTTACTTGCTCGCTTTGATTTTTGCGTCCTCTATATGGCTCTTCTAGCCAATCAGTTGCAATAAATGTCTGAAATCTGCTCAAAACTCATCAGCTTGTATCACTCTTAGCATCCAACTCACTCCTCTATCTTGTCTCATCCTAATGGATTCACTGGCTACTACTGCTAAACAGCTTCAGCATATGTCACTGTTACGGTGATAAAACTGACTTAATGTATCTCCAGGAACTTCTCTGACCTTACCTTCCCGTTATATCACTCAGCTAGCGTTAATTCTTTGTTTTGCAACTCACATACTCCACAGCTGATGGGGGAAAATGTTTCTCTCATCTCGCACAGGAACTCTAGAATTCACTCCCTCTTAACATTTGCTCCATAATTAATAATCTCTACTTCAGTTATTATCTCAATACATTTCTATTCTAAAGTCATATTAGTGGTTCTTAGCAGCCACAGTTTCCTGTGATAAGTATAGTATGGGTAACACTACAGATATACAAATACATATGTTTGAACACACAGTCCATTCAAATCAAATGTCATAGCATTAAACCAAATTTTCTTGACACATCTGACATTGAATTTAACAGCTTTTTGTGCTTCACAAAGGGACAAGGACAGATACAAAATAACATGCGTCATTGTCTCTTTAGGTGCATTAGTTAATTTGAAGTGGTTGCTAAAGTTTCATCTCGTCCAGATTTCAGCTCATAAATTGGGAGTAAAAGGAAACACAAACACATACAGACTACTTAATATCTTGTATAAAAACTGCATATGAGGTGGCAGCATCCGAAAGTCTATTTGTTTACAAGGATGTTAGTATTGTTAGACTTATATTTAAATAACCCCATCATCGGTTCTCCTAATCCCAGGCTATAAAAAAATTAAGCGGCCATGCCCTCTCACAGACTCATGTAAATCCATGTTCCATGTTCAAGTCTGATACAGAAATAAGGCTTCTCTCCCCATCCAAACATTCTGAGGCTTATACAAGCCCCTTGCGCCACCTGTACATCACTTTTCCCATGTTAAAAAAGACGCAAAAGTGGCTCAAGAGGCTTGTATATTACCCACCTTGTGTCTGTTCCTGTCTGACAAGTTAGACTAAATGAGATTACGTTTTTAATATCAGGTTATTTGGTGGTATAAAACTACTGCATGTGAGAGGCAGGGACAGAGCGTAATTTACAGCACACAATGGGTGGGTTGCTGAAGTACTGTCCTGAGGCTTTCCGGAACCCTACTGCTTGATTGCACGAGTTTGAGCGGAGGCAGGGAAGGTTGCAGAGCAGCCAAATCTTATTTCTCAAGAGACTTAGTTGATAGGCAATCACCACAAATAGGAAGTTGTAGCTGAGTTCAACTTTTAATTTCCTGGTACAATGGAGTCTGCTGTCTCAGGATAGGGTGCTAAGAAGCTGCATGACATCAAGACTTTAAAGGATGACAATACCCTCCATAACTAGAGAGCACTTGCAGCAGTTAATTGCAGATGCTGTTGATGACATAATGAATGATTCCCAAGCAAAGAAAACAGAGAATGGACACTGATGGTGATGCCTCCCCAAGAGGAACAAATGTTCACGTAAAATATTTTGTCTGGCATGTTAGGCCACACAAGAGGATGAGGGGCTTTACACCTAATCCAGTGGATATTTGGTGACGGCCTTCCTTATCATGAGGTCATAAAGGACATAATTTTGAAGAAATGGAGGGATATTGATGAGCAAAATATCCCTAGATTTTTAAGCGAGAGATATTTCATGGAACACTTTGAAGAAACCTTTTACCAGATTCCCATCGCTAACTCTGTTCTTTCTACTATGGCTTCTACATCCGCATTGTCTCCTGGCCCAGTTGACAGTGAAGTGGAATCTGCATTTATTCCTATTCAGCTTATGCATCCCAGGTTCTCTTGATAGGCTTCGAGAAACTGTTTCACTGTATACAGGACAATGTGAACCCCACAGCCATTTTGGCCCAGATGGAAGTGTTGTCACTGTTTCTTACGGATGTGACATTTGATAACCCATGGAATTCTGCATCAGCTGCGGGGAGTTTGATTGCTGAAAGAAGAGCACTCAGGAAGAAACCTTGGATATTAAAGTATACTCAGAGATCCTTCCTACAGAAATGTCCATTTACTGGGCTAAAGCTTTTTGGGGGTGAGCTGAAAAACATCGTGCAGAGGTCTCCAGAGGAGAGGTAATGTAAAACCTTTCATACTCTATCAAGGTAAAAAACATTTGTTCACAAATAGAATCAGCAGTGACTAGAGGGGAGACAGCCAGGCTCATGGATGAGGAGCTGTGTTTGCTATAAGCTCCGACATCAGGGACAGTCCAATAAAGATGTGGACTCCTGTTGGAAATGACCCTTTTTGTGGGGTTATCCCCAAAGTTTTTGCTTCTTCCTCCCCTGTTTTTCCTGACCGGTGGTGGTTGGTAATAGGACTCTGAGCACTAAACCACTGCTGATCAGTGCTAAAGTGCATATGCTCTCCCTGTAAATTATTACTGTTATTGGTTATCCATGATTGGCATATTTGTTTTACCTGTAAAGTCCCTAGTAAAGGGCACTGAGTGTGCAAGGGTTGTAATCCAATTGCTACTAGTGGGCCTGCAGCACTGATTGTGCCACCCACATGAGTAGCCCTAAAATGGTGTATCAGGCCTGCCACCCCAGTGCCTGTGCGCAGTCTGTAAACTGCCATGTTGTCCTGGCAAGTGTACACACTGATCAGGCCTGATCCTTCCCTTTTCTTACACATTGGACACCCCTATGGTAGGCCCAAAGTACCCCCTTGGGCAGGGTGCAGTGTATGTGAAAGGTAGGACATATACTAGTGTGGGTGACATGTCCTGATAGTGAAATACTGCCAATTTCCTTTTTCACTATTGAACGGCCATCTTGCTTATAGGATAGAATGGGGAATGCTGGGTATCTCCCCATAGGAGCAAGATGGGAAGTTGAAGTCTGGTATCTCTGAACTCAGAATTTGATAACGCATCTTTTAGGAAAGATGGTTTTCAAATTCCGTGTTTAAAAATAGCACTTTTAGAAAGTGGCTATTTTCCTGTTCAACCTTTCTGTGTGCCTCTGCCTGTTTGTGCATTGACTGTGTGAATTGTGAGTGGCAGGGCCTGGGGGTGGCTACAGGAGACTGGGGGGTCAGCCCTAGGCTGAATAGAGCTATCTACACTTAGAGTGGTGGGAGGAGTTGCACCTGGGCCTGACTAGGACTGTACCTGCCTTCCACAATGCTGGCTCCACCTCCTGCGGTGTGTCTAATAGCCCTAGCCTGATCCTTCCCTTTTCTTACACATTGGACACCCCTATGGTAGGCCCAAAGTACCCCCTTGGGCAGGGTGCAGTGTATGTGAAAGGTAGGACATATACTAGTGTGGGTGACATGTCCTGATAGTGAAATACTGCCAATTTCCCTTTTCACTATTGAACGGCCATCTTGCTTATAGGATAGAATGGGGAATGCTGGGTATCTCCCCATAGGAGCAAGATGGGAAGTTGAAGTCTGGTATCTCTGAACTCAGAATTTGATAACGCATCTTTTAGGAAAGATGGTTTTCAAATTCCGTGTTTAAAAATAGCACTTTTAGAAAGTGGCTATTTTCCTGTTCAACCTTTCTGTGTGCCTCTGCCTGTTTGTGCATTGACTGTGTGAATTGTGAGTGGCAGGGCCTGGGGGTGGCTACAGGAGACTGGGGGGTCAGCCCTAGGCTGAATAGAGCTATCTACACTTAGAGTGGTGGGAGGAGTTGCACCTGGGCCTGACTAGGACTGTACCTGCCTTCCACAATGCTGGCTCCACCTCCTGCGGTGTGTCTAATAGCCCTAGCCCACACTCACAAAGGAAGAAGACCTGCCCTGGCAAAGGGGACCCAGAACTGGTTGGGACTGGATCCTTGTACCCCTCACACATGAAGAACAAAGACTTTTGGGGTATAAAAGTAAGACCTGAAACCCCAGTAAAATTAGACAACTTATGGAGTCAAGAGGAATCTCTGCTGAAGAAGATCAGCGAAAGAGACTGAGGAGGAAGCCTTCCCTTGCTGTTGGCTTGGGGGCTGACCTGTAGTTGCTATTCTACAATAGGGGGAGGACAAGGGACCTTGCCGTGTGCTGTGTCCCCATCTTGCAACAAGGACTTTGCTGTGTGCTGTGAACTGAAAGAAGAACAAAGTCTCCAAGGGCCTGAGTAGAGCTAACCTCCTGTTTGCAACTCAGGGACACAAAAGTTGCACAATATTTCAACTTGTGAATGCCCAGTGCATGTGGCTGCGCACTGACTGTGGCCCGTGAACTTTGCCCTGCCTGCCCGTGTTGTATATCTCTCGGTGTGCTTGTCGGCACCCAGCTGGGCTCAGCGTGGGGCCTGTCATGCTCCCACTGTGAATCACCTGAAGAGCTGCCCCGGCCCTCAAGAGTGCGTGCCTGAGCACTACTCTAGGCTGTTGGCAAGAGGGGCTGAGATCACTACCGCTGGCCCAGTGCAACCCACAAGGGAAATGTTGTGCCTGGAAGAATCACTGCCACGGCCTGCCCGGGGCCGGGTCCACAAGGAGAGAAAGGGCCGTGAAGATTCCCTGGTTGAAATCACCGCCGCAGAATAGGGGTCCGTAGCATCATCTCCAAGGCCACACAGGGATTGGTTCCTGCAGGATGAGCCTCCCAGTGATTCAGAGGCTTGGCCTGGAGGTGCCACGCTAGGATGGGTCCCCGCTCCGCAGCGTCACCGCCAAAGCCATGGTAGGATTAGTTCTCACGGTGCGAGCCTCCCAGTTACCCAGAGGCAGGGGAATCGTCACGAGCAAGATGCGTTGGGATTGGTTCCCGCTCCAAGTGTCACTTAGCAACCAGGGGCTCGTCAGATGCAAGAGCTATGCCGGCCTGGGAAGTACAGAGTGTCCCAGGGAGCCGCTGAGGCGTGATCGGCGACCTGACAGAGACCGTGCACCCAGGTAACAGCCCCAACCAATTGGCAGAGCGGAGGAGGGTTACCATTGGGGGCGAGGAGTGCGAATCTGGGGTGTGAGCACAGCGCTCTGTTCACTAATACTTAGGGGCCTTGTGGAGGAGCCCCTTACTCCCCTGCTGCGTGGATTCTGACTTCCTCATTGCTGAAAAGTAGCGCAGACCACAATAGAGCGGTTACGCGCACCCAGGCAGAGGGTGATTCCAGAAGCCAGCTAACAAAGCACTCTCTCTGCGTGGTCCAGCAAGGACCGGTTATTTAAGGGCGGCATTCTTTTGATACTAAGGGCATCATTCTACTGGTGACTAGCACGTGCCCGCCTATTTGCGAGGAAGCTAGTTTCCTGAATTGGAGCTGACTTGATTAGAGGAGCCCATCCTGTGCTACTGCGGGGGGCACTTATTTAAGAAGGACACCGCTTTTTAAAGTGGCTTTCCACACGCTAGAAACAAGGGTGCACAGGGGTACTGGGCCCCACCTCTGGAGTATTTTGATCCTTACAAGGAAATTTCTTTTTGCAATAAGAGAGCATTCAAGGTGAACTTTGAGCATACAAAGTTGGTTTTTACTGAGAGAACTGTGAATAAGTCAAACAACATCAAAAGATACCCCGCACCTGCGCGCCTGAGTGGTACTAAGCCTGGCAATATTTGGCAGCCACCGGCAACTCCAGAACACGGCCTAATCCCTGCTGATGATGGGTAAATACCCCGAAATACCCCGAAACACGTGTCCAGGGATGGCGAAGATAGCGAAGATAGCAGAGAATCGAAAGAAGATGCATTGCGGAACACAAACTACACTTACCACAGTCCTTAGGGGCGCTTCCGCTGGTGTGTGAGTAGTGTGCGACCCCACCCCCATTTGTAATGTTAAAGCTCCCTTGAGCAGTTGGCTGACGAGCCTGGGACCCCGCACCTGCCGCCTGAGTGGTACTAAACCTGGCAATATTTTGCAGCCACCAGCAACCACAGAGCACGGGCTAATCCCTGCTGATGAGGGGTAAATACCCCGAAACACGTGTCCAGGGATGGCGAAGATAGCGAAGATAGCAGAGAATCGAAAGAAGATGCATCGCGGAACACGAACTACACTTACCACAGTCCTTAGGGGCGATGCCGCTGGTGTGTGAGTAGTTTGCGACCCCACCCCCATTTGTAATGTTAAAGTTCCCTCGAGCAGTTGGCTGACGAGCCTGGGACCCCGCACCTGCGCGCCTGAGTGGTACTAAACCTGGCAATATTTGGCAGCCACCGGCATCCCCAGAACACGGCCTAATCCCTGATGATGAGGGGTAAATACCCTGAAACACGTGTCCAGGGATGGCGAAGATAGCAAAGAAAGCAGAGAATCGAAAGAAGATACATCCCGGAACACGAACTACACTTACCACAGTCCTTTGGGGCGATCCCGCTGGTGTGTGAGTAGTGTGCGACCCCACCCCCATTTGTAACATCAAAAGAGAGCCAGTGATTTTGGAAGTCACTTTATTCATATGTATGTGCATTTTGCTAACGTTTTGATCTGGTCCATGCTATGTAAAGGTAGTTATATTTTTAGAATAACTGGTGTATTGTCCATTTGTGGTGTTCACTGTGTTGCTGTGAGTGTTGGTACAAATACTTTGCACATTGCCCTGGGGATAAGCCTGCCTGCTCGTGCCAAGTTACCAAGGGGGTGAGCAGGGGTTATCATCAGTGTGTGTTTCCCCCTTACCCTGACTAGAGTGGTGGTTTCTGACTGGCTTTGGCACAAGCCTCAGCCAACCAGAAATTCCATTTCTAACAACTCCAAATTACTATATGGAAGTTGGAGCAAGACTAAAGTTCTTATCTCCTCAATGGACTGCCCTTGGAACAGATTTTTGGGTTAACTTGATAGTGTGAGCTTGTTACAAAATTCTTTAAAGTAGTTTCCTCCTCTCCCAATGTTTTAGAATATGTCAGTGTCAACCAAGAAGACAAAGAGATAAGCTATGTTGCAGGGCACAGAAAAATGACTTCACAAAAAAAGGTGATTGTCCCAGTCTTATCCAAAAAGAAGAGAGAAGGTTTTTAGTGGTAAAGGTGAATGGAAGTATTCTTTTAGTTCTGACGTAGAAGGTGTTAAACAAATATGTCTTCTTGGAACAGTTTTAAATTATCTTGTTACACATGGCTATTTCTCTGGTCAAGGAATGTGGCTATTTGATGACCCTGGATTTAGGCGATACTTATTTCCATGTCCCTACCTCACTCAGAGGTCAATTTTTAATTTTGCATCCAAAATGGGGAAAAAGCCTACTGGCGCAATGTTGCAAGTATATAAGGCCAAATCAGTGGCTACAGTAACTTAGGGCAGCGAAATTTGGGGGTATATCGCGGGAGACTGTTTACAAATTCTGGAGAATGCCTTTTTGAAATGCTTATTGTGTCTCCCACGAGGAACATCTAACCTAGCTGCTCATGAGGAACTGGGGATCCAGTATGTTAGCGATGCATTCTCCTTGCGCCCTCTGACCTGCTGGCTAAAAACGTGGTTAAACCCTGACATTCCCTTGACTCACATGATTATAAAAGACTGCTTGTCAGTGGATAACTCCTCTGCAGTACAGTGGCTGAATTACATTAGGAAAGGCCTTGTAAATCTAGGGCGGGGTGAGTTATTTGATAACCCAGAATGCATCAACAAGGGGGATGTGAAGGCAATAAAAACGGCTTTTCTCCTAGAAAGAAAATTGACAAGAGAGGCTAAAGAGGTACAGAAACCTAGCGTTAGGACATACATTATGTTAAAAACAACTTCAAACACTGAGCTTTATCTTTTGTGTACCTTGTCCACGCACGAAAAATTTTTGTTAACCAGGTTTCGGATGAACTTGTTTCACCATTTGCGTGTGAGGCCAAAATGTTCTGTTTTTAACAAAGAGGCAGCTTCCTGCGGCTGCGACGGAAAGTCTCCGCAGGGCATGCTGCATTTTATGTTTTTATGTAAATTGTACGAATTCCCTTACAAACGCTATCTGGTCCCTCTTTTAAAAAAACAAAATTTTTGTCAGGTTCGGCCAGCTACGATGTATCTACAATTATTGTACAGTGATTGCATACTTTTTATACTAGAATTTTTAAAATCATCTGTTAAGTACAGAAAGTCTATGGACCTATAATGAACTTTAAAAAAATTTTTTTTTTAAGTATTTTAATAACTGTATGCTACTATAGAGATCATTCAAAAATGTCACGTTTTTTCTCATATATTGCCGTCTCAATGTATCGTAACAATCATTATTCTGTGTTTTAAATTAATTACTGATTATAGCTCAGAATCCCAGTTGGTGGTTGCATACTACTAACTTTGAGAAGGGAGTTCCCTTTCATATTTCCCTTCCTCTCCAGTTGATGATAGATGGCAGTCTACGGGATGGGTGCAACCTCAGAGGACTGGGTTTGTAAAGTGCAATGTTCTCAGGAAGAAAGGCTTCACTCCACTCCACTCCACTACCTTCCCCTCCATCTGGAAGAAAGCCACCATCTAACCTCTCATCAAGAAAAGCTCACTAGATAGTCGCCAATTATCGACCAATCGCCTGCCTCCCGCTCCCCGCCAAAATTGTGGAAAAAATCATGAACACTCAAATCTCAGATTTTATAGACCAAAACAACTGTCTGGATGACACACAATTTGGCTTCCGGAAGGGACACGGGACGGAAACTGCGCTTATTAAAGCTACAGAGGAAATCAGGAAGACTCTCGATGATGGAGGATCAGCAGTGCTTATTTTACTGGACCTGTCTGCAGCCTTTGACACGGTCGATCACTCCATCTTGATCGACCGTGTCATAGCGGCAGGCATTACAGGGGTGGCGAAAGACCTCATCACCTCATTTCTCGCTGATCGAGTACAGTCAGTTGCCTTCGGCAATTTTAACTCACCTCCTTTCACTCTCCCCTGCGGTGTCCCCCAGGGATCCTCACTGAGTCCTACACTATTCAACATTTATGTGTCAGACTTAGCGAGGATCATAAAAATCCATCACCTGGCGGTAACATCCTACGCTGACGACACCCAGATTGTCTTAGCCATAAACAAAAATGGAGATGAAGTGGCCTCTAATTTTAATCTGGAAATGCTGGCAATAAGTAATTGGATGTCCACAAATTGTTTGAAACTGAACTCCGATAAAACGGAGGTGATGTTGTTTGGTAACCTCTCCCCTGCCTGGTCCCCCACATGGTGGCCTGATGCTCTCGGACCACCCCCTCCACCAGTGACCAAGGCAAGAAATCTTGGAGTTATACTGGATACTAAACTCACGTTCATGCACCATGTTAATGCGGTAGTATCCTCCTCATTCTACACCATGAGAATGATAAAAAAACTCCTACCCTATCTCCCCATGAATATGGCAAAAACTCTGATCAGCGCACTTGTCATGGCCCGCATAGACTACTGCAATGCCCTTCTAGTCAATGCTCAAGAAGGTGTTCTAAAAAAATTGCAACTGGTGCAGAATGCTGCGGCCAGATTGATCACAGCAAGCCCCAAGTATACCTCCATATCTGGCACAATTCGAAAGCTTCACTGGCTACCAGTAAAGAAGAGAACTAAATTTAAAGCTCTTTGCATTGCATATAAGGCAATTCACGCTCAAGGCCCAGAATTTCTGAAAGACTCACTTTGCCCTTATAAACCTGCTAGATCCCTTCGATCTTCAACTGCTGGTCTCATACAGGTCCCCAGGACTAAGAAAGTCTCCTGGGGAGACAGATCCTTCATAGTGACCACCATCAAACTATGGAACAGTCTTCCACATCATATCAAAACCTCTACTTCCCTTCTTTCTTTCCGCAGACAGATAAAGACCTGGCTGTTTAAGCAATAACTTCTCATGGACTAGTTCAAAAAACACTCAGCGCCGAGACACCCTCGGGTATTTGAGCGCTTAATAAATTTAAAAAAAAAAAAACAAAAAAAAAAAACTCTTCTAACGGGCAAAAACTGATTGCAGTTCTGTACACAGTTTAGTTTTTTTCAGCATAGGACGGGAGGAGTTTTGTTGTTTGTAAAGGCAATCAAGTTGCATATTGCTATCTGAATCAGCAAGGGAGGAACCAAGACTCCCCAAATAACAGGCAGACACTCACCTTTTGTCCCTGAGGGCAGTTTACATTCAGGGAACATTCAATTGTCATGCAGACAGTTTGAGTCACAATCTGCTTTCTTCAGTAGTATTCCATCTGGCGAGTCAACAGTTCCAACAGATATGTCTCTACTGGAGATTCCTTGGATAGACATATTTTAGGAAACAAGGAATGTGCTTTCTATACTCTGCAAATCAATGGGACTGAACACTCATGTAGGGATATTTTTATAATTACACAATATAGGAATCCTAAGGCCAAAACTCAGAGCATACAGGTCTCGGTGGATCTTTGTGAAAAGTTAGCAACATTTTTTGAAGATACAACCTATGTTAAGCAATTTTCGATAATCTGCTTACAGGAAACTTGGTTGGCAGAATGTGACCTTTTCTTGGAAGGTTACAACGCTTATTTTGTCCCAGCTACTGCATCCAATAGGGGGAGACCAAGGGGTGGAATCTATATCTCCGTAGCTGTAGCATGTTAAATCTGTGTAGTACCCACCTCTCACTTGGGCATTCTTGCATTAACACTATGTAATGGGACCTGTATATTGGGCTTAGTAAATTTTATAACTCCTTTTCATCCTGTCCAGATCAAAGCAATATATCGGCTCTGAATGATTGTATCAATAACTCGATGAGTCAAAGCCTACATAATCTTATGGTTGTAGGAGATTTTAATATTGATTCATGTGGTAACCCCTTACTGTCATGTATTTCCGAGTTGAGTTGTCCACGAATGCGTAGATTTCACTTCGAGCACTCGGTCGAAGGGGATCGGCTAAATGATATGACCAATGACCAAGATCTGACATTTACCATGGCCATGTCGGACCCACATACCCGATGTATGGTGCCCACGTTTAAGGGCCATGGGAAAGGGACTTTTATTGACTTTGTTTTAATTTCATCCTTAATGCAATCATTTGTACATTCCTTTTTAATTCTTGAGAGCGAATTTAGTGATCACATCCTTTTATCACTACATCTAACTGGCCCCTGGATAGCTAAAATAGGGGAAAATACTAAATTGGGCCTATTACGCCCAACTGAAGGAAAACGTAGACTAAGATGGTCGCAAGTAACGCCGGAACTGATCTTTAATAATTCAAAAGTCGCATGTGCGGATGAAATAGCCTTTTGTACACAAGGGGGACACCCATCTACAAAGGTGTTAATGGCCTTCCAGACTATTACAGAAAAGGTTACGGAGTTGTTATCTGCACCAGCCAAGAAACGGACAAAGGTGGGCCCCAGATGGTTTGATCAGCACTGCTCTAAGACAGCAAAAAGTCTGAGGGAAGTCCTAGCCATTATTCCTAGAGTGCAAGCTGACGTCATAGCGTGTCGTAGGGATTATAAAGTAGCGTTAGCTACTCGCAAGGGAGCCTTAAGGAATGAGGCCTGGGGGAGCTATTGGACCCCGAAACCCTTAAGAATAGCTCAAAGTTCTGAAGCGTATTAAATAAACTATTCTTTGCTCAGGAGGCAGGAGGAGGCCTTGAATGTTATATATCTAAAGAGGAATGGGAGGCTCATTTTGAGCAGATGTATGCCTGTCCCTCTGAACAGAATGATAGGCTGCTACCTGGCCTCAATTATGATGCAGAAGTCAAGTTTGGGAGGGGTGAAATACTGGAAGGATTTGTAGGCTTAACAGCTGGTAAAGCCCCTGGTCCCGATGGGATCCCCCCAGGTCTCTTCAAGTCTGACCCTTCTTTTTGAGCGCCAATACTGGAGTCCGTTTTTAACGCTGCAGCACAACATGGCTGCCCACAGCTATAGGGGATTTGTACTATAGACCCCATTTTTAAAAAAGGGGACAAAAGCAGTCCGCACTGTTACAGACCGATATCCCTTATAGATTCTATGGTGAAAGTAGTGGGGAGGGTTCTCCTGCAAAGGCGCACATTGTGGGCAGGGGAAAATAAGATCATGTCCGACACCCAGTATGGGTTCTGCATGGGGTGATCCACCACTGCCCAGTGCCTCAATCTTTTTTTGATATTAAGTAAGTATACAGTGGCACACAAAGGGACTATTCACCTTGCTTTCATGGACTTGGCCTCAGCTTTTGACTGTGTGAACAGGAAGAAGCTTTGGCAGTCCATGAGGGCAAAGGGGGTCGAATGTGGTATCGTAGATTTTTTGGAAGATATACATAGGTCCACTAGAGCAAATGTTAGGTTTTCCCAGGACCTAAGTGTGACAAAGGATTTTAAAATCAAAAAGGGAGTTCGGCAAGGATGTATTTTGGCTCCCTTTTTGTTTAATTTAATTTTATATCAATGACTTAGATAGCGTCTTGAGGGAGGTGGGAGCTGATTGTCCCAGAGTGGGACGGCGGGGTATCCCGGTCCTGCTATATGCGGACGATACGGTCCTCATATCCAGGACAGAAAGGGGCCTACAAGCACTTTTAATTGCCTTTAATGCTTTTATGACAGGGATTTAACAATAAATATCTCCAAATCATATATTATGCAGGTAGGACAGCCACCAAAAAAGAACTTTCAATTTAAAGTGGGAGATGCTAAAATTCCCCTCACTAGCACGTTCTCTTATCTTGGAGTCCTTTTTGATAACAAGTTGAAATGGGGCCCTCATGTGCTGAAAAAGAAAGGGGACGTTGCTAGGGTGAATGCAGCAATTTTTAATTTTGCATCCAAAATGGGGAAAAAGCCTACTGGCGCAATGTTGCAAGTATATAAGGCCAAATCAGTGGCTACAGTAACTTAGGGCAGCGAAATTTGGGGGTATATCGCGGGAGACTGTTTACAAATTCTGGAGAATGCCTTTTTGAAATGCTTATTGTGTCTCCCACGAGGAACATCTAACCTAGCTGCTCATGAGGAACTGGGGATCCAGTATGTTAGCGATGCATTCTCCTTGCGCCCTCTGACCTGCTGGCTAAAAACGTGGTTAAACCCTGACATTCCCTTGACTCACATGATTATAAAAGACTGCTTGTCAGTGGATAACTCCTCTGCAGTACAGTGGCTGAATTACATTAGGAAAGGCCTTGTAAATCTAGGGCGGGGTGAGTTATTTGATAACCCAGAATGCATCAACAAGGGGGATGTGAAGGCAATAAAAACGGCTTTTCTCCTAGAAAGAAAATTGACAAGAGAGGCTAAAGAGGTACAGAAACCTAGCGTTAGGACATACATTATGTTAAAAACAACTTCAAACACTGAGCTTTATCTTTTGTGTACCTTGTCCACGCACGAAAAATTTTTGTTAACCAGGTTTCGGATGAACTTGTTTCACCATTTGCGTGTGAGGCCAAAATGTTCTGTTTTTAACAAAGAGGCAGCTTCCTGCGGCTGCGACGGAAAGTCTCCGCAGGACATGCTGCATTTTATGTTTTTATGTAAATTGTACGAATTCCCTTACAAACGATATCTGGTCCCTCTTTTAAAAAAACTAAATTTTTGTCAGGTTCGGCCAGCTACGATGTATCTACAAGTATTGTACAGTGATTGCATACTTTTTATACTAGAATTTTTAAAATCATCTGTTAAGTACAGAAAGTCTATGGACCTATAATGAACTTTAAAAAAAATTTTTTTTTAAGTATTTTAATAACTGTATGCTACTATAGAGATCATTCAAAAATGTCACGTTTTTTCTCATATATTGCCGTCTCAATGTATCGTAACAATCATTATTCTGTGTTTTAAATTAATTACTGATTATACATGTTAATGATATTATTTTCCACAATTAATTTTTACCCTGATGTATTTGTTTGTGTAACTTTTATGGTTTGTAATTCCAAACCGAAATAAAGTTTCTTGAATTGAATTGATAAAATCCTCATGATCCACATCGGTCTAGTGCTGCCCTCATAGTCCAGTTTGATTTCTTTGTCAGGCATAGCACAGAACTGAGCTGTGGTGGCTGGGGGTACCTTGGGCAAATGTGGACCTTTCTTCCCTATCTAGATGGACTGAGCCCAGTGATCCCTGCCCTCCTGCCGTTCTGGCCTCATCAGCATAACTTTTAATGCCTTTTCTTCCAAAGTTGGTTAATAGATCTAAAGAACCTGCTGTCATGCCTCTCAAATGGAAAAGATCTAAAGGACGTTCTCTGTTGAAGAAAAAATCCGAAGTCTCAACAGTCCTGTCTCATTTCCATCTTATCTCACTCCTCCCGGCATATGAAAAAATGCTGTAAAAGCTGTTTGATTAATGTAACCTATCCAGTTATTTGGAGAATAACCTACCTCATCACACTCACTCCATCTTTTGCAGCAGAGTTTTGAGACTGCTTTACTTGAAATAACTGAGTTTATTACGTTCACCTTGGTTGAAGGGTGATACACTAATGTTGCCCGATATATCTGCAGCATTTGATACTGTAAGTCTGTAACCCACGCTGTTGTTCTCCGGGGGATGGAATTGGATGAAATATTTTTGAAAGAAAGACAACAGGATGCCTGGTTGACTCCACTTGAGTATTCCAGTAAACAGTTACTGTATGGTGTGCCTCTGGGATCTTTGCTCAGCTCTATATTGTTTAACATCTTTATGGTACCCCTAGATAAACTCACTGAGTTGTGTGGGGTGATTACCATGTCTTATGCAGATGATACCTAGTTGCTCCTAATATTTGACAATGCTGCAACAATCATAAATGCACTATTTCACTCATGTTTGCAAACACATTACATTGGTTATTGGAGAGTCATCTACAATGCAATTTTATTTGGGCAAGGAAGGAATAAAACAATGCACCTGTTTGCATTGGTTTAAAGGGAATCAGCATTTTACTTCCGGATGTTGTAATTGCCGGAGCACTCTTCTGAGTAGCTCAGTGCTTTATAAAAACATATCATGCATTCATATCTGCATCTCCACAGAGCACAATGCTGCCGATTTTTTGTTCAGAGATCAATTATGTGCAGGTATAGGCAGTGGATGCTCCCTTGATTCCTTGGCCATAATGTCTTCACTAAGTTTTCCCCATGCTTCGGCTCCTGCCGTGGGTACTGCAAAGGACTGAAGGGGAGAAAGTATGAGTAATTTTTGCAGCACCTCTTTGGCTGAGATCTTGAACAGGAGATAATCTTTCTAGTACTTCAGGGTGATGAGCAGTAGCAGGTTCTGTCGTCAATTGGTGTATAGAGAGCCTGAGGGGGATGAGTAGCGGAAGCCTATGTCCTCCTTTGATGTGAGGAGAGCCCTTTTACTTTATTTGCAAAGTATGAATGATTTTAGAATCTCAAAATCTCTCTTTATTTCATTTGGAAACATTAATAAGTTTAAATTGTTGTTTTTAATCCACTCTGAGTGAGTGGATTCGACAGGCCATTTACCAGTCTACTAGTCAATTGGACTTCCCCATTCTAGAAAGAAGGTCAAGCTACCTGACATGTCTCAGCTTCATGCCAGGGTACAGGTGGTTGGAGTTTGCATACAGGAAATATGGAAGGCAGCAATGGACATCGCATCATACATTTGTGAAACAGTACAATGTGAATGTATTGGATGAAACGTAATAATGTTGGTTCAAATGTTGTTAAGCCAGCAATGAAGTAATTGTTGATGATAATCCTTGATAAGCATCAAATGTTGGTGCAGAATGTATTCATTTGGGGGCTTGTAAAATCCTCTCTTTGCTGTGGACTGGGACAAGGGGGACCGATGATGGTGTCATAAAACTGTGACTCACTAGTAAACTATCCTACCCCTAATTAGGTCTTCCTCATCCCAGTCAGGGCCCCTTCCTTCCTCTCAGGGTCAGTTTGTTTTGCACCTCTTTTTAGGTCGACCATTCAAGACATCTTTTACATATTTTAATATATACAAAACCAAAGGTACCCATCAGTAATTGATTTGTGTGGTCTGGGAGAAAAGGGGTAACAAAAATAAAAATAAAATATATATATATATATATATATACACAACCTGTCTCTCTTTCAATGAGCTGCATAAAGCACTTTTAAGCTGAAACCAAGCCAGCAGATAATGAAGCAATAGTTTGTAAGACTGTTTTATCACTACAAACACAAGCCTCATTTGTGATAGACTACGTAATTGTGGCGCATTCAATATATATTAAAAGGCAGTGCATGGAGACCTGAGATCATGGGAAAAATCTATGTGAATTGGTTGGTGAAACCATTCAATACGTTTAACATATCTATGCAGAAATTAAAGAGTTTAACTCTCAAATCTGCATGATCTAATTTATACCCTCATACTTTGCCGAATCAGATGCCAAAATATGTATAGACTGTGGATCCATGGTTGGTGAAATCACTACTCTTTCAGGATCCTTCCTGCAACCACTACGTCCAAAGCACAGCAACGATGGCTTGGCTACGTTGACTACTAGCCCACATTTGATATTACAATCAAGTGTTGACAAGCTTTTCTGAAGAAGGATGCTCATTCTCATTCGGTACTTTTGATCTGGCATGTAGATGCTTCATTTGGCCTTGGTTTGTTACTACTGCTGAAGCAGAATATGAACCCTCCGAAAATTATATCCTGATCACTTTAGCAGACATTTCTCACGTAGCCTTTACCATTCCCCCTCCCGCACAAAGCAGGTGGCTAAATTGTAAGCGTGTTGCGATGCCCCTGCTATGCATTACCTTAACAATATTCATTAGTAAAAGAATGCTGCGTTACTATTTTTGTTAATAAAAGAGGTGTTGCTTTCTTTTTCCAAAAGAACCATTTAGTAGAAAGTATTCAAATCAAACGTTTTGCTTTTCCTATGTTACAGAAGGAAATCGTGTAAAAGGTTGATAGACGCAGCACGCGGGCAAATATTGAACGTGGCTGTCAAATGTTATCACTGTTGTTTGCAGAGTAATATATTTTCCTGCCTCCCATCTGGCTTCTGCTGAAAATGTAATAAAAGCCTCTCACTGGACTTCAGAAGTCTGATGAATAGGGATATGCTTCCTGTGAAGCGTTGCCCGAGGCCTTCTAAAGAGGACCTGCAATTCTCAGCCAGAAAGGTGAGCGACCTTAAACTCTGTCACCAGCAAGTGGAGTGAAGGCTTGTGAAATGTTTACTAAAGCAACACCGAGAAACCCGGAGGCAAAAATACGGTTCTGCAACTACGCAATAAAAGCCATGCTGCAAAAATGTATTTCGTTTTATGATGATTTAAATCAAGTTTTAGTGTACCATGCTCGCGGCTCTAACACAGATTTGGCTCTCTACATATTCAATTACATATTTCATATTTTAGATTTTGCAGTGAAGAACAAATAGGCTAAAGAGTCAAGATTTTAAGTTTTAAACTGCATCAGTGCACAGTTGAGACCGGGCTTTGGACGAGTGTGTGAGAGAAGCAGTTGGACACCAACAAAGAATAAAAGTGTGAGGGGTAGATGAAGTGTCACAAAAAGCACAATGGAGGTACATTTACGCAGATATAACGCAGCTTAGCAAGTCGCTTTTCAGCCCTAGGTGATAGGGAAAGGCACATTTCCTGATAAAAACAGTATCTAACTTGTATTTGTAGGCCTAGTACCAGCAACAGGAAATTGCCCAAAACGCAACATTGAGACATCACATTTTCCCACACAAACCTAACCCCTTTTTGCAATCTGGGTAGCTGTTGATATTGGGCCCTAGCTAAGCTAGTATCTAGGGAAATCTATAAAAATTGCAAATTTATAAAAACTAGACACCTGGAGAAATCCGGGGTGGGGTGACTTGTGTTGCTCTCACCAGTTTTTTTTTTACCCAGCTTTCTTTGCAAACCTCAAACTCTGACTAAAAATCCACCTCCCTCACATTTCTATGGTGGAAAGTTCTTGAATATGCGGGACCCCACAAACTTCCTTCCACCCAGCAGTACCCCAATTTTCCCAATAAAAGAGGTACCTAGTGTGGGTCAACATCATGCCCACATTGGGAAAGAGCCTAAAAACGCAACATGGCTACATCATATTTTCCCACTCAAAACTGACCCTTTTTTTGCAAAGTGTGTAACTGTGGATTTTGAGGCTTACTTCAGCCAGCACCAAGGAAAACCTAGCAAACTTGCACATTTTTTAAAACTAAACTCCTGGGGGAATCCAGGGTGGGGTGACGTGCATAGCTCTTATCAGGTTTTATTACCCAGAATTCTTTGCAAACCACTAACTTCCTTCACCACAGCATTTCCCCAAGTCTCCTGATAAAAATGGTATCTCACTTGTGGTGCTAGGCCTAATGTACGCAGCAGTAAATGGCCGAAATACAACATGGATACATTGTATGTTCCCACTCAAAACTGACCCTTGATTTACAAAGATTGTAGCTGTGAATTTTGCGCTCTAGCTCAGTTAGTACCCAGGGAAACGTAGCAAACATGCACATATTTTTAAACCATACACAAAGGGGAATCCAGAGTGCGGGGTCTTGCATGGCTTTTCACCATGATTGTATACCCAGAATCCCTTGGAAACTTCAAACTTTGACAAACAAAACGGCTTCCACATCTTTCCGTGATGGAAAGTACTGAAATCTGAAAGAAGCCACAAACTTCCTTCCACCCAGCATTTCCCAATTCCTCCCGATAAAAAAACGACCTCAATTGTGTGGGTAGGCCTAGTGTCCACGTCAGGAAACAGCCCAAAATGCAACATAGATACATCACATTTTCCCACTGAAAAATGACCAGTTTTTTGCAAAGTGTGTAATTGTGGATTATGGGCCCTAGTTCAGCCAACACCAAGGAAAACCTAGCAAACTTGCACATTTCTAAAAACTAGGTACCTGAGGAAAGCTAGATTAGGGTAAACGTGTGGCTCTCAGCAGTTTTTTCCCAGAATCCCTTGCAATCCTCAAACTTTGACCAAAAAAGCAAATTTTCTCACATTTCTGTGATGGAAAGTTTTTGAATCTTTGGGGAGTCAAAAAATGCACCTCCACAAACCATTTCTCCATAGTTCCTGATAACAATCGTACCTCAATTGTGTGGGTAGGCCTCGTGCCTGCAACAGGAAATGTCCCAAAACGCAACATGGATACATCACAATTTCCAACTCAAAACCAACCGTTTTTTTTAAAATGTGGGTAGCTGTGGATTTTGAGCTCTTGCTCAGGTGGCACCTAGGAACTCTTTTAAAACCTGCACGTTTATAAAAACAAGGCATGTGGGGGAATGCAGCATTGAGTGACTTGCCTGGCTCTCACTAGGATTTTTTTTATCTAGAGTTCTTTCCAAACCTCAAAGTTTGACTACCCTATAAAAATGGTACTGCAATTGTGTGAGTAGACCGAGTGTCCATGCCAGGAAATGGCACAAAACACAACCTCACATTTTCCCACTCAAAATGGACCTGTTTTTACCAGTGTGTAGATATGGATTTTGGGCCCTTATTCAGCAGGCACTTAGGGCAAGCTAGCACACTTGCAATTTTTCGAAAACTAGGGGGAATCCAGGGTAGGGTAAATGTGTGGCTCCCACCAGTTTTTGTTTATGCAGAATCCCTTGATTTTCTCACATTTCTATGATGGAAAGCTCAGGAATCTTTTGGGGAGCCACAAACTTCCTTCTATCCAGCATTCCTTCACAGTTCCTGATAAAATGTTACCTCACTTGTGTGGGTAGGCCTTGTGCCTTCAACAGGAAACAGCCGTAAGCGCAAAATGAATACATCACATTTTCCCACTCAAAGCTGACCTCTTTGCTGCAAAGGGTGTAACTCTGGACTTTGGGCCCTAGCTCAGCTGGCACCTAGGAAAACCTGGCAAACTCTCACATTTTTAAAGGCCAGACACCTGAAGGAATCCAGGGTGGGGTGATTTGCAAGGATTGTTTACCCAGAATCTCTTGCAAACTTCAAAATTTGCCTAAATACACATTTCCCTCAGATTCTGTGATGGAAAGTTCTGGATTCTGTCAATGAATCAATCAGCATTTGTATAGTGCAGAACTGTCCCCTCTAGTGGTACCTGGGTGTCGTGGGTACAACATCTCTGTTGAAGAGCCAGGACTTGTGTTTTTTTCCTGATGTCCGCCAGAGAAGGTGTTTTTCATTGAAGGAGGGGTAGGTCATTCAAGGCGTTGTAGGAGTCGGAGCAACTCCTGCTGCACCTGTGACAGACGCAGGGCATGTGCACTGGCCACTGAAGAGCAGTGCTGGTGTATTGCAGGTAGGTGGAAGTTCAGTCGTTGATTGCTGTAGACTAGTCCTTGATCGTGAAGAGCTTGGTAGGCATGCATGACAATCTTGGAATGGCATGTCTTCTGGACAATGAGCCAGTGGGGATTTCTGAGGTGGGGTTGATGTAGGTCCATTTGAGTTGGTCCAGGATTAGTCTGGCTGCAGCATTCTGTATGGTCTGGAGTCTTTTGAAGAGCTAGGTGGAGATGCCAGCATAGAGAACATTGCAGTAGTCAAGGCGGCTGCTGAAGAGAGCCTGAGTGACAGTTTTTCTGGTGTTGACTGTGATCCATCTGAAGATTCTACATAATGTGTGAAGGTTATGAAAACAGGATGAGGTAACTGCATTATCTTGTTGCTTCATGGTCAGTTCATAGTCAAGAATATGCCTAGGTTGTGTGCATGGTCTGTAGGTGTGGGTATCTGTCTGCCTTCTGATGGACACCAGCTGTGGTCCCATGCGGTTGTGTTCTTCCCGAAGATCAGTACTTCTTTCTTATCAGAATAGAGTTTAAGGAAGTTGTCTCTTATACAGTTGGCTACGTTGGTCACAGAATCTCAGAAGTAGTTTCTGGTGGTGGAAAGGTCTTCGGTGAGCGAGAGGACAAGTTGAGTGTCATATGTTGAGGTCGTGGGATCTGATGATGTCTGCGAGGGTGGTCCTGTAGGTGTTGAACAAGGTTGCGCTGAGAGATGATTCGTAGGGTGCGCTGCAAAAGATGTCCTTGGTTGCGGGGGTGAAGGGAGGCAGCCAGAAGCTCTATGTGCATCCTTTGAGGAAAGAGGCAATCCGCTTGAGGGTTTTTTGCTGAATGTCTATGTTGTTGAGTCTGTTGATGAGGTTGGGGTGGGAAAAGGTGTCAAAAGAAGCAGAGGGGTCAAGGAGGATCAGGGCCACAGCCTCTCTGTAGTCGAGGAGGGTTCTGATGTCATCTGTGGCATCAATCAGGGCAGACTCAGTGCTGTGGCTGGTAGAGGATTCTGATTGGAAGGTGTTGAGTAGGTGGTTTTGTTCCAGGTGTTCTGTAAACTGTTAGTTGATGCTCTTCCCAGGTAATTTGTCTGCGTATTGTAGCAAGGAGATCAGTCAATAATGTTTGAGCTCACTGGGGTCAGTGGAGATTTTTTTAGGATGGGTCTGACCTCTGCACGTTTCGATGTGTCCAGGGAGGTTGCTGTGGTGATGGAGGTGTTGATGATGCTGGTGAGTTCTGTGCTGATAGGGTCAGTTTAGAAGTTGAAAAGATGATGGGGACAAGTGTCGGTGGGTGTCCCGGAGGGAATGGATGATATGATGGCTGTGGTGGTCTGAACAGTGAGCAGAGAACAAGTGGTTTTCATTCGGCTGGTGTGTGCTGGTTGGTTGAGGCTGTTGAGATCGAAAGCAGCGGGTTGGGGGTCAAAGTTATTGTAGATGGTGGCTATCTTGCTGTGGATGTAGTCCGAGAGGGTGTTGCAAAGATCTTGGGAGGGGTGGATTGTGTTCTCTGTGGCTGCTGGGTTAGAGAATTCCTCACTATTTTGAAGAGGTCTTTTGTGTGGTTCCCCGCTGTATCCATGTAGGCTGTGATGACTGTTCTCTTGGCTTCCTTGATGCACCAGTGGTAGTTAGTAAGGGCTGCTTTTTGAGTGACTCTGTCAAAGGGGTTGCTTGAGGTGCGCCAATGTTTCTCGAGTCAGTAACAGTTGTGCTTGGTGGTTCTGAGCTATGGGGTGTACCAGTTGGCTTGGTTTGAGGTTTTGTTGGTTTTTGATGGTTTATTGGGTCGACTCTGTTGGCGCATTTGATGATCCATGTGGAGAAGTTCAGGATGGCATGGTCAACTTCTGATGAAGCTTCGGGTTGCATGGTACTGAGGGCTTGTGTCCTCTGTGTCTCCTATTACCTATCCCCATCTGATGTTGTAGAAGCTGTGATGCTTGTGGATACTGGGCTGAGCATCAGAGATGGTGAATTTAAAGAATGGAGTGGTAAGTCCAGGTGTCACATGGCTGAATTTAATTCTGTCACTGGAAGAGAAAATGGAGTTGAGGGTGTGTCCTGTTTTGTGCATGGGTTTGTTAACCAGTTGGATGAGGCCGATGCTGTTCATAATCTCCCAGAAGGGAGGTGGGGTTGGCATTGTTGGGGTAACCGACGTGGAAATTGAGGTCGCTGAGTTGGATGTAGTGATAGGAGTCCAAAGTTATGGAAGCAATGAGGTTGAAAATGGAGTGACTGAAAGCCAGTTAGGATCCTGGGGTCTTTATACAGGTGCCTCTTTCCCGTGGTCTTGGCGCCGGTCTGTAGTTAGACGTTG
The DNA here is from genome assembly GCF_964261635.1 of Lissotriton helveticus. Classification (NCBI taxonomy): domain Eukaryota; kingdom Metazoa; phylum Chordata; class Amphibia; order Caudata; family Salamandridae; genus Lissotriton; species Lissotriton helveticus. The sequence goes on from NC_136061.1 coordinate 522,517,613, forward strand.
AGACTTTCCATTAGGGTTGTTGGGTCATCATTGGTGGAGATGCACCAGGATGTTTCCTTGAAGATGATGGCAAAGCCACCGCGGTGTTTGTCGGTGTAAACTGTAAGGAAGAGCAACTTCCTTCCACCTAGCATTTCCCCAATTCTCCCGATAAAAATGGTACCTCATTTGTGTAGGTAGGCCTAATACCTGTAACAAAACACAGCTCCAAAAAAACATGGATACATTACATTTTCCCTCCCAAAATTGACCTTCTTTTTTGCAAAGTATGTTACGGTGGTTTTTAGTTTTAGCTCTGCTGGCACCTAGAGAAAACTAGCAAACGTACACATTTTTTAAACTTAGATACCTGGTGGAATCTAGGTGTGAGGTGACTTGCGTGGCTCTCACAAGGTTTTTCTTACCCAGAATCCCTTGCAATTCACAAAGCATTCCCCTGATTCTCCTGATAAAAATGGTACCTCACTTGTGTGGGTAGGCCTAATCCCCATGACAGGACGGGTTCCAAAACTCAACATAGGTACATCACATTTTTCCACTCAAAATGAACCCTTTTATTGAAAGGTTGGTCACTGTTGATTTTGGGTCCTGGATCAGCCAGCCCCAAGGGAAACCAAGGAAACTTGCACATATTTCAAAATTATACACCTGGGGGAATCCAGGGTAGGTTGACGTTCGTGGCTCTCACCAGGTATTTTTTACCCAGAATACCATGACTTTCTAAAACTCTGACTGAAAAACTATTTTCCTCACATTTCTATGATGGAAGGTTCTGGAATCTGTGAGAGCCACACATTTCTTTCCACCAGCATTCTCCAAAGTCTCTTGATAAAAATAGTACCTTACAATTGTGGGTAGGCTCAATGCCCATGAAAGGGAAGGTTCGAAATACAACATGGAAACATACATTTTTCCACTCAAAACTTAACTTTTCTCTAAAAGTGGTTAGCTGTGGAGTTTGGACCCTAGCTCAACCAATACCTAGGGAATCATAGCAAACTTGCACATTTTTAAAATATTACATTAGATTAGTATTTTGTAGAGCTCCTGATTACTCCAACACAGTGCCTCCATGCTAAGAATACTTCCTCCTGGTCAAACCTCGCCTCTCCGAAATTTACCTTAGCACAAGTCTACCTGGGATGACCTAATGAACAATGTTTTTAATTTTCTATGGAACAATACTTATGAAGGCTGCATCATAAGATCCAGCTGCAGTTGGTTCCAAACTTTAGCTGCTAGAAAGCCAAAAGATCTGCTTCCCAACTGTGCTCTTAGCACTATGGGAACAGTCAGCCTAGCAGTGCCCACAGATCTACGATTCCCAGTGGGTCTATAAGGGGTAAGTAGATGAAATGGATAGCTAGGGCCTTTTCTCATTTTGAATTCTGTGACAAAAGCATAAAGCTTTAAAAGTCACTCTGTCCAGCACCGGCAACCAGTGTAGTTCCAGGAGGAACTTCAAGGCTTGCCTTGTGATGTTCAGTAGTAACCAGGCAGAGGTGTTCTGTACTCTCTGCAGCATTCTCATTCTACTTTTGCTGACCCCTAAGTATTCCAAGAGGGAAATAATCACTGCCTGGATGATGTTCTTTTTGCTGCCAGAAGTAATAGAACTAAAGTTTTCCCTAACATCCTCAGTAGGCCAAAGCATGTGCCGTCCAAACCTGATATATGATCCGTAAATGATAAAGTGTTGTCAAACCATACCCCTAGGTTTTTGATCTTAGGTTAAGGAACCAGGGTTAGACCTAGTTCTGATAGCCACCAAACGTGAGACCAGAAAACTACTCACTTAGGGGAATCCAGGGTGGGGTGACTTGTGTGGCTCTTACTAGTTTTTTTTTACCAGTTGTTTTTTTACCTAGAATCCCTCTCAATCCTGAAACTTTGAATAAAAAACACATTTTTTCTCATATTTCTGTGATGGAAAGCCCAGGAATCTGTAGAAAGCCGCACACTTCCTTCCACTAAGCATTCTCCCAAAACTACTGATGAAATGCTTTCTCAACTGTCTGGTTAGGCCTACTGCCCATGAAAGGAAAGATTCCAAAACACTATTGTATATATCAAAATTTTCCACTCAAAAGTGACCCTATTTTCGTAAAGTGTATAGCTGTGGAATTTTGGTGCTAGCCCAACCAGCACCAAGTGAAACCTAGCATTTTTAAAAAATAGACACCTGGGGGAATCCAGGTGGGTGACTTACGTGGCTTTCACAAGGATGTTTACCCAGAATTCTTTGCAAATATTGACAAAAAACTGATTTTTGTGATGTAAAGTTCTGGAATCTGTGAGAAACCACAAACATTTTTCCACCTAGTTTTTCCAGAGTCTCCTGAAGAAATTGGTATCTCAATTGTGTGGGGTGGCCTAATGCCCATGACAGAAATCTTTCTGAAACACAACATGGATGCATCACATTTTTCCCACTATTCTCGATAATTGGGTAGCCGTGGATTTTGGGCTCTAGCTCAGCTGGCACCCAGGGAAACCTAGCAACCTTGCACATTTGGAAAACTAGATATCTTGGGGGATGCAGAGTGGGGAGACTTGCTTGACTCTCACCAGGATTCTTTACTCAGAATTTAGGCTGAAAAAAACACATTTTCCACACATTTCTTTGATGGAAAGTTATGGGGTCTTCAGGCAGGCAGAAATGTCCTTCCACTCAGTATTACCCCATGTCTCTCATTAAAAATGATGCCTTGCTTGTGGGGGAAGACCTAGTGGCCATGACAGGAAAAATTCAACATGGAAACAACACCTATTTCCATTGAAAAACAATCCTTTTTTTGAAAATTGGGTTACTGTGGATTTTTGCCCTAGCTCTGCAGGCACCTAGGGAAAACTAGCAAACTTGCATATTTAAAAGAAAACTGAACACCTCGGGGAATCCAGGGTGTGGTGACTTGCATGGCTGTTACCAGGTTAATTTACCCATAATTCTTTGCAAACCTCAAACTTTGACTAAAATAACACATTCTTTTCACATCTCTGTGATGGAAAGTTCTGGAATCTGTGCAAAGCCAAAGAAATCCTTCCACCCAGCATTCCACCAAGTCTCCCAATAAAAATGGTATGCCACTTGTCTGGGTAGGCTTAGTGCCCCCAACAGGAAAAGTCCCAAAATGGATACATAACATTTTCCCAGTCAACACTGACCATTTTTTTGCAATGTGAGTAGCTGTGGAATTTGTGCCCTAGCACAGCCGGCACCTAGTGAAACTTAGCAAACATGCACATTTTTCAAAACTAGACACTTGGGGAAATCCAGGGTAGAGTAAGTGTGTGACTCTCACCAGTTTTTTTTTACAGAGCATCCCTTGCAATCTTCAAACTTAGAATAAAAAAACAGATTTTTTTGCACATTTCTAGTCTGAGATCTGTAGGGAGCCGCACACGTCCTTCTATCCAGCATTTGCCTGGGTCTCCTGATACAAAAGGTATGTCATTTGTGTGGGTAGGTCTACTGCTCATGACAATAATGGTTCCAAAACACAATATGGATACTTCACATTTTTTCACTCAAAATTGACACTGTTTTTACAAAGTGGATAGCTGTGGATATTGGGGTTTAGCTAAGCCAGCACCTAGAGTAACCTAGCAAGATTGCACATTTTTAAAAGCCAAACACCTGGCGAAATCCAAGGTGGGGTGCCTTGCATGGCTCTCACCAGGTTTCTTTACCCAGAATTCTTTGCAACCCCAAACATTGAGTTAAAAAACTCTTTTTCCTCATTGTTCCTTGATGTAAAGTTCTGGAATCTGTAGGGAGCTACAAACCTTTTTTCACCCAGCATTACACCGAGTCTCCTGATAAAAATGATAACTCACTTGTGTGGGTAGGCCTAATGCCCATGACAGGAAATGTTCCAAAACACAACATAGATAGATCAAATTTGTACGCTACAAATCAACAATTTTATCGAAAAATGGGAAGCTGTGGATTTTGGGCCCTAGCTCAACCGGCACCTAGGGAAACCTAGCAAGCTTGTTCATTTTTTTAAAACTAGGTCACTACGGGAATCCAGAGTGGGGGACTTGCATGGCTCTCTCCAGGTTTGTTTTACCCAGAATTATTTGCAAACCTCAAACTTTGACTAAAAAAACACATTTTCCTTACATTTCTATGAGGGAAAGTTCGGGATCTGCAGATAGCCACAGATTTCCTGCCACCCAGCATTCCCCTAAATTATCCAATAAAAATGGTACCTCACTTATGTGGCTAGGCCAAGTAAATGTGACAGATAACCGCCCAAAACACAACATGAACACATCATAATTGACCCTTTTTTTTGCAAAACACCTAGAAAAACATAAAAATTTTGAAAACTAGACACCTGGGAGAATTTAGGGTTCAGTGACTTGCCTGACTCTCGGTAGGTTTTTTAATCCAAAATCATCTGCAATCTTCAAACCTTGACTAAAAAAATTCACATTTTCAATTTTATGTTATGGAAAATTTGTGATTCTGCAGGTAGGCACAAAGTTTCTTTCACTCAGAATTACCCCAAGTCTCCCATTAAAAATGGTACCTCGCTTTTGTGGGTAGGCCTAATGCCCATGACAGACATAAAAATCTTTCCACTCGTCATTACACCAAGCCTCCCAATAAATATGGTACCTCACTTGTGTGGGAAGGACTTATTTCCATGACAAGAAATGGTTCCAATACACAACATGAATACATTACATTTTTCCACTCAAAACTAACCCTTTCTTTGCAAAGTGGATAGATGTGGATTTCGTGCCCTGGCTCAGCCAGTACCTAGGGAAACGTAGCAAAAATAGAAACCTGGGAGAATCCACGGTGGGGTGACTTCTATGGCTCTCATCAGGTTTTTTTACCCAGAATTATTTGCACACCTCAAACTTTGACTGAAAAAACACATTTGCCTCACCTTTCTGTGATGGAAAATTTAGGAATCACTGGGGAGCCTAAAACATTCTTCCACCTAACATTCCCCGGAGTCTCCTGATACAAATTGTACTTCACTTGTGTGGGTAGTCCTAATACACACGGTTCGAAATACAACATGGATACATCCCATTTTTCGACTCAAAACTGCCAAAGTGGGTAGCTGTGGATTTTGGACTCCAACTCTACTGGCACCTAGGGAATCCTAGAAAACTTGCATATTTTTTAAAACTAGATTCCTGTTGAAATCTAGGGTTGGTTGACTTGTGTGGCTTTCACCACTTTTTTTACCCAGAACCCATTGCAATCCTCAAACTGTGACTGAAAGAACACTTTCCACACATTTCTGTGATTAAAGGTTCTGGAATCTGCAGGATTCTTCAAAATACTACTACCAGCATTATTCCACGTGTGCTAATAAAAATACAGCCCCACGTTTGTGGCTGGGCCTTATACTGTGACAGAAACCGATCAAAGCAAGGTCAATGGTAGTCCATGGCAGGGGCTCCCATTGACCTTGGTTTGATCCTTTTCTGTAATGGGCTACAGGCCCAACCACACAAGTGGGGCTGCGTTTTTAGCGGCACAAGTGGGGTAAAGTAGGGTGGTCTGAATTTTGTTGATCACAGAAGTGGAATAGAAACAGGTGATTGCAGAAGCACTGTGGGTTAGAAAACTTTGTAGGATCCATAAAAGGCACACCACCTTCGAATTCCCTGGTTATTTAGTGTTCAAAAAATTTCTCTGACTCGTAGGTTTGCATGAGTGGCATCACAACACAGCCTCAAATACAGCAGCTACCTGCATTGCTTATCGCTCAATGTAGCGATTTAGAGCCTTCTATATCGTTATCTCGTGGCCCACCCACATAATTATGATACCATTCTTATCAAAACTTCATGTTGGAATGATGGGTGATAGGCAATTTGTTGCTCCTTGCAGATTTCAGAACTTCCCATCAGAGAATTGTGACATAAATGAGAGTGATTCCTACCAATGTTTGATGTTTGCAAGGGCTTCTGTACAAAATGACCTGGTGAGATCTATGTAAGTTATATACTCCTGTACTCCCCTTGTTGTTTAATTCTCAAAAATGTACAGGTTTGCCTAGGTGTCAGCTGAGCTAGGGCCCAAAATCCACCGCTGTCCACATTGCAACAAAAGAGTGCATTTTCACTGCATACAAGCTATAAGACACATGCGTGAACCATTTTTGCGAGCGCAAATGGGATGATTCGCAAAAATCGGCTGTTTGCGCCCTTAAAAAGGGCATTTGCGATGCATCAAGGTTCAAGGCACTCACAATTTGAGAATTCACAAATAATTGTGATTTCTCAAATTGCAATTGCATTTAAGAAATAGCAATTTGTTATTCCTTAAATGCAATGCAAGAACCACTTTAAAATAGCGATTTCGCTATTAGGGGGCGCAAATTACTATTACACACTAGGGTGTGCTTTGGACATCCTTACACCCTTGAAATTGCGCTTGCAATCTCCCATTCAGTCTTATGAGGGCCCATAGGAATTATTTGGAAGGCATTCCTTAATTGTGACTCGCAATTTGCAAGTCACAATTAAGGAATGTTTAGGGATCGATATTTTATTAGTGATTCCTACATACATAGGCTTTTGCGATTCCTTAATCGTGATTCCTTAATAATCACAATTAAGGCATTGCAAAAGCCTACCTTGATGCATGTGCCAGTATGTGTTTGTGCTGCATTTTTAGCAACTTCCAATCGTAGCGCTAGGGCCAGCCAAAATAACTAGATTCAGTTTTTATGTGGAGACACGTGGGCACACTAGTTATTTGTCAATTTGTGGATTTCAACAGATTACAGAAATTTCCAACAAAGAATAATCATAATTGAATAATGTTAGCCAGGTATGCACTGTTTGTGGCATTCTGGGAAAGTGAACAGAAACAATGTAAGTTGCACCATGCTTGACATCTTTGGGTGTTTAGATGGCAAAAATAAAACAATGATTTGTTTTACAGATTTACAGGTCAGATTTACATTTTGAATGATTAAGAAGGCTCCATCGTTCTGACAGAGGACTTGACATCTTGACGTCTGCAATGCTGAGACTACTCTACCCACCAAATTTAGAAATGATCATCAAGCTGGCAGTCAGTTCAAAATCATTGACTAGAGCCACCATCATAGTGGTTCGTGTCAATGCCTTTTTACGGTTGAAACACTGCTCTATCAACATGATGGAACAATCCATCAATTTATTTTTCATTTTCAAAAATAAAATTCAGAAGTAGGATTTTCGTTTTGAAAGAAAATACCCCTCTCACCATGGGAGTTCTCACCCATGGCAAGGGGACCATTAGATATTGGGCAGGTAGGCCATTATCTTCACTGTAAGGATACTCTGTGCCAATGTGAAAGAGAATCCTTACCACCACAGATATACATCTGACACTAACTTTTAAAAGTGAATCCACCACTTATTCTGATTAGTTTTGGCACCTCTAGAAATGGTAGCTTCAAAGCACAAATGCTTATCAAAGTATCAGAATATTGAAAATAAGCTTACTGACTTTGAGCTATCAAGTCAAAATCAAGTCACCAATCGCTTTACGGTCCATTCACACGCCATTCTCGAAACATACAGAAGGCTTTCATATAGCTGGCCTTGGGCCGAATCCAACAAATCAGTGCACTCACATCAAAATAATGCCACTATTCCAAGCATATCACACTCATACATTGTAGGACAGAATCCCCAGTCAAGACAACCTCTCAACCTGCCATCAGCAAATTGCACACAAACACACCACATGGAAACCTCTATAAACACATATGTTTAGTCATTTTGACAATTAGTGCAACCTCAACCATCACAAATGAGAAAGTAGTAGTGAGAAAGGTAGTCAGTGAGAAAGTAGTATATGCCCTGTCCACTGTTATGTGCAGCTATGTGACTGTAATTCATGTGCCATACAGTAAATTGAACATCAATTAAGTTCTGATGGATGATGAACATGGCAAGCAGGACAAAAATGTTATCCATATGTCTATCATTAGGTGCAGAGTTCTCTCTAATGTTATGATTGTTTTGTCACGTGCACTATTAATCAGGAGGTTATCCTGTCACCAACACAATAGCAAGCAGGGTTGATCTGTGGATTAACTTAGTCGTGTTCAGCTTTTTGTGAAAGCAGTAATTTAAGAGACAGTGAATAGGCGTAGAGGAAGGAGCAATTTCGGAGAAGTCACTTCTCTTTTTTCTGGTGCTGCAAATGCATAGAATGAGAGCAAGTATGAGTCCGATTAAGAAAAGGTGCAATGAACGTTTCTGAAATCTAAGGCCGTATTGAGGTATGCTCGACCAGTGCTGTGTAAGGTTTTGAATGTGTATCAGGAGTTTGAAAAGAGCTGTGTATGGGGAGTCAGTGAAGCTGTTTGAGGGTGTTGTGTGTGTGTGTGTGTGTTGGGATATTGAGGGAGGAGGCTGCCTCCTGTGTTCTGCATGGTTTGGAGTCATCTCCTTAGTTGAGTGAGGAAGTTATTCAGTATTGGTGTGGACGTGGCCCCAATGGGTTTGTATCTGTAGTTGACGATGAAGTGATGGCATGTGCAGCTGTACAACCTCTACTATCTTACTTCTACCTATGCAATATCCCTGTGACTGCACACCTAGTCTACGCTTTTCCTCCCTATTCGATTCTCTGTCATAAACAAAGTCCTCACTATTTTGCCAAGTGTACCTATACTAACACTTTCCATTGCTAACTACTGGAAGCTCAAGAAAGTGTATCTTTCATCTGAGAATGCCTTCTGAGGACTACATTCCTCAAACTGATTGAGCATATCTACCTTTGAAACTAAAGAAAACATGCTGGGGAATACTGCTTACGTTCACTAAAGTAAAAAGCCAAACTTGTCCTGTGGGACTCACTCATCGACACTTCTTATTTTTCTTAAACAAATGGTGAACAGTCAATTAGTAACTCATATCATAATGTTAATAAAAAAAGGGTACAGGACACAATAGCTTGTATAATCAAGATTTTTAAATTTTTTGGTACAATATACATTACATTATGTATCAAAAATAATGCATACGATGCAGTGCTCAGATAGTGAGCAAATATATATATATATATACATATATATATATATGTGTGTCAAACAAAGGTCCAGAAAGATGAGGACGCACTCCCAGTTGATGAAATCTTAACGATTTATTAACAGGACACCAGCAGCTTCAGTCCGGTATTATGAATCCATTTCTTTTTTGCTTCTTTTGGATCCATTTCTTTGCTCTCTTCCTGACGCGTTTCGAGGCTTCAGCCTCTTAATCATAGGAGACTTGGGAACTGCATAGAAGGACTCTTGATACTTTAATTGTTTTCATGCTTTTGAACCCTCAGTGGGCGGTGTCATTATTTCCTGTGTTGCATGTCGGGACTTGTAGTCCATTCCAGTCAATTTTCGTCTTTTAGTAAGTTTTTGTTCCCAAGAATTGCAGCATGTACTTTACCCTTCATGGGCCACCAGACTGAGTTGCTGGTAAGTAAAGTCCCATAAATATAAATATAAATATATATATATATATATATATATAAATATATATATATATATATATATATATATTACTGCACGTTCCTCCTCTCATCCGTTGTTTAGGAAAGAAAACGGCTGGCACTCTGGTATCCGTTTCAAGAATTTATTATACCAAACCCCCCCCTTACCCCAAACAGACGCGTTTCGCCTTAGCAGGCTTCGTCAGTGTTACGTTTGTGCCACATATGAGTCACCATTTTAAACCTTTAGCCAGTCTGACATTGTCATGAACATAGAAGATGGCTTCTAACATTCAAGAAGATGGTGGCCATCTTGTAACATGCAAATTGCATTAAGTTATACATGGTTTTAAAAGGTGACATTGAATAAAGTGCATAGTGCTCTTTTAAAAACATGTAACACAAAACTTTCATTAAAAAAATATTGTAAACACAGTATTTTCTGTAAGTGCAATCAATTCAACAATTTTCTATATCTTTATAGGAGTATATTTTTTGGCATCTTTCATAGATATTTACCAATAAAGTGCAGAATTGATAGGCAGATTCATTCCTATAATGCCTTACATTAGTTATGCAGCCCTGAATGGGCAATTGTATTGCAGCACAAGTTTCCCGACAAGATTCGTGACTAAGCAATGGAGTATTGTCACTGTCCCTAGGGTGTGTTAGATGAATACATTTAACCCTGGTTCTCCATATGTCAGACTTTATGTAAATTAAAGGTGAACCCATAATTCTTCATTGTTATTAAGGCCCCACGGGGTCATGGTTTTAAGACTGATGATACACTTTGACTCCAAAATACGTAGGGCCTTATCTCTGTCCCCTCCCCGTTCCAATTTTGGGGCCTGATCTATGCAGTAAAAACTAAGTTTCTCCCAATCACTTTGGTGATGCTCAGCAAAGTGGCGGGCAACGGGGTACGTCCTGTCGTTGTTAGGAATTGCCCGCATATGTTCCAGGACTCTTAGTTTAGCGGGTTTCATGGTGCTGCCAATGTATCGCAGCTTACAGGGGCAGGTTAAACAATAAATAGTATATTCCGAGTTACAATTTAGCAACTGTTTGATTTTTATGTTGGGTTTCTTTTCACCAGTACGATTAGGATAGTCTGACATTTTTCTGCTGAATCTACATGCTTTACATTTTAAACATGGAAAAAAGCCAGTTGCTTTTGACAGTTTGATGGGTTGAACCATTGTTCTAAAATGGCTGGGGACTAGATGATCGGCCAGAGACGGACATCTTTCATATGTAATTAATGGTCTCTGTGTCATGTGATTTTTTAATGTTTTGTCTGTGGTAAGTATGTGCCAGTGCTTTTTAAAGATATTCACAATATCCCCCGATTTGGTGTTCAATTCGGTAATCATTCTTACCTCATCAGGCACCTCTACTTTTAATTTCGGTGTCAGGAGAGCCCTCCTGTTAATGCCTGAGGCTTTTGCACTGGCCTGTTGTAAAATGTTTTCATTGTATCCTCTTATCTTGAACCTCTCTTTGGCATCCTTGTTGGCCTGTATATAGTCTTGTTCTAAGGAACAATTCCTCTTTAGGCGAAGAAATTCGCCATAGGGCACATTCTTCACCAGACTCTTAGGGTGGTAGGAGCCAGCATGCAGTATCGCATTCCCTGCCGTCGGCTTTCTATATAGGCGGGTTTGTAAAGTGTTGTTATGTACAAATATTTCCAGATCTAAATAATTGATACTGCTGGTGCTAATAGTGCTGGTAAATTTTAGGTTGAGGTTATTCATATTGAGGGTAGCAATGTAATTTTCCGCAGACAAACGATCACCATGCCAGATAATAAACAGGTCGTCTATATACCTGGTCCACATCAAAATGCTTTCAGTACATATAGCATTGGTATCTTTCCAGGCCTCGTGCTTCTCCCACCAGCCAACGAATAAATTTGCGTAGCTGGGAGAGAAGCACGAGCCCATGGAAGTACCTCTCTTTTGGTTATACATTGTCCCATCAAACAAAACGTTATTGTTGTACAAGCAGAACCTAATCATTGAGAGAATCATGGCACTGTGACTGTTAAAGTGATCTGGTTTTTGGTCTAAAAACCACTTGATGGCAGTCAGACCCACCTCATGATTGATGCAGGTGTATAAATTAACAACATTTAATGTTATCAATAACATTTCAGAGTCCCATGTGACACTGTCCATGATGCTTAAAAAATCTTGAGTGTCCCTTACATAGGATGGAAGGTCCTTCACGAAAGGTGATAAATAAGAATCTATGAATCTAGAAGTGTTTTCTAAGAGGCTACCAATCGAGGACACTATTGGGCGTCCTGGAGGTCTTTTAGCATGTTTATGTACCTTCGGGAGGTGATAAAAAGTTGGTACGATAGGTGCTTCACACTTTAGGAAAAGATACTCGTCCTTACTGAGCATACCTTCTTTTTGCCAATTTTCTAGCATATTTTGAAACTTTATGATGCTCTTGTTATATTCAGATCTTTGTATGGGAATGTAGCAGTCCTTATCATTCAGTTGTCTTTGTGCCTCCAAAAGATAATGATCCCGATTGAAAATGACAACATTTCCTCCTTTATACGAAGGTTTTATTTCGATTGTTTTATCCTCTTTAAGCGATTTTATAGCCTCCCATTCTTTCCTTGATATATTGGAAGTTTTTTGATTCATTTTTTCAGTTGAAATCTTTTCCAAATCACATAGCACCGCTTCGTTAAATAAATCAATGGCATCAAAGTTTGTCATCGGTAGCTTTTTTGATTTATTCTTCATGGCACTTGGATCTCTTTTTTGTTCAGTCACTGTATGTCCCACATTATCGGGGTTCGTTGTCCCTGTTGGCAGTTCCTGTGTGGGTCTCAATAGTATATCTGCCAGTTCCTCACATGTCGGTACCACGTTCGCATTTGTGGCCAAGATAGAAGTTCTGGGTTCTGTATTGTCAGGTTTTGGTGGGTGAAGTTAAAAGATCTTTTTAAACTTCAGTTTTCTGATGTACTTAAATAAATCAATTCGTACATTAACTGGATCAAACTCGCTGGCTGGACAGAAGCTTAAACCTTTTTTGAGGACATTAGTTTCATCAATCGTCAATGTCCTCTTTGACAGGTTTATAACGTTGTTCTCCTCTCTGTCTTTTATCTCCTGCGGTTCAGTCCACTCCTCGTGACCCTTGGAGATGCCACTGCTTGTTGAGTACCACCTCTTGCCCCTCTTGCCCCTCCTCGTCCTCCTCTTTGATTTTGTTGGGGTACAGGTGGATGATTCCTTTGTTGGGGGCGTAGGCGAGTTTCCTTGATTACTTCGAACTCGTCAAAAAAAGGCCTCGCATTTGTCGTCATTTTTTCCTTGGTCATCGGGGGTTGTTCTCCTTCCGAAACTTATATATATATATATAGCCATGTAGTTCGTCATGCAGCACAGAAACGTACTGCCAAGTTATCAAAAAAGACGAAGAGTCAACCCAAATTTTCTGGTGCAAAGCGTGGTTTATTCACTCGATGCCAGCGCTGCCGCCATGGCGCGTGTCGCCTCCAAGGAGGCTTGATCACATGACAAACTACTCGCCAATGCGCAGACAATTTAAAGTGGCAGTGCAACATGGTAAAAAATTGACATAGTAAACATACTACACAAAATAACGCCGTAATCTCCTTGTTGTTCAACACATGCTGAAAATAAAATAAAAAAAACTGTTTATCAATCTAGTAATATAAAAAATTGTGATATAACAGCCTTAAAATTATCAGTGCATGAAACATATTAATTCATTTCGTCCAAGCGTGTGAACAGTTGTTTAGAAATTAATGATCGATATCCTTAAGTCAACATGACAACCTAATGTGCCTATGTAAGGAAATCATTAGAAATAACAAGTATCAAAAATTCCTTTTGCATGTAAATAGTTTTATGAACTACTTCATGGAGAAACAACGTTACATTTTATAAGCTGGTGAACAAACTCCAGTACTGTAAAATTCATGTCAATTAATTTGGATGTTATCAAATAAATTCAAAATAGAGCCCAAGTGGGCCCGCCACCCCAAAGAGGCCTGCTAGAGCCTTTAAAGTGCAAAACAGTGATAGTGCAACTCATAAATATAAGGAGCAATATTATTAGATAGAACAACAGATCCCTATTGTTATATAAAGGTTAAAAACAATTTCTATCAACAAATTAAAAGAAGTCACCACATTATCAAATATTTTTTCAATACAGACAAGAAAAGAATGATAACTCAAACCAGGGTAGATAATAACAACAGAATCCGGACAGGTTTTATAGGCATGTAATCTGATTTTAAATGCAGGTATAAAGGTCTTCCCTGTCATTTAATCCATTTGGATTCTTTGTGTTTCACTCCAGTATATATCTGGTTTCAAGAAGACGGAGTTTGGCCTCACGGTCCCCTCCTCTTCTTGATGCCTCCACTGAATCAATTAAGAAATACTGGAGCTGATCAGGTATGCCTTGATGTTTGACTTGGAAATGCCTAGCGACCGGGTAATTTTGGTCGTGTCCTGAGATTGCACGGATGTGTTGGAGTATCCGTTTGTGGGCGGGCAGTTTGGTACTGCCCACATATTTAAGCCCACACGGACACTCCAACACATAGATGACAAACTCGGTTTTACAGGTGAGCCACTTGGAAATGGCAATCGGATCCTCCCAAAAGGGGCTCTCAAAATGTGTCCTATTGCTGCCGAAACGGCAGGCTTTACATTGAGGACAAGTTCTAAAACCCTTCTTGAGTGCCGACCAAGTATTGGAAGCCCTGGGTTCAATGGTGTTGTTAACCAATGCCTTAGACATGGAAGGGGATTTGCGAAAGGTGAGCATAGGTTTATGGCTCACTTTATGCCCAATAACAGGGTCACTTTGTACTAAATTCCAGTTTTTATATAGAATTTTTCTGAGATCTCCATGTTGGCGACTGTAAGACAAAATGACTCGTGGGAAAATTGTTGGGGCCCCAGCTACCGATTGATCAACTCCTAGATTGGTTCTATTTTTTGGAACTAATGCTTCTTGTCTACTGACCGAGTTGGACCGCTGAATTGCATTGACCAGACTGGAGTTGGAATACCCTCTGGCTAAAAAGCGCAATCTGCACGCCTCATGTGCAGCCGCACATTCAGGTGCCGTGCTGCAGATCCTTTTGATCCGGAGCATTTCTCCCAAGGGAATGCTTCGGATCAAATGCGCTGGATGCTGGCTGTTAGCGTGTAAGATGGTATTACCAGCGCTGGGCTTCCTGTACAGCCTGGTACCCAATCTATTGCCTTGTACAAATACCTCTACATCTAAAAAACAAATGGATATGGAACTCATATTTGAGGTGAAATTATAATTAACGTTGTTTACATTGATCACATCAACAAAAGCTCTGGCACTCTCCGCACTCCCTTTCCAAACAAGAAAAACATCGTCAATATAACGTAGGTACAACATAATATTGTCTGAAACAAAATGGTGGTGTTGGCCGGCTAGGACCTGTTCCTCCCACGAGTAGCTGGGTGAGAAACAGGCCCCCATTGCCACACCTCTGACCTGTTGATGAATGACGCCATTGAAGATGAAGAAATTTTGTTCAAGGCACATTTTGGTCATGTCCAGTAACATTTTGTTATGTGCCATTGAGTTTGGAGGGCATTTGTGCAGATAATGCTCCAAAGGCTTGAGTCCATCGCAATGTTTTATGGAGGTATACAAGGATGAGACATCCATAGTCATTAAAATCATGTCTTCTTCCCTGGCAAAACGCTCAATTTTGCTCAGGAAGTCAAAAGAGTCTTTGACATAGGAATTAAGGTTCTTAACGTAATCTTGGAGGAAGAAATCTATATATTTAGAGACATGTTCCAAGGAGCTGTCAATCGCCGAAATTATTGGTCGGCCTGGGGGTGTAACAATGTTCTTATGAATTTTGGGGATTAAATACAAAAGAGGGAATAACTGGATGTTCTTTTTTCAGATAACGGAACTCCTCATATGAAAGGAGTCCTGCACTTCTCCAAGCCTGCAGTTTGTGATATTGATCTACCCACATAGCTTTTACAACTTGAATGTTGCTCCTCCGGTAACAAGTAGTATATACACATATGTAACATATAAGAATACATTGAACAGATTCCAATGTTGCAAAAGATTTTATATTAAATCCTTTCTGTTCATATATGGTTTCTCCTGGTGAATCATAACAAGTTTTGAAAGAAACTTAGGGAGGAGATGTCAATGTTTCGACCTGTGGTTACTTTTCAGGACAAACCTTGCATGATTAAAGTTCCATACAAACAGTGGAATCTTGAGACCTTTCATAAGGGATCCTCTAAGCAATACGTGCAAGAATACTTTGAAACAGAAGCTTAAATGTATACGGGGCTGCTCCGCTGTGGTAAAAAAAATATTTGAGAGAGGTTCTTCTTTGTGTTGTTTGGAAAAAGTGGTTGCACATACACATCAAGAGTATTCTAAGACACAGCCAACAAATAAGAATGGGCTGCTCCTTTCTTATATGTCCTATAGAGGTAAATGGATTACTCAGGAAAAACACACCCTTACATTGTGTCATGCCTATGCCACCACCAAGTGGCCCCTTTACATTTGTTTGATATTAAATCATATACAATCTGGGAACCAGTTCAGTTTCTATGTTGTTGTATGCACATTAGTTCACTGAGCACTGGGTAGTCTGCACTAATTTTAATTTGTACTAAAATGCATATTGTCCTTTCATTAAAAATGTGAAAATCATCATCATGCAGGATGTTGTGTCCTGAAATTATGCGGTGGGAGAGCATCCATTTGTGCAACAAGGTTAATTACAATATGTGGCAATAAAAGGCATGTTATGTGGCATAATGCAGCTCTTTTTTGATAGTATTTCTTCATTATGTTGTGATTTCTAAACACAATAATACTGCCTAGGCAAATATTTCACCTCATTTTATCACCAATATAGCAACTAAATACAGAAATAGCCAATCAACTGAAAGATGACCCCTCAACTTTGTGAAGTGCCTTCCACTGCTTGCCACTAAAATCTTGCCTTATGTGTAGTGTGTCTTTTTAAAAAAAAATTGTTTTTTCATGATTGGCCCAGCAGTGGAAAACACATATTTATTTAAAAATGAGCCCCAGAGGGAGTCATCCCATGTCTTCAGGGCCACATTGGGATTGCTGAGAGGTCATCAGAGGCCACAACCCCTTTCAACTGGTGCACTGCTGCTTAGGGGAAGAAGTCCACTTTAGTCCTGAGGCCCTGAGGAGGTAAACTACTAAGAGGCGTGTTTGCAGAATGGTGGAGTAAGCGGGCATGGCCTCCGACCAGCTCTCAGCAATTCCACTGTGTTGGGTTTATTAGCGCTAACAGGAGGTCTTGTTGGCCTTTAAGCACCCTTAGCAGCGAACGGGAATTCACACCCCAACCAGCAGCACGCCAGGAGGAGCATTTGTAGAGTGGTGGAGAAAGGTGGTAGTCCCTCAGCAAGTTACCAGGCTTTTTTTTTTAAAGAGAAGGGGGGCTGTGTAGTCCCCCTTCTCTAGGCCGATTTCAGCACCAGGGACCTCATCCCTGGGGAGGTGGTTGTCCCCAGGACTATGGGGAGACCAAATGCCCCCAAACTCAATTTAGGAACAGCCTCAGAGAGGGGGCAGTCCTCAGGGCTGTGGGGCTGTGGGGTACACGCGGCCCCTACATTATTTGTAATTAAAGACCCGGGAAAGTGGAGCCCCCCGGGGCAGTGGGGGGTTTCACGCAGCCCCCGCAATATTTTAACATTAACCCTCAGGGAGGTGGCGGTTCCCGGGGCTAGAAGGGACAGAGAGGATCCCCATTTAAAAGCAAATAATCACCACAAATAATCGCCAGGAACATGGTCCCCAGGGCATAATAGGCCATTATAAGCCCCAGGAGGGGGGCTACGCAGCCTCCTCCTTTTTTTGTATAATGCCCCCGGGACCTGACCTACCTGGGGACGGATAATTAACAAAGCATGAGAGACCATGCTTCATTTTTTTTTTGTTTATGGAAGGATTCACGGAGCCAGCATGACTTCAACCAAATTTGTTTAAAAAAAATACTTTTTGGGCTCTGCGGGGTCCCTATGGCATCCCCACCACCAAGAGGCATAGTAGATCAGTATATTTCTACACTGCTCTCTTTTAATTGTTTTGAAGTTTCTTCCTGTGACTCAGTTCCACTGAGTCTCAAGATGGCTGCCAACACTTCCTGATTTGAAGTGTTGGCAGCCAATCAGATTTCAGCACAAGATCGGAAGGGGTCATGGATCCTCCGCATCCCTAGATACACAACTGGAAATGTCTTGACATTTCTCTGCAACTACTGAACGGATTTACACCATTTAACAAAAAGGGTGCTTTCCTGACCAACAGATTCTTTCCTGCCACATTTGGTGTAATTCCAATCGGCAGTTCCGGATGTAGCCGTGCCTAAAGTTTCCTATGGAAATGAACATGGGTAAAACGCATTTTGGTACCTCCCCTTGTTCTAGGCCCCCGCTTGATGGACCACTTCCAAAACAGCACCTGAAGTGTGTGGCAAACTAGTTTTGAACTTTCGTGAGGATTCACCAAACAACGCCAAAGTTATTGGCAAATGAATATATGCTAGCTTTAACTACCTACTGGTGACAACCTCAACACCCATCACAGGACGCCTATGTAATTCGGCTCCCACCTTCAACTGGGAAACCCCATTCCCACAACCTATGTGAATTTTACAACAAGTATACATCAAATGACCCTCTATCATTTCCTGTTTAAAGCATCTAAACCGCATCTAGTATTTTCACTTGGTCAACATTCTCCGCCATACTAAGTTACTGTGACGAAGTTCCAACTCATATTGTTTAAAAAAAAAAAAATGTAAGAATATAATACCCAATTACTTCATGTGCATTTCACAATATCAATAAAATTAATTGTGCTTATTAAAGTGCAAATGCTAAATTCAGTATATCGTGAGTCATATGTGAGCCATTATGACAGTTTTGTACCAGTTTTTTAAATACTCACAGGATACACATGAATGCCTTATAAAGTGCAAATGCTAATTTGAACAAATGTTTGCAGCAAAATTATCCTAATATACTTATAAATTGCTGATGCAAATAAAGATATTCTTTCTTAGCTGACTGAATAGAAAACCACGTTGTGCAAATTAATGCACACGCTATCAAGAATAATGTCTACCCAATTACTATATGTGCATCTGATAGTGTCTATAAAAGATCACTATACTCTTTAAAGTGCAAATGTTGAGTCCTATATGTCGTCTGATGTATGTAAACCATTATATCAATGTCAAGCTCTATGAAGTGCAAATGCATTAGTGTAGACAAACACACTAAGTCGACATTATGCTGGAACAACAGTATTCACAACCAAGGTTTCTTGAGCAAAATACTTATCAGGTGCTGATGCATAGAAACTTTTTTCCTTTTGTCTGACCAAATTATTATTATGCCATATATATGTGCACATTACCAAGAATGGCATCCATCTCATTATCTAACTGCAATCTGTTCCACATCCAATTAACAACAGCGAACATAGAGGTACGAAAAGTGCAAGTGACTAATTATAAATATTCAAATTGGTTGACTCCATATCAGAAAATTACATGGTCAATTCACATGTAGTGTCTGTAACCTATTATAAATATTAAGTGCAAATGCATATGTACAGTCCTCGGTCATATGATTGCATACAGTTCCATAGTAATCATGTGTAACCAACTCTGTGTATGTTGTTCCTAATAAATCTCTATAATGAATAGTAAAGTGCAATTGCAGAATAAATATTTTTGATTCTTCTTAGTTAAAGTGTGACACAGAAAATATTCCTCAAGAGAACGTCATCAGTCATCAGATTCATATTTCAAGAACACAACAATGTTCAAATTCACTCAGAGTGCAATCAAAGTTCTTAAATGTAGTTAAAAAGCAGAACACGTTCAAATCAGTTCTTCAAATCAAGGCCATGGGCAATTGTAGATCATCTGGTGCACCAAAGATGGACATACATTCCTGCATCAACATTATTGCCCCATGGTTTCTCAGTCCCTAATAGGACAGTCATCCTTGATTTGCAGAATTGTTGGTTGAAAAAGTATAGTAGCAAAAGATATATGAAGGGCAAATTCACCATGTAAAACCAAAGAAATACAGTCACATCTGCCTGGCTGCTTCCACACCCTGCGTATGTTCTGAACGATCTTCAGATGGCTTCCCATCAGCACCAGGAAAACTGTCACTTAAGCCCTAGTCACGAGCCGGCTGGACTTCGGTAATGCACTCTATGCAGGACTCACCACCCAAATCGTAAAAACCCCCCAGAAAATGCAGAACTCAGTTGCCAGACTTATCCTTGACGTCCCCAAACTGACCCACATCACCCCATCTCAGTAACCTCCACTTGCTACCCATCCAAAAACAATGCCACCGAAAGAGGCTGATACACGCCTACAAGGCCCTTCATGACCAAGGACTAGCATACATCAACCACTGCCTGAACTTCCACTAACCCGTAAGACACCTGCACTTCTCCCCCCTCATCTTCGCTCACAATCCCCATGTCTGCTGAAACAAAAGTGGAGGACCTTCCTTCTCCTACCTCACTGTCAAGGCCTGGAATAACCTTCCCCTGCACCTCCAAACATCATCCTCTCTCCTTGAATTCAGAAAGGGACTAAAGACCTGGCTTTTTGACTGACTACAGCAAAAACCTAGCACCTGAATACCCTTGCTGGTGATTAGCCACGATCTATAAATCTGAGTTGATTGATTGATTGATGTATAAATCCATGCATTCAGGGTAATTTGCCACCTCTTCAGTTAAGCAATATTTGTATCAAATATTACATGCACATTGATTGAGAGAATTTGCTTCTTGTGTCAGTGGAGGATTTCAACCTTATCATGAGGAAGAAAGATCACATGTATACAATTTATGACATCTATGACACGTAGAAAGTTTGCAATCATATAGAATTATACCTTGAAATTTGTCAGAGTTGGTCCGGATTTGAAAAAACATAGGTGTTGATTTTAGAACATGGGTGCAAAAAACTAAGAGGGCACTCGCAAAGTCCCAGTCACCTCTGCACATCTGTACGGGAGAGTTGGTTAATCCCTGATTGCCATATTTAACTTACCTGTAAGTCCCTAGTATATGGTACTCTCTGTATCCAGAGCTTGTCATTTTTAAATATCACTAGAGAATTGTAGCACCTATTGTGCCACCACTAAAGTGACAAGGCAAAGTATGTCTTCATGGCTGCCCCTGCAGCCTAAGTGTTCAGTTTTAAAACTGCAAATTCAACCTGGCAGAAAAAAATGCCAGGCCCAGCTAAACCTTCCTTTTTGATACTGTTTATTGACACCCCTCAGGTAGGACCTAGCATTGGGCAGAGTGCATGGTATTTAAAAAGTAGCCCAATTGTACTTACGTTTTTGATGTTATGACAGTGAGCAATATCGAAAGTTGTTTTTCACTGTGGCAAGGTTGGCTCTCCCATAGAATAGCATATAATTACATTATATCACCTTTTAATGCATGCCTTCAGTTTGAGAATAACTAGAACCATGGTTCAAGGACTCATTTTATTAGGAATTTAAAATCTAATCTGATGGTCAAGTAGGATTTTAAATTACACTTTTTAAAATACCACTTTTAGAAAGGTGCCCTTTTCATGCTTAAAGCCTTTTGTAGCTTTTTCAGAGTTAATCTCCAACTGTCACCCTTCTGCGAGGTGTGGATACATCCCGGGAAATAGAACAAAAGGGACTTTGGTGGGAGGAAGTGAGACTTTCACCCTACAGAATTGCCTGCGGTATGTGCACAAAAACTGTGCTCACCTCAAAGTGGCATCCCATGTCATAGGCAGAGGTAACTCACATCTAGGCCTGACCCTCCCTTTGTCCTTGCAGCGAGAGAGACACCATTGCCAGTGAGGGGGGCACTTGTTCAAGAACTGGTTTGCAGGGGGGGGTTTCTTATTTCCCTAGACTCACCTCAGGGGTGTGTCCAGATATTTGGCCAGGGGAAAAATGATTCTGCCATAATTGATTTGGCAGAGCTTAGGACTGTGGTATTGGTGTCACAGGGATTCCGTTCTCCTACAGAACTGTGCATAGAGACTTGGAACCTCAGTGAGTTAGGGTGTTCCAAAACTCATCTTAGTACCCAAAATCCCCTACCGGACTAGCTACAGTGTCTCATTGGTTATCACAATCTCCCAATGCTTAAACAAACCAGAACATGGACTTAGAATACCTCAGTTAACGTGGAACACATGAACACTCTTTCGTTATACAATCAGTTCAATCCAGAACAAGTAGTAAAAGAAGACATGTGCATATTTGAAATGTTTATTTACTAATGCAGTGTTCTCAAACGCAGTATCTTAGCTAATACAAGCAAACATATTATAAGAAACAAAGTAATCAGCATAGTTACTAGTCCATAGAATACAAAAAGTGAAAGCATGTTAAAATGCTAAAATGAATAGGGTTAAACAACACCTAATTCTCGCCCTCCCTAGCTAGTATATTATATTATATCTAAGAAGGCCTCTTTGGGTTTTAGCCGGGCGGTCCCATACCTCAAATCTTAGTGGTAAGGGATCACATCATCTTCCACCAGTTCTCTGCATGCGAAGCACCATCAAGTGTGTGTGTATGCTCTGTGCAAAGCAATATAAAACGCGCCTAAAGCCTGTATTTGGGCGCAGCTGCATGTATGTTATGTCTAGGAAGGTGCGAAGATCAGACCTCACAACAACTGTGTCGAGATTTCCTAGAAGGCTTCAGCACTCACTGTACAGACACGGCTCACTAAGCAAAGCTGATATCAGAGTAACAACATATTATTCGTGTGTGAATCAAAACACTCTACTAGGCTCAAAGCTACAATAACAGTTATGTGTCGTGTGCAGAAGCAGCAGGAAGGTAAAATGGCATTTAAACTCCTATTAAGCTCATGCTAACAACACAGCATATAGGCAAAGCATATCTATATGACATTGGTTAGTGTCAACCCCCATGAAATAACATAAAAGTGGGTAGGATTTGGCATGCAAACTTTTTTCCCTTTTAGACAGGGAGTTTCGCCCACCCAGAAGCTAGTGCCAGGCATAAAGGGGTCTCCCTTGGGTACCTTCTTCAGAACATTGCTGGCACTAAGGAAGACAAAGGGAGGACTGCTCCTACTGTAAACCCTGGAGAGAAACTCAATGGGCTGGACCCAGAAGAGTGGATTCAATGGACTAGTTGGCAAACCTCTTGCTAAGGTACAGGGACACAACAGCGGTAAGAATCTTACCTTCCTGAAAAGCCTATCTGAACCGTTCCAAAGAAACTTGTCCTTGACCCTGCTGGTGGATTTTCCTGGAGTGCCTCCTGATGCTCAAGTGGTGTCCCTAAGGTTCTGGTGGGCTTGTAAGTTTCAGAGTGTACTCTTTCTGCCTAATTGTAAGAACAGCCCAGCAGGATATTCCACTAGGGTGATGCGTGTCCTCCAGATCCCCACAAGGGAGCCCTCAGTGCAAGACAGACACGCTCTTGCCCTGATAATCGCTCCTAAAGGGGGTTTGCGATGAGAAAAGAGAAAACAGGCAGTTACTTTTGGAAGTATCCAGCTGTGTTAGGGGGTTGTATTGTCTTAAGCCTGTCCCTCTGCACTTGGTTATTGCTCCACTAAGTGAGTTTCTCACAAATAATATTGGGATGAGAAACAGTGGCATACATCACCCTTGACATTGTGAACATGCAACATTCATTACAACCAGTTCTTACAAATGCACCCCTAACTGAGGTTTACTAGTGTTAGCAGGGTTTGCAACTCAAATGTGACAATGATTCGTGATAATTTCTCAGGCCCAGTTATGAAGGCACACAATGATACTTCACTTTTTAGGGAACCTTTCCCGCAATGTTTGTAATCATGCAACAGTTCAAAAGTCAATGTCACTAAGAGTCTAACACAAGTTCAATGGCATAGAAGCACCACATTAGGTGGGGCATGAACAAAGGATGCTGGCTCTCAAAATCATTCAGAGGGACCATAACCCGTCCAGTCTATAAGATAATGGAGGCGGCCATGGAGGTGCTTGGAAACTAGGATTTTCTTCACTTCATACTCCAGTTGACCTTTGATAAGACAAGGAGATGGGGTGTCTTCTTGTGTGTAAGGATGTCATCTTGGCAGAAATGGGAGTCAAAGTTTTTTTTTAATCTGAAAGAGTTCAAAAAAACACAGTTGTAGTTTGAGCTGACCATCTAAGTCCAGATTTCAGGTGGAAAATGTGACCGGATCACCCTCCTTGAAATTTGGACCTTGGGAGCAATGTTTATCCACTTGCCTTTTCATAGTATGTTTTGCCTTGGTAAGGCTTAGTCAATTAATTATTTGTAGGTTTTTCACATGCTCAGATACAGAAGAAAACAGAGTGGATCCAGTGATATTGTACAATGGTAGTGCCCTGGGATAAAAACCAGTACAACAGTAAAATGGGAAATACCCTGTTACGGAATGTGAGCTATATTACACAAACTCACCTAAAAGAAGAACCGTGTTCCATAGACTGGAAATAGTATTTAACAAACAATATATAATTTGCTCCATTGTTTCGTTCACTCGCTCCATCTGCCCATTGGTTTGTGGATAATATGCGGAAGACAAGACAACTTCTATGCCCAAAGATGCACAAAGAATTCTCCAACATTTGGAGCTGAATTAGGGCCCAAGGTCTGAAACTATCTTGGAAGGATCCCCATGCTCATTAAATATCTGTAGAAAAAAATATCACTGAATTCCACTGCTGTGGGAACCTTAGTCTACAAAATGAAATGGGCCATTTTTTAGAACAAGTCGACCAGAACTAAAATAGCTGTGTACCAATAGGAGGGTGGTAAGTCCATAATAAAGTTAATTCTAACGGTGTGCCAGGGCCCTGATGGTGTGGGAAATAGTTGGAGCAGGCAAGTAGGGGAAGTGTGGAGTGGTTTATTATGCCCACCAACTGGACAAGTAAAAACGTAGGGGCTGATTATGATGGCGGACGGACCTGAGTCCGTCCGCCACCATAGAGTAGGAGGGACCGTCCGCAGGGGCAGCGGCGGTCCCGCCATACAGATTAGGATGTGACCGCCAGGGTGGCGGTCACAGCCTCTATTTTTAACATTGCAGCGGGTGTAGCTTCAAGCTGCACCCGCCGCAATGTTAAAAATGCATGCACGGCATTTGCGTGCACAAAGCGGCAGGCACCGCGCGGTGCCTGCCGCTTTGTTCACGCAAATGCAGGGGGGTACCATAGGTACCCCCCATGTATACCCCCCACCCCTCCTTCACCCAGGGGGCCCGCAACGGGCCCCTGAAGTGAAGGTCCATATGCTTTTCCACGGCGGAAGAGCCGCCGTGGAAAAGCATACTTTTTATCCTATCATAATATGGCTGGGGATGTCGGAAGGCGACCGCGGCGGAATAGCGGCAGACAGATGCAAAGACCCACCAGCCATCCTAATTTGGCGGTGGGTCTTTAAAGCATCTGCTGCGGTTTTCCCGCATACTCTGAGCTGGCGGTGGCTTCCGCCGGCCCGGAAGATGCGGGAAATCCACGATCCTAATGAGCCCCTTAGTCTTTTACATCTCTAGACATTGTTTGCCACCAGAATTGTTTTTTACGATTTTCCAATGATTTCTAGGTGTCCGGTTAAGGGTGAGTCATGATTACAGCTAATTGCTCTTAAAATAAGTTCTATGTTTGAAAAAATAGCTGGATATTGCAGAGCAATACATCTTATTCGATTGAGTGGGCTGGGTCTTGTACCCACTGAGTGGGGTCTAATTTCTTAGTCTCTAATTTAAACTCATTTAGGAAGATCTTTGCTTTACAAACAGCAGTCACTCTATCCTGTAGGATGATACTTGAAGGTTCAGGCGGGCTGGAAGGTAGGAAACCCTACATAAGATAACATCTGCCTTGATTTGTTGGGGGCCTGAGCAGTATGTAATCACAAATGCAAATTTGCTAAAAAAACACAGTAACCGGGGCATCTGTCTAGGAGTCAAGCCTTAACTGGGCTACAGAATTCCATATTTTTATGGGTGGAGTAAAGAGTGTGTTTTGCTCCTAAGAGATAGTGCCTCCATTCAGAAAAAAAAATCTTCTTAATAGCTTAATAACAATTCCCTCTTGGCCTACATGTAATTGTGCTCTGCTGGGAGCAATTCTTAGACTAAAATGCCATTCGCTATAACTGTTACTGGAGATGCATCTTCCTCAACACAAAATGACTGGTCTGTGTCTGGGTGATATAGAGAAAGAGCTGAGGAGAACTTTTATTTTAATGCAGCAAAGGCTCAGCAGCTTCGAACCACAAAAACTTATGAAATTTGCGAATCCCAACAGACTCTGTACTTCCTTCTAAGGGTGGACGGTTAACTCTGCTCCGCAGACAAAGTTCACAGAGTTTTGTGACTTTGCGTTCCAACATTTTGCAAAAAATCTCCAATTCCGCAGCATGGTAGAGTTTGCCCCCGCCGCCCACTTCTATATATCTGTCTTTGGTGTTAGTTTATGGCGATACGAAGACTGACTGACCTGTGATGGTTTCTCAGTACACTAATCACTCGTTTCCTTCTCTGTGGACTCATCATCTAAACGAGGCTCCTTTATAGCAAGCAGATCCACTTGGTAGGTGTCCGGCGATGACACGTTTCCGTAATAAGGCTACCTGCTGCCTGTCCCATCTGCCCTGAAGTTCACCATTTCCATAGTAAAACATATGGCTACATCGCTCCACAGACACAGGAAATTGATGAATGTCACCTTGTACAAACGTTATTTGATATGATTTCAGCATTGCATGTAATTTGGCATGTTTGTGGCAGTTGACAAACCACCAGTGATGAATTATAAACAATTTGAGATATATTTTTCATGTTACTTATGATGAACGAAAAGTGAGCTAATAACATTTTTAATTTTCACATGTTTCTATGGGGTCTTAATCAGAATCAGGTCACAATTTGTTCAATGGTTTTATCATTTACTTGATGATAAACTTACTGTTGGACTTGGGCCTTAGGGCAGGTTCACCCCTAATCTTTTTGCTTTTATTTGTGACCCTGTGTTAGTGATTTTTGGGTCTTGGCGCACTTTTTCCCTGTGTCCCAGAGTAAAGTGCGTGCGTGTAGTATGGCTGGCCTGCCCTCCCATAGGAATGCATGGAGAATGTGTGTGTCCATGTTAGTTCCTGATGTGTGGGGAGTGCAGGCTCGAGTTTAGTATGTATGAACTCGTGAGAATGAATGCTGCGCAATGGTATGTGCGGCTTGTATGTGTCTAGAAGGGAAGTGCTACTTCTGGACATTGATGTATGTGTGCAGTGAGGATACTGGAGCGTGATTGGCTGGAGCTGGCTGGCATGCCAGGCTCCAGGAAGTCTGGATGGGTCTGCCCGGTGGTGAGTGTGAGATCAGCATGAGTGATGTGTGTGAGGAGTGCACCTGGGTCCTTGATGGGCTGGGTTTTCCCCACACAATGCTGGCTCCGCCCCCCTGTGGTTTGTCTAATGACCCAAGCCTCCCCAGTGAATGAAAGGGGTGGTTGGGCCATCAAGGGTACTCCCAAGCCAGCTGCAACTGGTTTCCCCCCACCCTGCACCTCCTAACAAAGGATTTCGCTGTATAAAAATGGGGCTGTGTCCCCACAGAAGTTGTTCTCTTCTAGGATCATTGCCAGAGGGGGCTTTGCTGCTGCTAGGGCCAGGAGGACCGCCACTTGGCTTGTCTCCCTGCCTGGAGACCCAGTGTGCTGGCTCTGCCCTGCCTTGCCCCTCTGCCTGCCTCCAGACCCTGCTGGAGCTTTGCTGTTGCCTGGGAGCACTTTATTTTCCTTTTAGCGCTGAGCGCGCTTCTCTTGGCGCTTGAGAGCGCTGTGCGTTGTCCCTGAGCGCTGGGGAGCGCTCGTGGTGCAGCCGGTGCCCACCAGGCATCTGCCCGTTTGGATTTGCCGTTTATTGATAGAGCGAGTGCCCACCTCGCATTGCCCTTTATTCAAAGGCCGGTGCCTACCCGGCATTGCCCCGTGGTGTTTTTGTTGTTTACGAGCCGGTGCCCACCCGGCATTGCCCGAGGTCACCGCCGCAGCCCAGGAGCGTTGAAATCCGTTGCCGGGCCGCTGCCTATTGCAACCCGGAAGTCCCGCCTCCTGACCTCCAGGGCCGCGCTGCCATTGGCGGCCCCAGAGGAAGCCAGGCGGATTGCCGAGGGACGGAGCCAGGCGGGAGACAGGAAGCCGCCTGCCACGTCCTGCTAAAGCTCCCCGAGGGGAGAGGAGCCCCGAGCCGCCCAGCGACACAGCCGGTGAGTGAGGCGGGAGAGTAAAGGAAGGGAGGAGGGCGTCGGGGCATGTTGTCGGTGCCCGCCCCTCCCCTTCTGTGTGCGGGCTGAGCGAGGCCCTAGCTGTGTTCGAGCCCAGAGAGGCTCCGTGGCATTCGTGTGAGCCCCAAGGCTCTGAGGGGCATATTTTGTTTATTGAGCCACGAGAAGGCTCCCGCCTAAGCCCATAGGTGATTTACGAGCCAGAGAAGCTCGTGGGGGCACAGTTGTTCTTCGAGCCCAGCGAGGCTCATCGCCACATTGATTGCGAGCCCACAGGAGGCTCTGGGGACATTTTATTGATTTAGAGCATTGAAGCTCTTGAGCCCACATTTGTTTTGCGAGCCAGAGAGTCTCTTGGGGGGCCCAGTTCGTTGGTTGTAGCCCCGAGGCTCCCACGCTGTGTCTCCCCACCTGTGTTCTTGAGCCCACGCGGCTCCAACGTTTGCCTACCTGCTATTTACAACTGTCCAGCACTTAGTGGACAGTTGCTACGTTTAGGCTTTGTGTTCTGTGCGGCCTGCGCAGACCCCCTGACATTGAGACTCAGGGCATTTCAGCCCCTTTCGAGGCCAGTTGGCCTGAGGGACAGTTCTAGTGTTGTGCTTCATGCACCCTGCGCAATTTATGATTCACGTGCTAATTTGATTTCTGCGCAAATGTTCTACCTGCACCTCTGACTGTGTTTTAATGTTTCATGTGTAATTGGTTATGTTTTATTCCCCTTTGCTAAAAGTGACCTGCTTAGAGGAATGTTGGTTGTTACCTTTGCTAAAAGTGACCTGCGTAGGTAATTCTTTATGTTTTTATCCCCTTTGCTAAAAGTGACCTGCTTAGAGGATTGTTTGTGTCATTACCTTTGCTAAAAGTGACCTGCTTAGGTAATGCCTTGTGCTTTTATTTCCCTTTGCTAAAAGTGACCTGCTTAGAGGAATGTTGATGTTTTATTGCCTTTGCTAAATGTTACTTGCCTAGGTGATTATTTTAGGTTTCCTTCCCTTTGCTAAATGTGACTTGCTTAGGTGATAGGTTTTCCTTCCATAGGTCCTGATGATAAGGTCCTAGTTCCCCGCGTGATTTCCCTACAGTGTTTAGGGTGGCGTAGGAGGTATTTACCCTTTACCAGTAGTTAGTGGTTGTATGCTACATTTACTATTTCTGTGTTACAGTCATTATATGTTTATGTACTAAGTGTTATACCTACAAGTATTATTTCTAAAGAGTGCATACCCCTGACAGTGGTCCAGGTGGCCCTGTCCTGTACATAATCCCTTGTAAATCTTGCCCGTGCCTGTTGGCACATTGTAAAGTGTGTGTGTTATCTAATGTGTTTTTATTATTATAATACAAAGGATATTTTTGATATAACCTTGTGTGGAGTTTCCTTTGTGGTGGGCCTAGGGTGTTGTCGCTGGGGTGCGCGCGCAAACGCTTTACACATCGCCTCCGAGATTAGCCTTGCTGCTCGCGCCACGTTACCTAGAGGGTGAGCGGGGGTTATCTTGGTGTGTGACTCCCTTGCCCTGACTTAGAAATGGTGATCCCTGACTGACTTTGGCGTGAGCCTTGGCCGACCGGGGGTCCCGTTTCTAACACTTACTTTGCCAATGTGGCCGCTACATTTACAAAGGTAGGAGCATGCGCATAAGCTAGAAGTCCTTTTTCTGTTCCACTGAAGATGGGAGGTACTTAATTTTGCCTGTGAGATGCTGACTTGTTTTGTGCTGTAAATTGAGTTACTATCATTGCGTTGTTAGCTTTGTTTACAGAACAACAGTTTTATGTATAACTCATTGTAAGGTTACTTACATACAGTACTTGCATGTTACCCATATACTCGGATATCACCTGCCGTGGGATGCAATTGATACGGCACATCAAATGGTGAATTTCTTCACTGCTGCTCACGGCTTACGATGTATTGTATTGTATTGTAATTGCATTTTATATAGCGTTTACTACCCCTGACGAGGCGTCGAAGCGCTTTATGTGTCAAAAATAAATTACAGCCAGCCCAGGCATGGACCTGAAACGCTTGGCATCTAACAAGTTATTACTTGGGGGCCTCTGTAATTTTGGTGCTAACTCTAAAACAACCCCTACATGATGAGTTGTTATATCCTGTCCCCTTGGTTCATTCCTGAACTCCCCTCCCCTCCAATCACCTTTGGTTCCACCTTAGAATCCTCAGGTGGAGGATGCTTTAGAATGTTGGAAATATTCCTGGCCAGTCAGAAGTGCACCTGGGACTGGCAAGCTGAAGGTGTAGAATTATTTACTTGACACTAAAGATATTTGAACTCACCTGCTGCGTCCCTCCTTACTTCATTTTGGCAACGAGCTTTGGGATGCTGTGACAGGGACAGCGCTGTACCTTCACCTTGTAGATTTTCATCTTGCCAGTTGCTCTGGGTCTTGCTAAAAGTCCATTACTGTTGCATCCATCCAGTGTGAGAGGTGCCCATCCTGCCTGCTTTGTGGTCGGCTCGCGTTGTGAGTGACTCTCGTCAAGTCTTTCTGCACCTGGTTTGCTTGGTGTGCGTGGGACCATCTGCTCCTCTAAGGACCTGCTGCCTGCGTTTTCTATGGCTTGATGCAACGTGGCTGGGGATCGGAGCCTGGGGTGTGCCTGTTTCCACATCGTACATTTTCGAGGCTTGACATTGTCTCCTCAGCTCCTGGGAGGTGTGTGGGGTTGTTCCTCTCCTATGCGTCATTGTCAGACTGATATCCGCTTTGTGGCTCTGTATGGGAGTTTCCTCCTGCTCCCGCTTTGTACTTTTGGTGCCGCTTTGACTGTTTGGGCGCCGTTGTTCGCTTTGGTAGCCTTGAGGCCTCCAGTTTTTTAGCCCGGACCGTGGCTGTTTCTTATACCCATTTATGATCCATCCTTTTACTCACTGAGATCTGGTGGGAAGCTGTCTTATGCCAGTTCAGCGTTCACGCTGCCTTACCGCTGCTCGGAGCAGTTTGGCTCCAAATTAGTGTGGGATCATTCGTTTGGAAGTGGTGCACACCAGCGGTTTTCACGACATGGATTCTCGTCAGTTAGAAGTCTTGTCAGCTTTCTTTCATCGCCACTCCCTCAATCCACACACAGCCTCCTGGTGGCAGAAGCCAAGCATTGAAAGGGGACTCCTATTTTATCCACTCCTGCCAAGCTTAACCACAACTTCTTTACCAGAGTTTTTCTTAAGGAACCCCTCATCCATGTCAGGCTTTTGGTGACTCTTTTCATGTGCATTTTACAAAGTATTTTTGACTAACATCTCCTTTGTTTTCAGGTCTGCTGGCATTTCTCCTTACTTCACCTAGCTTTGTTATTGTTATATTACCCACTGTCCACCCCAACTCTTGTCTCACTTCCCCTCCCCCACTTTTAGGGTACCCTGCTTTGCCACCACCATGCCAGGTGACTTTGTGTCCCCTTTTAACTTCACTGCCCACTTACCTGCAGTATAATTGTACCGAGCACCGCTGTTTGGCGGGTCCCTTTCCCGGCTCTCCCGATCCAGTTGCTTTTTGACGGCCATATTGGGGGGATAGAGGTACGCCCAGCGGCGCCTTTAGACGCGGTCACGGTCTAGTCGTCATAAGGATGCTAGCCGTGTACTTAAGCAGGGAAAATCTAGGAAGTAGCCCTGTTTGCTTCTGCTGAGCGCGCTGCGCTGGTGATCTCCTGCATTGCTGACCTTACTGTAGGGTTTTTAATATTCCCGTTTTTGGTATCTTGTTTTTTTATTATTTGTCTTTGTGCCCCCTTTTAACTTCACTGCCCACTTACCTGCAGTATAATTGTACCGAGCACCGCTGTTTGGCGGGTCCCTTTCCTGGCTCTCCCGATCCAGTTGTTTTTTGGCGGCCATATTGGGGGGATAGGGGTACGCCCGGCGGCGCCTTTAGACGCGGTCACGGTCTAGTCGTCATAAGGACGCTAGCCGTGTACTTAAGCAGGTCACACTGACGCGCAGCGGGATCGCGCAGCGGGATTGCCGGATCTCTGCCGGAGTTATGCCAGAGTTCTGCCCGTCTGCGTCCGTCCGCGCTGAGGACGCGGCCTGTTGGGGGGATGACGTCTCTTCGGTAGTCCTTCAGGTACCCCGTTCCTACTCTCTTGCCGAACTGATGGCTCTGAAACCTTCTCCCTTATCTTGTCACCATAAATCTACCCCCGAGACTTTGTTAAATTCTTCTATTTGCCATATCTGTTCTAGTGACTCCTTCCCCATTTCAGGTACTGGTAGTATACAAGCCTCCCTCATCGATGAGGCCCCCCTATACTTTCTTAATTAATTCCCGATCGCTCATTAAGAACAACATTGCTTTCCATGACTTTGTTCTGGCTAGGAACCCATCGTGGGTTTTTATAACTGAAACCTGGGCCTCGGATTCGTCAGGTCCGGATCTTCTGAATGCAATCCCGGAAGGCCACAGGCTACATAGATTCGATAGAGTAAAACGTAGAGGGGGAGGACTGGCGATTCTCTATAAATCCTGTTTTGTCTGTCGCATAAAGGTCCTCTCCGAGCCCTCCGACTCCTTCCAGGCCCTACACTTTTGCATTTCTTCCTCTCCTTCGGTCTCCTTTACGGGTCTTCTTATTTATAGACCTCCCGGTCCTAGATCCAATTTCAGCCATGATCTGTTCAGAATTCTGGAGCCTTATTTTGGTAAATCTCACTTTACTATTCTAGGGGATTTAAACTTCCATCTAGACGACCAGAGTTCGAAAGATACCCTTTCTTTGACGGACCCTCTTGTGGCATGTGGTCTTTTTCAGCTGGTAAACAGTCCCACCCATTTGGCAGGGCATATCCTGGACGGGGTGTTTTCCAATGACCCTAGGCTTTCCTCGGGCCCCCCCGTACCATTGGCTTGGTCAGATCATCTGGCCGTGCCCTTAGAGCTGACTTCATCTTTAGGACCTCCGACTTCGCAGGTCTCTGCTAATAGACTCCCCAAGAGGTGCCTTAGGAATATCACTAATGAGGCTCTTGCCCCCTTAATAGGATCCGTGACTCTTTTGGCCACTAGAGATGCCGGTGCTGCTGCACAGGAACTCGACAATTCTATCGCCAGAGCAGTTGATGTACTAGCCCCGGCATCCCTTCGCTATTCAGCAAGGGCTAAACCCTCTGCCCCCTGGTTCACAGAGTCTTTGAGACTCCTGAGGCAAAAGTGTAGAAGGCAGGAGAGGAAATGGCGGAAATCTTGGGAGCCGTCCGATAGACATTGTCATAAGCGGTTTTTGGGAGAATATAAGGCTAGGATTATCAAGGAAAAACAGGAATTCTTTTCCAATCTCACGTTGTCTCTTACTTCACCTAGGGAGCTCTTCAAGATTGTCGACTCTCTGTGCTCCTTACAAGAACCGGACCCGGTTGTAGGATCGCAAGAGCTTTGCGACAGGATCTCTGAGTTCTTCCACTCTAAAATTGTGGATATTCATTTCACACTAGAAGCACAGAGAAAGACTCTTGCTGTCAATTCTACTGTGACCCAAGATAGTATAGAGCCCTGGCCTAGAAATTTGGTTAAGACCCTTGCGGTCTTTCCCCCCCTTACCATTGAAGATCTTGACTCGCTGTTGAACAAAACGAAATCAGGCTCCCCGCTGGACCCCTGCCCTTTAAAAGTTCTGAAGGACTGTAGGGACTCCCTGTTACCACCCTTACTGGAGGTGATGAATGGTGCCATCCTTCAGGGTGTTTTCCCGGCAGCCTGGAAAAAGGCAATTGTTAAGCCCCTTCTTAAAATGCCTACCCTGGATCCAGAAAATCTTAAAAATTTTAGACCTATCTCCCTGCTCCCAGCCCCTGCTAAGATGCTGGAATCTCACCTTAATTCACATCCCACCACTTTTCTTGATTCCTCTGGTTACCTGGACTAGTCCCAACATGGGTTCAGGAAATCACACAGTACGGAATCAGCACTTACTGTGGTGATGAATAATATCCGAACTAAGGTTGATCAAGGACAGTCTACCCTGCTTTTCCTTTTAGATCTGACGGCAGCCTTTGACACCCTGTCTCCCTCGACTTTAACAGCCCGTCTGAGGGAGATAGGGCTGCAGGGCCCAGCGTTGAGCCTGCTGTCCTCCTTTCTAGAACTCAGGGAGCAGAGGGTCAAGCTTGGAGAGTTCCTCTCCCCTGCCAAACCGTTGCAATGTGGGGTTTCTCAAGGGTCGGCATTAAGCCCGACCCTGTTCAACATCTATGTGGCCCCACTTGCTAGGTTAGTAAAATCGCAGGGGATGGAGGTTGTAGCATATGCTGATGATACACAGATTATGGTGTCCTTGGCCCATTCGGTCAGCACCACTGCATCCAGTTTCAGGAACTGCATGCAAGTAGTTGCAGAATGGATGATCCAAAATTCCCTGAAACTGAATGGCGATAAAACTGAGGTGCTGATCTTTGGCAAGGACCAGGATGTCTGGTCCAGTGAGTGGTGGCCTCCATCGGTGGGAGTTTGTCCTACTCCATCGCCCTCTACCAGGAATCTTGGTGTTATTTTTGACACCTCGTTGACCATGAATCTGCAAGTAAATAGAACTGTGGCTACCTGTTGGGGAGTTATTAGGATTCTGAGGAGAATCGTCCATTATCTCTCCCCCCAGGCACGTAAGCAGATTGTAGTCGCGTTGGTGTCTTCCCGGCTGGATTACTGCAACGCTTTGTATGCAGAAATCAATAAGGGCCTTATTCAACGCCTTCAGAGTGTGCAGAACGCTGCGGCGAGATTTGTGTTGGATGTTCCCAAGTCTTTTTCTGCCACCTTAGCTAGGAAGAACCTCCATTGGCTCCCGATTCAGCACAGAATTGTTTTTAGAATTCTATGTCTGACTTTTGGAGCACTTCGGGTAAATCCCTCTGACGCCTTAGGCTCCTTGCTAACTTACTACTCTCCAAGCAGGAGCCTTCGCTCCTCCACCTTGAATCTTCTGTGTATCCCGCGCATCAAGAAAGTCAGATGGGGAGGCAGGGCTTTTGCTACCGTGGCCCCCCAAATGTGGAATGCCCTCCCCGCTGACATTAAGGCACAACCATCACTGTCCCTTTTCAGAAAGGCATTAAAAACGTGGTGTTTCATTAAGGCCTACCAGTAAGTCGGCTTCGTGGATATCTAGATATTTAGACTAGGCGCCTTGACGCCCTATGGGCTTAGTAGCGCACTATAAATCGGACTTCATACATTCATTAATTCATTCATTCAGGCATGAGCCAACCACCCCCCTTTCTAAATGAGGTAGGAGAACCTGACATTCCTTGGGGAAAGTGGGTGGGTATTTCTAAATCATACCTCATAGCTATCGGTGGAGGAAAACAGCAAATTCTGTTGCTCAATTTGGGCATCCAAGGTAGGAAAGTCTATGAGGATATTACTGGAAGGCTGGTTGAAGAGGAAGAAGCATGTAGGTCTATGAGTACCTTTTAAGGTATGTAGAGTCCCACTTTCGAGAAAAGATAAATGTTGTCCTGAAGAGGCACACATTTTTCAATAGAATTTTGAAAAAAGATAAGAAGGTTTCCTCTTATGTGGCAACTTTAAGAGGCATGTCATCCACATGTGATTTTGGAGCTCCTACGGATTCCCTTATCAGGGACCAGTTAGTTAGATGTACAAATGACATGAAGGTACAGGAAGAACTGCTCACCAGGAATCCTGACCTTACAGAAGCCATCAGTATAGCTAAGGGCTTAGAGCATACAACATTGTGTATTAAGAAGATGAAGACTGTAGTAAATAGGTCCACGCTTGAAGATAGTTTTCCAGTAGTTTATTTGAGCAGATAAATTAATTCAGATACAAGCTCAATTGGATACTTAAGGGACCTAGGGGAGATTTAGTGGAGACCCCACCAGGAGCTCCTATCCAGGTGCTCAGCCCATCCAAACTGTCACTCTCCAGTCAGAGTACTAACATTCTGATTGCTGCATTTATGAACATTCTAAAGATGGTAGAAATGCATCACATAGGGAATGACAGGATATTACATATCCCCCTTTCTTATATACAATTTTAAAAGTTAGAAACATAATTTTAGAAACAGAGAAATGAAAACAAGAAAATTGAGCACAAGAAGGAAAGAACTAGCGAAAGAGGAATATTCGTCAGGAGTAAAACAACAAGAGTATAGTAATAAGAGAATAGAAGAAATATGTGAGAATTGGGAATTGAACAAAGGAACTAATAAGAAATCTAGAAATAGGAATAGAAGAATGGAATTAAAATTAGAA
The DNA here is from genome assembly GCF_964261635.1 of Lissotriton helveticus. Lineage (NCBI taxonomy): Eukaryota > Metazoa > Chordata > Amphibia > Caudata > Salamandridae > Lissotriton > Lissotriton helveticus. Next base: position 522,553,718 of record NC_136061.1, read on the forward strand.
ACCAAAGAATGGAATTAAATATACAAACCATCCTCCTTTCTTAAATAGCAGAAAAGAAAAGAATAGATTAAATATGAAAAGCAACTCCATGCACACTTACTGGCCAGAATAGGAATGAATGGAGATTGAATATTTTTGAAATTATAGAATTTAGAAAAGCAGAAAAGAAGAATAAGTAGAAAAGAAGATGAGGAACAAAAAGAAGAAACCTTATCTAAACACCATTAACCTAAAACAAAATACAAATTAGTAATGTAAAGGTAACAGTGCAAGAAAATTTTTCAAAATTTGATAAAATAGAATATATTTAGCAATAAGTGCATGGGAGCACCTAAATAGAACTAAACTCAAGCTAAATATGATATTAATACAAAATCTCATTTGCACAGTGCACTAGACTATGAAAAGAACTTACAGGCGTTGTAAGTGTGCACTAAATTAAAACTGGGCAACCAGCAGATATGAGAAAACTTAAAACAAGAGAATTAAAAAGACTTTAAACTTTTCAATAAATTCTTTCAAACTGGATTGAAAAGACACAGTATGGATAGGAACCCATAACGATAATGTCAGGGGAAATTGTCCCAAGCATAACTCCTTGTAAGTAAACGAAATTGGCACCTACAAACTCTAATGTGGTGCTGTTAGAAACTAAAAGGACAATGATCCTTAACAAAACACAGATAAACAAAATTTTGAGGGGATCTGCGTATAGACACAAGATGAGCATAATTGCAATCTAAAGGGAGTATGACCCTATTTGAACTACAGACAAACTACAGTGTGATCTGTGTATGGACAACTGTCATGCACTGAATAAAACTAAAGGGTGAAAAACCCTATGAAACACAGAAAGAGTCTGTGTATGGACAACTGACGTGGACTGCAGAAAACTAAAGGGACTAAGACCCTACGCAACTCAGAAAGAGTCTGTGTCTGGAAACTGACATGCAGCACAGAAAACTAAAAAGGGCGAACTGGGACCTTTAGCAAAAAACACAACTTGCCATTTCAATATGACATATAAAATAAACTGTAAGTACATGAGAGTGAGCAAAAATATGCATGGCAAGCATGTGAGTTAGGTGAAAGGCATAGGCAACAAAAACAAGGCACATAAAAGAGGGACTAGTGAAGGAGTGTGCGCACCACCCAACACTGAGAATGAACCGGGATAAGGAGACCAGCTCCCAAACATAACAACCTACACCATAAATGTGCCCAAACATCACCAAAAAAAACCAACATACCACTTAACTATACACAGGCAAGTAATGGCAGTGAACATATTAAACAGGTACATCACAAACCAAAATGTTAAAAGAACAAATTTTGTAAAATGGTACACAATTACAACTAGTCCTGTAAAACAAAACAAAAAACACCGGTGAGCGAACTGTCTCACCCGAGATGCCTTCTCCTCCGAAGAATAAGTCACAAATATCACACACTACAGTAAAAGGATTGTGCTCTCAGACGATGTAGTAGAAAGTGTCAAAATCCAAATACCTTTTGCTCCGATAACTAAAAGTAACCAGGAAGCATTACGCCATTTTGTGTGAAGAGAGAGCGTTCTAGCTTTAATAGGAACATTTCCTTTGGTGAATAAAACGAAGCGTTGAAAAGTTGACATTCGATATGCTACAGAGGAAATATGAGGGGAACAGAGCAAGTTGTTGTCGTGGTAACGGAATTGCATAGAAAATGGCCGCCACGTCAAACACAACAACGTAAAATGCATGAGGTCAAGATGGTCGTGTCTTGAAAGGAAGGCGTCAGAGGAGTGAAGAACGTCAGCCTTTGTAAAAGAATCACTGTTCACCAACTCCCACAAGCGTTCCATCGACGTCATCAGAAAGACGGAAGGAGAGAAGCAGTGAGGATCACTGTCAGCCAACTGACACTCAACGGTCATCCACATGAAAGACGGTGAGTAAATAGATCGATGAAAGGCGCTAAGGGCTGAGATCGTCTGAAATTTAAAAAGTAAGAAAACGTAGCGCTCCTTGAATGTTCCTTGAAATACCATGGGTATAAATAAAGTCCACTCACAAAAATTATCGTTGTGCACAGCGCTGTCTCGAATACATAGTCAATTGAACACAAACCCTGTTAATGAAGAATACTTCAAAGTGCCAGGTCGTAGGTACTGACGTGCAGACAGGTGCTGACAATAAAAACCATAACACACTCCTTCACTAGGCAGTATGTAATAAAGTGACCACAGACCAACCGAAAATAAGAGAACTTAGTCTTGCAAACCCTCTTGAAGAAAAACGTTGCACCAGAGCCCCAAAGACTTAACAGTTGTCAGGTTGAGGATAGAATTAATCATCCAGCACAGCACAGCTAGATAGATAGGCAGGTTGGTACTGATGCAGGAAACAGTCAACGAAGCAGGGTTTCAAATGAGGGTGTAAGGAAGCTTGATAAATGGAAAAGCTTGCTCACCAGATCCTCCAGACGCTTAAACAACTGGCAAACTGCTGTGGGCGACCGGTGGCAGGTCACTGGTGGGGTCTCGATGCCAGTTGAGGTGTCTTGAAGTAAGTTGCTGTAGATCTAGACCATAAACTTGTTTGAAAATCCATGTAGAGGTGACAGAAGTAGGTTCTTTTACCAGGATCGTCGCCAAAATAATGTAGTAAATAGGTCCACGCTTGTAGATAGTTTTCCAGTAGTTTATTTGAGCAGATAAATTAATTCAGATACAAGCTCAATTGGATACTTAAGGGACCTAGGGGAGATTTAGTGGAGACCCCACCAGGAGCTCCTATCCAGGTGCTCAGCCCATCCAAACTGTCACTCTCCAGTCAGAGTACTAACATTCTGATTGCTGCATTTATGAACATTCTAAAGATGGTAGAAATGCATCACATAGGGAATGACAGGATATTACAAAGACATCAGCAGGGTTGAATAAAGATAAAGAGGAAGCTAAGAACACTGTCAGTGAGGAATTGGTGTGTAAAGCAAGCAAGAAGAGTAAAGATGGTTCCCCAAGTAGGACAGGTAACTTTCAGTGCTTTATGTTTGGAAGTCTCAACCACCTTGCTGACAACTGGAAATGCCCAGCTTGAAGTGTAGTTTACAGGAAATGCAATAAGAAGGGACATTTTTCTAAAGTCTGCAAAGCTTTTAGTGCAAAGGTACACTTGGTAATGGGTCCTGAAGACGAGGTGGGGGTGAATAAAGGGTTTGTCTTTCAGATAGACCATGGGGAAGTGGAGGAAAGAATACAATATCCCACATGTGACATAAGTCTCGATGGAGAAAAGATTCACATATATGCAGATCCATGTTCTCCTTATACCCTAATTGAAATAAAACTGTATGATGAAAAGTTTGCCAAACATAATGTCATTTTAGATATTTGTCATGCCGCGTACAACAAAGAACCCATTTATTTAGAGGGGATGGTGGGAATGAGAATTTCTTTTAAGGACAGGCACACAGTGGGAAAAGTATATGTTACCAAAAAGGGTTCAAACTTATTGGGGTGGAAACACCAGAAGGAATTGGGCATCACCCTTGATCCCAACAACATAGACCAGGTGTTGTTACTTGAACCCCCAGTGATGAGTTTTAACCTCATCAAAGAGTTTCCAGAAGTATTCACTGAAAAACTAGGAATGTTGAAACGTTATATGCACAAGATTGTACTTAAAGATGGAGATTGCGCTGTATTTCATAAGACTCGCTCCGTACCACTATTCATGAGGGAACCTTTAAGGTTGGAACTTGAGAAACTGGTCAACCAGGGTGTTATACAGGAAATTGAAAGTTCTGAGTGGTTGGCACCCATTGTCCTTACCAACAAGGGTAAATGGTAAGAACATTTGTTTATGTGGGGACTTGAGGGATCTCAACGCAAAAATCATGGTGGACAGACATCCCTTACCAAGGATACACAAGATGCTGAGTACCATTCAAGAGGCAACGCTTTTTAGTGTGCTTGATTTGTCATCAGCCTACCATCACATCAATTTCCACCCTTAGTCCTAGCTGTTAATGGCGTTCACTACTCCTTTTCGCAATTTCAAGTTTTTAAGAATGCTGTTTGGACTGCCGTCAGCCGCCTCAGCATTTCAAAGGATAATACAACATATTCTCAGGGATTGCATCAAACTTTGTGTTTTTAGGATGACATACTGATATATGGTTCCAGTGAGGATGATCACAATTCCAATGTCAGTAAGGTGTTGAACAGACTCTGAGAGGCAAGATTCACTACTAAATATTGTAAATGTAAATACGGAGTGACATCTGTAGACTATCTGGGTCACACGATTTCTGAGGAAGGCATCAAGCCTAAAATTTACGTGGTTGAGGTGGTGAGGAGAGCTCCCACTCTCCCTTGTAAAGAGGAAATTTTGACATTTTTTGGATTAGCTGAGTATATGGCCAAATGCTCCAAGACTTTTTCAATATTGACTCAACCTTTGAGTGACCTGCTGAAGAAGGGTACCTTATACAAATGAGGAGTGGACCACAACAGGGCATTTGGAAAGCATAAAAAAGGCCATTATCACAGCTCCCCGCAAAGGTAATTTCAGTGTAGAAAGAGCTACTATTATATCCACTGATGCCAGCAGCAAAGGAATTGGGGCAACACTATCATAGAGTGTAAACAACAAAGAGAAGAAGGCAGCCTTTGCTTCCCATTGCAGGGGCAGAGACATAACTAGTCCACCTTTGAAAAGGAGGCATTGGCTGTTTTCTGGAATATAAAACACTTCAAGTTTTATGTTTGGGGCTTGCCTTGTGAACTATGCACGGATCACAAGCCATTGCTGTCTTTGTTTACTAAAAAGGACATGAAGAACATGACACCTAGCAGTGTCAAATGGGTAGTAGGCCTTCAAGGTTTCAAATACAAAATGGTCTATGTTCCAGGGGCAAAGAACAGTGTAGCAGGTTTCTTATCCAGGGCCCCAGTAAAGGGTGAAGGGGATAGTACTTCCCTTAATGATGCAATTCTGGAGATTGTCCGGCCTGCTGTGGCACAAGAACAATTGGATCTCCATATGGAGCAAGACAAAAACCTTAAGAGAGTCATGGAGTATGCTATCAAGGGGTAGTCATGTAAGTGCTAGGACTTACCTGGTGAAGTACAGACCTATTGGAATGTTAGAGATGAGTTGTCCGTAGGGGGTGATATCCTTCTCAAATCAGGGAAGATTATCCCACTCAGTGGCTTACGGGACCACATTATATAAACCCTATTCATGAAGGACACTTAGGAAGAAGTATCAGTAATGCCAGAATAATATCAGAGTAATGGTTCCCCTACATGGATCAGCTGATGAAGGGGAAGGTGCGGTATTGCCTTGCCTGTAGCCTCAGTGACAAATCCAAAAGTCTGAGGTGCATTCCCCTTATTCCTGTTGAGGTTCCCACAGTTCCGTGGAACAAGTTGGGACTTGACATAGCTGGACCCATCCATGCCTCTGGGCCTGAGGATAAGTACCTTTTTGTACTCATTGATTACTACTCCAACTGAATCACACACAAGTTTGAGAACAAGATCAACACCAAGTCCCTCATACATTTTTTAAGTGAGGTGTTTTCCAAGGAAGGTATTCAGTCCACGTTCATTAAGATATTCTAGCAGATATGTCCATTGCACATGTGTGCACGCCTTTGTACTGTCCCAAGGCTAATTTTGAAGTGGAGAGAGAAAACAGAATGTTAAAAGAGACTGTACAATTGGCTGTTGCTTCTGGTAAACCCATTGAATCTGGTGTTAGAGATATGCTATGGTCGAACCCAACCTCACCACGTGGCGCTCTCCCTTTGAACTGTTGAGAGGGAAGAAGGCTGGTTCCAAGTTGACTGCCAATTGGCTATCCCAGAACAAGGAGATCACTATTAATCCAGAAGAGTTGGGGATGTGAGTGATGAGAAGACAAAAAGGGTACAAAGAAGAGAACAACAAAAAGTGGGGTACCAAACACAAGTTCTGGAATCAGGGGCAATGGGTTTTGGTCAGAATATACTATGTGGCAGGTAGCAAAGGTGACAAATTCTGTGCTCCTGAGAAGATCAAGAAAGTTAAGAACAACGTGGTGATTCTTAAAATGGGAAAATGTGGAGTATGGATGGCATACCCACATGTCCTGACAACTTGATTCCTAGTAAAGGAATGGTGGTGGGTACCAGCAATACCCAGTTTGAGCAAGTGCTGGAAAAATGGAGGGAAAGACATTTTTTCTGTTATGGTCTTCAGCGCAAGACCACTCTAGCCTGGTATCTCCCCTTCCACAGCTGTCTTATTTTCCTTCCCTTGCCTTTTCTGTATCCTGTTCTTTCTGTGTCTCTCTCGCTCTCACTTTCTCTCTTTCTCTTTCTCTCTCTCTCTCTCTCTTTCTCTCTCTCCTGCTCTTTCCTATCCCTGATCCTGAATTCTGCTCCTGTTCTCTTCAGGAGGGAGATGTGCTATATCCTGTACCTTTGGTTAGTTCCTGACCTCCCCTCCCCTACCCTCCAGTCACCTTTGGTTTTAGATTAGAATCCTCAAGTAGAGGCTGCTTTAGAATGTTGGTAGGATTCCTGGCCATTCAGAGGTGCACCTAGGACTGGCAGGCTGGAGGTGTACAGTTCTTTACTTGACATTAAAGATATTTGAACTGATCCAGCGCCCCTATAGAAATTCTGTCTCAACAACGCTACCCAATACCAGATACTCAAAATTAATCATAAATCACTCACAAGGCCCATTTACTAACGAGACAGATTTTGGGCAACTGAATCATGTGACCTAATTAATCAGAACCTATTCACAAACTATTTACACATTTATATACAATGACCATGGTTTTGCGCATAAAACATTTTAATTAAGTCACTAAGGTAAATGGATCAACTAATGGTTACAAGACCATAAATAACAAGGCCAGCTTGTTGTTTTAGAATCTTATTTTATTAGCTTTATTCATGTAAGTGCATTTTATTAAACTCTTTATTAGCAAATTTTTGCAGCTTTTATTAAGGAATAGCACATTAGACTGTCAATTCAAAGTAAAATCAAATAACATGATTTAAGTAAAATAATCAGTTTTCATTACCTAAGTTCTATTTTCCCTGTCTAAAACTCATTTTACATAAAGCAATAGTCAATAACCCTATTGATCCTTACTTGCTCCAAAAAGTCCTTCAGCACAGCACGCCATACAGGATTCGGAAAGCGAGAAGCGCCCTCCTGCCCAAGGGGGCAATTTTTATACCTTTTTCCCTAGCTAATCTAACTAAAAATAATACTTTTTCCCTACCACTCAAAGTCCTGATTGGCTGACAGACGTCAGTCCACATAATGTCATCATCTTTTTCGAAGTCTAGTTCCGACCTTTCTATGAGTCTACTGTCTCTTATTCACAAGTCACGCAGCTTCCTCAAAGAGAAACATTTTTGTAAATGACAGTCCATGACTTCCTTAGCTTGGCAATCTCTGCCGGTTTCCGACCTTGGCTTAGCTTAGTCCTTCCATGAGCTTGAATAACACATTCTTCAATTGAACTTGCAAAATAATGCCAACGTGATAAAACTTTCCACGCAGGGCTCTTGCTCTTTCTGGACAGGACTCGACAACACCATCTTAACAACGTTAGGCCTCAGACTTTAGGCCTCTCTCATGGAAAACTAGTATTCAAAGAAACACAAAAGAATAATTAATGAAAGAATTAGAATTCGTTCTGTTACCCACCCACCTTTGCTAAATATTAACCCATTAATAAATGTTACCTATCCAAAGCATTTTAGTACTTACACCGTATAAAGACAAAAAGACATAACATAAGCACACATAAATAAGCACATGCCATTAATTAAACAGCCGCATTTTAATACTGACAATGACAATAGACAAGGTTAATTCATTATTTTTCACGTACATGCAGTTGCAACATAGAGCACAAATGTTAAACCCTCATGTCATGTATGCGTTTTAATCTAGGTTGATTAGTAAAATTCACTCCATGCTTATCAGTACAATTATTTAATTATGGAAGTTTAACTTTGCGAGTCGAAATAAAATATATTTCTAAATCTCGCTCCTTCAGAATTCACCTGCTGTGTCCCTCCTTACTTCACGAGGGCTCCAACCTTGCTTTATTAAGACAAAGTTTTCACATGTAGTACAGTGCTGAGCTATCAAAATCCGAAGAGTTATGCCCTTCTTCAGATAGCAAGTGAGAAAATAATGTGGCCAAATGTTTTAGATTTTTATGTGTAACACTGTTCTTTTATCACTTGACTAATTAGCAATTTTCATGCTAATCACTTATGTTATGTGCTGAACCTAGCACTTAGAAACTGACTAAATGGCAGTAGTATGTGCTAAACGAAACATGGACATTGTCATTTAAACAAAGAAGCAGCGAGGTGCTCTCTTAACCCAAATCAATTTCAATTGCAAAGACGCAACACAGACCTGCCCCAAGGATTAGCATAATGCACAGTGCTGCGCTTGCCTCCTGGTAAAATTCTCCTCCTTAATCTGAGTAATGCGGCCAGCCAACGCACTGGTGCCACTTTAGTACACAGGTGACAGTTTGGAGAGTGAGGTTATCACAGCTGAGCATGGAAGACAGTACTCATAAAAACTTTTAAAAACGGAAGCTCTGACTCTGCAGTGATTGTTTTTCAATGCCATTCTGCAAAAAGTGACACAGACTTTCATCCTCATTTCATGGATGAAAGACTCAGTTATAGCGAAGTGGGTTATAAACACAGCAATATTTTACAAGGCGTTTTTCTTTGTGCAACACACTCAGTGGTTTATGCAGTGCATTGCGTGCACTGGTCACAAGTTTCTATGGTAGTGTTAGCCTCTGGTGACCTACCTTACAGCCTTAACCACAAGGCATCGCCACAATGTCAGCTCAGAAAGAAGACAATATTACTGGGAAGCAGAGCTCCAAAGACTGTTACCTTACATCATCAACACAACAGTCCACTGCCTGTACAGTGAGAGTGATGCAATGCCTAATACCTGCCATTGCTGATAGAGATTAAAGATGCAGTAATGCAAGCAATGAGAATGGACCTCCTCCATCCCTTTGTTTTGTTCCTCTTAGCAGCTATAATATGGTTGAGACAAGTGTTTCATGTCTCTTTTCTTAACTGAAGCCAGTGCACCTCCGAAATCGGCCTTAGAAAATTTCATTCTACACGTCTTCAACTACATCATGCAATCAGCAAAATCTCATTGTACAGTTCTCTCTCAGCTTGATGAGCAGCACTGCTCAGTGATCATACCCTTAACTGTAGCAGCACGATTGGAAAAAGGATGACGGGGCATATTATCAAGACAGGTGATAAAATTATCGCCGTGTTATTGGCAGAAAACAGCCGCTAAAACGGCGATAATGGGCTTGATAATATGCTCTATGGAATTCCAATTGAAGCCCATGTTAGATGTCCTTCACATTTAACATGGGCTTCAATTGGAATTCCTTAGAGAATATTATCAAGCCCATTATCGCCGCTTAAAACGGCAATATTTTTATTGCCTGCCTTGATAATACGCCCTGACGTCTTTTAAGAAAATGTTTCATAAACCACATTTTACTTCGCCGGCTCACGGAACTCTTTGGAATTTGGCGGAGTTCTTTTGAAACTCCACAAAATTCTGTGGAGTGAAGCTCTGCGAGCTATGCACAGGGCTACTTTCTTCACATATGTTGAAGTAGGCCATTGAAGGACAGCGTTAACTTTTTTGGGATCCATGGTAATCCCAGAAGGAGATAGATCATATCCCAGCAACTCAACTGTGTTCAAATGGAACAAATTTTTTTTTACATTAGACAAACAGACTGCTTTTTCATAAGCATTGGAGGACTTTCCTAAAGCTCTTCTTAATTTTGCCAAAAAATAAGGATGTCATCTATGTAAACTATCACACATATATGCAGGAAGTCCCGTAAGACTACGTTAATAAAATATTGAAACACCACTGGGTGCATTGCAAAGACAGTGACAGTGTACTCATGTACTTTGAACCAATGGTGGAATTCATGACCTGGTCCAATAATACAGGAATTAATGGCAGAGGATACCTGTTTTTGATATTGGCCTTGTTTACTGCTCTATAGTCTATGCATGGCTGCAAATCCTTGATTTTTTGGGGGGAGGAAGAAAAAACAGCGGGATGAGAGACTGGTGAAGTGGAATGCCTTATGAAGACAAGGGATAGTAACCCATCTAAGTAGTTATTTAGATGCTTTATTTTAGACTCAGTTAATGCTTATGTCCTGCTGCAGGGCAAAACTGCGCCCAGAATTAAATCTATTCATCAGTCATAAGGTCAATGGGGCAGCAGTTGGAAAGCTTGTTTAGGGTCAAAAACATTTGTAGTTCCTGAGGAGCTTCTGGTAAAGTGTTGTCTTGCAAATTCGGTGTGAGGGGACAACTTAAGGGCTTGACTACAACAGGGGTTGTCTGAGAACATAAAGTGAAGCATGTTGTGGAATCTAAGGTCACCCTTTGGAGGTACCAATTAATTTTCGGTTTATTATGTTCCAGCCACGGAATGCCCAGAATGGCCCCGAAAGTAGGATTATCAATTAGATCAAAGACTAATGGGCAGATTTACAAGCCCCTTGCGTCACTTTTGCGTCACTTTTAACATGGGAAAAGTGACGCAAAAGTGGAGCAAGGGCTTGTAAATATGCCCCTAACTTTTCAGTGTTTCCATTACCATATACCATTATAAAGAGTTTAGTATGATATCAAATTAGATAGGTGTTCCGATCCATCCTGCACAAAGTGAAATACTCCCACCATGTCCAATTCCGGAGCCACAAAATGGTATTGTTTCGAGACCTTTCTGCCCTGACACTCCAGAAACAGAGAGACTACTGACCTGCAACAGAGTTACTCAGAAATAAAGAGGTAATTTATATTCATCTATGGATGATATACTCCATCAAATTAGAACACCTTTGGAGGCATGCTGACTTGTAAGCATCCCAGCTGTTGGGGGCTCACCATGGAGGACCCACAATGAGTGAATGACTGAATGAGAGTTTTTATTAAGCTCAAATGATTGCTCAGAGGCATCATGGCGGCATAGGACACAAAGAACAGTGGGACTCCATTATTATATTGCTAGATGAAAAAACATTTTCTGAAGATAGAAAGAGAGGCAGCTGTCTTAAGTTCGTAAGGTAGACAATTCCAAAGTATTGCCATGGACCTAAACAAAATTCTGACAAACCAGGTGCAGTGTTTGGAGCATGGTACCACCAAGTGTTTAGCGGAATTGGAATGCAGAGTCCTCCCAAAAGTGTACCACATTAGATTTTTCATAAAATAAGAAGGGCCCTGCCCAGGAATGGTCTTATAGGCCATGCATAGTGACTTGAAGATAATAAATTGCCTAGCTGGCAACCAGAGCAGTTTACTGATGGACACTTTCTCTGATTGAAATTTCAGCAGGAACCGAGCATCAATATTCTGGAGAGTTTTACATTTTTAGAAGACCCTTGGGAAGATCTATGTAAGAGTTCTACAATAATCACTTTTCCCAAGACTAGAGTGATGACAACTGTTTTTAAGAGATCGAAAGGTATCCATTTCTATGTTTTTGATCACCATGAGTGTGTGGAAGGAGGATGAGGTGACCTTTTCCACTTGATTTTTATATTTCAGTTCTTGGTTAAGTAGCACCCCAAGATCCCTTAGCTTCGAAACCGGTGTAGGGAGTGATCCGAGATTACATGGCCACCATGCTGGGGACCAAAAAGACAAGTAATTTCCAAACAGATTAACCTCCTTCTTAGATGAATTTAGTTTCAAACAATTGCAGTCCGTCCATTTGCTTACTGCACTCATGCAGTTCCTGAATACATCGCTAGAGTTGGCATCAGTTTTAGAGAGTGAGACAACTATTTGAGTGTCATCATAGGATGCTAATGATAAACTAAATGATTTCATAAGCATAGCCAAATGTGTTATATATGGGTTGAACATCGTAGGGCTCCACAAGGCAAAAAGTAAGGTTCTGAGGTGAAGTCACACGGAGACACTACTTGTTGCTGATAAGAGAGGAATGACTGCAATAGTGAAAGCCCCAAGACTCCATATACTGTCATCCAGGAGCCCATGGTTGACAGTAATGAAAGCTGCTGACAAATGTAACAAGAGGAGGGCAGCATTACCACCCCATATAGTGTTGCTCTGATTTCCTCAATAACCACTATCAGTGCTGATTCCATGCTATGGTGTTGTCTAAAGCCAAACTGAGTGTTGTCAAGGAGATAATTCATATCCATGAAGGAGGTGAGTTGCTCATTCATCACCTTCTTCACTAGCTTGGCTGAATAGGAAAGCCAAGATATTGGACAATAGGTATTCAAATCCATCATATTTAGATTATATTTTTTAATAAAGGGAGAACTGAAGCATAATGGAGCGCAATTGAGATTGTCCATGTTGTAGAATAGACAAATCTTGTTGAACAGGGAACTGGTGCAGGTGTGAGATGTAGCCAGTAATGTCCGATTTATGTTGGTATAATTGTATTTCCTCTGTAGCGTAAACCTGACACCACAGTGCTTGCATAGTGCTTATCTGCTGTGCTGGCTGATTTTTTGGCATGTGCATAGGACTGCACATACTTACAGATGTTCATGGATGAGATACTGTGGGTAGTGTGTAGAGTGACAAAGGTGGGTGTAGATCTTACTGCCAGGCACTACCTGTTTGGTCTGTTGCCTCTCCCCAAGAAGGAGAACAAAATCCAATACCAATTTGCTCAGCTGGGTTTAGTGCTCACAGAACAGCGCATAGCCATATACCGGTCCGGAATGACCCTCCCCCCCTACTGTGTTGAAAAAGCGGGCTGAGTTCCTGGAATTAGCGGCAATAGAAGAGTGCTGAAAGATTCGCACTGATAATAATGCAGAGCGCAACCTTGAGATTTTGGACGACATGTTTGACACATCTCTGGGAGACGAAAACAGATTCTACTACACTGACTTTCCACGCAGGTGCCTTTAAGCAGGTGGGGATGGGCATTGTTGTGTGGCGCTTGCTACTGGGCGGCCCCGGTTACAATAATCTGGAGAAGGGGTCCAGTAGGACTCTAAGGACCCCTTCCTGCTGCCAAACTGCCCTCTTCTGGTCACCCATCACTCTTGATCCTCAACCGGCCATCTCTTAGTTCTGCAGGTTCTGGAGCGTGCAACGGCGTCCCTACACAGTTTGACGCTGAGGCACTTCAGTACTAACTGCTCTAGGAGAAAGCGAATAACACATTTGAAAAAGACTGCTAATGAGGGTGAACAGTCCAAAGTAACCCCCCCCACTTCAAGCAACTTACTTATTGCTCACTGGAGGACATTTGCAGGCTGTCATCGTTGCATGATACTTGCGTGGACACGCTGCGATTCAACAAGGGTATTGACTCTGTGTGTGTAAGTATGGGCGTAAAATCCGTTTCGCGGGAGAATTTGCGGAGTTTTGGCAATTTTGCAGTCTGCGAATAGCGTGAATTTGCCCAAAAATCCGCAAATTCGCAAGCTGAGAATTATTTTGCTTGGTCGCGCTTGAAAAATACAATCTCACGTGCGCGGCGTAGACTTACCGTGATTCTGAGTCCGCCGAGTTGTTTTTCTCCCGGTTTGTGTGTGCTGCGCCATTTTGGATCTTACTGCGTGATCGCGTGTGAGTTTTTCGACCGCAATTACGTCATTGCGGTTTGCCATCTTGCACAGCGAGAGTTTGACAACGAGAGTACGTCATAAGGGCCCGCGATCTGGAGAACCGGGCCTTATGGGCCTAGCGGCGCAGGGCACGCCTAAGATCTCCGGGTTCACCAGCCTTATCAGACAGAGACACAAGACACTTCCTTTGGGCGTAGAAAATCAGGTTTATTAGCTGCAGCTAAGCAAAGTTGTACAAGAAGTTACAGAAAATAGATTCGAAGGAAACTGCCACTTCATTCCGTGGCGCAGAGTCTTTTTTACCATACATATTTACAATACCTAGTCCCAAAACATACAAAACTGACAAATGAGAAAGTTCGAAAACCAGCTATCGAATATCTTGTGTACGCCCTTCTTTCAGACATCGTGTTCTCCCCTCCCCTCAAGTTAATCAATGCTAAATGCATGTAATTAAATTTGCAGGTGGCAGGACGTATTTGCGAGCCTCAAAGGATAGTGGTGTAACAGGAGAGTACACGGAGAGAATAGTGAAGGCCGGTCAAATAAGATCAAGTAGAAAGAAGAATGGTGGGACCCAAACAGACAACTAAGACAAGGATCAATCAGTCTAGACATGCATTAACTAACTTGGCCAGTCCCTTACATTGGTTTCATAAACAAGGACAAAGGGTTACTTTTTAACAGGAGAGGCAAGCAGCTGAAAAGGCAAAAACACCATGTTCGCCGTGTCACCTGAGTGAGGGCAACACCAAATGGCGGCTGTCACAAAATGGCGGCTGACTACGAAGCAAAGTCGAAAATCACAGAACCTCAGACCCTCCTTTTGCCATTACTCAGGCAAAACACAAAGGACTCACGCTAGTCTGAGTCAATGTCAATGGTCATGAGGTCATTGAGCTGTTGCTGCAACATCATCTTAATGTTCTCTGTTTTCTGTGATACAGGCTTTGGGACACACAAGGTGGCACAAAGACCACAGATGGCAGGACCACACTGCAAACAGAGACAACAAGAGAAAATGTTGGCTAAAATCATTCCAAGGAAAGTTAACACTTTCCATCCCCACGTGGACAGTAGTCCCCAAAACCATCCCATCACAGACCAATCTCCTGAATCCTGATGAATAGACTCAGAAATCACATGAAACTTAGAGATGGCTTGGTATACTGTAGGGGCATTATCAGGAATGTAAATGAAGCAACTAGACCCAATCAGTTTACAAACTCCTCCTCTATCAGCAAGGACAATGTCTAAAACCATTCGGTTTTGTAAAGTCATAAGGCTATCCGCCTGAAGTTCAGCCGTCAAGTTACTCAAGGCTCCGGAAGTTACATTTATCGTAGCCTCGACAACATGAACCAACTGTCTAATGTTTCTGCTATTGACCATTGGGCCCCAAAAGGGAAGAAACCCTTTAATAAAGTCTCCTCCTCTTGTCCAGCTGTGTCTCCAGGATCAATAACCCCTCTACCATATCTTTTCCTGTGATGTCCTGAAGGAGCAGTGTATGTAGGGGGAAGAAGAAAAGCTATATAGCATGTTCCTGAAAAATAGGCAGGAGGCCATGTATAGGCCCTATCGTAACAAACAAAATATGTACCTTGTGATGGTACTAACGAAGAAGAAATCAAGGGGGAATAGACATAGGTATGAGAACAAACACTCTTTTCCTGTTTATTCTTAATATTCTGACCGTTTATTTGCAAACATAGGATACCTTTGTGAGGTACAGTCCAAATTGGTAAGGATCTTCTTTCTTTAGCCCTATCAGTGAGGCTAGTAATGTAACGAGTCACATTCCAACCATCATATGCTCGTTTCTCGTCCACGGGAATCTTACTAATGTCGGCAATTTTAGCCATAGTCACTATTCCCTTTATCAAAGGACTATGACTATAGTCTGGTCCACCAGAATGTATATCACCAGGAGGATATCGAAGTTGGTTCTGATATGCATTAGAAAACATAGCCAAATAAGCCCAAGCAGAACCTTCATATGAAAACGGGAGAACTAAATATGGCATCCCTTTCTCAGCATTATGGGGCATGAGCCGACAGACCCAACAGTCAGTAGTGTTAACTACCAGTTGATGCTGATGTAACAACTGGATGAATGAATTGTTGAAATATTCTGGTCTCCTAACTTGTTCATGGTCTGGAAGTGTGTAGAACTTATGCGGAGAGTTAGTAGAAGAAGAGAGCAAAGGAACAGAAGTTGGAATGGGTGCTTGCTGCATAGTGTGGATAACCCATCCCGTACAAGCTAATAAACTACATAAACACACTAGAATACACAATGCTACGCCGCATCGACTAAACAAAAATTTCTTGTTCTTGTTTTGTTTTACAATCATAACATCGTTCCCTTCCATCTCAGTATCCATTTCTCTAAAGGCGTTGCTCACGGTAATCTTCCTAGATCACTTAGGTGTGATTATTAGCCGTCCTATGACACTGCAAGCCCTGTTGACCTAGTCACTATTCAGGTCACAGCCTAAGACTCCTACCGTGACCCTGCAACTTGATGGATAGTGGAAAGGAAATGTCTTTTCAAAGAAAAAAAAGTAATCAGGAGGAAGAAAAAAAGAAAAATAGTCAACCTAGGTCTCAGGTTGTACCGGGTCTTGCCAGGTACCGTTTGGTCCTTAAACAGAGTTCCTGGGTTAGTCGTGTCCAGTTTTAGATGTGGTGGTACAGCTTCTTGTAGCACATCCTCATCTTCTTTCCCAGAATTTGTCCAGTCTGGGCGTGCACTACTAAAAGGTACAAATCGGGGTACTTTCTCACTTTCACTATCGCCAATGCCTTCTTGAACCCACTGATCATAAGGTAAAGGCAGAGGTACCCTCTTACAGTGCACGCCGTGGATCCAGTTTTTCTTCCCAACGACTTTCATAGCTGTACGTGTCGTCAAAAGCACTTGTCGTGGCGGCCCCCAACGAGGTTCCAGATTCTTCTTCCTCTGAGGCACACAAAATCACCAGGTCGAATGGAATGACCTGGATCTGAGGAGGCCTCCAGCAAAGCGTTTTGGACCTGTTGATGAATAACACGTAATTTAGTGGTGAGGTCATGCAAGTAGTCAACCAACAATGGATATGGAATGTCAGAATATCTTTTTGGTCGAGGGACTCCCCAAACATTGGCTGGGCGTCCGAAAACAACCTCATAAGGACTAAGTTCTAAACAAGAATGCACAGTCGTTCTCGTAGAGAGAAGTGCCAAAGGCAAAGCGTCAGGCCAAGCGAGGCCCGTGCTGGCCTGAATCTTTGCTAATTTGAGCTTGAGAGTGCTATTATAGCACTCTACCAAACCCGCTGACTGAGGATGGTTTGCCGCATGGCATTTCTGTCTAATCCCAAGACCCGCACACGCCTTCTGCATAATTTGACCCACAAATTCACTTCCATTGTCACTCCAGACAATGCGCGGCAAACCAAACCTTGGGAAAAATTCTTTCAAGAGGACTTTGGCAGTGGACAAGGCAGTATTATCCTTTAGGGGGTAAGCCTCTATCCATCTAGAAAAGGCACAAACCACCACAAGGACATACTTGAGGTTGTTGGAACGTTTCATATGAATGTCATCTATTTGTAAAACCTCAAAAGGATATGTAGGGGGAGAAAAATGACCTGCCGGGTTGGTGTTCCCTTTCCTGGCTTATGAGACTACTTGATACTCGCGCGTCGAGGCATGCGCTGCACTGCTGTGATATTTTAAAAATAACTCATTTTTTAACTCTGTTTCCTTTGCGTGTTTGCGCTGCTTTAATTTAGCGGTAGGCGCTTTTGTTGTGCTGCCGGTTGCCGGTTCAGGGGGGTTCACGCTTAGCTCAGCACTCACCTGCACTGTAAATTGTGTCCCCATCCCCACTTGAGGGAATTAGATTACCTTAGGGGCTTCCAGGGCGCTGTGGGAGGTCGCGCTGCGGTGTTTCGAGCCGCCATTTTGGGTGAGGGAACCAGGGTGCCGAATAACAGGCGCCATCTTGGTTGGGGGGCTAGTGGTTGGTCTGCAGGACTCGTGTGCTTACGGCTATTTAAGATGGCTGAGACCAAGGCGCGCAGCGTGGGCGCGCAGCGGGCTCGCCGGCGGATCGCCGGAGGTTCGCCAGAGGTAAGCCCGTTTGCGCCCGTTCGCGCACAGGACTCGCCGGGCGCCGGCAACTCTGTTTGCCTGGGACATTGTGCCCCAATCTACTCCCGTGATGATCTTATACTCCTGAACATCGGCACTTCCACAAACGGCAGGCATAGACTCACTTGCAGCTATCCTGATTCCATTTCCTGTGGCCTGCTGAATGTGAGATCGCTGATTAAGCATTTCGATGAGATTGCGCTTTTAATTGACACCCACGATCTAGACGTACTCTTCTTGACGGAGACCTGGACTACACCTACTAGTGCGGTGGAATTGGGAATAGCCTGCCCCCCAGGTTTCAAAATAATACATAACCCTAGAGTAGGGGCTAGAGGAGGTGGCATTGGACTGATCTATAGAGAGACACTTAATTTCTCTCAACTGACCATCAAGGCCATTGATGGTTGTGAGGTACTTGGCTTTTCCATCAAGGGCACAGGAGGTGTGTTATACACGGGACTGCTATGCTACAGACCCCCAGCAGGGACGATATCAGCTGTGTCTGAGCTTATAGACTTAATCTATGACCTGTCCCACTCTCACACCAGGCTGATGGTCCTAGGGGATTTTAATCTCTGGCCTGACGGACCGACAAACTCCGCCTTCTTAGAATTGGTCCAAGCCTGTCGTAACATTGAGCTTCTACAGTTGGTACTCTCGCCAACCAATTCCAAGGGTCATACCCTTGACCTGATTTTTGCTGATGCAGGCCAAGTGGCTCTGCGGGGTGTTATTTCTCAAGGCTGGACTGACCACTCCCTCGTCCTTTTCTCCCTTTCCTGTCCTGCTGTTAGGGCGGCTAGGGGCAATGTGGGGGGTGCCAGAACGGGTAGACAATGGTCTAGACTTCTTGCGATGCCCGCACCCCCTAGGCTGCTGTTGGAGGGCTCTGTATTGGGAGAGACGGTGGACAGGAGCTATGAGACACTTTGCCAACAGATCTCGGCCTCCCTGGACTCTTTGGCGCCAATGCGTAAAATTAGAGCTAAGTCGAATCTGGCAATGCCATGGTATTCAGAGGAACTCCGGCAGCTCAAGCTTCAGTGTAGACAGGCTGAGCGTGCCTGGAGAAAACAGTATCTGGAACCATGCAGAGCCCGTTTTAAACAAGCGCTGGCGACCTATAAAGCCCAGATTAAGGTGGCCAAGGCCAGACATTTGGAAGAACTTTTGTTGGCCGCGGCTAATAAGTCTCAGACCTTATTTAAGGTCGTAAAAGACCTGGCCCACCCAGCCTGCACAAAAAACACTATACCTGCTTCTCAAGTTCTTTGCGACTTGCTGGCACAGGCCTTCGAGGACAAGATTGATACCATCCTAAACAATCTTGTTTTGCCATCGGATCAGATTGTGTATGATTCCAACTGCACAAAGAAGGTGGAGGAGGACGCTAAGTTAGCGGAATTGAATATCTTGCCCTTACCTTCGTATGACGACTTTTGTGCACTGGCCGACGGCATATCCTCGGGCTCACCGTCTGACCCGTTGGCACCAAAATTTTGGAAGCTGTGCCGGGAAGAATTATTTCCACCTCTCTACTCCATCTGCTGCCAATCTCTCAGCTTGGCGCAAGTTCCAGATAGCTGGAAATTGGCGGTTGTCTGTCCACTTCTCAAGAAGGATAACTTGGACCCTGCCTGCCCAGCCAACTACAGACCGATCTCTCTGTTGCCATTTCCTATTAAGATTCTTGAGAAGTGGGCTACCAAACACCTCTCCAACTTTCTTGAGGTCAACAACTGTTTGGATGTGGCCCAGTTTGGATTCAGACCAGCGCATTGGACTGAGGCAGCTTTGGTGACCGTTCTTGACGACCTGCGAACGCGGGCCGACCAGGGTCGGGCGACCTTTCTTGTGCTGCTCGACATGTCGGCCGCGTTCGACACGGTCAGCCATACAATATTGATCAGGAGACTGGCGGAGGTGGGAGTATCTGGTCTGGCCCTTGAATGGCTGAAGTCATATCTCGATCATAGACATCAGCAAGTGGCCATCCCACCCTTTAAATCGAACATCAGAAGGGTTGGCCAAGGCGTACCTCAAAGGTCAGCCATAAGTCCCATCCTTTTTAATCTCTACCTCCGTCCCCTGATCAAGTTGATTAAATCTTTTGGCATCACGGTCACCAACTACGCTGATGACACCCAGCTTATCTTTTCCCTTGAGGGTAAGGACGGAGTGTCTCTGGATGCATTTCATCGCTGTATGAACACCACGGCCGAATGGCTGGGTAACAACTCCCTGCAGTTTAACAGTGCAAAAACTGAGGTGTTGCACTGTTCCCTGGACCGCATCCCCAGACCTCTTCCGCCAGATTTCTGGCCTTTTGATTTCCAGGGCGCTGCTGCGCCCATAGAGTCAGTCCGTAATTTGGGAGTAGTGTTCAGTACTAACCTGCAGCTTGATGCTTCAGTGAATCGCACAGTGTCCACTTGTATGGCACTGCTCTGTTCGCTGCGTAAGATCTTGCCCCTACTCCCGCCCCAGGTAAGACCAGAGGTAGTGCGGAGCATAATTTTAAGTCGAATTGACTACTGCACTACTCCTGGGAGCACCGGCCAATTTAGTCGGAAAATTACAGCGGGTGCAGAATTTTGCCGCTAAACTGGCCCTTTCACGCTGCCATGCGGACTCCTCTACTAAGGCACTAAGAGACCTCCATTGGTTGCCAGTCTCCCAGCGCATTGAGTTCAAGGCACTATGCCTGGTGTTTAGGGCCCTACATGGGCAGGGTCCGCCCCCTTTGTGGGACCTCTTCTCCTGGTACACCCCGTCTAGACTGCTTCGGTCAGCATCCTCCCACCTGGTGGTTGTGCCTAGGATTTTGAGGTCCCGGACGGGTGGCCGGTCTTTTAGATTCGCGGCTGCAAGACTGTGGAACTCCCTTCCCCTAGGTCTGAGAGGCTTGGAAAACTTCATCTCTTTTAAAAAGACTTTGAAAACTCACCTGTTTCCCAGGGTAATGTAACCATGTATTGTATGTGTAAGCGTCAGGACAGTCTAAGCGCCAGGATGCCCGCCGGGTGACAGACATGCCCTATATAAGAATACCTGTACATACATACATACATGCATTAAACAAACAATACAATGCTTCACCACATTTTCCGCACATTTAGGAATACCTTCATTCTGCCATACTGGAGCCAGAGGCTTGCATATTCCTTTCGCACTGATATGAGCTGGACCATGCGCCATAGTAACTACAGGTAGTACATAGGCATCTGGTAACAACCATCGTTGGTGTTCCGACAATTCCGTCCAACATCCTGTCTCATCCAACATTCCCGTACTTTCTTTCCACTTACTTAATTCCTTCTCAGTCGCTTCTGCTTGAATCATTATCACACTTTCCACTGTGTCCTCACACATACCTCCTTCTCTGACCCAGTTTGCAGGGCCTGCAACATACATATGGCTCTTAACATTTCTCGCTGTTTCTTTCGCTACTTCGTCTGCAAATGCATTCCCACGACCAACATCATCAGTGATCCTTTTATGTGCATTGCACTTTACAATCGCTATTTGGGTAGGCAAGGCAAGTGATTCAAGAAGGTCAGTAACCAACTGACCATGCTGTATTTTAGTCCCATGGGAAGTAAAGAATCCTCTTTCCTTCCACAAGCGACCGAATCTATGAGCCACGCTAAAGGCGTATTGGCTATCAGTGTAAACAGTCACTTTCTTTCCTTTTGCCAACACACATGCTCTCGTCAGTGCAATCAACTCAGCTGCTTGTGCTGAATTGTGTGTAATACGTGCAGTTTCTACTACTGTATGCAAAGTGGTAACAGCATAGGCTGCAGTCGTATCACCGTTAGGAAGCTTAAAACACGAACCATCTACCCATAGGATCCCATCCGGATCCACAAGCGGTGCATCTTTTAAATCTATTCTGCCTTTAGTTTCCTCCTCTGTTCGGAGAAAACAATCATGCTGATCTTGTGTACCCTCCTCTTCTGGAGTAGGTAACGACTTTGCTGGATTCAAAACATTGCATCGTTTGATGTGTATGTGACTTGCTAAAAGCGTCAACTCATACCCAGACAAGCGAGCACTTGTGAGATGTTGTGTTTTCGTTCTGTTCAAAAGAGTGTCTACTGCATGTGGTACCATAACAATCAAAGTGTGATCCAATACCAATCCAGCAGATTGAAGAATAGAGATCGCCGCTGCTGCTGTTGCTCTGAGACAACCAGGCAATGCCTTGGCTACTGGATCCAAAGTAGCCGAAAAATAGGCACATGGCCTTTGTTTGTCTCCAAATTGTTGTGCTAAAACTGACAATGCACAACCTTCTCGTTCATGCACGTAGAGTGTAAAAGGCTTACAATAATCTGGAGTACCCAACACAGGAGCAGAACACAAAGCAGTACGTAAATCAGAAAAACTCTTCTGACATTCGTCAGTCCAAGGAAGAGGTTGGGGTGTGTCTTTCAGAGTAAGTGCCAACAGAGGTTTAGCCAGTAAAGAAAAATTCGGGGTCCACTGTCTACAATAAGAGGTAATGCCCAAAAAGGCACGCACTTCCTTTTGCGTGAATGGTACAGACATTCGTGAAATTGCATGGATACATTCTGGGATCAATCGCCTTCCCTCCTTCGACAAGAGATGACCTAGATAGGTAACTTCTTGGCGGCAATATTGTAACTTAGAAGGTGACACCTTATGCTGTAAATCAGACAAATGTTGCAAAAGCAAGACAGTTGCATTTTTACGGACATCTTCTGAATCAGCAGCCACTAACAAATCATCCACATACTGAATAAGAGTATCACCTGGAGGCAAAGAGAAAGCATCCAGCTGGGACTTCAAAGCTTGACTATAAATGGAGGGACTTTCACAATAGCCTTGAGGTGCACGTTGAAATCTAAAGCTTCGGCCTCCGAGAGAGAAACCAGAGATCCCTACTTTCCTCAGCAATAGGAATGCTAAAGAAAGCATTCTTGAGATCGATAACTGAGAACCAAGCAGGCGAAGCAGGGATCATTGTGCGCAAAGCAGTAATATCTGGGACGACGGGAAACTGAGGGACAACAATGTTGTTGACCTTTCGAAGATCAATCACAAAACGATACACAGGTGGTTTAGAGGGATCCGTACGTTTAAGAACAGGCAAAACAGGACTATTGCAAACGTTTCCTCTCGTTTCTTCGACAACACCTTTCTGAACCAAATCATACACAATGGCCAACAGAGCTCTTTCACCATCGCTAGAAATTTTGTATTGAGGAATACGTGGCAATTGAACATCTGGCTTGACAGTGATCACGTAAGGTGGAATTTTTAGCAAACCAATATCATTCGGACCCGTGGCCCAAAGCGTAGCAGGAAGTGAACGCAATTTAAGTGGTAATTGATCTTTAGACAAATACATAGGAGAAATCAATTTATCTCCCAAAGTAAAATGTACACCAGAGGGGGAACAATACAATGTTGCATGTAGACCCTAAATCCAAACCCAACAAATTCTCACAGCAACCAGTCGTTAAAATGAGCGGAGCTTCCAAATCATAAGGACCAATAGAGATGGGTAAAGGACATGAAACTGGGTTGCTATCTGGGGCGCCAGAGAATCCTACAGAAACATTCACTAAGCCAGACAAAGGTGCCCCAGGGAGTTTGGAGTGAATAATAGAACTTCTCATCGCACCAGTATCCAAAAGAAACGGCTCTGAAACACCCAATGTAACAACATTAACATAAGGCCCATTCTGATCCACTGGAACTGATACCACTCCCTTGCTTTGTCTACGGCTGTCCTAGCTAGTGGAAAAGTCAGAATTTTCGTTCTCAATACAATATTCATCATTGTAATATTGTGCAGACTGAGAATTCTGCTGATCAAACTAATTCATAGTATTCTGAGGGGGTAAGGAACGCTGTCCGTGAGGCGGCGCACCTCGCCCTCTACCCCTAGGTGCTGACTGAAAACCACCACGGCCTCGTGGCCCTGATAGTCCACCATTACGCTGCAATAAAACCGGACAGCTAATTTTGAAATGACCTTCCTCTTTACAATAGGCACATTAATTAGGACCCAATACAGGTCGCGGAACAAAAGGTGCAGGTCTCTGTAACAATCTCTGAAACTGCGGAGGCTGTTGCAATTGACGCTGAGCAGAACGAGGGGGATAGGCTTGTTGCAAAAGAACCTTCGTCTTCAACTCTTTAGTCTTTTTCTCTACTTTATCCTTTTCTTCCTTATCCCTATTCTCGTAATACTGAGCAGTAGCTAATATCTGTGCGGATGAAGAAACAGCCTACAAACTTTCAGAGTCTTTCAATTTATGCGATAATTCGGGATGTAAATTAAATACAAATTTATCCACAAATAATCGCTGTCCACCCTCCGTACTCATATCTTGACCACTATGGTCGATGAACGTTTCCTCAAAACGAGTAAAGAAGTCAGAGACACTCTCATCTTTCTTCTGTTTACACGCAGCTAACTTATCCCAATTAACTCAGAGGGCAGGCATCATCGTTTTCATTAGAGCTATTATTTTACCAGGCAATTCAGTTATCAAATCATCGGGTTTAGCACCACCCACTTGTGCTGTATCTGCAGCTTTTATAGCAGCCCAATTACCACCTAAAGCTTGATCGTGATCTGCCTTACGAATCCGAGCCCATAATGCCTGAGGGACTACATTTCCCATCAATCAATCAATATCTGCCAAATTCATAACACACGCATCAACAGTCTGAGACAATTCTTTGTAATACCCAACAGGATTCTTACGAGGGTCCGGTAAGACTGTTTAAGCGCCAGAACTTCAGACCGTTTCCAGGGAACATGTACCCATATAGGCTGGAAATGAGCAGGGATACCTGGAACATTACCTGCCTGTGGAACCGCATCTCTCCATATCGGAGGAACTTCTCGCATAGGATAGTGTTTTACTTTTCGCCGAACCGCAGGATCAGGCTCAAGAGAAGCTTGAGAGAAAAAGGAAGACCTAAAAGTGATAAGTGTACGGACATCATCCTCGACGTCGGAACCCACAATAAGACCCTTATCAAAGTTAGCCTGTATATCAAACAAACCCTGAGGAGGTAAATCCAAATCTATATCACCCCATCCTTTAACAAGAGTATTACACATAACATTAAAAACATATCTCTGCGTAGGCGCATTCCACTGAAGAAAAGTATCCAGGATATCACGTACACTATACTGTGGACCACTCATGATCCAATTGTGAGCGAGAGAATCTAACTTAATTTGCTCGTCAGAATCTGGAATTTGACTACGGGATTGCCTTCCGGACGAAGCAGGACTCAGGAGTCAAATTTAGAGATCCAAAGAAAGGCAACAGAAGACCAGAAACGGTATCAACTAAACGTTGACGAGCTATAGGAGAATCAGACAGTAAGACTGGAAACAACGTGTTAAGCACAGCAGGAGAAGAACTATCAGTGGTAAACGAAACTGCCGGTGAAGGAGACTGAGGTACAGAAGTCAGTGGCAAAGGAGGTGGGGGCGGAATTACTGGAAGAGGTAATTGTGGAAGAACCAAAAAACTGGTTGAACAACAGGTTGCTTAACAACAGGTTGTACTGGGGGTGCATTAGCACCTAATACATAAGGTGGAGGTAATCTCAACAAATGAGACATTAAAGGATCTTCGTCAAGATCTTTACTTTTTGTGGAAGGAGGCAACA
Organism: Lissotriton helveticus; assembly: GCF_964261635.1. Taxonomy (NCBI): domain Eukaryota; kingdom Metazoa; phylum Chordata; class Amphibia; order Caudata; family Salamandridae; genus Lissotriton; species Lissotriton helveticus. The sequence continues at coordinate 522,579,193 of NC_136061.1, forward strand.
CAGGATAACATCTATCTATTGCCATACGATGCTGTCATTCTGATATTTCAGCTATTTGATGAATTTCATTATTTTTAAACTGCTGAGCAGCCTGTAGGATCGTCATATCCTGTGCTTTCTTATCTTTTTTCGCTTGTTTAATTTCTTTCTGTTTGGCTTCCTTACGCCAGAGGCGGAAAGAGTCAAACATTGCCGGCCGGGCTTTTCGCTTAAATAAAATCGCTTCTAAATTGTCTCATATATCAGGCTCAAAGCTACCATTTTGTGGCCACTGCAGAACATATAACTACAAAAGAGTAACTGTGGGTCTAGAAAATTGTCCGTGTTGTCTGTCTAAGTGTGCCCTGATTGGTTGTATGTGTCCTATGTGTCAGTATGGTATACAACAGGACACTTCCACAATATGTAAAGTTTCCATCAGTTACCCGTCCTATGCCGCCCTTTCCATCATTTGGGTCACTTCACAGAGTGGAGAGTCCACCGTGCAAACACTTCACTAGAGTCTAGCTGTAAAGTGTGTGGGCTCATAAGGTTGTTGACTGGCAAGTATTGGTAACTAGAAGCAGTGCATGAAAAAATTGTGAGTGGTGAGAGAAAGTGCTCATATTAAAATTGGAGAGTGGACGCATAAAACATTTTATTCAATAGCTGTACACTTCCAATGGATAAAAAAACATACAGTTAGTGCAAAGGGTCAGTAAATGCAGCAAATAATTACTGACTAGATATTTTAGGTTACTGCAGAACACCATCTTTCTTTGTATATCGAATCCATGTGTCATTAAAAATAATAGGACCAAGACCATGTTTTGAATAGAGCTCATAAGTGGGAGTTCCAACCCGAGGAATTAGACAAGAGTCCTGTAGCTGGGAATACCCATTACAAGTAAAACAGCAAATCTTCCTGAACTTACTAAGTCTAGGCATTTCGTAACGAACTGGACTTATTCACAAACTTCAAGGGGTTTAAGGCAATTAATACAGCACAAACGTACTTACCCCTCGGCTTCGACTAATGCATTTGTCGAATAAAAACCCAAAACAAAAGAGTGGGCGCTACCCACATATACTTAACTAAATGTTTTCTTACGCCAACAGGTGTCCGTCTAACGTCTCGCGATACCAATCATCACCAGAGGGCCAAGGCAGAGCGACAGTCAGGGCAGCAGTCGTCTGCAGCCGTCGGAAAGAAGTAGCCGCGCTGAAAAAGACCTTCGGTCCACTTCCGACATACATGGGTCACTTGACATCGTTCGCGAATCCTCCAGAATTTTCTTGCGAGGCTCCTCACGATCTGCAGGCTGAACCACTACCACTGCAGTCGCCCCAAGTTGGGCGCCAATTGGAGAACCGGGCCTTATGGGCCTAGCGGCACAGGGCACGCCTAAGATCTCCGGGTTCACCTGCCTTATCAGACAGAGACACAAGACACTCCGTTGGGCGTAGAAAATCAGGTTTATTAGCTGCAGCTAAGCACAGTTGTCCAAAAAGTTACAGAAAGTAGATTCTTAGGAGACTGCCACTTCATTCCGTGGCGCACAGTCTTTTATACCATACATATTTACAATACCTAGTCCCAAAACATACAAAACTGACAAATGAGAAAAGCTCGAAAACAAACTATCGAATATCTAGACATCGTGTTCTCCCCTCCCCTCAAGTTAATCAATGCTAAATGCATGTAATTCAATTTGCAGGTGGCAGGACGTGTTTACGAGCCTCAAAGGATAGTTGTGTAACAGGAGAGTACACGGAGAGAATAGTGAAGGCCAGTCAAATAAGATAAAGTAGAAAGAAGAATGGTGGGACCCAAACAGACAACTAAGACAAGGATCAATCAGTCTAGACATGGATTAACTAACTTGGCCAGTCCCTGACATTGGTTTCATAAACCAGGACAAAGGGTTACTTTTTAACAGGAGAGGCGAGCAGCGGAAAAGGCAAAAACACCATGTTCGCCGTGTCGCCTGAGTGAGGGCAACACAAAATGGCGGCTGTCACAAAATGGCGGCTGACTACGAAGTCGAAAATCACAGAGCCTCAGATCACGCATCGCGGGAGTAAACAATGCCGAACACGTAGATGCGGCGCGCAGCTGACATCCGGCGGGAGATTTGAACAGCTCACTTTCCCGAAATTGCAAAAATTGCAATTCTGCACAAGAAATCCACCGCAGGCAGCATAAACCTTCTGAAAATCATGATTTTGATCAGAATAACTCCTCAGATTGAGATTTGGCTGCACTTTTTTGTGGAAGGAGTGCATTGTTGGGGGGGGTGGGAGGAAGGAAGTGCCCCGGAGTCTCCAACTTCCTGTTCCTGTCCAGCAGGCTCCTCCCAGTGCTTTGTCCATCTCCTGGTCACTTTTCATTTTGGATCTGGAGCTGGAAGGATTACATTTTTGTGGCTGCTGCTGGATATTTGTATTTGAGGACTTTTTGGACTTTGGAGCTTTTGGATAACTTTTGGATTTGAGATTTTACAAGTAAGTTTGTGTTGTTTGTTTGGGGCATTGCAGTTGCTGCAATTAAAATTGTAAAACTTTTTCACAACTTTAAAAAATATATATTGTGGGTAGCCACAGTATCCAGTAGGCCCAGGGTTACTCATGGATGCATGATACGACTGTTTCTGTGAGATTTGTTGAACTTAAATCTCATTCATGTCATTGAATTTTAGCTCACTATATGTGGATTTTTTTATTTTATTTTGGGATGCCTGTAAAGCCACACTAGCCAGTAGGCCCAATGGTACTCAGTGGTGCATGGACCAAGTCTTTCTTGGGGTGTCTTGAATTTAAATATCATTGAGGGCATGGGTGGCATTGGATTGTCGTGATTTGTGTTTGTTTTTCAAATTTTTGGGGTGGTGTTGGAGCCTGGCCATGTGGGTGGGGGCCATTTCGAGGCCTGGTCCAGGCAGGGCCTGGCCATGTAGCTGGGGGTCAAGGGTCCATTGTGAAGGCAGGCAGTGTGCTCAGGCCTGCACCCAGTTTGCCTTGCTTTCTTCCATTAGGCCCAGGGGTACTCATTGGTGCATGGACCAAGTCTTTCTGTGGGGTGTCTTGAATTTAAACATCATTGAGGGCATGGATGGCATTGGATTGTGGTGATTTGTGTGTGTTTTTCGACTTTTTGGGGTGGTGTTGGGGCCTGGCCATGTGTGTGGGGGCCATTTTGAGGCCTGGTCCAGGCAGGGCCTATCCATATGGTGGGGGTCAAGGGGCTATTTTGAAGCCAGGCAGTGTGCTCAGGCCTGCACCCAGTTTGCCTTGCTTTCTTCCATTAGGCCCAGGGGTACTCAGTGGTGCATGGACCAAGTCTTTCTGTGGGGTGTCTTGAATTTAAACATCATTGAGGGCATGGATGGCATTGGATTGTGGTGATTTGTGTGTGTTTGTTTTACTTTTTGGGGTGGTGTTGGGGCCTGGCCATGTGTGTGGGGGCCATTTTGAGGCCTGGTCCAGGCAGGGCCTGGCCATGTAGCTGGGGGTCAAGGGCCCATGTTGAAGGCAGGCAGTGTGCTAAGGCCTGCACCCAGTTTGTCTGGCTTTCTTCCATTAGGCCCAGGGGTACTCAGTGGTGCATGGACCAAGTCTTTCTGTGGGGTGTCTTGAATTTAAACATCATTGAGGGCATGAATGGCATTGGATTGTGGTGATTTGTGTGTGTTTTTTTACTTTTTGGGGTGGTGTTGGGGCCTGGCCATGTGTGTGGGGGCCATTTTGAGGCCTGGTCCAGGCAGGGCCTGGCCATGTGGTGGGGGTCAAGGGGCCATTTTGAAGCTAGGCAGTGTGCTCAGGCCTGCACCCAGGTTGCCTAGCTTTCATCCATTAGGCCCAGGGGTACTCAGTGGTGCATGGACCAAGTCTTTCTTGGGGTGTCTTGAATTTAAATATCATTGAGAGCATGGGTGGCATTGGATTGTGGTGATTTGTGTTTGTTTTTCGACTTTTTGGGGTGGTGTTGGAGCCTGGCCATGTGGGTGGGGGCCATTTTGAGGCCTGGCCCAGGAAGGGCCTGGCCATGTGGTGGGGGTTAAGGGGCCATTTTGAAGCTAGGCAGTGTGCTCAGGCCTGCACCCAGGTTGCCTTGCTTTCATCCATTAGGCCCAGGGGTACTCAGTGATGCATGGACCAAGTCTTTCTGTGGGTTGTCTTGAATTTAAATATCATTTAGGGCATGGATGGCATTGGATTGTGGTGATTTGTGTGTGTTTTTTGACTTTTTGGGGTGTTTAACTGATGTTCCTCTGGCTTCCATTGTTTTTAGGTGCACAAGAGAACCACTAGTGCCAGGAAGAATTCCTGCAGCGGTGTGTGCAGCACAACGTCACGTGACGTCACATGTGGCTACAGACAAGACAACTCTGCAACTCGTGCAACTGCGGCCTGCTGTTCTGACATCTGAAGAAGATGGCCCCAAAGAAAGGTGGCAGTAGCGCCTCAGCGAAAAAAGTTGCCAGTGCCACTGCCCGTAAGAAGGAGCAGAAGAAGCAAGTGGTACCACCTACCAAGGAGACTGGTGTGCCCACCGACACCTTTTGGGGAGAACAAAAACTACGCCTGCAGCAGCAGCGGTGTCCGCCGGGAACCAAGCTGGAAGCAACACCTCCGCTTCATTGGGCTCAGTGCCACCACGCCGAGTTAGGTCCAAGACCATGAGTGCTGCTGAGGCAGCCACTTTAGTTTCTCAATCATCATCGACCAGTGATGTTGGCTCATCACAAGAAAGTACCATCCAATCAACGCCGGGTGTACCTCAGCTGGCGAGTGTTCAACAATCACAGCCGCAACAACAACTACAAGTGCAACTAGTACAAGCGCAAGTACATGGGCAAGGAGAGGCGCAAGTACATGAGCAAGGAGAGGCGCAAGTACATGGGCAAGGAGAGGCACAAGTACATGGGCAAGGAGAGGCACAAGTACATGGGCAAGGAGAGGCGCAAGTACATGGGCAAGTAGAGGCGCAAGTACATGCACAAGGAGAGGCGCAAGTAGAGGTGCAACTAGAGGTTCATGGAGCGGCACAACTGCCTACATTGCTTTTTCCTCTAGTAGTAGGGGCACATCAGGAAATTGATATTCAAGTGGAGGTATCATCCGAGGAAGCCACTCCTCCTGAGGATGATCCATTGTCTTCCAGATCCCCAGCAAGAAAAAGGTCAAGGAGGGCTGCTACTACTACTACTACTACAAGTTCTTCTTCAAGCCCCCTTCATTCTGATGACCTTGATCGTGATTGGAGCCCAGCAATGAAGTCTGACAGTGAGGCACGCCATGAGCCGACAAAGGTAGCTAAGCCTAAAAGGAAGGTTCCCGCAAGGCTTCGACTTATGGGTGATGACGACGAACAAGAAGTGGTGTCTTCTGCTGCTGATGAACAGTCTGATGATGACTCAGTCATCACAGACGTCACTCCAGCCACAGCGGTCATGCAGCAGACTGACATTTTCACCCTATCCCGAAATGCTGCTGAGCGGGATGTGGGCGGCGTGGCACTGGTACCACCACCAACGCAGTAAACTACAACACCAACACGACCTACATCTTCCATATTTTTTAGTCAGAAGGACCGGCAGGGACCTCCATCCAGCTCGACCTCAATTACCTCAAGTAGTGGTGCTGAAAGTGAACAACAGAAACAAATTCGGCCACAACCATCCTCCACTTCATCTGGCATTGAAAGTCAAAGTAGCACCTCCACCACCAGAAGACATTTCCAGTCCCCAGTTTGGGACTTCTTTACTGTTAGCGAAAGGGCGGAAAACATGGTCGTTTGTTCGATTTGTAAAGTATTAGTTAGTCCGGGTAAGCTTGGTACCAACTATGGTACCGGAGGCCAGAGAGGTCATCTCCAAAAACAGCACACTATCCGGTGGGAGGCGCACCTAAGGAAGATCTGGGAAAACCAAAGTAGAACTGATCCAAATGTATCCATTCACATTGCATCTGATGCTGACAACGAGGGGCTGATTGTGCAGGGGGGAAGTCAAGAACCAACCGACATTTTTTCTGGTACACCCAGTACCCCTGGCAGCAGCACTGCAGTGGTAGCGCCCACACTCTCTACCCCTGCAACATGTATGAGGCACACTAAGAGTGTGGGACAGACACCAATGTAAAAAACTACATCAATGAGCCTAACCGGTTTGAAGTCTGCATCATCATCATCATCATCACATAAAACGGTCCAGCCCACCATTACTATTATGTTTTGGGCGGAGGCGCCATTTGAACGCAACCACCCAACCGTACGTCTGTATAACCGAAAACTGGCTAAAATGCTAGCGCTGGACCTTCTCCCTTTCTCTTTCATGGAAGGGGTGGGTTTTCTTGAATTTGTGGCAACAGTCTGCCCTAAATAGAAGGTTCCTAGCCAGTCCTATTTTGCCAGGGTTGCTGTTCCAGCACTACATCAAGATGTGCTGGAGGTGATTGGCGCAGCTATTATGAAGAGTGCTGTTCACACTATCCACATGACAACAGACATGTGGACCAGTTGCCAAGCCCTTGATTACATGTGCATCACTGCACACTGGATCTCTTTTGCAGGGGTCAACAAACAGTTAAAACAAGCAGGTGTTGACACGGAGACAGTTTTTGAAGCTACTCGAAAACATGCAACAGTAGGCATGTTTGCCATGGAGAGTTTAACAGGAATGTCAATGAATGGCTGCATCCAAAACATCGCATAGTTGGTTATGTTTCCACGGATAATGGCAGTAATATAGTTAGGGCCATGTCTGATGGTGGATATTTCAGAGTGCCTTGTTTGGCGCACAGTATTAACATCGTGGTGCAAGAATTCTTGAAACAAGAATACCCATTCATCAAATTACTGACCATCTGCCGAAGAATCTGCACACATTTCAGCCATTCTTTTAAGGCCCGGAAGCAGCTAAGGAGCATTCAACATGAACGTAAACTGCCAGTCAAAGGACTAATCCAGGAGGTGGCAACCTGTTGTAACTCAACCTTTTACATGATTGAGCGTCTGTCTGAGCAGTGGGAGGTAATAAATGAGTATGTCTATAAACTGGGTTCTACTCAGAAAGAGATGAGTTTAGAGTTGGAGGAATGAAAGCTAATTGCAAGCCTGACAGACATGCTTCGTCCTTTTGAGATCTTCACGCTTGAAGTCAGCAGGGACGACTGTTCTTTGGGCAAAGCTATCCCATTGTTGTGCATGCTAGAGCACCAACTGAAGGACGTGTCTTCAACGTTCAGAGATGATGATGAAAAGCGAGAAGCATATGATTTGGCGATGAAGTTATTAAGGCGCCTACTTCACAATGAAAGGCTTAAAAACATACATACACAACAACATTACATTTGTTCCACTATTCTGGATCCATGGTACAAAAAAACAGTGGCTAGCAAAGCATTCATTCCTTTTGATGAAACAGATGTTTCAAAGTACAAACATTGGCTAGCTGTGTCAGCCACTCGCTTCGAAAAAGAGCGGCAGAACCTTCAAGGAGGCAGCACAAGTACAACTCAATCAGCAGGCCATCCGGCGTCAAGTTCCACTTGTGAATCCGTGGCCGAAGGGAGTCACTTTCCCTCACAGCAGTTAACGACACCAGCAACCGTATCATCATCCTCACCTGCACCAGGCCCCAAAAAAATATTGTCGGAAGCGGATTGGCAAACTCAGCAAGGGTTTCCCCGGTCCACTGCTGCAAAGGCTACAGATGGTACGCAAAGTGGAGCAACCCTGGAGAACCTTGAGTGGGTGGTGCAGGCCTATCTGGATGACCCAACAGAGGTCTATCTTAATGAGAACCCATTGGTGTATTGGTATAGGAAAAGCTCTGTATGGCGACTGATCACCAACCTGGCTTTAAATTATTTGTCTTGCCCACTCGCAAGCGTGTCTTCTGAACGTGTTTTCAGTGCTGCTGGTGCCATTGTAACTTCAAAAAGGACCCGCCTCTTGCCCAAAAATGTGGAGAGGTTAACAATAATCAAGATGAATCAGCACTTCATACCACCCGATTACAAAATACACGCAGGAATAAGAGTACACCGACTTAGGTGATGCCGACGGAAGTTCTTCTCTGTCACCTGACCTACTCCTGTCTCAATTCATAGACTTTGAGGACGAGCTCTACTTCCCTGACACCGAGGCCTGAAAATTACTTCCTTTCTTTGTCCTTATTCACTTTTATTCCTGTGTGTCTCTCTTTGTTTAGCAACTTTTACCACAACAAAACTCTAATCACCTAATCACAACAAGTCCATCATCAGCACTGTCTTCATCTTATTTTCCTTATTGATTTGAAGGTGCCGCAGTCTGCATTCCTGATGTTCACAAGTTCACAACTCAATCATGCTCCTCTATCCTCCTCCTGCAGACTCCCCCTATCCATTTCCCTCAAGGCAGATGGATGGATTATTAGAATAAATAAACGTTGTCGTAGACGAGTCCCCTCAAGTGGGACTGAAATTACTGACTGACTACATGCTTGATGATTGTTGACAGACTTACTTCTGAAATTGACAGGAGAGGCTGCCCTGTGGGCCCTCACTTTCCGAAGAAGATGCGGACAAAAAGTAGAACAGTTAATGAATAATGAGAAGATGGCATGCAGTGGACAGCAATGGCTGTCTGTCTCTGTTGAAACCAATTGCTGTTTTTTTTTGTGTTTTTTGTGAATAGCACAATTTGCCATGTTTTGAATATACCAGTATTGCAGGTTTTTGGGGGTTTCTTTGGGGTGTTCTAGATTTGCGGTGTTGGGTCGGGGGGTCTTGGAGCATTGCTGGGAAGGTCTAATTTTGATTGCAAGTGGTTTGAAGAAAATCCATGGTTGGAAAGGGGGGTTATGGCCTAACTGCAGAGTGCGTTTGGACAGAATTGAAAGAAGGCCGAAAATATTCTAAGTATGAGATTTTCCATTTTTGCTTTTTGCCTGTTTGGGGGGGTTCTGCTTTTTTGCGGGTGGGTTGGCGGGTCTTGGGGCATTGCTGGGAAGGTCTGATATCGGAATCAAGTGGTTTGGACAAAATCCATGGTGAAATTTATTTTCAGTTTTTGCTCACTTACCTGTTTTTACGGGGCTGTTTGAGGGGTTTCCTGGTGTTTGGGGAGGGGGGTTGGGGGGTCTTTGAGCAATGCTGGGCATGCCTAATTTTGGTTTCAAGTGGTTTGAAGAAAATCCGTGGTTGGAAAGGGGAGTTAGGGCCTAGCTGCAGAGCGCACATGAAGTGATTTGGGAACTAGGCCTACATTTTTCTAAGTCCCCGTTTTTGTATTTTTGCTTTTTGCCTGTTTGGGGGTCTTCTACTTTTTTGCGGGTGTGTTGGCGGGTCTTGGGGCATTGCTGGGAAGGTATAATACCGGAATCAAGTGGATTGGACTAAATCCATGGTGAATTTTATTTACGTTTTTGCTCACTTGCCTGTTTTTGGGGGGCTGTTTGGGGAGTTCCTGGTGTTTGGCGGGGGGCTAGGGGGGTCTTTGAGCAATTTATTTATTTATTTATTTATTTAATTTGTATAGCGCGTTATAACCACCGGGGTCTCTAAGCGCTGTTTGTCCAGATTGCGTAGTGGGGTTCAGTATTTACTTGATCTTAACACAGCGCCTAGAGGCTACTCCATGCTTGCTTGAACAGTGCGGTTTTTAACTTTTTCCTGAAGGATAACAAATTGCATTCCTTCCGTAGTTCTGGGGCCAGTTTGTTCCATAAAGCTGGGAGAGTGTTGGAAAAAGCACGTCCCCCCACCGTGGCCAGTTTAAAATGGGATTGGGACAAGAGGGTAGCGTCCGACGAGCGCAAAGTCCTGCTCAGAGTATATGGGGACAGGCGAGATTTCAAGTATCTTGGTGCATTACCGTACAGCGTCTTATGAACGATACACAATCCTTTAAATACGATCCTCTGCCGAATCGGGAGCCAATGTAGCTCCTGCATCAGAGGGGAAGAGTGGGCAGTCCTAGGTTGCTTGTAAATCAGCCTTGCTGCATCATTCATAACCCCCTGTAGCATATCCAGCAGCCGCTGGGGTAAGCCAATATACAGGGAGTTTCCATAGTCCAGCCTAGCCAGGATTGTGGCTGAGACCACATGTCTCAAGGTGGAAAATGAGAGTAGTGCAGCAATCTTCCTCAATTGTCGCATCAGGCCTATGCAGGTGCCCACTACCGTGGTGACTTGTTTTTTCATGGAGAGTTTGTCATCCACGTACAGGCCTAAACTTTTGACTGCAGACGCCGGTTCCGGTGGCACACCCAGCTCCACAGGCCAGAATTTCTCGCTCCAGGGGTTGCCCGAGATGGAAATAGGCAACACTTCCGTCTTGTCCGGGTTGATTTTTAAAGAATTCTCGGACATCCAATTAACCGTGGTTTTAAGTATGTCCTGCAACCTGGTAGACGCTCCCGGGCCATCATCCAGCCGGATGATTATCTGGGTGTCATCGGCGTAATTGTATACTAGTCAGTCCATCCTATTCAGAAGTGCAATTAGAGGCTGCAAGTAAATATTAAAGAGTAGGGGTGACAGGGCAGAACCCTGTGGGACCCCACAAGTGATGGGAGCAGAAGTGGAAAGAAGATCCCCCAACTGTACTCTTTGAGTCCTGCCCTGCAGGAATGATGTAAGCCATGCATGTGCTGTGCCCCTGATACCAAAAGACCTCAACCGCGACAATAGTTGTTCATGACACACGGTATCAAAAGCCGCGGAGAGATCCAGTAGTACCAGGGCGCTCGGTGTTTTTATATCACCTCGACCCCTCAGTTCATCCAGGATTGATAGCATGACTAATTCCGGGCTATGGTTGGCACGGAACCCTGCCTGATTGGGCTCCAGCAGGTTGTTCTCTCTAGATGTCCTGAGAGCAATGCCAGCACATGCTGCTCGATCACTTTGGCCAGAAAAGGCAGCTGGGAAATTGGTCGGAAGTTCTTCAAACACTTCGTGTCCGATCCAGGTTTTTTTAATAGAGGAATCAGGCGAGCCTCTTTGAAAGCTAGAGGGACCTGTCCTGCGTGAAGGGAGGAGTTCAACAGATGCAAAACTTCTTTCTCAATGCCTGGCAGTGCCAATTTGAACACATCCGAAGGGCATAAATCAGCCTGAGAGCCGGATTTGACTCGGTCCGTAATCATGAGTAGTTCCTGTTTTGCAATAGGGGTAAACTCAGCTAACGGTATAGTATCCGACGGGGCAGTGTGGTCCGGTGGGCGGGGACAGTCGAGGGGTGTAGTTGCAGCAATTTCTCCCAGAATATCGGAGATCTTGTTCACAAAGAAGTCCTGGAACCTCTGGCAATCCTCCTGTGCGAACTCAGTGCTTTGCTCTTTGTTTATCCTGAGCTCAGCCAGGACCCGAAAGATTTCCTTCTGAGGATTTCTAGCTGCAACTATTCTTTCCTCAAAGAAAGCGGCCTTCCTAGTTTGGATGGCTAGTTTGTAAATCGCTAAGGATGAAATATATTCTTTCTTGCTGGGCATGCCTAATTTTGTTTGCAAGTGGTTTGAAGAAAATCCATGGTTGGAAAGGGGAGTTAGGGCCTAGCTGCAGAGCGCGCATGAAATGATTTGGGCACTAGGACTACATTTTTCTAAGTCCCCGTTTTTGTATTTTTTGCTTTTTGCCTCTATGGGGGGGTTCTGATTTTTTGCGGGTGGGTTGGCGGGTCTTGGGGCATTGCTGGGAAGGTATAATATCGGAATCAAGTGGTTTGGGCAAAATCCATGGTGAAAAGGTTTTTCCGTTTTTGCTCACTTGCCTGTTTTCGGGGGGCTCTTTGGGGGGGTTCCTGGTGTTTGGGGGGGGGGGGTTGGGGTCTGGGAGCACTGCTGGCACAGTCTAATTTTGATTGCATTTGTTTTTAAGGAAATCCATGGTGGAAAAGGGGAGTTATGGCCTAGCTGCAGAGCGCATTTGGACAGAATTGAAAAAAGGCAGAAAATATTCTAAGTAAGAGTTTTTGCATTTTTGCTTTTTGTCTGTTTGGGGGGTTCTGCTTTTTTGCGGTTGGGTTGGTGGCTCTTGGGGCTTTGCTGAGAAGGTCTAATATCGGAATCAAGTGGTTTGGGCAAAATCCATGGTGAAAAAGTTTTTCAGTTTTTGCTCACTTGCCTGTTTTTGGGGGGCTGTTTGGGGGGTACCTGGTGTTTGGGGGGGTTAGGGGGTCTTTGAGCAATGCTGGGCATGCCTAATTTTGGTTGCAAGTGGTTTAAAGAAAATCCATGTTTATAAAGGGGAGTTAGGGCCTAGCTGCAGAGCGCGCATGGAGTGATATGGGAACTAGGCCTACATTTTTCTGTCCCCGTTTTTGTATTTTTTCTTTTTGCCTGTTTGGGGGTCTTCTACTTTTTTGTGCGTGGGTTGGCAGGTCTTGGGACATTGCTGGGAAGGTCTAATATCGGAATCAAGTGGATTGGATAAATCCATGGTGAAATTTCTTTTCCGTTTTTGCTCACTTGCCTGTTTTTGGAGGGCTGTTTGGGGGGTTCCTGGTGTTTGGGGGGGGGGGTTTGGGGGTCTTTGAGCAATGCTGGGCATGCCTAATTTTGGTTGCAAGTGGTTTGAAGAAAATCCATGGTTGGAAAGGGGAGTTAGGGCCTTGCTGCAGAGCGCGCATGGAGTAATTTGGGAACTAGGCCTACATTTTTCTGTCCCCGTTTTTGTATTTTTGCTTTTTGCCTGTTTGGGGGTCTTCTACTTTTTTGTGGGTGGGTTGGCAGGTCTTGGGACATTGCTGGGAAGGTCTAATATCGGAATCAAGTGGATTGGATAAATCCATGGTGAAATTTCTTTTCCGTTTTTGCTCACTTGCCTGTTTTTGGAGGGCTGTTTGGGGGGTTCCTGGTGTTTGGGGGGGGTTGTGGGGTCTTTGAGCAATGCTGGGCATGCCTAATTTTGGTTGCAAGTGGTTTGAAGAAAATCCATGGTTGGAAAGGGGAGTTAGGGCCTTGCTGCAGAGCGCGCATGGAGTAATTTGGGAACTAGGCCTACATTTTTCTGTCCCCGTTTTTGTATTTTTGCTTTTTGCCTGTTTGGGGGTCTTCTACTTTTTTGTGGGTGGGTTGGAAGGTCTTGGGGCATTGCTGGGAAGGTCTAATATCAGAATCAAGTGGATTGGATAAATCCATTGTGAAATTTCCTTTCCGTTTTTGCTCACTTGCCTGTTTTTGGAGGGCTGTTTGGGGGGTTCCTGGTGTTTGGGGGGTTGGGGGGTCTTTGAGCAATGCTGGGCATGCCTAATTTTGGTTGCAAGTGGTTTGAAGAAAATCCATGGTTGGAAAGGGGAGTTAGGGCCTAGCTGCAGAGCGCGCATGGAGTGTTTTGGGAACTAGGCCTACATTTTTCTAAGTACCAGTTTTTGTATTTTTGCTTTTTGCCTGTTTGGGGGGGTTCTGCTTTTTTGTGGGTGGGTTGGCGGTCTTGGGGCATTGCTGGGAAGGTCTAATATCAGAATCAAGTTGTTTGGGCAAAATCCATGGTGAAAACGTATTTCCGTTTTGGCTCACTTGCCTGTTTTTGGGGAGCTGTTTGGGGGGGATTCCTGGTGTTTAGGGGGAGGGGGGTCTGGGAGCACTGCTGGCACAGTCTAATTTTGATAGCATTTGTTTTTAAAGAAATCCATGGTGGAAAAGGGGAGTTATGGCCTAGCTGCAGAGCGCGCATGGAGAGATTTGGGAACTAGGCCGAAAATATTCTAAGTAAGAGTGTTTGCATTTTTGCTTTTTGTCTGTTTGGGGGTTCAGCTTTTTTGCGGGTGGGTTGGCGGCTCTCGGGGCATTGCTGAGAAGGTCTAATATCGGAATCAAGTGGTTTGGGCAAAATCCATGGTGAAAAAGTTTTTCAGTTTTTGCTCACTTGCCTGTTTTTGGGGGGCTGTTTGGGGGGTTCCTGGTGTTTGGGGGGGGGGTTGGGGGGTCTTTGAGCAATGCTGGGCATGCCTAATTTTGGTGGCAAGTGGTTTAAAGAAAATCCATGGTTGGAAAGGGGAGTTAGGGCCTAGCTGCAGAGCGCGCATGGAGTGATTTGGGAACTAGGCCTACATTTTTCTGTCCCCGTTTTTGTATTTTTGCTTTTTGCCTGTTTGGGGGTCTTCTACTTTTTTGTGGGTGGGTTGGCAGGTCTTGGGGCATTGCTGGGAAGGTCTAATATCGGAATCAAGTGGATTGGACTAAATCTATGGTGAATTTTTATTACGTTTTTGCTCACTTGCCTGTTTTTGGGGGGCTTTTTGGGGAGTTCCTGGTGTTTGGGGGGGTTTGGGGGTCTTTGAGCAATGCTGGGCATGCCTAATTTTGGTTGCAAGTGGTTTGAAGAAAATCCATGGTTGGAAAGGGGAGTTAGGGCCTAGCTGCAGAGCGCGCATGGAATGATTTGGGCACTAGGCCTAAATTTTTCTAAGTCCCCGTTTTTGTATTTTTGCTTTTTGCCTGTTTGGGGGGGTTCTGATTTTTTGCGGGTGGGTTGGCGGGTCTTGGGGCATTGCTGGGAAGGTATAATATCGGAATCAAGTGGTTTGGGCAAAATCCATGGTGAAAAAGTTTTTCCGTTTTTGCTCACTTGCCTGTTTTCGGGGAGCTGTTTGGGGGGGGGTTCCTGGTGTTTAGGGGGGGGGGTCTGGGAGCACTGCTGGCACAGTCTAATTTTGATTGCATTTGTTTTTAAAGAAATCCATGGTGGAAAAGGGGAGTTATGGCCTAGCTGCAGAGCGCGCACGGAGAGATTTGGGAACTAGGCCGAAAATATTCTAAGTAAGAGTGTTTGCATTTTTGCTTTTTGTCTGTTTGGGGGTTCAGCTTTTTTGCGGGTGGGTTGGCGGCTCTTGGGGCATTGCTGAGAAGGTCTAATATCGGAATCAAGTGGTTTGGGCAAAATCCATGGTGAAAAAGTTTTTCAGTTTTTGCTCACTTGCCTGTTTTTGGGGGGCTGTTTGGGGGGTTCCTGGTCTTTTGGGGGGGGCTTGGGGGGTCTTTGAGCAATGCTGGGCATGCCTAATTTTGGTGGCAAGTGGTTTAAAGAAAATCCATGGTTGGAAAGGGGAGTTAGGGCCTAGCTGCAGAGCGCGCATGGAGTGATTTGGGAACTAGGCCTATATTTTTCTGTCCCCGTTTTTGTATTTTTGCTTTTTGCCTGTTTGGGGGTCTTCTACTTTTTTGTGGGTGGGTTGGCAGGTCTTGGGGCATTGCTGGGAAGGTCTAATATCGGAATCAAGTGGATTGGATAAATCCATGGTGAAATTTCTTTTCCGTTTTTGCTCACTTGCCTGTTTTTGGAGGGCTGTTTGGGGGGTTCCTGGTGTTTGGGGGGGGTTGTGGGGTCTTTGAGCAATGCTGGGCATGCCTAATTTTGGTTGCAAGTGGTTTGAAGAAAATCCATGGTTGGAAAGGGGAGTTAGGGCCTTGCTGCAGAGCGCGCATGGAGTAATTTGGGAACTAGGCCTACATTTTTCTGTCCCCGTTTTTGTATTTTTGCTTTTTGCCTGTTTGGGGGTCTTCTACTTTTTTGTGGGTGGGTTGGAAGGTCTTGGGGCATTGCTGGGAAGGTCTAATATCAGAATCAAGTGGATTGGATAAATCCATGGTGAAATTTCCTTTCCGTTTTTGCTCACTTGCCTGTTTTTGGAGGGCTGTTTGGGGGGTTCCTGGTGTTTGGGGGGTTGGGGGGTCTTTGAGCAATGCTGGGCATGCCTAATTTTGGTTGCAAGTGGTTTGAAGAAAATCCATGGTTGGAAAGGGGAGTTAGGGCCTAGCTGCAGAGCGCGCATGGAGTGTTTTGGGAACTAGGCCTACATTTTTCTAAGTACCAGTTTTTGTATTTTTGCTTTTTGCCTGTTTGGGGGGGTTCTGCTTTTTTGTGGGTGGGTTGGCGGTCTTGGGGCATTGCTGGGAAGGTCTAATATCAGAATCAAGTTGTTTGGGCAAAATCCATGGTGAAAACGTTTTTCCGTTTTGGCTCACTTGCCTGTTTTTGGGGAGCTGTTTGGGGGGGATTCCTGGTGTTTAGGGGGAGGGGGGTCTGGGAGCACTGCTGGCACAGTCTAATTTTGATAGCATTTGTTTTTAAAGAAATCCATGGTGGAAAAGGGGAGTTATGGCCTAGCTGCAGAGCGCGCATGGAGAGATTTGGGAACTAGGCCGAAAATATTCTAAGTAAGAGTGTTTGCATTTTTGCTTTTTGTCTGTTTGGGGGTTCAGCTTTTTTGCGGGTGGGTTGGCGGCTCTCGGGGCATTGCTGAGAAGGTCTAATATCGGAATCAAGTGGTTTGGGCAAAATCCATGGTGAAAAAGTTTTTCAGTTTTTGCTCACTTGCCTGTTTTTGGGGGGCTGTTTGGGGGGTTCCTGGTGTTTGGGGGGGGGTTGGGGGGTCTTTGAGCAATGCTGGGCATGCCTAATTTTGGTGGCAAGTGGTTTAAAGAAAATCCATGGTTGGAAAGGGGAGTTAGGGCCTAGCTGCAGAGCGCGCATGGAGTGATTTGGGAACTAGGCCTACATTTTTCTGTCCCCGTTTTTGTATTTTTGCTTTTTGCCTGTTTGGGGGTCTTCTACTTTTTTGTGGGTGGGTTGGCAGGTCTTGGGGCATTGCTGGGAAGGTCTAATATCGGAATCAAGTGGATTGGACTAAATCTATGGTGAATTTTTATTACGTTTTTGCTCACTTGCCTGTTTTTGGGGGGCTTTTTGGGGAGTTCCTGGTGTTTGGGGGGGTTTGGGGGTCTTTGAGCAATGCTGGGCATGCCTAATTTTGGTTGCAAGTGGTTTGAAGAAAATCCATGGTTGGAAAGGGGAGTTAGGGCCTAGCTGCAGAGCGCGCATGGAATGATTTGGGCACTAGGCCTAAATTTTTCTAAGTCCCCGTTTTTGTATTTTTGCTTTTTGCCTGTTTGGGGGGGGTTCTGATTTTTTGCGGGTGGGTTGGCGGGTCTTGGGGCATTGCTGGGAAGGTATAATATCGGAATCAAGTGGTTTGGGCAAAATCCATGGTGAAAAAGTTTTTCCGTTTTTGCTCACTTGCCTGTTTTCGGGGAGCTGTTTGGGGGGGGGTTCCTGGTGTTTAGGGGGGGGGGTCTGGGAGCACTGCTGGCACAGTCTAATTTTGATTGCATTTGTTTTTAAAGAAATCCATGGTGGAAAAGGGGAGTTATGGCCTAGCTGCAGAGCGCGCACGGAGAGATTTGGGAACTAGGCCGAAAATATTCTAAGTAAGAGTGTTTGCATTTTTGCTTTTTGTCTGTTTGGGGGTTCAGCTTTTTTGCGGGTGGGTTGGCGGCTCTTGGGGCATTGCTGAGAAGGTCTAATATCGGAATCAAGTGGTTTGGGCAAAATCCATGGTGAAAAAGTTTTTCAGTTTTTGCTCACTTGCCTGTTTTTGGGGGGCTGTTTGGGGGGTTCCTGGTCTTTTGGGGGGGGCTTGGGGGGTCTTTGAGCAATGCTGGGCATGCCTAATTTTGGTGGCAAGTGGTTTAAAGAAAATCCATGGTTGGAAAGGGGAGTTAGGGCCTAGCTGCAGAGCGCGCATGGAGTGATTTGGGAACTAGGCCTATATTTTTCTGTCCCCGTTTTTGTATTTTTGCTTTTTGCCTGTTTGGGGGTCTTCTACTTTTTTGTGGGTGGGTTGGCAGGTCTTGGGGCATTGCTGGGAAGGTCTAATATCGGAATCAAGTGGATTGGATAAATCCATGGTGAAATTTCTTTTCCGTTTTTGCTCACTTGCCTGTTTTTGGAGGGCTGTTTGGGGGGTTCCTGGTGTTTGGGGGGGGTTGTGGGGTCTTTGAGCAATGCTGGGCATGCCTAATTTTGGTTGCAAGTGGTTTGAAGAAAATCCATGGTTGGAAAGGGGAGTTAGGGCCTTGCTGCAGAGCGCGCATGGAGTAATTTGGGAACTAGGCCTACATTTTTCTGTCCCCGTTTTTGTATTTTTGCTTTTTGCCTGTTTGGGGGTCTTCTACTTTTTTGTGGGTGGGTTGGAAGGTCTTGGGGCATTGCTGGGAAGGTCTAATATCAGAATCAAGTGGATTGGATAAATCCATGGTGAAATTTCCTTTCCGTTTTTGCTCACTTGCCTGTTTTTGGAGGGCTGTTTGGGGGGTTCCTGGTGTTTGGGGGGTTGGGGGGTCTTTGAGCAATGCTGGGCATGCCTAATTTTGGTTGCAAGTGGTTTGAAGAAAATCCATGGTTGGAAAGGGGAGTTAGGGCCTAGCTGCAGAGCGCGCATGGAGTGTTTTGGGAACTAGGCCTACATTTTTCTAAGTACCAGTTTTTGTATTTTTGCTTTTTGCCTGTTTGGGGGGGTTCTGCTTTTTTGTGGGTGGGTTGGCGGTCTTGGGGCATTGCTGGGAAGGTCTAATATCAGAATCAAGTTGTTTGGGCAAAATCCATGGTGAAAACGTTTTTCCGTTTTGGCTCACTTGCCTGTTTTTGGGGAGCTGTTTGGGGGGGATTCCTGGTGTTTAGGGGGAGGGGGGTCTGGGAGCACTGCTGGCACAGTCTAATTTTGATAGCATTTGTTTTTAAAGAAATCCATGGTGGAAAAGGGGAGTTATGGCCTAGCTGCAGAGCGCGCATGGAGAGATTTGGGAACTAGGCCGAAAATATTCTAAGTAAGAGTGTTTGCATTTTTGCTTTTTGTCTGTTTGGGGGTTCAGCTTTTTTGCGGGTGGGTTGGCGGCTCTCGGGGCATTGCTGAGAAGGTCTAATATCGGAATCAAGTGGTTTGGGCAAAATCCATGGTGAAAAAGTTTTTCAGTTTTTGCTCACTTGCCTGTTTTTGGGGGGCTGTTTGGGGGGTTCCTGGTGTTTGGGGGGGGGTTGGGGGGTCTTTGAGCAATGCTGGGCATGCCTAATTTTGGTGGCAAGTGGTTTAAAGAAAATCCATGGTTGGAAAGGGGAGTTAGGGCCTAGCTGCAGAGCGCGCATGGAGTGATTTGGGAACTAGGCCTACATTTTTCTGTCCCCGTTTTTGTATTTTTGCTTTTTGCCTGTTTGGGGGTCTTCTACTTTTTTGTGGGTGGGTTGGCAGGTCTTGGGGCATTGCTGGGAAGGTCTAATATCGGAATCAAGTGGATTGGACTAAATCTATGGTGAATTTTTATTACGTTTTTGCTCACTTGCCTGTTTTTGGGGGGCTTTTTGGGGAGTTCCTGGTGTTTGGGGGGGTTTGGGGGTCTTTGAGCAATGCTGGGCATGCCTAATTTTGGTTGCAAGTGGTTTGAAGAAAATCCATGGTTGGAAAGGGGAGTTAGGGCCTAGCTGCAGAGCGCGCATGGAATGATTTGGGCACTAGGCCTAAATTTTTCTAAGTCCCCGTTTTTGTATTTTTGCTTTTTGCCTGTTTGGGGGGGGTTCTGATTTTTTGCGGGTGGGTTGGCGGGTCTTGGGGCATTGCTGGGAAGGTATAATATCGGAATCAAGTGGTTTGGGCAAAATCCATGGTGAAAAAGTTTTTCCGTTTTTGCTCACTTGCCTGTTTTCGGGGAGCTGTTTGGGGGGGGGTTCCTGGTGTTTAGGGGGGGGGTCTGGGAGCACTGCTGGCACAGTCTAATTTTGATTGCATTTGTTTTTAAAGAAATCCATGGTGGAAAAGGGGAGTTATGGCCTAGCTGCAGAGCGCGCACGGAGAGATTTGGGAACTAGGCCGAAAATATTCTAAGTAAGAGTGTTTGCATTTTTGCTTTTTGTCTGTTTGGGGGTTCAGCTTTTTTGCGGGTGGGTTGGCGGCTCTTGGGGCATTGCTGAGAAGGTCTAATATCGGAATCAAGTGGTTTGGGCAAAATCCATGGTGAAAAAGTTTTTCAGTTTTTGCTCACTTGCCTGTTTTTGGGGGGCTGTTTGGGGGGTTCCTGGTCTTTTGGGGGGGGCTTGGGGGGTCTTTGAGCAATGCTGGGCATGCCTAATTTTGGTGGCAAGTGGTTTAAAGAAAATCCATGGTTGGAAAGGGGAGTTAGGGCCTAGCTGCAGAGCGCGCATGGAGTGATTTGGGAACTAGGCCTATATTTTTCTGTCCCCGTTTTTGTATTTTTGCTTTTTGCCTGTTTGGGGGTCTTCTACTTTTTTGTGGGTGGGTTGGCAGGTCTTGGGGCATTGCTGGGAAGGTCTAATATCGGAATCAAGTGGATTGGACTAAATCCATGGTGAATTTTTATTACGTTTTTGCTCACTTGCCTGTTTTTGGGGGGCTTTTTGTTGAGTTCCTGGTGTTTGGGGGGGGGTTTGGGGGTCTTTGAGCAATGCTGGGCATGCCTAATTTTGGTTGCAAGTGGTTTGAAGAAAATCCATGGTTGGAAAGGGGAGTTAGGGCCTAGCTGCAGAGCGCGCATGGAATGATTTGGGAACTAGGCCTAAATTTTTCTAAGTCCCCGTTTTTGTATTTTTGCTTTTTGCCTGTTTGGGGGGGTTCTG
Source organism: Lissotriton helveticus (assembly GCF_964261635.1). NCBI lineage: Eukaryota > Metazoa > Chordata > Amphibia > Caudata > Salamandridae > Lissotriton > Lissotriton helveticus. The sequence continues at coordinate 522,599,568 of NC_136061.1, forward strand.
ATTTTTTGCGGGTGGGTTGGCGGGTCTTGGGGCATTGCTGGGAAGGTATAATATCGGAATCAAGTGGTTTGGGCAAAATCCATGGTGAAAAAGTTTTTCCGTTTTTGCTCACTTGCCTGTTTTCGGGGGGCTCTTTGGGGGGTTCCTGGTGTTTGGGGGGGGTTGGGGTCTGGGAGCACTGCTGGCACAGTCTAATTTTGATTGCATTTGTTTTTAAGGAAATTCATGGTGGAAAAGGGGAGTTATGGCCTGGCTGCAGAGCGCGCATGGAGAGATTTAGGAACTCTTTGGGGGGGTTCCTGGTGTTTGGGGGTGTTGAGGGGTCTTTGAGCAATGCTGTGCATGCCTAATGTTGGTTGCAAGTGGTTTGAAGAAAATCCATGGTTGGAAAGGGGAGTTAGGGCCTAGCTGCAGAGCGCGCATGGAGTGATTTGGGAACTAGGCCTACATTTTTCTAAGTCCCCGTTTTTGTATTTTTGCTTTTTGCCTGTTTGGGGGTCTTCCACTTTTTTGCGGGTGGGTTGGCAGGTCTTGGGGCATTGCTGGGAAGGTCTAATATCGGAATCAAGTGGATTGGACAAAATCCACAGTGAATTTTTATTTCCGTTTTTGCTCACTTGCCTGTATTTGGGGGGCTGTTTGGGGGGATTCCTGGTGTTTGGGGGTGGGTTTTGGGGTCTGGGAGCACTGCTGGCACAGTCTAATTTTGATTGCATTTGTTTTTAAGGAAATCCATGGCGGAAAAGGGGAGTTATGGCCTAGCTGCAGAGCGCATTTGGACAGAATTGAAAGAAGGCCGAAAATATTCTAAGTAAGAGTTTTTGCATTTTTGCTTTTTGTCTGTTTGGGGGGTTCTGCTTTTTTTGCGGGTGGGTTGGCGGCTCTTGGGGCATTGCTGAGAAGGTCTAATATCGGAATCAAGTGGTTTGGGCAAAATCCATGGTGAAAAAGTTTTTCCGTTTTCGCTCACTTGCCTGTTTTTGGGGGGCTGTTTGGGGGGTACCTGGTGTTTGGGGGGGTTGGGGGGTCTTTGAGCATTGCTGGGCATGCCTAGTTTTGGTTGCAAGTGGTTTAAAGAAAATCCATGTTTATAAAGGGGAGTTAGGGCCTAGCTGCAGAGCGCGCATGGAGTGATTTGGGAACTAGGCCTACAGTTTTCTGTCCCCTTTTTTGTATTTTTGCTTTTTGCCTGTTTGGGGGTCTTCTACTTTTTTGTGGGTGGGTTGGCAGGTCTTGGGGCATTGCTGGGAAGGTCTAATATCGGAATCAATTGGATTGGATAAATCCATGGTGAAATTTCTTTTCCGTTTTTGCTCACTTGCCTGTTTTTGGAGGGCTGTTTGGGGGGTTCCTGGTGTTTGGGGGGTTGGGGGGTCTTTGAGCAATGCTGGGCATGCCTAATTTTGGTTGCAAGTGGTTTGAAGAAAATCCATGGTTGGAAAGGGGAGTTAGGGCCTAGCTGCAGAGCTCGCATGGAGTGTTTTGGGCACTAGGCTTACATTTTTCTAAGTCCCATTTTTTTATTTTTGCTTTTTGCCTGTTTGGGGGGGTTCTGCTTTTTTGTGGGTGGGTTGGCGGGTCTTGGGGCATTCCTGGGAAGGTCTAATATCAGAATCAATTGGTTTGGGCAAAATCCATGGTGAAAAAGTTTTTCCGTTTTGGCTCACTTGCCTGTTTTTGGGGAGCTGTTTGGGGGGGGTTCCTGGTGTTTGGGGGGGGTCTGGGAGCACTGCTGGCACAGTCTAATTTTGATTGCATTTGTTTTTAAGGAAATCCATGGTGGAAAAGGGGAGTTATGGCCTAGCTGCAGAGCGCGCATGGAGAGATTTGGGAACAACGGCCGAAAATATTCTAAGTAAGAGTGTTTGCATTTTTGCTTTTTGTCTGTTTGGGGGGTTCAGCTTTTTTGCGGGTGGGTTGGCGGCTCTTGGGGCATTGCTGAGAAGGTCTAATATCGGAATCAAGTGGTTTGGGCAAAATCCATGGTGAAAAAGTTTTTCAGTTTTTGCTCACTTGCCTGTTTTTGGGGGGCTGTTTGGGGGGTTCCTGGTGTTTGGGGGGGTTGTGGGGTCTTTGAGCAATGCTGAGCATGCCTAATTTTGGTTGCAAGTGGTTTGAAGAAAATCCATGGTTGGAAAGGGGAGTTAGGGCCTAGCTGCAGAGCGCGCATGGAGTGATTTGGGAACTAGGCCTACATTTTTCTGTCCCCGTATTTGTATTTTTGCTTTTTGCCTGTTTGGGGGTCTTCTACTTTTTTGTGGGTGGGTTGGCAGGTCTTGGGGCATTGCTGGGAAGGTCTAATATCGGAATCAAGTGGATTGGATAAATCCATGGTGAAATTTCTTTTCCGTTTTTGCTCACTTGCCTGTTTTTGGAGGGCTGTTTGGGGGGTTCCTGGTGTTTGGGGCGTTGGGGGGTCTTTGAGCAATGCTGGGCATGCCTAATTTTGGTTGCAAGTGGTTTGAAGAAAATCCATGGTTGGAAAGGGGAGTTAGGGCCTAGCTGCAGAGCGCGCATGAAGTGTTTTGGGAACTAGGCCTAAATTTTTCTAAGTCCCCGTTTTTGTATTTTTGCTTTTTGCTGTTTGAGGGTCTTCTACTTTTTTGCGTGTGGGTTGGCGGGTCTTGGGTCATTGCCTGGAAGGTCTAATATCGGAATCAAGTGGATTGGATGAATCCATGGTGAAATTTCTTTTTCGTTTTTGCTCACTTGCCTGTTTTTGGAGGGCTGTTTGGGGGGTTCCTGGTGTTTGGGGCGTTGGGGGGTCTTTGAGCAATGCTGGGCATGCCTAATTTTGGTTGCAAGTGGTTTGAAGAAAATCCATGGTTGGAAAGGGGAGTTAGGGCCTAGCTGCAGAGCGCGCATGGAGTGTTTTGGGAAATAGGCCTACATTTTTCTAAGTCCCCGTTTTTGGATTTTTGCCGGTTTGAGGGTCTTCTACTTTTTTGCGGGTGGGTTGGCGGGTCTTAGGGCATTGCTGGGAAGGTCTAATATCGGAATCAAGTAGTTTGGACAAAATCCATGGTGAAATGTTTTTTCCGTTTTTGCTCACTTGCCTGTTTTTGGGGGGCTGTTTCGGGGGGTTCCTGGTGTTTGGGGGGGAAGTTGGGGGGGTCTTTGAGCAATGCTGGGCATGCCTAAATTTGATTGCAAGTGGTTTGAAGAAAATCCATGGTAGGAAAGGGGAGTTAGGGCCTAGCTGCAGAGCACGCATGGAGTGATTTAGGAACTAGGCCTACATTTTTCCTAAGTCCCCGTTTTTGTATTTTTGCTTTTTGCCTGTTTGGGGGTCTTCTACTTTTTTGCGGGTGGGTTGGCAGGTCTTGGGGCATTGCTGGGAAGGTCTAATATCGGAATCAAGTGGATTGGACAAAATCAACAGTGAATTTTTATTTCCGTTTTTGCTCACTTGCCTGTTTTTGGGGGGCTGTTTGGGGGGATTCCTGGTGTTTGGGGGTGGGTTTTGGGGTCTGGGAGCACTGCTGGCACAGTCTAATTTTGATTGCATTTGTTTTTAAGGAAATCCATGGCGGAAAAGGGGAGTTATGGCCTAGCTGCAGAGCGCATTTGGACAGAATTGAAAGAAGGCCGAAAATATTCTAAGTAAGAGTTTTTGCATTTTTGCTTTTTGTCTGTTTGGGGGGTTCTGCTTTTTTTGCGGGTGGGTTGGCGGCTCTTGGGGCATTGCTGAGAAGGTCTAATATCGGAATCAAGTGGTTTGGGCAAAATCCATGGTGAAAAAGTTTTTCCGTTTTTGCTCACTTGCCTGTTTTTGGGGGGCTGTTTGGGGGGTACCTGGTGTTTGGGGGGGTTGGGGGGGTCTTTGAGCAATGCTGGGCATGCCTAGTTTTGGTTGCAAGTGATTTAAAGAAAATCCATGTTTATAAAGGGGAGTTAGGGCCTAGCTGCAGAGCGCGCATGGAGTGATTTGGGAACTAGGCCTACATTTTTCCGTCCCCTTTTTTGTATTTTTGCTTTTTGCCTGTTTGGGGGTCTTCTACTTTTTTGTGGGTGGGTTGGCAGGTCTTGGGGCATTGCTGGGAAGGTCTAATATCAGAATCAAGTGGATTGGATAAATCCATGGTGAAATTTCCTTTCCGTTTTTGCTCACTTGCCTGTTTTTGGAGGGCTGTTTGGGGGGTTCCTGGTGTTTGGGGGGTCTTTGAGCAATGCTGGGCATGCCTAATTTTGGTTGCAAGTGGTTTGAAGAAAATCCATGGTTGGAAAGGGGAGTTAGGGCCTAGCTGCAGAGCGCGCATGGAGTGTTTTGGGAACTAGGCCTACATTTTTCTAAGTACCAGTTTTTGTATTTTTGCTTTTTGCCTGTTTGGGGGGGTTCTGCTTTTTTGTGGGTGGGTTGGCGGTCTTGGGGCATTGCTGGGAAGGTCTAATATCAGAATCAAGTTGTTTGGGCAAAATCCATGGTGAAAACGTTTTTCCGTTTTGGCTCACTTGCCTGTTTTTGGGGAGCTGTTTGGGGGGGATTCCTGGTGTTTAGGGGGAGGGGGGTCTGGGAGCACTGCTGGCACAGTCTAATTTTGATAGCATTTGTTTTTAAAGAAATCCATGGTGGAAAAGGGGAGTTATGGCCTAGCTGCAGAGCGCGCATGGAGAGATTTGGGAACTAGGCCGAAAATATTCTAAGTAAGAGTGTTTGCATTTTTGCTTTTTGTCTGTTTGGGGGTTCAGCTTTTTTGCGGGTGGGTTGGCGGCTCTCGGGGCATTGCTGAGAAGGTCTAATATCGGAATCAAGTGGTTTGGGCAAAATCCATGGTGAAAAAGTTTTTCAGTTTTTGCTCACTTGCCTGTTTTTGGGGGGCTGTTTGGGGGGTTCCTGGTGTTTGGGGGGGGGGTTGGGGGGTCTTTGAGCAATGCTGGGCATGCCTAATTTTGGTGGCAAGTGGTTTAAAGAAAATCCATGGTTGGAAAGGGGAGTTAGGGCCTAGCTGCAGAGCGCGCATGGAGTGATTTGGGAACTAGGCCTACATTTTTCTGTCCCCGTTTTTGTATTTTTGCTTTTTGCCTGTTTGGGGGTCTTCTACTTTTTTGTGGGTAGGTTGGCAGGTCTTGGGGCATTGCTGGGAAGGTCTAATATCGGAATCAAGTGGATTGGACTAAATCTATGGTGAATTTTTATTACGTTTTTGCTCACTTGCCTGTTTTTGGGGGGCTTTTTGGGGAGTTCCTGGTGTTTGGGGGGGTTTGGGGGTCTTTGAGCAATGCTGGGCATGCCTAATTTTGGTTGCAAGTGGTTTGAAGAAAATCCATGGTTGGAAAGGGGAGTTAGGGCCTAGCTGCAGAGCGCGCATGGAATGATTTGGGCACTAGGCCTAAATTTTTCTAAGTCCCCGTTTTTGTATTTTTGCTTTTTGCCTGTTTGGGGGGGTTCTGATTTTTTGCGGGTGGGTTGGCGGGTCTTGGGGCATTGCTGGGAAGGTATAATATCGGAATCAAGTGGTTTGGGCAAAATCCATGGTGAAAAAGTTTTTCCGTTTTTGCTCACTTGCCTGTTTTCGGGGAGCTGTTTGGGGGGGGGTTCCTGGTGTTTAGGGGGGGGGGTCTGGGAGCACTGCTGGCACAGTCTAATTTTGATTGCATTTGTTTTTAAAGAAATCCATGGTGGAAAAGGGGAGTTATGGCCTAGCTGCAGAGCGCGCACGGAGAGATTTGGGAACTAGGCCGAAAATATTCTAAGTAAGAGTGTTTGCATTTTTGCTTTTTGTCTGTTTGGGGGTTCAGCTTTTTTGCGGGTGGGTTGGCGGCTCTTGGGGCATTGCTGAGAAGGTCTAATATCGGAATCAAGTGGTTTGGGCAAAATCCATGGTGAAAAAGTTTTTCAGTTTTTGCTCACTTGCCTGTTTTTGGGGGGCTGTTTGGGGGGTTCCTGGTCTTTTGGGGGGGGCTTGGGGGGTCTTTGAGCAATGCTGGGCATGCCTAATTTTGGTGGCAAGTGGTTTAAAGAAAATCCATGGTTGGAAAGGGGAGTTAGGGCCTAGCTGCAGAGCGCGCATGGAGTGATTTGGGAACTAGGCCTATATTTTTCTGTCCCCGTTTTTGTATTTTTGCTTTTTGCCTGTTTGGGGGTCTTCTACTTTTTTGTGGGTGGGTTGGCAGGTCTTGGGGCATTGCTGGGAAGGTCTAATATCGGAATCAAGTGGATTGGACTAAATCCATGGTGAATTTTTATTACGTTTTTGCTCACTTGCCTGTTTTTGGGGGGCTTTTTGGGGAGTTCCTGGTGTTTGGGGGGGGTTTGGGGGTCTTTGAGCAATGCTGGGCATGCCTAATTTTGGTTGCAAGTGGTTTGAAGAAAATCCATGGTTGGAAAGGGGAGTTAGGGCCTAGCTGCAGAGCGCGCATGGAATGATTTGGGAACTAGGCCTAAATTTTTCTAAGTCCCCGTTTTTGTATTTTTGCTTTTTGCCTGTTTGGGGGGGTTCTGATTTTTTGCGGGTGGGTTGGCGGGTCTTGGGGCATTGCTGGGAAGGTATAATATCGGAATCAAGTGGTTTGGGCAAAATCCATGGTGAAAAAGTTTTTCCATTTTTGCTCACTTGCCTGTTTTCGGGGGGCTCTTTGGGGGGTTCCTGGTGTTTGGGGGGGGTTGGGGTCTGGGAGCACTGCTGGCACAGTCTAATTTTGATTGCATTTGTTTTTAAGGAAATTCATGGTGGAAAAGGGGAGTTATGGCCTGGCTGCAGAGCGCGCATGGAGAGATTTAGGAACTCTTTGGGGGGGTTCCTGGTGTTTGGGGGTGTTGAGGGGTCTTTGAGCAATGCTGTGCATGCCTAATGTTGGTTGCAAGTGGTTTGAAGAAAATCCATGGTTGGAAAGGGGAGTTAGGGCCTAGCTGCAGAGCGCGCATGGAGTGATTTGGGAACTAGGCCTACATTTTTCTAAGTCCCCGTTTTTGTATTTTTGCTTTTTGCCTGTTTGGGGGTCTTCCACTTTTTTGCGGGTGGGTTGGCAGGTCTTGGGGCATTGCTGGGAAGGTCTAATATCGGAATCAAGTGGATTGGACAAAATCCACAGTGAATTTTTATTTCCGTTTTTGCTCACTTGCCTGTATTTGGGGGGCTGTTTGGGGGGATTCCTGGTGTTTGGGGGTGGGTTTTGGGGTCTGGGAGCACTGCTGGCACAGTCTAATTTTGATTGCATTTGTTTTTAAGGAAATCCATGGCGGAAAAGGGGAGTTATGGCCTAGCTGCAGAGCGCATTTGGACAGAATTGAAAGAAGGCCGAAAATATTCTAAGTAAGAGTTTTTGCATTTTTGCTTTTTGTCTGTTTGGGGGGTTCTGCTTTTTTTGCGGGTGGGTTGGCGGCTCTTGGGGCATTGCTGAGAAGGTCTAATATCGGAATCAAGTGGTTTGGGCAAAATCCATGGTGAAAAAGTTTTTCCGTTTTCGCTCACTTGCCTGTTTTTGGGGGGCTGTTTGGGGGGTACCTGGTGTTTGGGGGGGTTGGGGGGTCTTTGAGCATTGCTGGGCATGCCTAGTTTTGGTTGCAAGTGGTTTAAAGAAAATCCATGTTTATAAAGGGGAGTTAGGGCCTAGCTGCAGAGCGTGCATGGAGTGATTTGGGAACTAGGCCTACAGTTTTCTGTCCCCTTTTTTGTATTTTTGCTTTTTGCCTGTTTGGGGGTCTTCTACTTTTTTGTGGGTGGGTTGGCAGGTCTTGGGGCATTGCTGGGAAGGTCTAATATCGGAATCAATTGGATTGGATAAATCCATGGTGAAATTTCTTTTCCGTTTTTGCTCACTTGCCTGTTTTTGGAGGGCTGTTTGGGGGGTTCCTGGTGTTTGGGGGGTTGGGGGGTCTTTGAGCAATGCTGGGCATGCCTAATTTTGGTTGCAAGTGGTTTGAAGAAAATCCATGGTTGGAAAGGGGAGTTAGGGCCTAGCTGCAGAGCTCGCATGGAGTGTTTTGGGCACTAGGCTTACATTTTTCTAAGTCCCATTTTTTTATTTTTGCTTTTTGCCTGTTTGGGGGGGTTCTGCTTTTTTGTGGGTGGGTTGGCGGGTCTTGGGGCATTGCTGGGAAGGTCTAATATCAGAATCAATTGGTTTGGGCAAAATCCATGGTGAAAAAGTTTTTCCGTTTTGGCTCACTTGCCTGTTTTTGGGGAGCTGTTTGGGGGGGGTTCCTGGTGTTTGGGGGGGGTCTGGGAGCACTGCTGGCACAGTCTAATTTTGATTGCATTTGTTTTTAAGGAAATCCATGGTGGAAAAGGGGAGTTATGGCCTAGCTGCAGAGCGCGCATGGAGAGATTTGGGAACAACGGCCGAAAATATTCTAAGTAAGAGTGTTTGCATTTTTGCTTTTTGTCTGTTTGGGGGGTTCAGCTTTTTTGCGGGTGGGTTGGCGGCTCTTGGGGCATTGCTGAGAAGGTCTAATATCGGAATCAAGTGGTTTGGGCAAAATCCATGGTGAAAAAGTTTTTCAGTTTTTGCTCACTTGCCTGTTTTTGGGGGGCTGTTTGGGGGGTTCCTGGTGTTTGGGGGGGTTGTGGGGTCTTTGAGCAATGCTGAGCATGCCTAATTTTGGTTGCAAGTGGTTTGAAGAAAATCCATGGTTGGAAAGGGGAGTTAGGGCCTAGCTGCAGAGCGCGCATGGAGTGATTTGGGAACTAGGCCTACATTTTTCTGTCCCCGTATTTGTATTTTTGCTTTTTGCCTGTTTGGGGGTCTTCTACTTTTTTGTGGGTGGGTTGGCAGGTCTTGGGGCATTGCTGGGAAGGTCTAATATCGGAATCAAGTGGATTGGATAAATCCATGGTGAAATTTCTTTTCCGTTTTTGCTCACTTGCCTGTTTTTGGAGGGCTGTTTGGGGGGTTCCTGGTCTTTGGGGGGGGTTGGGGGGTCTTTGAGCAATGCTGGGCATGCCTAATTTTGGTTGCAAGTGGTTTGAAGAAAATCCATGGTTGGAAAGGTGAGTTAGGGCCTAGCTGCAGAGCGCGCATGGAGTATTTTGGGAACTAGGCCTACATTTTTCTAAGTCCCCGTTTTTGTATTTTTGCTTTTTGCCTGTTTGAGGGTCTTTTACTTTTTTTGCGGGTGGGTTGGCGGGTCTTGGGGCATTGCTGGGAAGGTCTAATATCGGAATCAAGTAGTTTGGACAAAATCCATGGTGAAATGTTTTTTCCGTTTTTGCTCACTTGCCTGTTTTTGGGGGGCTGTTTCGGGGGGTAACTGGTGTTTGGGGGGGAGTTGGGGGGTATTTGAGCAATGCTGGGGATGCCTAATTTTGATTGCAAGTGGTTTGAAGAAAATCCATGGTAGGAAAAGGGTGTTAGGGCCTAGCTGCAGAGCGCGCATGGAGTGATTTAGGAACTAGGCCTACATTTTTCTAAGTCCCCGTTTTAGTATTTTTGCTTTTTGCCTGTTTGGGGGTCTTCTACTTTTTTGTGGGTGGGTTGGCAGGTCTTGGGGCATTGCTGGAAAGGTCTAATATCGGAATCAAGTGGATTGGATAAATCCATGGTGAATTTTTTTTTCCGTTTTTGCTCACTTGCCTGTTTTTGGAGGGCTACTTGGGGGTTCCTGGTGTTTGGGGGAGCTTTGAGCAATGCTGGCCATGCCTAATGTTGGTTGCAAGTGGTTTAACGAAAATCCATGGTTTGAAAGGGGAGTTAGGGCCTAGCTGCAGAGCGCGCATGAAGTGTTTTGGGAACTAGGCCTAAATTTTTCTAAGTCCCCGTTTTTGTATTTTTGCTTTTTGCTGTTTGAGGGTCTTCTACTTTTTTGCGTGTGGGTTGGCGGGTCTTGGGTCATTGCCTGGAAGGTCTAATATCGGAATCAAGTGGATTGGATGAATCCATGGTGAAATTTCTTTTTCGTTTTTGCTCACTTGCCTGTTTTTGGAGGGCTGTTTGGGGGGTTCCTGGTGTTTGGGGCGTTGGGGGGTCTTTGAGCAATGCTGGGCATGCCTAATTTTGGTTGCAAGTGGTTTGAAGAAAATCCATGGTTGGAAAGGGGAGTTAGGGCCTAGCTGCAGAGCGCGCATGGAGTGTTTTGGGAAATAGGCCTACATTTTTCTAAGTCCCCGTTTTTGGATTTTTGCCGGTTTGAGGGTCTTCTACTTTTTTGCGGGTGGGTTGGCGGGTCTTGGGGCATTGCTGGGAAGGTCTAATATCGGAATCAAGTAGTTTGGACAAAATCCATGGTGAAATGTTTTTTCCGTTTTTGCTCACTTGCCTGTTTTTGGGGGGCTGTTTCGGGGGGTTCCTGGTGTTTGGGGGGGAAGTTGGGGGGGTCTTTGAGCAATGCTGGGCATGCCTAAATTTGATTGCAAGTGGTTTGAAGAAAATCCATGGTAGGAAAGGGGAGTTAGGGCCTAGCTGCAGAGCACGCATGGAGTGATTTAGGAACTAGGCCTACATTTTTCCTAAGTCCCCGTTTTTGTATTTTTGCTTTTTGCCTGTTTGGGGGTCTTCTACTTTTTTGCGGGTGGGTTGGCAGGTCTTGGGGCATTGCTGGGAAGGTCTAATATCGGAATCAAGTGGATTGGACAAAATCAACAGTGAATTTTTATTTCCGTTTTTGCTCACTTGCCTGTTTTTGGGGGGCTGTTTGGGGGGATTCCTGGTGTTTGGGGGTGGGTTTTGGGGTCTGGGAGCACTGCTGGCACAGTCTAATTTTGATTGCATTTGTTTTTAAGGAAATCCATGGCGGAAAAGGGGAGTTATGGCCTAGCTGCAGAGCGCATTTGGACAGAATTGAAAGAAGGCCGAAAATATTCTAAGTAAGAGTTTTTGCATTTTTGCTTTTTGTCTGTTTGGGGGGTTCTGCTTTTTTTGCGGGTGGGTTGGCGGCTCTTGGGGCATTGCTGAGAAGGTCTAATATCGGAATCAAGTGGTTTGGGCAAAATCCATGGTGAAAACGTTTTTCCGTTTTTGCTCACTTGCCTGTTTTTGGGGGGCTGTTTGGGGGGTACCTGGTGTTTGGGGGGGTTGGGGGGGGTCTTTGAGCAATGCTGGGCATGCCTAGTTTTGGTTGCAAGTGGTTTAAAGAAAATCCATGTTTATAAAGGGGAGTTAGGGCCTAGCTGCAGAGCGCGCATGGAGTGATTTGGGAACTAGGCCTACATTTTTCCGTCCCCTTTTTTGTATTTTTGCTTTTTGCCTGTTTGGGGGTCTTCTACTTTTTTGTGGGTGGGTTGGCAGGTCTTGGGGCATTGCTGGGAAGGTCTAATATCGGAATCAAGTGGATTGGATAAATCCATGGTGAAATTTATTTTCCGTTTTTGCTCACTTGCCTGTTTTTGGAGGGCTGTTTGGGGGTTCCTGGTGTTTGGGGGGTTGGGGGGTCTTTGAGCAATGCTGGGCATGCCTAATTTTGGTTGCAAGTGGTTTGAAGGAAATCCATGGTTGGAAAGGGGAGTTAGGGCCTAGCTGCAGAGCTCGCATGGAGTGTTTTGGGCACTAGGCCTACATTTTTCTAAGTCCCAGTTTTTTATTTTTGCTTTTTACCTGTTTGGGGGGGTTCTGCTTTTTTGTGGGTGGATTGGCGGGTCTTGGGGCATTGCTGGGAAGGTCTAATATCAGAATCAAGTGGTTTGGGCAAAATCCATGGTGAAAAAGTTTTTCCGTTTTGGCTCACTTGCCTGTTTTTGGGGAGCTGTTTGGGGGGGGTTCCTGGTGTTTGGGGAGGGGTCTGGGAGCACTGCTGGCACAGTCTAATTTTGATTGCATTTGTTTTTAAGGAAATCCATGGTGGAAAAGGGGAGTTATGGCCTAGCTGCAGAGCGCGCATGGAGAGATTTGGGAACTAGGCCGAAAATATTCTAAGTAAGAGTGTTTGCATTTTTGCTTTTTGTCTGTTTGGGGGGTTCAGCTTTTTTGCGGGTGGGTTGGCGGCTCTTGGGGTATTGCTGAGAAGGTCTAATATCGGAATCAAGTGGTTTGGGCAAAATCCATGGTGAAAAAGTTTTTCAGTTTTTGCTCACTTGCCTGTTTTTGGGGGGCTGTTTGGGGGGTTCCTGGTGTTTGGGGGGGTTGTGGGGTCTTTGAGCAATGCTGGGCATGCCTAATTTTGGTTGCAAGTTCTTTGAAGAAAATCCATGGTTGGAAAGGGGAGTTAGGGCCTAGCTGCAAAGCGCGCATGGAGTGTTTTGGGAACTAGGCCTACATTTTTCTGTCCCAGTTTTTGTATTTTTGCTTTTTGCCTGTTTGGGGGTCTTCTACTTTTTTGTGGGTGGGTTGGCAGGTCTTGGGGCATTGCTGGGAAGGTCTAATATCGTAATCAAGTGGATTGGATAAATCCATGGTGAAATGTTTTTTCCGTTTTTGCTCACTTGCCTGTTTTTGGGGGGCTGCTTCGGGGCGTTCCTGGTGTTTGGGGGGGAGTTGGGGGGTCTTTGAGCAATGCTGGGCATGCCTAATTTTGATTGCAAGTGGTTTGAAGAAAATCCATGGTAGGAAAGGGGTGTTAGGGCCTAGCTGCAGAGCGCGCATGGAGTGATTTAGGAACTAGGCCTACATTTTTCTAAGTCCCCGTTTTTGTATTTTTACTTTTTGCCTGTTTGGGGGTCTTCTACTTTTTTGTGGGTGGGTTGGCAGGTCTTGGGGCATTGCTGGAAAGGTCTAATATCGAAATCAAGTGGATTGGATAAATCCATGGTGAAATTTGTTTTCCGTTTTTGCTCACTTGCCTGTTTTTGGAGGGCTGCTTGGGGGTTCCTGGTGTTTGGGGGTCTTTGAGCAATGCTGGCCATGCCTAATGTTGGTTGCAAGTGGTTTAAAGAAAATCCATGGTTTGAAAGGGGAGTTAGGGCCTAGCTGCAGAGCGCGCATGAAGTGTTTTGGGAACTAGGCCTAAATTTTTCTAAGTCCCCGTTTTTGTATTTTTGCTTTTTGCCTGTTTGAGGGTCTTCTACTTTTTTGCGTGTGGGTTGGCGGGTCTTGGGTCATTGCCTGGAAGGTCTAATATCGGAATAAAGTGGATTGGATGAATCCATGGTGAAATTTCTTTTCCGTTTTTGCTCACTTGCCTGTTTTTGGAGGGCTGTTTGGGGGGTTCCTGGTATTTGGGGCGTTGGGGGGTCTTTGAGCAATGCTGGGCATGCCTAATTTTGGTTGCAAGTGGTTTGAAGAAAATCCATGGTTGGAAAGGGGAGTTAGGGCCTAGCTGCAGAGCACGCATGGAGTGTTTTGGGAAATAGGCCTACATTTTTCTAAGTCCCCGTTTTTGTATTTTTGCTTTTTGCCGGTTTGAGGGTCTTCTACTTTTTTGCGGGTGGGTTGGCGGGTCTTGGGGCATTGCTGGGAAGGTCTAATATCGGAATCAAGTTGTTTGGCCAAAATCCATGGTGAAATGTTTTTTCCGTTTTTGCTCACTTGCCTGTTTTTGGGGGGCTGTTTCGGGGGGTTCCTGGTGTTTGGGGGGGAGTTGGGGGGGTCTTTGAGCAATGCTGGGCATGCCTGAATTTGATTGCAAGTGGTGTGAAGAAAATCCATGGTAGGAAAGGGGAGTTAGGGCCTAGCTGCAGAGCGCGCATGGAGTGATTTAGGAACTAGGCCTAAATTTTTCCTAAGTCCCCGTTTTTGTATTTTTGCTTTTTGCCTGTTTGGGGGTCTTCCACTTTTTTGCGGGTGGGTTGGCAGGTCTTGGGGCATTGCTGGGAAGGTCTAATATCGGAATCAAGTGGATTGGACAAAATCAACAGTGAATTTTTATTTCCGTTTTTGCTCACTTGCCTGTTTTTGGGGGGCTGTTTGGGGGGATTCCTGGTGTTTGGGGGTGGGTTTTGGGGTCTGGGAGCACTGCTGGCACAGTCTAATTTTGATTGCATTTGTTTTTAAGGAAATCCATGGCGGAAAAGGGGAGTTATGGCCTAGCTGCAGAGCGCATTTGGACAGAATTGAAAGAAGGCCGAAAATATTCTAAGTAAGAGTTTTTGCATTTTTGATTTTTGTCTGTTTGGGGGGTTCAGCTTTTTTGCGGGTGGGTTGGCGGCTCTTGGGGCATTGCTGAGAAGGTCTAATATCGGAATCAAGTGGATTGGGCAAAATCCATGGTGAAAAAGTTTTTCAGTTTTTGCTCACTTGCCTGTTTTTGGGGGGCTGTTTGGGGGGTTCCTGGTGTTTGGGGGGGTTGTGGGGTCTTTGATAAATGCTGGGCATGCCTAATTTTGGTTGCAAGTGGTTTGAAGAAAATCCATGGTTGGAAAGGGGAGTTAGCGCCTAGCTGCAGAGCGCGCATGGAGTGATTTGGGAACTAGGCCTACATTTTTCTGTCCTCGTTTTTGTATTTTTGCTTTTTGCCTGTTTGGGGGTCTTCTACTTTTTTGTGGGTGGGTTGGCAGGTCTTGGGGCATTGCTGGGAAGGTCTAATATCGGAATCAAGTAGTTTGGACAAACTCCATGGTGAAATGTTTTTTCCGTTTTTGCTCACTTGCCTGTTTTTGGGGGGCTGTTTCGGGAGGTTCCTGGTGTTTGGGGGGGAGTTGGGGGGTCTTTGAGCAATGCTGGGCATGCCTAATTTTGATTGCAAGTGGTTTGAAGAAAATCCATGGTAGGAAAGGGGTGTTAGGGCCTAGCTGCAGAGCGCGCATGGAGTGATTTAGGAACTAGGCCTACATTTTTCTAAGTCCCCGTTTTTGTATTTTTGCTTTTTGCCTGTTTGGGGGTCTTCTACTTTTTTGTGGGTGGGTTGGCAGGTCTTGGGGCATTGCTGGAAAGGTCTAATATCGGAATCAAGTGGATTGGATAAATCCATGATGAAATTTATTTTCCGTTTTTGCTCACTTGCCTGTTTTTGGAGGGCTGCTTGGGGGTTCCTGGTGTTTGGGGGTCTTTGAGCAATGCTGGCCATGCCTAATGTTGGTTGCAAGTGGTTTAAAGAAAATCCATGGTTTGAAAGGGGAGTTAGGGCCTAGCTGCAGAGCGCGCATGAAGTGTTTTGGGAACTAGGCCTACATTTTTCTAAGTCCCCGTTTTTGTATTTTTGCTTTTTGCCTGTTTGAGGGTCTTCTACTTTTTTGCGTGTGGGTTGGCGGGTCTTGGGTCATTGCCTGGAAGGTCTAATATCGGAATCAAGTAGTTTGGACAAAATCAATGGTGAATTTTTTTTTCAGTTTTTGCTCACTTGCCTGTTTTTGGGGGGCTGTTTCGGGGGGTTCCTGGTGTTTGGGGGGGGAGTTGGGGGGTCTTAGAGCAATGCTGGGGAAGCCTAATTTTGGTTGCAAGTGGTTTGAAGAAAATCTATGGTTGGAAAGGGGCGTTAGGGCCTAGCTGCAGAGGGCGCATGGAGTGATTTGGGAACTAGGCCTACATTTTTCTAAGTCCCAGTTTTTGTATTTTTGCTTTTTGCCTGTTTGGGGGGGTTCTGCTTTTTTGCGGGTGGGTTGGCGGCTCTTGGGGCATTGCTGAGAAGGTCTAATATCGGAATCAAGTGGTTTGGGCAAAATCCCTGGTGAAAAAGTTTTTCAGTTTTTGCTCACTTGCCTGTTTTTGGGGGGCTGTTTTGGGGGTTCCTGGTGTTTGGGGGGGGTTGGGGAGTCTTTGAGCAATGCTGGGCATGCCTAATTTTGGTGGCAAGTGGTTTAAAGAAAATCCATGGTTGGAAAGGGGAGTTAGGGCCTAGCTGCAGAGCGCGCATGGAGTGATTTGGGAACTAGGCCTACATTTTTCTGTCCCCGTTTTTGTATTTTTGCTTTTTGCCTGTTTGGGGGTTTTCTACTTTTTTGCGGGTGGGTTGGCAGGTCTTGAGGCATTGCTGGGAAGGTCTAATATCGGAATCAATTAGTTTGGACAAAATCCATGGAGAAATGTTTTTTCCGTTTTTGCTCACTTGCCTGTTTTTGGGGGGCTGTTTCGGGGGGTTCCTGGTGTTTGGGGGGGGAGTTGGGGGGGTCTTTGAGCAATGCTGGGCATGCTTAAATTTGATTGCAAGTGGTTTGAAGAAAATCCATGGTAGGAAAGGGGAGTTAGGGCCTAGCTGCAGAGCGCGCATGGAGTGATTTAGGAACTAGGCCTAAATTTTTTCTAAGTCCCCGTTTTTGTATTTTTGCTTTTTGCCTGTTTGAGGGTCTTCTACTTTTTTGCGGGTGGGTTGGCGGGTCTTGGGGCATTGCTGGGAAGGTCTAATATCAGAATCAAGTAGTTTGGACAAAATCCACGGTGAATTTTTTTTTCCGTTTTTGCTCACTTGCCTGTTTTTGGGGGGCTGTTTCGGGGGGTTCCTGGTGTTTGGGGGGGAGTTGGGGGGTCTTAGAGCAATGCTGGGGAAGCCTAATTTTGGTTGCAAGTGGTTTGAAGAAAATCCATGGTAGGAAAGGGGAGTTAGGGCCTAGCTGCAGAGCGCGCATGGAGTGATTTAGGAACTAGGCCTAAATTTTTCCTAAGTCCCCGTTTTTGTATTTGTGCTTTTTGCCTGTTTGAGGGTCTTCTACTTTTTTGCGGGTGGGTTGGCGGGTCTTGGGGAATTGCTGGGAAGGTCTAATATCAGAATCAAGTAGTTTGGACAAAATCCATGGTGAAATATTTTTTCCGTTTTTGCTCACTTGCCTGTTTTTGGGGGGCTGTTTCGGGGGGTTCCTGGTGTTTGGGGGCGAGTTGGGGGCTCTTAGAGCAATGCTGGGGAAGCCTAATTTTGGTTGCAAGTGGTTTGAAGAAAATCCATGGTTTGAAAGGGGCGTCAGGGCCTAGCTGCAGAGGGCGCATGGAGTGATTTGGGCACTAGGCCTACTTTTTTCTAAGTCCCAGTTTTTGTATTTTTGCTTTTTGCCTGTTTGGGGGGGTTCTGCATTTTTGCGGGTGGGTTGGCGGGTATTGGGGCATTGCTGGGAAGGTCTAATATCGGAATCAAGTGGTTTGGGCAAAATCCATGGTGAAAAAGTTTTTCCGTTTTTGCTCACTTGCCTGTTTTTGGGGGGCTTTTTGGGGGGGTTCCTGGTGTTTTGGGGGGGGGGGGTTGAGGTCTGGGAGCACTGCTGGCACAGTCTAATTTTGATTGCATTTGTTTTTAAGGAAATCCATGGTGAAAAAGGGGAGTTATGGCCTAGCTGTAGAGCGTGCATGGAGAGATTTGGGAACAATCAGCTCAATTGTCTCTGCCGTGTGTGGTTCCTCAAGGCTCATCCCTAAGTCCAACACTGTTTAACATCTATGTGTCGGACCTGGCTAAAATCATTAAAGCCCATGGGATGAGCCTAACCTCATATGCAGATGACACACAGCTGGTTCTGGCTATAAACTGTGACGGAGACAAGGTGGCAAAACGTTTTCAAGAAGGTATGCTAGCAATTGGAGAGTGGATGGCCTCTAATTGTTTAAAGCTAAACTCTGAGAAAACTGAGGTGGTCATCTTTGGACCTCTCTTGCCAGAATGGTCCCCGGCCTGGTGGCCTGCATTGTTTGGAGTTCCACCTAAGCCAGTCTCCAAGGTGAGGAATTTGGGAGTGACATTTGATGATGGCCTTAATTTTATGACTCACGCCAAGAAAACTGCAGCCACAGGAAAATCACCCCTTTTCTACCTGACACAACGGGAAAAACGTTGGTTGTTGCCCTAGTTTTATCCTCCCTGGATTACTGTAACGGCCTATTTGCAAATGTACAGATTCGGGTGAATAATAAAATGCAGACCATTCAGAACGCGGCGGCCAGACTTCTTTCTGGAATACCCAGATTTAAATCGGTCTCAGATACGATAAGGAAGTATCACTGGCTGCCGATTCGTAACCGAATGTCTAGTTTATAAAGCACTACATAATCAAGGCCCGCAGTTTCTAAGGCACCATCTAATTCTATACACTCCCTCTAGACAACTTCGTTCCACCACCTTGAACCAACTAGTGGTGCCCCGGACAAAAACTGTGACCTGGGGCGACCGACGCTTTGTGGTCTCGGCCCCCAAGTTATGGAACACCCTGCCACAAATAAATAAATAGGCCGAAAATATTCTAAGTAAGAGTTTTAGCATTTTTGCTTTTTGCCTGTTTGGGGGGGTTCTGCTTTTTTGCGGGTGGGTTGGCGGCTCTTGAGGCATTGCTGGGAAGGTCTAATATCGGAATCAAGTGGTTTGGGCAAAATCCATGGTGAAAAAGGGTGGTTAGGGCCTAGGGTTAGGGTTTTAAAATCGCAGTTTACACTTTACACCTAGCTTGAGGGGAAAGATCCGCAAATTTCACCCACACTTATTTATCCTTGAAAAGGAGACTCAGAGTACGCACTTTTGAAATGATGCTTGTTTGTTTTGTAATACTATCGACTCTGAAACTGAAAGTGTTATTTTTGCACTACACAGCGTACCTTATATTTTTTTAACTGGTTCACTTACTGTTTTTTCCCATCAAAAATTACAGGACGGCTTTTACTATGTGCCACGGAACAAACGCTAAACTCAGACGCAATACGCAATTACTCATCAGGCAGCCAGATGAGAGTGTGTCTGGTCACCAATATTCATCGACGGAGCGAAAGATGGAATGGAGGAGTATATCGTGAATGAGAGGAATGGCAGGATGCATGCAACTTCAATTCAACAGCACAACTACAGCATAAAGTTACAGTATTCTCTCTTAACTTCTCCGTATCTTTTAAATGTTATTGTTGTGAAAAACTTGAATTTCTACGAATGTGACTAGGTGCGTTTCTTTGTTCTCTGCTTCAAAGTCATCTCTCCAGCTATTTCATACATTTCTTTGCTATTTTTATGCAGTAGTGCACTACCTTTATGTTCCGTAAAAGATTTATGGATATCTTTGGATCCAAAAATGTGTTTCTCTTCATTTGTTGTTTGTCCATGCAGTTTTTTTTTCTTCTCTCCACAAAACTTTTCCCAAAAAACCCCATTCCCATCCAATCTTCAAAAACCCTAACCCTCTTTCCCCGGGCTGTGTGTTTTTTCATTGAGGTATGACTATGACAACAAGAAATTCCACACACTTGCAGGGGAGGATAAGGTCGAAGCAGCACCAGAAACATGTTGGAAAATGGAATTTCATGTGCAACATAGTGAATTGAGCATAAAACATCATGCTCGTACACATGACGAATCAAATGGTTAATTCTTATGTTTAAGTATCCTTTGCCTTCATAATATTTCTTATAGTAGCCATAGTCCACGAAGATAGTAAAGTTATATTTAGTTACTTTAGCACTGCTTAGGCTACAATTTATGGCACTGTTCTGTAGCGTACTATCTATTGTACTGTTTCTAATGCTACGCTCAGGCCACTCAATGTTTCATTTCCTTTTTTTTCATATGCTGCTACTGCCAGTGTGTACCACTACTACTACCAGCACAACAATGATATTTCATCCGTCGACGATACATGTCAACAACCAACCTTAATCAACATTTGCCATGCAGGCAACCCTGTGGCTACCCCTATTCTGAAACACGAATCACAGGTAAGATAAGCATTTTGGAAAGGTAGAATAATGGGCTAGGACTGGGAGGAGAGCAGAGACTGGCAGTACTACTAGTAAAGTACTAGTAGGGCTACTGAATTCACTAACTCGGTTACTGACACTTTGGTACATTTCAGGACTATATGTTTCATTCATGCTGGTAAGTTGGAAGAAACCAAATGTCCAGTAACCACCGCCCACCCCACACAAAATAATATGAACGTGTATACTATGTTTTGGTATGAAAAATAATTATTAAGAAATATATCTATGTAGTCATACAATAAAATAAATTAACCAAACTCACCCCCCTCCCTAACCACAACCAATGTCCAAAAGTCCAAAAGTCCCCTTTCCCAAACACCCAATTCCCACCCCCAAACAGTCTTTAAAAAAGGGGCAAGGGACAGTCACTTCCTCCGGTGGTGTAGTGTGGACAGCTGTTGCTGCATGTCCCGCAGCTCTTTGCGGAGGTCCCGGAGCTGGCGCTGATGTTTTTCGGCCATCCGCTCCAGGTACTCCACTCTCTTATGAGGCGGCGCTGACGTACCATCCAGGATCAGGGGGGGCAGCTGATCGTGTTGCTGCTGTGTGGCGGGGGCAGGAGGCTGTCGGGCCACGGCTCCGTTTGGCTGGAGGCTTCTGGCTGGTGGACATGGGGGCACTGGAGGAGGATGCAGTGGTTGCTGTCTCCTCCTCCTGCTCCCGAGCCCACAGCTGCCGATACTCAGCACAAATAGCCTCCAGCTTACGGGCCCTGGCCTGTCCAGCCATCTCCTTTCTGGTGAGCTTTGTTGGAGTAGCATCTATATGAAGAAAGAAAGAAAAATACTATAGCCAATAGTCTTTAACATAAAGTCAAAATAATTTTACTGAAAGTTGACTCTCAGTAACACCAGCAAGGAGCAAACACAGTATAACATTTAGCCATCTATTTTTCCGCCGTCTTTGTAGGCCTGTGACATTACTGGGAGTTTCAGGAATTCCACTAGCAGAACTATGGGTGGACTCACTAATACATTACATACATAGTCAGAGAACTAAAAAAAAGTCTTCTATTTTTTTCTCTTGTTTTGCTAAAGAAATTAGTGGTACGTGAACTTGTGGTAGCTGGCATGGCAGCTCACTCAGCTTGCACCCATGAAAAACAGACACAAGCCATGTTGACGCAGACTCGCTGTACTTTAAGCAGTACATGGAGGTGGGGATAGGAAGCTCTTTCTTTTCTATAGGGGTGGCTCTGCCACTGGCCATACTCGGTTACATCAAGGGCTAATTCTCAATGTAATGATATCTTTGTCACTACCCCCACCCGGGCCTTTAAAACAACAAAAGAAGAATGAAGATTATTCAATTCTGATCATATATCATTATCCTGACGATCACATGATCTTTGGTTATATGATGGATGCCTTTAGGTGCTTTGTTTTGATAGATTGAGTGAACTACAGCGATAGTCCACCCATGACACAGCTGAAATAAAATTATTACATATGGAGTGAGTGTGGAACCCATAATTGGTGGAGGAAGGGACTTGACTTGATATAATGTTGTCAACTATACAATCCATACACAATAGATGCTGCGCTTGCAAAGTAAAGTACTGTACTGTTAGTCAAGGCAGGGAGTATTGGTGATCAATCACAAATTCTAGTATTTGGATTTCTTCAGCTTTGCTACACTGGCACGGACATGCTGTTCAAAGTAACAATCTTTATCCACTCAGCGTCTGCTCTACTACATCATACACCTCTGCTATCGATGAGGAAAAAGAAGATAATATCCAGGCTTCCAAAGTACGTCTATCACTCTTCTTAATGTCTCAAATGCCCCAAGTTTTCTTTTTCTCAACAACCAACTAACACCCTTTTCATTATATTTTGGAAACCACCGTCTTCTTCTCTTGACTTGCATTCAAAAACACCATTCTTTACAGTCATAAATGTTAAGACTCGCTCGTCCTTCGTTTCACCATTCTTTCACTTTTCGTTCTTCACATCCCTAAAGTACATCTGATATGACTTGGCTTCATGATAAAAGTTTGCCAGCTGAGTTGAACTCAAATAGAGGGGGCCATTGCTTACCCGAGAAGTACCGCCGCTAATGCTATTACAAGTCAAGGTTGACTGTCTTCTCAGTGATAGCCAAAAAAGTAGTTCTAAATTAGTAACTGTACTTAACAGTACAGTGTACTTGTACTAGTGTACTGTACAGTACATCATACACTCCTTTGCGAGCCTACTCAAAAATGTCAATAAGTAAGGAGTATAATACCTTGCCACCGTCCGCAGCCGCTGAGCCTTCCCCCCATCTCCTCCTGGTGGTGCCGCCGCATCCGCCCCTAGAGTGGAGCTCTCCGCAGTGCTGGCCTCGGCACTGGTGGTCAGCTGGGCTGCATCAGATGTTGTGACGTCTAAAAAAAAACATTTCATATTTTCAGATGCCATACACAACCCCCTATTTCGTCTCGTAATGGAAGGAAATGTTACATAACACATTTTTTATTACTGGGATTGAAAAATAGTAACGGTTTATGGGAGGGTGTTAACTTTTTATATGCTTATTCCATTAAATGCTACACTTCTTAGGACAACTGATGAATGCTTGCTTAACGTGCACCATTTTTCTAACTACAGAAAGAAGATTACATTGCCCTTCTACCAACAGGATGATTCACCAACTACTAGTAAGTCATCACCAGCAGTACTTTAAGTACTTTAAAGAAGGTGGTGGCTCCCGCACAGTTTTTCTAATAATTTCATGTGTCTGTTAACTATTATGTTAAAGTAATTTGATTCATGGGAATGTTGTTTAAACTTTAACGTCATCTATCAGCAGTGCTAGCTCCGAATACTGCGCTATTAAAAAAATAGAATTTTGTTTTTCATTTCTTAATTGAAAATAAAACTTCAAAACTAACAAACACTGTGTGGTTTTTGTTCACGAGTGAGTGAGCGGAAGGGTTTGAACTACTGCACTTGGCAGTCATGTTTCTGTGACTCAGATAGGCCGGGACTCGGCGGAAGTCTTCTCCTTTTGTTCTGGGTCGTAAAATCATTTGTCATACACACTACATAGTCGGTCAGGGGATTGGGGGTTCAACTTCTGTTCTGGGTCAGAGTTTTATTTAACACCGTTTGCCGACTGGGCAAGCTTAGCTTCCTACACAGACCGACTTATAATCGTAAATAGTAGTAGCACAGAGAGTGATGGTAGATGAAGGATAAGAATGTAGAAAGTAATCTAGATTAGAAGAAGATCAAAGACTATTTGGTAAAAAATAGAATTAAGAAACAGTTTGTAATGAATAGGATCCGTAAAAGTTAGGGAAGTATAAGTATTAATATAACAATAGGACAACTTACTGAGGCCAGCAGAAGAGCCTGCAAGGGACTGCTGTGACTGTCCACCTTCTTCCACCGGAGTCTCAATGGTGCTGCTGCTAGTCGCCTTGCCCCTGGGAGGTGCTGATGATCATGAAATAAAGAAACACAACATGGATGATTGTTTTTTTTAAATATTTGATTTCTTTGACCACAATCTAAAATTATCTCGGGGAAACAAATTAGCAACAATTGCACTACATGTATTAACCTATTTGATCTGGTCAACTAGGGGGATACTACTAGTACAGAATTACTGGATTTGCAGGCTGTCTACTTGGAAAGTTATGTAAATCACAAACTAAACCAACAACAAAAAGGTTCTACTATGACTGCCAGCACTCAGCAGCACGCGACGTGACAGACACAGTCCGTCATCATGATTGCAGAGCACTAAAAAATGTCCTACTACTACTACTAATAACAAGTCATAATATACTCAACCTATCAATCCATCACTATCTCTTCTTCTTAGTGGCAGCATGAGTACAAAGGAAGGACTAGACTTGAGTCTCTAGTCTCTCTAGCATTACGCAGCTCTGCTCAAATGAGCACAAAGTTGCAAACAAGTAAGCATTGGAGCAACGCCACTGAGCAGGCGAGCACCTGCAATCACAGAATATATTTAAACATTAATTTACCTGCAATGTAATCGAATCTGCAGCATTCTTGCTCTTCGGGAAAAACATATATTAGCAATATAACACAGAGCAGAAGAAAACAAAGTAGTTATTAAAAAGCTACTCACCAAGGCCAGGGATCTCCACACCTAGCAGGTGGAGCAGGTCCTGCTCCCGGCGAGGACGTCGGGCCACCGGTGCGTCGCTTGTCGTAGGTGCGCTGGACCCCCGACTCCCTCCGCATGGCCCGGCACACCTTATCCCACCGCTGGCGATGCTCCCGGAGGCCATATACTTGACTGGGCCTGCCCCCTGCTGCCACGGTCTTAGGGAGGTGGCGCCGAACAAAAAATACCAGGGCAGCCACCTCCACCGGAGTGAAAACCTCCCTAGCCACTACATCAACTCCGCTCAATCGCCCGCAAGGGACCCGGCTACGGGGTGCGGGACCCTTCCCCTTTGATTTGCCATGGTCCTGGCCGAAAGAAAAGAATAGGGGGAGGAAAGGAAAAAAAAATGAAAGAGAGAGCTAAACCAAAAAAGGAGCCATAAAGTAACAAAAAGTTGAAAAAAATACAAAATATAGATCTAGACAAATAGAGAGATAGATAATGAGCAAAAAAGAGCAAAGAGCAAAAAAAAGTTCAAAGAAAGAAAGGATGGCAAAGATTCAAGCAGGATTCAAAAAGTATGCACAGGACCATAGCAATGAATGAAAAACAAGATGGCCGCCCCCATTAAGGACCGCGTGGGTAAGTTTGCGCGATATTTCCCCCGCGAGCACGCAAAAACACGCGCAAACTTGTAATAGCGCGCTGTACACAACGCGACATTGCCAATAGTGCCCGGAAATGGAAATATGCAACGTGCACAAGATGGCCGCGCCCATGTACCCCCGCATGGGCAACCTCGTGGTCGGTGCGCTGCGAGCGGTCCGCAAATAAGCAAAAATCCCCGCGAACACGCAAAAAAGAATTTGCAAATTCTGCGCATCGTGAATTCGCTTTCGTGCGATTTGACGGACCGCAAATTGGCAAATTTCGCCAATACTTATGTGTGTGGCAGGCCGGACCCATTGGCCACAAGACTCATCTGTGCTGAGTGCTTTACTATGCTCACCCTGGGACCGAATGAATCCGCACAGGAGGCTTCCTTCTCTGATTGCTCAATCAGTCAGACTGCCATGGGTAAGACAGACGCAAAGCAACCAAAACTCTTTTTTGAGCAGCGGAGAACACAGAGAGGGATCACCTTGTCGAAGGAAGACCCACCTGCAGTGTCCATGGATGCCACCTCATCTCCCGAGCCCAACATCCATGAGATGTTTGCCGATTTGAACCACTCTTTATCCACCATCGACCTGAAGATTGACTCGATGTGAGATCGTCTGGATCGGCTTCAAGACAAGGTTTTGTGTCATGATGAGAATCTCACGGAGGTTGAACAGCGGACATCCACGATGGAGGATAAGGGATGGTAACCAGGGAAAAGCTGCTCTGTATGAAGAAAGGGATGGAGGTAATCAGAAACCTAAATGAAGACATCGAGGCATGGTCATGGCGCAACAATGGGCGCATTCCCAGAATCCCAGAAACAACTGCGACGACCCGAGTGGAGGAATTTCTTGAGGAAATGTTGCGATCCCTCTTTGGTGATGCCCTATCCGTGATGTGCAATGTGGACCATGCCCACAGGTCCCTCAGCCCGAGGCCCCCCTGGGGGCCCCAGCTTGCCCCTTCATTACACAATTTTTAAATTATAGGGACAGCGACACTAAGTTGGGAAAGGCTCAGGATCAGCACAACCTCACATATCAAGGTAACTCGGTCTCCTTTTTTCCCAACTTCACGTTGTCTGTCCAGGCTGCCCGCCGAGAATTTGTGCCAGTCAAGAGACTGCTGCAGTAACAGGACATAAAGTACTCCTTGCTTTACCCTGCAAAGCTTAGAATCTTCCACTATGGCAAGACATCCTTCTTCACAGATTCCAAGGTTGCTGCCAAGTTTGCACGTAAACTCAAGCGTTGGAGACTGAAGGGTCCTTCGAATGGGGATCAAATGGTGGAAGATCCCCTCAATGAAAATGACTGAGTCAGTTTGGAAGTGCTGGGACATGTGCACCAGTATATGGAGACTCTTATACTTGGCTGAACTGGTGCACACTCCGAATCTTGTGGGTCTGGAGACCCTATGAGCACACAAGACAGCCAGCACTGGAGTGGGCTACCTGACTGCTTGGTTACGTGGCCATTTTGGGTGCCTTTTTCCAGCCACTCAACACTTTGTTTTTGGGTTACGCTGAGCCCCCTGGTGCCACCCGCTGAGTCCCATGTTCTATTTTTCTGTTGGCCTTGTTTGGCCTTGTACGGGCGGGGTAGATGCTCTCAAGCCATGTTTGGCAGCTGTAGTAGGTGGGGGTGGGTTGTTTGGGTGGTGGTTGAACTATTTACAATGGGTTGTTTTTCTCCTTGTATGCCTCTTCTTTCCTTTTCCTTTCCCTCCCTCTCCCCCTCTCTGGTCTGGAGTATATTATTGCTCGCCCCTGCTCTCCACCTGGCATGCATGTATATGGAGGGATGACTGTAACTTCTGACGGGGTGCGCGCTCTCAAAGCTGTAACCTGGAATGTGAGGGGTCTGAATGATGGCAGAAAGATGTGGTTGGTAGCAGCGCTCCTCAAACAGTATGGATGGACATCTGCTTTTTACAGGAGCTGCAACTCATTGATACCAGCTGTTCGTGCTTGTGGGTGGGGTGGATGAGCGAAAAGTTCATAGTGGGTTACTCCAATTATTGCAGAGGCACAGCTATTATCCTTAGAAAGGGCCTCCCTTGGCATACTCACACTGCGATATGCGATCCCCAAGGGTGATATACAAAGGTGGCAGTGGTCCTCGCAGGTCATCCTTTTAGGGTCATATCTGTATCTGGCCCTAATACTGATGACCACCAATTTTTCAATGAGGTGTGGCGGTTTGCGGATTCCTTAGGCCTCGGGGCGTTCTCTGGGGAGGTGACTTGGAATTCTCAACTCAGACCTTGACAGAACGAGCAGTTCTAACCGGTCTCACCCCGTGCAGCGGCGCAAGTTCACGGTCTGATAAATATTTGCCGTTGCACTCACCAACATGGCCAGGAGGGTACCTGCACTTCTTCTGCGGGCCCCACTTGGTCTCAAATCAATTATTGGCTCATCTCTTGTGATGTGGACACTTGGGTAAGACACTGTACTGATCTCCCCAGTACTATTAGAATTTTGATTGCCGGACATACTGAATAGAGTCTTTAACTGGAGACTACATGCTGGAGCTCTTCGGGATCAGGTGTTCCGGGAGAAAGTCGGGTCTGCCATACAGGACTACTTTTACACTAATGTAGGCTTAGTGAGTTCCCCATCCACGTTATGGGAAGCGTTGAAGGTTGTCATCAGGGGAAAGTGTATCGCCACATAGACAGGCGTTTTGCGCCCATTAAGGAATGATATACAGCGGCTTGGAGGGAGATGAACTTGCTCGAATCTGAATTTTTCGAGTCGAACCAGCTCACGATTCTCGGACAGATAAAGGACAAGATAGCGGAATTTGAGGAGGTAGTGCACAGAGAAACACATTACTTGGGTCATGAGGCACATGCCCTCCAGTATGGCGAGGGTGACCTGCCGCAAAACCCTGGCGGGTCTACTCAAAAAACCATGGGCAAACGAGTACATTAGCGAGCTACGCACTGGCGAGGATATGGTCGTGACCGGACTATATGCTGTGCGACAGGTGGAGGCACTCCCTGACCTGCTTCCCTTCTTTGACGCCATAGAATTAGTATGGCTCAGCGAAGCACACTGAAAGTATCTGGATGAGCCTTACACGGATGAGGAGGTGATTAGGGTAATCTGGACCATGACGGGGACAAGGTGCCGGGACGGGACAGATTGCCTTCTACAAGGAGTTTGTGCCGCTTCTTGCACCCCACCTTCTCAACATGTATGAGGACTCACTCGAACAGGGCGTTCTCTCCATCCCTTCGTGAGGCACTGATAGTAACCATTCTTAAGCCGGACAAAGATCTGCTCCTCTGTGACTCTTACAGGCCACTATCAATGATCAATGTGGATAATAAAATCCTTGCTAAGTTATTAGCTACATGCTGCTTCTGCTGCTCCCCACAATACTTTGGCCCAACCAATGTGGCTTTGTTCCTGGCCGGAGCACTGCCCATAACCTCCACACTCTGCTGTAAAGCAGGGATTGGATCCCTCTCTCCCCGCCACGCAACTAAGGTGTTTGACACGCTAGTGTGGTCTTACCTGTTCTCACTACTTTCTCGCATCGGCGTGAGCCCTGCTTTTCTCCAAAAGATTGCATTCTTATACACTTGCCAGACTGCAAGGTTACAGGTTAATGGTGTGATATCCTCCCTAATTGCTGTGGCCAAAGGTACGAGGCAGGGGTGTCCGCTATCACCCCTCCTCTTTGCTATAGCCATGGAGCTTCTGGTAGCCAGACTGTGGCAGCATCAAACTCAGAGGGGGCTTGACTTCATGCCTGGGGTTATTTTGGAGTCCATGTACGTGGATGATGTGACACTTTACGTTAACCACCCGGAGACCAATCTTGACCGCCTTATAGGTAAAATCACCAGATTCAGTGGATTTTCCGTCATCAATGTCAATTGGGGCAAATCTATTATTTTCCCATTCATGATCACCCAGGTCATATTTCAGTCCGAATTCCCTCTTAAATGGGCGACCTCTCCAGTGAAGTGTCTCGGTATCTAGATTAGTAGGAACCATGAGGAACTGTGGAGATGCAATTATGGTAAGGTCTTGGAGTGTTTGGAAAGCAGACAGCTCGCTGGAGAGCGCTACCTCTCTCCTTGGCTGGCCGGATGGCCATTGCTAAGATGGTGGCTGTACCAAAATTCCTTTACGTCTTTGTGAATCTCCCACTTCCCCTCACCTCTGAATTTTATAGGAGGCTGCATTCAAACCTGATTTCCCTCACATGGGTGGGCGGGCAGCCTCGTGTAACCTGGTATGCTCTCCTGCTCCCGTTTGAGCTGGGGGGCTTAGTGGCGCTCGACATGGAATTGTATAACAGTTGCCCGCAGGCCTAATTTGGGTTTCACTGGATCTACCCAATTCTTTTTATGGCACATACCACTCCCGAAAGTGACCAAGTGGAACCTATTCTGCACACAGCACCGCCCACGGCCTGGGTTTGAGACCGTAGGATGTACGGTTTGGGCGT
Source organism: Lissotriton helveticus (assembly GCF_964261635.1). NCBI lineage: Eukaryota > Metazoa > Chordata > Amphibia > Caudata > Salamandridae > Lissotriton > Lissotriton helveticus. Next base: position 522,628,169 of record NC_136061.1, read on the forward strand.
GGCAGCAACTCCACTGCAGAGCACGTCTGGACGAAATGTTGCACCATTGGTGCCGCTCACTAGGCATCCAGCGCTGCCTTTCATGACTGAGGCGGGGGGCTGCCAGCGTTTGCGCAAATTCTAGATACATACACTTGGGCTTGCTTTCCTGGAAGGCATTTTTATTGATCTAGATGCTGCATTTGGAGAGGATCACACTGGATTCCTTGATAGGATGACAGGCGGCTCTTAGAGCCCAGTATCCATCGTTCCCGATCGCGCCCACAACAGTCCAAGTCCTGGAAGTCTTCGTAACGAATCCCTCACCCCGCAAACTTATCTCATGTATTTACTCTGGCATTCAGTGCGAATCCCAAGTCTGCATTCCCCCGTTCAGTGCGAATGGGAGGCAAGCCTGGGTATTCCGTTTGGGGAAGGGGTATGGGCCTACTGCTGGCAACAGTCAAAAGATATGTCACCCAATTATAAATTGCAGCTAATTTATTTTAAATTCCTTCATCAGTTATATTGGACTCCTGCATGGCTGCAGGATTTAGTGGCCTAGGAATGTTTAGATGTAGCTAACTATTGGACCTGGATTTTTGAGGCGCTGAGCGAAATGTTGAAATACGGCTGGAGCCCTCCCCACTCCTTGCTCAGCTAGGATATGTCTAGGACTTCCTGGCAGACATCAGGAGACTGGCTGGCATGATGCTGCTGTTCACCAAGAGGTGGGTGGCTATTTGCTGTGGCCGTAAGAATAAACCGTAGGGATGACTGGCTTAGAGACGCTGCTTTTCGCCATAACCAATTGTCAGAATTCTGGGAACTCATGCTTATACAGTCACGCCCTCACGACATCTGGCAGCCCCTGCAAAGTTTTCTACAGCTTCACTCTGCTGACCACGCAGATGCTCCGCTGTCTAAGGTGTGAACGGCCATGACGCTGCTGACCCACATGTCAGAATACTTTGCCCCCTAACTTGACCAGAGAGACACCCCTACTCTTTTTTCCTCTGCACTCCCCTGCTCCCCTCCTCCGGTTCCTCCCCCTGCTGATTTATGCTCCCGATCCCCTGATCCATTTTATCGTCTTCTCTTCTTTCTTTTGGTTGAATGGCGACTGCTGCCCTCTGAGATGATGAACCAGCTTGCAGGAATATGGGCAACCACAGAACTTTAAATGCATGGCCGAATTACCAACTACGTGACTTGCTGGTTGTACAACTGAATGTTTACAGTTGCTGCCTTATCTTTTCTATGATCATATCTTTCCTCCCAGGGAAGCTTCTAGCAGTTTTGTAATTGCTAAAATCTATAAATTAAGTGTAAAAAAATAAAAATAATACTTCAGCCCGAGAGACTTTTCCTCTCCAGGTTGCAAGGTCTGTAGCAGAGATTCAGGCACTGGTCTGTATGAACTTCCTGATCCATTTCAAAGAAATGTTTCATCACATCTTTAACATGTCAGATATGAGTGGGATCATACTCTTATTTTTTTTAGTTTTCTTTATTGACATTTTGAACGAACAGTGTCAATACAATACAACTAGCCAGTTCAGTACAGATCTGTAATTCAAATTATTACTCATAGCAACATTTCAATACACAGTTGTCATGGCAAATGTCCCCCGCCCCCCACCCCCAAAACATTTGACAGGATCTAAAGTGTGAAATCTCTTGCATACAGGCTACACCAATATCACTACTGAGGGCGAAAAGACTACACATAATGGACCCTGGGAGGTCAGCTATGCAGATAGTCATCTAATCACCAGTTTAAATGCAGCTATCTCGACTCACTACGGCAGAGCTTGTATTTAGTGCAGATATATACAGATCCCACTAGGAACCCTGAGGGCTTCCCATCCTTTCATCTCCGGCTGTCCCCTGAATCCTGGCATTCCAAGCAATGAACGGCTCCCATGCATTTCGTGGTATAGAGGCAGGTGGCATTAGCTCCCAAAAGGTACTGAGTTGTGTATGCCCATAGGTAATGTCCCTTACCCAGTCATTTAAGGAGGGCATTCATCGTCTACCCCAGTGTACTGCAACCTGACGTTTCGCAAACAAGAGCAGAAGTGCATGCAACTTGCGCAGTTTGGGCAGGGTGTCCTTTACATATCCCAAAATATCCATAAGTGGAGATGGCTTCAGCGACATCCCCAGCATATCGTTCACCGACTCAAAAACCTTCTCCCAAAATTTCACAATCTTGGGGCAGTGCCATGCCACATGTAGGAAGGTAGCTGGGTCAGAGCCGCATATCCAACAGCTGCTGTCAGCCCGAAGACCCATCCTATGCAGGTTCACCGGCGTTCTGTAGTATCTATGCAGATACTTGAAGTGGATTAGCCATAATTTGTAATTCGGGGAAAGCTCAGAGAACTGCCCACAGCAGTATTCCCACTGAGCATCGGTCAGCGGCTGATCAAGCTCCTCATTCCAGTGTGTGAGGGAGAGCGGAATTAATATCGGAGCAGTGTCCTGCAAATTAGTGTAAAGTATACGAGAGGACGGGAATTGTAGCACATTTTCTAGTGTGCGTAGTGTCGGTGGCGCTTTCGGGAAATCCTCCCCGAGTGCACGTCATGCCGTGCATATTCTATGGTATAAGAAGACTTCTGTGAACAGCACCCGTTGTCCCTCAGGTGCCACAGGGGGTGATCTGAACTCATCTCCAGGGTATAGGTCCTCAAACGTCTGGAGACGCATTTTCTGGGCAAGAGATTTACTCATAGTATCCCGTATGCAGGGCATCATTGGGTCCAGAGGCAGGTGGACAGAGGGGGCAAACAACAACGGGGCTCTCGTTCTCTTACGCAACTCATCCCACAACCAGCACAGGGTTCCAGCAGAGTTAATGTCACCCTGAGGTTGCCTTGGCTTCTGATGTAATGCGACCTTCAATGGTATTGAGCCAATGCGACTGTCTCAACCGCTATGTGTGTCTGGAAGGCATTCGGATGTACCCAGTAATGCAGAAACTATGCTTGTGCACACAATGCATGTAGTCGCATATCCGGGGCCCCCAACCCCCCTTGTCGCAGGGAAGGAGTCAATAGATCCCACGACACCCTGACTTGCTTTCCGGCCCATGTCAAAGTGAGCAGGTGGGATTGAAGAGTGTCGAAAAAGTGCTTGGTGAGAGGGACTGGGATATTAACAAATAAATAACTTTGGTAGGATAATCATTTTGATTAGTGCTATTTTTCCGGCCAGCGACAACGGCAGCCCAGCCCACACTAGCAGCTTATCCTCCAACCACGTCATCGTTCAGCCATAATTCAGCCCCCATACCTCCTGCGTGTCTCGGCTAATCCAGATTTCCAGGTACTTTACCTCGTCCGCTTCCCACCGTAAGGGAAATTCTGATGGTATCTGGGGAGTGCCATCGGTGAGCGGAAACACCACAGATTTGCCCAGTTTATAAAGACGCCTCAGAGCCCAACAAACCGTTTAAACTCCCTTAGCAATGGGTCTAAATTCTCCTCCGGGTTTGTTATGTAAAGCATGACATCATCTGCATATAACGAGATAAGCAGAGTTTGAGAGCTGAAGCCTGTACTGTGCACGGTATGGTGTTGTCGAACCCGGGCAGCCAGAGGTTCCATAGCAATAGCTAAAAGTAGGGGGGACAGGAGATCAAAAAGGGGTCAGAGATTAGGCCATTTACCTGCACTCACGCCATGGGCGCAGAATATAATAATTTGATGTGGTTCAGAAAAAAGAGTACTGAATCCCATACGCCGTAGGACGGAAAAAAGGTAAGACCACTCAAATGTGTCAAACGTTTTTGTAGCGTCAAGAAATACCACTACAGCTTTTCCGCTAGGATGAAGGTAATGTAGTACCGAAAATATGGAATAAATCTGGATTGGCCCAGCAGCGCAATCATTGGCAGAAGTGGTTGTGATCTATTTGCAATCAATTTCACCATTATCTTTACGTCGACATTTATCATGGAGAGGGGCTGGTAGGAGTCAAGCTCCTCTTCAGGCTACCCGGGTTTAAGGAGCATAAGACTTTTATGACCTGGGCCACGTCTTCTACAGTGAATAGGAGTTACATGTACATCTATGCATATCATTAAACCATACCAAAGCCAGTGTATCAAGGAATGGTGTCAATTCCTCGGTGTGGGACCCCATTGTGGTCGTGTACAGGCGAGAGTAGAATGCAAAAAACTCATTGGAGGCCCCCTCCTGGCCTCTGACCATATCCCTCTGCGCATTGGGTACCTCATGCATAAAAGAAGCGGATCTAGAAGGTCTAACCATAGCCGCCAGCGTGCGACCCGGTCTGTCCCCCTCGCCGTACCTGTGAGCCTCTGCATATTTATACAAAAACTTCCCCTCTCGATGCGCCTCCTCCGCATACTCTAAGAGTAACACTTTCAGTTGCTGTGCAGAATGAGTATCATTCATGGAATAGAACTCGCTCTCCATTGCCTTAATCTTGACCTCCAGTGACGCCAGTATGCCACAAATTGCCTTCAACACACCTGCCTGTCTCGCAATGTATTGGCCTCTGATCACCACTTTGAAGGCTTCCCATAACGAAGCCTCAGTATCGACAGATCCCTCGTTATTCATAAAATAATCAACAATTTCTCCCTTGATCTCCTCCTTAAAGGCCTCATTTAGCAATGCATGTGGTGGGAGTCTCCAAGCAAACAAGCGTGGCAATAACCTCGGGAGAGACAGCCTCAACAAACAGTGCGCATGGTCGGACAATGTACATGGCAGGTGCAAAACATCACAGTCCAGGCCGCGGCATCTCTAGTGATTAACCAAAAGTCCAAACGAGACCAAGCATTATGATGGTCTGATATACATGTGCCTTCCTGTTCCAGTGGGTGTCTAATGCGCCAAATGTCCACTAAGCTACCGTCTGTAACTATAGACTGCAAAGCGATGCGCGCTGCTGGTGTCAGGCCCGGGCTGTTCCCCTCCTATCCATAACATCATCAAGGATGGCATTGTAATCCCCACCCAACAGCACAGTGTCCGAACCCAACATCTTTATCTTGGATCATACATCATTAAAAAAATCAGGAGAATCAATATTTGGGCCATAGATTGCAGCGATCGCCAATGTCCCCTCCAGCACACCACGCAGAATGACACACCTCCCCTCAGGGTCCCTGTGCACCTCTCCCTCAAGACAATGCAATCCCTGTCTAATCAGAACAGACACTCATCTTGCATAATTAGAGGATATGGACGAGTATACACACCCCCATCTGCGATTGCACAGCCTCGGAGACGGTGTGGCTTTAAGGTGTGTCTCTTGTAGCAGGAAGATGTCAATGTTACTCTGTACTAAATAGGCATGTACAAGCCTGGCTTTACGACAATCGTTTAGCCCCCTGATGTTCCATGTCAACAAATTCAATGGTCTAGTGTGCCTACATATAGAGAAGCTTCAGCAGTGGTGGGCCGGCAGACCACAGCCATAAAATACAACCCATACAATGTGCATCTTGATCGGTCGCTATTACTTTCACTGGCATTGAACAAATTAAACAACTCCAACCCGCCACCCACTCCAACCCCCCAATCAGGTTGCAGAAAAACGTACCCCAGTAACGCAAACCACAACTTTTCCTGGAAAGTGTAAGGGAAACCTCCCATAGGGGCGTAGTGGCACCAGCTTTCACCCCTGAAGTAAACAGGGTAACTAGGAAATCTATAGTGAATGGTACATGCCCCCGACATCCCCAGTCAAAATCACTAGCATATACAAGGAACCAGGATAATAGGACCCACAGCAACATGGACGAATATCGCCATTCAGTTCAACATATCAATAATAAGGCACCTCAGTTGAACCAATACCATACCATAGCAGTTAATCATTGTCACTAAGCCGTCCTGTCGTTGATGCCTCCACCCCACGAGAGTCTTTGCTTTTCCTGCCTACGACGTGTTTAGCAAATTTGAGAGCAGACTGTGCATCCATGAAATAATGTGCAGTACCGTCGTAGGAGACCTTCAATTTGGCCAGGCGAAGTAAAGAATAAGGGATCTGCGCCTGAAGAAAGATCTCCTTAGCCGGTAAGAACTCGCGCCTCACCGCCTGGACAGCTGGAGTAAAATCCGGATAGAATGACAGATTGTTACCTTGGTAATTCAGTTGACCCTTCTCTCTCACCAGTCGCAGGATATTGTTTCTGTCCTGATAGTGCAACAGTTTGGCCAAGATCGGTCTCGGTGGAGCTCCCACCGGAGGCTTCTGGCCCAGGGCCCTATGTGCCCTCTCTGCCACAAACACAGATGATAAGTGCGGGTCAAACAGTGAATGAAGGAGATCCGCCACGTAGGTTTCCATCTTGGCATTCGCAGTTGTTTCCGGAATTCCTAGGATGTGTAGGTTGTTCCTCCGGGATCTCGCCTTCAAATCGTCGTTCTTTGCACGGATTACTCCCAGGAGCTTGTCCATATGCAGAAGCTGCTCCTTGGTCTCTTTTTGAAATTCTTGAAATTCAGTTTGCCGATTCTCCAATACGTCTAGTCGGGTTTCATGGACTATTACTTGGGTCTTTAAAGATTGAAATCTTCTGGGTGGTCCTCCCCCTGCTCCTCAGACTATGGCCCGGAAGACGGGTCATTCTGGCGTGTGGTGCGTTTGTCGAAAGTTAGTTTGGGTTGTTTGGCATCTGGCTTGCCCATGTTGGATCAGCTAATCGCCGCCCCCCCCCAAGAGTAGGTGTGATTCAGAGGGTTCCACCCCAAATATGATACAATGCTCCTCCACCATCGGTCTCCTAAGCCCAGATTGCGCGGCACGGGATCCCCAGCTCAGTTTAATCACACCCCGGACCCTCAGTGGCATGGAATGACAATTCCCATACCTGTATCTCTTATGGATCTCCGCACCTGTGTTCACCAGTCCAAATGGAGGGAGCCAGCCACCAGGCCACGCACAGCAAGAGGCGCAGAGAGGAGAGTCGCCACCAAGCCACTACAGTAGACAATAGGACTCCACAAACGTATCTGTCCAGCGCCTGAGTCCAGAAGCAGCCGCAGCGCAATATTCCAGGTATGCCTCCAGGAGAGTTGAAACAAACTGCAATACCACACAGAGCGGCCCCAGGAGTCCCCCGCTGCCACCACAAGCAGTCGCCCTCACCAGCAGCGCGAATGGGCATCAAGGCACATACATAGTTAATATCCCAAGGACCGCTTTCACTGTCTGCAGATCGCCTGTGGCAGGGTATATCCCTGGGGCATGCAGGACCTCCACAGCACTGTATCTCCGTCAACCCCCAGGCACGTTAGAATGACTCCCCCAGCCCTCACAATCTCAAATCTTCCAGCGTCAAGAGCCGGCTCCACTCACCACTCTGCGTGCCCCCACCTCTCGGATAGGCGCCTCTGAAGCACAAAGTCCTAACGCCAGGGGAAGTCAGAGCGCCCCAGCAGCCTCCAGTTACGGATCCGGGCCCTCCGCGTGAGAGGGTTCAAAATGGCGTTGAGGGCCTCTTCCCTTGCCATCCGGCTGTGGCACCGCCATGGCCAAAGATAATCCCAGACAGCAAAGGGGCTGGGCACACCAAGGATCGGACATCTCTCCGCCGCCTCTCAAGTCGGCACTTTTCTCCAAAGCAAAGCGTAGGCGCAGCTCGACTACCTTCCCCCGCCGCCAGCCTCAGGCCTGCAGTGGCACTCGATTTTGGCGTCCGCAGTCTCCTTCACTCAGCTGCCGCCCCAGACTGCCCCGGGGCTCTGCCAGCATCATTGTCACTTTCCTGGAGAGCCGCTGCGGGGTTAACGGAGCTCACCCCCACAATCTGCCTCAGGTCCAGGATACAGGGATGTCGAGTGTGGGCTCCCCTAGACACCAGATGCAAGGATCTCACTCAAAGAGCGGCCATTCCACTGCTCGGCAGACCACGCCCCACATCAAACACTTATTTAAGCGTCTTGGACCGGGTCTACTAACTACATTTCATACCATCTTTGGAGTAATTCCAGCTTTCATACACTCCGTACTTGGAAGTGTTTTTGAAGGGCTTCCTTTGGTTCTTCTATCAGTAGCGGGCATCCCGATTTGAACCCTATTGATTCGCAATGGAAGTCTCAATCCCTCAAGACATGGAGAGAACACTGCTGGAGATACGTCGTCATGAGTGAATGGTGTTGTACCTGGGTACGCCTCAGCTTCGAGAGCTGAGTGAGGAATGGTTCCTGTCCTTTGGACTGGTCTGGCTAGACTGTCTCTTGCCTGTGTTCTGCTGCCTCTTCTGCAGATTCGGATGAGTGTATGATCTGTGTCTGACCCTTCAATTGGTTGCGCCACTGGACATAGACATGCTCCTGGAGTCCTTGCTGGCCCACGTGTACAGTTGTCCACAGCATATTCCCATTTTGGTGACAGCATTTCTAGAGCCTCTAAGGGATGCTTCCACTCCTGGTGGAAGGGAAATCGGCTCTGCTCCAGAGGTACAGGCATTGATTCTAGGTGTCCAGATACCTAGGGCCATATTATCAAGAAAGGGCGATACATTATCGCCGCTTTTATCGGCAGGAAACAGCTGCTAAAGCGGCAATAATGGGCTTGATCATATGCCCTTGTGAATTCCCATAGAAGCCCAGGTTCTGGTATTAACCTGGGCTTCTATGGTAATTCACAAGGGCATATTATCAAGCCCATTATCGCCGCTTTAGCGGCAGTTTCCTGCCGATAAAAGCGGCGATAATGTATTGCCCTTTCTTGATTATATGGCCCCAAATTCTTCCCCAGCGGCTGCTGTGGGAACCAAAGATGACCATCTTTGCTCACTGGACATGATATTGGAAGTACTGGAGGGATTGCCACCTGTGGATACAATGTTCAGCGATGTTGAGTCTTCAGCAAAGGATTCATTAACAATCTGGCCTTCCATGTGCTGGGAACTATATGCCATTTATTAAACATTTACCAAATTGAAGGTCCAAACTGACTTTGTTTTATTTTTTCTCCTTCTCTGCTCTAACTGAGCATATTGGCTTTCAACGAGCTCAGTGTGCTATTAACCACATATACAAGGTTAGAGGACAATTTGAACACTTTTAGGGAAAATTTATTTTTACATTTCTACAGGCTTTTAAAAAAATACTCTTAGTATAGAAGTTATAAATGATTGTAGGCTTTTAATGATCCTAGCTGTATTATTATCCAACTGACCCTGTTGACTTTTTGACGAGGAGTGGGTGTCATGTCATTTAGGCTAGTCCTGTCATGTATACCCCTTTTTTCATACCCTGTCACATCCACACGACAATAACAGTGTTTATGTTTATGTTTATGTTTATGCAATTTTTATAGCGCGCAAATACCCTGAGGTGTCTCGGCGCTCAGAAATACAGACCCGTGCTGAAACGGGTGACCCCTGTACCTGGCGTACATAAACATGTTCTAAGGCACAACATAATTATTCTGTATAAGGGTCACCACTTTTTTCATCCTTGGCCAACAGCCCGTTGTGTATTAGCATATTTGTTTAGAAAAATAGGTATGATTGTTTTAAAAAATGTATGATTGTTTTCAAAACATATTGCTTCAGTAAAAGAAGCGGTGGCGGCACTGTTCTCTTGCTCTCGTCCAGCAGATTTGGCTAGGTTTGGGAAATATATGGCAGAGCTGCGAAAAGGGCTTGCGGAAGAAGACTGGTCATGCAATATGCAAAGTTAACTCCACCGAATAAGTAATATGTGCCCCCACTAAATCTGATGGAGAAGGTATTACTCTTTTTCCAAATACTATAAGAAACTTAGTAAAAAGGACGCATTGGCAGACCCTTGTGATATCATCCATGGACAGACATAAATATTCACATATTTATCGTATTTTATTTGCCTCGAGACTGTTGTATATAAATGTTTTCTTTAATAAACTGCTGTTTTAAAAAAAAAAACTTTTATAACTGGCATACAAGTAGTATTGCAAATGGTTTTAGGTAACTGTGCAAAATAAATAAATAATTCATTCATTCAATTCATTCATTCATTCTTTCATATTGCTTCTAGAAGGAACCCTGGAGTGACCACTCTAGTATGTCAGACTGTTATTTCCCTCTTGCAAATTAGAGGATAATTCCTTTCAAGCTGACACTGGGTCCTGCATGCTGAATCTTTGACATGCAGCGGTCTGACATCCCTTGCGGAGTGTCATCCTCGAAGCAGAGACTAGGTTCTTCATTCTCTACCATCCTGTGAGGGGGGTTGGCCTTCCCTAGGGGTTATTTCTTGGATACATACAGATATACATACTACACCTACATATCTAGGTGAGGTACACTTAGGCAAATTACTTAGGGCAACCATTATAGGAGTATGCAAATGCTACTGTTTTATCTGAACTGTGTATGTTTATCTTCGTAGCACTATGGAAGAAATGTATCTACTGTTTACTATATTAGTATTTGTGATTTCTTTTGTATGCTTCTGTCTCCTAATTATCGCAGAAAATATGTTATACACAAGACTGACGCTGGACCAATAAATGCTTATTGAAACATCCTAATTGCCATCCTGTGAAATTTCTGAGAATAAGTGAACACAAGTGACTGAGCGAAAAGTACTGTACTGTTTTCCACGATCCCTGAGGAATTAGGGTTACCTTGCTAAGTGGTTGCCTGAAACTACCTACACCACTGAGAGATACAGGGTGGTGGTAGTGGCACTGTAGAGTTAGCTAGTCTAACGGCCTACATATCCTGTGGGGGTGTCCGGAAGTAGTTTGGACAGTTCTCAGTTTAGGTCATCCTAAACGCACATTTCCTGGGGGATTCCTAGGAACTACACGACATGCCGCAGTCAATGTAGGTTTGATTCTTATACTGACAGTTAAAATCTGAGTAGTTCAGTTGTGCTTTCTCAGAAAGCCTTACTCAGACCTTTCAGAGACGTCTGACGTCAGAAGAGAAATCCGCCTCAGCTGAGCAGATATACTCTGTGCATTAGCTCAAGGTTTAACAAGCTTGTAAGGATAAATCGTTCCCACATTGTGCAAAACACCTAATTACTAGAACTTTTTATTCTGAGATTGACTGAGTCCACAAGTGGTCATTCTGGCTTGGAGGAAGATGAATTTGCAAATGCTCTCAACACTACAGAAAACTGTAGAAATGCAGTAACTATTAATTTGACAGAACACTGTGTTGCTGCAACGGGTGGCTGTTTTACCTTCGTGAATGAGCCACATGAGGTGTTCAGATTAGAGGTATTCTATTCTTGCACTCCATTCCCACCTGCAGATCCACAGACTAAATTGTTCTACACATTCATTGTAGTTGAACCACCAGACAAATACATTCAATTAAAAGGCATTGAAGTCCCGTTACCATACCAGCAACACAGAAACTGGTTTAATGGTGCCTTTCCACACACAACTTCAGGCATAAGACTTGGTCTACTAGGCATAGAAGGAACAACCTGGCCGGTCTTAGCGACATACACTCCACACCCTGAGATAGATACACTACCAGTGGTTGAAGTCTGTACAATATACTAAGACATAGTCTGGCTATAAAGACACATTGTTCAGTTTGTCAAGCGAACATTAACAGTCCAACCTGAGAGAAATGCACCAATTGGTCCACAGCATGCCACACCTACACAGGGCCGTAGCCACGGGGGGCCCAGCGGGCCTGGCTTGGCCTTATTGTGCTCTGCCCCTCCTCCCCGACTGAAAGGTCTGGGCCTTTGAGTTTCATGTATTTAAATATCTAGTTAACTTTGAAATTTGCAGGAGTGCATGTGATCTGCTGCCTAGGCCTTGCTTCATTACTAATAGTGAAACTGACAGAAACTTTGATAGTCTCCAGAGTGAGAGAAGAGAACAAGGCAGGGAGAGAGTCAGAGAAAGGGTGCTTGGCTGACCTGAAATTGCTGTACTGAATAATACTAATATGAATATCCAGTACTTGGGGTCGGAATCGATAGCTGCAAGCTGGAGCCTCGCTACCATCAATAAGGGCACTGCAGCATGATGACATGAAGCGTGAATACACTGCTCTGGGCTTTCCTTAAGCTTATCTGCGCAGGACAGGAGTACTGACTGCAAAGGCGCGGATGGTAGGTGAGTCAGAGACGTTATAAGGCATGAGCAAAATGGGCCCTTGCCCTGAGCCCAACCCTTCCTACGGCACCTGAGTCCCACAGCGCCAGTTTTCTATTTACCAGCTGTGTTTTATGAAGAAGCAAAAAAACGTTGCTTTTAAAACAAAATTAATTAAACAAAATACTGTCACTGAAAATCGCAGCCCAAGCCTTGCTTTGTTGCAAGCACGTTGTAAGGGTTAACAGGTTGGGCTGGGTAAGTGCACTATTGTTCTAGTAATATTTTAACTGCCCTACCATAACTTAGTGAGGCAGTAGTAGGGTCCCAGTCAGGCGGATTGGTAGGGGCCCAGGCCTCAACTCATTATGTTATGCCAGTTTGACTAAGAGCTGCGTCTAACATCTCTAAATTCTACCATCTTATCTTGCATGGAGCCTCCATAAACAGTTGAGGCAGAGTCTGTCTATTTGTGATCATTTAAAGAATGACATGCAGGAAGAAGACATCACTTGTGAGTTGGCATTCTTTCTTAATCCCTCTGCATTCCCAACATATCCTGATTGACTTTCCATGTTGCCTTGCCTCAGGCTTCCTCCACAGCATTTTTTTCAGCCTATCCTGGTATAAATTCAGGCCTTGGTGAAATCATGAGAAGTGAGTATACCATGAACAAAGCTTTTGAAGTTATGTTTTTTTAAATGTGTAAGAGAGGAGAGCCAAGAAAAATACACCTGTTGCACCTGTTTTCTCCCCATAACGAAAATAGAGTGACAAAGCCACGAGGCCCAGCTTGTACAACAAATTTACATAGTAAAACACAGCATATGGGAACCCATACACATATAGAGCCCAAAAAACTGCATGCAGACAATTACATCTCTAGGGACATGAGTTAATATAACACTCACACACAGAGAAAAATAGACATACGGGCAACCATGCATACAGACACCCACCCAGACAGAACTGTAAACACAAAGGCATCCATGCACTTAGCCCGGCATGCAGTATACATAGTCATGATTACCAGCCATGCAGATAAACTAACATGTGCAGGCCCACCTGTATACCTTCTTACAGTGTTATCAATGTGTGGCTGTGTGGCTCCATGAGTGTGCCTCTATTTGTAATCCCTATACAAAGTCAATTCTTTCTAGAGATAGAAGTGGTATTTTCAAACCTTTACTAGTCGTCGTTTTGAAAGAAGGGGAAGTGTTAGTTTACAGTTAGAGGTCCCTCTTTCCATCTACTGATTTTTATCTTACAAACACCTAGAGCTTAATTCTCTTCTCTGTTAAAATCCAGCAAATGTTGTGCATGGGAGGTGCTGTCTTTGCTGTCAATGATAGAGGTTTATTATGCTTAATGTTAATCAACAAACTTACAGGCACACATTTCTGCCCAACCTTAACCCTCATGCTCTCAGGCATTTCGTAGCAATTAAATTAAAAGAATGAACTTTCTATCTCTTTCAATCATCACCTCACCCGTTCTGTCTCATCACTCTCTCTTTACCTCTCTACCGAGCTCTACAACTTTATGTACGTATCACAGTTCTCACTCTATTTAAACTCTCCCCATCATCACCTACATTTGCCCAACATCATTATAAATACACCTGGCTTCCCCCCACATCTGTCTACCTCTCTCTCATGACCTCACTCTATCTCTCCATCAATCGCTATCCCTAACTCTATATCTCTACTGCCTTACCCTCTGTCTTACTCAAATGTCTATCTCAACTACCTCTCTGCAAGTACTGTTCTGTTTCCATCTCACATCCTGTGTCTCTCTTCCATTTGCTTGAAGTATCTCTCAACCGTATCATTCTCTTTACCTCACCTCTGTCGCTCTATGTCTCTATATATGAAACCTCTTTGACCTCACTCTTAACCCTCTTACTTTCTCACCCCTTTGACTTTAACGTATTTCTCTCTGTCCCACATCATTCTCATCATCTCATTTTTCTCTATATAAATGTCTACTATCTTTCACTACCAAACATCTCACCATTTGTTTGCAACCTGACTTTTCCCCAAATACTTTACTCTTTCTTTCCTTTTTTATCTATGTTCTCTAACAGTACATTCTATCTTCTCTCTGCTTCATCTGTCTCTGCACCTCCTCTCTTTTTCAGTTTACCCTCCCTTTCTACCCCACCTCACTCTCTACAGCCTTCTTTGTACATTGCTATTACTCACGTCACTACTTCTTTTTTTATCAATCAACACACTCTATATTTTCACCCTCTGTTTCTCTCACTCTCTTCCTATCACAATATCAACCTCTTTCTATGCCTTATCCATGTCTCCCTACATTAACTTTTTTATCTCAACAGCTCATCTCACTTTCTAGCCTTCACACTTTTCCTTTGTTTCCTTCTCTCACCACTCTCTTTGCCTGACCTGTCTTTCCTTATGCTTCTTCTAATTTGCCCCTCTCATTTTCACACAGCTCTCCCTACCTTGCATCTCTTTATACATCTCTCACTACAACATCTATTATCTACCTTTATATCTCTCTGCCTTTATGTCCTCCTTCCTAAATTGAAGCAGCGCTGCAGAGGTTTGGGATAGAAAGACAAACTGTTTCTAGATCATGGGTGCATAGATGGAAAATCCCTGCTGTTTTTCTTTTCTATTTTTACACTTAGTCTGCTATCTGGTCATGTCTGGGCTGCCAGTGGGTGAGAAACACTGGAGAGGGTGAGCTCGTCTGAAAAATTAGTGGGGGTGTTGGTCGTGATAACTTTGTAAATGATGTAGCTAGTTATAAAGATGATGCAGGTCTGCAAATGGAGCCAATGCAGTTTCATCATGTTGTAGGTGACGTGATCATATTTTTTCAGGCTGTGGATGAGATTGTGCTGCAGAATGTAGGATACGTGTAAGGAGTGCCAGTGTGAGATCTCGGACACAATGAAACAAGGTATTATTACTGTCCGTATGCAAGAGTCGCTTTCTGGAAGAAACAGTTTTACTTCAGAAACAAGAGCTGTTACCAGCTCGTCTTTTTTTTTTTACAATGTGATCTCCAAACCTGTAGGAGCTCTGTATATTAGTAGCACTGGGTACAAGCCTGTAAAACTTGTGGCTCTGTTGTGTATGTTGTGTATGCAGAAAATTGTGAAATGCCTGACATTTGTATTGTCCTACTCTTCAGACACATTATCTGGCATAACCCCTCAACTCTCCAATAATTATGGAGAGATTTGAGGTATGCAAACTTTGTTTGCTTGCCTAGTGCCATACTCTGCACTTTAAAACATCACCAGACACCACTGTTCTGAGTTTAAACATTTGCTGTTTTCACATAAAGACTGCTTTCCTCTGTTCTATCTCACACCAATCTGCATTGATATTTGTTATTTATATCTAGAGCACAAAGGGAATGTGTTTGGGAGGAAGTTCTTTTTTTTGATTTTTCAATTTTGCAAGAGCATATGCGAGCTAAAATTAAGGGCACAGTGGTCTGAAAGCATATAAATTATCAGTCCACAATGTGTGCCCATTTCAAGGGTGTGTGTGTGTATGTGTGTGAGTGTTGTAAACTCTGGGTTGTTATTTATTGATAAGCTACATACATCTTTTTAGGCTCATAATTATGGTAATTGAAACATATTGGCAATGATGTGTGGAGCTGATTGGGGACTGAAATAATTGGTCAAGGTTGGATATTTGTAGGGTTATTGGTGGACACCAGTTGAATATAGGAATATCCACTAGGCCCCACACTGATTACACCTATATGTATCACTTGAAACCATTCATATTTATTAAGTTCAATTGTTTTATTGTGTTAACATTAAAATCCAGTCATATTACACTGATGATTTTGGTCAGAAAAGCTTTAAAATGTACTACTACCACTCTTCAGAGAGATTATCTGGCCTAAACCCTACCATGGCTTAGTGGACCAACAGCAAACCTCCCTACAAAGTTATCTTTAATAAAATCCTTAAGTCGTATATCACTGAACCAAGTGCCATTTGCTAATATTTTGCTAAAAAATGTATTGAAATGACCGCAAATCTTCAATAAAACCATATTTAAATTAGATCTCCTTTTAATCTCTCTAATTTGTTTCATGCAACTTGTGAGGGACCCTCAGTTCTCCTGTAAAACTGGCTTTAAATCGTATCCTGTTTTGTTTAAGATTGTTAGCTAATGCCCTTAAGTTGTAAGACTGGGCAAAAATACTTTCTGTAATCTTTTGGAATATCCACAGGCCACTGTTTGCCAAGTGTCACTCACATCCTCCAAACATCTTGAGGAATATTCTGTAGGAAAATATACAGAATTAAAATAAACTGTCTGTTTTTAAATATCACCAAAATTAAATATTTCTTTTAAACAGCTCCTGCAGATAGAAACCATTACATCCCACCAGAACCACTTATTATTATTATTGTGGGCCATGCCCCCCCAAACTTATACTTCTGGCTACAGGCCAGCACCTACAATTCGTCCTGCAGTCACACCTTTCTATTGCGGCACTGGGGGAATAGCCTATAGTGAGATACATGCATACGACCCAACGCGCCGGAGTGTCATTTATGTCCATGACAACCGGGACCCGCAACACATTCGCTGCGCATGAGTTAGGGGTAAAGATCTCCCTAGTACAATGCGCAGTATGGCTGCCTCCTGACACACTCGCAGCTGTAGAAGATGATGACTTGACATACCAGGAAAGGCCCCTCCCCACAACAAATTAGTCTCACTACTTATAGCTGCTACCACCGATGACCGCACTTTGCAGGCAAGAGTAGGTATGGGGAAGGTGCGAGTGAGCCAGCACCTGAGCAAAACTGTGAGTAAGACAGCTGTTCTGGGGTCATCAGGGGCTAATTGGTAAGTTCTCTACACTGCACTGTAATGTTAATACAGGGATGGTATCTGATGTTTGTGTTCCACATTATGTCATCATTTGTTTAGCCCGGTAAGGTGATGGCGTCCTACTCTCCTAGCCTATGAGCAGCTCTCCTAGTATTTAGAGTTAAGAGGATGTTGTGACTTTTTATTACTATAGACCACACTCACGGGGGACTAGTTATGGCAATTTAAGGCCCCAACAACTGCAGGAGCCTCTCCGACTGGCATGTAAGATCAATGTCTGCTGTACAATCACAATTGATGTGCGCTATAGGCATGCACTGTTTTTTTAAATACTGGGCATTTTATCAGCAGGGCAGCACTGAACATGGGTGACTCCTAGGGTACCGGGGGGACTACATATGCTTCGGGCATGGCGTGTGCTCAGCCCGTCCATGACTTGCAGTTGAGACTCCGCGCACATGCCGTTCCTCCAATGGCACCTTTTCTCATTCATGTCTTGTTCATGTCACCATGATGTGCGTAGCACAATGTCAGGCTGTGGGGACACATTGATATGCCCCACGTGTAGCTCTGATGCATATTTTTTCTGCTTTCTGTCATCTTTTTTCTAGTTGAAAACCAGGAGCGGCCATAACTAATTCGTTTTTGCAGCTAGACTGTAGGGTATACTAATCCCTGGCCTGCCCTGACACCTTCTGAGGAAATTAACCCTGACACTCTTCACGTGCACAACACTTCACCCTACTTTTTTGGTCCTGAAGAAGAGCCACGGATCTTTGAGACCATACAGACGTGAAACATGTCGACCTCTTTCACATTATAGTTACCTGGGGTTCATTAGGCCAATTGAGGTAATCCCTAACCCATGGGTTTTTACTCTGTCAAGGGTACCACTTCATTAAAAATTATATTTCTGGTAACCCTTAAACAGTTTTAACTCACGTTGCAGGCACCACATCACCCTCCAAGAAGACCTACTCCCCACACCCGCATGCACCTAACGGCATTTTGTCTCAAAAAGATCTCCACCAAAGTGACCCTTCAGGGGACCCGTGGAGTAAAACGCCTGATGATAAAGCATGAAATCCTTTGGGGTGTGTGAGGCCATTACGAGACAAGACTTGTACTTCCCTCTCACAAGTAGGTCCTAAAAACGTAGGATTACTCTGCTCTCTGTTATCTTTCCTCTCTGCTCCTTTCCTCCCCCTTTGTATTGAGTGGGCGACAATTTGCACCCCATCGACTGGAACAGTGCCCCCCCTTTTGAATAAAATGGTTCACATTAGAAGCACGGACACTGGACTTAAACTGGCTCCTGGTCCCCCCTTTTTGCATTTGTACACCTGCATTTAGCCCACAGAATCTGAAATCAGTAATAGGGACAACACCTGCCCAACAGGTGCAAATTCTGTTGTGGATAGCACAAAAAGTTGCACAGCTGAAAGTAGTATTTCCCCATGCAGGTCTACAGGAAAAACATAGAATGCTAACTATTTGCTTGCCAATGGGATGGTTCCCTCGATCGAGGATAGTACCGCTTGGGGAACAATCTTTGCTGCTGTATACATCAGAATACATAGTACCCCTTCCTTAACTGTCCAGTTGCAGAGGTATTGAAACAGATACAACATGAGTACGGGACAGAACTTGCCTTGGGCTTGGGTATGAAACTGATGGGTCTCTGCGATCATGCTGAACAACATAAAAGGGGAGGCAGCAGCAGTGGCTATACGCCATCGCCTAAGGGATTTAGCTCATATAAATAAGGAGCGGGAGTTACCAACATTTATTGAAGAAACCTTGTGCCGCATTAGGAAGAGATAGTTTGGCAGCTAAGCCAGAGAAACCACAAATAGGGGGTATTCCCAACAAGGACAACTCGCAGCAAGTTCCATCTTCTTCTAAAAAGAAATGGGATAACAAGCAATATGAAAATAACAATACAGAAAAAAATCCCGATCAAGGGTTGGTCTCCCTAATGGGAATCCTCTGCAAAGAGGATTCAATTAGGAATCCCCTTAGGAATCATGATTCCATTAGGAAACATGACAGGTATGAGGACCCTGATACACATTCCTTTTGATCATTTTAGAGTTCATTAAAACACCCGGAGAGAGACAGCAGATGAGAACAAAAGCAAGAATATCGACCAAAGACAGAGAGGGAAACACACAGTATTTTAGATTACAGTATGACTGACTGATTACAGTATGAAACAGGAAGAGCAACCTAAAGCAAAATCTCAATAAAAAAAGAAGAAAGCAGCTTGCATAAAAATTAGACATGCCCAGGTTGCTGAGGACTCAGCTTTGGAATAGGGAATGGGCTCTGACGATGTAAATGTAAATGTAGAGGTACTTGTATAGCGCACGACTACCCGGAGGCCTCTCGGCACTTGTACGAATACCGCTGAGGAACCCTTCCTGGCCTTCCCTGTGAAGTGCACACTCCTGGGCACCCGCAAGGTGAAGCCAGGCATCCTAGCATTGTTGGGGCCATTGTGGAGATTCAGCAAGCTATTGCCCAGAGTTGCAGAGTGGGACTCATGATTAGAATAGGCACCGAGGGGAGAATTATCAGGTCCGAGGAAATTGAGCCCAAGACCCGCCGAGGCGGGAATTGATCCCTGGTCCCGGGCCAAACTTCTGCATCAGGGTCAGCCGCTCTTACCATTGAGCCACACTTCTCCACAATGAGAAAGCATGACAGAAGTAACAATATCTAGCCAGAACCTGAAGGATTTTCTGGTGACAGCAGTATTGAATGAACATATCACTGTAGAAACACCTGATACAAGAGTTATTATCCTACATAGAATGTCCAAAATTACACTACAAATAGAGGGAGACTTTTCAAGAAGAGTTAAAGGTCTCTATTGGAAGAACTTAAAATATGGATATGACATCCTGTTAGTAGAAAAAGATTGGCCGCCAGATTTTGTGATGGATTGCCCAAAAGGGAAAGACTTAATTTTGCCTCCTTTCTCCGACCTCATTCCGGAATCTCTGAAACATTCATATGAGCAGGAGTGGGCATTAGCGCTAGCTTTGGCATTATACAGCAACCATGTAAGGTGGGGCGTGGAGTCTCCCATTAAAATCTACTCCAAATCCACAGAAACTTTACCCTTTTAAAAACAATGCAAAAATATAGGTCAAAGAAATATTAGACTAACGTGAATACCAAGGTCTGATTGAGACTTGCACCTCCCCAATGAACAATCCTTTGCTTCCAGTAATGAAATCTGACAATTTATATATATATTTTTAGATTACCAACATATAAAACATGCACACAAACATTTGCAGTGCAGAACGCACATAGTGTTGCATTAATGAATAACATTGTGCAGAAGAAATTCAAAACAGCTTTAGATTTCTCGAATGGATTCTTCTGCCAAATTATAGCTCCAGATAGAAGATATTTGACAGCATTCTTTGCCCTAGGCACTAAGTGAAATGTGGTTGTTTGCCCGAAGGTTATAAGAACAGCCCGGGGCTAGTCTAGGCAAAAGAGTCAGAATTATTACAAACATGCAATGAGGAGGCAGTGTCTATGTAAATGACATCTATCTGACGGACGATAAATTGAGCTGGGTGAACAACATAATTGTGTGATTCTCCAGTATGGGCTAGAAATTTAATTTCGAGAAATCAAAAATTGCTCATCTCAATGTCCTTTTTTGGGGATATGAGCTATCAAAGTAAAGGCAAGAGCCTGGCAGCCAACTTTTTAGAAAAGTGTGTGCTGCTCCAATCTCCAAAGATTCTGAAGTGTTTACAATCCTTTTTAGGATTTCTAACTTTTGGCAGAACATACACTCTGGATTATGCAGAAGGAATAAAACCTTTCTTCAACTTAAGCAGACCTGAATTCACAGCAAATCAGTGGACACATGAACATACAGATATACTATGTTCAGTTCAGTCTGACATGATAGCCTCCAAACATTTCCATACATGTGTGAATTCTACTAACTTGGTGATCCGGGTAGAACCGGTTTAACAGGATATACATATATCACTTTCAATCAAGGTGAGACAGTCCCAACTTCATATAAATCACATTTATACACAAATGCTAAAATGTGATTTGTGGCAACAGAAAAAATACTGGCCGCAGTACAGACTGCTGTAGTGAGCGAAAGAATACTAGCACAGGGAAAACACTACCTACTTTAGAAGCACTGCATCCACGATGGATACAATGGGCAGATTCACTCACTGCAACAGATATAGATTACAAATATGATTCTACCCTGAAAACACAAGCATTCCTGCAGTACGAACACGAATACCCTCTCCCGATTGAAATATTGCCTCTATAAAAATATGAATACATTATTTACACTGATGGTTCTGCTCAGCCTTTCATTGGAAGTAAACAACAGTATAGTGCAGCATGTGCTATTGTGAAGGATCGGATGTGGGATGGTAAATTCCATCTCAATAATACGACTACACAATCTCTAGGAGATTGTACAGCGTAACTGGCAGAACTAAAAGCTCTGATACTAGAACTACAATTAACGCATCGGGAATTTCCCGCTATGATAGTGATCATGATAACAGGTGAGTAAATCGGAATTCGTAGTTCCGCTGATTTTTGAGGATTCCAAAACTCCACACTTTGAAAAATTTCTAAGTGAACCCAGTCAATGTTAGCCTATGGAAGGAAATTCAAGTTACTGTAACTACGATTAGAATTACTTTTCAGGATCAGTAGTGGGCTGAAAGATGCAGCACTGAGGTCTCTCCTGATAATAGGTGAGTAAATCGGAATTCGTAGTTCGGCTCATTTTGAGGAATTTTTTAAACTTCTAAAACTCCACACTTAAAAGAATTTCCAAGTGAAACCAGTCAATGTTAGCCTATGAAAGGAAATTCAAGTTACTGTAACTACTGTTAGAATTACATTTCAGGTACAACAGTGGGCTGAGAGATGCAGCACTGAGGTCTCTCCTGATAACAGGTGAATTAATCAGAATTCGTAGTTCGGCTGATTTTAGAGGAATTTTTTAAAGTTCCAAAACCGACACTTAGAAGAATTTCTTAGTAAAACATGTCAATGTTAGCCTATGAAAGGAAATTCAAGTTACTGTAACTACGATTAGAATTACTTTTCAGGATCAATAGTGGGCTGAAAGATGCAGCACTGAGGTCTCTCCTGATAACAGGTGAGTAAATCAGAATTCTTGGTTTGGCTGATTTTTGAGGAATTTTTTAAAGTTCCAAAACTCCACACTTAGAAATTTTTTCAAGTGAAACCAGTCAATATTAGCCTATGCAAGGAAATTCAAGTTACTGTAAGTATGGTTACAATTACTGCATAGCCCCCCTCCTATGCCCCCTTAAGGCCCAGGAGACCCCATCCCCCGGGGCCGGCCTTTTATTTATTTATTTATTTATTTTTGGGGGTGAGGGGCCGTTATTTAATTCTGAATGATCAAGGCTATTGAGGGATGGCGCCAGGCATTGCATATCTAGTTACAGTAATTTTCAGGGTTGTTTGCTGTAAGCATGTATTGTTTCCCTCTGCTCGCACAGTTACGGAGGCACCGCTGTGGCGTTCATTGAATGTTTCCAGTATAAGGTTAGATTCGCTGAGCAGACTGAAAGCCATGTTCTTTCAACAAAATGTGGCCTTAACTTCACCTCAAGAGACTTTTCACCTCCATTTTGCAAGGTCATCAGCAGTGATTCAGGCCCTGGTCTATACACACCTTCTGATCCATTTAGGAGAAATAGTTAATTGTATCCTTAACATGTCTGATACGAGTGGGATCGTACACTTATTTAAGCATCTTGGATCAAGTCTCTTAACCTAATTTCAGACCAACTTCGGAGTAATTCCAGATTTTATACACTCCGTACTTGGAAGTGTTTTAGAAGGGCTTCCTTTGGTCCTGCTGTCAGTAGCGGGCATCCTGATTTTAGTCCTATTGAGTCACAATGGACGTCTCAATCCCTCAAGACATGGGGAAAACACTGCTGGAATGATTTTGTTGTGAGTGTATGGTGATCTGCCTGGGTACGCCTCAGCTTCGAGAGCTGAGTGAGCGGTGGTTCTTGTCCTTTAGACTCGTCTGTCTAGACAGTGTTCAGCCTGTGTTCCACTGCTTCTTTTGCAGATTTGGATGCGTGTTGGACCTGTGTCTGACACTTCAATCAGTTGTGCCACCGGACATAGATGTGCTCCTGGAGCCCTTGCTGGCCCACATGTTCAGTTGTCCACATCTTATTCCCATGTTGATGACAGAATTTCTAGAGCCTCCAAGGGATGCTTATGCTCCTGTTGGAAGGGAAATTAACTCTGCTGCAGAGGTACAGGCATCAGTTCCAGGAGTGCAGGCATCTAATTCTACCTTGTCGGCTGCTGTGGGAGTCAGAGGTGACCATCTTTGCTCACTAGACATGATATTAGAAGTGCTGGAGGGATTGCCACCTGCAGATACAATTTTCAGCGATGTTGAGTCTTCAGCACATGACGCATAAATAATCTGGCCTACCATGTGCTGGGAACTATTTGCCATGTTTGAAACATTTACCAAATTGAAGGTCCAAAATGACTTTGTTTTTTCTCTCCTTCTCTGCTCTACTGAGCACAATGACTTTAAAGAGCACAGTGTGCTATTAACCATATATACACTGTTAGAGGACCTTCTGAATGCTTTTAGGGAAAATGGATTTTTACATTTTTGCAGGCTTTTAGAGAAATGCTTTTAGTGTTTTAGTTATAAATTATTTTATGATTTAATTAGCTTAGCTTTATTATTATCCAGCTAACCCTGTTGACTTTTGATGAGGAGTGAGTGTTGTCCTTCAGGCTAGTCCTGTCATGTATACCCTATTTACATACATTGTCCCATCCATGCAACAATAACGGTTCTGAAATAGGTGACCTTTTACCTAGTAGCTTGCTCCTGTATCTTCAACACCAGTCTCTTAGAATTCTATCATAATCCCAGTACCTAACGTACATAAACATGTCCTTAGGCACAGCATATTTATTCTGTATAAGGGTTGCCACTTTTTTCATCCTTGGCCAACAGCCATTGGTGCATTATCGCATTTGTTTGGAAAAACACTTATGATTCTTTTCAAAACATTAATGATTGTTTTCAAAACATATTTATTCTAGAAGAAACCATGGAGTGACCACTCTAGTATATAAAACCCTTATTTCCCCTGTCATGTAGCTCCTGAATATCCTTATATCGTGTTAAGTTAGCATAGGTACATTTGAGGTTTAAACGCCATTTTCCATTCTTGCAACTTCTGCACACGACACTTAATTGTTGACTTATCTTTCAACCTAGTAGTTTGCCGTGGTTTATGTGAGAATAATATGCTATTGCTCTGATATCAGCTTTGCTTAATAAACTATGTCTGCACAAAGAGTGCTGAAGTTTCAGGAACAACACAATATGGAATTGTTATGAGGTCTGATCTCCACGCCTTCATAGTCATAACACAAGTGCAGCCTTTGCCAACTCTGGCTTCAGGCGGGATTGATATTGCTTTGCATGAGGCACATAGAACACACTTGATGCGGTGCACATGCAGAGAGAGAGCTGGTGTATGCTGATGTGATTCCTTCATGCTAGGACACTAAGGTATGGGCCCACCCTAAACCAACCCAAAGAGACCTTCTTAGCTAATAATATAATATATGTGTTAGGGTGGGTGAGATATAAGTGTTGTTAACTCTTATTCATTACAGTATGTTAACATGCTGTCACCATTCGCTTTTTATGTCTTAGTAACTATGCTGGTAATTTTGCTACTGATAATAAGTATACTTGTATTATCTAAGATACTGCGCCTGAAAAGACGGCATTAGTAAATAAACATTTCAAATGCACATGTGTCTTCTTTACTCCATGTTCTGGTTTGTAATGATAATATAACGAAAGAGTGTTCATGAGTTCCACGTACCCTGAGGTACTGTAAGTTCATGTTCTGGTTGGTCTAAACATTGGGAGTTTGATATGTCCAATGAGACACTGTAGCTAGCTCGGTAAGGGGTGAGTTGGGTACTAAGGTGTGTTTTGGGTCACCCTAATTCGCCGAGGTTGCACTCCTCTGTGCACAGTTCTGTGTGAGAACAGAAACCCTGCGACATGGCGCCCAACGGTTTCGGTGGTCTTATATCATGACACTCGAGTAGTATATCGTTCAAACCTTAACCCCTTCACCTCCGTTTCCGGAAAACGGGGTGTCGGTGAAACCTCCCTATTTTTTTAAATAGGTCTTATTCAAGCTTGATTCTTTGTTAAACGGTTTCTTTGAATTACTACCCAGTTGTGCTACAAAGTATTCTTTGTATTTTCTTGTTTCCAGTGTTGTCATGGCGGCGGTGGCCATTGCGCAGCATAGTCGCGTAGCGGTGCGCACACATCTTCAGACGTACCAAGTCCCGGTGGATGGGATGGCTGTGATTTTAGTGGTGGGTGCAGATCCGGCGTTCCCTTTTGAGTTGTTTTACTCTTGGGTTACGTTTCCGGCTGTGGACGCAACTTCTGGTTTGTTCCACTCCTACACCGCCTCAGCTGTCCCGGCAGAGTATACACCGTACAGGGCACTGGAAATACCTATTGATCATTGGCAGCATCGAGTTTGGTTTGATGGCGCCCTCCCCCACTCTTTGTCCGCTGCGAGGTTAGGTCCACTCTCAATTCCAGGTACAAACTGGCCTGCGTTGGGTGGTTTTACCCCGCACCCGAATCACGGCGCTTGTACCCTTGCAGAAATTCGTAGGCTACATGTTGTTTCCATTTCCGTGATTCGAGCATTAGTGCAATACATCGGTCGCCATCTACCTGGTGGTCCCCAGGGGGGTGCGGCCGTTCCCATGGGTCGAGGCGGTATGCGTCTCAATCCAGTGATGGTAAATTCGGTTTTTGGTGCACGTCCAGTTGACAACGATGACTTCCCGTTCTGGCTAGCAGAGAAGTTTGATCAACTGGAGGCGGTTTTTCCGAATTCTACTCCTGCTGATAAGCATAGAATGTTGACGATTACTTTACCGAAGGATTTAACTCCTGAACTTGTTGACTGTGAAAGCTGGGGGAAAACATTTGCGGCCGTTTATACGAGGTGCTTCGGCACCCCGTCTATGAATGCCCTGCCTGACATCATTAAACGTGTTCAGAATGATCACGGTCCAGAGGCAGCGGTTGAATTGGGTATGCGCCTGTGTGGTTCTTTTGAGATTGTAAGTGATCTCATACTCTCCAATGTTAAAGGAGATGCTGTGAACTTTCAGGTGTCGAACGCTTTGGCTGCTCTGCCCGATGCCGATAAACCCCGTCAGTTAGCAAAGATTGTTGTGGCCGCTTATAAGACAATTGGCCGCACAAGTAGAGGTCTGAAATATTTTTCAGTAAAGGAGAAAAAACAACCTCAGGGACAATCTGCAGTTGCAGATGTCCAACCCAAGTCCAAAAAACAGAATTGGCCTAAGAAACAGACACAGGGGAAGCAAAATAAGCAGACTCAGGATTCTTTTCCTGCACTACAGGCTCCTGCGCCGACAGAGAAAGTTTATGATTTGCGCGATCGCGCGATGATTAAATCACCTGATCGATTTCAGGGTTCTGATCAACGCTCTCCTCGTTCCTTTCAGGAAACATCGGCCCCGAAGACCGGTGGAGGAGGGGGTGGACGTGGACGTGGTGGCCAACAAGGACGTGGTCAGTCCCGCCAGACGGACGGCGCAGTGAAGCAGGAGGATTCTACGCCTAAGCGACCGCAGTTTGCGAAAAAGAAAGTCGCAGCCTTGACAGCGCATAGATATGCCACAGATAGTGAGAACGCGGCTTCGGAATCTGACGTGGGCTCTGACCTTGCTGGACAGCGCGGCGGAGATTACCATAGTCAGAGAGGCGCTCCGTCCACTACTGAGGGTGACAGCGACTGAAGTGTTCGTTGTAATTGAAACAGCCGATACGAGACTAGCTCCCCCTGAAAGACTTTTTGAAATTGTCCTGTTAATTGAAGGTGACATACAGCGTACTGTAAGAGGGGTATTTAGGGAGAACCTATCGTCGACGTACGACATTTTACTTTCCGAGGCTGACTGGCCCCCACCTTTTGTGCTCGCGGCGCCGCGAGGGGAGGAGGTGATCCTTCCCAGTTTCGCGCACACTGTCTCAACTGAGCATGCGCAGCATTTTGCAGAAGAGTGGGCTCGGGCTCTTGCGCCGGCTCTGTACCGCAACCAATGTGGTTGGGACAAATTGTCCCCTTGCCACTAAATTCCTTTGCGGTCTGAGCCGCAGCCTCAGCCTCAATATCCCATACGGCGGGAAGCTAAAGCTGCCGTCGCAGAAATCCTTGAACAATTGGAATATCAGGGAGTTATTGAAACGTGTGTGTCACCGATGAATAATCCCCTTTTTACTGTGACCAAGCCTGACGGATCATATCGTTTGGTATTGGATTACCGGCATTTGAACTCGCATTGCCGTAACTGTGCAGTACAGAATACTCACGGCTCTGCTCTAGTGGATAGTCTAGTGCGTAAGCGTTTCAAGACAACGCTTGACATTTCCAACGGTTTTTATGCCCACCGATTGGATAGCTTTAGCTCCCAATGGACAAGTTTTACGTCCGCTGGTGTGCAAAAACGCTTCCGGCGACTCCCGATGGGCTACAAAAATAGTCCTGGAGTTTTCACCTCCCGAATAGTGACTCTATTAGAGAGTATCGATCCGGATGCATGTTCTTATGTGGATGACATTTATCTCACAGACGACGAGATTTGGATGCATCTGTGTCGTGTGAATTCGATAATTTGTAACTTTGCAGATATGGGTTACAAATTTAATTTTGCAAAATCGCACATTGCAGAACACACAGTGTTGTTCCTCGGCTGCAACGTGGCTTATCCACGGTTTGATAACGCTGCCTTTTGCTTTATATAAATTTTCAAATTGTATGAAATATGTACCCATAGGTCGTTATGAACCTTTAGGTAGCGGTTTCCTCCATGAAGTCTGGTTGCTTCCATACACATACAGATGTTTTAAGGATGACCAGGAAGTTTATCTGACTGGGGAGGAGTGTACTGAGACGCCAGATCATTCTTTAATGTGTAGACACATACAGTTACACGGTTCATGCAACAGGGACCGACCGAATATGGCTTGCGTTTTGCAAGGCACGCCAGTTCCTGCTATCATCCCCACGTTTAAATTATTAGAGAATGGTAGTTATTTAATGCTCAATAATGAGGACTGTTGTGGGTTAATTAAAGGTATAGCTTTCATCGTAACAGTAAGTGAGCGGGTTATTTGCTGCAGAAATGTGCTTTATCCTCCCACACGTGAACATAGGGAGTCTTCCATCTGGCCACAGATACCAACCTTGGGAGCAGAATTCAGCGGCATGGCAAGAATAAGGGCTCTTTTGTCCCAGAAAGAGGTGGCCTTGAGCTCGGCCCGTGAAACTTTCGTGCTTCACATTGCAAACACCCGTACAGAGGTTCAGGCTCTTTTGAATACTGATTTGCCTTTGCATTTCGGAGCGATGGTTCGAACTATCTTTAACGCATCCTCCACAAAAGGCCTAGCACATTTTTTTAAAGTTGTTAGCAGTGGTCTCGTGACTTCCTTTGAAAAGATTTTTGGAGTCATCCCTGCTTTCTTCCATTCTATTTTTTCATCCTTGTTTGGAGGGTTCCCATTTTTACTTGCATTAGCGGTTCGCGCTCTAGTGGTTTTCTGTCTTTTTAAATATGGATGTCCTTCCTGTGCAAGACCCAGCGCAACAGCTACTGACGCAGTTTCGCAACCGCATGCTTGAATATTATGGCACACTGCCGTTGGCGACATTGAGCACGGCATATGGATTATCTTTTCGATTCTCCTATTTCACCTGTGTCCAGCCTGTATTTCACTGCCTGACCTGTGATTTCCATTGGGCCATTGATTTGTGTCTCTGCGGACCGGTTTCTCCTGACGTCGATTTTAATCAGCTGATGAGTCCTATCATTGCTCACGAGTTGGTTTGTTCTGACGAGAGGATTATGGCCTTAGCAGTGGCACATGGACTAATTGGTCCCTGGGATATATTGTCGGCAGCACGGAATTTCTTGTAACTAAGTTTTCTTGAAAACCCACCGAGCTGTCCTCTGATGGTTATAGAGGATCCGGTGCTGGGAGAACACGTATGTTCTTTTCAACTTTTAAATTGGATGGCTGAACTGTTTTCGGATGAGGACAGTGATTTCCTATTGGAGGCTGTTGCTACTTACTTTGCATATACAGTTTTGTCATAGACACTGTCTCGGATTGACATGCTGATCAATAGCATTTCATTGATTTTATTGACTTATTTGTCACATTTTTTATTATTTCCTTGCCTATTGGCTTGAGCCACGTTATGTTTTTGGGCTATTTTTTAGCATTAATTTTTAATGTTTAGTTTCGGATCATGCTCGTTTACTGTTGAGTTCTGCTCTCATGAGAAGGCACTTCTGTTATCATATTTTGTCCGTTCTCGGATCAAGGGGGGGTGTCATGTAGCTCCTGAATATCCTTATATCGTGTTAAGTTAGCATAGGTACATTTGAGGTTTAAACGCCATTTTCCATTCTTGCAACTTCTGCACACGACACTTAATTGTTGACTTAGCTTTCAACCTAGTAGTTTGCCGTGGTTTATGTGAGAATAATATGTTATTGCTCTGATATCAGCTTTGCTTAATAAACTATGTCTGCACAAAGAGTGCTGAAGTTTCAGGAACAACACAATATGGAATTGTTATGAGGTCTGATCTCCACACCTTCATAGTCATAACACAAGTGCAGCCTTTGCCAACTCTGGCTTCAGGCGGGATTGATATTGCTTTGCATGAGGCACATAGAACACACTTGATGCGGTGCACATGCAGAGAGAGAGCTGGTGTATGCTGATGTGATTCCTTCATGCTAGGACACTAAGGTATGGGCCCGCCCTAAACCAACCCAAAGAGACCTTCTTAGCTAATAATATAATATATGTGTTAGGGTGGGTGAGATATAAGTGTTGTTAACTCTTATTCATTACAGTATGTTAACATGCTGTCACCATTCGCTTTTTATGTCTTAGTAACTATGCTGGTAATTTTGCTACTGATAATAAGTATACTTGTATTATCTAAGATACTGCGCCTGAGAAGACGGCATTAGTAAATAAACATTTCAAATGCACATGTGTCTTCTTTACTCCATGTTCTGGTTTGTAATGATAATATAACGAAAGAGTGTTCATGAGTTCCACGTACCCTGAGGTACTGTAAGTTCATGTTCTGGTTGGTCTAAACATTGGGAGTTTGATATGTCCAAGGAGACACTGTAGCTAGCTCGGTAAGGGGTGAGTTGGGTACTAAGGTGTGTTTTGGGTCACCCTAATTCGCCGAGGTTCCACTCCTCTGTGCACAGTTCTGTGTGAGAACAGAAACCCTGCGACACCCCCCTGCAAATTAGAGGAGAATTCCATCCAATTTGCGCTGGATCCTGCATGCTGAACCTTCAACATGCTGCAGCCTGACATGCCTTGCAGGGTGTCATCTTCGAAGCAGAGACTGGGTCCTTCAATCTCTACCATCAGGTGAGGGGGTGGTTCTACCCTAGGGTTTCTTGGCTATATACACATATCCATACTACACCTACATATATAGGTGAGGTACACTTAGGCAGATTACTTAGGGCACACCTTATAGGAGTATGCAAATGCTACTTTTTTATCTGAACTGTGTGTGTTCATCTTCGTAGCACTATGGTAGAAATGTTTTAATTATTTACTATATTATTACTTGCAATTTCTTTGGTATGCTTCTGTCTCCAAATTATCACAGCAAATATGTTTTACACAAGACTGGTGCTGGACCAATAAAAAGTTATTGAAACGTCCTAATTGCCATCCTGTGTATTTTCTGAGAATAAGTGAGCACGAGGGACTGGGCGAAAAGTACTGTACTGTTTTCCATGATCCCTGAGGAACCAGGGTTGCCATGTTCAGTGGTTGCCAGAACTACCTACACCACTGTAAGATGCAGGGGGTGGTAGTGGCACTGAAGAGCTTGCCAGTCTAATGGCTGACATTTCCTATGGGGGTGTCCGGAAGCGGGTTTGACACCTATCCCTCAGTTTAGGGCATCCAAAATGCACGACAATGTGACAGGGTAAAAGAGGATGTGTATTCCCTATCTGTGTCATACTTGATCATTACTGGGACCCCACAGTTCAATACTCGATAAAAAGTCCACCAAAGTTTGGGGCATGCCCATCCAAGTAAGGGTGAGCCATAATTTAGAGCGATTCACATGGTCAAAAGCTCTGCTTAGATCGATGAAAGCAAGGTAAAGGGAGCCTTTTTTGGCAATGGAGTATTTCCCAACCAATAGGCTATGTGTAAGGCACTGTTTTTGAGCCCCCAGCCCCTCTCTAAACCCATTTTGCACTCTGATAAAGACAATGGTATGTTGGAATCAAACCTCTATCCTTTGCAGGATGACACGGCCCACAACTTTGATGACTGAGTCCAGAAGTGAAGTCGATCTATAGTAGGGAGGATCCAGGTTATTATCTTTCTTGAACATTGGGACAATAACAGCCTGCTGCCAGGCGGCAGGGATATTGTAAGACGAATTGTGGACAGCAGCTAAAAAATAAGTGGTGTAGTGTTCCTAGGTATGGTATAAATGTCCCTTTATTAACCAAACAATGTAGTGCAGAGTGTAACTGGACAAGGATTACAATATATAAGTACTACTGTATGGAAGTACATAATTATTGTGTAACAAAAAGTAATTGACACCAATTACAAAGTACAATGGCTACCATCATGGATCATATGAGTGGTGTGGTGCATTGCATTGCAATTCTCTTTTGTCGCTCACCTCAATTAATCTCTGAGGAAGTGTAAGGTTTCGCTTGAAAAGCTTAAGGCCTGATTACGGGTTTGGTGGTGCAGCACTGGGTCCACACTGCCGCTGCACCTCCAAACCTGTGGTTTTTTCACGTGCCCACAGCGGTGACCTGAAAATGGGCACTGAAATGGGAACGCCAAAAACAGTTCCTGGACGGCGTGGACTGTTGAGTTCATGCCGTGCAGGAACTGGGGTGCATGCATAGAGGGGGCTGCATAAAGTGCCTCCTGCATGCATCCCATGTGCAGGAGCAACAGGTGCCCTGATCTCCTCCACAGTGTTCATGGAGTAGACACCGCTAGCATAGAGGAAACTCGTAATATGTCTGGTGGGACTGTGGCAGTCCTGTCAAGCACATTGCAGCATAATGACCGCCGCACTACCGCCAGGAAATGGAAGTTCCCTGGTGACTGCGGTGAGTCTGGTGAGACCTCCAGACTCATAATAGAGCCCTTTGTGTCCGAAAATGTAAGTCTGGAAAATTGAAAATATGACTGAAATCATCAACAAAATTCCGTTACAATTATAGATGAGCATAACTTTAAATTTATTTGCTGGATTTGCAAGCATATTTTGGAAAACTGCAATGTAATCTAATGTGAAATAAAAGAAGTCAGGCACCCATATCTGTATTCAGTCAGCAAGGAGAAGGTGTCTTCTCCCAATCTTTCTTTTAGCAAGAAATTTTTTTTAAACTTAGTATGCTCTGGAACACATATCACCTTCATGTAAAAAAAAGTGAAATATGCATAAGAACACTTTAACAATTTACTTGTAGTTTCTTAGACATCTAAATAATATTTAGACTTTTATATGCGACTTGGGGCCAGATGTAGGTGGCCAATTACCGGTCGGTAACCGCCGAATTCGGCCGTTACCGACCGGTAATTGGATTTTGAGATGTAGGGCATGCAATTACAGAATCGGTATTTTACCGATTCTGTATTTAACGATTCGGTAAAATTACCGAATCGGTAAATACAGACTCGGTAAAATACCGATTCTGTAAATGCAGATGTAGCTGGCACATGTCAGAGTGCCACAGGGCTTTAAGAATCGGTATTTTACCACCCAATCCAATTGGGTGGTAAAATACCGAATCCAGGTGTGCATGCACATGTGTGCATGCACACCTGTGCCATGTGGCACACATGCCTATTTTTGGGGTGCCAGAGGGTGTCAAAGTGACACCCCCTGCACCCTTGCTAAAATCGGTATTTACCGATTCTGTAATTACAGAATCGGTATTGCCCATTGATTCCTATGGGCTGCAAGGCCCATAGATATCAATGGGCAATACCGAATCGGTATTTACAGAATCGGTAAATACCGAATGTTAACGATTCGGTATTTACCGAATCTGAAATACCTACATCTCCCCCCCTCTATTTTACCACCTCTTAAATACCGATTCGGTATGAATCGGTATTTAAGAGGTGGTAAATTAAAATTACCTACATCTGGCCCTAAAACCTGTAATTAAAGTTTGAATTCTTATTTAATATTACTGATGTATGTACAACAACAATTAGTGGAATCTTCTTTCAAGAATGTATGCCAATGTTGAGAAGTTGCCCTTAGGGCACCTTAAATATTACTTTTGGCGCAATCCTTTTGTGGATAGAGAATAGCGCACGAAATGTACTGTGCTTTTGTAGTTTTGACAGCAATGATGAAACTTTGAGGGACTGTAAATTGAATCGAGTTTAGGTACATATTTAGAGACATGATCTTTGGTATATGCAAATGTTGATATATAGCAGGCTGTTGTCTGCAAATGTGTAGATCAGGATAGCTTCCATTTTGTTCATCAGAGAAAACTGATGTTTCATTTAATAACTAAAATTCATGGTAAGAAAGAGGTCCTTTGGCAATCCAGAAAGAGTAAGCAAATGTACCAAAAGAAATTATGTAAATGAACTTTTGTTATTTGGAATAGAAAAAAAGCGATCAGGTTTAGAAACTTTCCTTTAAGACTCATAACAAGTATCAGGATTCTGATGATGGAGTTAGACTCCAGGTCCACGAACATTTACCTTCACTTAGCACTCTAAACTTTTAGTAAGATGAAAGGGTGTGCATTATAACACCAAAATAAATAAATAATGTTACCACATTATCATCTCCTTCAAGGGATCTCATCAGGAGATGGTCAATATATGCATAGGTGATTTCCCGATAATATAATTAAGCTAGTGAGAGTACAGCCTTACCCCAAGATTTATAGGCCAAGGCCAAATTGTGTTCCAAAGTTCAGATATGTGGGTGCTGATGCTGCACAGAAAGTACTATTCCTTTTTGCAGATTCTTTGTAGAGGCGTTTTGCTGGTCATCCCATTCTCAGTATTTGCATTATATCTGTAGAACTCTAAATCCATAGCATTGGATAACATCTCTATCAACCAATTATTGCACAGTACCATCATTTGTTCCATCACTTATTCAGGACTATTAAGGAGACTTTCAGTTAATGTTTGTTTTACTGGATAATGGAATAAAGCCACATTGGTGCTGGACCAGAGTGCTTTACATTTTGAAGTACGATCTTATTTAGGCAGTAGAGGGCAAAATGTAAATTTCACAAAGTATAAATTGTACCGTATACTTTGCAGTTTGTGCTCTTTCTGTAACTTTGGTTGTGGGCAAAAATTCTTGAAAAATAATATTTTACATAATAATTTTTAACTTTTTTTGTGTGAGAATCTTTCCACTGAACCTTAGTTTCAACTAAAACCTATATATGGGTAATTGTTCCGGCGTAATTAAAACCTGGCAACTTCTGCAAGGATTGTGAAATGTAGTACATCATTAAGATAAACTACCTGAAAGCAGTGCTTAATTTAAGCCAGTGAGGCCTGTTGGCGCCAGCGACACTCAATTTTAGGGCCCATCATTTATTTTTCCTCATCACCCTTTTCCCCAGAGCGAGAGAGTCAAAAACACACAAACGGGAGAGACGGAGACAGAGTAAGCTGGAAAAGCCATCACCAAGGGAGAAAGCTGGAACTTGCAAGAGTGAGATACAGCGACAGGGAGCTCTGGCAGAGGGTTAAAGATGCCTGAGGTGGATTCAGGACTTCTGAGAATTGGTATTCAGCGTGCTGGCATTTTATAGCGCTGGCCATGGGCTTCTGACACCTGCAATCATTACTTTACAAATTAAGAGTTGCGAATGCATCAATTGGGGGGAAGCAGGTTCATCTATTAAGTAGCACCAATTCAACACGTTTACATCCATGGTAATACCATGAAAGGAGCGTAATCTCTCGTCTCTAATTTAGAAACTGCAAGACTTTCAATGAGGAGAACGAAAAAAGCCGTGCTTTAAATGCTGAGCGAAACTCAATAACTGGGATGATCACTTTTGGCATCAGACGATTGATTTTCGTTTCTCTTCAGGTCTTGTCTGTCACCTTCCACTAATTAAAAGTGCAGTCATCTAATAGAATCTATTTCTCGAATGGGTAGGACAGTAGACACTCTAACTGAAATAATTCATTTGTTAACTGCCAAAGATTCTAAATCTGGACTTATGTTGTCTCTTTCAAAGCATGCCTTCAAACCGCGTCTGACAAGTATTCTAAATCTAATGGGATATCGAGATTGCAATTACGAATCTTAACTTCTTACAGTTCTCTCGACGAATAAAACAAGTCACTCTAACTCATCGGTTCTGTCTTCACACCCAGTTTGAAAAGACAACAAATTGTTCATCTCAACACAATGCACTCAATACATATATTAGATACTTGCAAATGATTTACCTTGCAATGGTATTTTCTGCCACTCTTTTTACTTCCCAAAAACCAAAGGAAATAAAATGAAGGCCTCATAGTTTACAGTAGTTTTTTTGGAGACAACTGAATTTCAAAATGTAGACACACCCTGAAAAATTCTTTGACTTCTAATTTTTAAATCCAAATTCTTGTTTTAACATTGTTTGAAAAAAGAAATCTTCAGAAGGGATGTGCTTGTGTATATTTAGTAGAATTTGAAAAAATCTTGAAATTCTTCATAGACGCAAAACACCAAAAAAGCTGCATTTTACAAAATAAAACGGACAGAATGTGTGTCATAGAAACAATTGAATGAAACCTATTTGAACATATCTCTTTAATTTAAGTGCATTTGTGCATTAAGCTTAATGGAAAAATTGCAATTTCATCAAAATGAGAAAGAAATGATCTACACCGATGTATATATTTTTATATGCCAGCTTGTTTGAATAGTTTTTGTTTTTATTTGTTTATTAAAAAACTCTCGTATGGACATATTTTAATGCTTTACATATTTGTTCTCCCATATATGGCCAGCAAATCTCCAAGTTGCCTTAAGGGCATCTAGTACCGTCATGCTTGTGGAGAATAGTAAATTCATCACAATTCAACAGAGCGGTAGGACCATCTAGAGGGAAGTGACCTATCTCTTGTTCTATGGGAAATTATCCAACCACATCCTTGAGTTTAAGGCAATATTTGTTTTACTCTGGTTGATTCCATATATTCCTGAATCTTTTCAATGTGACGCCTGGCATTTTGAAATTACCTTTCGTATGGTACGAAACAAGCACTGTAATAAACATATGCCTACCTGGTAGACTGTGGCCTCTGACCTTCTAATTCTGTCTGATATTTCATTGACAACCTCCGCTTGGAAAATGGACTGCAGCAATCTTAATCCTTTTCAGGACCATTAATTCAGACCATTTAATGACATGTTGGCTCGGGCAAGGGGGGTGGCTGACACAACATCAAACCTCAGTTTAGTTTTCTCCTACTATGCATTATGGTACATGTAGTCCATATTAAAGGCTCAACACAAGAGTTGTGTGTTGTGTTACGGAAAGTTGGGGGGAAGCAGTGCTTTCTATCCCAGACACATTGTACCAGGTTCACCCATAACATCACTTTGTCGGGCCATCATTTGTGGGGGAGTCAAATCTATTGAAGGCAAAGGCTCTGAGAATGCAATAGTTATGCCCTTTTGTGATTAAGAAACCCATCCTCATAAGGTCAAGGAAGGTCTCTCAGAACATGTAAATGTTTTCCTCTGCGTCAATATATTCCTTAGGGACATCCACTACACTGATCGCTTACATGGGTACATGACCTGAAGCACGGTCAATCTTTTGACTACTGTCAACAGCTGTGGTTTACATGATGTTAGTGTGGCTTAAAAAGTAGTCTCAGGATGGAATTTTGGGACAGAATCATAATGATCAAACTTTCATCATTGACAACAGACTGCAAACCACATTTTGTCCATGACACAACAGGTTGCTCATGTGAAAAACGTGGCAACCAGGTGACCACGGACTTGCATACCTTGACCTCGGTTATTGGCAATGCCCGGTTTCCCGGATTCAGAGCTAGCTGAGGTACAATAGGTATGTGTAAGCCATGCAATGAAGCCATGTTGAGCAAAACTCAACAGGCTAATATGATCTTGCTCACAAATTCAGGGGAGCACATCAGCACATACCCTGTATGGTCAATACATCTGAGTTCAACAGACCAAAAGTGCGCTCTATGATGGCTCCAGTCCATATGTGTGCCCTATTGTACCTACGCTGAGGTACAGTGTTGACACATCTGTAAGGGGTGAGGAGCTATGGGGATAGTGCATACCCAGCATCGCCTGAGGAGGGAAGAAAGGGCAATTGGTTACATTTCCCACTTTGATTTACACAGAACAAGATCTATTGTATGGTACATGCAGTGTCTGTTGAGACCGTGTATGTTGCATTATGATTCTTATTGTACGATAGTTGTTAATGTAAGGTGGCATTCAGGTATTTCAATTACACATATACCTCATTTTTAGTGCAGTAGCCACATGTTGCCAAATTCTCCCGCAGCCATCTGCCGGGCAAGAGGTGACAAGCGGAATACAAAGCTGTCATGGGCACTGCCTGGGAACTCTGCATTCACATCAATGAATCTCCCACTGGCATTAAAGAAAGCTTGCACATTGATGGAATGCCATCGGAGTCTGTTGCAGAAGATGTGTGCAATGTGGCAGGGTGGCTGAAGGGCCACATGGGTGCAGTCAATTGCACCCAGCACGCGTGGGAAGTGAGCAATGAGATAGAAATATCTAACTGCCATTTGTCTCATGGCCAGTGTATGGGGCATTCGTATGTGGTGGTGCATCTCAGTACCTGATGCAAGCACCACTACTGGCTTGCCTGAGAAATGCCCACATGGTCACTGGAGATATTTTGGAATGGCACAGTGTCAAAGAAATGGAGAGCAGAAATGTTCTTGAGATAGGCTCTAATGGCATGTGAGCTGCAGGTCACAGAGTCAAGTTCCTGCTCCCACTTACATACCATATCCAAGATGACTTCTGAAGGGAAATGGTATCTGGCCCCGACATCTGGGCTGGACATCCCAAATAGGTTGATTCTTTGTCTGAAGATCCTCTCTACTCCCCTCCTCCTCTAATCTTCTTGCTGCATGGCAAGGAGCAGAGCAACAAACACATTCAGCGACATGTTGAAAGGGTTTTTGTGTGTCTGCTCTGCATTCGTACATGCTGCAGGCCTGGGATAGGCTGCAATGTGTCATTTGATGCATGGTGAGGGATGGTAGACAATTGGACAGGTGTTTACCCTTGAGGAAAATGATCAACGGCCAGAGTGCGGGTATTTCGGCCCGGAATCGGAAATTCTGGCCTGGAATCAGAAATTCCTGCCTGGAAGTGGAAACCCCAGCACAAATGCGGGATTCATGCTCTGGGTGCGGAAATTCCCACCTGTGTGCAGAAATTCCAGCCTGATTGCAGGCGTAAAGTTAGTAGTCGTAAGTGCATTCTGTGAATACCAAAAATCGCAAGTACCTTGTGTGAATACCAAAAGTAGTAATTTTAGGATTTTGTCTGAGATGAGTTCTGTGAATCGGCCCCTTTGTTTTTATACATGAATGTATTGTTGTACATATTGACTTCAACATTCTCAATATCAACACAACCTTGCACAAATTAGATTGTGCACATACTGGCCATCCAATGCTCTTACTGGCCTCTAAATATACCCACAAACACACCCTCAAGACATTCACCTGTTTTTTTTCCTTATCAGGCCCCATGCTGCACCCCTAAATCTAACTGAGTTGTTGAAAACGCTTGCTTGAGCCAAATCCTAATTTAAGACAAAATCCTAATTTAAGACAGCATCCTAACAACTAAAAGCCGTCTGTGAATACCGAAAGTAGTAAGTTTAGGATTTTTTTCAGATTAGTTCTGGGAATCAGTCCCAATGGTGTAAATCAGGTTCAGAATTGAGGATATGCATAGTGCCAGGGAAATAACATGGTTCAGACTCAACAGTTATCAAGACAGAGAATTCAAACTTCTAATGTGCCACTAAATCAGACAATGCAAGTACCACAGGCCCCTATGCCTCAACAGAATGCCCTGATGCAGAGATGCAATACAAATCATGTTCAACAATCAAATAGATTTCGTTTCCCGAATTAAGATACATCCCAACAGTACTTGATTCAGACAGATGATTTTAACCAAGACCCATCAGCATGACAGTGCCTCAGAGGGGAGGAGAACTACATCCTTGGCGAAGCCTTGGAGGTAGACCAAAGTGATCCCTATGCGGACAGAGAGATTAATGTGAATCATGTCTCCTTCCTTGTTGACACTGGTATTACCCACTCAACTGTGAGAACAGATAAGGATCCTAACCTACCCCTAACAGGAGAAAAAAATCCAAATTGAAGCCCTTACAAATAATCAAATGTCCACCCAAATTTCTGAAGCAGTACCTTTCAAAATAGGGTTCTTTGAGGAACATATTTATTGTGTAAACCAAATTGTCCTTAACTGTACGCCCAACGGTATGGAGTGTCACAAAACTGATGACGATGTTGTTTTTAAGTTAGCTGAACAAAGATCTGATACAGAAATGTATCCTCTATTGATTAAAGATGATATAACGATTGATCTGAGAGATACTGTGCTAACTAAAGTCTGGGACCCAACAGGTAAAGACATTGGACTAATCAAAGGTGCAGAACCAGTCCATATTACTGTGAAACTAAATGCTAAATTTCCAAGAATCCCACAATACAATTTGACTCAAGATACTGTTTCTGGAATTACTCCTGTGATTGATTCAATGATTGAGCTAGGGATCTTAAAGGAGCTAATGGGAAGTCCATATTACTCTCCCATTATGGCCTTACAGTAGCTGAATGGCAAATATCGTATTGTGCAGGATCAGAGTCCCTTCTTTTCCTGTGATCCTATTTCAGATTCCATGCAGGCAGAATGGTTTTATGTTACTGCCCTGCCTCAGGCATTTTTTCTACCCTCTTGCGTGAGGATACCCAGCACCTCTTCACTTTTGGCAGTCGTGTTTTGGCATGGTGTCTGGGTATATGAAATGCCCTCAATTTTTAACCAGATACTCAAAAAGAATCTTGAGTTTCTGGAGATGCCTTACCTTTCAGTCCTAGTGCAATATATTGGTGACCTACTGGTGGCATTCAATACATGGGAAGCCTACAGAAATAATAGTATTGCATTGCTGAATCATTTAGCCAGAAATGGAAATAAGGGGCCAGACGTACAATGAAGTGGTGGAGAAAGACATTAGCCTTCCTGGCTTAACGCCTCACTCCCCAAATTCTGAAACGCAAGACTGCACCATATTTGCAAGAATGTGGTGAGGCCTTGCGTTTCCCCCTGCGATGGTGCTAAGTTTAGCAACTTAGGGCCATATGTAGGTAAAACCGCAATACAGAGTCCTTATTAGCAAATTTTACCAATTCGTAATTAAGGACTCAGTACTTCAGATGTAGATAAAAAATCTGTAAAATGTAGCGATTCGGTAAAAGTCGCAAAAAAATTACTGAATCCCCATTACCGAATCGGTATCACTAATTCCTTAATACCGATTCGGTAATTAGCGAATACAGTATTTTGAAAAATCGCAAATTGTTGAATCAGCCATTCCTGTGCTTCCTCAGGATCTCAAAACCAGAAAGTGTCCACACCTATGCAGCTGCACTGATCCTGAAGCTGTTGGAGAGGCAGGGAGCACAGCAAACAGCCTAGGAGCAGCTTTTCTAAGTTCTTACTGACACCCCAGATCAGAAATGGACAACCAGTGTTAAATATTGCAGGGATTTGTTAGCATGAGCTGAAAGCCATTTTGTATTTCTGGCAGCCATCTTGTTTGCCATGTGCTGCCACATGCTCGCCATGTGCTCTGTCCTCCCTCAGTGTTGGCAGCTATTGTAATCTGCCTAGAAACAAACTATATTAAGCATATTCCACCTTCGCACATGCTCAGAAGGGCCTAGCTAGTAGAATGCACCTGCTTCTCTAGTATAACTGTCAGGCTATTTTTGCTGCTGTATGGAGAAGTAACTCACCTCCCACTTTGTTGAGCAAGCAGATCTTGGAGGCCCATATTAGGCATTTTGCATGCTTACATGAGCCAGGACTGCCCCTTGGTCTTATGCTGAGTATGTAACCCTAAGCATATATAAGACCTCTGTTTTTTGTACTCCTCAGACTGCCTCATTCAGTTGCTAAGGCTTCTGTGTGATGTAGTCTCCCTCATTTGAGGTTAATAAAGATGTGACTTTTATATTTCAGCTTCTGTGCCAATTTCTTCTTTGTTGGTTTAAAAGGACCAAGTATCAGTGGGACCCCTGAGAAGGTTAATATTTTCTACACCAAGAGAAGGAAAAGGAGACAGGAGAGCACAAAAGGAAGCACAAATTCAGTGAGAGGGAGCTGGAGGTCCTGATTGAGGATGTGACAAAGGACCATGATAAGCTGTTTGGCAAAAATTCCCTGCATGTCCCTGAATCACAGAAGAGGCAGATATGGCTGGTCATCCAGGAGAGGATTAATGCCATTGGTGTAACCCAGTGCTCTATTGAAGAACTTAAAAAACACTGGTGTGACCTCAGGAAATGGGCAAAGGAGAGGTTGGCAGAGAGACTGAAGGAAGCCAAGCAGACAGGTGGTGGGAGATCTACAGTGCCTGTACTAACTTCCCTGGATCTCTTGGTGGAGTCCACCCTCCAACCCAAGAGCATGAGTGGGATTGGGGATGCAGACAGCTCAGCCAGAGCTCGCAACAGGCAAAGTAAGATGCATGTACAGCATGCTGTGCCCCCCCCCACTCCCTAACCCCAATCCAAAATCCCCAATGAGGCAGTATGTTTCCCACTCCAGTACTTGTTTTACTAAATACCAGCAATGCATTATGGGAGATGTAGTCAGAAGCAACACATATCATAACAGTCAGTCCACTGAACCCAAAGGTATGTAACACACATCAGCACTTAGCAAGCAGAGGAGAGTCAGTTTGATTGGCAGTCATGGAATTTATTATTACGCCAATGCTGCCAGACAAGTGAGCAAATGTACATTCTGTCTATACAGGTGAGCCATCGCGCAAGGATGCAGATGGTGATACAGGAAAGGTACCCTGGAGAGACAAAACACACGAGGAGGAGGTCTTGTCGCCTGCAGAGCACACCACACCACCACCACCACCAGCACCATCACCATCACCACCACCACCACCATCACAACCATCACCACCGCCACCATCACCGCCATCACCACAGAGAGCAAGGAGGCATACAGTGGCTAGCCTCCTGCAGATGGAGGTGTCTGAGGAGGACAGCATGGGAGGTCAACGTTCTACGCTGGCTGAGAATGACAACAGATCAGGCACACAGCCCCCCACTGAGCGTGCCCACACAGGTGTCAGATGCCGCAGAGCAAGGGCAGCCAGTCCAGTTGCACAGGGTAAGAATCCAACCATATTCGCCGGTCTTGAGGGGAATATGCTCATGGTACAGCGCCTGCAAGGCAAAGCAATCAGATCAGTGCAACAGCAGATGGTCCACATGAACAGACACATGCTGGAAATTAAGGAGGGCATTAAAAGCATAAACAATACTGTGGCTGAGGGCATGAATGACATGTCAGAGGCATTGGGGCTACTGTGCAGCAAAATGGATGAGGATCGTTTGGCGAGGCACAGGGACCGGCAGAAATTGGACAGCTACACTAAGGCGGTCAACCGCCTCTCCACTGCCCCCTCTATGCTCTGCAGGCGCTCGTTGCCATGCAGGAGGAGATGGCCCATTGCAGCTGTGACGTGGTAAGGGGGCCTGGTCACAGTGACCAGTGCACAGGAAGTGCTCCAAACAAACCAAATAGCCACTACAGGTGCAGGGAATTGGGGGATAGTGAGGAGGCAACTAGCCACAGTAGCATCACACCCCTGATAAGTGAGTCCAGGAGGCGCAGTGAACAGCACAGCGCTGCCACAGGACAGACCGCCAGTGAGGACAGTGTGCCCCAGGAACGCAGCAGTGCTGCGTATGGGGACAGGAAATAATGAAAGCCATCACCTGGTATTGTGAAATGGGTGATGTAACCCATTTCTCCTTTGGAATGTCCATAGTATATTGGCATGGCATGTTGAGGCCTTCATGTTGTGGCGGTGTGCTATGCTATTGCCTGAGTTTAGGTTAATAAAACACTGTCACTCAATTACAGTTACTGGCTGTGTCTCCTTACTCAGAAATAGTTGTGTCTGATCTCAGCCTGTCTGTGTTTCCCATCTAGTGTTGCTGCCACACCTGCTGCGCTGTACTCTGGCTGTGGACAATCCTCACCCTTGTCCTCGGAGTCAGTTAGTTCCACTGCTGTTCCTTTCTTTGTGGCAAGGTTATGCAGCATGGCACATGTTGCTATTTTTTTACAGCGGATGATGGGGCGGTACTGAAGTGCACCTCCACTTTTGTGGAAGCAGCAGAACCTGCTTTTTAAGAGTCCGAATGTGCGCTCCACAACATTGCGCGTAGATCTATGTGCCACATTTTATCTTCTCTCACTTGGGGTAGATGGGTTGAGATATGGAGTCAGGATAAATGCCTGCATGCCATATGCGCTATCACCTGAGTCAGAAAGGAAGTGCCATTAATTACAGACACCAACACATTCATCCAAGGTGTACATCAGGGTGTGTCACATTGATTTACCTTACAGCTATCCTTCTCCAAATTCGCCCCCAGCCAGACGTGTGTAGATCTCACTGTTCCTGAATATGTAGGAGTCATGGGTACTCCCTGGAAATTTGGCTACAAATTCAGTAATGATGTGGTCCGCATCGCAAATTACCTGCACGTTGATAGAATGTGTAGATTTGCAGTTCTGATATATGTACTCTATAGCTGCAGGTGGGCAGATTGGTATGTGTGTCCCATCAATGCACCCTTTTACATGTGGGAACTGTGCCTTTTGTTAAAATTCCATCTAGGTTTTCTGCAGTTCTGCCTGTGTGTCCTGGGAAAGCGTATGTAGTAATGCATTCTTTGCATCATGGCATCCAGGAAAGTGTTGAAAAAACGGGACAGGCAACTCTGTGACACACCACCTGCTACAGCTATCATCCCCCTGGTAACTCCCTGATGCAAGTAGGTGCAGGCTACAGAGCGCCTGTACATGTGTTGGTATGGCCTGTGCCCTTGGTGTTTGATGCTCCAGGAGTGGGTGCAGGTTCCGTATGAGGTCCAGGATGCTTTGAGGGTCTAGCATGTACCTCTCATGGGTTTCAGCGTCAGTCAGTTGGAACAATATAATGCGCAGTTTGTACACGCGTTCCTCCCGTCTCCAGATCCTCAGTCCTGCTGCTTGCATACAAAGCCGCCTTGCAATAACATTGAGGGCCGCCATTGTGTTCACACTGTTGTATTTTTGGGCTGTTTAAATGCAGTGCACCTGATTACCACCTGCTTTGAGTCAGTGGTAATTAGCGTTAAAAAAAGAATTGGTATTAGCGAATTTTGATACATCGATTAGCAAGTTTTTAAGGATTTCTTTATTTTGCGATTCAGTATTTGGCGTTTCTGTGTCTGCTCATCGCAAATTAAGGAATCGCTAACTGGTTTCCCTTATTTTTAGCGATTCCTTATTTGCGATGGCGTTTGGTGTTACCTACATTGTACATGGCT
Organism: Lissotriton helveticus; assembly: GCF_964261635.1. Lineage (NCBI taxonomy): Eukaryota > Metazoa > Chordata > Amphibia > Caudata > Salamandridae > Lissotriton > Lissotriton helveticus. The sequence continues at coordinate 522,672,953 of NC_136061.1, forward strand.
AAAAACCGGTCGGTAATGCTGAAATTCTAGGAATTTCTGCGTTACCGCTCAGTATTTAGCCACCTACATCTGGCCCTTAGCGCCAACACCGGCACCCTTGCATCATAGCTCCTGCGTTGGTCCTAAGTTGCTAAACTTAGCGCCATCGCAGATGGAAATGCAAGGCTGCACCTTATTCTCTGCACCATAGTGCAAGGGTGTCTGCGTGAAGGGGAGGATTGTTTATGTGTGGGAAGGTGTATCATCCTGCACATAAACAATCCTAAAATGCCATTCTGTCACCTTAAAGCATGCTGCTTCATGCAGCACACATGAAAGTGACAAATTGCATTTTAAAAAAAAGTTTGTTTACGTACAAGAAGGGACACCTTCCTACACATAAACAAACAATGGCATTTTGCTTTCTCCATGTGGGCTGCCTTAAAAGCAAAAACAAGGAGAAATAAAGCATTTATTCTCATTTCTAAGCATGGGCGTAAAATCCGTTCCGCTGCCGGAATTTGCAAATTTTTGACAAATTCGCGTTCCACGAATCGCGCGAATTTGTCAAAAAATTTGCAATTCGCAAGCTTGCAGATTTTTTTGCTTGCTCGCGAGACTTTTTGTCCGCGAGCATGCAAAAACGAACACGAACAACCAATTGCACAACGCGAGCATGCAACTAGCCCATGTACGACCACATGGGTAACCTCGCGGTAGCCGCGCTGAAAAAATCCCGCGAACACGCAAAAAGCCTCGCGAACACGCAAAAAGCCCCACAAACACACAAAAAGTCCCGCAAACAAGCAAAAAAAAATTCGCAAATTTGCGGATTTCGCGGACCGCGAATTCGCTTACCGCGAATTCGCAAATTTCACCCATACCTACTCATTTCGCCTAATTAAGACCAGGATTTACCTAGTCTTAATTCTGGTGCTGCCTCCTATATATGCCACCCTTGTACATGGGGGAAGCGTCAATATGAACTGGTGTTTTGGTGGAACACCCCCCGCAACACACACTGCCCACCACTTTCATGCTAACCATAGCTTGAAAGGGGGCATTATGTATAAGGCAGCGTTAAGCCTGTTAAGTGGTTTAACGCTGCCTTGTACATAAGGTGCAGCCCCTACCCCCACCACAACGTCAATGTAGGTGACCTTGTGCTGGCGATAGGGGCTTGCACATATGCCCCAAAGTGGCGCCACCGAAGTTTCAATTTTGCCTAACTGAAGTCCTGTACTTAGTACATCACATTGAGAAAAGAGCAAGGAATGTGTCTGAATTTTTTTTTAGATGATTCTAAACATGTCAGCCTACCACACAAAAGGAGCCCACATGTTCCTGAGAATGGTAGGCTACTGTCGACAATGGATTCCAAATTTTTACCGGACAGTTAAACCTCTACAGAGATTGACACACAGAGATGTGTCTGATCCCATGCCAAGGGATGACAGTTGTATGACTGCATTCACAGAGCTGCAAGAGTGTCTCTGTCATGCGCTGGCTTTGGGAATGCCTGATACAATAAATGCTTTCTGTTGTTTTGCAGTGAAAGGGAAGGCTATTCTCTTTCAGTATTAACACAAATACATAGTAGTGTTTGCAGCATTGGCCGGATGTTTGAAAGCAGTTGCTTTGACATGTGTGAGTCTTGAGCAGTGCAAAAGCATAGTGATGGGTCATCCACTCACAGTGTTTGTGCCACATTCAGTCGAAGTACTGTGAACACTTACTCAAACAAAGTACCTAACGAATAGACGACTTACTAAATTCTAGCAAAGTCATTTAGATGCAGAGAACTTTATAGTTAAAAGGTCTACGATCTTAAGCCATCTACTCTCTTGCCTATTCCAGGAAATGAAAACTTGAATGATAATCCTCAATGCCTCAAAGGGGCTGAGCTGTGTATGAAGCCAAGACCTGGCATATGGGATATACTTTTGTCTGTATTTGATTTTGTGTTGGTGGTTCTTGTTTACAAGATCATGAAGGAAATTTGAAAGCTGCCTATGCTGTTTGTACTTTTGCAGGTGTTGTTGGAGCTTCATTGCTTCAAATAGTGTATTCAGCACAAGTACACAATTGGTTGCCATGTCAAGGGCTTGCAGCATTTCACAACAACTTAGGATGACAATCATCACTGACAGTCAGTAAGGCTTTGGAGTTGAAAATGACTACATGCAATTGTGGTCACCACGGGGGTTCATGACTTCCTCCGGTTTGCCTATGTGTAAAGTAGAGAGTGGGAGGAACCTTTTGCGGTCCCTACAATTGCATGCCCAAATTGCAATAGTTAAGTGTGTTGCCCACAGGCAGGGTACTGACTAAGTGACAGTTGGCAATAAGTATGAGGATGAGATTTAAAATACTGTGCTTTGACTACACATACCTTGAATGTGAATGTGGTCAATGAAATTTCAGATGTCAAAAATTGCAACTTGTTATTAACTGCTGTTTCCACTTGACATGAAGTTAAAAGATCACAGGAAGAAGTAACTGAAGTTGAACAGCAGGGTTGTCTTAGAGCTTGTACCAAAGGGAGGGTGATGTGTGGATTTATACAGAAGGCAGACCTGTGCTACCTGATAGTTTGTTACCACCTCTGGCTAGACATTATCATGGTCCCACATATATAGGGAGTGATGCATTGATGTGTCTCTTCAGACAAACACAGTTTAATCTCAGATTCCAATTGGTAGCTAAGAATTTGTGTCACTGATGTGTAGTATGTCAACAACAAAATGCTGGGAAAAGAACACCTGTCATAATGAGTCAGATAGGAAATTCAGCAGGTCCCTTTATCCGCATACAAATGATCTTCATTGACATTTCCCTTTGCAATGGTTTGAAATATGTTTTAGTATTTGTTTGCAATATCCCAAAATGGGTAGAAGCTTATCTGTAAAGAAGAAATGACAGTGTTACAATAGCTACATTGTTGTTGAGAGAGCTGATTTTGAGGTTTGGTTTTCCTACTTCTCTTGAGTCAGACAGTGGAACTCATTTTAGGATTGAGGTCATGAAAGGGCTGTGTGCAGCACTACAGGTTGAGCAGAAGCTAGATTTCAGTTATCCTCCAGAAGCTTCTGGCTCGTAGAATAGATGAACGGCACATTAAAATCCAGGTTGGTGATGTTGTGCGCTTCTGTATCATTGAAGTGGCCTGATGCATTGCCTTTGGTGTTGTCGCCCCATGAAATCATCATGAGTAGAGTGATGAGACATCCACTTGTGCCGGCCAGTGCTCTCAAGAATATCATAGATGATGTAATCCTTGATTATTGCAAATGTTTGGCTGATGAATGTGTTCTATGTCTCACCAGGTCAGAGAGACTCCTGCAGTGACTCAACAGGACAAGTTCCATTACCTCAGTCCCGGTGACTAGATTATGCTGAAGAAGCATGTGTGGAAGTCATGCTTGGAACCTCATTGGCGTGGGTCTTACCAGGTGATCCTGGTAATCACTAATGTTGTGAATGGTTGAGACATCCCGAACTGAGTACATGCTGCCAATGCTTGCAGAGTCCCTTAGGTACTTGATGATTTGGCAGAACATTTTCCTGGAGTGGCAGTGCTTACAGTGAGACAGAGGGAGCAGGTTAGTCAAGCTGTTGGGTACCAGCAAACTGGGATAGCACATGTTTGGCCTGAGGGAAGTCCAAGAGAGTCAACTATTGTAGGTACCTAAAGGTCACCACCAGTAGAGTTTACTGCGACAGAAACAGATATTGACAAAGTGCCTAGCGCTGCAAAAAAGTGAGTAGCACCTGGAGATGTTTGCCCACGAAGACAAGATATACTATGATGTTGCATAACAGAAATGAGAGTGCTTTCAACAATTACTGAAAGTTATGAACAGTCTGAGCAACGGTGATAGCGATGATGAATGCCCAGATGTGAGGAGATCCAAAAGAGAGAGAGAGTACCCAGACAAACGTTTTCCTCTCCTGAATGGACTTATCTGGCAGCAAATGACTGTGAGAGAATATTTTATACCTTTTGCTATAACAATTCAAGTCTACCTGAACCTCCTTGATTAGAACGTTGTTGTGGAGTTGAGATCCGAACTCAGTGTGCCTTTGAATGAACTAACTCGAATTATCTTGAATATACTCATCAGCGAAGCAGATTTGTGCATTTATTCAGCATGAAACATAATATTTGCACTGTGCCTTGGTGTCTGTGTCGGACTTTGCTGAATTGCTCACATCAACTGCTGCAAATCTTTTAAGCAAAGCCGTCTGATTCTTGAAGAGTTATGGAACCTGCCGCTGTAATCTCTCTTAGATGCAAATGTGTATATGTAGGAGTATTTGCTGTTATCATTTTAGTTGTTTTATTTAGAATTCTAAATTTACCTCATTATGTCCATAGACGATTTCAAGCTTACAAATCCTTTCAAATTGTCTTTATCCACTAGTACAAGAGTTGCTGCTTTAAATGACAAACCTTTGCATTTATATTCTTCCAAAGGCAACTATTCGCTAAATGTATATCCTAGGTTATTATGTGAAAATGTAGATACAATGGATGCTAGTAATTGCTACGTATGTACGCAATTACCTGCATCAGTAGCTAAGGGTATAACATATCATAGTATTCCATTAATATATGGTATTTCTGGAAGCTGAATAACTAATTTGTTTTATGGTACTGATCAATTTCAATATTACTATTCAAAATATAATCTGATCTTTTTTGAAATTCCTATGTAGAAATGCTTAATTCGGCAACCTGAAGCTTTACTAGCTGAGACTATGGGCTATTTATTTAAACCAACTCAATCCTTTGACATGGCTTATGCTCATAGAAACAATCTAACTTGCATTTTAGTAGAAACAGAAAAGAAATTCATCAATTCTTTAGAAAATAGATGTAGCCATGCCACTATTAAAGCTACTGCTCACTCAAAACTAAACCCTTGGGTGTTGCAAGAGAAAGATAATAGAATAGTGGGAAACATGGCTGCTTTAGCGTCAGACTGGCAAAATAAAGGCAAACTTTGTATATATAGAAATTAAATCTGGTACTAACATAAATATTATAGGTATTAGTGAATGTGAACATTCATTTGAAATTTATGAAAACTGGGGAAGATATATAGAAGGAGTGGGGTGTGCCTTTCCTGGAGTATATTACAGTTATGGGAAGAATGCTTATTATAGTTTTCCTAGAAGATGGTATGAAACTTGAAGCATGGGAGTTGTGCTTCCAAAACAATATCATGTTTAACAGATTGAAGAAGTGATCAAAGAGTAGCATGGGAGAATGAAGAGAGGTGTGAGTGCAAGTGAGATAGTGGGATATATTTTGGGTGCCTTTATATCTTCTGTAGGTGTAGTGCTAAACTCTCAAAAAATTAGAAAACTTTCTACTATAGTGGGTAGTCTAGCTATTAGTAAAGCTATAGTATTTTCACCTGTAGATACCAAAATGAATTCAATAAGATCTATATTGATGCAGGTTCGACTTTCCTTAGACATGTTTCCCCTGAAGGAGGGTGGAGTCTGTCAGTTATTAAATGTCCAACAATGTTGCACCTACATACCTGATGAAAGCAATGACCTGAAACGTTGTATCAAAAACATTACTGATTTAAACAAAGACCTAAAAGGATTGAAGACAGATATTTTCTCGGAAACTATAGATAAAACATCATCAAAGTTAGCAATTGGTTGGGAGAGCTAGGAAATGGATTAGTGTTAAAAATCTTAAGACATTTACTACTGATTCCTCTGTGCATAATTCAAACTGTGAATTCGTACACAAAAGAGATGAGCAGTGAGAAGAACAAGAGCTGAAGTGGAACTAGAAAACAAACAGAGTCAATACTATGATGCAATAAAAGCTCTGAAAGAATCCAGAAGCAAAATACTCAAAGGAACCAAACGTGATCTTTGATAAATAAATAGTAGTTGATGTAATATTTTTTTTTTCGCCATCAGAGGGGAGACTAAACCTGCTCGGAAGCAGATTATTCTCTACATGACATATAAACCTGATTTCAGAAAAAAACAGGTCAAATAAATTGACTGTGCACCTTACACACCTCTAAGAGAATGGCAATGATTTTGAGAAAACATTATACATGCACCATGAAAGAGTGCTTAAACATGTAGAAATAGAAGATTTTCAGCCATGATATGTTTAACGAGGCTAACAGTTGATTTCATTTAAGACTTAATCAGTGGTGAAAAATTAACTCACAAAATGTATTTTCTGATATTTACGCAAATAATGAGAAATTAACTTGCATTAATAATATGTGTATGTATTGTTTAGTCGTAGATATAATATTAGGCTATTATGTGAATCATTTTTTTATTTCTTCCATTGTAATGCACCATTGAGAGTAAAATGTTGGTGTAAATATCATATGGAATTATCGAGATGGATGATATTTTGTGTGAATAAGCTTCATACTAATAGTCTTAGATTTCCGAAAACGAAATTTTTTATGAGATTGTTTACCATGTACATACTTTGAAAATGTGGTAGTATGCCATAGTTATAAATTAACCTTTCTATGCAATAATCTTTGACATGATATTGAACTATTGACAACAATGCTTAAGTGAATTTCACTATTCTTGAGTCTAATTGCATATTTATTATTAGTCTCTTGTACTTTCACATGGCATTCCTGACAACTAAAGTTTACTTTTTTTATGCATCAATGTGGACCCTAACGTGAGAAGCTACACTTTTAACCTCAGCATAAGGAAAGCAACAGTTTGAATTGTTCTTTGTTGTCCAAACTGAGTGCCCGGAATGAAAGATTGATTCTCATGACATCCTTTGGAAAATATTCTAAAGTATCAACTTTAGCAGTTGATGGTCACATGTGGCAAGGACCATAGTGAGTTGACAATCGATCTCCAGATTTATGAATCGATATGACTGTTGGACATCTGGAGAAATAGGGGCAATTGATCAGGGTCTGCGGTGGCTGAAGGCAGATTCCCACCTTCCCTACTCAGAGAGACTGATCTATCTCCTGCTTGTGGATAGATTTCCTTTTTTGAGAAAGAGATCTTCCTTATCTCTGATGTCTTTCCATGCCCATTTTGGTGGACTTGCTGGCATTCCTGTTTTGCTAGCACCTGCTTCTTCCTAAATCCTGATTTTGATCCTATGCCTATGCTAAAAGAACTTGCGTAAACTGTTCCCAGCCCGTGTAGGTGGTAGAAACCCCTCGTTTAACAAACCTTTCTTGGACTTCATGGGCTGACCAAAATTCCCAAATGTCCCATTGAGATTTTCCTTTGTAACATGCTTACTTAAATGTTTCTTATGGTCTTGAGCTTTGATACATCTTTGTAACTGCTTATGTGTAGTTTTATACTACAATTGTATTAGTGTATTTAGACTCATGACAAAATATTCAAAAATGTTGATTATTGTCTTGAATGTCTAAAATTGCTTAATACAATAACTAAATTAAACCTTTAATTGTCTGAGCCTTCCTAAATGTATACAGTGTTCTTTCTGTAGAGGCTGTGCGTATGACATCTGGGTTTCTAACGTATAACAGAGATAGTCATAGATTATTTACAGAACATCAGGTAATGTTCTTATTTTTTTGTATAGCCACTGCAGAACTATTGGTTTGTGTGATTTTGAACCCATCTAAACTTTTTCGGGAGGTTTGGGCTACTCGTCGCCATTCTATAGCTTTACAGCATGGTATTGAGGGTGGTGTTTCTGAAATTGATTACCAATTTGTCCGTTTGTTACCAATTCCTGGTCCTCATTAGGTAGCCGACAGTTGACACAACCAAGTCCCCTCACCCCTCAATGTGATGAGCAATGTCCATCGGAAAACCAAGACCACATGGGGTGTATCCCAGTATTGATTTCTCTCGTTCTTTCATGGTTCTTTAATTGTTTTCTTATATCCAATGCCTTTCTCTTCACCATCTTTTTTAGTAAGTCTTGTGACATAATGGATATTCTTCAACTGCAGATAAAGTATTCAGCAGTTATTGAATTTTAGAGTTTAGATAATTTCTTCTGGTTGGAATTTCACTTTGCCTACCAGATCAAAACATCATTTAATGTACAATGCACCCTGCGCCTACTGTCATCTGACACACTATTGGGGCAGCAGATATACAACTTCGGTGAGGTATGCCCTACTATATATTAAACTAGCGGAGCATTCAGGCTACAGGAGCAGTTCATTCTTTAATTATAAGTTAAAGAATGGGTTAGACTTAAAAGCGGTGATGACATGACAGGAGTCCTATTTTCTGTAACTCTTCATCAGTATCAAAATATTTAGAAATTAATTCATGCACGTACGACTGGCAGGAACACTACAACAGTTTCTATTAAAATATATTACAGATGATTGCAGTCTTTTGTTTAGAGATTGTTCTTTCGATGCGCACGGCTTTATCAAGTCAGACATGCATTTATCAGAATATGTCAATAATTTTAAAAGAACACGATGTGTAAGAACGTGAAACTCCGCTTCGCAACACCAATAATCACAGCAGGGGAAACTGAGCCGAAAGAAACATTTTCTGATTCGAATGAAGAGTAGGCTGGTGTCGTGCTGGTTACAAGCTATTAATACATACCCGAAAAGAGTAGCGAGGGAGGCTAGGAACTCATTGCATATACAATGGAAATTAGCAAAAAAAGCTGGAATTGAAACGGAGCCTTTATAAGGCCAACCACGCTGATTGCGGAAAGTATCACATGCACAATGTGGGCTCCTTAAAATGTGTGTTAACCCTCATTCAAAAGTATTTTGAACATTGTCATCGATGTATTTAGAGAGTGTATTGTTTATTGGCACATCCTCCAGGCATTGATAACAAATCTTTTGTTGGCTTTTGCAGAGATGAGAGCCCAAAAACCAATAATCTCGTCCATATGAATATCCATTATGTAAACCCACCAAAATAAACTACACAGGGTGTCGTTTCAAAAGAAACAATATGATACTCTAAAGACCCTTAGGGTGATAATAATTTCAACAAGTTACCAGTCCAAATCAGTAACCCAGCATGCTGAGTTTTGCTTTAACAGCAATTAGGAATATGATGGAGAGTCAATGAGAACACTTGAGGAAATATCTTCACCAAGTTTGGTAAAGACTTGACTAAATAGATAAAGTAACAACTCATAAATATCTTTTTTTTTGCAGATTAATTTGGTTAGACATGTCAGCCTTAGGGTGGTTTTCCCCCAAACCTTCTGCCTTATAATTTTTGCAGATCCATTTGTGTTGGCCTGTGCACAATACCACTGCTCCAGCTCTAAAGTGTGGTTGCTCACTTCCTAAAACATGGTAACCATTGCTTGCACCTAGAGGGCGCAATTAATTTACTCATAGGTCCCAAGTAACGTGGTCCTATATGTACACAGGCCCTGTAAATTAAATACTACTAGTGGGCCTGCAACACTAATTGTGTCACCCACTTAAGCAGTCTATTAAACAGGTCTCAGGTCCGCCATTGCAGCATGTGAGTGCAGTTTTAAACTGCCATTTTGAAATGGCAAGTAAAACACTTGCCAGGGCAAATCCTTCATTTTAAATTCATGTGTCACCCCTAGGGTGGGCCCTAAACATCCCATAGGGAAGGGTGCATTGTTTTTAAGAAGTTGGACATATACTTCTTAGTTGTACATGTCCTGAGGCCCTATTATGCAAAAGGTGCACTTTCCCTGTTTGAGACCGGTGCAAACAGGGAAAGTGCGGATTATTGAGAAGAGTGCACTGCCCAAAGGGCAACCGCGAAAACGTGCTAACCTGGGGACAGCGCATTCAGGTGAAAAACAGAGCAGCATTCAAGCAGCTGCTCCATGTTTCACTGTGCAGGAGGCAACCCATCTGTACTTTTGAAAAAGGATTAGAGATCCTCTCGCAGGCAGTGAGTGATTGCACCCGCCTGCAAGGGGATGTCCAGGGGGTCCATAGGACCCTCTTTCCCCCTCCAGAGGGCTGCAATCAGGGTGTGCACTGATAATGCACCCCCTTTTGGGTGGCACACTGTCAGTGTACCTCCCGACACCCACGTCTAAAATACAGCACGGGCGCAGAGGCAAAGGGATTCCCTCATTTGCATTGGGTCACTCCCCATGCAAATGAGAGAGCACCCTCTGAAGATAGTGCTGGCACTTTATATGCGTCAGCACTATCAGTATTCCAGAAGGGGTCGCACAAGAGTCAGCTCTCCCTTCTGTAATACCATATTTCCCCAGGGGCACACAAAGTGGGCTCAAACGCCCGTGGTGCCCCTGGGAAATTTCTATAATATAGCCCCTTGTACTGAAAAACCCTTAAATTAGTTTTTCACTGCTGCGAGGCCTACCTCTGCCATAGGATGACATTGGTGTGCCTTATTACATATAATACGTGATAACCTGCAATTGGAAGCAAGCAGGAATATTGAGTTTGATGTCTTAAGAATTGTAATTTAAAACCCTCTTTATTGGTAAAGTCAGATTTTCAGTCACAATTCTGAAAATACCCCTTTTAGAAAGTCTACATTTTCTTGTGTGTATCCTGGGTCACATGCGGAAGTGTAGCTGGAAGTTGGTATTTGTGTACTGCTCACAGACAGTGAGAGAAAGGGGAAAAAGGTGCTAGCAGTATGGGCCATCTCTGACCACCACACTTGCACATCACAAAAAATCTGCCTCATCAGTTACAAAAAATGTCACACTAGTCTTTTGTGTCCCCAGACAATCTGCGGCCAGGGTAGGAAGGGATGCAATTTCAAGCACCTAGAAATGTCTCCTAATTTAAAGCTGAAACTAAGGATAAATAGTAGACCCGTAGACCTAAAGCTTCAGTACACCTGTGGACCTGTGAACCACACCTGTGAACCACTCAGAAGGACTGGTGCGCTGCTCTACTGCAAGAAGGACTGCTACTCTGCTGGCCTGCTGCCATGCTGCTTGAGTGAAAAGGACTTGACCTGCATCTTGAACCCAACACCACCAGAGTGTCTTCAATGGATAGTTGGCTGGCCTCCTGAACAGTGCCTCAGGGACAGAACAGGCTCTAGCAACTTAGACCCCAGCATCTGAACTCTGTCTGCTGTGAGTCTTGCCTCCCAAGAGATGCCATCCCAGTTTTAAACCCTTGGAAGTGGGGTTGGAGGTGCTCTGCCAGTCCTGCTCGAAGGTCCAAGCAGAAACAATGCCACAAGATTTTTATTTGAAATGTTTTATATAGCGCTGGCTAGACCCGGAGGTATCAAAGTGCTTTACATGAGAACGGACATTCTTTCAGAACATAGTTACAAAGTTACATCAGTAGCTGGAGTGTTGCATAACATAGAAAGGGAACGGTATAATGTAGATACATGAGTTACAAAAACATAGAATAAATGTTAGAAAAAAATGGCAAAGGGGGAAGTAGTTCAGGGAAAACAGGAAAGTTGGGCTGTCACAGGGGAGGCAGACAAAGAATCATGGAGGGTGGAGGCAGGGGAGGGGAAAGAAACACAACGGGGAGATGAAGAAAACAGTGCCCGATGTCCGGCTTGGTAGGTGATGGCCGAGGGGTGAACCAGAGCTAAACTCCTCTATAGATGCAAAGGACAGCTTCACTGGTTATCGGACAAGGCTGCTTGGGCATCCCAGTACGTAAAGAAGGTTTTGGATCCCGCCTAGGTGGCATCGTCAAAAGTTCCATTGAGAGCGTCGGTCACGGTGCTGTGCTCCCAGTGGTATTTGAACCATTCCCAATTATCTAATGAGTGTGAATCCCTTGTCGCCGTGGTCTCTCTGAGAGGGGTCTCTGACTCTCCAGGGAACAAAAGCTGGATCCCTCCTCAACAAAGGGAGAAGGAGTGCTTTAATGGAAGGCCCACTAATGGCGGCCAGCTTAGGGACTGTCAGTCCTCCCACTGGGGAGTGTAGACGTTAGAGCTCCTGTTTGTTGCCAGCCCTCATCTCCCAGTAGTCCTACATATAGATTCCCATACATAGAGTCCAAAATGGGCTGTCATCAATGAATCCTTTTTCTATTTCAGTGGCCAATGAAGTAAAGATCTGGGGACGAGGGACTGCTCAGGGGAGTTTCTGTATTCTTTTCGGCTGGGTTTGGAATCTTGTATTGTTGTTTATTTCATTGCTATTTATTTAGTTTTAGTATTTGTGTCCCACTGCTGGGGTTTTGAGCAGACTTCAGTCTTTCCATCGGGCGTCCTGAACCCGTGCATTTTTAAGGACATGCATGAACAGAATGGCGGTGGAGCACTTGTAATTGCTTCCCTGCCTCACACAAACAGTCCCAGAGTCAGAGCAGGAGTAAGCAGGATCAAGTAAAGCACTGGCGATGGGCGAGCTCCAGGCTAAATATCACAATTCGAGATTCCATTGTCATCGCGCGCGCCCAGTCACCTTTTTAAGGTCAGGCATGTAAAGAGATGTGTATAATTGCATCCTTGCCTTGCACAACAAACACCAAAGTCAGAGTAGGTTCAAAATTGAACAACAGCGATGACCGAGCACCCTCTTAAGCATTATGACTCGAGATACCCTAGCCCAAGTGAAGTGCCCAGAGCTCAGGGAGAACAACCATGGGTGTGGCCACAGCCCGAATGTAGCTGGAATGAAGAAGATTGTCAGGCGCGATTCCAGCCTGCCTTCATTGGGTTGAGGCAAAAAGTTTGTATTAAAGCATTGTGGAGGCTCTAGTATGCGGGGAGTCAAACCAAATCAGTGCTGATCGCCAGCTGGGGGGGCCTCGCAGGCGCTAGCCACTCACCATGGAGTGTGTCAGAGCCCTACCCCAATGAGGGATCACAGGTCCTGGTCTGGAAGTGTTGCTTCAGGGTGCCCGCTTCCGATCCTTGGTTCTTTCATGGTCAGCCCAAGTAGAATACCCGATCAGCTCTCTGCTTCGATACCCTGCCTCGATACTGCCCTCCACGAGCGTCAAGAGAACAAGCTCTTAAGGCAGCCAGCAATGCAAGTGGACTTAGATGTATTACCTCATAGCTTCGCATCAGGACTGCAGCTGTGCAATAGATCCCAGACAAAGGACTCTGCAGCTCTTCGGAACCTTCACTGTGTGACAACTCCTTGATGCAGGATCTGCATCACAGCCCCAGAACTCCTTGAAATTACTGCTTTGCAATGCATCATCGACCAAGGACCTTGCATCATGGCCCCACAGCTCCCTGGAACTACAGCTGCACAATGCATCCTCCACACAGGGCCTTGCAAATCTCTGCATCTACAGTCCTAAGATTTAAGGTAAACAAGTGAGTACATACTCCTCCTTAATTAATGTTGAAATTAGTTTGATTTAAAAACAATAGAATTCCAATTTGATATTTGCCTTTGTATTTATAATTTAATATTTCTTGTATTCTTTTATCTTATGCTTTTAATAATATTCATCCTTATTTCATGATGCAAAGGTTGTCCTAGTTTTCCAAAGTATTACGGAAAGTTGTTGCAGCAGCTGACACGTGTTTGACCAGCGCTTTCTCAATACTTATATGATCAGAATAGGCAGACTTTTGTCTTGATGCAGAATATTTGACGAAATAATATACATCGAACAAAACAAGCTTAGACAGATATATTTTACAGTCTACAAGCTGCAGGACCTGGGAAAAATTCCTTGTTTGGTTGCAGAGAAAGTGTCACAGTGTTTTACCCACGCCCAATTTCAAAATAACGCGGTCCCAGTATCCTGCATTTCATCATGGCCGACATGTACTTGTGAATTTGTCCCTGTCTGGCATGGCCATAGTTGGCAGCAAACTCCGCTACTTCTACCTCAATCACTGCACACCATAGTGAAAGGCCAACACAATTGGTCAACTTCTTAAGTCATTGGCAAGAATGGAAAGCTTTCTTTACACTTCTGTCAAATGAGAAACACATCCCAGAGTAGTCACTGTGCTGCAAATCAGTGCATCGTGAAAAGCCAGGTAGACATTACGCTACCAGGGCGAGATGGAACATCTGAAAAATCAACACTCAATCATGTGGGAAGAACACTTCAGAAAGATAGCTACCGGTGATAAAAGAGAATAAATTCAACTGATAGAAGCAGATGGTGGTTAGGACAATGATGTCATCATGAGAAATAGCCCTGTGACTGTCACTCATAGTGTGCAATCACGACCCGAAGCAATCCCAGTATTGTTTCCCAGTATGAAACCAGATTGGTGTTTGTTTAATAGGTCAACATTCTTGCTGATTGTGGGCACATTTTTCTATTAGTTTAGTCAGGAAAGGCAAACTGCATGTTGTACAAGTCTTTCCAGTCAGTGCCCATTTCTTTCAGTAGGCAGGTGCTTGCTCATCTTCGGGCATTCAAGGAGGGCTACTTGTGGAAGAGATGCCTTTACGATTTTCATCCATAAGGGAGTAATGGACTGGTGGATCTCTTTTAGTAGGTTGGAGGGAAAGGGATCATCAAAATATGTGGTAGGTTTCTTTGACTGAATGGGTTCCTGCATTTCCACCTTGGACATAAGTCTAAAAACTGTTCCAGAATGCTCAGTTTTTCCTTGAAGACAATGGTATGTGTTGGTCAGTATTTATGCTGTGTTTTGTTTGGATGGGGTTTAGCGAATTCACAAGGTTGTGGACTATTTTGGCTGGGAATAGTGTTGCTATGGTTGCAATTTTGTCTTTAAAGAAATTTGAGAAGACATTGCAGATGTCCATCAAGTCGTTTGCAAATGTGAGTTCTGAAAATTTTCCTGACAGGTGCTTTTTTAAGTCAACTAATTTTCTGGGCTGGTTCTTTGCTTTGTCAAGTTGAGATCTGTTCACTGTTGTTTTAGCTTTCCAGACCACATCTTTGCATGAGATTCTGTACATTCTCAGCTGTTCGAGGTGGGCAATATCTGGGGGCTTCAGAACTATGTTGGTCATACTGCTGTGGAAGAGATGCTTTAGATCTTGAACCAATGTTTGGTCAGTATGGGGTGCCAGAGAAGTTTGACACATATCCACCAGTTCTGTCCTGTTCATGCTGCTGAAATCCCTCACCCATGTTTTTTCCCTTTTCTTTTGACCTTGTTTTTTGTTTCTTTTGTTGATATTTGGAAACAAATTTGATGGTGGTCTGACCACTCTCTTGGGGTGATATCTAGCATATTTACTGATGAGATCAAGTGTTGCACCTTTATTGTGGGTCGGTCCCTTGCACGCTCAAATCATGTGATGCCTTGGAGCAGGTTGCTCAGTGCAGCCACTGTGGGGTTTTTGACATTGTTCCAATGTAAGTTGAAATCACCTAATAATACTGAATTCGTGATTGTGGTCAAATTGACTTTGATTGTTTCCATAAGTTGTTCCAGGAAAATTGTGTTGTCACCTGGTGGATGGTATAAGAGGAGTACTTATCAGTTTCTTTCCAGCTTGATTTCAGCTCCCATGATTTTAAACGATGATGGGTCTCCTAGCTCGAGTAAGTTTAAGATTAGGAAGTCTCTGTATATTATAGATAGCCCTCCTCCTTGAATAAGTGTGCAGTCAAGACATAAGATGGCAACATTTGGGGGAATGATAAGGTCCATTATTGGAGCTGATGTTGAGCTGAAGCAGATTTCAGTTAGGAAAACAATGTCCAAATCATGTGCTAAGATATCATCTGTTGTATCAGTTGCTGTTTAGCAGCTGATCTGCAGTTGTGCAGCATTCATTTCAGGCATGTTATTGTTTCATGGGTTAGTGCAGCAAACATTGTGCTCATAGCAATCAGGATCATATTGCTGTGATGGACTTGTTGAGGGTTGACTCTCTGGTTTTTGTGGCTGAATATCGTGATGATCAGAATGTGGATGTCATATTGGGGAGGTTTTTTGTGTTTCCAAATTAGCAGAGTCTTTATATCTTCTTCAGAGAGGTGACTATTTGTTCTTCTCAGATGATAAATGTTGTAACGTGGGTTATTAGTAGTGGTAAATATGCATCTACCACTGGCAATAAGGCCACTATCACAGTCTAGGGCTCAGAATAGGTCTCAGAAAATTATTCCCATGCTCAACCCTTTGTAGCTTGGCTGCGAGCAGGCAAACTTAACTTTAGAGACAGGTATGTAAAGCTTTTAAATACACGGATTCAGTAAATAATTAAGACACAAGGCACAATAAAAGTCCAACACCAATTTGTAAAAATAGGAAATATTTGTGTACAAACATTAGAATTCACTGACATAGTAATAATAATAGTCTATTTTTTCCTCTTCACCCTAACCCACCCACCCCAGATGGCTGCTGAGAGCGTCTAGTGTTATCTTCTTAACAGTCCTACCTAGTCTCTTGACAATTCATTCTCAATACAAACTTTGCATTATAGGCAATCTTTTCTCCAAACTTTCACCTTTGCAATTTAGAAATTTTTCTCTTCCCATTCTGCCAATGGCGCCCATCTTTTAACACTCTTTGTTTGTGTGGAATCTCTTTTCTTGCATACACTGTTTTTTTTGAGTTATAAATTGCTAGTAGGCGGGCGAATCACTGCTAAGAAACTGGGGGGTTGGGGTCCAGCCAAGCGGATGCTATACATGCTCCATGGCTATAACCAGCAAATATTGGGTCATATTCCCCTGATCAACTTCTGCCATCCCTAGTCCAACCATACTAGGCGATAGAAAGAAGTCTATTCCAAAGGTTTCTTTAAAGAATTTGGTAATATCTTGTTTTATTTTGGTAAGCGTATTACAGGAAGAAAAAATGTAAACCAGACTTGCCTGATATAATGCACATCGGGGACAGTATGTCCCCTTTCCACTGTGCCATTTGGATATCTTTTTAGGAGTGTAGTATAATGAAAATCAGGCTTTATACTATTGTGCCTGTAGCCGGGCCGGGATTAGAATCTTCCGTGCCATCTCACATGAATGCTGGAATATAACCTCTGAGGTACCAATTTCCTCCTTCCATTTTAGTAACCACAGTTCCAGATCGTCTTTCATCAGAGCATTAAAAAGATTATAGATAGTAAATATTGAAAGGTCCCTGTCTTCTACTATTGTGTCAAGTTTAAATATTGTTTGTTTTAGTACCTTTAAAAACACTTTGCATATGTTTTTTTCATAAATTATTCATTGTTTATCCATTGAATTGAATGTGGATTCTCTTTTCTTGCATCACACTAATTGTTAAAGTTGTGCAAATACTACTCAAGTAATTTGAGGCCATGTTTATTGAGTAAGATGTACCTCATGCATAATTAAAGATGTATTTGAATTTCAAAACCACCTGACGCTGTATTGTGTTTACAGCTGGCATTCCTGTGGAGCAGGATCCTCTCATGAGAGGTAGTCTCACTCCCTGGGCGCCACTTATCACTTTATCAAACCAGCCTGACTAATACTCTTAACTCTGACCAATCAGGGGAGACCACAAGAAGGATGAGTTTTAGCTTACAGACAAGAAAATCTTATAACTTATTTTCTGTATACTTCAGGATAAATGCAACAGTAGCATATTGGTGAATTAATCAATACCATATTCCTAAGTCCTCAAATGGTATGTTTCTTCGATTCCTAGCTTTAGTAATGAGTTCATACACTGTTGCAATGTTAAACTATGTGGCTGTGGACCTACAATGGGGAAAATGAAATGTCCAATTTCTCCAACACCACGGCCTAGAAAGGATCTTTTATAAGGACTCTGCTTATAGCGTCATGACACCTAACCCTGGGACACTGAGGGGAGACTTTAGCAGGTCTGAATATACAAAAATAATGTAGATCCTCACTCCAAAATGCTCCTAGCACAAATACCGATATAGGGAAGCGCTTTACTACAACAGCGGAAGTGAAATGTCCAGTTCCTCTATTCCCAGCGCATATAAAGCACCTTTTATAGGGGTCCTCCTTATAAGTACCTGGCACTGCACCCCTGGCACACCTAGTAGAGACCCTGGAGGTACTTAATATACCAAAACACTTTGATTTATCAATTTGTAAGTGCCCCTACCACCAAAGTCGAGTTTAGACACAATCTACATTTAAAAACAGTCCTGCAACACAGAGTTGATTTTAAAATGACCTAAGGCTCTCAGTAGTGCACAAAGGGCTCCTGGAATGCCATGCCCTTTTATATACTAGGGACTTAAGGGCAGTTTACTCCCCCGGCTTATTATGTACTAGGGGCTTATAGGGTGGGCCATACCAATCAGAAGGGTTCCCCTAGCACATTGTGCACCCTAATGTGTGTGTGTGTTATCACTGTGTTTCACCATAGCACGGGCCCAGAGCCTGGTTATGCAGAGCCCGGGACAGTCAGAGTCAGTTACCACTTGTACCAGTCAGCAGAAAATGGGGCTGTCCAGGCCACAGGACGACTTTTCAACAACAAAACGTATTGTCTTGTAGAGTTGAGAGTGTGTTTGTGGAGATAGGTTCTCTGCTGGAAGGGGAGTTAGTGAATTCTGTCATGGGTACAATTGTATCTTAAATAGAATGCATGCCTGCTAAAACGAATCAAACTTTAACAAAACTGATTAAAACATTAAACCTGTTTTCTTACATCACTCTGTTCAACATTCTAATTGGGCATATCACTTAGAATGTAAATACATAACACAATTTGACTCAAAATATTCTTTTCACCATGTATCCTAGCAGAACCATGTTTATTTAGCTCATCCCACTTGATATGACTTATTTTCCGTATACCGTAAAAGTGAAATACCCTTTATCAAAAACCTTCCTTACCTCTCCAATCCAAGGATCACTTCTAGTCATTTGCCCATAGTTACTGTCTGACTAACATGACGCCCCCACTGCAGAACTGTATTGAAGTCCCCACCGTTTTTAAATAACAGCCCAACCTCAGCAGGTGAGGGGCAGTGTTTGTCACATCCAAATCAAAATTCCCAGTCCTAAGAAGGTGTCCTAAGTCTGCAAAATGCAACTCCCAATATCCCCAATAACACCCAAAATGATAAACCTTAATCTCACGTAAATATCAGTCTTTTTCGATAGTGAAGTAACTGGTGATGATATTTCTTGTAATATACAACACCAATTCTTTTGGACATGTCAATCAAATGCAGTATCGGTTGATCTTTAAAAACATAGCCAAGCTCCAATATCAGTAAATCAAACCAGCAAAAGGAGTTTCTTGTATGACCTAAAAATGTACCTGTTATTCAAACCAGAGGCAAGGCGGCGTATTTTGTAGCAATGATCACTTATAAAGGGCTAGTTTTCCCCATAATTGGTCAGCGCATCGTGAATCTGCCTCTCTATAACATCGTGTAGTCAGGTTTCACCATGATGGACTATGAAACTCCCATGTAGTCTGTTTCTCTAAATAACATTCAGTCCCCTGTTTTCAAAAAAAGTCACAAGTAGTACTATAACCTACTGTCAAATGGCGCACAACTCTTACATCAAAGTATGTCAATTTCAAAGGTGTCCATGATGCCTGAAAAGAGTGGGCTCATAATCATCCCACAAATGGATGGCATCTTAGACTGTTTTTACAGGTACTAACAGTGTTACTGATTCATTTTGCTGTTAACCATCACCAACACATTTACCATCTTCCACCTCAACCCATGCAGTGGCATGAGTATTCTCACAAACTATAGCAAGAATACACATCAGTCAATCACACCTCAATACTTTTCATCTTATAAATGACTTCAATAGAGAAAATGACCTAAAATGAGAAAACGAACCCACCAAAATCGGATGTAAAGTCTAGAATTCTCTTATCTCAAATAACTTCACGTTCCCACAATAACTCACCATTGCCATCCTAAGCAAACCCACTGTCACTATCACAGTAGGTATGTGTGTCCATCATGAAAGTAGAACACCCCAAACATTCTCTACAATTTTCATCAAATGCTCTTATGTTGCCCAAGAAAAGGAACAACAAATATAGTACCAAATCAATTACTTATGTTGTCCTCCACAGGTCAGGAGGTCCCCATGCCTGTTACCACTAAAGAAAGTAGTGTAACTCAGTCTCAGTATTTAATCCTTTTTCCAAAGCCAGTAACCCTCTACAACCATTTCTGGATCTGACGTTGCCTCTTAGGTTTTATGTAGTTTCAACCATTACCCTGGTATCACTTGGAGATTGTTTCTAGATTCACCTAAAGTAACATCACAAGGACAGGACGGCATAACCATGTTATGACACCTGAACCATTGTCACACATACATTGTATTCTGTTTATTATTTCACCTTGTGATATTTATTAGCTTATGGACATATACATCTGTGCCTCTACTATTGCAGCACATACATTAGATCTTGGCGCTTGTGGTTCTGTAGAAATGTACACACACGCAAACGGAACATACTAGTATATATTGCAATCACATTGAATTATTGTGTATATGTCCTGTAGTGGCATGCTCATGTGAGTATGTTCTCTGACACTTTTATCTGAACATTTTCATGAGCATATTATCTGATACTATCTTTTGCCATTTTACATGATAACTCTAATTTTTGCACTCTACTACCACCACAAAGATTGTGGTATCCTCCCTTACAGCATAATAACTACTACATGAACAAAGATACAACTGGATCATAGATTTGGATTAAATGCATAGGAAGACAATAAATGATTTGGTAATTATTTGAGAATTTAAGATGATATCATTATTCATTGACCACCAGTATGTCGCTAATATCGATTATGACGCAATGATTGGAAAAGTATGCCTTTTATGTATATTTTCACTGACTATTTGTTCTCTGGGTAATAGGCACCTTTTACTGGAGAAAGTTTCTGGTAAGCAGAAATGTATTGTGTTTTTTCCACTGAATACACCAAGAATGTGATATTGGATTTTGAGAGTTTTCTGACTAGTCTTAAAACCAGCCACTGGCACCAGCATTATCTTGATGGATGTGCTTGTTGATGAGAGTACATTCTGTGATGTACATATCAGGAAATGTATTATTTATTTTTGGAGTGTGTGGGTCTACCAGTAGGCAGCTATCCCCTCTGGACTTCTTGTCAGATTGTGAAAACAAATTGGGAAACAAGGACGAATGGGAAGCGGGGGTCTGTGTGTGGTTGCCCGTTAATGGGAGTTTGACCATCTGTGGGGAGCTCGCTGTGTGTGTGGGGTTGGGTGCAGGCTAAAGATGGGATGTTAGCTGCAGACCTATTATAATAGGAGAACACTCCATGTTAAACAAAATAGAAATTCATGGAAAAATATAGGTTAAAGCACAATTATATGCGAGAAAGGTAGTAATATATTAAATTACATTTCAAAAACGTAGAAATTAATTGAAAAAGCACTACCATTTTAAAAACAAACCAACACTAAAATTCACCAGTTACATGTAACTGACATAAGAATAAATTGCAAAACTATGTTGCATACTTATGACTGCATATGTTACATCACTAATGACTTCTAAAATCTGAAAAAAAGGCAAATTGTAGGTTGGTGTTCTGCAGAATAAAGTGACGTCATAGTTGTAGAAATAACACAAAACAAATGTTTAGGAAAACAAATAAAAAATAAAGTCACCATATATACTGGATAAATAAGATCAATTGTAGATGGAATTCTGAAATCTCAGGATAGCTGGTTCAATAACTGATGGCCTGCCAGTCTGTCCACCCCCACCCCCCAGCCTCCCTCTGTAGTCAGAAATCTTGGAGTGCAATCTGACAGTAATGTATCATTTCACCCTCAGATTCTTTCAGTCTTTGGAACCTGCTTTGCTATACTCTATTCCTCTAAGACATTCTTAGATCTTCTTAAATTACAGACTTGCAAAAGAGTGATCCACATCCAGATCATGGCAAAACTAGACTATGCTAACATCATTTACATGGGTTTACTGGTCTAATTGGTTAACCACCTTAAGACAATTCAGAATGCCTCAGCCCATTTAGTTCTGAAGATCCCCCTATGTCCATCGGTATAGCACCGCCTTAAGATTTACTGATTGACTGCCCACAAAAGGAACCACTTTGAATGTCACGGAGCTTTATATAACTCTGGGTCCAAATATCTGATTGTTTCCAGCATAAATTCCAGCCAGAACCTTGACATCTTCTGATGATCATCTGGCTCAAATGCCCAGATTTAGATGGTGGGGGTTGTGCTTCTTCTATGATTTGGCTGACAAAGCCTGGAACCATTTTCTGCTGACACTCTGTCTTACGTGCAATGGGTTTCACTTTAGACAACTTCTAAAAACATGGTTATTCTCTACCCGTTAACCTTGTTTTTCATGGTGGTTCCCTTGGTCTTAGGCATGGGCATGTTCCTTTTTGGAGTAGCTCTTGTGCTCTATAAATCTCTTTATTCATTCACTCACTCACTCATTCAATCCATCCTTGCTCTCATTAAGGCTTAATTTGTAACCAGATTGCCAACTAAACAATATAAGCATCACTATCTCTAGCAAATTAACTTCTCTTCTACTGAACCCTTGAAACAAAGTACTCCCAAAAGTGGCAAATTGATGGCCTAATCTTAAAATCTTTATCCATTGCACCAATGTTTACATTTTCAGAAGCAAATAATAATACAGGGAGAAGTAAGCACAGCCTGGAATCTTGAAGTACTCCAAAGGAGAGTGAGGTATCCTTCCACTACCATCCATTCACTTGATTACTGATTTGATGCCCTAAGCTCCTGTGAACGTCTTGATGAGGCTGAAATGCCTTGCCTTGCCACCACCCAGAATATGAAATGTATACTATCAAATGCCTATCACCATCCCCCATGCAGAGTGGCAATTTTAATAGTATGAAATATCATCAGTTAGCTTTTGAATAAGCGATGTCAATATAAAAGTTAAATCATGTTACTAGAAATGTGCTAGAGTCCTAAATACTATGCATAGCTAAACCAAAATTACCTTGGAGAATAAATCGAACAGAGTTTGACAGGTAATTAAGTAGATTATATTGTTGGAACCATACATGAAAAGATTGTTACCTGACTTCCTTATTCCAATAACAATAGGCTGCTTGTAGGATTTTAGAGATTAACCTTCCCAGACATCTATATTGAAGACCTTTTTGAAAACTGAAATTAACAGCCCACCAGGCAACTTATACACCTCCCCTGGGCTTCTCATGTGGATTGGCTATTCTCCCATTAGTCTGCTGTACTAATTGATTACACCTGATGACAGATGATTACAGGTGATGACAGAAAACATGCTTACTTTTACAAAATCCTGTGGATGTTTTTAAATACCAACAACATTTCCCTCTATCTTTTTTTATCTACACCGTATTCTGGTTTGTTGGTTTTTCATAATGTAATAATACTATTTTATGATCATATCTTGGGATATATTTCATGTGTATCTTAGCAAAGTCTCAAACTAAATTCTATGAGGAAATACGATTCAAGATTAAATTATAAAAAATGTTGCATAATAAATTGATTAAGGCCTTCTTTTGATGTTGGATAGAATAGAGAGCATAGAGCCCGATTACGAGGTTGACTATCTTATTTTTTTTCTTTTTTTTTCTGCCCATTCTTGAAGTTCAATCCTGTAGCTGGCCTCCTGCCTCAGTGCACCCTCTCTGCCTCCTGTGTCCCGTCTCTGTGCACCCTCTGCCCTGCGGCTGCTGTCCTGCTTCTGTGACCCTCTGCAGCTGTCTGGAGCCCCAGAGTTTCCCTCCTCTTTATCTTGGAGTTCCCCTCCCTAAGTTTCACTTCCCTAACATGACTGGGACATGTCTGCGCCCCCAGGTCCGACCGGTTGAGAGTCAGAGTCTCCTCCCTCAGCCCCGTGACACCTCTCGGCCCCGCTCCCTCCCCGCCTACCCTGCCTCTTCCTCCTTTCCTGACTCCGTTGACTATCCATTGGAAAGCCGAATCCTTGGTGGCGGTCCACCTGACGAATTACTATTACAGCAGTGGGAGCGCCACAGGACCACTGCTACCATTGAGATCCCTGATCCCATGGCAGTGGTGCAGGGTTCAGAGGTCATAATATGCTGGTGGTGCAGCTGTTGCACCACCAAGCATTGTATGAGTTTCCTCACCCACAGTTTCATGGCTGTGAGCATGCCATGAAAACTGTGGTAGTAAGGAAACTATGGGGGCCTCAGGGTCATGGTCATGCATGCAGACAGGGGGTGCACACCACATGCCCCCCTGTCTGCATGCATGCCCAGTTCCTTCACAGCATGGATTTAACAGTCCATGCAGTGCAGGAAAATGCTTAGGCGTTCCCATTGCAGTGCCTTTCTAAGAGTCACCGCCTAGGGCGGCCAAAGCACTGCCTACAAAACCTGGAGAAAACTCCTAATCTGGCAGGCAGTGTCCCTGCGGCTTTGGTGAGTTTGCACAGGCATCAGAATTTAGCAACTAATTTGTAATAAAAGCCGTAGACCATCATTACAAGTTAAGGGTGAAATTCTAATGCTTTTGCAAACAATTTATTGCAAAGGGGTCAGAATTACGATTTGTAGAATATATTCATCACATCGTCAAAGTTTCCCCCAATAAAGTCCCGTAGGTCTAACTTATCAGAATTTATCAGGCAAAAAGGTCCATAGAAAAAGAAAAACATGCACAATTCAGAGTGGTATGCCTCATATTCAATTGAATAAAGGTATGTACCATGTGTGGTAAATATCTCACCCTAGAGTAATTCTGTTATTCGAATTGTAATTAGGGTATTAGTGTACACTTATAATGGCATACTCTGTATTGGAGGCTAATTTGCACACAAGGTAAAACAAACTGGTCAGGGTTACTTAAGAATGGACAAATGCATGGGAGTATTCCTGGGGTAAGTTAAGAATATCAAAACTGGAAGTGTGTATGTATTGGATGTTGTGCAGCTCCACATGATAATGGTGTGGCATGTGAAATCAGTTGCCAGAACGTCGTGAGCATGATCAGTGAGAAAAATAAATAAGAGTTTAAGTATGTATTTTGTACCATAAGAAAACATATGGTTGTGCTAATTAAGTTGTGGGGTGATAATATTTAATTATTTTTCTAGAAGTTGATGCTACAACTATCCAGCACATAGTTACTGGGACAAAAACACCCTGAGGTGAATTTTATTTAAAATATGTGGCAAAATGCAATATGTTGCTATAGAAATACAATAGAAGGGAAACTCATGTTGAATTAAATCAACTAATTCCAGAAATATTAATTTCTATATTGAGGGTAGATCCTGATGATAGAGCCAAATGATTTGCAATGCCATAATTGGTTAATTAATTTCCTAATCATTCAATTTAGATTCAATACAACGAATGATGCAGGTTTGTTTATATTATTTTCGCGTAGAGTAATTGTTACTTGATATAAATTAATAAGCTATCAATACAATATATATTTTCAGACCTCAAATTAATTCTGTAAAGAAGTCAGCTTATTTTGGAAGAACATGTGATTGATGGAGGGGGCAACGAACTACTTGCATTTGTTAAAGTCTTCTTTTCTTTCTAACTTCCTCAAACTCTCATATCACTTGTTTGATGTACTTTTCTCATTGTTTATTTTTTATTTTATTTTTTTTTAAAACCTTTATTAGCAAGATAGGAATACAATTACAGGCCTACAACCGCCAGGGCCGGCCAGTCACACAAAATAACAGTAGCGCATTAGAACACAGCTCATCAGCCAACAACCGAAGGTCCGGCAGCGATATTGCATGACATTACTCAAAATGCTACGGATGAAAGGATGTTGAAAAGGTTTCACATTTTATACAAATAAACAAGAAAACGTAATCGAAAAAAGAGTCGAGGCTGTACCCTGCAACATAGTATCAGTTCCATATGGCGCGGGGAGAGGCGAACAAAGAACAGTGTTAAGAAACAGAAGAGATACCAGGAGAAGGGGGGGGGACACAGAGCGAGAAACAAATCGTAGAACACGGGAAATTAGGAAACCGAAACATACAGTCAAGGAGAACAAGGAGTGTCGGGAGGTTCAGTAAGGGGGGGATCACATATCCCCCCTCGATATGAGTTCCATTGGTCCCAAATCCTGCCCCACTTCTTGGGCCCGCCACGGGAGACATACACAATTTTTTCTCTGAACATGCACCAGTCCATGTGCTCTTCCCAATTGAGAACTGATGGTGCCCTCTGAGATCCCCACAATTGAGCAATGTCTCTTTTCGCAACCATGTTCCCTAGCGTGACCCATTGAGTCTGAGCAGCAGTGCAGTCATTCGGCTCCCAGATGTTCAACAAACAGCGCCTGGCCTCAGGCAACAACTCAACGCCCGTCACCTCACCCATCACCGCATGCACTCTAGTCCAAAAAGACACCACTTCCGGACATTTCCATATGATGTGGAGGAAAGTAGTAAGCACACCGCAGTCACGCCTACACAGCCCATCCGCAGAAAAACCCATATGCATCAATCGTGGACCCGTGACATAGACTCGGTGCAGAATCTTCAGCTGTACGAGTCGCAGACGCGCCGGGATCGCAACCTCTTTAGGAGAGGATATCGCAGCCTGCCAGTCTTCATCATCCAACTCCAGCCCATCGTTAGTCCAAGCACTCCGAAGCTGAACAAGCAGGTCCGAACGATCATTGATGAGTTTTTTATAGATAAGGGAGATAGTGCTGTCCGGAACATGCCCGTCCAGCACCCTATCCTCCAGGGGAGAACACTCCGGGATAGTAGATCCGGCTGGAAAAACCGATTCAATGGCATGTCGAACCTGGAAGTAGCGAAAATATTCCGTGTCATTCAAATTATATTCCTCGTTCAATTCAGCAAAGGTCTTAACTCTATTTTTAGCCCAGAGATCGCCCACTTTACTAATGCCAATGAGGTCCCATCTATCAAAACCCTTCGATGTCCATAGCTCCCCCAGTCTCTCAGCGGCAAACAATGGGGTCGCTCTGGTCAGTTTATCCGCCCACCCCGTAGCCGTGGTCGCACTACCCCACACTCGCACTGCCACTCCAGTGGGACCCGTCAGGTTCCTCCTGGCGCCTCGAGAATGGAGCGCCCTATAATAATCACCCCCGGGCAACAGCCACCGATCCATCTCAAATGCAGGATTCAGAGCTGGACCGTACATGGCATGGTTCACAGCGCTCAGCTGAGATGCCCAGTAGTATCTTTTAATATCAGGCAATGCTATACCACCATCGTACCAGGGCAACGTCAACTTCGCCAACGCAATGCGGGGCCGTCCAGCCCACACTAGTCTCCTCTGGAGGCCCTCGATTTCACGAAAGTAACTGGCTGGCACCAGATCAAGCGTGTTTTGGACGGCATACAGAAAACGGGGAAGAGACATCATCTTAAACAGGGCAGCTCTTCCCAATGAGGACAAGGGTAAACTACACCATGCCGCAACGTCCGACCGAAGCTGGACAAGCGGAGGTAACAAATTCCGCTCGTAGCGCACCATGGGGTCCAGTGAAATATAGATCCCCAAATACTTAAAGCCCCCTCTAGAAACCGGTATCGGGCAAGTGCGGGGCAGAGAGGGCGAGTCTCCAGTCAGTGGGAAAATACATGACTTGGCCCAATTGATAACTAAACCGGAGTGTCGTCAGAAGGAATTCAAAACGTCGAAGAGGACTCCTAGTGACTTACGGGGGGAGGTCAGGTACAGTAATATGTCGTCGGCATATAGTGATATGCGATCTTCGAAGTCAGGGGACCATCGAATACCCTTGAGTGAGGGCTCCCAGCGGAGCCACGCGGCAAGGGGCTCAAGCGCGAGCGCAAATAGAAGCGGCGACAGAGGACATCCCTGCCGCGTGCCTCGTCCGAGAACAAAGGGCTCCGAGGCTCTGCCGTTAACCACAGCCTGAGCCAACGGCTGCTCATACAGAAGCTTGACCCACGCGATGAACTTCGGGCCGAAACCAAATTTAGCAAGAGCAGCTCACAAATACGGCCACTCGACCGTGTCAAATGCCATCGAGGCATCAAGGGAAACCAAGATGGCCGGTTCATTGAGAGACCCCGCTCTCGCAAGGACACCGTGAAGACGGCGGAGATTGAGCGCAGTATTCCGACGAGGAATAAAACCAGACTGGTCCGGGTGTATCAAATCGCTAATCACCGTGATATCTTGGGTTCCGCATTCAAAAGTGATATCGGTCGATACGATGAGCAGCGCTCGCGGGTCTTTATGGATAACCACAATGGACGCCAGCCTCTGGTCCCTAGGAAGTGACCCAAGGTCTCGCGATGCCGCAAACATCCGACTAAGATACGGCGCCATTTTGTCCGGGCATAGCTTGTATAATTAAACTGGTATACCGTTCGGACCCGAGGCCTTTCCCGAGCGAAGGGAGCGTATAGCAAGTGCAACCTCATCAGTGGAAAAGTCCGCCTCCATAAGCACCCTGCCTGACTCCGA
Source organism: Lissotriton helveticus (assembly GCF_964261635.1). Classification (NCBI taxonomy): domain Eukaryota; kingdom Metazoa; phylum Chordata; class Amphibia; order Caudata; family Salamandridae; genus Lissotriton; species Lissotriton helveticus. The sequence continues at coordinate 522,701,208 of NC_136061.1, forward strand.
GAGACTAGGCAGCACGAGATCACGAAGCAACAAGTGCGAGTCCTCTTCTGGCATATTCGAGACCGGCGCGTATACAACCCAAAAGTGCCGGGCAAACACCTCGACTATCTCAATCGGGTCCACCACTCGCGTACCGTCAACTTTCTCAACCACAGGCACCACTCGATTCAGTCTGTCTCGTTTGTCCAGCCAAGCAATCAGCTTTCCCGCTTTACCACCCACATCATACCACCGCCCCTGTTGCACACGGTTCATCGCCTCAGCCGCGTCAGTCACCAAAGCCCTGTATTCAGATTGCTTAAGAGCTAAAAAGTGCAATCGCTCGGGTGTAACCCCAGACTCCAACTGTTCCTCCAACCCAGCAATTTCAGTTTCCAAGCTCACCACATCCTCATTTTGGCGCCTCCTCTCGCCAGCGATCAAAGACAGAGTCTGACCACGGATCACAGTTTTATAGGCCTCCCACAGGGAGACCGGGGAGGACACCGATCCCTCATTTTCAGCAAAGTAGAAGTCCATACACTTGACCACCTCCGATCTGATTTTGGGTTTCTGAAAATGCCATGGATTGATCGGGGCAATCCGACCCCCAGCCCCCAGCTGTACATCGATTTGAAGCCAAAGCGGGGAGTGGTCGGAAATCCCCCTAGCCAAATGCTTGATTTCACGTACCGAGACCAACTGCACCACCGGCACGAGGATATAATCGAGTCTCGAGAGACTCCCATGAGCTCCCGAGTGGAAGGTGTACTGGAGCTGTCCGGGGTGCAGCTGTCTCCAACAATCCGCCAGCCCAAAAGCATCCAAAAATGTCCCCAGCCATAACTGCGATGCGGGAAGAAGCCTGGGGGGGGCTACGGTCACTCTCTCCATTAACCACAGAATTAAAATCGCCACCCAATACCAACAAACCATCAGGCAGCCCCATAATCACCCCACCCAAATCGGTGAATGTAGTAGACTGCAGACCATGCGGAACATAGATAGACAATATGGAGATCAACTTCCCCTCCCACCTCCCCGTAATAGCCGCGTAGCGGCCTTTGTCGTCCAACACCGTGCCATCTATCTCCAGGGGGAGGGAGTTCCTAACCAGGATACCTGCCCCCCCCTCGATCCAGTGGTAAAGCCGGAATGGGCCACCAAACGGTAACCTCGCCTATTCAATGCCTGACACGTATTACCCACCAAGTGCGCCTCCTGGAGCAAATCCACATCTGGGGAGGATCGCTTCAAATACTGCAGTACTATCCCCCGCTTTATCCTGTCACCAAGACCGTTAACGTTCCAGCTCAACACCCTCAGCCCCCTACCCCATCCCAGAAGTAAACAGTCTGCCCCCCACCATGAAACAAGCACATAGCAGCAAATATGGAACAAAGCGCAGCCTCGATACAAACAAGAAAGAAAGAACCCCCCCACCACCCCCAGTAAACCCACAAAACACAAACCCCCCTCCCTGCACCCCTGCGGTAGACCGAAAAACCACCCCAACTTGCAGTGTGCCTGTCGCCCCATTAAACTAACCTACAAAAAGAGAGAAAAAGTCCCCAGAGGAGGAAGATTCCCCATTCCCCCCCACCCCCGGGTATCCATATTATAAAAACACAGTCTCTGAGCCACTGCCGTGAAGTCAGGTTCGCCGATGCAGACTCACTACTCCTGTTCCGCCAAACCGCCTTCAGAACCCCTCGAGCTCTCCGGGCCATCATGGCGCGTCGGCAAAGTGTCTAACCAGTCACTAGCCACCTCAGGGCGATCGAAGAAAAACGCACGATCCTCATGCTCGATCCTCAGGCGGGCCGGGAAAAGCATAGCATATTTCAGTCCCATATCTCTAAGGCGCCTTTTCACTCCCATGAAGCCCATTCGTGGTTTCTGCACCGCCTGAGTAAAGTCCGGGTAAAAACTGATCGATACATTCTCAAATTTGGTGGGTCCATTCATGCGGGAGGCTTGCAGGATAGCGTCTCTGTCCCGGAAATTTAAAATCCTGGCTATTATGGGCCGCGGAGCGGCTCCCAACTTCGGCTTCCCACCAGGGACTCGATGAGCCCGCTCCACAGCGAAAAGTTTACTGAGGCCCTTCGATGCCAGGTGTTTCAACACGAGGTCCTCCACCAGGACGTCTATGGGCAGGTCCGCGGAGGTCTCCGGAACACCCACGATGCGAACGTTGTTGCGTCTGGCCCGGCCCTCGAAATCCTCCAGCCGACGGGCAAACAGATCATTAGTCATCAGGAGATTGCGAACTGTGGTCTGAAGATCCGAGACATCTGTGGTCAGACTCGCAGTCTTGATATCAAGGGACTTGACCCGGTCTTTAGTTTTCCCCAAGTCCGCCCTGATGAGGGTGACCTCGATCGCCACCGTGTCTATCTTAGCTGCCAAGGTTTCATATTGCTGGCCCATGGTGGTCCGGACACTTACAATGGCGCCCATAACGTCCTTCAAAGTTGGCTCCTCAATTTCAGGAGCACCGTCACCAGTTTCCTCGAGGGCCCCACTCGACCCGCCCGGGGATCCCTTAGGGCGAGTAAAGCGATCGATGGTCTGGGATTGGGCGACCCCTCCCCGGGACGGGCCTCTGGTGGTACGCTTCTCAACAACCGCCCTGCCCGCCATGATGGGCAACAAACTCCAACGGGACCTTTAGGATCTGGTCAAAGTGATTACCGTTGTGGCAAGTTCGTAAAGGCGAGAGGGCAGGGATCCAATGCTGACTGATGGTTGGCCACAAAAACAGAGCCGGTGCGCCGATCGGCTGCAAGTCGCTGACCACAACGACCGAAAACAAAACCGAAAGTAACCCAGGGGTAGAGGGCGTGGCGTATCAGCCGTTGTTGTTCGATTACCACCTGGGTACCTCGGGGACTCGAGCCCCCGGTTGGCATACGATGTGGGCCTCAAAGTTCAAAGTGCAGTAAGTCCGGTGTCCGGCGGGCAAATCGATTTTCGAAAAGAATGTGGGCATCAGCAGGGCATCAATAACAAGTACCCGTCGTCCAAATCAGGATTAATCACAGTATAGTTGCGGGAGGCGGAAAGGGTCTCGGGAGCCCTTAGCTCACATGTCCATCTTGGAAACGCGCGAAGCTCCTCCTCTGACTTTTCTCATTGTTGATTATGCAAATTAAAAAACTAACGTGTGATTATTGCTCAGAGTACCCATCACTGCTAAACCAACTCTATCTAAATTCGAACTTGCTTTAACTCCAAAATACCTTTTTCCAAAAGATCAAACTTCTGTGAAAGCGGGGGGCGTGGCCAGCTGCATGGCCGAATAGACGTACCTTACTGCAGCTCCGGCCGAGCTGCATCAAAATCCGACTTTTCACTTGCCCCTGGAGCCAGAAACGAAACCGGAGGACAGACGGAACACGCTGGCAGCGGAAGGGAGAGCTGCAGTGGCGGTGGCACTTGAAATCGCCAGGAAACACAAGTATACAAACCGACCCGGCGATTCCCTGGGAACCCAAGATGGCGATCGCGAAACCGGACAGGCTGCGGAGACCCTAGGGGCCCGCTCACGGCCCGCAGAAGCGCTTCCAGCCAGCGGAGACATCGGGACCCACCCGCCGGTCAGGAGGTACTGTGTGACAGCGGCTGGGGCACTGGTGCAGAGGTCGGGACATAGCCGGTGTCCGCCCGCCTTTACTAAGATGGCGGCCGGCGGAGCAGCTCGAGACCGGTGATGAGAGGCCACCTCTACGGACTTCCCCGCATTACTGTGAGACGCAGGAGGGGGTGCGGCGCTGTGTGGAGGCAGTGGGAAGCTGAGCCCGAGTAACGCGGGCAGCCGGGACGGCTGCAGTTCCATACCGCGCTTCACCATTGTGGCGGCGGGAGGCCAGGGACACCCAGTGCAACTGACGACATCAGACCCGGCCTGGAATGTGCAAAGCTGGGGTCTGGATAGCGGAGGAACGGCCCCGCGGTGATATGCACACCTACAGTGGTAATTACTGGACCACTCAAACTACACTTTGGTAGGGCATCGCGTCACCTGCGGTGTAGGGTGCCGGCCCCCCTCTAAACAAGGAGTTGACTGAGGAGGCGAGAGCCAGATACAGGAGGGTGACGAGGAACCCCTTGGAGGAGCGCAGGGGAAAATATTACCCAGAGCCTCTGCATAGGGTGACCAGAATTTCAGACCAAAAAAAACCGGGAACTTGCACAAAAGAGAAGAAGGACTACAATTTTACCTCAAGCGATGACAGCGCTCCCTCGCAGAGACTTACAGACCAGGCAGTAAGACCATACATACATTAGAACTTTTACACCCTGTAGCTTCCCTATTGGTTCAACTACGTTCTTGGGACAACTGCGGGCTCTCCCTGCTTTGTACATCATAAACAACAACCCCCACCGCTTTTCAGTCGACCCTCTCTACAACCGGTACAAGAGCAATATTTCTGGAAATTTGCTGAGACAGCTGATTAAAACAAGGACCGTTCTGGTGAGAGGGGGCCGCCCTGCCTCTGCACCTGGCCACAGAGCACGCTAGCCTACCCCACTGCCGTGGAGAAAGGTGAACCTCCAGTACGAGAGACAATCAGACATGGGGAAAAGAGACCTGGTGCCCAAATCTGCAAAGCAGGGTCCTATGGACAACTTCGCGGCACCGCGACAGGTGGCGGAGCAGCAGTCCGTGCCGCCAGGATCAAAGACGGATATGGCTATGCTAATGGAGGCCATCCTGGCGTCCAGGACGGACATACAGGCATCGCGAACAGCCCTAGAGATGAAAATTGGAGAGGTAGGCTCTGAGGTAACGTTGCTGCGGCAGGATTTTCGGAACCTAGCAGAAAGAGTGACGGCGACGGAGACTAGAATAACAGACAATGAGGAATCAATCTCGTTGCTGAAGAAAGACATGGCAGAACTGCAGGCGTCCCACCGGCAGCTGCTCTGGAAGGTGGACGACGCGGAAAATAGATCAAGGCGCAACAACCTTCGCTTTGTAGGTTTTAGGGAAGGAATTGAGGGAAAGAACATGTCCGCCTTCCTCCTCACCTGGCTGAAAAATGCCTTCCCAGCGGCGCAGTTCTCCTCGTGCTTCATTATCGAGAGGGCTCACAGGGCCCTTCTGGCCAAACCACCGGAGGGAGCAAGGCCGAGACCGGTTATAGCACGCTTCTTAAACTTCGCAGACAGAGACTTGATATTGCGAGAAGCCAGGAAAATGGGGGAGATCCGCCTGGAGAATTCCACCATTATGATTTTCCCGGACTACAGCCAGGAAGTATCGAAGCAGCGCCGCTCGTTCGACTCCGTGAAGGCAAAACTGAGATCCTTGAACATAACGCACATGCTCCTTTTTCCCGCTAAACTCAAGGTGATATACAACGACAAATCCTTCTTCTTCACACACCCCGAGGATGCTTGGTTGTGGCTGGAGGAACGCCCCATCTTGAACAGTAGAGAGGCGGCGGGTCGAGAAGCACTAGACAGAACGATAAGGGACAGACCGCGCTGGGAGTGGTCGAAACCACAGCGGCGGAAAACTCGGAGAGTGACACAGAAAACCCCGACGACACCTTACCGAACCCGAGGCACGGAGGACCGGAGAGGAGGCAGATCTGCCTCCCCTGGCACCGATTCAGTGGCAGGCTCTAGGTTCAGCTGCCTGCGCAATGGAATCCGCTCGGAGGGTGAAGAAGTGGAGGACTCAGAGGGCCGCGCGTCCGGAGGAGAGGAGGAGGTCGAAATGGGCGAGTCGATTCACCCTCTGGTCAGGGAGATCCAGCAGTTGGAACAAGGCTCCTCGGAACAGGAGCCGACCATGGAAACACAGGACTCGCACTCCTGAACATTGGTGGACAGGGCTCGGGGAGATTGCAGCTCGGCAAAACGGAACACGCAAGTTGACACACCCCCTACTGTTAATTGAGTTTTTCTTTTTGAGTTTCTTCGAACTAATTATTGTTTAGTGTGGGGAGGGATGTGTGGGAGGGCGACAGACCTGCTCCCGTTGATAGTTTGGTCCCAGGTTGGGACGCAGCTGGAAGGGGAGGGAGGTGGGGAGGGGAGTGCGGGGGGGAGTTGGTTCTGGTATTACCTCCTGTTGGGGTTCTGGGGAGTTGTAGGGGGGAAAGGGGAGTTAGGGGGGGATTCGAGTTGAGAAACAGCGACTACATGCCACTACGCACCTTATACCACATCACCTCGGGAGCCCTGCCTGGAAATATGAAAGGAACACACAATGGCGGATCCACTAGATCACACTCCCGCGGGTGCCTCAGGCGTCACAATATTATCTTGGAATGTAAATGGCCTTGGGTCAAAAATCAAACGGGGCCTAGTCAATGCATATCTAAAAAGGCTGGCGCCGGACATTATATTACTCCAGGAAACACACCTAAGAGGCACTCAGTGCGCCTTTATAGCAAGAGGCAGGCACGTGGTGCTTGCGCACTCCGGCTACACGGCGGACTCCAGGGGGGCGGCAATCCTAGTTAAAAAATCTACACCGTTCACCGTCGCTCGTACATGGTTGGACCCTCAGGGGACGTATGCAGGGGTGCAGGGAACATGGAAGAGGCGCAGGTACACAATCGTCTCAGTTTATGCCCCCCCAAAACTCCAGGCACGCACCCTCACGGCAGTTACTGCTATCCTTCTAGACACGGCAGATACGATCCAGATAGTGGGGGGGGACTTCAATGATGTAATGTGCACCACCAGGGACAGATCGGGGACCACACGTACAGCGGGGCACAACACGGCACTGGCTCGACAGATGCACACTCTGGGCCTAACAGATGTCTGGAGATGGCTTCACCCCACACAGGAGGCCTACTCCTTCTACTTAGGGGCACACAGGGTCTTTTCCAGGCTGGATTATATCTTTACCTCCAGGCAGGAAATTACGGTCAATGACTTGGCGGAATATAAAGCACGGGGAATCTCGGACCACTCCCCCCTATCTGTACACTTGGGACGAGGGAGGAGGGAGAAGGCTGTGGAATGGCACCTTGCGGCTTGGGACCTACAAACACCAGATCTATTGAAGGGAATTAGAGCAGACATAAAGGTGTACATGGCTGAGAATGAGGGGTCAGTAGAATCAGGGATTACACTCTGGGAAGCACTTAAGCCAGTCCTTAGGGATCGTATAAACAGCAGACGGGGGGCAGCCAGGAGGGTATTACAACAGACGGTTACGACTGAGGAGGTCTCGATCTTAGCTCTCGAGGCAGAATATCACCGTGGAAATGAAGAAAGAATACTTAGGAAATTACTAGACACACAAAGACACTATAGAGAACTTGTCACTGGGGAAGCACGCACACAGGCACTGGCGACACTCCACCGCCTATACGACGTGGGCGATAAATCTGGTAAACTTCTGGCGTGGCTGAGCAAGAGGGAAAGGGCAGCACGATGGGTAGATAGGGTTGAAGTGCCGGGGAACGGGTCAGCCTGTACGGATGAGACTATAGCAGAGGCCTTTGCTACGTACTATGAAGACTTTTACAGAGCTAGAGACTTGGGGGACGAGGTTGATGCCAGCCACTATCTGGGCGACATGGAGGTCCCGACGCTGTCCCTGGAGGACGCTACGGACCTGGAAGCAGAGATTACACTGGAGGAAATAACAGAAGCGATAGCGTCCCTGAAGCCGGGGAAGACGCCGGGACCCAACGGTTTCCCAGCGGAATTCTTCAAACGTACGGCGGACCTGTTGCAACGCCATATTAAAAAGCTCTTCGTTGAGGCACTCCAAACGGCGAGCCTACCACCGGATCTGGCCACGGCCACTATTGTCCCTATACACAAGGAGGGTAAACCCAGAGACATATGTGCCTCCTACCGCCCGATCTCTCTCCTCAATATGGAGACGAAGATTCTGGCTACTGTCCTTGCCAGGCGCCTACGGAGGGTAATTTCTGATTTAGTACATGCGGATCAGTCCGGGTTCCTTCCAGACAGGGCAACCAAATTAAACCTCCGCCGCACACATAACTGGCTGCAGGAAGTTCGAGAGAGGAGCGAGCCCCATTGGTTCCTCTCATTAGATGCAGAAAAGGCCTTCGATGCAGTTCACTGGCCCTTCCTGTTTGAGACGCTACGGAGGCTCGGCTTTGGCCCTAAGTTCTTACAATGGATAAGACTCCTGTACTCTGCCCCAAAGGCACGAGTGAGGGTGAATGGACGACTGTCACGCGAATTCCACATTCACAGAGGAACGCGCCAGGGGTGCCCACTGTCCCCCCTTCTGTTCACACTGACGATAGAAATACTAGCAATCCGGATCCGACAGAATCAGGGTATTAGGGGGTTCACTTGGGGAGACTCGGAGGCTACCCAGGAAAAAATGTCACTATATGCGGACGATGTCCTGCTGTTTGTGACGGAACCGGATGCCACGATCCCGGTCCTGTTCAAAGAGTTGGATGACTTCGGAGCGAGAGCTGGCCATACTATAAATTGGCATAAATCGATTCTATATGACCCGCAGGGCCGAGAGCGGAGGGATTGCCTACCGGATCTCCTCATTCACACCACAGAGGGATTCCAGTACCTGGGGGTATTCATAACACTAGACGAGACACTTTCCCTTACTAAAAATGTGACCCGCATCGTGGCTAGTGCGAAATTAGAAATGGACCGGTGGAGGCAGCTCCCGCTCACCCTATTGGGGCGCGCAGCGCTATATAAAATGGTTTTGCTGCCAAAATTCCTTTATGCACTCCAAAATGAATATTACCCGCTCCCTCCTACAACCTTGCCTAAAATCCACGCGGACCTGCGAGCTTTCTTATGGCTGGGGAAACACCCGAGAATAGCCTTAGCCACACTACAACGCCACCAGTACAGTGGTGGGATCTCCCTTCCCAACTTAGAGGCATACTATTGGGCGGAACACCTTACCCCGATAAATGACTGGTTGCATGCGGCAATAGATCACCCTACTTATGCTCTAGAAAGAACCAAATGGTCTCACACAAACAGCTTGCACTACCTATACGGAGCTCCAAGGGGGAACCACCTTCTGCCAGCTACTAGGATCACGTTGACTGCATGGAATAGGGCGACCAAACGCATGGGTTGGGACAAACGGCCCACTCGACAGACGCCACTATGGCACTGTAAGTGGCTGGACGAACTTAACAAACTGACAGGCTTTAGGCAGTGGGATGACATCGGCATTTCGACCATAGGGGACGTAATTGCTAGAGGAGAACTGAAAACATTCCACGCATTACAGGGGGAATTTGGCCTACATAACACTCAGTATTACAGATACACACGACTAAGGCACGCCTGGAGGGCGCAGAACATCATTCTGGCAGACATCCCTGAGTACGCCCCGCTGGAGGGTAGGTTGCTGCAGGAGCAAATAGGGAGGGGTGCGGTGTCCCTCACATACAGAACACTGACCAACAATACATTGGGTACCCTACAGGATCTGAGAAACAAATGGGAAGCAGACACGGGTGAGATGGAAGACCTAGACTGGGAGATGGTTCTTATGCACCCTCGTGAGGTAGCGATTAAGTCCAGACTCCGTCTCATACAGCTGAAGGTGTTACACAGAGCCTACTACGACAGGGTGCGACTCTACAAAATGGGGAAGGTCATGGATACTGCATGCCTTAGGTGCCATCAACCGGAGGGGAATTTCTACCACATACTTTGGGGCTGTGAAATTATACAGGAATACTGGGAGAACATATTTGGGGAATTGGATGAAGTCCTGGGAACTCCTCTACCACGTGACCCAAAACTAGCTCTGTTGGGGTTGACGACTGAAGTCGACTTGGCCCGCCCCTTGATCATATTCTTGGTGCTGGCATTGGTGGTGGCCAAGAGAGACATTGCCAGGCGATGGGGAGCGGCAGAACCGCCAGACTTGGAGGAATGGAGGAGAGGGCTTGACCTCTATATGGCGGCTGAGAGAGTGACATATAAAGCCAGGGGTTGCCCAAAAAAGTTCCGGAGAGTATGGACTAAGTGGAGGCAATATCACGGACTAGAGTGAATTCACAGGGGCTCTGAAGGGGAATTTTGTCATACTTGAGGTTTGGTGCACACCTAAAGGTGGAGACGGAGAATGGTCCGGTTAAATGTCTTACGGTAGAACCCGGTTCTCGCCAGGTGGATGTAACTTTATCGACAAAGGGTAGACGGACTTCGGGGTGGGGGAGGTGGGCGGGCATGGTAGGAGCTGTTTTTAGGGGTTGTTTTTCTCGTTTTTTGCATTTGTAACCAGCCTTGGTTAAACTGTACTGTTATTCTTGATATGTGATTCAGCCTAAATGAGCAAAAGAAAAGTTGCGGAACTGACGGATACTGGCTGAATGTTGAAGCCAGCCCGTGTCCTTATATATTTTCAGATGATACGCCCAGAGCAACAATAAAAATTAATTTGAAAAAAAAAAAAACTTCTGTGAAAGCACTTTTACTCATAACACTAAGTTCCACTGTACAACCCCTGACATAGGTCTTCAGTGCATCACACTTCATATTGAGAGTTGCAGAGCATATGTTTAGTACTGACCCATGTATGCTATGATCTCCTTACTGTATGTGTTGTTTTCAAGCACTATGTTGGAATGGGAATGTTGCCTGCATAGTATACAGGCATGTAGACTTTCCCTAACTGCACAACTGTGTGTATGTTTGGTATCCTGAATATTATTTTGGCTCTAATGTCACTAATCTGAGTGCCAGCTGTGTACATGTGTTGTATCCGGGCTTTTTTATTGGCTCTGACATGTTCTTGAAGATATTACAGCAAATACGGTTCAGAATTAGATACCTCTAAACCCTATGGTAAAGTGTAGGCTTAGCCAGTTTACCAAGATAAGCCAGGGAACCTCACAATCTGCAAACATCAAACCTCCTTCACATTATTGATCGTGGTGAGTATAGAGCAATGATTAGTCCAGTGAAGCTGCAGGATTATTCATATTATTAGTGAGTTCCAAACTTTATTCCCTGTGGATGGAAACACCCAAGAATTCACATTATGTATTTTAAATGCTTTGTTAGAAATGAATGCCCAAATCTAGTGCAGACTGTGTTCATAGATGTAACTACAAAAATTAAAATACTGACAATAAGCCAGGTTATTAAGCAATATATAATTAAAAAAGTGTAACATTACTGATGATATTAATGAAATCAAAACATTAAATGATTAAACTAATCTTTAGTAACCGGCTCACTTCTAGACACCATCTAATCCTTCTTAGCACCACAGTGACCATCTGAGTTTCTTAGGTTGACCTATAACCTGCATACGTTCACTGAATGTAACACTTTTTTACACTGAGCTGCTGTGCTTTGAGAAGGTCTCTGTCTGTCTACATTATGCTGTGCCTGAGCTAAGAGATGTGCAGATAAGGCCTGGCTCTGGGACTACGTGGCTTTCTATGAAGATATTTGCAGTACAGAATTCGAACAAATCTCCAAAGTAAGATGAAGATATCTCTCCACAAATATGTGCCTTTACTAGATGTAAATATGCTGTAGGATTATTATGAAAAGGCCAGATCTCATAATGAATTATATAAATTGTAAATTATGTTGCACATTTACTAAAATCTGTTACATATTATAACTAATACTCATAAATGAGCAATTGAGGTACTATCAACCTACAATAAGACAAAACATGACGTCTGTCTAGATGTGAAATGAATTGAAATAAAACATGCTTAGGCATGAGTAAAGTAAATGAAATTGGGTTTCTTGAGCAAAAATACAAAGCATTTGTGGGCATCAGTGCTATGCTGATCTAAGTGAGGCAGAGGTATATGTCTGTTCCTGACCATGCCAATCCAGTTGGAACCTAGCCATATGCAAATCAGTCTTGACCATGTGCCCCATGGGAACAGTCCAGCCCGAACTGCCAAGCAGGGTCCTCCCTGGACTGGAAACAAGTATCCTAGGACCGGTTTTGGGCTTTCAGTCCTCATCAGCCAGGATAGCTTGATTCCAGTGGCATGGAGAGCACAGGATTCACGTCTGAGCATACAGGTCCCACTCGGGGTGACAAATGCAAAAACAACAGTTTCTCACCCTAAGTGCACCAGGTATGACTTGGTGATATTGAAAAAATAAAACCTCACAATGACTCATACTCACACACAACAAACAAGATCATATCAATTCCCTTTCAAACCCCTCCCTCCTATGTAAAGCTATGGGGATTGACCCAGAAGCAATTTGTTTGTAGTATCTATCAGATATTATAGGCAAAAATGGTCAAAAGAGCACAATCCTATAATGCAAGTATGTACAAGACTATTGCAAAGTAAAGTCTAGACAACAATTAATCCAGATAAGGTCAAAAAAAATTCTAAATGTACAGGACAAATAGATGGATAGAGTTCATGTTTTATATCATCTTTTCCTTTGATTGATTCTTTAAAAGTGGTTTTCCAAATGATAAAACGACAGCCGACACGTGTTTCGTCCGTACTATGAATTAGTAGAGGGACTTTTTCAAGGCTGTAAAGACATGATAGAAAAATATATACATGAAAATACAAAATTTAAAATGTAATAGTACAATGTGAGGAAATTTAGAAAGGGCCTAAGCAAAAGAAAATTAAGTCATCATAAGGTACTGAGTGTACAAAATATACAAACTCAATATGTGAAGTGAAAGATAAAATCAGGAGAAAAAATCTATTGTGATCAAATGGTGAATTAATAAGATTAGAGAGAGAGAATAAGAATTTTCTTTTATAGTGAGATATCTGAGTGACTGAAAAGTGAAACACCAAGAATAAGGCCTTTATGATGTTTGGAATAGATTACACCCTGGCGATCCTGGATTCACTTTTTTTTCTGCCCCTCATACAAAATTTGTTCGGCTGGATTATTTTTTTGTATCACCTATTCTGCTAGAGAATGCTAGTATTGAGATTCATCCCAAATTGGTTTTGGATCATAACCCGCTAAGTTTGCAGATTTCTTTAGGATCTGCTGTGAAAGAAGGGAACCAAACCTGGTCTTTTGAGAGAAAGTTATTGATGAACGACGAATATCTTCAATGTATGACCAAGGTAATTAGGGAGTTTTTTTAATTTAATAGAGGGACAGCTGAGGTGAAAATTGTATGGGATACCCTTAAATCTATAGTTAGAGGGGAGACGTTGAGTTTTTCTAATTCTAAACGAAAAAAAAAGGATTTTGATTTAGTTATGATGGCAGAAAGGGAATTGGCTGCTGTGATTGGGGCAGGGCAAGACGCAACTAGGGCCCAAAGCAATCTTACTACCAAAAGGACAGCAGCATATGCTAATGTAGCGGATCATATAGCTGTAATGTATGCACAATATAAGGAGGAGGCTTACGAGTTTAGTGAGAAATCCGGCAGAACGTTAGCGAAAAGATTAAGGGAAAAGGCGGCCTATAGTGAGATTACTAAGATTATTGATTTGGATGGTAATATGCAGGATACAACGGAGGGTGTTCTTGGAGCATTTCAAGGGTTTTATCAGTCTTTATATAGTGAAACTGGATCAGAATTACAACCAAATGGAGAGGAAGAATATTTGAAAGATTTGGTATCTGGGGTATTGACTGATACACAGAAACTAAGTATCTTAGCTGCTCCCTTAACATGGGAGGAAGCTGAACTGGCCCTGTTAGGGCTAGCAAAGGGGAAGGCTATGGGCCCGGATAAAATTCCACTAGAGTTTTATCAAATCTTTAGGAACGTATTGAAAAAAGAACTATTGGAGGTATGTCAGCAGGCTTTTTTGGGTGTTGTGCCGGACTCGTGGTCTAAAGCAACGATAGTTGTTTTTAGGAAAAAAGGGAAAAAGGATACTGATCTGGGATCTTACAGGCCAATTTCTTTGCTTAATTCAGATAGCAAAATATATTCAAAAGTAATTGCAAATAGATTGAATGAGGTGATGCCAGGATTGGTATCCCTCAGGCAACATGGCTTTATTCAATGTAGGGATACTACGGATCATGTCAAAAGAATTATCTCTATACTGGACTGGTCACAGGGCACTAACACCCCAGTTGGAGTGGCCCTGTTGGATGCCGAGAAGGCATTCGACAGGGTCACATGGAGGTTCTTATGGTCAGTCTTATCATGGAAGGGATTTCCGGCCAGTATTATGATAGCTATACAGGCACTGTATCTTAACCCATCTGCTGTTATTTGGATTTCGGGTTCTCTGTCAGGGGAAATTGCGATAGGGCGGGGGACAAGACAAGGCTGTCCGTGCTTCCCCCTCCTATTCGCTCTATATATCGAGCCTTTTATACTTACTATGGAGAGCAATGAAGTTATAAAACCGATGGTTATTAATAATAAAGCATATAAAATATTTGCTTATGCAGATGATATCGTAGTTGTAACATCAGATATTAAAAACACTTTGCCGGAGATCATTAGAATAGCTGAAGCATTTGGACAGATTTCCGGATATAAATTAAACATCTCCAAAACACAGTTAATTCATTCAATGGCTGGCCGTCCAGTAGAAATTAATTTTGAACCGGTAGTAACCTATTTAGGGATTAAAATATCCCCAGTGGTTGAGGATATAATCCCATTAAATTTAGATCCAATTATCGCCTCTTCGAACAGGATGTTGGAACGGATTAATAATCTGCATTTATCTTTATATGGGTGCTGTAATGTCCTGAAAATGTTAATCCTTTCAAAATTCTTATACATATTTCGTACTGTTCCCTTACTTATCTCATCTACGTTTTTTTCCCGTATTGATAGAATGTGTGCACGTTTTTTTTGGAGTTACCATCGCTCTAGAAGAGCCTTGAAATGGTGTATGTTGCCTAGAGTAAAAGGAGGCTGGGGAGTGCCTAATTTCCGATTATACCATTGGGTTGCTATATTACAACATCTAGGGGTGTTAATACTACAGCAAGACCCCACAGAAGATTTTGCTGCCCCGTCAATCTATGAGATGTTATTAGGGGGTGAGGCAAAGCAATGTTTAAATCGAATAATAGAACCCAGCTACTACAAGAAGACCAAGTTTAAGGTAGTTATTTCAGCATTTGAAATATGGAAGAAAGTGAAGAAGCAATTGGGGATTGGGGTAAATTTGAATTCGAATTTGAATTTGAATCCACTCTATAACTGCCTAATTCTACCGGAAATATTTAGAGATCGGGTCATGGACAGATGGTATAACCTGGGGATTTGTACAATTGGTGCTTTTTTCCAGGGGAATCAGTTTGCTTCATTTGAATCTTTGCAGAGGAAATATAATTTAGCTCAAAATGATTTCTTTAAATTCCTTCAAATACGCAGTTTTTTTGAACAAGAAATGAAGCAAAACCGAATTAGTCAAGAGAAGATAGAGATCTTACATGCAATTAGAATGCGAAAGAGAATGGGACCCCTGTATCAGATCTTCATGGAAAAAGAGGAGAATGATCTTGGAAGTTGGGAGATAAAATGGCAAAATAGATTCGGAGTGGAGCATATTAATTTTGAGAAAGTAATTGATTTAGCTATGAACGTCTTGTTAAATGGTCATTTGAAAAGCCAACATTACATGTCAATCTTTGATTTATATTATACACCGAAGAAAATTGCCAAATGGAAATCAGGTAGGGGGGATAGTTGTAGCCGGTGTGGTTTATATGCAGCAGATGCACTTCATATGTTTTTTTATTGTCCTAAACTGATCAATTTTTATTAAAGATTTAGAGCAATTTCTTCAGGTGTTAGGTATTACACAATCGCTATCTGCAGATTTGGTGATTCTGGGACGGTCCGAAGGGCCAGTTAATTTCAGACCTGTTATGGAGGAAGGATTCATATTTTTATGTATGTCTATTTTTCGTTTATGTATTACTTCGCAATGGCTCGACCCTGATCCACCAATCTTTATTAGTTGGCAATCTAGACTGTTGTCTGTGTATTATTTGGAAATAGCGGCTTATAAGACCAAAGGTATGAGGAAAAAAACACAGGGGTTACAGTTATGGTCTCCCATTACTAATTGGTTAGGAATCTAAGAAATGATTGTATATTGTTATAATGTACAAACTTTATTCTGATATTTTGTGCACCTTTGTTTCCATTTTCTTTTTTATTTTTTTTATTTATTCTCTCCCTTTTTTGGATTTGCTATTGTACCATGTCCTATTGTTTGCTGATATAAAATTTAATAAAAAAATATTTAAAAAAAAGAATAAGGTTTCAGAAATATGAGTATGGAAAAAACTCCCCCATTATTGCAAAATGTGAAGTGATATGATAGTGCCAACCACCAAGGGGAGAAATGTATCCAAAATCAAAAACTGACCTAATGAAGTAAACTATTGCAGCATATATTTTGCTGAATCACGTGGGAGATGCTGTAAAGTTGAAGCTCCTGAGTACAAGGAGAAAAAACTTGTATTGTATATAAATGTGGGATTGTCTGTAAAAATTATAATAAATCATATTGAGGCGTGTACATAACAACAGATAAGATCATGTAGAGTTCGAAAAAACAGTAGTCAACGATAGAATAGTCTATCCATTCCTGATCAGAATTAATACAATCAGGAAGACATATGGATCTAAGAATAATCTACTGAGGACCAAGAGAATGCTGTATCAATATAAGCTTCTCACCGGACAATACCACAGTCCAAGTGGCCCGAAAGGGTGGATCGAAAGTACACAGCTGGAGGAATATCAGAAGGGGTTTTTCACCATTGGTTCTAAGGAAAAAATTGAAAATTAAGTATACTGTTTGTATAAGTACCAAAACTAGTAAGTGCGGGTATTGAATTCATAAACCTGAAAATGATCACTAAATGAAATGACTCCACACTTCAGTGAGGGGCCTCGAAAAAAGATGAGGAATCTCACCTAGAATATAAATATTATGGACTTGTCCTGATCAAACCCACGTGACTGATACCACAAAATAGTTGGAGGTCGATTAAAAGAGACTCTGTAACACAAAATTAGGGTAATATCAGCTATAAAACGATCATGAAATCAAAAAAGCGGCAAAGAGCCAGCTGAGAGCAGACACTCACCAATGATAAGCTAAGTAATTTACACAATCGGGCAAGAGGAGTATAAGTGGAACAAGGTGAACTGCCTGTATGAAAGAAATGGACAATATTAAGACACAGTGTATGAAGTGAGGGGTGGTCACAAGGTAACTAAATCATGTGTTATAAAGGAGCATAAACTTACTAATACAGGATTATTTGTTGATTATGCTAAATTAATAAACTAATGTCAATCCTTCATAGAAACAAGCATGTCTGCCCAATATATCCTAACATCCTGGTTGCCTCGTAGTGCCCAGGTCCAGACCAACACAGTGAATTGCAACAGGTATGAATGCCCAATGTATAAAAAAATCCTAGTAGCAGCGAAAACTCAAATCTAAGAGTGCACACGAATTGACTAGAAAACCATAAAATAAAAGTTTTCATACTGCAGCCGTCCTGGTCAGATAATTTCAAAACGTAGTAGTAGCACCAATCATAAGTCACACTAATATCTGTGAGGTGTATTGTAACACCAACATGCTGAAATATCAAATAAATAAGTGGCATATTATAAGAATTAACTGCAAGATTCTGAAAATGACAAACGGAGTACAAATCCTACTGGCTAGCACCGCTGTCTTACCTAGAGAGACACCTCGGAAATGCGTGATGCTGTAAAGGAACAGAGACGTGAATAAAGTACTGTCTTAAGTGAATTCAAAGAACATATAACCTAACTAAGTCCTTAACACCACACACGTCCCCTGCAAAGCCCTGCTTACCGTGTTATAGGGTCTGGTACCACTTGATACTGGCACTCCGTAAACAGTTGCTACCCGCCGAACCACCAAATATATACGGACGTCGGATCGGGCGCTATTGAGCAACCGGAGCTCCCCCAGCAGGATAATAGAAATCGAAAGGAGACTGCAGTCGCTCTGGTCATAAAGTAAGTTCTCATTGGCTGGAGAAATCTGTCTGCCATCTTTGAATGGGCAAGAGTAAATTTTGAGAGCCTAAACGGACCCAATATAAAGCCGATGTTTAAGTAATGGACGAGTATGCTTAGCAGCAGTAAGCAAGTCATGAAATGTATAAAGCCGCCATATCAAAAATCTAACAGCCATCTTAGAATACAAAAGGCTGAATAAGAAGAGCCTGATAAGACCTAAAAAAGTGCTACAGCTAAATAAGGTTAGCGAATATGCTCAACAGCCAGTTGGGAAAATTGGAAAACAATAAAATTGCACTTCGTTTTCAACTCCCTGAAATCATCCTAATGCTAAATGTATATCCATGAAATTTCGAGAGAAAAAGTCTTATTGTATAAATGAAAAGTTATTATTCTCCTCAGTAAATTATAAACCGAATTAACATCAGGATTGGCATTAGTTAAAAAGGCCAGTATTATAATAATAGAAGCAGGAAAAATAATAGAGGTAGATATAGTAAAGCCCAAGTGTAAGGGGTCATAGTGATTAGTAGAATCCATTTATTAATAAAGAGTTCTTCTATGCATTCATAATGATGTAACAGTAAAACCAATCTCATCAAAAACGATATGCAAATACATTGAAATGTTTATCATCAGTATATCTTGTCATGTCAGATTCATTCATTCAAACATAGTACAGTTTGTCCTAAACTCACCTAAACAGTAACTTTATAGCAGTTCATGTTTGTAAGGCACATACCACAAAAAATATGTATATAGTTTGGAACAGTTCAGAGCAGGAAGTCTCTAGATATACATCGATTACATGAGGACCACAAGCAGAATTAGTATCAGATTGTAAAGACACCGGTCCACTATGATATCAATAAGGTGGTCTCTCATATTATAACTATACAATATTAGAGTATGAAAAAACAGAGAGGAAAATTGGTTGAATTTAAGCATGAGAGAACAAATGTATATGTTCCAGTGGTATAACAATCAGATTGGGAGCAGAAATGAGCACCAGTCTAAATGTCATAAGCATGTAGCTATATCTGGTCAGGTTATCATACAAAGACATGCATTTCTCTGTCTACATTTAATCCCTGGTCTACCGCTCTCAATTTAATGAGCCATTGTGTTTCCAGTTTTCTAAGAGCAGCTACCTTATTACCACCTCGAGAGTCATGTTTGAGGATGGCAATTCCATGGAATCCAATGTTGATTAGTTCAGATGATCTATGTTCTGAATTATAATGTGCTGCCAGTGGATAATTGGAGGTGTTATTGCGGATGGCCCTAATATGTTCTTGTATTCGTTCCTTAAGAGGACGAATGGTGCTCCCTATATAGATTTGTTTGCATTGGCATACAATGCAATAAACAACAAATTTCGAATTGCAATTGATGAATTCATGAATCTGATAGGTCTTATTAGTATTGGAACAAAAAGCCGTTGTTGTGTTGCAAGCAAATTGACAGACATTACACATAGTGCAGCTATAAAAGCCCTTAGGTTTAGAGGGGAGCCAATTTTTGGATGTCACAGTCCTGGTGTTACAACTAGTTGATCCCAACAAATTGCGTAGAGTCTTACCTCTTCTGTATGTCATGAGAGGTTTATTCTTAATGTATGGATCAATATCTCGATCCAATTGGAGCAGGTGCCAGTGTTTGCGTAGTGTATTATACATCTCATTACTATGGCAATGGTATTGAGTAATGAACGCTACACGTCCCTGGTTTTTGATATTGTTCTTTCTTTTTTTGTTGTTTTTCAGTAGATCACTTCGTCTGCATTGTTTAATCCTAGTAGAGGCTTTTTTCAAAATTTCAGAACCATATCCTCTTTGGGCAAAGCGTTTAGTCAGTCTGTCAAGCTCAATCTGAAAATCGCCATCAGTACTGCAATTCCTTTTTATTCGAGTCATCTCACCAAAGGGAATGGCATTTATCTGACTATTAGGGTGGGCACTGCTTGCGTGCAAGACAGAATTGCACGCTGTTGTTTTACGAAAAAGTTTCGTCTGTAGAGTTTCATCTTTAACATATAATTTTACATCAAGGTAATCAATTTCCTTTTTGTCATGGCTGTAAGTAAATCCCTATCCCGCCCTCCCAACTCCTCCCACCACCGCGTCACTGCCTACATAGGCTCCGCCCACTTCCCCTCGCGCGTAGTCTAAAGCCCTGTGGCAGAGGGCAGAGGGCTTCGCGCTGAGCGCTGGAAATAGACTTTTGTTTTTTAAAATTCCTAACCTGCTCTGCTGATTGCTAGCAGCTTCATAGCTTCATAGCTCATGCCTTCACCGTCCCACTGAGTACGAGCGGCGAACGGCAATCTTCATTTTTAATTCACGACTCCTATCCCGCCCTCCCGACTCCTCCCACCACCGCGTCACTGCCTACATAGGCTCCGCCCACTTCCCCTCGCGCGTAGTCTAAAGCCCTGTGGCAGAGGGCAGAGGGCTTCGCGCTGAGCGCTGGAAATAGACTTTTGTTTTTTAAACTTCCTAACCTGCTCTGCTGATTGCTAGCAGCTTCATAGCTTCATAGCTCATGCCTTCACCGTCCCGCTGAGTACGAGCGGCGAACGGCAATCTTCATTTTTAATTCACGACTCCTATCCCGCCCTCCCGACTCCTCCCACCACCGCGTCACTGCCTACATAGGCTCCGCCCACTTCCCCTCGCGCGTAGTCTAAAGCCCTGTAGCAGAGGGCAGAGGGCTTCGCGCTGAGCGCTGGAAATAGACTTTTGTTTTTTAAACTTCCTAACCTGCTCTGCTGATTGCTAGCAGCTTCATAGCTTCATAGCTCATGCCTTCACCGTCCCGCTGAGTACGAGCGGCGAACGGCAATCTTCATTTTTAATTCACGACTCCTATCCCGCCCTCCCGACTCCTCCCACCACCGCGTCACTGCCTACATAGGCTCCGCCCACTTCCCCTCGCGCGTAGTCTAAAGCCCTGTGGCAGAGGGCAGAGGGCTTCGCGCTGAGCGCTGGAAATAGAATTTTGTTTTTTAAACTTCCTAACCTGCTCTGCTGATTGCTAGCAGCTTCATAGCTTCATAGCTCATGCCTTCACCGTCCCGCTGAGTACGAGCGGCGAACGGCAATCTTCATTTTTAATTCACGACTCCTATCCCGCCCTCCCGACTCCTCCCACCACCGCGTTACTGCCTATATTGACGTCCCTCATGCGTCAGCGCAGCGGACGAGTGCAGCGGGCGCGACGTAGGCGCGCCGGAGTTGCGCCAGAGTTAAGCCCGTCTGCGCCCGTCCGCGGCAGACCGGGGCTAGGGGCCATCACCCCTGGTCCCCTTACTCAATATTCATCCGCTGACTTGACACTACTTCAAGGCCATTGGCCCCTCGATCCTCGTACTATTCATCGGATCACCCTTTTGGGCTGTAATTCTCCCTGTCATGCCTGCCCATTTGGCTGCCCTCCTCCTCTCGCGTCTCCGTTGGCCCCCGTCTCATCTACCATCTGTGATTCTTATTCTCCCCCCTTATCTATCATTTTACTTAATACCAGGTCAGCCATTAAACACCACCAGGAACTTTTCATCCTCTTAGACACTGACAAACCCGACCTCCTGCTGCTGACGGAAACGTGGTTTTCTGAAGCCTCCCTTCCATCCCTATTGGCTGCCCTCCCCTCGACTTACTACGCTATCCGTGCCGACCGTCCTGGCGGGAAAGCGGGTGGAGGCGTTGCTCTTATTGCCCGTTCTGATCTCCAGTTCCAAGTCCTCCCCTCACCCTCCCTGGGAGGAATCGACTATTTGGTGGCCCGCTCTACCTCCCTTTCCCCCCACTTAGCCATTGTGCTCGTCTACCGTCCTCCCCAACCAACTCCATCTTTCCTCCCGGCCTTTCAAGATCTACTTGGCACCCTGGCGGTCAACTATGCCTCGGCTCTAGTCCTCGGGGACTTTAACTATTGGCCCTCGGACCCCAAGGAGTGCGTCTCATCAAAGGAATTCTCAGAAACCCTCCTCTCTCTTAATTTCATCTCTTTTGTTCACACCCCTACCCACATTCACGGTCACATTCTAGACCAGGTCTGGTCTCTTAACTGTTCCCTGTCTGCACTGTCTGTTGCCCCTTGCACTTGGTCCGATCACTTTTTAATTTCGTTTTCCCTTAGCCTCTGTCTGACCAAGACCCCTATCCACACCAAAAACTCATGGGCTCGTAACTGGGGTAAGGTCAATCTATCTGATCTCTCGACTTCACTCCTGGCCTCCTCTCCCCCTCTATCGGGACTGGATTCCGCAGCCCAAGCCAAAGCCATTGACTCATGGCTCATGGAAGGAAGCGATTGCTTGGCTCCTCTCCGGCGCACCTCGATTAGGCGCCCTAAAGACACCAATCGGTGGTTCAACAACGAGCTGAAAGAACTGAAGCTTACGGTTCGAAGGGCTGAACGCAAATGGAGACTGGACTACTCCCCCAATTCCAGGACCCGTTACGTCCATCTCCTGGGGACCTATAAGCAAAACATCACTGAGGCCAAGAAAGCCTATTTCTCGGCCAAAATTTTGGCGGCCGAGAACCAACCAAAGGAGATATTTGCCATTACCCACGATCTGGCTTTCTCCGACAGGACCTCACTTAAACCCCCTCCCTCCCAGAAACTCTGTGATTCGCTGAATTTTTACTTTGTCGAAAAAATTAAGACAATTAAATCCAACATTCCCCCTCCCTCCTCTTTTTTTGTTGACCCCCTCCCTCCCCCTGCCCCAGCCTTTTTTAATTCCTTTCCTCCTCTCTCTGAAGAACTTTTCCTGTCCCTCCTCCCCAAAATTAAGTCCGGTTTCCCGTCTGACATATGCCCGGCACACATCTTACGGCAGATTTATACTGTCTGTTCTATGCCTCCTCTGGGTTTCCTTAACGACTCACTGGCTCGAGGGGTTGTCACTCCATCGTTAAAAGCCGCTTCCATCGTCCCCATCTTGAAAAAGCCAGGAGCCGACCCCTCCGTGATGGCCAATTATCGCCCCATCTCCCTTCTCCCCTTTCTGGCGAAGGTGCTTGAGCCAATGAATATGGCCTGGGATCACTAGATCACCAGGACTCCAGTGCGCACTAACTAAATGAAAATTTTCAAAGTTTTCCAATTGTCACAATTTTAATTCATATGCTTTGTTTTTTGATTCATACCATACTTAAACAGGTGAAGTATGATTAAATGCAATATATACATAAACAATATACAATTGATGTATTAAATCATACATTTTTCACAGGTGCTTGCGCGACATGTTACATCTGCACTCAGCTCCTTTGCCGAGGAGAATGGGAGGTTGGCTCCGTGTCAGGCTGGGTTTCGGCCCAAGCACTCGACAGAGTCAGTGGTGGTGTCAGTATTAGACACCCTCAGAGAGGGTATGGACGCAGGCAGATCTCAGGCGCTGGTCCTCCTTGACTTGTCCGCCGCTTTTGACACGGTGGATCATTCCATCTTGCTTTCCCGTGTCAAGGCGGCGGGCATAGGAGGCTCAGCCCTTATCTGGCTTTCCTCCTTTTTGAGGGACCGGACCCAGGCGGTTCACCTTGGGGAGTTTTCAGCTACCCCCTGTCAGGTCCAGTGCGGTGTTCCCCAGGGCTCTTCTCTCTCTCCTTTACTGTTTAATCTTTACATCGCTCCTCTCATCTTTGCCCTACAGCAGCTGGAGGTCACGGTATACAACTATGCCGATGACCTCCAGCTCATCTTCAATCTGTCTTCTACCCCTGACTCTATTTCTAATTTCCAATCTATCCTATCTTTCATCAGGGACTGGATGAACTTCAACCACCTGAAACTCAATCCCGATAAAATGGAACTTGTGGTGACGGGTGGTTGCTCCAGTCCCTGGAATTCTCTCTTTTGGCCCCCCTCCTTTGGTTCTCCTCCTACCCCTGTTTCCTCTGTTAAGACTCTTGGCATCAAGCTAAATGATCAACTCACTATGCACTCCCAGATTGGTTCGGTGGTTTCTTCCTGCTTTCTTACTCTTTGTACTATCCGCTCTATCTCTCGTTTCTTTTCTTTCCCTGCACTCAAACTAATTATGTCCGCACTGGTCCTGTCCCGCCTGGACTACGGGAACATTTTGTTCAATGGCATCCCTCAGTACAGCCTCCGTAAACTGCAACTAGTGCAGAACCAGGCTGCCCCCCTTGCCTTCGGTCTTCCCAAATTCCACCATACCTCCCCCCTCTTGAAAACCCTCCACTGGCTCCCTGTGCGGGAACGCGCCTTGTTTAAATTAGGCTGCATGGCGTTTCAGGCCAGGACTGGCCTGGCCCCCCTTTTCATATCTTCTGCCATCAAGGCTTATGTCCCTGGCAGAGACCTCCGCTCCTCGGCACAACTTCTTCTAGCAGTACCCCGCTACCGGAAAAAAAAACAGGGTGGCTCAAAATTTTCCACTCTTGCCCCCATGTTCTGGAACTCTCTCCCCTTCCATCTTAGGTCCCTTACCCAGTATTCCAGTTTCCGCAAAGCTTTGAAGACCTTTTTATTTTCTCAGGCTCTTCTTTCGTAAGCTCTGCCTGCCTTTCCAGTCGACGTCTTTGCGACTGTTCTTGCCCAGCTGGCTGCCTGCTACTTTAGCGCCAAGAAACCGCCCAGGTGTACGTTGCGCTTGATAAATATTTTAAACTTAAACTTAAGTTATACTCGTTGTTTGTAAGATGTTCTACAAACTGGATAAGAGAGTCCGTGTCACCACTCCATATGAGTAGGACATCATCGATAAAACGACCCCAGTAAATGATGTTATTAGTTAAATGATGGGGGCCGTCTTTCCAAATGTACTTTTTTTCAAAGAAACCCATATACAGGTTGGCAAACGAAGGGGAAAATCTTGCCCCCATTGCCACACCCGAGTGTTGTTTGAACCAAACAGATCTGTGTTGGAAGTAATTGTTGTTTAATGTCAATTCCGTGAGCTCAAGGAGCATTCTGGTATGGTCATATACAGAAGCATCTCTTTTAGATAGAAAAAATCTAAGCGCCTCCATGCCTTTATCTAGCGGTATACTCGTATATAATGCGTTAACATCAAGAGTAACTAGTGTGTATTCATCAGACCAAGGAAATTGTTCCAATTTGTTTAAAAGATCTTTTGTATCCTGAATGTAAACAGGAAGTTGAAACACAAGGGGTTTTAGAAATATATCTATATATTCAGAAATATGTTCTGTAAGTCCCCCTATGCCCGAGATAATCGGTCTACCCGGAGGGCGAGTCATGTTCTTATGGACCTTGGGCAGTATATACATATATGCTGCCCTGGGCGTAGGATTGAATAAGTATTTAAATTCCATGTCAGTTAATAATCCATTGCTAAGCCAGTAACGACGAGTTCTTTCAATGACTGGAATGGCAACATTCATGGGATCATGTGGTATCAATGTATAGAACTTAGAATCAGATAGTTGTCTCTCTATTTCATCAAAGTAGACCTCCCTTATCTGCCTCACGGATAGTCAAATGTGTGTACCCTCTCAATTTTTGTAAAGCATCCCTCTCTCTAATGGATAGATTATCCTTGAATTTCCAAGGCTTTTTTTGAAATCTGTCCTCCAATTTGTAGAAATCAGATGTTACTGCCTTGTAAAAGCAATCAATCATGTTACCAGGAGTCAGGATGGGAGTAAAGGTTGATTTGTTTTTGAGCCCACTGTTAACTTGAGCATCTGTGACAATGTTAAGATCAGTCAGAACATCCTGCATACTTGGTAACCCATCCGTGCTATCATACAATGACATTAGCAATCTAGTAATTTCAATGTCCTCAATAGTTTGACCACATCTGGCAGTATTGTATATAGGTATGGGACAATCATTGGTTTTGTTTGCAAATTTTTTTTTTAATTTCAATCCGCGAACAAACCTAAACAAGTCTGCATGAATTTGTACAAAATCTGGGTTTGAGAGAGGACAGAAACTCAAACCCTTTTTCAAAACACATGTTTCATGTTCATCAAGTACTTGTCCAGACAGATTGATAATTGAAACATTATCATTAGTATTGCGAATATCATTCATAACACTGGATGCGATAGTACCTTTATTCACTTCCTCTGGTTCTTGGACACTGATCTGGTTACTCTTTTGTCGCCTTCTTGATCTGTGCTTGATCCCTCCCCTCCTGGTTCTTTTCTTGGCAAAGTTCTTTAATTGAATGCTAATCTCGTGCCCTTCCTGAAGCGCTCCAGTTCTGAGAAAAAAGCCAAATTGTTGTGAGAATCGGTATTTTCTTGGATTGAGGTAGGGGGGGTAATGCTACTGGTTTCACTGACTTCACTGGGGATGCTAGATGCATCTGAATCACCAATTGTGTTCTGTTCTGGTGTTTTCTTACTTTGTAAACCTTTGACTCCTGCTCTCGGTTTAACATCATCATATTTTAAGGTGAAGATGCAACCATTTTTATAGTCGTTATCATCTCTCTTCAGCTTACAAATTTTTTTCTCTCTCAAATGAGTTTGATGGGCATTGAGAACTTCTTTTAAGATTTTGAAGTTCTTTTCTGTATTCTCAGGGAGATTGAGTTTTTTAATCTCATTCTCAATTAGTTCTATTTCTTCTAACAGTTTGGTTCTTCTTCTTTCTGCATGTCTTATCAGCAAATCCATCATCCCATAAGAAGATGAGGAGATAAGACATTCCCATTCACGGAGAAGGTCAGGGTTCAAGTCCTCAAAGGTGGGAAATATGATGACCCTAAGACCTCTAGGGATTTGCTTAAATTCAATGTATTTTTTTAATGTTGTGAGATCCCACCATCGTGAGAATTCCGCTCTGCGGAGTCTTTCTAATTTGATAAACAATTGTTTTAGGCCCTGTGGAGTATTTTCCACTGATGTGGTCTTTGGTAATTGTTTGTCCTGTCCTGAGAATATGTCGTTGAATAATTTGTCACGGTCATCATCAAAACTTGCCATTGAAATAAATGGGGTTATCTAGTAGATAGGCAAACTATATAAGTAGTAGGCCCTGAATCCAGAGAAAGTGAGTGCAGGTACACACCTAACAATAATGTATACAGGGAATGGTAGTGGTGTTTCCAAAGAATTGGAAAAAAACGCACATACACTGTGACCGCTCAGCCCTCCACAGGGCTTGGTCACCCCACTCACTGCTGCCGCTCCTGCCTGCCTTTGCCGCCTCCTGCCTGCAGATTCCTTCGCTCGCTGCCCGCTGCTCCTGGGAATTTCCCGCTGCTCCTGGGAATTTCCCGCTGCTCCTGGGAATTTCCCGCTGCCTGCTGCTTCTTGGAATTTCCCGCCGCTGCCTCCCTGCGGCCCCGCCCCCCTGTGATTCCATTCGCCGCCCCGCTCCCCCCACCCAGCTGCTCCTCCCTCCCGGCTCCTCACTTATGACGCCCCCAGAGTGACCGCGCAGCGGGAGCGCCGATTGAGCGCCGAAGGTGCGCCAAAGGTAAGCCCGTCTGCGCCCAGCTGCGCCTGGCCCGCGCCCAGCGCCAGGACCCCTGGCCCTCCCCGCCGAGGCAAGACGACCCGACTGACCTACGACGACGCCACTCTCAACGCACTCAATGCCGGCCGGACCCACGCCTGCTGCTGAGCCACCCCGAGACGCACCCACGGACCCTTCACCTGCTGCACCTGCAAGTTCACCTGCCTCCGAACCTGCCCCGCACCCGGCAAGACAAACACCAGCAGCAACCACCTCAAGTGCATCCTGATCAACAACCGCTCCGTCCACAGACACGCCGTGGAACTCTGGAACCTCCTCGACGCTACATCACCGGACGTCGCCTTCCTCACGGAAACCTGGATGAACGCCTCCTCTGCATCCGACATCACCATCGCCATCCTGGACGGGTACAAGATCATCAGGAGGGACCGCATCAACCAGACCGGAGGTGGCATCGCCATCGTCCACAGGAACACCATCCGCATCACGACCGACGCCAACGACTCCTTCGCCGCAGCCGAACATCTCCACTTCCAGATTCACACCGACCCTAAGACGACCCTCAGAGGAACCCTCGTCTACAGACCCCCGGGACCACACACACAATTCAACGAAGACATCACAGACTTCATCAGCCCGCACGCCCTCCCCTCCACCGACTATATCCTCCTCGGGGACCTCAACTTCCACCTGGAGAACAACAAGGACCGCAACACCACCGCACTGCTGGAAAACCTCGCCAACCTCGGACTCAAGCAACTGGTCAACACCCCCACCCACTATGTCGGCCACACGCTTGATCCCGTCTTCTCTTCCAGCAAGTACATCACCTTCAGCCACGCCACCGGACTCCACTGGACCGACCACAGCTGCGTCCACTTCAGCTTCAAAAGATCCACGACCCACCACCACCCGCAACAGGTACCTCACAGGAATTGGAGCAAGATCACCGCAGACCAGCTCACCACCTCCCTCAGCCAGAGCCCACCCGCCAACACAACGGACCCCAACGAAGCAGGCCGCAACTTCACACAGTGGCTGACCGCCTGCGCCGACGACCTCGCGCCACTAAAGAACCCTCCCAGCAGACCCAGAAGCAAGAAGGCATCCTGGTTCACCGACGACCTCAAGGACTCCAATAAGACCTGCCGCACCCTCGAGAAAGCCTGGCTCCTCGACCGGACCACCGACAACATGACTGCCCGCAAGCACCACCAGCTCATCCGCACCACGAAGAAGAAATCCCTGAAGGAACGACTGGACAACAACGCCCACGACAGCAAAGAGCTCTTCACTATCGTCAAGGAGTTCTCCAACCCCAGCACCGGCACCAACGACATCACTCCATCACAAGACCTCTGCGACTCCCTCGCCTCGTTCTTCCACCGCAAGATCGCCGACATCCACAACAGCTTCGGCGCCCCACCCACGCACCGAACCGTCGAACCAACGCCCCCGACAAGGGGGAAACAGTGGCCCTCATCCTCCTGGACCTCTCCGCTGCGTTCGACACGGTCTGCCACCGCACCCTAGTCCAGCGCCTCAGCAACATCGGTATCCAAGAGAAGGCACTGGAGTGGATCATATCGTTCCTCGCCGGAAGAACACAAAGAGTCCGCCTCCCCCCGTTTCGCTCCGAGGCCACTGAAGTCATCTGCGGCATCCCGCAAGGTTCTTCACTCAGCCCTACCCTCTTCAACATCTACAGGAAACCTCTCGCAGCCATCGCACGCCAGCACAACCTCAACATCATCTCTTACGCCGACGACACCCAGCTGATCCTCTCCCTCACCAGAGACCCCGACACCACCAGAACCTGCCTACACGAAGGGATGAAAGACGTCGCCGAGTGGATGAAGGACAGCCGTCAGAAACTGAACTCGAACAAGACGGAAGTCCTCATCCTGGGATCTTCGCCCTCCGCCTGGGACGACTCCTGGTGGCCCCCAGCCCTGGGCACCGCACCCAAGCCAACCGACCACGCACGCAACCTGGGCTTCATCCTGGACCCCTCCCTCTCGATGACCAGACAAGTCAACGCCGTCTCCTCATCGTGCTTCAAAACCCTGCGTATGCTTCGCAAGATCTTCCGCTGGATCCCGACCGAGACCAGGAAGGCAGTCACCCAGGCACTCGTCACCAGCTGACTGGACTACGGAAACGCCCTCTACGCCGGAACCACGGCCAAGCTACAGAAAAGACTCCAGCGCATCCAGAACGCCTCCTCCCGACTCATCCTGGATGTCCCCTGACGCAGCCACATCTCCAGCCACCTGAGGAACCTGCACTGGCTCCCCGTCGACAAGAGGATAACGTTCTGGCTCCTCACCCACGCACACAAGTCTCTCCACGACCTGGGCCCCAAGTACCTCAACGACCGCCTGACCTTCTACACGCCCACCCGCCAGCTACGGTCCACCAGCCTCGCCCTCGCAGCCGTACCGCGCATCCGAAGAGCCACCGCCGGAGGAAGATCCTTCTCTTACCTGGCTACCAAGACTTGGAACTGACTTCGAGGCCCCTCACTGAAGTGTTGAGTCATTTCATTTAGTGATAATTTTCAGGTTTATGAATTCAATACCGGCACTTACTAGTTTTGGTACTTATACAAACAGTATACTTAATTTTTAATTTTTTCCTTAGAACCAATGGTGAAAAACCCCTTCTTATATCCTCCAGCTGTGTACTTTCGATCCACCCTTTTGGGCCACTTGGACTGTGGTATTGTCCGGTGAGAAGCTTATATTGATACAGCATTCTCTTGGTCCTCAGTAGATTATTCTTAGATCCATATGTCTTCCTGATTGTATTGATTCTGATCAGGAATGGATAGGCTATTCTATCGTTGACTACTGTTTTTTCGAACTCTACATGATCTTATCTGTTGTTATGTACACGCCTCAATATGATTTATTATAATTTTTACAGACAATCCCACATTTATATACAATACAAGTTTTTTCTCCGTGTACTCAGGAGCTTCAACTTTACAGCATCTCCCACGTGATTCGGCAAAATATATGCTTCAATAGTTTACTTCATTAGGTCAGTTTTTGATTTTGGATACATTTCTCCCCTTGGTGGTTGGCACTATCATATTACTTCACATTTTGCAATAATGGGGGAGTTTTTTCCATACTCATATTTCTAGAGCCTTATTCTTGGTGTTTCACTTTTCAGTCACTCAGATATCTCACTATAAAAGAAAATTCTTATTCTCTCTCTCTCTAATCCTATTAATTCACCATTTGATCACAATAGACTTTTTCTCCTGATTTTATCTTTCACTTCACATATTGAGTTTGTATATTTTGTACACTCAGTACCTTATGATGACTTAATTTTCTTTTGCTTAGGCCCTTTCTAAATTTCCTCACATTGTACTATTACATTTTAAATTTTGTATTTTCATGTATATATTTTTCTATCATGTCTTTACAGCCTTGAAAAGTCCCTGTACTAATTCATAGTACGGACGAAACACGTGTCGGCTGTCGTTTATCATTTGGAAAACCACTTTTAAAGAATCAATCAAAGGAAAAGATGATATAAAACATGAACTCTATCCATCTATTTGTCCTGTACATTTTGAGAATTTGTTGACCGTATCTGGATTAATTGTTATCTAGACTTTACTTTGCAATAGTCTTGTACATACTTGCATTATAGGATTGTGCTCTCTTGACCATTTTTGCCTATATGTTTATTTGTCAATCCTATGGCTTGATAAATTGTGTTCCTTCCTGGTAGTGGGGGATATTGGTCCATGTAGCACTCCGTCTTTGACATTGAGAAAGATCCTATTGACTGTCCAATACTATTTTTGATTTTACGGATATTAGTGTATGTGCGTTTTTTTCCAATTCTTTGGAAACACCACTACCATTCCCTGTATACATTATTGTTAGGTGTGTACCTGCACTCACTTTCTCTGGATTCAGGGCCTACTACTAATATAGTTTGCCTATCTACTAGATAACCCCATTTATTTCAATAGCAAGTTTTGATGATGACCGTGACAAATTATTCAACGACATTTTCTCAGGACAGGACAAACAATTACCAAAGACCACATCAGTGGAAAATACTCCACAGGGCCTAAAACAATTGTTTATCAAATTAGAAAGACTCCGCAAAGCGGAACACTCACGATTGTGGGATCTCACAACATTAAAAAAATACATTGAACTTAAGCAAATCCCTAGAGGTCTTAGGGTCATCATATTTCCCACCTTTGAGGACTTGGACCCTGACCTTCTCCGTGAATGGGAATGTCTTATCTCCTCATCTTCTTATGGGATGATGGATTTGCTGATAAGACATGCAGAAAAAAGAAGAACCAAACTATTAGAAGAAATAGAACTAATTGAGAATGAGATTAAAAAACTCAATCTCCCTGAGAATACAGAAAAGAACTTCAAAATCTTAAAAGAAGTTCTCAATACCCATCAAATTCATTTGAGAGAGAAAAAAAATCGTAAGCTGAAGAGAGATGATAACGACTATAAAAATGGTCGCATCTTCACCTTCGCCCAAAAATATGATGATGTTAAACCGAGAGCAGGAGTCAAAGGTTTACAAAGTAAGAAAACACCAGAACAGAACACAATTGGTGATTCAGATGCATCTAGCATCACCAGTGAAGTCAGTGAAACCAGTAGCATTACCCCCTCTTCCTAAATCCAAGAAAATACCAATTCTCACAACAATTCGGCTTTTTTATCAGAACTGGAGCACTTCAGGAAGGGCACGAGATTAGGATTCAATCAAAGAACTTTGCCAAGAAAAGAACCAGGAGGGGAGGGATCAAGCACAGATCAAGAGGGCGACAAAAGAGTAACCAGATCAGTGTCCAAGAACCAGAGGAAGTGATTAAAGGTACTATCGCATCCAGTGTTATGAATGATATTGGCAATACTAATGATAATGTTTCAATTACCAATCTGTCTGGACAAGTACTTGATGAACATGAAACATGTGTTTTGAAAAAGGGTTTGAGTTTCTGTCCTCTCTCAAACCCAGATTTTGTACAAATTCATGCAGACTTGTTTAGGTTTGTTCGCGGATTGAAATTAAAACAAATTTTGCAAACAAAACCAATGATTGTCCCATACCTATATACAATACTGCCAGATGTGGTCAAACTATTGAGGACATTGAAATTACTAGATTGCTAATGTCATTGGATGATAGCACGGATGGGTTACCAAGTATGCAGGATGTTCTGACTGATCGTAACATTGTCACAGATGCTCAAGTTAACAGTGGGCTCAAAAACATATCAACCTTTACTCCCATCCTGACTCCTGGTAACATGATTGATTGCTTTTACAAGTCAATAACATCTGATTTCTACAAATTGGAGGACAGATTTCCAAAAAAAGCCTTGGAAATTCAAGGATAATCTATCCATTAGAGAGAGGGATGCTTTACAAAAATTGAGAGGGTACACACATTTGACTATCCGTGAGGCAGATAAGGGAGGTAACATTGTCCTGATGGACAATGACCTCTACTTTGATGAAATAGAGAGACAACTATCTGATTCTAAGTCCTATACATTGATACCACATGATCCCATGATTGTTGCCATTCCAGTCATTGAAAGAACTCGTCGTTACTGGCTTAGCAATGGATTATTAACTGACATGGAATTTAAATACTTATTCAATCCTACGCCCAGGGCAGCATATATGTATATACTGCCCAAGGTCCATAAGAACATGACTCGCCCTCCGGGTAGACCGATTATCTCGGGCATAGGGGGACTTACAGAACATATTTCTGAATATATAGATATATTTCTAAAACCCCTTGTGTTTCAACTTCCTGCTTACATTCAGGATACAAAAGATCTTTTAAACAAATTGGAACAATTTCCTTGGTCTGATGACTACACACTAGTTACTCTTGATGTTAACGCATTATATACGAGTATACCGCTAGATAAAGGCATGGAGGCGCTTAGATTTTTTCTATCTAAAAGAGATGCTTCTCTATATGACCATACCAGAATGCTCCTTGAGCTCACGGAATTGACATTAAACAACAATTACTGCCAACACAGATCTGTTTGGTTCAAACAACACTCGGGTGTGGCAATGGGGGCAAGATTTTTCCCTTCGTTTGCCAACCTGTATATGGGTTTCTTTGACCAACAGCAGATTTGGAAAGACGGCCCCCATCATTTAACTAATAACATCATTTACTGGGGTCGTTTTATCGATGATGTCCTACTCATATGGAGTGGTGACACGGACTCTCTCATCCAGTTTGTAGAACATCTTACAAACAACGAGTATAACTTAACATTTACTTACAGCCATGACAAAAAGGAAATTGATTTCCTTGATGTAACATTATATGTTAAAGATGGAACTCTACAGACGAAACTTTTTCGTAAAACAACAGCGTGCAATTCTGTCTTGCACGCAAGCAGTGCCCACCCTAATAGTCAGATGAATGCCATTCCCTTTGTTGAGATAACCCGAATAAAAAGGAATTGCAGTACTTATGGCGATTTTCAGATTGAACTGGACAGACTGACTAAACGCTTTGCCCAAAGAGGATATGGTTCTGAAATTTTGAAAAAAGCCTCTACTAGGATTAAACAATGCAGACGAAGTGATCTACTGAAAAACAACAAAAAAAGAAAGAATAATATCAAAAACCAGGGACGTGTAGCGTTCATTACTCAATACCATTGCCATAGTAATGAGATTTATAATACACTACGCAAACACTGGCACCTGCTCCAATTGGATCGAGATATTGATCCATACATTAAGAATAAACCTCTCATGACATACAGAAGAGGTAAGACTCTACGCAATTTGTTGGGATCAACTAGTTGTAACAGCAGGACTGTGACATCAAAAAAATTGGCTCCCCTCTAAACCTAAGGGCTTTTATAGATGCACTATGTGTAATGTCTGTCAATTTGCTTGCAACAAAACACCGGCTTTTTGTTACAATACTAATAAGACCTATCAGATTCATGAATTCATCAATTGCAATTCGAAATTTGTTGTTTATTGCATTGTATGCCAATGCAAACAAATCTATATAGGGAGCACCATTCGTCCTCTTAAGGAACGAATACAAGAACATATTAGGGCCATCCGCAATAACACCTCCAATTATCCACTGGCAGCACATTATAATTCAGAACATAGATTATCTGAACTAATCAACATTGGATTCCATGGAATTGCCATCCTCAAACATGACTCTCGAGGTGGTAATAAGGTAGCTGCTCTTAGAAAACTGGAAACACAATGGCTCATTAAATTGAGAGCGGTAGACCAGGGATTAAATGTAGACAGAGAAATGCATGTCTTTGTATGATAACCTGACCATATATGGCTACAAGCTTATGACATTTAGACTGGTGCTCATTTCTGCTCCCAATCTGATTGTTATACCACTGGGACATATACATTTGTTCTCTCATGCATAAATTCAACCAATTTTCCTCTCTGTTTTTTCATACTCTAATATTGTATAGTTATATTATGAGAGACCACCTTATTGATATCATAGTGGACCGGTGTCTTTACAAGCTGATACTAATTCTGCTTGTGGTCCTTATGTAATCGATGTATATCTAGAGACTTCCTGCTCTGAACTGTTCCAAACTATATACATATTTTTTGTGGTATGTGCCTTACAAACATGAACTGCTATACAGTTACTGTTTACATGAGTTTAGGACAAACTGTATTATGTTTGAATGAATGAATCTGACATGACAAGATATACTGATGATAAACATTTCAATGTATTTGCATATCGTTTTTGATGAGATTGGTTTTACTGTTACATCATTATGAATGCATAGAAGAACACTTTATTGATAAATGGATTCTACTAATCACTATGGCCCCTTACACTTGGGCTTTACTATATCTACCTCTATTATTTGTCCTGCTTCTATTATTATAATACTGGCCTTTTTAACTAATGCCAATCCTGACGTTAATTCGGTTTATAATTTACTGAGGAGAATAATAACTTTTCATTTATACAATATGACTTTTTCTCTCGAAATTTCATGGATATACATTTAGCATTAGGATGATTTTAGGAAGTCGAAAACGATGTGCAATTTTATTGTTTTCCAATTTTCCCTACTGACTGTTGAGCATATTTGCTAACCTTATTTAGCTGTAGCACTTTTTTGGGTCTCATCAGGCTCTTCTTATTCAGCCTTTTGTATTCTAAGATGGCTGTTAGATTTTTGATATGGCGGCTTTATACATTTCATGACTTGCTTACTGCTGCTAAGCATACTCGTCCATTACTTAAACATCGGCTTTATATTGGGTCGGTTTAGGCTCTCCAAATTTACTCTTGCCCGTTCAAAGATGGCAGACAGATTTCTCCAGCCAATGAGAACTTACTTTATGACCAGAGCGACTGCAGTCTCCTTTCGATTTCTATTATCCTGCTGGGGGAGCTCCGGTTGCTCAATGGCGCCCGATCTGACGTCCGTATATATTTGGTTGTTCGGCGGGTTGCAACCGTTTACGGAGTGCCAGTATCAAGTGGTACCAGACCCTATAACACGGTAAGCAGGGCTTTGAAGGGGACGTGTGTGGTGTTAAGGGCTTAGTTAGGTTATATGTTCTTTGAATTCACTTCAGACAGTACTTTATTCACGTCTCTGTTCCTTTACAGCCTCACGCATTTCCGAGGTGTCTCTCTAGGTAAGACAGCAGTGCTAGCCAGTAGGATTTGAACTCCGTTTTTCATTTTCAGAATCTTGCAGTTAATTCTTATAATATGCCACTTATTTATTTGATATTTCAGCATGTTGGTGTTACAATACACCTCACAGATATTAGTGTGACTTATGATTGGTGCTACTACTACGTATTGAAATTATCTGACCAGGACGTCTGCGGTATGAAAACTTTTATTTTATTGTGTTCTCGTCAATTCGTGTGCACTCTTAGATTTGAGTTTTGCGCTGCTACTAGGATTTTTTGATACATTGGGCA
This sequence comes from Lissotriton helveticus, assembly GCF_964261635.1. Taxonomy (NCBI): domain Eukaryota; kingdom Metazoa; phylum Chordata; class Amphibia; order Caudata; family Salamandridae; genus Lissotriton; species Lissotriton helveticus. The sequence goes on from NC_136061.1 coordinate 522,737,550, forward strand.
TTCATACCTGTTGCAATTCACTGTGTTGGTCTAGACCTGGGCACTACGAGGCAACCAGGATTTTAGGATATATTGGGCAGACATGCTTGTTTCTATGAAGGATTGACATTAGTTTATTAATTAAGCATAAGCAACAAATAATGCAGTAATAGTAAGTTCATGCTCCTTTATAACTCATGATTTAGTTACCTTGTGACCACCCCTCACTTCATACACGGTGTCTTAATATTGTCCATTTCTTTTATACAGGCAGTTCACCTTGTTCCACTTATACTCCTCTAGCCCGATTGTGTAAATAACTTAGCTTATCATTGGTGAGTGTCTGCTCTCAGCTGGCTCTTTGCCGCTTTTTTGATTTCATGATCGTTTTATAGCTGATATTACCCTAATTTTGTGTTACAGAGTCTCTTTTTATCAACCTCCAACTATTTTGTGGTATCAGTCACGTGGGTTTCATCAGGACAAGTCCATAATACTTATATTCTAGGTCAGATTCCTCATCTTTTTTCGAGGCCCCTCACTGAAGTGTTGAGTCATTTCATTTAGTGATCATTTTCAGGTTTATGAATTCAATACCCGCACTTACTAGTTTTGGTACTTATACAAAAAGTATACTTAATTTTAAATTTTTTCCTTAGAACCAATGGTGAAAAACCCCTTCTGATATTCCTCCAGCTGTGGACTTTCGATCCACCCTTTCGGGCCACTTGGACTGTGGTATTGTCCGGTGAGAAGGTTATATTGATACAGCATTCTCTTGGTCCTCAGTAGATTATTCTTAGATCCATATGTCTTCCTGATTGTATTGATTCTGATCAGGAATGGATAGACTATTCTATCGTTGACTACTGTGTTTTCGAACTCTACATGATGTTATCTGTTGTTATGTACACGCCTCGATATGATTTATTATAATTTGTACAGACAATCCCACATTTATATACAATACCATTTTTTCTCTGTGTACTCAGGAGCTTCAACTTTACAGCATCTCCCACGTGATTCAGCAAAATATATGCTGCAATAGTTTACTTCATTAGGTCAGTTTTTGATTTTGGATACATTTCTCCCCTTGGTGGTTGGCACTATCATATCACTTCACATTTTGCAATAATGGGGGGGTTTTTCCATACTCATATTTCTGGAGCCTTATTCTTGGTGTTTCACTTTTCAGTCACTCAGATATCTCACTATAAAAGAAAATTCTTATTCTCTCTCTCTAATCTTATTAATTCACCATTTGATCACAATAGACTTTTTCTCCTGATTTTATCTTTCACTTCACATATTGAGTTTGTATATTTTGTACACTCAGTACCTTATGATGACTTAATTTTCTTTTGCTTAGGCCCTTTCTAAATTTCCTCACATTGTACTATTACATTTTAAATTTTGTATTTTCATGTATATATGTTTCTATCATGTCTTTACAGCCTTGAAAATGTCCCTGTACTAATTCATAGTACGGACGAAACACGTGTCGGCTGTCGTTTTATCATTTGGAAAACCACTTTTAAAGAATCAATAAAAGGAAAAGATGATATAAAATATGAACTCTATCCATCTATTTGTCCTGTACATTTTGAGAGTTTGTTGACCTTATCTGGATTAATTGTTGTCTAGACTTTACTTTGCAATAGTCGTGTACATACTTGCATTATAGGATTGTGCTCTCTTGACCATTTTTGCCTATATGTTTATTTGTCAATCCTTTGGCTTGATAAATTGTGTTCCTTCCTGGTAGTGGGGGATATTGGTCCATGTAGCACTCCGTCTTTGACATTGAGAAAGATCCTATTGACTGTCCAGTACTATTTTTGATTTTATGGATATTAGTTTATGTGCGGTTTTTTCCAATTCTTTGGAAACACCACTACCATTCCCTGTATACTCTATCAGATATTAAGTCACCCCTAAGGACGTCTTATGGCCTACAAAATAGGGTGCCTAGTATTTGTTGGGCATGCAGTCATTGAAAATTGGCATGTACCTACAGTGAGTAGACCACAACTACTACTTTCACCAGGGCTGTAACTGATCCCATTTGGAAGATTAAAGTGCAATTAAAATAATATTTATTTTAATTCTGGTTGGGGTAAGCTACAGAATCGATCCAACCACTGCATTTAGTAATTATTAAAAATCCAATCAAATGCTGAATTTGAAATACTAGTAAACATACTGAAAAAGTAACTTTTTAAAAGCCAAACTTTGTGTACTTGAGGCTCCGTAGTCTAATTAGACTTTTGCTGCTGGTATTTGCTCCTGTCAGTGTTTTTCCCTTAATGTGGTGTGGAAATTGGACCCAGAGCATAAACAATGGATTCACCTTTTGGTAGGAAACATGGATGTGAAGTATGCAAAACAACTTGGGTAGAACAGTTGGGGAGGGTTCAGTAACTTGATTACCTTAAAATGGGTTGAGGTGAGGCCTCTACATTCATGGTACCTCCAAGGGCAGAATGGTTCTGCTGTGTTGGATTTAACCATGAATAGTGCACTGTGGCATAGTTTGCAGAAAGGAAAACCGGATGTCCTGCAAAGGTGCCAAGATTTGCCACTGGAGTAGGAATGGGAGTATGTGCCTGTTGAAGGGCAGACGTCACTGTGGACGACAAAGCCTGGACAGTATGCTGTAGCCCACCCATGTCAGAGTGTATGCCCTCCATGTAGGCAACCACCTGGCGTAATTTTTTGTCATGGTCCCTGAAGGCATTGAGCATGGCAGTCTGTCCCACCCAAAGCTGGCGCAGGAGCTCAACAGACTCAGCACTGAGGACAGCAGGGGGGACAGGTGCAGGCTCAGCGGTGTCTGGAGTGAATGTAACTCGTCCCCTCTTACTGACTCAGACACGAGCAGAACCAGAGGAAGTGGATGGGAGGGTGGGCACTGGCCACTGTGTGGTAGAAGATGATGGAGAGTCCCCATTCCCTGTGCCTGCCAACATGGATGCATCCCCGCTGACATCATATGATGTTATACTTTGTGTCTCAGGCAGGGATTCCTCCTGCATACTACGGTCCCCCTCTGATGCGCTGGTGACCTTCGTGTCACTGGGCTCCTGTGCAGCTGTAGTGCTACTCTAGCCACCACTGGTTTCCAGCTCCTGTCCCTCCATGTCCACTGGCCAATCCGCATAAGAGAGAGATGCAGTGTTGGGTTAGTGTCATCAACAGGACAAAGCAATTCAAGCAATGCAGTACAGAAGATGACCAAATCTACATGTTAACCACCACACTCTGCAATCACATTGCAGCAACTCACTACATAGACCAAAACAGTGCCTGTAACCCTGAATATCTGCCATGACTGAGCCATGTTAAGGCCACACAGCACAACACCCTGCCCGTGGATGAAGTCTACCAGACACACAACTTGCTCTGCCGACACCTAGGGAAATGATGTGGGCACACCACTTATTGCCACTGACATACCTTGAGGGAACAAGAGGGGACAACATAGACACCTATTAGGACATGACAGTCCACAATGGCAAGTAGCCCATGCCAAACACCATGTTGTACTCTGTGGCACATTGTTGTCAGATGTGTGGGACTCAACGATCCAGGTGGATGCAAAGTACGCATACATGAAGTCACACTCAGATAGTGGACACTGCTGTTCACCCCCAAATAGATTCCCCACACTATCCCAATGCTGAATGAACATGTAGATCCTAACACATCCGGCTATGGGAATGCACGGCAGGGAGGATTATCTTTGTAAGGCCAGTTTGGGCCAATGCATGACACTGGCACCCATCCCAGCAGCCACTCACAAGACACAGCACAGCACCACCCCACGAACATCACATGGGCCACTGCTGCCACAGGCCCTGTACATGTGCATCCGCTCCCTGCCAAAGTCACCCTCCCCAAATACTCACCCCTGCCTTGCTGCTTATGCTCCTTCAGACGTGCATCCAGCTCAGGATGAGTCACTGCCAAGATGTGGCCCATCAGTGGTGTCAAACTACGCCATGCCAAATGCCGAGTGCGTGGTAGCAGACCCAAGGTCATCTCTGCTACGTTCTTTGCCAGCCAGCTGAAGTCGTCCCATCTCTTGTGGCAGTGGGATCATCATCGGTTAGATACCCCCAGGGCTTGCACCTTTGCTGCAATGGCCCTCCAAACGGCCTTGGCTGTTGTGACTTGAGCTGCAGAAAAGAGGGGGAAATGATAAGAGACACAGTGTCCTGTACCAACATCTATCAGTACAGCAGCAAGACACAGACTCATTACCAAATGTAATCTCTGTCCATCCAACCCTGCGGTACACCTCACATGGGCACTCTGCATGGGCCAAGCGAATGTGATTGCATGAATTTATGAGGGTGTACAGGGTCCCTGATAATCTCACGCACATGCAGGATGACTGCACCGAACCCCCTCTGTGGCTTGCACACATCTCCAGTCCTATACATGTCTGGCCACTACATACATCACATATCAACCTGTGTCTGTGTGTAGACTCACTGTGTGCATGACTGGGCAGCATTCAATGATCATGTTCTGTGATCATATCTGTATGTCATGTGTGTGGCATCGGGGTACATGGACTCACCAACAAAATATACATCAACACACAAGTGTGGTCGTGTGCAATTAAACAGGGCTGAGATGGTGCAAATTTGGATTTCAATGTGAATGAACGAGAGTAAGGACACAGTAAGTGCAGTAATGTCATCTCGTCTTGGTGGGCGGGCACTGTGCAGAGCATCTGGGTTCACACTGAGTCGGACAACAGAGGCACACAGAGACAATCAGCCAAGCAATTACTGTCCTGGCACCTGCATGTACAACATCCTGTGGCTCTATATGGCTGACAATGTACCACACTCCACTCAGACATACAGCTGCAGGCAGGGAAAACCATGACATTGGGACACACACTCCTTCCCCCTGGAGACATCATGTTTGTCAGTGTATGACCCAACCCCACACCCTCAGGCATATACTGCAGCAGTCCAACCACATGTCTGCCCCCCCTATCCTACACCTTCCATCACAATGACTTATCACAAAATTTGGGGCACCATACAGCTTTGGGTACGGTGCGAGCACCTCGTCCACCACGACTTCCAGCTCCTCTCTTGTGAATGGACTGGCACGGATCTTCTCTGTCCTTGCCATCCCTTTGGACATGGAACACCTGAGGTGGAATTGGGTGGTGAAGGACCCAGGCTGCAGGCTCTGGAGGCAGCAGCAGATGATGGTCCCTGGCAGCAGGCTCTGGAGGCAGCAGCAGATGAGGGTCCCTGGCAGCAGGCTCCGGAGGCAGCAGCAGATGAGGGTCCCAGGCAGCAGGCTCTAGAGGCAGCAGCAGATGAGGGTCCCAGGCAGCAGGTCTGGAGGCAGCAGCAGATGAAGGTCCCAGGCAGCAGGCTCTGGAGGCAGCAGCAGGTGAGGGTCCCAGGCAGCAGGCTGTGTGAGCAGTGGAAATGTGAGGCTCACTCCCACACATTTATAGCCCCCTGTCATTTCTAAGGTGCCAAGCTGCAACAATTGGTTGTCCAGGTCTGCCTCTTACAAGAGCATCCAATGACCGCCTCCGCGGTGGCGGAGCACGCCTACCGCGATCTGCAAAATTGCATCATACCACCGCAATCATCATTCCCATTGGCTGTTGGCAATGCTCCAAGGCGGTGATGCACCGCTGGGGCCCAGGATGCGCTACTGCAATGGTGCATCTTTCAAAAGCATCCAATGTCCGCCTTTGCGGTGGTGGAGCACACCTACCGCGATCTTCAAAATTGCATCATGCCACCGCAATCATCGCTTCCATTGGCTGTAGGCAATGCCCCATGGTGGTGACACACCGCCGGGGCCAGGCAGTAGCTATCGCGCGTAGGGTGATGGAGCATGCCCACCGCCATTTGGGAATGTCTCCATGCCAATGACTACCGCACTTGTGTAAGCGGTGGTGCTGGTGACATACCGCCGGGGCCAGGCGGTAGCTACTGCGAGTAGGGTGGCGGAGTATGCCCACTGCATTTGGGCATGTCTCCATGCCAATGACTACCGCACTCGTGTAGGGGGTGGTGCTGGTGACACACTGCCGGGACCAGGTGGTAGCTACCACAATTTGTGGCACATACAAAGTCAATGTCCATAAGAAACACTTCAACAGTGCACAGTGGCCACATGGTGAAGTGCACATCATCTTGCACACAATGGCAATGTTCCATTGACTCCACAGGTGCCTACATGGGCCATAGTTGTGTATGTGTGACGCACATTGGTCTGTAGTACCTAACATGTCACAAATGTATTAGATGGTTGGTGAGGACATTGTTGTAGAGAACTCTACAATATGTACACATATGAATGTGCTGTAGGGCAGTGATGACATCGGCAAAGGCTTGTCTCACTGTGTGATGTTGTTACTTAGTTGTGCTCATCTGTGTGCTCATACACGTAATTGTCAATTCACCGCCAACTGTGATGATTGTGTTACGGATGTGTGCCAAGTTTGAATAATGTATTGAGGTGTGACCGGTACAGCAGATGGGACAGTTGTGTTGATTTGTTGCAAAATGGCTGGATGACACGCTCCCAGGCGTGCACATGTGGATTGTGGCTTTGAAAATATGTGCATTCACATTGACCTATGTGGTGTTTTACGCACTGGTGTATTGTAAATGGAGAGGTGTGCCCTCTGTGTGGCTCAAACGTACACCGATGTCACATGGTGTGTCACACATCCCTCAGGTCAGTGTTTGTTCATTCTGTTTCATCCTGAACGTCATATGCTGTGGCCATCTCATGATGGATGTCATTGACATGTGTCCAATTTCATCTCAACTAGGAGGAGGCCGAATCTGATACGTCACTTGACACTACTGGAGGACATTGAGGATATAGCGATCATTCACAAGTTCTGTCTCGACAGAGCCACCCTGAAGACCCATTGTGATCTGTTGGAGACCCACCTGCAGCCTCGTCACCACTACCCGACAGCTTTTACACCAACTTACAAGGTGATTGCAGCCCTCCATTTTTTGCCACTGGATCCTTTCAGGAGACCGTGGCCAGCGCTGCTGGCATGTCTCAACCCATGTTCAGCATGGTGCTGTGGGATGTTCGTGCAGCCATGATGATCTACAAGGACAGATACATACATTTCCCCCGGGGAGCAGAATTGGCAGATGTGAAAGGAGACTTCTATCCCCCTGGGCACATCCCCGATGTTGTTGGGGCCATTGTTTGCACACATGTCGGTCTTGTGCCACCACAGGCGAGTGAGCACATTTTCCGTAATAGAAAACATTATCACTCGATCAATGTGCAGGTGGTGTGCCTGGCCGATATGACCCTCATGCATGAGTGTGCCAGATTCCCCGGCTCAGCCCATGATTACTACATCCTGAGGAACAGCATTGTGCCCAGGCTGATGGCTAATCTGCTTTCGGAACATGCTTGAATTGTGGGTGAGTATGCCTAGTCTTATGGCGTGCTGGGTGTATGACTTGCTGCCCTCTGCCTGTGCAACATTGCAATGTGTGTTTGTCATTCCTGGGTGACTCTGCTTATCCCAGTCGTCCATGGCTGCTAAGCCCACTGCATAATCCCAGGCCACCGGCTGATATCAGATACAAGGAGGCCCATGGCAGGACACGTCGTGTGGTTGAGCGTACTTTTGGCCTGCTCAAGTCACATTTCCGCTGCCTTGACAAAACTGGAGGTGCACTGTCCCCCAGAGCTGTCTTCAGCACTAATCCAAATCACAACCCGGTCCTGAAGATGATCCTGACAAAAGAGGATCGAAACGTCGTAGACCGTTCAGTGCAATAGATGGCTCACTCCCCAATGTGGCTAGATTCAAATAACTCCTCAATTTTACCAAGATTTTCGCTTTGCAATTTAGTTTCAAGCCACATTTATCATTTGTTTTCACTGTATATATCTAAGCACCTTCACACCATGCGCCGTTCCTGCTGATCACAATTGTCACTTGCGTCGCCACTTCCTGTGTCACCTTCACATGTTTAGCACCAAGTCCAATTCGGGTTGTTTTGCATTTATTGACGTACAGTGCTGTATATCCCATGTTTTCTCTTTCCTTTAATTATACGATGCCATGAGCACGTTTCAAAAGAATTGAGTCTCCTTGTCTCTGTGCGCGTAATACTTTTAGTATACCTTTTCAAATTGCCTTTTGAATAACACCAGTTGAGATATTGTTGTTTACTTTCACTGTGTATGTCAAGTGGGGTCAGTGTGCATATTTGTGTATGGAGAGGGCTGGTGTTGGCACATGGCACCATTTCATTGGTGACAGATGTTTGGCTGCACGTACATGCTACCTACTTGTGAGGTGAAGCAGAATAATGCAGTGACTGCCACATGCTTGTGGGAGGGAGGGAGGGCTCCATCGTGCTGGGGTGTGGGACAGGGGGCAGGGAGGGAGTTGTAGTGCAGGCCTCCCACCCCCAAACAGTCCTCCCAAGGGAAGATAGCTACCTACCTGTTAGATGAGGCAGGACAATGCAATGGCTGACACATGCTTCTGGGTGGGAGGGAGGGCTCCATCCTGCTGGGGTGTGGGATAGGGGGCATTGTGGGAGTTGTGGTACAGGCCTCCCACCCCCAAACAGGCTAGATGGCTAACCACCTGTTAGGTGAGGGTGAAAATTGCAATGGCTTCCAAGTGCTTCTGGGTGGGGTGGAGTGTTACATCCTGCTTAGGGGTGGGACAGGGGGCATGGTGGGAGTGGTAGTGCAGGCCTCCCACCCACAAACACCCTGCCTGTGAAGATGGCTACCTATCTGTAAGTTTGGTGAGGGTGATGCAATGGCTCCCAAGTGCTTCTGGGTGGGGTGGAGTGCTACATTGTATTGTATTGTAGCATACTTGTATAGCGCAACCTGTCACCACCAAGGGCATCCTGGCGCTTTGACCCATAATCCAGCGGAAACAGTAACTCAACCCATCCTGGGAAAGAGATGGGTTTTCAGAGCCTTTCTGAAGGCCAGAAGATCTTCAAGGCTTCTCAAGGATATTGGCAGAGAGTTCCAAAGTTTGTCCGCCGCTACTCTGAACGAGCGGCCACCCATTCTCACTCTCTGGAAGCGCGGAACTATCAGTAGTCTGGACGTCGAGGAGCGTAAGGCTCGAGGTGGACAATACCAGGCGAACATTCGTCGCAGAGGAATAGGGCCCAGGCCATGAATAGCCCTGAACACCATACAAGCTGCTTTATAACGAACCCGCAGATGGACCGGCAGCCAATGGAGTTCTTGCAGCGCTGTCGTAGAAGAACTATGATAAGGGCGAGAAAGGGCAAGTTTAGCAGCGATGTTCTGCACCCTTTGCAGCTTGCTCAGAAGTGTTACCGGGGCCTCCAGAAGCAGTGCGTTGCAATAGTCAAGTCGACTTAGGATGGTACAACGCACTACTTCTGGCCTGGCCTGCTCCGGGAGAAGGGGTAAGACCTTACGCAGCATACGGATAAGCATCATACATGTAGAAGTGGTCTTGTTTACATGTAGATCTAGCTGCAGGTTGGGCCCAAAAATAACGCCCAAGTTGCGCCTAGATTGTGCGGCTGACACCGTCTCAGAAAAGGACGGAGGCCAAAAATCGGCCGGCAAGTCGCGAGGAACTCGATCTGTAGAGCAGTGTAAAACCTCCGTCTTGGTACCGTTGAACTGTAGTGAGTTCAGACGGAGCCATTCTGCTGTCGCCTGCATACACCGGTGGAAAGTCTCCAATGTGACTGCATCCTGACCCTCCAGCGAAAAGACCAGCTGGGTATCATCCGCATAGTTGAATGCGGAGATACCAAAGGATTTAATGATCTGGACTAGAGGGCGGAGGTAGATATTAAAAAGTATTGGGCTGATGGCAGAGCCCTGGGGAACACCTTGTCCCACTCTCCGCTCCTCTGAACTGAAGGGGGGTAACGAGACCCTTTGCTGACGGCAGTCCAAATAGGAGATTAACCAATCCCTAGCTCTGTCTGTAACCCCGCATTCTTCCAGCCTAGAGATCAAGGTGGGATGGCTGACCGTGTCGAACGCGGCCGACATGTCGAGCAGCACCAAAAATGCTGCCCGACCACTGTCGACTCGCGCCCGCAGGTTGTCTAGCACGGTCACCAGCGCGGATTCCGTCCCGTGTGCAGGGCGAAAACCAAATTGCATTTCATCCAACCAGGTGTTCCCTTCAACAAAGCCGGACAGGGTGCGGGTGACCAATTTTTCCATGATTTTCACCGGAAAAGGAAGCAGGGAAATCGGCCGGTAGTTGGATAGGCATGTAGGGTCGAGCGTCGGTTTTTTTAAAAGTGGGGATACCACTGCCTTCTTCCAGCAACTTGGTACAATGCCTGTCTCAAATGACTGACAGCAGATGGAATGCAAGGGCTGGAAGAGCTCCTCTTGAAACACCTTCCAGAGTTTTGGAGGGAGAGGATCCAAAGGCGAACCAGAAGTAACAGTAAGCGCTAAGTCTCCGAACTCCTTCAAAGAGGGAAGGGGAAAGCAGCTCAGCTGGGGTCGACTGGCTTCAGTCGCCGGAGCTCCCAAGCTGAGAGCTAAATCCAAAGAAGGAGAAGAGGGATTACTCTGCTGGGGTCGACTGGCCACCGACGCTGGAGCTCCCAAGCAGAGGGTTGGAACCAGAGGAGGAGGAGAGGGGCTACTCAGCTGGGGTCGACTGGCTTCAGTCGCCGGAGCTCCCAAGCTGAGAACTAAATCCAAAGGAGGGGAAGAGGGATTATTCTGTTGGGGTCGACTGGCCACCGACGCCGGAGCTCCCAAGCAGAGAGTTGGAACCAGAGGAGGAGGAGAAAAGCTGCTCAGCTGGGGTCGACTGGCTTCAGTCGCCGGAGCTCCCAAGCTGAGAGCTAAATCCAAGGAAGGAAAAAAGGGATTACTCTGCTGGGGTCGACTGGCCACCAACGCCGGAGCTCCCATGCAGAGAGTTGGAACCAGAGGAGGAGGAGAGAAACTGCTCCGCTGGGGTCGACTGGCTTCACTCGCCGGAGCTCCCAAGCAGAGAGTTGGAGCCAGAGAAGGAGAAGAAAGACTGCTCGGCTGGGGTCGACTGGCCACAGTCGCCGGAGCTCCCAGCCAACGAGCCGAATCCAAAGAAAGAAGGGAGGGGCTACTCAACTGGGGTCGACTGGCCACACTCGCCGGAGCTCCCAGTCCGAGAGCCTGATCCAAAAAAGGAGAAGGAGAATTACTCGGCTGGGGTCGACTGGCTTCCGTCGCCGGAGCTCCCGAGTTGGGGGGCTTCTCATCTGGTCGGGATCGACTAGAGGACGTGGCCGGAGCTTCCTGACAGAGGTGAATACCCCTCTGCAGGGGTCGACTGGCCATCTCCTCCAGGGCTCCCTCCTCAGTGGTGGAGAACCGTGGATCCTGCAGACCTGTTAAGATTTTACGGATTTTTTCCTCAAAAGCATCCGCAAGTGAGTCACAAAGAGCTTGCGATGCAGGGACTGCGCTAGCCACACACGTGGGGTGGGCAAGGTCCTTAACAATTTTAAAGAGGGCCTGTGCCTTGTTTGGGGCCTGATTCAGAGTAGATTCAAGAAAGGTCGCTTTCGCCGTCTTAATTTGAGCTTTGTATTTATACATGGCCGACCTAAATGCAATTTTATCAGAATCTAGGTACTGTTTTCTCCAGACCCGTTCTGCGCGTCTACAGTCGAGTTTAAGCTGGCGTAATTCACTCGTGTACCAAGGGCTTGCTCGGTTCACCCTTCCTCGGGACTTCCGGAGAGGTGCCAACTTATCCAATGAACTCGATATGGATTGGCAGAAAAGATTATAACTTTCTTCGACGGTGTTGCCAAGCTTGAAATCCTCACCTAAAATGTTCGGCAGTGGGGAGGTTTTGAGTATTCGGGACCAAGGTCTCTCAAGCTTGGTTAGGGGTACTCCAGCCTTTCGCGACAAAGGGTCCTCCCTACGGAGGGAAAACCTGATCAGAGAATGATCCGTCCAAAACTGGCACTTGATGTCCACTAATGCAGCCCACTGAGTGTCCGCGAACACCAAGTCCAAAGTATGGCCTTTCCGATGCGTGGAGGCATTCACCAGCTGTTCTAAGTTGATGTCAATACAAGCTTGGCTAAGAGAGAAGAAAGCATGGTCCAGCGAACTGCCTGCCCACAAATTAAAATCTCCAAGTACCAATAGCCTGGAGTGCGAGCTGGCAAGTTCGTAAATCAAATCAATGAGAAAAGATATAGTAGGTGCCGGTCCCGGGGGACGATAACAAAGGACACCCGAGCAGCAGATCAACTCCTGCTGTTTAACTGTAAAACCCATCAATTCGAATCCCGGTACCTCTCGAATCTTTAGCTGGGAAAGGGTAAGCGAGTCCCTATAGATATATCCAATTCCCCCTCCTCGATTAAGAGGGCGCGGAGAATGGCTGATTTTGTACCCTAAGGGGCAAGCTAAACCCAGCTCGACCTCACAGTCCTCCCGAGTCCACGTTTCCGTGAGGAAGAGGACATCGAGCTGTTCAGACTCGATTAGGAAGGCTATTTCCGTGTGGTGCTTGCAGAGAGATCTGACATTAAGCAGGCCACAGGAAATGGGTCTCGTAATTGGGAGGCTGATCTGGTCCTGACCAGGTCTGAGACTAATTAGCTCAGACCGAGTATAGGTCAGGCGGTTTGGACCGGAGGGGCCAGAGGTAGCGGCCCTAAGCGCGTCCGTTGCGCGAACGGGCGCAAACGGGCTTACCTCTGGCGCACCTCCGGCGCCCCTACGGCGCCCCCGCTGCGCACCGTCGCTGCGCACCTGTCTAACGGCCATCTTAAATGGCCAGCAGGGTGTCGCGTGGGTCCTGGCAGGGCGAGTGTCTCTCCCTCACCTAAGATGGCGCTCAGAGTGGAAGGACTTCTCCCCACTCCAAAATGGCGCTCAAAACCGGCGCGATGGTCCTGCAGTGCCCCCGAGTCCCTTCTGTCCCACAAAGTGTGGATATGGGATGGTTATAGTGCGGGTGAGAGCTCCCTTATTCCCCCTAAGCGGTCCTAATAATTAAAAGCGCGTAGCTTAGGGGTGGGACGGGGCATGGTGGGAGTAGTGGTACAGGCCTGCCTCCCCCACACAGACCTCCCAGGCAAGATGGCTGCCTACCTGTTAGGTGAAGGTGAACAATGCAATGGTGTTTGGGTTGTGCAAGAAAGTACATATCAGTGCGTTGGTTAACATTTGTCTGTACTTACCAGCCTCCACTCCCGCAGATACTTCTGTGAGACTCTCAGGATGCAGTATGGCAAGCACCTTCTCCTCCCATGGTGTGAATGTTTTTGGTGGACTGGAAGGGCCACCACCAGTCCTGTCAGCCAGCTCCCGGTTCTTCCTTCTCCTCTCTTTGGCAACCCTCTTGAGATCATGCCACCGCTTCATCATCTCCTTCTTCGATAACGGGGTGTTCCCTACTGCTTTGATCCTTTGGACTATCCTTTGCCACATTTGTGTCCTTGTGGCTAATGGTGTCTGTTGGACCAGGCTACCAAACAGTTGTGGTTCCACTCTGACTATCTAATTTACCATGACTGACAACTCACTCTCTGTGAATTTGGGCATTTTCTGTGATTCCATGGTGTGTAGTGTGCAAAGTGTTTGTATGTGCAAGGGTGTGGGTGGTGGGTGTGATGTTTGTGTGTGAGGTGTGTTATGTCCTGGGGGATTGTTGATGCTGGTGTGATGGTGGTGGTGGTGTGTGTGCTGTGTTATCTTGTCTCTCCTGTCATGCCTGGTGTATGCCCTTCTCTTCTGGGGTGTTGCAAAAGATTGCGGTCAGTGAAGGGGCTGGTTTTATACTTAGCTAAGTGGGTGTGTCCCAATGGTGTTTGGCTGTCAGGTGTGTTGTGGAAGTTGTCCTGGAAATTGTATGGCATTTATTAGTTTCATTGGGATGTGTTTGGTTTATCTGGGGAGCATGGCTACTTTTTTTGTGCAATGTTTCCTTTGTTGAGGTGTTTTTGCATCATCCGCTATGTTTTGTGATGATCGTCTGCTGCAGTGGCTCTGCTGCAGCTCTTCTGCTGGCTCACCCATTCACTCAAGTGTGCGACCGCGGCTGTCGTAAACACTGGATTGTACCGCGGGTCCATCGGGAATTTCCGAATTTCCCGTGCGGTGTCTCTGCTATGCTTGCGGCCGGTTGTTGCTTTTCCGCTGCATTTCCGACCGCCGCGATCAGTTTTTGATCGTCACCGCCTACGTCGGCTGGTTTTTCTGAACCCGCTACCGGCGCGGTCGGTCTTTTTTGGCGGGTGATCCTAATTTGTTCGCTGGTTAATCCACAGTCCTGGCGGCCAGTTGTTTCCTGCGTCCGTGGCGGTCGGCCGACCGCCATCCTAATGGGGCTCTTAGTTTCCGTTGCAGCCCAAAATCTGTAAGATCCACACTCACATCTATTGTAGGGGTCTTTTATAGCCTTGTTAACTTTAAGGCATATGGAGCAAGGGAGGGATCCTATGTTATTAACCCCTTCACTGCTAGGCCTTTTTTTTGCTATTTGCGGTAGTTTGCGCTCAGGCCCCTGTAACGTTTTGACCACATAGGGTATCCACTCCAAATTTGTGTCCTTTTTTTCCAACATCATTGGGATTCTAAAGGTACCAAGGGTTTGAGGATTCCCCTGGAGGGGACCCGGAAATTAGCCAAAATACAGCTAAATTCTGTTTTGGGGGGAAAAATGCGAAAAAAAGGCTACAGGTGAAAGCGTCTGTTTTTTCCCCTGAAAATGGTATAAAAAAAGGAGGTTGTGGTGCTGAAATCACCATCTTCTCAGCTTTCAGGAACAATCAGACTTTTGTCAGATAACCACATTTTTTCATACACAGTTTTGGCATTTTTCTGGGACATTTGCTATATTTTGAGCTTTCAACCTCCTTCCAGTTAATGGTCGAAATGGGTATGAAAGCAATAATGGATCCTGGAAAGCTATACATTTTGGAAAAGTAGACAAAATTCTAAATTCTGAAAAGGGGTCATTTGTGTAGATCCTTCAAGGTTGCTTTATAGAAACTAACAGTTAAATATAGGAACATTATAAAATTAGTTGAAAAAAACAGCCTTTTGTGTCAACGTTTTCACCTGTAACTAATTATATCAGCTCTTTGAAAGTAATATACCGTTACATCCACATGACCGTACTGGTTGTGGGGATATATAGGACTTATAGGTTTACTAAGAATCCGACGAACCCAGATCCAAAAACTGAGCAGCGACTTGCAATGGTTTTTTATTATGTACCGGGTATATAGCAATTATTGTGGTTGAATGTATACATGGAAAAATCGGTATGAAAGACACCTATGCATTTCTGAAATGGGAGCAAAATATAGAGTTTGGAAACAGTAGATATTTGCACATTTCTGAAACTGGGAATATTCATACTAGCATGACTAGAATTAGCAATCATTTTTCAAAATTACTTTTTTTTACACATTGTCTTTCATTTGGAAGGCAGAAATGCATCGAAAGTCAATATGTAATAACAGTTGCTTTACAAACCTGAATTACCTTAAGTCTTCTGATAAAAATAGTACCTCACTTGTGTGGTTAGGCATAGTGCCCACAACAGCAAATGGCGCACAACGCAAAGTGAACACACCTAAGCATGGGCGGATTTCACGGATCCACGATCCGCTAATTTTGCGGATTTGCGTATTGTTGATCCGCAAAATCCACGGATTTGCGGATTTGCGGATTTGCGGATTTGCGGATTGCGCTCGTGAAAGTCAAGGATGCAAAGGCCTCTATCCAGCATCACAGCTGATTTTTGAAGGTAGATTTGGGAAGAAAGCACACCTGCCCAGCCTCGACAATGCTCACGATTGTTTTTGGGCTGATGTATGCATCACTGAATTTGAGCTTCAACTGTCCATCATAGTGGGTAAATGGCGGGAAGACGGTTCACACCGCAAGTGTGTGGGCGGGGCCAAACAGACGGGACTTACATGCGAGCACATATGCCTCTGGTGTGTATAAAAGGTCAGAGACCGATCAGAGCAGCAGATGAAGAGAAAGAAGCTCCTGGTCACAGGAACAGCCAGGGGATTGCGCTCGTGAAAGTCAAGGATGCAAAGGCCTCAATCCAGCATCACAGCTGATTTTCGACGGTAGATTTGGGAAGAAAGCACACCTGCCCAGCCTCGACAATGCTCACGATTGTTTTTGGGCTGATGTATGCATCACTGAATTTGAGCTTCAACTGTCCATCATAGTGGGTAAATGGCGGGAAGACGGTTCACACCGCAAGTGTGTGGGCGGGGCCAAACAGATGGGACTTACATGCGCGCACACATGCCTCTGGTGTGTATAAAAGGTCAGAGACCGATCAGAGCAGCAGATGAAGAGAAAGAAGCTCCTGGTCACAGGAACAGCCAGGGGATTGCGCTCGTGAAAGTCAAGGATGCTTGCCGGCGCCATCCTAAAATAGTTACAACCTCTTCAAGCTTGAAGGCTTGAACTTTTGCCCCCCGGATCCGCCGCTCGCAGATTTGTGGATTTTTGGTAAATTCGCGGGGGGTTGCGGATCGCGAATTTACCAAAAATCCGCAAAATCCGCGAGCGGAACGGATTTTGTGCTCATACTTAAACACACCACATTTTCACAATGAAAAATTACCCTTTTTTCGCAAAGTGCCTGGCTGTAGATTTTGAACCCTAGCTCTGCCGGCACTTAGGAAAACCTAGCAAGCCTATACATTTTTGAAACCTAGACACCCAGGGGAATCCAGGATAGCATGATTTGACTATCTCACACCAGGTTCTGTTACCCAAAATCCCTTGCAAACCTAAACAATTGTCCAAAAAAACTAATTTTCCTCACATTTCTGTGGTGGAAAGTTCTGGAATCTGCGTGGATCCACAAATTCCCTCCCACCCTACGTTTCCCAAAGTCTTCCAAGAAAAACAGTACCTCACTTGTGTGGGTAGGCCTAGTGTCCGTGACAGGAAACGGCACAAAACGCAACGTGGACACACTACAATTTCACAGGGAAAAATGACCCTGTTTTGGCAAAGTGCCGAGCTGTAGTTTTTGAACCTTAGCTCTGCCGGAACCTAGGGCAACCAAGCAAACCTATACATTTATGAAAACTAGAAAATAAAGAAAATCCAGAATGGGGTGACTTGACTGCCTCTCACCAGGTTCTGTTACCCAGAATCCCTTGCAAACCTACAAAACTGTCCAAAAAACAAATTTTCCTCAAATTTCTGTGGTGGAAAGTTCTAGAATCTGCGTGGATCCACAAATTTCCACCCACCCCGCGTTCCCCAAAGTCTTCCAAGAAAAATAGTATCTCACTTTTGTGTGTAGGCCTAGGGCCCATGACAGGAAACGGTGCAAAACGCAACATGGACACATTACAATTTTTACTGAGAAGAATTACCCTTTTTGGGCAAAGTACCTAGCTGTAGTTTTTGAACCCTAGCTCTGCCGGCACTTAAGGAAACCTAGCAAACCTATACATTTTTTAAAACTAGACACCCAGGGTAATAAGGATGGGGTGACTTGACTAAATCTCACCTGGTTCAGTTACCCAGAATCCCTTGCAAACCTAAATAATTGTAAAAAAAACCACACTTTCCTCAAATTTCTGTAGTGGAAAGTTCTGGAATCTGCGTGGATCCACAAATTTCCACATACCCCGCATTCCCGAAAGCTTTCCGTGAAAAACGGTACCTCACTTGTGTGGGTAGGCCTAGAGCCCGCGACAGGAAACGGTGCAAAATGCAATGTGGACACACCACAATTTCACTGAGAAAAATGACCCCTTTTGGGCAAAGTACCTAACTGTAGTTTTTGAACCCTAGCTCTGCCGGCACCTAGGGAAACCTAGAAAACGTATACATTTTTAAAATTTTTACACCCAGGGGAATACAGGATAGGGTGACTTGACTGCCTCTCACCAGGTTCTGTTATCCAGAATCCCTAGCAAACCTAAATAATTGTTAAAAAAAAAACATTTTCCCCACATTTATGTGGTGAAAAGTTCTGGAACCTGCGTCGATCCACCAATTTCTACTCACCCTGCATTCCCCAAAGTCTTCCGAGATAAATGGTACCTCACTTGCATGGGTGGGTTAAGGACCCATGAAAGACAAGGGCCCAAAACCTATTGAGGCGACATCAAAATTACCTATCATAAACCAACCTGGTTTTGCAAGGGGGTTCCCATGAGTTTTTGGCCCTGGGCACGGTGGCCATTTTGGAAAACTACCAAACCCACACATTTCTGAAAACAAGACTCCCAGGGGAGTCCTGCGAGGTATGGCTTGCTTGGGTCCCCCAAAGTTTACCTACCCAGAATGCCCTGCAAACCTCACATTTCGCTGAAAAAAATCACTTTTTTCTCAAATTTCTGTGTGGAAAACCTCAGGAATCTACATGGATCCACAAATTTCCTCTCACCCAGTGTTCCCCCAGGTCTCTCAATAAAAATGATGAGCAAAGGCCCTTGCCCACGGGGCGGCTCCACCCTCCCTGGTGCTAGTGGTAGGATTCCTGCTTGGGGATCGCCCTCCTGGGGTGATCCCCAAGCAGGGATCCACTAGGCCCTTTTTGGGCAGCCGCCACCTCAATGTTAGTAGAAAAAATGTTCCCTAGTTTCTAGTGGGCTTTCTGCTGCCCATGGGGGGCAGATTAGGGGCTACTGCCCCCATATGCCCCCCAGGGGGGGCAGAAAGACTGGCATTTCTTTGTAGAGTTGAGGGCATTGCTATGCCCTTTTGGTGCAGCCCCACCCCAACGTCAATAAAAAAACAAATCCCTGGTTGCTAGTGGGCTTTCTGCCCCCTGGGGTGGCAATGGCAAATTGGGTGCTACTGCCCCCATCTGCCCCCAGGGAGAGGGACCGAAAGTCTTACATTTCTCTGGGTGAGTGGGGGCATTGCCATGCCCTTTTTGGGCAGCCCCCACCCCAACGTCAATGAAAAATAGTCATCCCTGGTGGATAGTGGGCTTTCCACTGCCCCAAAGGGGCAGATTGGGGGCTACCGTCCCCATCTGTCCCCCATGGGCAGAAAGTCTGTAGTGCCCAAACAAACATGAGGGGAGCAATGGCTCTTGCCCAAGGGGCCCCTCACCCCTCCCTGGCGCTAGTGGATGGATCCATGCTTGGGCATCGCCATCCTGGGGTGATCCCCAAGCAGGGATCCACTAGGGAAGCATACCATTAGAAAGGGTAGATTATCCCCTTTTGAACAATACCTCTCCCATATTTTTCAGTGCTCGGGGCTGATATAGCCCCACTAGCACCAAAACTGAGAAACTGAAACTAAGTTTCAGTTTTGATTTTGTTGCAATGACGATTGCGCGCCTTGCACACGATCGTCATTGCAAAGCAATTCACAAACATGCCTGGGGAGGTTGGGGGAGCGCTTCCTCCCCTCCACCAGGCAAAAAAATTAAAAGGGAAATCCCTCTGCTGTCTGCAGCAGAGGGATTTCCTGAGGATGTGCTCATGACGGAATGGTTCAGTCATGAGCACACTAGAACTTGTGCTCATGACGGACCATTGAGCATGGAAAGGGTTAAATTCTACATTTGCTACACATGATAAAACAAAGCTTCTGTTACCTCTTAACCCCTTTGACGCTCATGACGAGCTGGGCTCGTCATGAGGTAGCCTCCTCGCACGCTCATGACGAGCCCAGCTCGTCATGAAACATGGGAATGAGTAAATCCCAGCGTACGGGCGGAATTCCGCCCGCACGCATGCGGTTAAGAAGCATTTGGAAGCTGCTATGTTATATATTTTAGTTTCTCTAGCACAAAGATTTGTAAAAGGTCACATCTGCAAACAGATCCTTTAGCCACAGTGTAGTAAGAAGAGAACAAAAACTCCCATCTGTTGTTTTATTAATATGAGCGGCATAAATGTGCAGAAACACAATTTGGCAATTAATCACATATGAGCCATATCAGCTACATTAGAAATGATGCATCACAGCTCACATTAGTAGAGGGTGTGCTTGAGGAATATGGTTGATAATACTCTCTGCTGGATCCTCAAGCCACTGAAAAACTCCTACTGCTGTACTGGGATAGGGAAGCATGCTCTGCATTATCTATGCTCGTGTAAGTGAGCAAAAGCTATGGCAGGTGTAATGACGGAATAGAGGAACACCAATTCTGTGCTGCAAGGAAGGTCAGAGTAGGTTGCACCCCCCACTTAAAAGGGTTGTTAGCCAAAGAGAGACGTATGAAGCATAGTAGAGGAGACAGCAAACTGAATGAGGACCTGACAGAGCTAGGTCTATACCTCAGGGGGCTCGGGCCTTTAACACTGCAGCGGGCCTTTAATAGCCGGCATAGCCGGCTACAGTGGGCTATAAGGCTATATTAGAAAACTGGAATGTTGAGACCTCCTTTGAAGACAATGGAGTGGCTCCAGCTTTTAATGGCTGGTATAATCCCGGTGCTCCAGCATTCCAATGTTTGTCATCATGTTTCTCCCATTTTAATTTAGAAAATTCTACCCTTAGGAGATGAAATGTTCTAATAGCCTTACAGCCATTCTGCCTCATGCTATACCGGTTGTTCAATGCCCTCACCCTCCTCATGGGCTTGAGTTCAGGGCCTTTAGCAACCAGCATAGCCATCGGCAGCAGGCTATAAGGCAATAGCAAAGGGACAAAACATGAAATAGAAGAGCTGATATTAATGTAGTGAGCAGCATACAGAGGCAAACATGAAACAAGAGCTCAACTAGAACACTTTAGGACTGCTCAAGTTCAAGCACTGGGCCAGCAAAATAGATAAGCTGTCTAAGTGCTAATGCACTTAAATGTGAAAAACTGATCTGAATGCAAGTCTTTATCGCATATTTCTTTGCAAAAACCAATAAAGATATTGAAAAAATACTTTCAGTGCTCAAACAAGACCATGGAACATAAACAGAGGCCTGTGATACACTTGCCATCTTTAAAGAAATGGGAAAATGTGCACATATGCAACAGGATATCTTCAAATTTGTTTCTTATAAGTATATGAAGTAATTTTCCATGTCTTTCTTGTGGCTAAAAACCTTGTTGGATACCGAACATCTCCTTAATCCATTCACAGTCCATATCAGATTGCCTTGGAATTTGTTCACCAACAGTCCCGGAAAAATGAATGTAGATGTACCCCCTTTGGATTTAGATTGGTCACTTATGTGCTAATTTTGTATTTACTTGTCATGCTAGGTCACATCTATTCTCAATTAGATACAAACCTAGGCAATGATAGTGGAATAAGACTGGTGAGTCAATTTAAATACCTACCGCCCACATGAGAGTTTCAAAACCAACCTAAACATTTCTCATTTTCTGCCTATTAACAAATTAAAGATCGTGACTTCCAGTTATATGATTAAAAGGAAAGGACACTTTCTTGTATTTCCTTTTTCATTTGCCGTTCAAAATACCCCTAAAGGATAAGATTGTCCAGATCCTTAAATGTTTATCTCAGCTGTTTTCCTACATCATATATCTTTTGAAACCCTTGCTCTTGCCTCCTGCTGTGTTTTTGACTGCCCTTGATAAGTTTTGAAAATTCATCCTCTTATCTTCTCCACTTATTTCTCAAAGAATAATATGGTAT
Source organism: Lissotriton helveticus (assembly GCF_964261635.1). NCBI lineage: Eukaryota > Metazoa > Chordata > Amphibia > Caudata > Salamandridae > Lissotriton > Lissotriton helveticus. The sequence continues at coordinate 522,759,127 of NC_136061.1, forward strand.
TTTGGCTCTGTTTTTGGAGTGTTTTAATAAACCCGGTCCTATTATCTGTGCTCATTTAGGTTAGGATTTTAAGAATGTATTCATCTGACGCACAAGGATCAATACCTCCAACCCGGAGTATTTGAAAGTCTTACCGCACTTTATAATATGTCTCTTTTTGCCTTAAGTCTACCTTTGACTTAGTTGCCTTCACTGCTGTGTCATTCTGCCCCTTAAACACCTATTTTCATTTTTATATATTTTAAATGTAATCATTTTTTCAGGGTTTACATTTTTAAATAAAACTTAAACACCCATTAATGTGAAATTATGTAACTATATGTGATTCTCCTGGCTTACGTGAATTTGTTAAATTGCTGGTAATTTAAGTATCCAGTATCTGTCCATGACAAGGATGCTGTAATGTGATATAGGATCTGAATAATTAACCTGTGACTACTATCTTTGTATAAATACAATATCTAAGTATGTTCTCTATAAAGAGCTAGCCATCATTCATTGACGGTGTCCACTAACATCATAACATCATTTCAATGCATGGGCACAATCTTGGAATGCCTTTTTGTACCTTTTGGTATTCTGGCCCAGATCATACCTGATGGTGTGATTTGGAAGTGAAAAGTAGCGAAAATAATGTTGTTTAATACTGTTCAGGCTGATAATAGTCCACAAAAAAGTATCAATATATATAATTTGATATTCTGCATGAATTACATCAGTGTTGTTTGATCATAATTCCTGGTCAAAAAAATATAATCATAGTACAAATATTGTAAATTAAAAAATATTAAGGGTATGTGTATCGTATTTTTCTGTTTTACCATAATATCCAACTGCATTTTTAATTCTTTTATTGTCTTATATTATGTTTTATTTTATCATATACATTGTAAAATACATTTAAATATTTTAAAAACATATATCTCTTTTTCAAGTTGTATTTGATATGGAGTTGGGTGGGCAATTTTATATTACTTATATCCATTATTTTAATTGTGTAAGTATTTAATGGATTTAAATTAGTATATTTTTATTTTCATTTTTTATATTGAACATTTAAGTGTGGGTAGTTGAGTTTATTGGGGAGTTGTGTTTTAAAATAAATATTAACTTGTGTTAACTGATTAAAATGTCAATATTTTAGATTTCTACTGCCTATTTATGTGTTTTAAGGTTTTTCAAATTATGTATTAAATTAAATTTTTAGTATGTGGGTTTTATTACGGGAATGTATTGGTATTTTTCCTAAATTATATACGTAAAATGAGATTGAGGTTGCTATTTTATGAACAATATATAAATTTATTTCTAATTTAAACTTTAAATGTTCAAAATTGTGAACTTTTTTATGTGTGATGTTTATGTGCCTTTAAGGGATTTATTATTATTTACAAATGTTTAATATGTTTGTGCAAATTCAAAACAGACTTGATATATCCCGCTAAGCAGTCTTCCAGCTGTGCTCAGGGGGACGTCTCCTAATGCAGGAGGCAAAACCATCTTATAAATATGTTTTTAAACTTTTAGTGGTCTATTATGGTGTCGTGCGGACTCGCGTCTGCCCAATCCTGTCTCGGAACTGGGACCGACCTCCTGATTAGGATGCAACATAACACTGTTTGGTTGCATTCTGACATTTCCCTATGGGAGCATGTATTACGGCTGTAAACCGGCCGTAGTACATGCTCCCATAGGGAAATGGGAGGTGATGTTAATCTCTGCAACCTGTTGGAGACACCATATTTGCCCCCTCGGCTCCCAACCGGATGACGCGCACACATGGGGACCCTTTCCAACAGGGTTTTCTTGGACACCGTGCCGTAAACGGTGCATTGTGATCACAAGGGTGGAAAGGCCACCCTTTGAATTACGGTACCAGCCTCATACTTGCCTATGAGCTCCTTGAGCCCATCAGAAGACAGCAGGAATGACCGTCCGGTCTAGTTTCCGACCACCAGCATTGTAATGCAGCAGTCGGAAAGTAAACCGATATGCGGCTCGGAAAGGCTCCGAACTTCGGTCAGAGCATTTCAGGGCTGCATCGTAATCTGCCCCTTAATTGACTTTTTTTATATTTTTGTTTCTATGCCAAATTTTATTTTCATGATTTTAGACTCTTCAGATGTTTTACTTTAATGTCTTAAAATGTTTTATGGGTATATATTTTTTGGGATGTCTTGAATCTGACCTCCAAATTTTATGCAACTTGTCCCCCTCAAAGCCTCTTCCGCTCAGTATACACTCTCTCCAATGTTTTTAAGACTGGAGTTAGATTAGTAAATCTGACCCCCCATTTAATGTAGGATTGCATTTAAAATAGTAAATATGAGCACACCAAAAATATGCTTATTGATCTTTCCCAATTTTTGTTCGACTGGAGTTAACACCCCCCCACCCTTCCTCACCTGTTTGTTGGATTGGAGTTAGAATAGTAAATCCTACAACCCACCAATGTATTCACTTTCCCAAACGTTTCTTAGATTGGAGCTAGAAAAGTAAATTAGCCCCTACACCCAATATAAGCACTTTCCCCAATATTTGTTAGACTTGAGTTTCTTAACTCAAGCTATTTACCATACTCTCTGTTAGGACTGACCACCAAATGTGAAACTAACTTAAACTCATGTTTTTGATTATCTCCAGCACTTGCCAGCCTCCCAGAAAATATAAGTACAAACCAATTTAATGAAATTGCCTGTCTTTCAAATGATCTGTTTGGTCAGACTAGTTCTGAGCAAGATTTGTTTTAATTATTAGACACATTGCTTGCTTACACTCACAGGTATGATCTGTCAATTCTGCATCATATCAAAATTCTTGCATATTGGGTTTTCACGAATGGATTTGCCTATGACTGGCAATAAGTATACAAAACAAACCAGAGTGAAGGAAAGACAGTTTGGCATAGCTAACATGGTCAATCTGCTTTATTGGATGATTCTCCTAGAAGAAAACATATACACAAACAGACAAAGGGCCCAATTTAGAATTTCATGGAAAATGTAAAGGCAGTCAAGGTGGTGGAGTAATTTATGTATTCACAAATGGATTTGCCTAGGACTGGCAATTAGTAAACAAAAGAAACTGGAGTGAAGGAAAGATAGTTTAAGCATAGCTAACATGGTCAATCTGCCTTATTGGATGATTCTCCTAGAAGAAAACATATAGAAATTTAGAATTTCATGGAAAAAGTAAAGGCAAGTCAAGGTGGTGGAGTAATGTATGTCAGCCACCCTGCCTTAACTTCTCCTGCCAAATTGAGAGTCCACTGCTGACCTGGCAGCGAGCTGTATGGATTTGCATGAACCGCTGTCACAGTGTATTGTTTAAAGTCATTGAAAAGTTAGTTGTCTGTCAGTCACTCATGACAAAGTCTTGCACCAAACTTTTGAAAGATTAGCATTTTTCAAAAACAAACTCCCAAAGTGGGAGTTTGTTCAAGACGAATGTAAACCAAGAGGCTCCCATACCATGGTATCGTTCCCCTACTGTTGAGACTGTTGAGGCTGGATGAGTTAGAAACCTTTTCTGCCCACTGGTTGAATTCAGGCGCAAGTAGTTTCTGATTTTACCCTTGGAATCAGCTTTGCCGATTCTCTCCTTAAGTGGTTTTCCTGGGTGAGTGGCACTTCTAATATGGTGGCTGTGGCAGTAGTATCAGACAAACTATTCACTCCAACTGCCAACTGCAAAGAAAAGAAAGACAAGTGAGAACAATATCATATTGCATTTATCTATTTAAAAACTGCTACAAATATATTTTTAAGATAGAAGCTAATCACTGTGGAAGTGAAGGTATAGGATACATTTGGACAATCGTAACGGTGTAAGTTAGGAGGGTTAGGAATGTACTAATGCTGTCATTTGTGTTTTCAGGCACCAGGCAGAATTGCTAGAATTCTTGAGAGGAAGATGCACAGCATTGGAGTCACTCATTTGTCCCATCAGCCTTTTCCCCTCTATACTGACAGAGGATTTCATCGTTCGCTTTCAGTGGAGTTGGGATTGGAGGAAAAGTCGTCTGCTCCTGTGGAAGTCCTAGTTGTCCAGGTGCATTGACCAGGTGCATGGTACTTGACAGATATCAGTGCCATACTCCAACTTCCACCCAGGCAGAATGGCTAAGGGACTAGATTTCAAGGTGTTGGCGGGAATTAAAAACAGCTTAGTGAGACCATGGAAGATAACAAGAATCTTCGGGAGGATGTTAGAAAGTCCAGTCAGGAAGCCAGTTTCTTTAGACAGCAATTTGATGATTTTCTTCCAGGGGCCAATCCTATGTCCAAAGAGCACAAATGACAACCTTTTTCCCCCTTCCCCTCCGCAGCTGAGTTGACCACACAAGTCATACATGTCATTTGCCCAACTATTCCGTTAGCTGCCCTGGAGAAGTTTAATGGTGATCCTCATAAGGTTCAAGTGATTCTCACCCAATGCTCCCTGCACTTTTTATGTAGGCCTATTATCTTTAAGGAGGAACAGTCTAAGGTAGCCTTTTTATTGTCTTACCTGAGTGGGGATGCAGCGGCATGGTCCATGCCACTCGTTAATTGCAACAACCCAATACTTTACAATTTGGAAGATTTCAAAGCAAAGTTCCTTCGAATTTTTGATCAAAGAACCATCTCGATAGACCACTGATAATTAACTTTTGGATCTAAGACTAGGCAATCAAGAGTTGGTGGCTTACCTTGCACAATTTAATATGTTAATTGTGGGGACTCAATGGCCTGAAGCAAAGAGAGCTGCAATTTTCCCTAGGGGTCTCAAAGATGAACTTAAGGATGGGTTAGCTCAGATTCCCAAAAGACTCACAGAAGTATCTGAGTTAATTGGGGGCACTAGGTGGCACACACGCAAGATGGCTGCACTAACATGAGGCTCCTGCAGCCCGGCGACAAGATTCATCATGTATCCTGCACATAAGCATCTGTAGCGGCAAAAACTGCAGCCACCAAGAGTCCAGAGCAAGCTTAAACTCTGGTGTAGGTTTAATCCGATAGCACTCTCCTGGTCACTGCTGAGAGATCCTTCTTACCGCACCGCGGTGGCCACCTGAGAAGCGCAGAACGAAAGATCGGCAGGCAGCAGTTTTTTGAGGTGGAACGCGATCATAACACTGGACTCTCCTGGCCCGCTGATAACAAAGCTATTGTCATTGATTAGCATTGGGGGACTCACATTTACAGTGTTCTGATGGCATAGAGGGTGCATTTAACTTGCGACTTCTGTGCGCCACGCTCCAAACATAACCACAGTACTGGAACAGTAGGTCTCCATGCTGCATGTTTAAAGAGGAGAAGTGAGTAGAGCCACGGTAGCACACTGACACACTCCCCCTCAACAGATCCAGCAAACGCTACTATCACCATATTGCACGCGAGCGACGGCGGCGCAGTGGTCTGCTCTGACGATCATCGTTGCGGCCCAAAATGGGGAAACCGGACACAAGGCAACCACGTCTCAATTTTGAGGATAAGAAAAGTACTTGCATACCACAAGACGAGCAGGATACGACTAGGGGGGAAGCCGCCCAAGATGCCTCCATCACACAGAATGAAGACATGAAAACTCAAGAGGCACTAAGGCCGGTAAAGTGGATAGTATGTCAATGCGAATGGATGCCATTGTTCATAAACTTGAGGGTCTTTAGGAATGCATCAAGGAGGCTGAGCGCCGCATCCTGGACACTGAAGACACCACCTCTCAGGTCACAACACATAGCGCACAAATGGACAAACTTTTGAAACTCATAGCGGCCAAGAACGAAGCTAGAAGTAGGCGCAATAACATCTGTGTCCTAGGCATTCCAGAAACAACCAACCTCGGAAAAATGGAGGAGTACATTGAAAACATACTATTGTCATCCATAGGTGCAGAAACCTTTTTGCCCCAGTTCATTGTGGAGTGTGCGCACCGCACTCTAGGGCCAGGATCACCACCAGAAAGCAGGCCTCGGCCCATTATTGCACAACTCCTGATATTATAGGGATCAGGACAAAGCACTTCATGAAGCCAGAAACAAGTAGCAACTGACCTTTGATGGCATCACGTTTTCCATATATCCCGATTTCACGGTGACAGTGCAAAAAGAGAGGCGCAAATTTACAACCGCAAAAACAAACTGCGACAGGCCCAAATAGACTATGCACTACTATATCCAGCGCGCCTCAGGATCATTTATCAAGGCAAGCAACGTATCTTTACTAAACCACAGCAGGTGGACTAATTCTTAAAGCACCTTAAACGCACCAACCACAATCCTGGCTCACCCACTGCATCGCTGCACTCCACCTCACCAACAGAAGAGCCCGATTCACACTGAATGCTAGCCAGTTACTGGCTGCGTGGTCAAGAGACAGGACGGGATACAGCAGCGGCCGGAGACTTATACCGTCTACAAACACTACCCTACTCAGAACAGAACGACAACACCAGATGGCATTGTGAGTCTTCACCCTAAAGAAGCACCGGGCACCCTCTGCCCTCTCTGAGGTCATTCATAGCTCATACCATGATCTCTGATGGCGAGGTATACTCATGCCTACACCGAGGGGTTCCCCCAGCAGGCAATACCACACTGTTTTCGACTGCATACTATGTGATGCATATATTGTTTTGTTGTTGTGATATAGGGAGGGGGTGAGACATGTACTACTGGCATGTTGGGGCTGCTTCAGACTGACACAATCTCCTCTGGGAAAATAAACATCATTATTTGGAATGCCAGGGGGTTACGAGATCCACGGAAAAGGTGCCAAATATTAGCCTATTTAGATAGACACCAAACCCACGTAGCGATGCTGCAAGAAACACATAGCAACCACACATATACTAATGATTTTGCGCAGAAATGGGCTGATCATAGAATCTCCTCATCCTATTTATCATATGCCAGGGGAACAGCCATTATCATCAAAAACGCATCCCTTTTGCCCTGTCAGGCCGCTTAGTGACCCTGATGGGAGATACTACCTCGCAATGGGGCGACTGGGCACAGATTCTGTAATGCTAGCATGTTGTTATGGCCCCAACGTAGACACACCAGATTTTTTATGACCCTATAGAGCAAGATGGTGGCGATAGGCTCCACCCACATAATTTGAGGAGGGATTTCAATGTAGAATACGACCCCTCCATCAACCGTTCCAATTCTGCCCGCATCACTACACGAAATCCTGCACGGTCCTACAAGACCTAACTAAAGCAAGCTTTCTCATTGACGCTACGGGGCACACGCACTGGTACAAACGCGAAGGCACACATTTTACTACACAAGCCTCATCGTGTGCATGGCTGGATTGCTTGTTTATTTCACAGGACTACCATAAGAAACGTTGCCAATTGGCAAGCACATCATCAGATCATTCTCCAGTTTTATTGTCACTGCCCTCAGCAGGTTACGGCACCCCACGCTGCGGATGGCGCCTTCAACCATTCACGCTATTCGACACAGTTTTCCATACTGAATTAGGAGGGGAAATACAGGACTTTTCTTGCAGGAACAAGGATTCTGTGAAGGAGGTGGGAACCATTTGGGAAGCCTTTAAAGTTACCGCATGGGGTATTTGCATATCCAAGAGTGCGGGGGTACTTAGGAACATACAAAACACATTGAGGAAGCTGGAGACAGAGCTAAAGACATTAGAGACGCAACTCTCTGCCAGCCCAAATGGAGAGGTCCTATGTAAACACTCTTGGACTACACGGAAACTGCCAACCGTGAAAGCAAATTCAGGGACAAATACTGGGTAGCCAGGAGATATGGGGAGGGAGAACGTCCTGGGAAAGCACTATCAGAAACTATACTAAAACAAATATTCTCCAGTTACATCGTAGAAATACATGGGCCGGATAGTTCTCTCCATCGCAACACAACGGACATTCTCAGCATATTCACCGAGCATTATTCTTGATCTACACTTCCATAAGAACTGACCAACTCGACCTCGAAGAGTATCTGGGCAATGTAGCGTTGGGTTGGTTGTGCTCATTGGGATTCAGAACTATGCTATGCACTGTTGGACGACCAATGGTCATACTGCTGCATGCAGATGGAGCAAATCTCTGCTAGCAGCAGGCTATGCATCACGCACTTCAAATTCCTCCACCGTCTGTACTATAACCCGCTAAGATGTGCAAATCTAAACTCGGGGATTCAGACTGTTGTGACAGGTGTGGTAACCCAAGCCCAGATTTCCTACACCTAGCCTGGGACTTGCCTGGTGTGCATGACTACTGGGGGCAGGTCCTTGAAGCCCTGGACCAGATGACAGCACTGACTATTGAGAAAACTCCTTTGCTCGCCTTGCTGGGATACACCAAACACATCCCTAAATCACAATGCAAATATGTCTCCCTAGGACTGTTAATGGCCAAAAGGCGAGTTCCTTGTCGTTGGGGTAGAGGGGTGGTGCCTAGTTCAAAGATTGGTTCAACGACCTTTGTCAGGAACAACTGTTCCATTATGCAGAATTACTCCCTAGAGATATATGGGGCCACCTCAAAAACGACTTGCTCACACACCCGAGAGTGGATCCAGCTGATACTATCACACCAAATACGCCTTTAACTCTATTCCATGAGAGACATACGCACCAATAATGGGGCTCACATCAGATATTGTATCTAGAACTCCTCCCCAAGCCAAATACCCCCAGGTTATACACCGCTCCATTCAAATCTGGCCCTAAGGCATGCCGATCACTGATGATCCGATTATTCGCTAAATGCTTCCTGCTCTTTGTTATGCTCTGTAACTAATGTCAATGCTCTTTACAGTGAAATAATGTGCGAATGGTTTATGAACAACACATTAAGACTATATTGAAATACGCAGTTGAATGTATAAAACCATGCTGCACCAACTGGAACTACCAATGTAAAGTCTATATACACCTAACTATCTTTGAGTTTGTGCTGATACGCTTTGTATTGTTACTAAGAAAAAAAAAATTTGAAAAAAAAGTTTAAAAAAAGTATCTGAGTTAATTCATTTAGTGCTTCAAATAGCCCAACGACAAAATAAAAGAAAGAGCGAAAGTCGTAAACAAGTTAGACATTCTAAGCCCAGTGAGACAGTAGCTGGAGAAGAGCCCATGCGAATAGGTTCCGTACGGGGACCTCTTAGCAAGGAGGAGAGAGAAAAGTGCATGTGTTGCTGTAATGCGGGACATTTTTTAAAGGAGTTCCACAAGAAGCCCAAGACCAGTAAATGGGTAAAGGACGGGCACCACCAGTAAGATGAGTTGCTCTGGTGGGAGCGTTTGACCAGACAACTTCAAATTTGCAGTTGGAAGCAAACACTTTACAATCTGCAGCCCCTCATTTAATCAACTCCAGTTTGATTAAATTTGGAACCACGAAGGACAAACCTGAACCTGTGCGAGCAGTCGACGGAATTAATTTGTCATCAGGACCCATCACTTGTGATACAGAAGAGTTAACAGTGATTGGCCCAGGTCTTCATCAAAGCTATTTGAGATTCAGTCTCATTGATGCCCCACAGTTTTAGTTGACCTTGTGGTTTCCGTGGTTGACGGATCATAATGCAAGGATAGATTGGGCCAGAAGAACTGTAGAATTGAATTCAGACTACTACAAAGAACATTGCTTTTATTCAAGGGTCCGATCATCAGCCTTCCCAACTGTCCCTTTTGGCAGAGACACCTCTTGTGATTTGTTCTGTAGAAATTCCAGAAATTCATTTGGAATATCAAGATTTGAAAGAAGTGTTCGATGAATGAGAGGACAGGGAGCTACCTCTCCATCGGTAGTATGATTGTCCGATCAAGCTAGAACCCGGTGCTTCTTTACCTTGGAGCCAAATGTATGCCCTTTCAGAAGCAGAGAACTGTCATCTTAAGGATGACTTAGATCAATATTTGGCAAATGGTTTCATTCAACTGTCTCCAGTTTCCTCTACACTCTTCTTCATCCCTAAGAAGGATGGGAAACTTAGATCTTGCATTGATTATTGTGCTTTAAATGCAGTGACCAAAATGTATTGTTACCCTTTGCAGTTGATTTCTGAGCTACTGGAACAAGTGAAGTAGGCCCGGGTGCACAACAAATTGGATTTAAGAGGGGCATATCATCTTGTTAGAATGGCCAAAGGGGAAGAATGGAAGACAGCATTTTGCACTTGATTTTGCCTATTTGAGTATTAGATCATGCCTTTCGGCCTGTGTAATGCCCCTGCTGCCTTTCAGCATTTTGTCAATGATGTACTATGTGAATTCCTGGACTGCTTTGCTGTGTTCTACATCGATAACATTCTCATTTTTTTGGCAAATTAGGAAGAACATGTACAACATGTACGAGCTATTCTACAGAAATTGCTTGACCACCAGTTTTTCACAACACTTGTGTGGAGTTTATGCGTTTCGTGTTATCCCTCCAAGGAGTGTCGATGGATGAATCTGCGGTGAAGGCAAATAAGGACTGGCCACCTCCTCGCAATATGAAGGAAATTCAAAGCTTTATTGGTTTTGCAAATTTTTATAGCCGTTTTATCATCAATTTCTCTGAAAAGGTAGCTCCCATTACTAGACTCCTAAAGAAGAAGGAGAGATTTTTGCGGAGTCCCTAAACCGGGAAGACATTTCGGTACTTAAAGAAGTGTTTACATCAGCACTCATCTTGCAGCATCCAAACCCTGAGGAACCCTTTTTTTTTAAGCCAATGCTTCAAATTTAGCTATTAGAGGTATACTGTCTCAAAGACACAAGTACACTGGGCAACTGTTGACTAACGGTCTCGAAAACTTTCAGTAGCTGAAATCAATTATTCCATTGCTGAGGAATTGCTCACAGTTAAAGATGCCTTTCAGGAATGGAGGCATTATTTATCAGGTGGAAGGCATGAGGTCACAGTTTTTACAGATCACAGAAATCTGAAATTTTTAAAGTCCGCTTGCACCCTCACCCCTCGGCAACTGAGGTGGTCGATATTCGTTGCTGATTACAACTTCTTTCTGACCTACAAACCAGGATCGGCAAATGGAAAGGCAGACGCCCTGTCTTGCTTGGATGTTGGGGACCATGAAGAAGCTGATAAAGATTGTCACATAATTCAGGAGGAATAGATTATTAGCACAATTTTGTATGCTGAATTCAAGGACAAGATTAAAAGGTCCCTTTCTGAAGAAAAAATGCTTGTTTGCATGAAGGAAGATTCGTGAAGAGAGATAAAGAATGGTAAACCATATCATAAAGCGAATCTATTTCTACCTGCAGAGGATCTATGAAAAGAAATATTGGCACATTATCATGACAAACTTTTGGCCAGACATAAGGGTGTGAAGAAGACCTTGGAACTGATTAAATGTGAATTTTGGTGGCATGAATTAGATACTCACGTGAGACAATATGTGGCATTCTGTGAACAGTGTGCTAAGTGGAAGGCCAATAGACAGGCCCCACAAGGTTTACTTATGCCCTTGCCTGTAGCCCCATATCCATGACCTACAGTTTCTATGGATTTCATTGTAGCTCTCCCTTCCAATCAGGGATATTCTACCATTTGGGTATTGGAAGACCATTCTTCTAAGATGAGTCACTTTGTTCCATTAAAGTCAATCCCAAACTCAGTACAACGTGCCAAATTATTCTCTCAACACTTAGTTAAGTCTCACGGTAATCCCAAAGTGGTTATCTCTGATTGGGGTCCACAATTCATTTCACGCTTTTGGAGGGCCTTTTTAGGTAGGTTAGGAGTGGACTCTTGATTGTCTTCCAGTTTCCATCGTGAGACCACACTTTTGGAGGGTCTTTTTAGTTAGGTTAGGAGTGGACTCTTGATTGTCTTCCAGTTTCCATCATGAGGCAGACTGAGAGAGTCAATCAGGAACTGGAACAATATCTACGCCTTTATCTGATGGATCATGAAGGGAATTGGCCCGATTCGATTTTGGCTGCTGAATTTGCATATAATAATGCAGTTTATTCGGCCACAGGATATTGCCCTTTCTTTTTTAATTCAGCAGACACCCAAGCACTTTAGTGGGTGAGACTGAGAGTGATGTACCAGCCGATGAGGAGGTTGTGGGTAAATTACAGAAGTCTTTTTAAACAGCAACACAGAATTTAGTGAAAGCTAAAGAGTCATATAAAAGGCAGGCAGACAAGAAAAAAAAGAGGGAAACTAGTTTTTGAACCAGGCGATAAGGTTTAGGTTTCTACTCGAAACTTGAGATTAAAAGGGAATGGAAAGTTCCGATCTAGATTCATGGGACCCTATTTTGTTAACAAGATGGTGAATGCAGTCAGTGTCAAAATCAGGCTTCCCTCTAATGTCAGGATACATTCAGTTTTCCATGTTTCGTTAGTCAAAAGTAAGTCTCCAAATTTGAGTAAGAATCAACCACCCGCCCCAATTCAGTCCCTGTCAGGAGAAGAGTTTGAAGTTAAATGCATATTAGATTCAGAGAGGAAAGATTTTCTATTTGGTGGATTGGAAGGGTTTTGGTCTTGAAGACAGATCCTGGGAACCTCTTTCTAATGTTCATGCCCCTGATTGGTTTGAGAAATCCATAGAACTGATCCTTACAAACCCAAGGAGGGTGGGGGGGCTTTGGTGGGGGGGTACTGTTAAGGCTGGCTGAGTTAGAAACCCTTTCTGCTCACTGGTTGAATTCAGGCGCAAGAGGTTTCTGATTTACCATTGGAATTGGCTTTTCTGATTCTCTCCTTTAGGGGTTTTCTTGGGTGAATGGTGCTTCCAATATGGTGGCTGTGGTGGTAGTATCAGCCGAAGGTTTGTGGTTCTAGTGTTGAGAGGCACGGAGAAGGAGAAGGAGCCAGGTGTTTGCGCTCACACGTTAATCACGAGGCGCACTCCAACTCTAGTTTTGAGGCAAACGGAGCATTTAAATTTTGCTCATTCACCTTTCTGGAGTTTTCAGTCAGGGGAGTTTTGCTTTCAAGCGTTTCTCTGCCTGACCCCTTTTTGCATTACTGAGCATTGTCACTGGATGTCCTGAGTTCACAGTTCTTCATTCGCCTGCTCATTTGGGTCTTGTGAGTACAGTGAGTGGGAGAAGCGTCTCTCACTTTAAAGTAAGTCCTAGCAATTAAATAAGTTTTCACTTACAAGCACAACTAATACCAGCAGTTGTACTGCTTTGAGGTCCAGCTTTGCCAGCTCGCTGGAATTCACAGTTAAACTTTCAATGCTGTTGGAATTTTCCTCAACGGTGCATAGCCAATCTACAGAAAATTTCCTAGCGTCAAAGTCATTCAGTCATCAGCGCTATCAGCATTCATTCAGTTGGTGAAATAGAGTCTACCTTCCAGTGAAGTTTAACTGTGCAGGTAAATAACTAAATTGCTTGAGGAGCAACAGAGAGTTTCCTACAGGGCGTAGTTCTGAATAGTCTTTCTTTGATAGTACTAATTCCAAGGATTCCTAGTAAGCACCTTGCAATTCTGCAACTATACTGACTGCTATTCATTATTGAGATTTTCATTTGAAATACAGTAGTTAACCAAACAAGAAAAGGGAGTTGCTTTTGGGTCATACTCATTTCATTAAAGTATTTAGAAATATATCTATATATATATATATATATATATATATATATCTATATATTACCTACTGGCGGTCGCCAGTAGGTATATATAGTTAGGATTTTTTCTCTATGGGATTTTTGAAAATTCTATGTGTAATAACTTTGGCGTTTGTGGACGGAATTGGCTGAAATTTTCAGGAAAATGGCACATTTTGTTTCTGAGCAGCCCATGAAAATTTGGGAGGGGTTCGTCAAGGGGGGGCCGAGAAAAAAGGGGGGTCCCAAAACGTGTTTTTAACATTGAGTTTTCCATAGGGCGGTTGGCCTCACTTTTAGCCCGAACGGCTGAATGGATTTGCACGAAACTTGGCAAAATTGTAGGGACTGGTAGCCCGATGTGCCTTTTGTAGGTCTCAATATATGTGCTCCAGTGGATTTTGAGAAATTAACGTTTAAAAAAAGATATATATCTGTAACAGCGGACCTGGCAGCGTCCCAGGACGCGTACTTTTCGCGCAACGGAGCTTTGTGAAGCGAAGCTGATTGGTTCTCCGGCGTCTGTCAACATTCCAAAAAGTCCGTAGCGGCCGCCATCTTGTCTCTCGGTAGGATCGAGAGACAAGAGGAGGTCAAAACAAAGGGGGAAATAACTATAAGGGGGCATAGTAGATCCTCGCTGACCCCCTAGGTTTGATGTGGAGGTTTTAAAAGGGCCCCGCGGGGCAAAAAAAAATAATAATAATAATAATCGAACGGCTGAATGGATTTGCACGAAACTTGGCAAAATATTAGGGACTGGTAGCCCGATGTGCCTTTGCTAGGTCTCAATATATGTGCTCCAGTGGATTTTGAGAAATTAACGTTCAAAAAAAAATATATATCTGTAACAGCGCTCCGCTTCGCGTAACGGAGGTTTGCGAAGCTGATTGGTCATTCTGTCACTGGGCTATAGTTGGGCTACATCTGGCTGATATTTGGGCTACATTTGTTTTTTTGTGTGTCTGGCGGCCATCTTTGGGCTACATTGGGCTACATTGGGCTTCATTGGGCTACATTGGGCTACATTTGGGCTCCAACATATATATAGGCCAATGTAGCCCAATATATATTTTTCAAAGTTAATTTTCGTAAAAACCACTGGAGCATATATCTTGAGACATAGCAAAGGCACATCGGGCTACCAGTCCCTACAATTTTGCCAAGTTTCGTGGAAATCCATTCAGCCGTTCGAGCTAAAAGTGAGTCCAACCGCCCTATGGAAATGAAGGAAATGAATGGGTAATTTGTAATTAGCAAATAGCTAATCGCAAACTAGGAATGGTAAAGAATCGCTATTTATTCCTTAAAGTTCGCTATTTAGGAAATGCAAAAAACTTTGATGATACATATGGCGGTTCATCTCTAACAAGATAAGAAGCATAGGGATACATTTATGATGACTGGCGCATCACCAGGGATGTGTTAGTCATTCTGTGCCGCTGTTCCGTCACCTATGGTGTGCTGCATTTACAATGCGGCGCATCATGGGGCAAAAACAGCACAGATGCGTGATGTATCTGTGCCGTAAAGGTGGCGCATTGCTGGAGTTGTATCACAAGTGTGATGAAGCTCCAGCAAGGGTCGGGGGTGCCCCTGTCGCAGGGTTTCTGTTCTCACACAGAACTGTGGACAGAGGATTGGAACCTCGGCGAATTAGGGTGTCCCAAAACTCACGTTAGTAATCAAAAACTCCTTAGCAAGCTAGGTACAGTGTCACATTGGATATAACAAACTCTCAATGTTTAGACAATCCAGAATATGAACTTATAGTACCTCAGGATACGTGGAACTCATGAACAGTCGGTCGTTATATATTTCTTAGAAACCAGAACATGGAGTTAAGAAGAACACATGTGTATTTGAAATGTTTATTTACTAATGCCGTCTTCTCAGGATTAGTATCTTAGATAATACAAGTACACATATTATCAGTAGCAAAATTACCAGCATAGTTACTAGTACATAAAAAGCGAATGGTGATAGTATGTTAACATGCTGTAAATGAATAAGAGTTAGCAACACTTATAAGCAGCCGCGGGCCGTGGAGGGAGTTACGGTGAGGCAGGGAGGCGGGGAGGGGGAGAAGCAGGGTGGAGAATACAAGTACACATATTATCAGTAGCAAAATTACCAGCATAGTTACTAGTACATAAAAAGCGAATGGTGACAGTATGTTAACATGCTGTAAATGAATAAGAGTTAGCAACACTTATAAGCAGCCGCGGGCCGTGGAGGGAGTTACGGTGGGGCAGGGAGGCGGGGAGGGGGAGGGGCAAGGTAGAGAGGGCTCCACCCTGCTTCTCCCCCTCCCCGCCTCCCTGCCTCACCGTAACTCCCTCCACGGCCCGCGGCTGCTTATATCTCACCCTCCCTAATACACATATTATATTATTTGCTAAGAAGGTCTCTTTGTGTTGGTTTAGGGCGTGCCCATACTTTAGTGTCTTAGATTTGAAGGAATCACATCAGCATACACCAGCTCTCTCTTCATGTGAACCGCATCAACTGTTGTGTATGTGTGTTCGGCAAAGCAATATAAAACCCGCCTCATGCCCAGAATTGGCAGAAGTTGCCCTTATGTTATGAGTATGAAGTCGTGGAGATCAGACCTCATAACAATTCTGTATCGTGTTGTTCTTGAAACTTTAGCACTCGCTGTATAGATATTGTTTAACAAGCAAAGCAGATAGTAGAGCAATAACATATTATTCTCATGTAAACCACGATGAACTACTAGGTGGAAAGCTAAAGCAACAACTAAGTGTCGTGTGCAGAAGTTGCAAAAAAGGAAAAATGGCGTTTAAACCGGTAATGAGCCCATGCTAACTTAACACGGTGTAAAGATATCCAGGACCTAGATGACACCTCCCCATGATCCGGAAACGAACTGAATAAGATAATAGAAGTGCCATCTCATGAGAGCAGATTGCAAGTTTATATGTGGACGGTCCGCAAGGTAAAGCATTAAAAACTAGGAAAATTTAATGCTAAAGAAAAATAAAACAGCCAAGTACTTTATCGAGTCTTAAGCCAATAGGCAAGGTAAATAATAAAAACTTGACAAATAAGTCAATGAATTGTCAATGAAATGCTAGTACTCAGCATATCAAACATGAAAAAGGTCTATGACATAACTGTGTATGCAAAATAAGCTGCAACAGCCTCCAATAGGAAGTCACCGTCTTCATCCGAAAACAGTTCAGCCATCCAATTTAAAAGCGGAAAAGAACATACGTGCTCTCCCAGCACCGGATCCTCTATCACCATCAGAGGACAGCTCGGTGGGTTTTCAAGAAAGCTCTGTTCCAAGAAAGACTGTGCTGCCGCCAGTAAATTCCAGGGACCAAGTAGTCCATGCATCAATGCCACAGACATAATCCTTTCGCCAGGACAAACCAACTCGTGAGTAATGATAGGAGTCATCAGCTGATTAAAGTCGACGTCAGGAGAAACCGGTCCGCAGAGACACAAATCAATGGCCCAATCGAAATCACAGGTCAGGCAGTGAAATACAGGCTGGACACAGGTGAAGTAGGAGAATCGAAAAGATAATCCATATGCCGTGCTTAATATCGCCAACGGCATTGTGCCATAATATTCTAGCATGCGATTGCGGAACAGTGTCAGCAGCTGCAGGGTGGGAGGTTGCATAGGAGGGACATCCATATTTAAAAATGTAAAAAAGCACAAGAGCGTCCGCTGGTAATGCAAGTAAAAATGCCAATCCACGAACCAGAGTGGAGAAAATAGAATGAAAGGGAGCAGGGATGACTCCAAAGATTTTCTCAAATGAAGTCACGAGACCACTGGTAACAACTTTAAAAAAGTGCGCCAGGGCTTTTGTGGAGGATGCGTTAAAGATAGTCGGAACCATCTTGCTGAAATTGAAAGGCAAATCTGAATTGAAAAGGGTCTGCACCTCTGTACGGGTGTTCGCTATGTGAAGCACGAAAGTTTCACGGGCCGAACTCAAGGCCACCTCTCTCTGAGACAAAAGAGCTCTTATTCTTGCCATGCCGTTGAAATCTGTCCCAAGGTTGGTATTTGTGGCCAGATTGAAAACTCCCTATGTTCATGTGTGGGAGGAAATAGAACATTTCTGCAGCAAATAACCCGTTCACTTACTGTTACGATAAAAGGAATACTTTTAATTAACTCAGAACAATCTTCATTATTGAGCATCAAATAACTACCATTTTCCAACAACTTGAACGTGGGGATGATAGCAGGAACTGGCGTGCCTTGCAACACGCAAGCCATATTTGGTCGGTGTTTGTTGCATGAACCGTGTAACTGTATGTGCCTACACATTAGTGAATGATCTGGCGTCTCAGTGCATTCCTCTCCATTCAGATAAACTTCTTGATCATCTTTGAAACATCTGTATGTGTATGGAAGCGACCAGACCTCATGAAGAAAAGCACTACCTAAAGGTTCATAACGACCTATTGATATATATTTCATACAATTTGAAAACTTATATAAAGCAAAAGGCAGCGTTATTAAACCGTGGATAAGGCACGTTGCCAAAAAACCCGCAATCCTCTGCTGATGATGTCACTGAGCATGTCATGAATGATGTAATATGTGACATCATCAGCAGTGGATTACGGGTAATAGTATCTCTAGTTTACTCCCCTATAGCTGTCTTTCTTTTAACATAAGTGTCTGTTTCCTTCCCTTATACTTACTGTTTTTGGTTCGCTTCCGGTTCGCGTACCGGCGAGCGAACTGGGAAGCGAACTAAGAGAAATAGAGGTTGGCACAGTTCCAAATATTGTACCAATTTTTTAATAACGGGGAGGTAGTTCTGAAAAGAACTTTTTTTTTTATTGTTTTTGTTGTTTTATATTTTTTTTATTATTTTTCGGAACATTTTTTTACTTTTTTTGAATTTTTCTGAACAGTTTTATATTTTTTTGGGTTTTTCTTGGAGGGGGCAATGAAAACGATTCATTGTAAAGGGCTCAACAGGAGCAACAAAACAAAAAAAGAAGTATTTATTATTTTGGGCGTTTTGTACAAACTTGCATATGATAGTCAATAGCTCTGTTGATCAGAGTGATGCTTCTTTCTCCGTAGGAAATGAATCCATCGCAAAATACGCAGATGTGTTTTACTTCACCAAATTTCATTTGTATATTTGGCACCATCTCCCTGCCCTCTGGTCCCGTTACTTCCGGTACAACAGATCTTCTGGCCATAATAGGGAGATTATCTAGGTCGTTCCGAAACTGTGCAGCACTGTAGTTGTTAGGATGCCACCTAGTCATATGGCGATGCATTGTGTAGTTTCCGAAACTGTATTTTTTCTCGGTTCCTCTGGACAGTCTATCTTGACATATAAGGCAAGTTACGTATCTTGCATTTACTTTTTTCTGACCTTTGGGAATTTTAAAAAATTGCCAAATGAAGTTTTCTTTCCGGTGAGACGTCCTGGGCTGCTCAGGCAAAAACTGCCTCTCTTCGTGCTCGTCGTCCTGTTCCTCTTCTTCCTCTTCTTGTTGAATTATAACTTGAGCAGGTGGTCCACTCTTCCTTGGATGTGGTGGAGGTGGTGGGGAAGCACCAGCTGAAGCTACTAAAGAAGCCATTGCTCAGTGATCACAAAGGGTCTTTCTCTCACAATGATGACAGTCAGAGTGAGGAAAGAAGGAGGGATTTTCATCATTTGGGAAAAACAAGAGTTCTCAACCAATCAAAAGTGTTCATTTTAGATTATATGACCTAGTCTTACATCATTAGGAAACCAAAAGTGAAATGAACCAATGAAAAGTGTTATTACCAAGTCACATGACTTGCTGTGTTTACGTTAAGCGCTTTGCAGGGCCTCCCGGTTTCCTTCCAGAAACCTGCGCTTTGCGACTCGCTTCGCGTACCAGTTCGCTAACGTAGCACGTCATATGACGTATCACGCGACAACGTGAAACGTCATGCGGACGGGAGGCGTCACGATGTTGTTTTCTAACGCGGCACTTGCGGTAAAGAAACTTTTACCGGCTCGCGGTCTATTTCGCGGCATCAAGGTCAGCTAACGGGAAGCTTCCCGATTCGCGAAGCGGGAACGAAGAAAAAAAAATATTTAAAAAAAAAATTATTCATAAACATATAAAATATATTTTTGGATTTAAAGAAGAATACATTTTACAGCTACAGATATTAGCTGTTAAAAAACCAATGAAATTCACAGAAAAAACCATAGGTTATAGACCATATATAGTTAGGAATTAGCATTTACAAAACCTTGAAAATTCACTGAAAAAACCATAGGTTATAGACCATATATAGTTAGGAATTAGCATTTAGAAAACCTTATTTTACTCACACAAAACCATTGAAATTCCATATATAGTTAGTTGCACTAACTATATATCGCGCACCCGCAATCCACTGCTGATAATGTCACATATTACATCATTCATGACATGGTCAGTGACATCACTGATGACATCACTGATGACATCTCAAATGACATCACTGATGACATCATCTAGTGTCTGTGTGTTTTTGTAAAGTTTAAATACGTTTTACATATTGAGGAATGAGTGGATGTATGGAAGACTGAGTGTGTGTGTGGCTGGCTGGGAGGTGTGTGACTCTGTGCATATCAATGTGTACTTGTATCAGTGATTGTATAAGAGAGTAAGTATGTGTTAGTATATGTGTGAAAAGTATGGTGTTCTGTGTTTAACTATAGATGAGGAAATCGAAGTGTGATTGATTCTTCACAGGACTGACTAGGTGTATGAGTGCATATGATAGTGTTCTAATAATAACTGACTGTATGTATGAGTAATTGTATGGGTGAATGAGTGAATGTGTGTGTAGACGTACGAATCAGTGAGTGCGTATGTAGTAACTGGTATTGGTGTGTCATGATGTCATCAGTGATGTCATTTGAGATGTCATCAGTGATGTCATTTCAGATGTCATTAGTGATGTCATCAGTGATGTCACTGAAGTATGGTGTTCTGTGTTTAACTGTATAGATGAAGAAATGGAAGTGTGATTGATTCTTTACAGGACTGACTTGGTGTGTGAGTAACTCCATGGATGAGTGGCAGTGTGTGACTGTCTGCATAGGTGTATGAGTGCATATGATAGTGTTGTAATAATGAGTGACTGTATGTATGAGTGATTGTATGGGTGAATGAGTGAATGTGTGTGTAGACGTAGGAATCAGTGAGTGCGTATGTAGTAACTGGTATTGGTGTGTCATGATGTCATCAGTGATGTCATTTGAGATGTCATCAGTGATGTCATCAGTGATGTCATTTGAGATGTCATCAGTGATGTCATCAGTGATGTCACTGACCATGTCATGAATTATGTAATATGTGACATCATCAGCAGTGGATTGCGGGTGCGCGATATATAGTTAGTGCAACTAACTATATATGGAATTTCAATGGTTTTGTGTGAGTAAAATAAGGTTTTCTAAATGCTAATTCCTAACTATATATGGTCTATAACCTATGGTTTTTTCAGTGAATTTTCAAGGTTTTGTAAATGCTAATTCCTAACTATATATGGTCTATAACCTATGGTTTTTTCTGTGAATATATATATATATATATATATATATATATATATATATATATTCACTGAAAAAACCATAGGTTTCAGGCCTTATATAGTTAGGAATTAGCATTTAAAAAACCTTTGAAATTCACTGAAAAAACCATAGGTTTCAGGAGTTATATAGTTAGAAATTAGCTTTTACAAAACCTTTGAAATTCACTAAAAAAACTATAAGTTTTAGTGCTGTTATAGTTAGCTGGACATTTTATTCATACAAAACCATTGAAATTGCTCCTATATAGTTAGTTGTACTAAGTATATATCGCGCACCCGCAATCCACTGCTGATGATGTCACATATTAGATCATTCATGACATGGTCAGTGACATCACTGATGACATCACTGATTACATCATCCAGTGAATGTGGTTTGCTTCGTTATTTAAATATGCATTATATATATAGCAATTTGCATTGAAGAATGAGTGGATATATATAAATAAATATTTGGATGGAGGATTTAGTAGCAGTGTAATTGACTGTTTACTTGACCAGTTTATAATGTCTCACTAAATATAGTGGATAGTGACTAAACTGTGTGAATATCTGTATCACTTTGTCAGTTGTTGTGTAAACTGATTCTACAGTTGGTTACTAGCTATGTGAAAGTCTATATTAGTTATTGATTAGTTAACTGAGTATTTGTATGGGAGTGTGAAAGTGTGCGTGGTTCGGTGGAGGGTGTGTGACTGTCCAAAGATGTGTGAATAGTTTATTCAGTAGATGTATGAAGTTAAAACTACATGTTCTAACAGTTTGGGTGAGGGAATCTCTTTATGGGTGTGGTGATGAGCAAATATATTTCTCAAAGGTACAGGTCCAACAAACTAGAAAAATAAAAGGCAGTGTATGTGTCAGTTGTTGTATATAAATAAGTATACATAAGACACAATGACTGTGTGAGTGACTGTATGGATAACTGTATACTTGTAATAATGATTTTATAATTCACTAAGTATGACTTACTATCTAAATGAATAGAAGAAGTGTTGTTTGTATAAGTGTTTTGCTAAGTAAATATGTAAGTATGATCCATTGTTTGCATAAGTGAGTAGGATGACTTCATATGTGAATAGGATGCGTGCTGTTGTTTAATGTCGATATAGATGTATAAGTGTTTTTGATAGTGTTCTATTGTTCATTGACAGCATGTATGAGTGAATCCATAGGTAAGGGATTAGATGTGTGTATACATGTATGAATCACTGAGTGGATTTTTAGATACTTGTATTGCTGTGACAATGGATTTAAATATGATACTCTGTATTTTACAAAGAGTGATGAAAAATTGTAATAGTGTATGAAAAGGTGTATGTGATTGTCACGTGGATGATGTCATCAGTGATGTCATTTGAGATGTCATCAGTGATGTCACTGACCATGTCATGAATGATCTAATATGTGACATCATCAGCAGTGGATTGCGGGTGCGCGATATATACTTAGTACAACTAACTATATAGGAGCAATTTCAATGGTTTTGTATGAGTAAAATGTCCAGCTAACTATAACACCACTAAAACTTATAGTTTTTTGAGTGAATTTCAAAGGTTTTGTAAAAGCTAATTCCTAACTATATAACTCCTGAAACCTATGGTTTTTTCAGTGAATTTCAAAGGTTTTTTTTAATGCTAATTCCTAACTATATAAGGCCTGAAACCTATGGTTTTTTCAGTGAATTTCAAAGGTTTTTTTAAATGCTAATTCCTAACTATATAAGGCCTGAAACCTATGTTTTTTTTAGTGATTTTTAAAGGTTTTTTAAATGCTAATTCCTAACTATATAAGGCCTGAAACCTATGGTTTTTTCAGTGAATTTCAAAGGTTTTTTAAATGCTAATTCTATTAGCGGATAACGTTTAAATATATTAATATCCTAGTGGGACCACCTGAGCAGCCCTAGGGGGTCAGGGTGTTTCTACCCTGCCCCCTTTTTGTGTTCTACACATTTGTTTTTCTGCTTTCTTGTGCCTAATTCCTAACTATATAAGGCCTGAAACCTATGTTTTTTTCAGTGAATATGCATGGTTTTTTAAATGCTAATTCCTAACTATATAAGGCCTGAAACCTATGGTTTTTTCATTGAGTTTGCAAGGTTTTTTAAATGCTAATTCCTAACTATATAAGGCCTGAAACCTATGGTTTTTTCAGTGAATTTGCAAGGTTTTTTTTAAATGCTAATTCCTAACTATATAAGGCCTGAAACCTATGGTTTTTTCAGTGAATTTCAAAGGTTTTTTAAATGCTAGTTCCTAACTATATAAGGCCTGAAACCTATGTTTTTTCAGTGAATTTCAAAGTTTTTTTTAATGCTAATTCCTAACTATATAGGACCTGAAAGCCCACCAGGAATCTCCAGCATGCACCAGTGGACTGCATTGCAGAGAGGTGTAATTAAGCCACGGCCCTTTTTACACCTCTCTGCAACGCAGCCCCCGTGCATGTTTGAAGAGGGGGAACTCATTCCCCCTGCATACTGGGGGCCCCTGGGGGCCAACTAGCCCACCTGGAACCTCCAGTATGCGCCAGGGGGCTGCATTGCAGAGGTGTAATGAGGCTATGCCCTTGTTACACCTGTCTGCAACGCAGCCACCTGGCGCGTTTGCAGAGGAGGAACTCATTCCCCTTGCATAATGGGGGTCCATGGGGGCCAACTAGCCCACCAGGAGCCTCCAGTATGCGCCAGATGGCTGCATTGCATAGAGGTGTAATGAGGCCACACCCTTTTTTAAACCTCTCTGCAACGCAGCCCCCGTGCATGTTTGAAGAGGGGGAACTAATTCCCCTTGCATACTGGGTGTCCCCGGCAGCCATCTTGTGCCTTGTTAGAACCAAGGCACAAGAAAGCAGTGAAACAAAGGTGTGAAACTCGCAAAGGGGCCAGCGTAGAAACACCCTGACCCCCTAGGCCTGCTCAGGAGGTCCCACAAGGACCCCCAAGGCAAAAAATATATATATATATATTTTTTTTAAAGTCGCGGGGTACAAAAAAACAATAAAAAAATATAAAACAACAATAAGAATAAAAAACAGTTCTTTTCAGAACTACCTCCAATTTATATAAAAATGCTACATTTTTAAAAAACTCTGTCTTTCTTTTTTTCTCCAGGGTACGCGTACCGGTACGTGTACCAATACGTGTACCGGGGCGCGCACCCCCTCAAAAAAAAAAAATAAATAATGAGTGTGTGTGGGGTGGTGGGTGTGGAGTGTGTGTGTGTGGGGGGGTATGTGTGTGGGGTGTGTGTGTGTAGGATGTGTGGGTGTGTGTGTGGGGTGTGTGTGTGGGTGTGTGTGTGTGAGAAGAGTGTGTGTGTGGGTGTGTGTGTGTGTGTGTGTGAGGTGTGTGTGGTGTGTGTGTGTGTGTGTGTATGTGTGAGGTGTGTGTCAGAGGTGTGTGTGTGGGGAAGGGGTGAGGTGTGTGTGGGGGATGTGTGGGGTGTGTCTGTGAGGTGTGTGTGTGTGTGGGGGGGAGTGAGGTGTGTGTGGGTGTGTGGGGTGTGTGGGTGTAGGTGGGGGTGTGGGTGTGTAAGGTGTGTGTGTGGGTGTGGGTGTGTGGGGTGTTTGGGTGTGGGTGGAGGTGTGGGTGTATGAGGTATGTGTGGGGGGTGTATGTGGGGTGGGTGGGTGTGGGGTGTGTGTGTGTGGGGGGTATGTGTGTGGGGCACCCCCTCAAAAAAATAAAAAAAATAATAAGTGTGTGTGTGTGTGGGGGGGTGTGTGTGTGTGGAGGGGTATGTGTGTGGGGTGTGTGTGTGTAGGATGTGTGGGTGTGTGTGTGGGGTGTGTGTGTGGGTGTGTGTATAGGGGTGTGTGTGTGTGTGTGTGTGTGTGTGTGAGGAGTGTGTGTGTGTGTGTGTGTGTGAGAGGTGTGTGTGTGGTGTGTGTGTGTGTGTGTGTGTGGGGTGTGTGTCAGAGGTGTGTGTGTGTGGGGGAGGGGTGGGGTGTGTCTGTGAGGTGTGTGTGTGTGGGGGGGAGTGAGGTGTGTGTGGGTAGGGGTGTGTGGGGTGTGTGGGTGTAGATGGGGTGTGGGTGTGTAAGGTGTGTGTGGTGTTTGGGTGTGGGTGGAGGTGTGGGTGTGTGAGGTATGTGTGGGGGTGTGTGTGGGAGGGGTGGGTGTGGGGTGTGTGTATGTGGGGGTATGTGTGTGGGGTGTGTGTGTGTATGAGTAAAATGTTCAGCTAACTATAACTGGTGTCAAACCTATGGTTTTCTCAGTGAATTTAATAGGTTTTTTTAAATGCTAATTCCTAACTATAACTGTTGTGAAACCTATGTTTTTTTCAGAGAATTTCATAGGTTTTTGAAATGCTAATTCCTAACTATAACTGGTGTGAAACCTATGGTTTTTTCAGTGAATTTCAAAGGTTTTTAAAATGCTAATTCCTAACTATATAAAGCCGTAAACCTTTGTTTTTTTCAGTGAACTCGCAAGGTTTTTTAAATGCTAATTCTATTAGCGGATAACATTTATATATGTTAATATCCGTATGGGACCACCTGAACAGCCCTAGGGGGGGTCAGAGTGTTTCTACAAGGCCCCCAAATCTTTTTTTTTCTTGTAAAAAATTGAGGTACGCTTACGGTGCCCGTACCGGTAGCCTTACCGGTAGCCTTACCGGTACGTGCACCGTAAGCATACCCTGCGATTTTCTGATTTAAAAAAAAAAAAATTGGGGCCTTGGGGGTTTTTGTGGGACCCCCTGAGCAGGCCTAGGGGGTCAGGATGCTTCTACCCTGTCCCCTTTTTGAGTTCTACACGTTTGTTTTTCTGCTTTCCTGTACCTCAGTCTACCGAGGCACAAGATGGCTGCCAACACTTTCTGTTTTGGAGTGTTGACAGACATTGGCAGCCAATCAGAATGCAGCTCGCGCACTAGAGGTACGCGTACAGTACGCGTACGTGCGTGTACCGTAAGCGTACGGGTAAGCTCACGGGTAAGCTGCCATATATATATAAATTTTTTTGAACCTAAATTACTCAAAATTCTCTGGAGCACATATCTTGAGACATAGCAAAGGCACATCGGGCTACCAGTCCCTACAATTTTGCCAAGTTTGGTGAAAATCCATTCAGCCATTGGGGCTAAAAGTGGGACCGACCGCCCTATGGAAATTAACATGGGGAAAACACGTTTTGGGACTCCCCTTTTATCTCGGCCCCCGCTTGACGGATCCCCCCCAAACTTTCAAAAGTTGCTGAAAATTTCAGGCAGATTCCTCAACCGGCGCCAAAGTTATTCCCAATAGAATGTTGCGATTTCCCTATGGAAAACAATCCTAACTATATATACCTACTGGCGACCGCCAGTAGGTAATATATATATATATATATTACCTACTGGCGGTCGCCAGTAGGTATATATAGTTAGGATTTTTTCTCTATGGGTTTTTTGAAAATTCTATGTCTAATAACTTTGGCGTTTGTGGACGGAATTGGCTGAAATTTTCAGGAAAATGGCACATTTTGTTTCTGAGCAGCCCCTGAAAATTGGGGGGGGTTCGTCCAGGGGGGTCGAGAAAAAAGGGGGGTCCCAAAACGTGTTTTTAACATTGAGTTTTCCATAGGGCGGTTGGCCTCACTTTTAGCCCGAACGGCCGAATGGATTTGCACGAAACTTGGCAAAATTGTAGGGACTGGTAGCCCGATGTGCCTTTTGTAGGTCTCAATATATGTGCTACAGTGGATTTTGAGAAATTAACGTTTAAAAAAAGATATATATCTGTAACAGCGGACCGGGCAGCGCTCCAGGACGCGTACTTTTCGCGCAACGGAGCTTTGTGAAGCGAAGCTGATTGGTTCTCCGGCGTCTGTAAACATTCCAAACAGTCCGTAGCGGCCGCCATCTTGTCTCTCGGTAGTATCGAGAGAGAAGAGGAGGCCAAAGCGAAGGGGCAAATGACCATAAGGGGGCATAGTAGATCCTCGCTGACCCCCTAGGTTTGATGTGGAGGTTTTAAAAGGGCTAATAATAATAATCGAACGGCTGAATGGATTTGCACGAAACTTGGCAAAATATTAGGGACTGGTAGCCCGATGTGCCTTTGCTAGGTCTCAATATATGTGCTCCAGTGGATTTTGAGAAATTATCGTTCAAAAAAAAATATATATCTGTAACAGCGCTCCGCTTCGCGTAACGGAGGTTTGCGAAGCTGATTGGTCATTCTGTCACTGGGCTATAGTTGGGCTACATCTGGCTGATATTTGGGCTACATTCGTTTTTTTGTGTGTCTGGCGGCCATCTTTGGGCTACATTGGGCTACATTGGGCTTCATTGGGCTACATTGGGCTACATTTGGGCTCCAACATATATATAGGCCAATGTAGCCCAATATATATTTTTCAAAGTTAATTTTCGTAAAAACCACTGGAGCATATATCTTGAGACATAGCAAAGGCACATCGGGCTACCAGTCCCTACAATTTTGCCAAGTTTCGTGGAAATCCATTCAGCCGTTCGAGCTAAAAGTGAGTCCAACCGCCCTATGGAAATGAAGGAAATGAATGGGTAATTTGTAATTAGCAAATAGCTCATCGCAAACTAGGAATGGTAAAGAATCGCTGTTTATTCCTTAAAGTTCCTTAAAGTTCGCTATTTAGGAAATGCAAAAAACTTTGATGATACATATGGCGGTTCATCTCTAACAAGATAAGAAGCATAGGGATAGATTTATGATGACTGGCGCATCACCAGGGATGTGTTAGTCATTCTGTGCCGCTGTTCCGTCACCTATTTTATTTATTTATTTTAATTTCTTCTATAGCGCAGGAATCAATCCCGGAAGGGTATCTCCGCGCTTTGCCAGCTAAGAAGGTTATTAGGTAGAGCAGCCTAAGGTTTATGCAGAAAGAAATGCTTCTTGGAAAAGAAGGGTTTTTAATGCCTTTCTGAAGGACAAATGATTTATATTGGTTCTTAGGTAAATGGGAAGGTTGTTCCAGAGGGCAGGACCAACAGCGGAGAAAGCACGGTCACCCTGCCTAGTCTTCTTTGTGTTGGGAGGTTTTAACAGGGCTTGGTTGCAGGAACGCAGGGTCCTGCTAGGCTGGTACAGTTCAAGGGACTGAGCTAGGTATTTGGGGCTTGCTCCGTACAGACATTTGTGTACCGTGCAACAGATCTTAAAGTGGATGCGCTGTCGTATGGGAAGCCAGTGCAGTTCTTTCAGCAAGGGCTTGGAAGGAGTCCTGGCAGGTGCACCCATGACCAGTCTGGCTGCCGTATTCTGGACCACCTGTAAACGGCCTACTGCATCCGTACTGGCTAATGTCAGCAGGCCGTTACAGTAGTCCAGGCGGCTGGTTACCAAGGCCTGTACAAGTGTCTTTCTACATGTGGCAGGAAGAAAAGGAAAGACACGCCTGAGTAGACCAATAGTGTGGAAACACAGACCCGCGATGTAGTTGGTGTGTTCTTTCATGGTCAGTTTTTGATCAAACTTTACTCCAAGATTTTTAACATGTGTTTTGGGTACAGGTACTGGGCCAAGGTCGAGTGGCCACCAGTAAGGGGTCCAAAGGATACTTGCTTTGCCAAAGAGCAAGACCTCAGTCTTTGTTACATTACACTGGAGGCAGTTCCTCGCCATCCAGTGTGACACCGCTCTCATACCCTCAGCAAAATTCCCCTTGATTTTAGGGTCAAGGGAGCTGAAAGGGTAGAGGAGCTGAGTGTCATCAGCGTAGGAGACCGGTATGAACCCGTATTTCCGCACAATCTCAGCAAGGGGGGCCACATAGACATTAAACAATGTAGGGCTAAGGCATGAGCCCTGTGGTACCCCCTTCGTGAGCCCCCTTGAGATAGAGCGAAAGGGGCCCAAGCTGGTAGATTGTGATCCCCCGGCGAGGAAACTCTCCAACCAAGATAATGCTACGCCTCCGATTCCTACTCCCTGCAACCGGTTCAGTAAGGTGTTGTGAGACACGGTATCGAAGGCTGCGGACAGGTCCAACAGCACTAGAATCATGGAGCCCCCTCTGTCTTGTGACATTTTGATCTGATCTGTCACAGAGAGGAGGGCTGATTCAGTGCTGTGGTTGGGCCTGAATCCAGATTGGGATTGGTCCAGGCCCCCTGCCCCTCCCCCTCCCCGCCTCCCTGCCCCACCGTAACTCCCTCCACGGCCCGCGGCTGCTTATATCTCACCCTCCCTAATACACATATTATATTATTTGCTAAGAAGGTCTGTTTGTGTTGGTTTAGGGCGTGCCCATACTTTAGTGTCTTAGATTTGAAGGAATCACATCAGCATACACCAGCTCTCTCTTCATGTGAACCGCATCAACTGTTGTGTATGTGTGTTCGGCAAAGCAATATAAAACCCGCCTCATGCCCAGAATTGGCAGAAGCTGCACTTATGTTATGAGTATGAAGTCGTGGAGATCAGACCTCATAACAATTCTGTATCGTGTTGTTCTTGAAACTTCAGCACTCGCTGTACAGATATAGTTTAACAAGCAAAGCAGATAGTAGAGCAATAACATATTATTCTCATGTAAACCACGATGAACTACTAGGTTGAAAGCTAAAGCAACAACTAAGTGTCGTGTGCAGAAGTTGCAAAAAAGGAAAAATGGCGTTTAAACCGGTAATGAGCCCATGCTAACTTAACACGGTGTAAAGATATCCAGGACCTAGATGACACCTCCCCATGATCCGGAAACGTACTGAATAAGATAATAGAAGTGCCATCTCATGAGAGCAGATTGCAACTTTATATGTGGACGGTCCGCAAGGTAAAACATTAAAAACTAGGAAAATTTAATGCTAAAGAAAAATAAAACAGCCAAGTACTTTATCGAGTCTTAAGCCAATAGGCAAGCTAAAT
Organism: Lissotriton helveticus; assembly: GCF_964261635.1. Classification (NCBI taxonomy): domain Eukaryota; kingdom Metazoa; phylum Chordata; class Amphibia; order Caudata; family Salamandridae; genus Lissotriton; species Lissotriton helveticus. Next base: position 522,789,089 of record NC_136061.1, read on the forward strand.
AATAAAAACTTGACAAATAAGTCGATGAATTGTCAATGAAATGCTAGTACTCAGCATATCAAACATGAAAAAGGTCTATGACATAACTGTGTATGCAAAATAAGCTGCAACAGCCTCCAATAGGAAGTCACCGTCTTCATCCGAAAAGAGTTCAGCCATCCAATTTAAAAGCGGAAAAGAACATACGTGCTCTCCCAGCACCGGATCCTCTATCACCATCAGAGGACAGCTCGGTGGGTTTTCAAGAAAGCTCTGTTCCAAGAAAGACTGTGTTGCCGCCAGTAAATTCCAGGGACCAATTAGTCCATGCATCAATGCCACAGCCATAATCCTTTCGCCAGGACAAACCAACTCGTGAGTAATGATAGGAGTCATCAGCTGATTAAAGTCGACGTCAGGAGAAACCGGTCCGCAGAGACACAAATCAATGGCCCAATCGAAATCACAGGTCAGGCAGTGAAATACAGGCTGGACACAGGTGAAGTAGGAGAATCGAAAAGATAATCCATATGCCGTGCTTAATATCGCCAACGGCATTGTGCCATAATATTCTAGCATGCGATTGCGGAACAGTGTCAGCAGCTGCAGGGCGGGAGCTTGCACAGGAGGGACATCCATATTTAAAAATGTAAAAAAGCACAAGAGCGTCCGCTGGTAATGCAAGTAAAAATGGGAATCCACGAAGCACAGTGGAAAAAATAGAATGAAAGAAAGCAGGGATGACTCCAAAGATTTTCTCAAATGAAGTCACGAGACCACTGGTAACAACTTTAAAAAAGTGCGCCAGGGCTTTTGTGGAGGATGCGTTAAAGATAGTCGGAACCATCTTGCTGAAATTGAAAGGCAAATCTGAATTGAAAAGGGTCTGCACCTCTGTACGGGTGTTCGCTATGTGAAGCACGAAAGTTTCACGGGCCGAACTCAAGGCCACCTCTCTCTGAGACAAAAGAGCTCTTATTCTTGCCATGCCGTTGAAATCTGTCCCAAGGTTGGTATTTGTGGCCAGATTGAAAACTCCCTATGTTCATGTGTGGGAGGAAATAGAACATTTCTGCAGCAAATAACCCGTTCACTTACTGTTACGATAAAAGGAATACTTTTAGCTAACTCAGAACAATCTTCATTATTGAGCATCAAATAACTACCATTTTCCAACAACTTGAACGTGGGGATGATAGCAGGAACTGGCGTGCCTTGCAACACGCAAGCCATATTTGGTCGGTGTTTGTTGCATGAACCGTGTAACTGTATGTGCCTACACATTAGTGAATGATCTGGCGTCTCAGTGCATTCCTCTCCATTCAGATAAACTTCTTGATCATCTTTGAAACATCTGTATGTGTATGGAAGCGACCAGACCTCATGAAGAAAAGCACTACCTAAAGGTTCATAACGACCTATTGATATATATTTCATACAATTTGAAAACTTATATAAAGCAAAAGGCAGCGTTATTAAACCGTGGATAAGGCACGTTGCCAAAAAACCCGCAATCCTCTGCTGATGATGTCACTGAGCATGTCATGAATGATGTAATATGTGACATCATCAGCAGTGGATTACGGGTAATAGTATCTCTAGTTTACTCCCCTATAGCTGTCTTTCTTTTAACATAAGTGTCTGTTTCCTTCCCTTATACTTACTGTTTTTGGTTCGCTTCCGGTTCGCGTACCGGCGAGCGAACTGGGAAGCGAACTAAGAGAAATAGAGGTTGGCACAGTTCCAAATATTGTACCAATTTTTTAATAACGGGGAGGTAGTTCTGAAAAGAACTTTTTTTTTTATTGTTTTTGTTGTTTTATATTTTTTTTATTATTTTTCGGAACATTTTTTTACTTTTTTTGAATTTTTCTGAACAGTTTTATATTTTTTTGAGTTTTTCTTGGAGGGGGCAATGAAAACGATTCATTGTAAAGGGCTCAACAGGAGCAACAAAACAAAAAAAGAAGTATTTATTATTTTGGGCGTTTCGTACAAACTTGCATATGATAGTCAATAGCTCTGTTGATCAGAGTGATGCTTCTTTCTCCGTAGGAAATGAATCCATCGCAAAATACGCAGATGTGTTTTACTTCACCAAATTTCATTTGTATATTTGGCACCATCTCCCTGCCCTCTGGTCCCGTTACTTCCGGTACAACAGATCTTCTGGCCATAATAGGGATATTATCTAGGTCGTTCCGAAACTGTGCAGCACTGTAGTTGTTAGGATGCCACCTAGTCATATGGCGATCCATTGTGTAGTTTCCGAAACTGTATTTTTTCTCGGTTCCTCTGGACAGTCTATCTTGACATATAAGGCAAGTTACGTATCTTGCATTTACTTTTTTCTGACCTTTGGGAATTTAAAAAAATTGCCAAATGAAGTTTTCTTTCCGGTGAGACGTCCTGGGCTGCTCAGGCAAAAACTGCCTCTCTTCGTGCTCGTCGTCCTGTTCCTCTTCTTCCTCTTCTTGTTGAATTATAACTTGAGCAGGTGGTCCACTCTTCCTTGGATGTGGTGGAGGTGGTGGGGAAGCACCAGCTGAAGCTACTAAAGAAGCCATTGCTCAGTGATCACAAAGGGTCTTTCTCTCACAATGATGACAGTCAGAGTGAGGAAAGAAGGAGGGATTTTCATCATTTGGGAAAAACAAGAGTTCTCAACCAATCAAAAGTGTTCATTTTAGATTATATGACCTAGTCTTACATCATTAGGAAACCAAAAGTGAAATGAACCAATGAAAAGTGTTATTACCAAGTCACATGACTTGCTGTGTTTACGTTAAGCGCTTTGCAGGGCCTCCCGGTTTGCTTCCAGAAACCTGCGCTTTGCGACTCGCTTCGCGTACCAGTTCGCTAACGTAGCACGTCATATGACGTATCACGCGACAACGTGAAACGTCATGCGGACGGGAGGCGTCACGATGTTGTTTTCTAACGCGGCACTTGCGGTAAAGAAACTTTTACCGGCTCGCGGTCTATTTCGCGGCATCAAGGTCAGCTAACGGGAAGCTTCCCGATTCGCAAAGCGGGAACGAAGAAAAAAAAATATTTAAAAAAAAAATTATTCATAAACATATAAAATATATTTTTGGATTTAAAGAAGAATACATTTTACAGCTACAGATATTAGCTGTTAAAAAACCAATGAAATTCACAGAAAAAACCATAGGTTATAGACCATATATAGTTAGGAATTAGCATTTACAAAACCTTGAAAATTCACTGAAAAAACCATAGGTTATAGACCATATATAGTTAGGAATTAGCATTTAGAAAACCTTATTTTACTCACACAAAACCATTGAAATTCCATATATAGTTAGTTGCACTAACTATATATCGCGCACCCGCAATCCACTGCTGATAATGTCACATATTACATCATTCATGACATGGTCAGTGACATCACTGATGACATCACTGATGACATCTCAAATGACATCACTGATGACATCATCTAGTGTCTGTGTGTTTTTGTAAAGTTTAAATACGTTTTACATATTGAGGAATGAGTGGATGTATGGAAGACTGAGTGTGTGTGTGGCTGGCTGGGAGGTGTGTGACTCTGTGCATATCAATGTGTACTTGTATCAGTGATTGTATAAGAGAGTAAGTATGTGTTAGTATATGTGTGAAAAGTATGGTGTTCTGTGTTTAACTATAGATGAGGAAATCGAAGTGTGATTGATTCTTCACAGGACTGACTAGGTGTATGAGTGCATATGATAGTGTTCTAATAATAACTGACTGTATGTATGAGTAATTGTATGGGTGAATGAGTGAATGTGTGTGTAGACGTACGAATCAGTGAGTGCGTATGTAGTAACTGGTATTGGTGTGTCATGATGTCATCAGTGATGTCATTTGAGATGTCATCAGTGATGTCATTTCAGATGTCATTAGTGATGTCATCAGTGATGTCACTGAAGTATGGTGTTCTGTGTTTAACTGTATAGATGAAGAAATGGAAGTGTGATTGATTCTTTACAGGACTGACTTGGTGTGTGAGTAACTCCATGGATGAGTGGCAGTGTGTGACTGTCTGCATAGGTGTATGAGTGCATATGATAGTGTTGTAATAATGAGTGACTGTATGTATGAGTGATTGTATGGGTGAATGAGTGAATGTGTGTGTAGACGTAGGAATCAGTGAGCGCGTATGTAGTAACTGGTATTGGTGTGTCATGATGTCATCAGTGATGTCATTTGAGATGTCATCAGTGATGTCATCAGTGATGTCATTTGAGATGTCATCAGTGATGTCATCAGTGATGTCACTGACCATGTCATGAATTATGTAATATGTGACATCATCAGCAGTGGATTGCGGGTGCGCGATATATAGTTAGTGCAACTAACTATATATGGAATTTCAATGGTTTTGTGTGAGTAAAATAAGGTTTTCTAAATGCTAATTCCTAACTATATATGGTCTATAACCTATGGTTTTTTCAGTGAATTTTCAAGGTTTTGTAAATGCTAATTCCTAACTATATATGGTCTATAACCTATGGTTTTTTCTGTGAATATATATATATATATATATATATATATATTCACTGAAAAAACCATAGGTTTCAGGCCTTATATAGTTAGGAATTAGCATTTAAAAAACCTTTGAAATTCACTGAAAAAACCATAGGTTTCAGGAGTTATATAGTTAGAAATTAGCTTTTACAAAACCTTTGAAATTCACTAAAAAAACTATAAGTTTTAGTGCTGTTATAGTTAGCTGGACATTTTATTCATACAAAACCATTGAAATTGCTCCTATATAGTTAGTTGTACTAAGTATATATCGCGCACCCGCAATCCACTGCTGATGATGTCACATATTAGATCATTCATGACATGGTCAGTGACATCACTGATGACATCACTGATTACATCATCCAGTGAATGTGGTTTGCTTCGTTATTTAAATATGCATTATATATATAGCAATTTGCATTGAAGAATGAGTGGATATATATAAATAAATATTTGGATGGAGGATTTAGTAGCAGTGTAATTGACTGTTTACTTGACCAGTTTATAATGTCTCACTAAATATAGTGGATAGTGACTAAACTGTGTGAATATCTGTATCACTTTGTCAGTTGTTGTGTAAACTGATTCTACAGTTGGTTACTAGCTATGTGAAAGTCTATATTAGTTATTGATTAGTTAACTGAGTATTTGTATGGGAGTGTGAAAGTGTGCGTGGTTCGGTGGAGGGTGTGTGACTGTCCAAAGATGTGTGAATAGTTTATTCAGTAGATGTATGAAGTTAAAACTACATGTTCTAACAGTTTGGGTGAGGGAATCTCTTTATGGGTGTGGTGATGAGCAAATATATTTCTCAAAGGTACAGGTCCAACAAACTAGAAAAATAAAAGGCAGTGTATGTGTCAGTTGTTGTATATAAATAAGTATACATAAGACACAATGACTGTGTGAGTGACTGTATGGATAACTGTATACTTGTAATAATGATTTTATAATTCACTAAGTATGACTTACTATCTAAATGAATAGAAGAAGTGTTGTTTGTATAAGTGTTTTGCTAAGTAAATATGTAAGTATGATCCATTGTTTGCATAAGTGAGTAGGATGACTTCATATGTGAATAGGATGCGTGCTGTTGTTTAATGTCGATATAGATGTATAAGTGTTTTTGATAGTGTTCTATTGTTCATTGACAGCATGTATGAGTGAATCCATAGGTAAGGGATTAGATGTGTGTATACATGTATGAATCACTGAGTGGATTTTTAGATACTTGTATTGCTGTGACAATGGATTTAAATATGATACTCTGTATTTTACAAAGAGTGATGAAAAATTGTAATAGTGTATGAAAAGGTGTATGTGATTGTCACGTGGATGATGTCATCAGTGATGTCATTTGAGATGTCATCAGTGATGTCACTGACCATGTCATGAATGATCTAATATGTGACATCATCAGCAGTGGATTGCGGGTGCGCGATATATACTTAGTACAACTAACTATATAGGAGCAATTTCAATGGTTTTGTATGAGTAAAATGTCCAGCTAACTATAACACCACTAAAACTTATAGTTTTTTGAGTGAATTTCAAAGGTTTTGTAAAAGCTAATTCCTAACTATATAACTCCTGAAACCTATGGTTTTTTCAGTGAATTTCAAAGGTTTTTTTTAATGCTAATTCCTAACTATATAAGGCCTGAAACCTATGGTTTTTTCAGTGAATTTCAAAGGTTTTTTTAAATGCTAATTCCTAACTATATAAGGCCTGAAACCTATGTTTTTTTTAGTGATTTTTAAAGGTTTTTTAAATGCTAATTCCTAACTATATAAGGCCTGAAACCTATGGTTTTTTCAGTGAATTTCAAAGGTTTTTTAAATGCTAATTCTATTAGCGGATAACGTTTAAATATATTAATATCCTAGTGGGACCACCTGAGCAGCCCTAGGGGGTCAGGGTGTTTCTACCCTGCCCCCTTTTTGTGTTCTACACATTTGTTTTTCTGCTTTCTTGTGCCTAATTCCTAACTATATAAGGCCTGAAACCTATGTTTTTTTCAGTGAATATGCATGGTTTTTTAAATGCTAATTCCTAACTATATAAGGCCTGAAACCTATGGTTTTTTCATTGAGTTTGCAAGGTTTTTTAAATGCTAATTCCTAACTATATAAGGCCTGAAACCTATGGTTTTTTCAGTGAATTTGCAAGGTTTTTTTTAAATGCTAATTCCTAACTATATAAGGCCTGAAACCTATGGTTTTTTCAGTGAATTTCAAAGGTTTTTTAAATGCTAGTTCCTAACTATATAAGGCCTGAAACCTATGTTTTTTCAGTGAATTTCAAAGTTTTTTTTAATGCTAATTCCTAACTATATAGGACCTGAAAGCCCACCAGGAATCTCCAGCATGCACCAGTGGACTGCATTGCAGAGAGGTGTAATTAAGCCACGGCCCTTTTTACACCTCTCTGCAACGCAGCCCCCGTGCATGTTTGAAGAGGGGGAACTCATTCCCCCTGCATACTGGGGGCCCCTGGGGGCCAACTAGCCCACCTGGAACCTCCAGTATGCGCCAGGGGGCTGCATTGCAGAGGTGTAATGAGGCTATGCCCTTGTTACACCTGTCTGCAACGCAGCCACCTGGCGCGTTTGCAGAGGAGGAACTCATTCCCCTTGCATAATGGGGGTCCATGGGGGCCAACTAGCCCACCAGGAGCCTCCAGTATGCGCCAGATGGCTGCATTGCATAGAGGTGTAATGAGGCCACACCCTTTTTTAAACCTCTCTGCAACGCAGCCCCCGTGCATGTTTGAAGAGGGGGAACTAATTCCCCTTGCATACTGGGTGTCCCCGGCAGCCATCTTGTGCCTTGTTAGAACCAAGGCACAAGAAAGCAGTGAAACAAAGGTGTGAAACTCGCAAAGGGGCCAGCGTAGAAACACCCTGACCCCCTAGGCCTGCTCAGGAGGTCCCACAAGGACCCCCAAGGCAAAAAAAATATATATATATTTTTTTTTTAAAGTCGCGGGGTACAAAAAAACAATAAAAAAATATAAAACAACAATAAGAATAAAAAACAGTTCTTTTCAGAACTACCTCCAATTTATATAAAAATGCTACATTTTTAAAAAACTCTGTCTTTCTTTTTTTCTCCAGGGTACGCGTACCGGTACGTGTACCAATACGTGTACCGGGGCGCGCACCCCCTCAAAAAAAAAAAAAAAAATAATGAGTGTGTGTGGTGTGTGTGTGTGGGGTGGTGGGTGTGGAGTGTGTGTGTGTGGGGGGGTATGTGTGTGGGGTGTGTGTGTGTAGGATGTGTGGGTGTGTGTGTGGGGTGTGTGTGTGGGTGTGTGTGTGTGAGAAGAGTGTGTGTGTGGGTGTGTGTGTGTGTGTGTGTGTGTGAGGTGTGTGTGGTGTGTGTGTGTGTGTGTATGTGTGAGGTGTGTGTCAGAGGTGTGTGTGTGGGGAAGGGGTGAGGTGTGTGTGGGGGATGTGTGGGGTGTGTCTGTGAGGTGTGTGTGTGTGTGGGGGGGAGTGAGGTGTGTGTGGGTGTGTGGGGTGTGTGGGTGTAGGTGGGGGTGTGGGTGTGTAAGGTGTGTGTGTGGGTGTGGGTGTGTGGGGTGTTTGGGTGTGGGTGGAGGTGTGGGTGTATGAGGTATGTGTGGGGGGTGTATGTGGGGTGGGTGGGTGTGGGGTGTGTGTGTGTGGGGGGTATGTGTGTGGGGCACCCCCTCAAAAAAATAAAAAAAATAATAAGTGTGTGTGTGTGTGGGGGGGTGTGTGTGGGGGGGTATGTGTGTGGGGTGTGTGTGTGTAGGATGTGTGGGTGTGTGTGTGGGGTGTGTGTGTGGGTGTGTGTGTAGGGGGGTGTGTGGGTGTGTGTGTGTGTGTGTGTGTGAGGAGTGTGGTTGTGTGTGTGTGTGTGAGAGGTGTGTGTGTGGTGTGTGTGTGTGTGTGTGGGGTGTGTGTCAGAGGTGTGTGTGTGGGGGGGAGGGGTGGGGTGTGTCTGTGAGGTGTGTGTGTGTGGGGGGGAGTGAGGTGTGTGTGGGTAGGGGTGTGTGGGGTGTGTGGGTGTAGATGGGGTGTGGGTGTGTAAGGTGTGTGTGGGTGTGTGTGGTGTTTGGGTGTGGGTGGAGGTGTGGGTGTGTGAGGTATGTGTGGGGGTGTGTGTGGGAGGGGTGGGTGTGGGGTGTGTGTATGTGGGGGTATGTGTGTGGGGTGTGTGTGTGTATGAGTAAAATGTTCAGCTAACTATAACTGGTGTCAAACCTATGGTTTTCTCAGTGAATTTAATAGGTTTTTTTAAATGCTAATTCCTAACTATAACTGTTGTGAAACCTATGTTTTTTTCAGAGAATTTCATAGGTTTTTGAAATGCTAATTCCTAACTATAACTGGTGTGAAACCTATGGTTTTTTCAGTGAATTTCAAAGGTTTTTAAAATGCTAATTCCTAACTATATAAAGCCGTAAACCTTTGTTTTTTTCAGTGAACTCGCAAGGTTTTTTAAATGCTAATTCTATTAGCGGATAACATTTATATATGTTAATATCCGTATGGGACCACCTGAACAGCCCTAGGGGGGGTCAGAGTGTTTCTACAAGGCCCCCAAATCTTTTTTTTTCTTGTAAAAAATTGAGGTACGCTTACGGTGCCCGTACCGGTAGCCTTACCGGTAGCCTTACCGGTACGTGCACCGTAAGCATACCCCGCGATTTTCTGATTTAAAAAAAAAAAATTTGGGGCCTTGGGGGTTTTTGTGGGACCCCCTGAGCAGGCCTAGGGGGTCAGGATGCTTCTACCCTGTCCCCTTTTTGAGTTCTACACGTTTGTTTTTCTGCTTTCCTGTACCTCAGTCTACCGAGGCACAAGATGGCTGCCAACACTTTCTGTTTTGGAGTGTTGACAGACATTGGCAGCCAATCAGAATGCAGCTCGCGCACTAGAGGTACGCGTACAGTACGCGTACGTGCGTGTACCGTAAGCGTACGGGTAAGCTCACGGGTAAGCTGCCATATATATATAAATTTTTTTGAACCTAAATTACTCAAAATTCTCTGGAGCACATATCTTGAGACATAGCAAAGGCACATCGGGCTACCAGTCCCTATAATTTTGCCAAGTTTGGTGAAAATCCATTCAGCCATTGGGGCTAAAAGTGGGACCGACCGCCCTATGGAAATTAACATGGGGAAAACACGTTTTGGGACTCCCCTTTTATCTCGGCCCCCGCTTGACGGATCCCCCCCAAACTTTCAAAAGTTGCTGAAAATTTCAGGCAGATTCCTCAACCGGCGCCAAAGTTATTCCCAATAGAATGTTGCGATTTCCCTATGGAAAACAATCCTAACTATATATACCTACTGGCGACCGCCAGTAGGTAATATATATATATATATTACCTACTGGCGGTCGCCAGTAGGTATATATAGTTAGGATTTTTTCTCTATGGGTTTTTTGAAAATTCTATGTCTAATAACTTTGGCGTTTGTGGACGGAATTGGCTGAAATTTTCAGGAAAATGGCACATTTTGTTTCTGAGCAGCCCCTGAAAATTGGGGGGGGTTCGTCCAGGGGGGTCGAGAAAAAAGGGGGGTCCCAAAACGTGTTTTTAACATTGAGTTTTCCATAGGGCGGTTGGCCTCACTTTTAGCCCGAACGGCCGAATGGATTTGCACGAAACTTGGCAAAATTGTAGGGACTGGTAGCCCGATGTGCCTTTTGTAGGTCTCAATATATGTGCTACAGTGGATTTTGAGAAATTAACGTTTAAAAAAAGATATATATCTGTAACAGCGGACCGGGCAGCGCTCCAGGACGCGTACTTTTCGCGCAACGGAGCTTTGTGAAGCGAAGCTGATTGGTTCTCCGGCGTCTGTAAACATTCCAAACAGTCCGTAGCGGCCGCCATCTTGTCTCTCGGTAGGATCGAGAGAGAAGAGGAGGCCAAAGCGAAGGGGCAAATGACCATAAGGGGGCATAGTAGATCCTCGCTGACCCCCTAGGTTTGATGTGGAGGTTTTAAAAGGGCCCCGCGGGGCAAAAAAAAAAAAAAATAATAATAATCGAACGGCTGAATGGATTTGCACGAAACTTGGTAAAATATTAGGGACTGGTAGCCCGATGTGCCTTTGCTAGGTCTCAATATATGTGCTCCAGTGGATTTTGAGAAATTAACGTTCAAAAAAAGATATATATCTGTAATAGCGCTCCGCTTCGTGTACTTTTCGCGTTACGGAGGTTTGCGAAGCTGATTGGTTCTTCGGCGTCTGTAAACATTCCAAACAGTCCGTAGCGGCCGCCATCTTGTCTCTCGGTAGGATCGAGAGACAAGAGGAGGCCAAAGCGAAGGGGCAAATGACCATAAGGGGGCATAGTAGATCGTCCCTGACCCCCTAGGTTTGATGTGGAGGCTTTGAAAGGGTCTCGCAGGGCAAAAAAAAAATATACCGTTTTTTTTGTTTTTTTGCGTGGAGTGCGCACGGTTCGCGAACCGGGAAGCGTTCTGGGGAGCGTACTTTCTTGAAAATTAGTGAAAAAAGTTAGAGTAAAATAATAATTGTGAGTGATCAGATGTAGGGTAGCTCTGAGAAGAGCTTTTGGGTTTATGGTACATTTAGGTACTTATAAGTAGGTACCAATGCACAGTCTTAAATTCAGAGTGAAAATTCTGTTGCCCTCATCTGAGAAGTGAACTCCATCTCCTCTGTAGATATCTTGCATGTAGTAACGCAAGTTATTGTTGTACAGGGAGCCCATTCCATGGTCTCTCATGTAAGCTGAAACACATTTGTTTACATGCTTCCTCGATTTCTCAATTTGTGGACAAAATTGGTTCGACCACCTCCATTTTTGTCTTTGGCATATATTTGAATATACCAAGGCAGTCTGAGGAAAAAGTGCCATCAATTGCTCAAAGGTGTCCTTTAAAAGCATTTCCAGACCTACCCCAGTCAAAGTGCCCAAATCATTACCTCCACAGTGCACAATTAACAGGTCAGGTTTTGGCAAATGCATAAAGGTTTTCACCAATGGTATCAATTGGTGACATTTTAATCCTCTGTGGCCAAACCACTTAATTTCCACATCTTGTAAATTGAGGTTAGGTAAATTCCTGTTTTCAGCGTACCTTTGAGCCCAATAGATATAACTACGTCCAACAATCCAGACAGAAAACATGGCGAGAGAAGGTTCTGCTGCAGTCAGATGAAGTGTGGCAATGAAATGGCAGTTGAAAAAATGAGAGTGTAAAATGAAAAAAACTGAGGAGTTTCTGTGTTAATGAAGCAGTAAGAGTGATTGGTGGATTTTGATTGCTGAAAACAGAAAGTTAGTGTGCATGGATGAGTTCGTTGAAAGATGTATTTTGAGTGGCGAAGAAAAAATCATTAAATGAAAGAATGCTCTGGATATGCAGGTGCACTGAGAGTTAAGAGTTCAATTGCAACATTGTTGTGTGAACTTGGAAACACCAGAGGTTTTGCAAGAGGTGGTTGCTATGCAGAAAAAGCAGAGAGGGGGCAGGGTTTTGCTTTGAAAAAAAGTGAGGGAAGAGTTTTGATTGGTGTGACATGAGAGATATGTGTGAGGAATTACAGCATTTCTGTGCTTTTGATAGCTGCAGACTCTGGAGTGCATACCTTTTGCTCTGCTGAAGACAAATTGGTGTGTTTCTGAGACTGTTTTGAAACTCAAAGTATGAATATATAAAAAAAAAGAAAATCGTTTTTGAGGTAAAGGAATGTTTTCAAAATGTATGTGCGCCATATGCCCCCAAATTTCTTTTTCGGGGGTGCAGCAGGGTGTTCTTGAGACACCCCTGCACCCTCGGAAAAATTCGTAATTTGCGATGAGGTAATTGCTAATCGCAAATTGCACCTTCATTCCTATGGGCCTCCTGCTGCATGGAAATGAATGGGTAATTTGTAATTAGCAAATAGGTCATCGCAAACTAGGAATGGTAAAGAATCGCTATTTATTCCTTAAAGTTCGCTATTTAGGAAATGCAAAAAACTTTGATGATACATATGGCGGTTCATCTCTAACAAGATAAGAAGCATAGGGATAGATTTATGATGACTGGCGCATCACCAGGGATGTGTTAGTCATTCTGTGCCGCTGTTCCGTCACCTATGGTGTGCTGCATTTACAATGCGGCGCATCATGGGGCAAAAACAGCACAGATGCGTGACGTATCTGTGCCGTAAAGGTGGCGCATTGCTGGAGTTGTATCGCAAGTGTGATGAAGCTCCAGCAAGGCTCAGGGGTGCCCCTGTCGCAGGGTTTCTGTTCTCACACAGAACTGTGGACAGAGGATTGGAACCTCGGCGAATTAAAGTGTCCCAGAACTCACCTTAGTAATCAAAAACTCCTTAGCAAGCTAGGTACAGTGTCACATTGGATATAACAAACTCTCAATGTTTAGACAATCCAGAATATGAACTTATAGTACCTCAGGATACGTGGAACTCATGAACAGTCGGTCGTTATATATTTCTTAGAAACCAGAACATGGAGTTAAGAAGAACACATGTGTATTTGAAATGTTTATTTACTAATGCTGTATTCTCAGGCGTAGTATGTTAGATAATACAAGTACACATATTATCAGTAGCACAATTACCAGCATAGTTACTAGTACATAAAAAGCGAATGGTGACAGTATGTTAACATGCTGTAAATGAATAAGAGTTAGCAACACTTATAAGCACCCGCGGGCCGTGGAGGGAGTTACGGTGGGGCAGGGAGGCGGGGAGGGGGAGGGGCAGGGTGGAGAGGGCTCCACCCTGCCCCTCCCCCTCCCCGCCTCCCTGCCCCACCGTAACTCCCTCCACGGCCCGCGGCTGCTTATATCTCACCCTCCCTAATACACATATTATATTATTTGCTAAGAAGGTCTCTTTGTGTTGGTTTAGGGCGTGCCCATACTTTAGTGTCTTAGATTTGAAGGAATCACATCAGCATACACCAGCTCTCTCTTCATGTGAACCGCATCAACTGTTGTGTATGTGTGTTCGGCAAAGCAATATAAAACCCGCCTCATGCCCAGAATTGGCAGAAGTTGCACTTATGTTATGAGTATGAAGTCGTGGAGATCAGACCTCATAACAATTCTGTATCGTGTTGTTCTTGAAACTTCAGCACTCGCTGTACAGATATAGTTTAACAAGCAAAGCAGATAGTAGAGCAAGAACATATTATTCTCATGTAAACCACGATGAACTACTAGGTTGAAAGCTAAAGCAACAACTAAGTGTCGTGTGCAGAAGTTGCAAAAAAGGAAAAATGGCGTTTAAACCGGTAATGAGCCCATGCTAACTTAACACGGTGTAAAGATATCCAGGACCTAGATGACACCTCCCCATGATCCGGAAACGAACTGAATAAGATAATAGAAGTGCCATCTCATGAGAGCAGATTGCAAGTTTATATGTGGACGGTCCGCAAGGTAAAGCATTAAAAACTAGGAAAATGTAATGCTAAAGAAAAATAAAACAGCCAAGTACTTTATCGAGTCTTAAGCCAATAGGCAAGCTAAATAATAAAAACTTGACAAATAAGTCAATGAATTGTCAATGAAATGCTAGTACTCAGCATATCAAACATGAAAAAGGTCTATGACATAACTGTGTATGCAAAATAAGCTGCAACAGCCTCCAATAGGAAGTCACCGTCTTCATCCGAAAAGAGTTCAGCCATCCAATTTAAAAGTGGAAAAGAACATACGTGCTCTCCCAGCACCGGATCCTCTACCACCATCAGAGGACAGCTCGGTGGGTTTTCAAGAAAACTCTGTTCCAAGAAAGACTGTGTTGCCGCCAGTAAATTCCAGGGACCAATTAGTCCATGCATCAATGCCACAGCCATAATCCTTTCGCCAGGACAAACCAACTCGTGAGTAATGATAGGAGTCATCAGCTGATTAAAGTCGACGTCAGGAGAAACCGGTCCGCAGAGACACAAATCAATGGCCCAATCGAAATCACAGGTCAGGCAGTGAAATACAGGCTGGACACAGGTGAAGTAGGAGAATCGAAAAGATAATCCATATGCCGTGCTTAATATCGCCAACGGCATTGTGCCATAATATTCTAGCATGCGATTGCGGAACAGTGTCAGCAGCTGCAGGGCGGGAGCTTGCACAGGAGGGACATCCATATTTAAAAATGTAAAAAAGCACAAGAGCGTCCGCTGGTAATGCAAGTAAAAATGGGAATCCACGAAGCAGAGTGGAAAAAATAGAATGAAAGAAAGCAGGGATGACTCCAAAGATTTTCTCAAATGAAGTCACGAGACCACTGGTAACAACTTTAAAAAAGTGCACCAGGGCCTTTGTGGAGGACGCGTTAAAGATAGTCTGAACCATCTTGCTGAAATGGAAAGGCAAATCTGTATTGACAAGGGTCTGCACCTCTGTACGGGTGTTCGCTATGTGAAGCACGAAAGTTTCACGGGCCGAACTCAAGGCCACCTCTCTCTGAGACAAAAGAGCTCTTATTCTTGCCATGCCGTTGAAATCTGCTCCCAAGGTTGGTATTTGTGGCGAGATTGAAAACTCCCTATGTTCATGTGTGGGAGGAAATAGAACATTTCTGCAGCAAATAACCCGTTCACTTACTGTTACGATAAAAGGAATACTTTTAATTAACCCAGAACAATCTTCATTATTGAGCATCAAATAACTACCATTTTCCAACAACTTGAACGTGGGGATGATAGCAGGAACTGGCGTGCCTTGCAACACGCAAGCCATATTTGGTCGGTGTTTGTTGCATGAACCGTGTAACTTTATGTGCCTACACATTAGTGAATGATGTGGCGTCTCAGTGCATTCCTCTCCATTCAGATAAACTTCTTGATCATCTTTGAAACATCTGTATGTGTATGGAAGCGACCAGACCTCATGAAGAAAAGCACTACCTAAAGGTTCATAACGACCTATTGGTATATATTTCATACAATTTGAAAACTTATATAAAGCAAAAGGCAGCGTTATTAAACCGTGGATAAGGCACGTTGCCAAAAAACCCGCAATCCTCTGCTGATGATGTCACTGAGCATGTCATGAATGATGTAATATGTGACATCATCAGCAGTGGATTACGGGTAATAGTATCTCTAGTTTACTCCCTTATAGCTGTCTTTCTTTTAACATAAGTGTCTGTTTCCTTCCCTTATACTTACTGTTCTTTTTTTTAAAAAACATTTTTGGTTCACTTCCGGTTCGCGTACCGGCGAGCGAACTGGGAAGCGAACTACGACAAATAGAGGTTGGCACAGTTCCAAATATTGTACCAATTTTTTAATAACGGGGAGGTAGTTCTGAAAAGAACTTTTTTTTAATTGTTTTTGTTGTTTTATATTTTTTTTATTATTTTTCTGAACATTTTTTTACTTTTTTGAATTTTTCTGAACAGTTTTATATTTTTTGGGGTTTTTCTTGGAGGGGGCAATGAAAACGATTCATTGTAAAGGGCTCAACAGGAGCAACAAAACAAAAAAAAAGTATTTATTATTTTGGGCGTTTCGTACAAACTTGCATATGATAGTCAATAGCTCTGTTGATCAGAGTAATGCTTCTTTCTCCGTAGCAAATGAATCCATCGCAATGTACGCAGACGTGTTTTACTTCACCAAATCTAATTTGTATATTTGGCACTATCTCCCTGCCCTCTGGTCCCGTTACTTCGGTACAACAGATCTTCTGGCCATAATAGGGAGATTATCTAGGTCGTTCCGAAACTGTGCAGCACTGTAGTTGTTAGGATGCCACCTAGTCATATGGCGATGCATTGTGTAGTTTCCGAAACTGTATTTTTTCTCGGTCCCTCTGGACAGTCTATCTTGACATATAAGGCAAGTTACGTATCTTGCATTTACTTTTTTCTGACCTTTGGGAATTTTAAAAAATTGCCAAATGAAGTTTTCTTTCCGGTGAGACGTCCTGGGCTCCTCAGGCAAAAACTGCCTCTCTTCGTGCTCGTCGTCCTGTTCCTCTTCTTCCTCTTCTTGTTGAATTATAACTTGAGCAGGTGGTCCACTCTTCCTTGGATGTGGTGGAGGTGGTGGGGAAGCACCAGCTGAAGCTACTAAAGAAGCCATTGCTCACTGGTAACAAAGGGTCTTTCTCTCACAAAGATGAAAGTCAGAGTGAGGAAAGAAGGAGGGATTTTCATCATTTGGGAAAAACAAGAGTTCTCAACCAATGAAAAGTGTTCATTTTATATTATATGACCTAGTCTTACATCATTAGGAGACCAAAAGTGAAATGAACCAATGAAAAGTGTTATTACCAAGTCACATGACCTGCTGTGTTTACGTTAAGCGCTTTGCAGGGCCTCCCGGTTTGCTTCCAGAAACCTGCGCTTTGCGACTCGCTTCGCGTACCAGTTCGCTAACGTAGCACGTCATATGACGTATCACGCGACAACGTGAAACGTCATGCGGACGGGAGGCGTCACGATGTTGTTTTCTAACGCGGCAGTTGCGGTAAAGAAACGTTTACCGGCTCGCGGTCTATTTCACGGCATCAAGGTCAGCTAACGGGAAGCTTCCCGATTCGCGAAGCGGGAACGAAGAAAAAAAAATATTTAAAAAAAAAATATATTCATAAACATATAAAATATATTTTTGGATTTAAAGAAGAATACATTTTACAGCTACAGATATTAGCTGTTAAAAAACCAATGAAATTCACTGAAAAAACCATAGGTTATAGACCATATATAGTTAGGAATTAGCATTTACAAAACCTTGAAAATTCACTGAAAAAACCATAGGTTATAGACCATATATAGTTAGGAATTAGCATTTACAAAACCTTATTTTACTCACACAAAACCATTGAAATTCCATATATAGTTAGTTGCACTAACTATATATCGCGCACCCGCAATCCACTGCTGATGATGTCACATATTACATCATTCATGACATGGTCAGTGACATCACTGATGACATCACTGATGACATCTCAAATGACATCACTGATGACATCTCATTTGACATCAATGACCACATCACTGATGATATCATTCATGTGACAATACAATGCATCTCCTCACATTTTAATATAACCTCTGTTTCACCCAGTGTTAAATACCGAGTATAATTTTTGAAACCATTGACACACCAATACTAGTTACTACATACGCACTCACTGATTCCTATGTCTACACACACATTCACTCATTCACTCATACAATCATTCATACATACAATCACTCATCTTTACAACACTATCATATGCACTCATACACCTATACAGACACTCACAGTCTGCCACTCATCCATGGAGTTACTCACACACCTAGTCAGTCCTGTAAAGAATCAATGACACTTCCATTTTCTTGTCTATACAGTTAAACATAGAGTACCTTACATTTTCAAACATATACTAACACATACTTCCTCTTTTATAGAATCACTGATACAAGTACACATTGATCTGCACAGAGTCACACACCTCCCAGCCAGCCATACACACACTCAGTCTCCCATACAAATACTTGTGCAACCAATCAATAACCCATATAGCTACTTATATAGCTACTGATCAACACATGCAGCAGCTTGCACAACAACAGACATACTGATGCACACTTTCAGACAGTTTAGTCACTAACCCGTGCATTTAGTAAGACGCATTTAATCACTCACTCATACAGTCAATCACGCACCTACTAAAACCTTCATTCAGACACTTATACATCCACTCATTCTTCAATATGTAAAACATATTTAAACTTTACAGAAACACATAATCACTGGATGTTGTCATCAGTGATGTCATTTGAGATGTCATCAGTGATGTCATCAGTGATGTCACTGACCATGTCATGAATGATGTAATATGTGACATCATCAGCAGTGGATTGCGGGTGCGCGATATATAGTTAGTGCAACTAACTATATATGGAATTTCAATGGTTTTGTGTGAGTAAAATAAGGTTTTGTAAATGCTAATTCCTAACTATATATGGTCTATAACCTATGGTTTTTTCAGTGAATATATATATATATACACTGAAAAAACCATAGGTTTCACACCAGTTATAGTTAGCTGGAAGTTTTACTCGCATAAAACCATTGAAATTCCCACGTTATAGTTAGTTGGACTCACTATAACTTGCGTGTGCAATGCACTGCTGATGACGTCACATATTACATCACTCATGACATGGTCAGTGACATCACTCATGACATCACTGATGACACCATCCAGTGAATGTGTGTCTTTTTAAAAAATAAATATGTGTTATATATGTATATGTAAAAGTTGATGGAAGAATAAATGTTTAAATAAGTGTTTACATGGATGTTTTAAAAAAAAATTGATTGGTTAACTGGTTTATTAAGTGTATCTTAGTGAATACATATATTAGAGAGTAATGTTTAAATATTTAAATATATGTATTAGTGTTTCACTTTGTGTATAAGTGGCTGCATGGGTTGGTGAGTAGCTACATGTGTATGTATATGGGTTATTAGATGTTTTTCATAGTATCAGTATGAGTGTTTGTATGGTTTGGTGGGGGTATTACTTAGCACATAGATGCATGAATGACTGACTCTCTCTTTGTATGTGTTTTGAAGACAGCATATGTGCAGGACTGTATGTGTGGATGAGTGTGTATATGTGTGTGTTAGTGAGTGAATGACTGTCTTACAAGTGTCTTTATCAGTAACTACATATGTTTTAATGTAGTATATATGAATATTGATGTATATAAGTGAGTATATGTGAGAGTGAGGAATTGTAAGAGTTCCTGTTTAAATAAGTATTTGTTTCTATAAGTGATTGTTTAAGAGAGTAAGTATCTGTAAGTTTCCTTAGAAGTAAGGTGGTAGTGTGTGTATAGCTGTATATGCAAATAAATGGATGTTCAATAGTTTATTTGCATGTGTGAGTATGTGTCAGAGTATCTTTTGGATGACTGTTGGTGTGTAACAGGATGTATAGGTGTATCACTACATGTGATGAGTGAGTATATGTATGAGTGACTATATAGAACTGTTGGTGAATTAGTGGATGTGTATATAGATGGTGGAATTATTGAATTGGTTGTTGTAACTGGTAAGGGTATCTCCATTTGTTTGAAAATTTTACTTTCTATTATTGAATATATGTTTCAAGGGTTACATTACAGTGAAAGGAGGTCGGCCACTCTGTCACAAGGATGGTGTCATCAGTGATGTCATGAGTGATGTCACTCACCATGTGTGCACGCGCAAGTTATAGTGAGTCCAACTAACTATAACGTGGGGATTTCAATGGTTTTATGCGAGTAACACTTCCAGCTAACTAAAACTGGTGTGAAACCAATGGTTTTTTCAGTAAATTTCATAGGTTTTTTAAATGCTAATTCCTAACTATAACTAGTGTGAAACCTATGGTTTTTTCAGTGAATTTCATAGGTTTTGTAAATGTGAATTCCTACCTATATATAGGGCCTCAAACCTATGTTTTTTCAGTGAATTTCATAAGTTTTTTATTAGCTAATTTCTATAGCTATGAAATATAATATTTTTTATAATAAATCCTATATTGTATATTTATGTAATACTATTTTTTCTATGTATATTTTTCCCTTTTATTTTTTTGCCTTGGTGCGCTCCCGGTGCGCGTACCGGTGAACGCACCGGTAAGCGCAGTGTTATGGCGCGCCCTGGTGCGCGTACCGGTGAGCGCCCCGTTAGCGCCATTGCCGCGAATGAAAACATCATCGTGACTAATCGCGTAGTCGCGTGATGCGTCTTATGACGCACGGCGTAAGCGCACCCGGAAGCGCCCGAGCGCATACGATCGCGCAATGTAAGCACCGCCGGGCGTGCCCCAGGGTGCGCACCGGGGCGCGTAGCGTAAGCGCGTCGGGTCATGTGACCTGAAAATAACACTTTTCATTGGTTCAGAACAGTTTTGGTTTCCAAATGATGCAATCCCGGGTCATGTGACCTGAAAATAACACTTTTCTTTGGTTCAGAACAGTTTTGTTTTCCAAATGATGAAACCCCCCACCTTTTTTCACGGGTAAGCGCTCCCAAAACATTTTTAAAAGTTAATTTACATAAAAACTACTGGAGAGACTTTCACCAAATATAGAATAGGCCCTACTACATACCAGTCCCTACCATTTTCCCAAATTTGGTGGAGTTCCATTGAGCCATTTGGGCTGTAGCCCTGTCTAAATATCATGAGGTAAATTACATGACAAAAACACATATGAAGTGTTAGAATTTACAACCAATTAAAATGTTACTTTGAATTTCTACTTTTATTTCCTGGCATTTGATTGGTATGTACATGAATATAAATGAAAAATGAGAGGGAAACACGGCCATTTTGACTACAACTACCTGAGGTACATCTTTAAAGGATTTTCTCATTTATCTTCATCACCTTTCTATAAGGTAAGTTGTTAATTTGTAAGGGGCACTTTAAGTTAATTTGTAAAAACGTTTTCTGATAGTTATTTACTGTCCCTCTGTTATAGTTATAGATTGAGATAGGCTTCTCTGTTATAGTTATAGATTGAGTTAGGCTTATGAATTTACTTAGGCTTCTTCACATACAATTTTTTATATTTCAACTTCCTGCCTGATACCATACACTGCCCAAAGATAACTTCACTATTAAAAACTCAGAAGTACCTGTCTGAACTTAAACCCAACAGTGCCCTAACTCTACTGATATATTTATTTTTTATGCAATTTACAGCAAGAAAATGGAAGGAGAACAAAACAAAATTAATATTTCTTTCGAAATTGTTGTGGAGAACAATCCTGAGGAAAATATTGATGACTTTGACTTTATGGATCAGTCTCTGGACCAAGAGTTACTTAATTGTGTTGAAGAAATAGAATCATGGCATCAAAATGAGGAGATTCCAGATGATGTAATCTTGGAAGTTCTTTTAAATTTTGAAAAATCACAACAATAAATTTATATTTAATAATTAAAAATTGTTCGAGACATTATTCATTTTTATATGTAATTCATGAAATAGTACCAAAATGATTATAATATAAAGTACGACTTATAGTATACTGTGCAACTTTTTTGTTACATAGTAAGTTTGCTCATAGTTACTTCCTTTCTCCCACTATATTATCTCCAATGAGTATTTCACATCTCTTTTATATCTCCTGCCTCCATGTTGTTTCTGCTTTCCTGACAGACTATGGTATAGATTCCATATACCACAATAAATTATCTACAGAGGAGAAGGTGTACATTGAATTTAAGACTCTGTATTGGTACCTACATGCTGGTACTTAAATCACCCACACAACACAACAACTCTATTCAAAGCTACCCTACCTCTAAGCACTTTAAATTATTATTTTGCTGTTTCACTGGGTTTTCCCCTTGGTACACTCCCCGGTACGCTACCCGGTGCGCTACCCGGTGCGCATACCGGGCGCTCCCCCCCGCGAAAATCGAATTTTTTTTTTTGCCCCGCGGGGCCCTTTTATGGCCCCCATATCAAACCTAGGGGGTCAGGGGGGGGTCTACCCTGCCCCCTTATGGTCATTTCCCCCTTTGTTTTTGCCACCTCTTGTGTCTCGATCCTACCGAGACACAAGATGGCGGCCGCTCCGGACTGTTTGGAATGTTGACAGACACCCGAGAGCCAATCAGCTTTCCGCTCGCGAACTCGCGTTACGCGCCGGGTGCGCTCCCCGGTGCTCATACCGGGGCCGCTTATAGATATATATATATTTTTGAACCTAAATTACTCAAAATCCTCTGGAGCACATATCTTGAGACATAGATAAGGCACATCGGGCTACCAGTCCCTACAATTTTGCCAAGTTTGGTGGGAATCCATTCAGCCGTTTGGGCTAAAAGTGAGTCCAACCGCCCTATGGAAATTAACATGGGGAAAACACGTTTTGGGACCCCCCTTTTATCTCGGCCCCTGCTTGACGAATCCTCCCCAAACTTTCAGGAAAGGAGCAGAGCGGAGCGGGCCATCTAATTTGAGAAATTCGCGAAAATTCGTCCACCGGCGCCAAAGTTATTCCCAATAGAATGTTGCGGATTTCCTATGGAAACTAGGTCCTAACAATAACTACCTACTGGCGACCGCCAGTAGGTAATATATATATATATATATATATATATATATATATATATATATATATATATATATATATATATATATATATATATATATATATATATATATTACCTACTGGCGGTCGCCAGTAGGTATATATAGTTAGGATTTTTTCCCTATGGGATTTTTGAAAATTCTATGTCTAATAACTTTGGCGTTTGTGGACGGAATTGGCTGAAACTTTCAGGAAAATGGCACATTTTGTTTCTGAGCAGCCCTTGAAAATTTGGGGGGGGTTCGTCAAGGGGGGGCCGAGAAAAAAGGGGGGTCCCAAAACGTGTTTTTAACATTGAGTTTTCCATAGGGCGGTTGGCCTCACTTTTAGCCCGAACGGCTGAATGGATTTGCACGAAACTTGGCAAAATTGTAGGGACTGGTAGCCCGATGTGCCTTTTGTAGGTCTCAATATATGTGCTTCAGTGGATTTTGAGAAATTAACGTTCAAAAAAAGATATATATCTGTAACAGCGGACCGGGCAGCGCTCCAGTTCGCGTACTTTTCGCGCAACGGAGCTTTGTGAAGCGAAGCTGATTGGTTCTCCGGCGTCTGTAAACATTCCAAACAGTCCGTAGCGGCCGCCATCTTGTCTCTCGGTAGGATCGAGAGACAAGAGGAGGCCAAAGCGAAGGGGCAAATGACCATAAGGGAGCATAGTAGATCCTCGCTGACCCCCTAGGTTTGATGTGGAGGTTTTAAAAGGGCCCCGCGGGGCAAAAAACAAAAATAATAATAATAATCGAACGGCTGAATGGATTTGCACGAAACTTGGTAAAATATTAGGGACTGGTAGCCCGATGTGCCTTTGCTAGGTCTCAATATATGTGCTCCAGTGGATTTTGAGAAATTAACGTTCAAAAAAAGATATATATCTGTAACAGCGCTCCGCTTCGCGTACCGGAGGTTTGCGAAGCTGATTGGTCATTCTGTCACTGGGCTATAGTTGGGCTACATCTGGCTGATATTTGGGCTACATTTGTTTTTTTTGTCTCTGGCGGCCATCTTTGGGCTACATTGGGCTACATTGGGCTTCATTGGGCTTCATTGGGCTACATTGGGCTACATTTGGGCTCCAACATATATATAGGCCAATGTAGCCCAATATATATTTTTCAAAGTTAATTTTCGTAAAAACCACTGGAGCATATATCTTGAGACATAGCAAAGGCACATCGGGCTACCAGTCCCTACAATTTTGCCAAGTTTCGTGGAAATCCATTCAGCCGTTCGAGCTAAAAGTGAGTCCAACCGCCCTATGGAAATGAAGGAAATGAATGGGTAATTTGTAATTAGCAAATAGCTCATCGCAAACTAGGAATGGTAAAGAATCGCTGTTTATTCCTTAAAGTTCGCTATTTAGGAAATGCAAAAAACTTTGATGATACATATGGCGGTTCATCTCTAACAAGATAAGAAGCATAGGGATAGATTTATGATGACTGGCGCATCACCAGGGATGTGTTAGTCATTCTGTGCCGCTGTTCCGTCACCTATTTTATTTATTTATTTTAATTTCTTCTATAGCGCAGGAATCAATCCCGGAAGGGTATCTCCGCGCTTTGCCAGCTAAGAAGGTTGTTAGGTAGAGCAGCCTAAGGTTTATGCAGAAAGAAATGCTTCTTGGAAAAGAAGGGTTTTTAATGCCTTTCTGAAGGACAAATGATTTATATTGGTTCTTAGGTAAATGGGAAGGTTGTTCCAGAGGGCAGGACCAACAGCGGAGAAAGCACGGTCACCCTGCCTAGTCTTCTTTGTGTTGGGAGGTTTTAACAGGGCTTGGTTGCAGGAACGCAGGGTCCTGCTAGGCTGGTACAGTTCAAGGGACTGAGCTAGGTATTTGGGGCTTGCTCCGTACAGACATTTGTGTACCGTGCAACAGATCTTAAAGTGGATGCGCTGTCGTATGGGAAGCCAGTGCAGTTCTTTCAGCAAGGGCTTGGAAGGAGTCCTGGCAGGTGCACCCATGACCAGTCTGGCTGCCGTATTCTGGACCACCTGTAAACGGCCTACTGCATCCGTACTGGCTAATGTCAGCAGGCCGTTACAGTAGTCCAGGCGGCTGGTTACCAAGGCCTGTACAAGTGTCTTTCTACATGTGGCAGGAAGAAAAGGAAAGACACGCCTGAGTAGACCAATAGTGTGGAAACACAGACCCGCGATGTAGTTGGTGTGTTCTTTCATGGTCAGTTTTTGATCAAACTTTACTCCAAGATTTTTAACATGTGTTTTGGGTACAGGTACTGGGCCAAGGTCGAGTGGCCACCAGTCAGGGGTCCAAAGGATACTTGCTTTGCCAAAGAGCAAGACCTCAGTCTTTGTTACATTACACTGGAGGCAGTTCCTCGCCATCCAGTGTGACACCGCTCTCATACCCTCAGCAAAATTCCCCTTGATTTTAGGGTCAAGGGAGCTGAAAGGGTAGAGGAGCTGAGTGTCATCAGCGTAGGAGACCGGTATGAACCCGTATTTCCGCACAATCTCAGCAAGGGGGGCCACATAGACATTAAACAATGTAGGGCTAAGGCATGAGCCCTGTGGTACCCCCTTCGTGAGCCCCCTTGAGATAGAGCGAAAGGGGCCCAAGCTGGTAGATTGTGATCCCCCGGCGAGGAAACTCTCCAACCAAGATAATGCTACGCCTCCGATTCCTACTCCCTGCAACCGGTTCAGTAAGGTGTTGTGAGACACGGTATCGAAGGCTGCGGACAGGTCCAACAGCACTAGAATCATGGAGCCCCCTCTGTCTTGTGACATTTTGATCTGATCTGTCACAGAGAGGAGGGCTGATTCAGTGCTGTGGTTGGGCCTGAATCCAGATTGGGATTGGTCCAGGCCCCCTGCCCCTCCCCCTCCCCGCCTCCCTGCCCCACCTTAACTCCCTCCACGGCCCGCGGCTGCTTATATCTCACCCTCCCTAATACACATATTATATTATTTGCTAAGAAGGTCTGTTTGTGTTGGTTTAGGGCGTGCCCATACTTTAGTGTCTTAGATTTGAAGGAATCACATCAGCATACACCAGCTCTCTCTTCATGTGAACCGCATCAACTGTTGTGTATGTGTGTTCGGCAAAGCAATATAAAACCCGCCTCATGCCCAGAATTGGCAGAAGCTGCACTTATGTTATGAGTATGAAGTCGTGGAGATCAGACCTCATAACAATTCTGTATCGTGTTGTTCTTGAAACTTCAGCACTCGCTGTACAGATATAGTTTAACAAGCAAAGCAGATAGTAGAGCAATAACATATTATTCTCATGTAAACCACGATGAACTACTAGGTTGAAAGCTAAAGCAACAACTAAGTGTCGTGTGCAGAAGTTGCAAAAAAGGAAAAATGGCGTTTAAACCGGTAATGAGCCCATGCTAACTTAACACGGTGTAAAGATATCCAGGACCTAGATGACACCTCCCCATGATCCGGAAACGTACTGAATAAGATAATAGAAGTGCCATCTCATGAGAGCAGATTGCAACTTTATATGTGGACGGTCCGCAAGGTAAAACATTAAAAACTAGGAAAATTTAATGCTAAAGAAAAATAAAACAGCCAAGTACTTTATCGAGTCTTAAGCTAAATAGGCAAGCTAAATAATAAAAACTTGACAAATAAGTCAATGAATTGTCAATGAAATGCTAGTACTCAGCATATCAAACATGAAAAAGGTCTATGACATAACTGTGTATGCAAAATAAGCTGCAACAGCCTCCAATAGGAAGTCACCGTCTTCATCCGAAAAGAGTTCAGCCATCCAATTTAAAAGCGGAAAAGAACATACGTGCTCTCCCAGCACCGGATCCTCTATCACCATCAGAGGACAGCTCGGTGGGTTTTCAAGAAAGCTCTGTTCCAAGAAAGACTGTGTTGCCGCCAGTAAATTCCAGGGACCAATTAGTCCATGCATCAATGCCACAGCCATAATCCTTTCGCCAGGACAAACCAACTCGTGAGTAATGATAGGAGTCATCAGCTGATTAAAGTCGACGTCAGGAGAAACCGGTCCGCAGAGACACAAATCAATGGCCCAATCGAAATCACAGGTCAGGCAGTGAAATACAGGCTGGACACAGGTGAAGTAGGAGAATCGAAAAGATAATCCATATGCCGTGCTTAATATCGCCAACGGCATTGTGCCATAATATTCTAGCATGCGATTGCGGAACAGTGTCAGCAGCTGCAGGGCGGGAGCTTGCACAGGAGGGACATCCATATTTAAAAATGTAAAAAAGCACAAGAGCGTCCGCTGGTAATGCAAGTAAAAATGGGAATCCACGAAGCACAGTGGAAAAAATAGAATGAAAGAAAGCAGGGATGACTCCAAAGATTTTCTCAAATGAAGTCACGAGACCACTGGTAACAACTTTAAAAAAGTGCGCCAGGGCCTTTGTGGAGGACGCGTTAAAGATAGTCCGAACCATCTTGCTGAAATGGAAAGGCGAATCAGTATTGAAAAGGGTCTGCACCTCTGTACGGGTGTTCGCTATGTGAAGCACGAAAGTTTCACGGGCCGAACTCAAGGCCACCTCTCTCTGAGACAAAAGAGCTCTTATTCTTGCCATGCCGTTGAAATCTGCTCCCAAGGTTGGTATTTGTGGCCAGATTGAAAACTCCCTATGTTCATGTGTGGGAGGAAATAGAACATTTCTGCAGCAAATAACCCGTTCACTTACTGTTACGATAAAAGGAATACTTTTAATTAACCCAGAACAATCTTCATTATTGAGCATCAAATAACTACCATTTTCCAACAACTTGAACGTGGGGATGATAGCAGGAACTGGCGTGCCTTGCAACACGCAAGCCATATTTGGTCGGTGTTTGTTGCATGAACCGTGTAACTGTATGTGCCTACACATTAGTGAATGATCTGGCGTCTCAGTGCATTCCTCTCCATTCAGATAAACTTCTTGATCATCTTTGAAACATCTGTATGTGTATGGAAGCGACCAGACCTCATGAAGAAAAGCACTACCTAAAGGTTCATAACGACCTATTGGTATATATTTCATACAATTTGAAAACTTATATAAAGCAAAAGGCAGCGTTATTAAACCGTGGATAAGGCACGTTGCCAAAAAACCCGCAATCCTCTGCTGATGATGTCACTGAGCATGTCATGAATGATGTAATATGTGACATCATCAGCAGTGGATTACGGGTAATAGTATCTCTAGTTTACTCCCCTATAGCTGTCTTTCTTTTAACATAAGTGTCTGTTTCCTTCCCTTATACTTACTGTTCTTTTTTAAAAAAAAATGTTTTGGTTCACTTCCGGTTCGCGTACCGGCGAGCGAACTGGGAAGCGAACTACGAGAAATAGAGGTTGGCACAGTTCCAAATATTGTACCAATTTTTTAATAACGGGGAGGTAGTTCTGAAAAGAACTTTTTTTTTTATTGTTTTTGTTGTTTTATATTTTTTTTATTATTTTTCTGAACATTTGTTTTACTTTTTTTGAATTTTTCTGAACAGTTTTATATTTTTTTGGGTTTTTCTTGGAGGGGGCAATGAAAACGATTCCTTGTAAAGGGCTCAACAGGAGCAACAAAACAAAAAAAAAGTATTTATTATTTGGGGCGTTTCGTACAAACTTGCATATGATAGTCAATAGCTCTGTTGATCAGAGTGATGCTTCTTTCTCCGTAGCAAATGAATCCACTGCAATATACGCAGACTTGTTTTACTTCATGAAATCTCGTTTGTATATTTGGCACCATCTCCCTGCCCTCTGGTCCCGTTACTTCCGGTACAACAGATCTTCTGGCCATAATAGGGAGATTATCTAGGTCGTTACGAAACTGTGCAGCACTGTAGTTGTTAGGATGCCACCTAGTCATATGGCGATGCATTGTGTAGTTTCCGAAACTGTATTTTTTGTCCGTCCCTCTGGACAGTCTATCTTGACATATAAGGCAAGTTACGTATCTTGCATTTACTTTTGTCTGACCTTTGGGAATTTTAAAAAATTGCCAAATTAAGTTTTCTTTCCGGTGAGACGTCCTGGGCTCCTCAGGCAAAAAGTGCCTCTCTTCGTGCTCGTCGTCCTGTTCCTCTTCTTCCTCTTCTTGCTGAATTATAACTTGAGCAGGTGGTCCACTCTTCCTTGGATGTGGTGGAGGTGGTGGGGAAGCACCAGCTGAAGCTACTAAAGAAGCCATTGCTCACTGGTAACAAAGGGTCTTTCTCTCACAATGATGAAAGTCAGAGTGAGGAAAGAAGGAGGGATTTTCATCATTTGGGAAAAACAATAGTTCTCAACCAATGAAAAGTGTTCATTTTAGATTATATGACCTAGTCTTACATCATTAGGAAACCAAAAGTGAAATGAACCAATGAAAAGTGTTATTACCAAGTCACATGACCTGCTGTGTTTACGTTAAGCGCTTTGCAGGGCCTCCCGGTTTGCTTCCAGAAACCTGTGCTTTGCGACTCGGTAAGCGTACCAGTTCGCTAACGTAGCACGTCATATGACGTATCACGCGACAACGCGAAACGTCATGCGGACGGGAGGCGTCACGATGTTGTTTTCTAACGCGGCAGTTGCGGTAAAGAAACGTTTACCGGCTCGCGGTCTATTTCGCGGCATCAAGGTCAGCTAACTGGAAGCTTCCCGATTCGCGAAGCGGGAACGAAGAAAAAAAAATATTTAAAAAAAAAATTATTAATAAACATATAAAATATATTTTGGGATTTAAAGAAGAATACATTTTACAGCTACAGATATTAGCTGTTAAAAAACCAATGAAATTCACTGAAAAAACCATAGGTTATAGACCATATATAGTTAGGAATTAGCATTTACAAAACCTTGAAAATTCACTGAAAAAACCATAGGTTATAGACCATATATAGTTAGGAATTAGCATTTAGAAAACCTTCTTTTACTCACACAAAACCATTGAAATTCCATATATAGTTAGTTGCACTAACTATATATCGCGCACCCGCAATCCACTGCTGATGATGTCACATATTACATCATTCATGACATGGTCAGTGACATCACTGATGACATCACTGATGACATCTCAAATGACATCACTGATGACATCACTGATGACATCTCAAATGACATCACTGATGACATCATGACACACCAATACCAGTTACTACATACGCACTCACTGATTCCTACGTCTACACACACATTCACTCATTCACCCATACAATCACTCATACATACAGTCACTCATTATTACAACACTATCATATGCACTCATACACCTATGCAGACAGTCACACACTGCCACTCATCCATGGAGTTACTCACACACCAAGTCAGTCCTGTAAAGAATCAATCACACTTCCATTTCTTCATCTATACAGTTAAACACAGAACACCATACTTCAGTGACATCACTGATGACATCACTAATGACATCTGAAATGACATCACTGATGACATCTTAAATGACATCACTGATGACATCATGACACACCAATACCAGTTACTACATACGCACTCACTGATTCGTACGTCTACACACACATTCACTCATTCACCCATACAATTACTCATACATACAGTCAGTTATTATTAGAACACTATCATATGCACTCATACACCTAGTCAGTCCTGTGAAGAATCAATCACACTTCGATTTCCTCATCTATAGTTAAACACAGAACACCATACTTTTCACACATATACTAACACATACTTACTCTCTTATACAATCACTGATACAAGTACACATTGATATGCACAGCGTCACACACCTCCCAGCCAGCCACACACACACTCAGTCTTCCATCCATCCAGTCATTCTTCAATATGTAAAACGTATTTAAACTTTACAAAAACACACAGACACTAGATGATGTCATCAGTGATGTCATCAGTGATGTCACTGACCATGTCATGAATGATGTAATATGTGACATCATCAGCAGCGGATTGCGGGTGCGCGATATATAGTTAGTGCAACTAACTATATATGGAATTTCAATGGTTTTGTGTGAGTAAAATAAGGTTTTCTAAATGCTAATTCCTAACTATATATGGTCTATAACCTATGGTTTTTTCAGTGAATATATATATATATATATATATATATATATATATATATATATATATATATATATATTATACTTATCAACTCATTCACTCCAACTGCCAACTGCAAAGAAAAGAAAGACAAGTGAGAGCAATATCTTATTGCATTTATCCATTTAACAACTGCTACAAATATATTTAAAAGAGAGAAGCTAATCACTGTGGGAGTGTAGGTTTGAGATACCTTTGGGAAACTTCATAGAGTGTAACAGTGAAAGTTAGGAGGGTTAGGAATGTATTAATGCTGCCATTTGTGTTTTAAAGTGCCTGGCAGAATTGCTAGAATTCCCGAGTGGAAGAGGCACATCAGTGGAGTCTCTCTTTAGTCCCATCACTTTACTGGCAGTGGATTTCATTATCCACTTTCAGTGGAGTTTGGAATAGGAGGAAAAGTTGTCTGCTCCTGAGGAAGTCCTAGTTAACTAATTGCGTGGTACATGACACTATGATGTGGAGTTTATTTTTTTTCCTGGCATTCTCCACCAGGGTGGTCCTGGCAATGGTGACAGTAAAAAAAATATAAAAGCCATTTAACCCACTACTTTAAATTGTAGGGATGGTTGGATGGATAACCCTCAATGGCTAGTATTTCGTCAGACCATCAATGGAATATGTCAGCGATGAACCAGGTGTAGCCTCCATCGTCAACACAATGTCGATCCACAGAACCCTAACTTAGTGGGTGCACCCAGAGTTTGGCAGAGTGAGAATTCGATCACTATAGCAATGGAGTACCCTCTCTGACAAACTTTAACCATGGCTGAAAGTAATCATAGAAAATAGTGGAGTTGGATACCTAGATTTATTCAATAATATATTATTTTCAAACACTAAAATAGTCTGTGTGCAATGTCCACATGTCAGTCTCTAGACTTAAAGGTGATAGTTTTATTGGAAAAATATATTGGTATTCATTATTTGCTACATTTATTACAGTACATAACAAATATATTTAATGAGTGATCTGATCTTTAAAATGTTGATAGAGTAAAATACAATGGCACCAGCCTGTAACATGATAACCTGATTTGCAAGGGTTAGGGACGGAATTCAAAGCTTTTTGAGTTAGGCATTTGAACTAAGGGACTTATTTATGAGAGACATGCGCCACCTCAGCATCACTTCTTTGATGCTTCAGCATAGTAAGCCTCTCAATCATATCCATGAGGCTACCTAAAGCCATTCTGAGTGGATTTGCATGGCCTCATAGATATGGATAAGACAAAGCAGCGCTAGTCACTGCCTTGTCTTACCGCGCATCAAAGAGGCTTTCCATGGGTGTGGTGGTGGGTTTTCCCTCACAACACATGTGGAATTTGACCCTACCCCAGATTTACTGAATCACATAAACCTGAGGCAGCGCCAAAACTCCCTGGAGCAGGTGTAACACTGAGAAATATTTTAATTTCTCCTTGTTTTTACCTCTTTCCAGGTGTGCTGCATTCTGCAGTACACATAGGAAGAGGAAAATGCTTATCTGGAATTTTTCTGTGCAGGAAGGAACCCCTTCCTGCACACAACAAATCCTGCCTGTAACAGAAGCACCCTTGCACCATGGTGCAAGGGGGCCTAAGTTGGCACTAGACAGCAAATTGTGCACTAGCTCAGGGGGAAAGGGCAGGAATGCACCTTATTTCACAAATACGGTGCATTCCTGTCTTTTCACATTGGCGCATGGCAGCCCAGCAGTGCCGGACTGGGAACCAAAACCGGCCCAGGAAAAGGGCTCGGCCGCCCCCTAAAGGGGGGTTGGGGTGCCGCCGAGCTCTTTGCTAGGGCCGGTTTTTCGGCCGATTTTGTTATAGGGCTGATTCTGCATCTATGCTGCAAAAAAAGCCCTGTAACAACATCGGCTCCCGGGGGCCCAAAACCAGCCCCCACCCGTGCGGCGCACCGGGGAATTGCCCGGTGCCGCTATGGCCTGTACGGCCCTGCAGCCCAGAAAGAAGATTTTCACAGCTGCCCTAAACTAATTCCTCATAAATTAGGCCCTTCGTACTTACTCTAACTCTAAGATAACAGCTGTCTGCAAGATGTTTCAAGTAATTGCTCAGTTTCTGTAGTTGTCATTGAAGATGATTCAGCAAGAAAAAATACATTATTGGGATCACTTTCTGTTTTTAGAACACGCTTGGTGGAAAGCCACTTGATTGCACTTTGGAATGCTGTCAATTGCTCTATGTACATGCTCGTGTTTTTCTCAAGAAAATATTAAGACAAGACTTTCACCTCTTCTTCTTTTTTTTTTTAGTTTAAAAGGAAGTTTATTTCAAGAAAAGATTGCAACCAGAAAACATACATTATAATCAAAATACAAAATAAACAACAATCCAATATATAATAATAAAGCACAAGATATAGAAGGGGAAAAGGAAGGGAAAAGAAACAAAAATAGAGGGATGAAAGACAAAAAGAAGAAAAAGGTAAAGAAAGAAAAGGGATGGGGCAGGAAAACAATAACATTTCATTATGCAAGATGCCTAAAATATATCTAAAGAGATAAACGTTGCTAAATAAAATTCTTTAACTGTAAACAATGAGAAAATGCTTATATAATACAATTAAATATTACTATAGAAACACAACTACTTCATGGTGGTTTAGGGACTTCCTCAACAGCAGGATTATGTAAGGAACGGGAAGAAGCAGAAACATCAAGAAAATTAGTAATTGGTATCCATAAGAGGTCACGTTTAATAGCAAGAGATAGGGGGGAGACATAAGCTCTATCCAATCTGTGGTTGTAGCAAACACCATACCACCACGCTTGAAAAGAGACGTTTGATGTATCCTTCCAGGATTTAGTGATCTGTTGAAAAGCCACTGCCAAGAGCAGGTCAATAATAGAAGTATTAATGGGCAAAGAGGACCAAACCTCAGACAAGCTACCTAGGAAAATGTGAGTGAGAGAATAGGGAAAATGTGTAGCAAAAATGGAATTAATTTGTTGCCATACTTTAGACCAAAAGAGATGAATAAGTGGGCAAGTGAAAAGCATATGTTTGAGATCAGCACAAGGAGAGGAGCAGGACCAACACGTGGAGGGGAGAGATGAGTCCATAGTGTGTAATCGGGCAGGAGTGATCAGGAGTCTGTTGTAAATAAAAAATAAGGTCTGAGTAGTATTAGCTGCTCTAGAAGATCTTCTTATTTTATTCCAAATGTCATGCCATAACGAAATAGAAA
Source organism: Lissotriton helveticus (assembly GCF_964261635.1). Taxonomy (NCBI): domain Eukaryota; kingdom Metazoa; phylum Chordata; class Amphibia; order Caudata; family Salamandridae; genus Lissotriton; species Lissotriton helveticus. The sequence continues at coordinate 522,822,928 of NC_136061.1, forward strand.
AAGTATCAGCCAAATCAGATTCCCAATCAAGTTCCGACTTGGATTTATCTCTATCAAGAGGAAAATCATGGATTTTTTTATAAACTTGCGAAGCCGAAGGAGAAGACAAAAGGAAAGGAAGAGTAAGAGAAGAGGATACAGGAGTAGAAGAAGAAGTAGGAAAAGAATTATAAGACGTTTGGAGAGCCACGCGCAACAAATGATACTTATGAAGAAAGGAAGAAGGAAGAGCAAAAAGAGATTGAAGGGACGAGAAAGGAAGGCAAAGGCCATCATGAAAGAATTGATGAACCCAAAAAAGACCACGAGAATACCAATCTTTCCAGAAGAACGTTCTGTTATGAATTTTAACAGAAGGGTTATACCATATGGGCAAAGATAAAAATCGTGCGCGATCATCAAGACCAGTGAGGAAAAAGGGTAAGAAGAGTTTCCTAGCAAGTTTAAGAATAGGAAGAGACATCTTAGATGGAACGCGAGAAAGAGAAATAAATTCTTTGAAGGTAAAAGGATGGAAGAAGGAGGATTCAAGTGTGACCCATATCGGAGGTGAGGAAAAACCTGATACCGCGTCTAATAAAAAAGGAGTTGAGTGAGAAAGAAAAAATGAAGAGTGGTAGGACGCGAAATCCGGAAAGTTAACTCCAACTAGAAACTTGGGACGTTTAAGTTTGGTAAAAGATATCCTAGCTTTTTTATGTTGCCATAGAAATTTTGAAAGGACAGAATAAATGGTTTTGAAACAGGACTTAGGAAGGTTAACCGGAAGGTTAGAAAGAAAAAATTAAATTACCGGAACCAACATCATTTTAATAGAGTCTAATCTGCCCCACCAGGATAAAAATAAGGGATGCCATTTAGTCGTGGAGGCTGTTAGATTATCAATTAAGTTTTTAATGTTTAAAGCCACTGTATCTTTAATAGATGGGGTAAATTCAAGACCTAAATATTTGATTTTATTGGGACTCCAATGGAAGGACGAAAGTAAAAAATCAGCATGGAAACAATATTTATTTATAGAGGGAGAATTTCACATTTGTCAACATTAAGTTTATAACCAGAGACTAATGCATAAGAAGAGACTTCGGATAAAAAAGCCGGAATAAATGTGTGAGGGTGAGATATAAACAGAAGAATATCGTCTGCATAAGCAGATAGTTTTAATTGAGTGTCTCCATATGGAAATCCAGAAAAAATATCGCTATTTAATCTAATTTTTGACAAAAACGGTTCCAAAGCAAGGATAAAAAGTAAAGGAGAAAGAGGACAACCTTGACGAACACCACAGAAAAGGGGGAAAGAAGAGGATACAAGACCATTAGCAAAAATAAAAGACCTAGGAAAGGAATATAGTAGGGAGATGTAAGATATGAATTTAGGGCCAAACCCAAACCAAGAGAGAGTAGAAAGCATAAAGACCAATTGACTCTATCGAAAGCCTTCTCTGCATCCAATGCAATTGCAGCTAAGGAGTGTTTGAAAGTGGGAGACCTACTAAGAACGTTAAAGAAAAGACGGGTATTATCCGAGAGAAGGCGTCCCTTGATGAAGCCACATTGTTCCGAACCGATCAGGAGAGGAAGAATTTTATCTAAACGAAGAGCTAAAATCTTAGCAAATATTTTGTAATCTAAATTAATTAATGAAATAGGCCTATAATTTTTACAGAGAGTATGATCCTTGTTATCCTTAGGAAGGAGACAAATAAGAGCTTCTTGGAAGGTACCTTCAGATTTCTGAGAGGATATAAAAAAGCTGAATAAATGGTGGTGTTTGGGAACAAGAAAAGAGGAAAAATGAGAATAAAATTCTATAGAGAACCCATCGGGACCCGGTGCTTTACCTTTTTTGAGGACATGAATGGCATCCAAAATATCTTTGGGAAGGATATCCTTATCTAAAGAGGAAAAATCAACATCGGTCAGTTGAGGACGAGGAATAGAGGATAAGTAGTGATCAATATCGGAGGGTACAGGAGGAGATTCTGGAGAATAAAGATTTTGGTAAAAAGCAGAGAATTCATTTAAAATGTCCTCATCCTTATGAAGTACAGTATTAGAGGAAGAAACAATCAAATCGATCTTCGTTCGCTCTTTTTTGATTTTAAGGTAGTTGGCAAGAATATTCCCAGCCTTGTTTTGGGCAGAGTAAAATTTAGCGCTAGACTTAAGTAAAAACAGGTTGGCTGAGTTGGTAGTTAATTTATTAAAGGAAAGTTTAGCTTTAATGAGTTGGGTAAGGACTGATTGAGATTTGGTGGAATGATAAGAAAGTTCCAAGTGTTTAATCCGAGAGGTTAAAGAAGATAAAGATTGGTGTGCAAGGCGACGTTTCTTGGCAACATAAGAAATAATAAAATCCCTAGAAGCAGCTTTAAAGGTTCCCCAAATTAATTGAGGAGAAGAGTGTGGTGTTTCATTCTCTGCAAAAAAGCGTGGTGCAAAATCAAGGAAAGCAGAAGTAAAGGATGTATCTAAAAGGAGGGCATTATTAAAACGCCATCTTCGAGTACCTTTAACTGGAGGGAGTAAATCAAGACCTAAGGAGACAGGGGCATGGTCGGAAATTAGGATAGACCCAATGTCAGAGTGAGTGATATGTTGAGTGAGATTCTTAGAAATAAAGAGATAATCAATACGTGATTGGGAGGAGTGGACAGGTGAGAAATATGTATACTCTAGTAAGGTGGGATTGGAAAGTCTCCAGGAATCAACAAGGGACCTTTGGGAAATAGTGGACGTGAATTGAGTATGAACCTGAGAAGGGGAGAAACGAGACGTGGACTTCCTATCAAGAAATGGGTCTACAACCATATTACAATCTCCTCCAAGAATAAAGTAGTCATCATTATAATTCATAGAGGATTGAAGGATGGAGGGCCAAAACAATTTATCAGGAACAGTGGGGGCATATAAGTTGAAAACGGTTAAAGGAATTTTATTGACCAATAACTAAACAACCACCCATCTACCCTCCGTATCAGTATCTTAAGAAAGAAGTTGAATGTTTAGACGCTTATGACATAAAATTGCGACCCCGTTACGCTTCCCCGAACCTGGGGAGGCATAAACATGACCTACCCAGTTCCGGCGTAATTTAGAAATTTCAACATCTTTAATATGAATCTCCTGCAATAAAGCTATATCAGCCTTCAAATGTGCTAAATGCGAAAGAACCCGTTGTCTCTTAATTGGGGACCCCAAACCTTTGACATTCCATGAGACTACATTAATAGACATTGAAACTTATCAGCAAAATTGAATAACACAATATTTAGCAACATGAGCATGAGTAACCAGCATAACTTACAATTTAACCGCAAGGTAGCAAAATGAGCAAAAGACAAAGGAGTATAGATCAGAAAAGTGAAGGACAATGAAGGAAGAAAATTAGTACAGAAAAGAAGAGGATGGAAATAGAAGAAAAAGGAAAAGAGTGAAAAAGATAAAAGAAAAAGAGAGAAGAAAGAGAAAAAAGGGAAAAGAGAGCGAACGGGGAAAAAAGCGATTAAAGGAAAAGGAATGGTACAGAAGAAAAATAAGAGAAAAACGTTATATGAAAAACATACCACTGGGAAATAGAAAAAATAGGGATGGTGAAGCCACATGAGGGAGATGGAGCGAAGAACGGGAAAACTCCACGACGAGACGACAGAGAAGGAGACAACCTCAGGAACAACGCCATAGGTGAAAAAACAATTTGGGACCATATATGAAACCACCTAGAAGGGGAGAGAAAAAGGAGGGAAAAAACTTGAGGAACAAGGGAAAACTTACAGCGAAACTTACAAAAGAAACACAAGCAGAGCTACAACCTCCAGAAAGGTGAAGAATTACATCAGACAATAAATATCAACAAAAATGAAAGAAAAAAATCAGCAAAATAAGGAGACATTACAAGAAACAAAAGGGAAGCGAAGAAGATAAAAAATGTTGGAGAAAAATCATGTTAAATAGGTATCAGACTTCATGGTTGAGGAATGTCCATTGAATCCACTCTGCAGCTATTCAGGAACCGTTGCAGAAGAGCAGGGTCTTCGTAAGTGGTAGTTTTATTGTTATAGGTCACTTTGAAAAGGCAAGGATGGAATAAACCGTATCTCGCATTCAAACTGCGCAACGCCGGCCTCATATCCAGGAATTTCTTACGCCGATCCGCTGTATCCTTAGCGTAATCTTGAGCAAAAAATAGAGTAGAACCATTCCAGATGATTTTCCCTCGTTGTTTAGCAGCTTGCAACACACGGAGTAGATCAGTATATTCAAGAAAGTACAAAATAACTCCCCTAGGTTTAGGAGAGGAAGCTGAAGACGATGTACTTGGACCAAGACGATGTGCTCGCTGAATATTGAGAACGGGAGAATCAGGTAGGCCAAGAAGTGTTGGCAAAAAGGTTTGAAAAAAGGAAATCGGTGTGGGGCCCTCCAAACCCTCTACTAGGCCATAAATGCCTAGGTTGTTACGCCTATTACGGTTTTCTAACTGTTCAACCTGTTGTTTAAGTAATGTAATCTCTTTAGACATGGGTGAAATCTGGTCCGTAAGGCCTTGAATAAGCTCAACACGATTTTCCAACACTCCAACTTTCTGTTCAGTGACGGACCAGTTGGACTCTAGGTTAAGCAAACGCAGATTAGTTTCCTCCATGTGAGGCTTGAGGGCACGTAGTTCTTCAAGAATGAGGTCTGAGGAAGCCAAAGAGGATGATGCAGGAGGTGGAGAAGGAGGATTCACCTTGACTCGTTTGCCTGGTAGAGAGGAGGAATTAGGTACAGTAAGGGGCGCTTTAGTGTTTTGCTTAGTGGTCAAGCGGGACACCGAAGACGCCGACCCCTTAGAATTAACAGAGTCTGTGAGGGAATCCTCTGGAGAGTCTTGTAAGACATTAAAAGGATTAAAGTCCTCCAAAGTCGTTTCCTTTAGCCGAGAAGACCCATTGCGATTAGTGCGTGCCGTAGCCATTATCAAAGTGAGAGGAAAACCACTGCGTAATCGATAGAAATCTGTGCGCCAAAGAATAACCAACTGGTGAAGATAAAAAGAAAATCTGCAAAGTCTGTCTCAGAAAACACCCATGAATGCCAGCAATAATCAAAAATGGCAAAGGAGAGGTAAAGAGAGGAAAAAACCAACCTTATGGCCGAAAAGTAGGGGGTCCGCTGAGGAGTTGTGAGGAAAAAGCATCAAAAGCGGGAAAAACGCAGACGCGCCGAAAAACAAAATGGCGGCTGCAACGCTGCTGAGGAGAGCGGCAGCGATAAACATCAAAATGAAGGGGAACTGCTTACAGAAAGCGGTCGTCGTGGCAGCAGGGCAGGCAGCATCCTGTCCGACTTCGGAAAAGACCAAATTCCGGGTCCGAAGATAGAAATGAAGTCCTGGAAGCAGCTCGGACTTCTACGTCCCGGCGGAGCTCCCGTGAGTCGCGGCCATCTCGAAAGGCTCCTAAGCCACGCCCCCATCACCTTTTCTTCTAACTCGTTTCCGCTCGTTTAGTAAAATACGGAATTAACTGTTGCTTGAAAGAGGTAAATAATAAATAAAAGATAAACTTCTTAAAATACAGGCAGATGGGAAGGTTATATTTGGATTAATACATTTAAAATGTGCCTTAAAACAGTTTGAAAATCATAAATGACATACATAACATGACAATAACCGTTATGATATCTGGTTAATATTGTTTTAGAGCTAAATCAAGCTGTTCTTTGGCAAGCCGGTGCATGTTGAATATATTAATGAGAAATATTAGCTGCACAAAGGCACACACCAACAAGGAGATGGACAAAATACCGCAATTCGGAAGCAAGCTACAATGTTACCTAACATAACTCCGTGTAGCAGTAAATTGAAACTGTCATAAAATATAACTCTGCTGCAAAACGGTGTCTCTTTTATGAGATGTAGTTTTGTTTTCGGTAACAGAACTGTACATCTGTGGGTTTATTGTTATTTAAAGGTTGGATTTGTGTGTACAGTCGAGGTGAAGGCAATACATAATTTTTTGGCATGTCTGTCCAGGTTCAGGTGTCTACATTACAGCTGGGAAGATGTGCAACCAGCAAATATGTACACATAAATCCTTGGTGTATTTATAACAAGCTAAAGCGGATGTAAAACAACTTTATGTTTTCTTAAAGCCAGGGCAATAATCATGCATTTTTCAATCACAAAAAACGAAAAGAAGGTGCAATAAAATATACTAAGGAAAAATTGACACAGGGTCGTGACTCTGAACCAGCAAGGCTGAGCCCTAACTATCTAAAGAACAATACAACTGCCAGTACTGGACATCACTTAACTATATTTATGCCTACCTCTATGAAGAAAACATAACAAACCGTTTTTGACTTACGTCACTAGTTTATTCATTCATTGTTTCACTAGTCGAACAAAATTATTTTCATAAACAAATCAACAATTTTATGTGCATGTACAAATATACAATGTTACATTACATCAGGGTCTTGATACATAATACAATTTACAAATTTACAACACATCCAAGCTCACACACTGGCCAATACATTCATCCATATACTATCGTACCAAAAATAAACACTTAGATCCACATGTCAATAATAGGATCTCTGTCCATATAGATGGTTTTGCATCCAAGGAATTAATTAAATATGGTGCAAGCAGTTTAGAGATGTAATCCTGCTTAAGGAACACTATTCACAATATATTTCAAATTTGACAAAAGGAACCAAAAACAGGTCGACGCGTTTCGAACCCCCAATTGCGGAGTTCTCCTCAGGACCAACAATCTATAAAAAACAAACAAACACTCGTTTAAATATGAGGTCCAAAAACCGAGTTTACACACTACCAGTAAGACCACCTGTCAACATCAACTGCCCGTACCTTATTAATGTGAAAAACACTCCGAGAGAGGATGGCGTTCAGATGAAGAAACACTCTGAATAGAAAGGACATAACAAACGTTTTAGAATTCGACACATTGACAGCCATTTATTACACTTAGTCTACTACAGCCATTCATGCATCATTTAAGGGCACTTACCCATTTAAGTAATGTGGCAGCCTTTTCTGGGGAGAAAAATAGGGGGTACTGTAAGCCTAACTTCAATGCGCCGTATTTCTTAATACTAGATCGAGCGAGATAGGCGAACACCATTCAAGGTTGCTTACCGCGTATGAACTGCTTTAGTCTTCCAAATCGTAATAGGGTAAACAGGCGCCGCGTATTTCTTTTAGCTGACGTCCTGTAAACAGAGGAATACCGCGAATTAGAGGAAGGTATACCGGCGTGTGAAACGGACTCGTATCTACGAGACCTATTTTGACCATTACCTTCAAGATCGCATTCTCTCGCCTCTCACTGTAACCCGGGAACCTGATTCAAACTCCGATGTGTCTCGCGTAATGTTATTGGTTGCGCGGACCATCACATGATCTGAAGCCACGTTGTACGGGACAACAATTTAAAGCAACAGTGTAACACTGCATCATGTTCGCGAAGCTTTATTAAATGCTCGCGGACATTCACACGTAATCAATTTTTTTCCCCAAAAAACAATGAAGTAGAAAGGCAAGCAGATCTCGAATGAAATAATAAGTAAAGCCAAATGCCGTTATATGTCGTTTTGGTGCTGCTGATTGTTTAAGCTCATAAAACGCCACAAGTCCAATTATTAAACGGACTATGCTGTGCTTGTGAGTGTGGCAACGAGTGGCTACATGCTTAAAAGGCACGAAATTGGCAATAGTATTAGCATAGCTAAATTTAAGCTCTAAAATTATGAATACTTTTTAACAATGTTAGTTTATGTATGTGTTTACATGATCTATAAAATATGAGTCAACCCATGTGGTTGCTATCTAAAATCTCATTCTTTTAGCACATAAACAGTCTATTGTTGTAAAGGCGTATAAGATTGTCTGGACGACATTAGTCAGGAATATGAGCTTAACTATCTTCAAGCTATGAACTTAGAATGTGTACTCATAATGTTGATTCATGTATTCATTTTAATGATCTCTGAGATTTCATTAAGCCCTGTAGTTGCTGTATTGAATTTCATTATCAATAGCGCCTCACGCTGATTTCATTTTCCTTTAATGTCGCCTCCACGTGGATCCTTCTCGATTTTAGAAATAATGTTCCACCTTAGGTCATCCTCTTTATGTTGATTTGAAATCCAGTGTTGTACTAAGGGGGCATTCGGTGTCTCTTTTCTTATTCTGGACTTATGTTGTGTAATCCGGTGTCTAACCTCCTGAGTGGTCTTCACTATGTATAATTTCGGGCATGGACATGTGACCCCCATAAACCACATTTTTCGTCAGGCAGTTTGTAAAAGCATCATGTTTCCAGTATATTCCATTGAATATAAAGACTGACCCTTCATTTGTCTGTGCACAACAAGAAAAATTGCCGCATTTGTGGTGGCCTACTACAGGAGGGAGTCCCAACATGCCTCTGAGAGTTGTTTTAGGAGCTGGAGGCAATGCTGCTCTGACAATATGTTGCGCCACGCTTTTTTCTTTTTTAAAGGCGAAAAGCGGTGGTTCATTGAAATCGCTGTGTAGATCTTTAACCAGGTGCCAATTTTGAGTCACCACTGTGGGAGTGTAGGTTTGAGATACCTTTGGGCAACTTCATAGAGTGTAACAGTGAAAGTTAGGAGGGTTAGGAATGTATTAATGCTGCCATTTGTGTTTTAAAGTGCCTGGCAGAATTGCTAGAATTCCCGAGTGGAAGAGGCACATCAGTGGAGTCTCTCTTTAGTCCCATCACCCATTCCCTCTCTTTACTGGCAGTGGATTTCATTATCCACTTTCAGTGGAGTTTGGAATTGGAGGAAAAGTTGTCTGCTCCTGAGGAAGTCCTAGTTAACCAATTGCGTGGTACATGACACTATGATGTGGAGTTTATTTTTTTTCCTGGCATTCTCCACAAGGGTGGTCCTGGCAATGGTGACAGTAAAAAAAATAAAAAAGCCATTTAACCCCCTACTTTAAATTGTAGGGATGGTTGGATGGATAACCCTCAATGGCTAGTATTTCGTCAGACCATCAATGGAATATGTCAGCGATGAACCAGGTGTAGCCTCCATCGTCAACACAATGTCGATCCACAGAACCCTAACTTAGTGGGTGCACCCAGAGTTTGGCAGAGTGAGTATTCGATCACGATAGCAATGGAGTACCCTCTCTGACAAACTTTAACCATGGCTGAAAGTAATCATAGAAAATAGTGGAGTTAGATACCTAGATTTATTCAATAATATATTATTTTCAAACACTAAAATAGTCTGTGTGCAATGCCACATGTCAGTCTCTAGACTTAAAGGTGATAGTTTTATTGGAAAAATATATTGGTATTCATTATTTGCTACATTTATTACAGTGCATAACAAATATATTTAATGAGTGATCTGATCTTTAAAATGTTGACAGAGTAAAATACAATGGCACCAGCCTGTAACATGATAACCTGATTTGCAAGGGTTAGGGACGGAATTCAAAGCTTTTTGAGTTAAGCATTTGAACTAAGGGACTTATTTATGAGAGACATGCGCCACCGCAGCATCACTTCTTTGATGATTCAGCATAGTAAGCCTCTCAATCATATCCATGAGGCTACCTAAAGCCATTCTGAGTGGATTTGCATGGCCTCATAGATATGGATAAGACAAAGCAGCGCTAGTCACTGTCTTGTCTTACCGCGCATCAAAGAGGCTTTCCATGGGTGTGGTGGTGGGTTTTCCCTCGCAACACATGTGGAATTTGACCCTACCCCAGATTTACTGAATCACATAAACCTGAGGTAGCGCCAAAACCTTATGCCTTCTGGAGCAGGTGTAACACGGAGAAATATTTTCATTTCTCCTCGTTTTTACCTCTTTCCAGGTGTGCTGCATTCTGCAGTACACATAGGAAGAGGAAAATGCTTATCTGGAATTTTTCTGTGCAGCAAGGAACCCCTTCCTGCAAACAACAAATCCTGCCTGTAACAGAAGCACCCTTGCACCATGGTGCAAGGGGGCCTAAGTTGGCACTAGACAGCAAATTGTGCACCAGCTCAGGGGGAAAGGGCAGGAATTCACCTTATTTCACAAATACGGTGCATTCCTGTCCTTTCACATTGGCGCATGGCAGCCCAGCAGTGCCAGACTGGGAACCAAAACCGGCCCAGGCAAAGGGCTCGGCCGCCCCCTAAAGGGGGGTTTGGGTGCCGCCGAGCTCTTTGCCAGGGCCGGTTTTTCGGCCGATTTTGTTATAGGGCTGATTTTGCAGCTATGCTGCAAAAAAGGCCCTGTAACAACATCGGCTCCCGGGGGCCCAAAACCAGCCCCCTCCCGTGCGGCGCACCAGGGGATTGCCCGGTGCCGCTATGGCCAGTCCGGCCCTGCAGCCCAGAAAGAAGATTTTCACAGCTGCCCTGAACTAATTCCTCATAAATTAGGCCCTTCGTACTTACTCTAACTCTAAGATAACAGCTGTCTGCAAGATGTTTCAAGTAATTGTTCAGTTTCTGTAGTTGTCATTGAAGATGATTCAGCAAGAAAAAATACATTATTGGGATCACTTTCTGTTTTTAGAACACACTTGGTGGAAAGCCACTTGAATGCACTTTGGAATGCTGTCAATTGCTCTATGTACATGCTCGTGTTTTTCTCAAGAAAATATTAAGACAAGACTATCACCTCTTCTTCTAACTCGTTTCCGCTCGTTTAGTAAAACACGGAATTAACTGTTGCTTGAAAGAGGTAAATAATAAATAAAAAATAAACTTCTTAAAATACAGGCAGATGGAAAGGTTATATTTGGATTCATACATTTAAAATGTGCCTTAAAACAGTTTGAAAATCATAAATGACATACATAACATGACAATAACCGTTATGATATCTGGTTAATATTGTTTTAGAGCTAAATCAAGCTGTTCTTTGGCAAGCTGGTGCATGTTGAATATATTAATGAGAAATATTAGCTGCACAAAGGCACACACCAACAAGGAGATGGACAAAATACCGCAATTCGGAAGCAAGCTACAATGTTACCTAACATAACTCCGTGTAGCAGAATGTAAATTGAAACTGTCATAAAATATAACTCTGCTGCAAAACGGTGTCTCTTTTATGAGATGTAGTTTTGTTTTCGGTAACAGAACTGTACATCCGTGGGTTTATTGTTATTTAAAAGTTGGATTTGTGTGTACAGTCGAGGTGAAGGCAATACATAATTCTTTGGCATGTCTGTCCAGGTTCAGGTGTCTACATTACAGCTGGGAAGATGTGCAACCAGCAAATATGTACACATAAATCCTTGGTGTATTTATAGCAAGCTAAAGCGGATGTAAAACAACTTTATGTTTTCTTAAAGCCAGGGCAATAATCATGCATTTTTCAATCACAAAAAACGAAAAGAAGGTGCAATGAAATATACTAAGGAAAAATGACACAGGGTCGTGACTCTGAACCAGCAAGGCTGAGCCCTAACTATCTAAAGAACAATACAACTGCCAGTACTGGACATCACTTAACTATATTTATGCCTACCTCTATGAAGAAAACATAACGGTCCGTTTTTGACTTACGTCTCTAGTTTATTCATTCATTGTTTCACTAGTAGAACAAAATTATTTTCATAAACAAATCAACAATTTTATGTGCATGTACAAATATACAATATTACATTTCATCAGGGTCTTGATACATAATACAATTTAAAAATTTACAACACATCCAAGCTCACACACTGGCCAATACATTCATCCATATACTATCATACCAAAAATAAACACTTAGATCCTCATGTCAATAATAGGTTCTCTGTCCATATAGATGGTTTTGCATCCAAGGAATTAATTAAATATGGTGCAAGCAGTTTAGAGATGTAATCCTGCTTAATGAACACTATTCACAATATATTTCAAATTTGACAAAAGGAACCAAAAACAGGTCGACGCGTTTCGAACCCCCAATTGCGGAGTTCTCCTCAGGACCAACAATCTATAAAAAACAAACAAACACTCGTTTAAATATGAGGTCCAAAAACCGAGTTTACTCACTACCAGTAACACCACCTGTCAACATCAACTGCCCGTACCTTATTAATGTGAAAAACACTCCGAGAGAGGATGGCGTTCAGATGAAGAAACACTCTGAATAGAAAGGACATAACAAACGTTTTAGAATTCGGCACATTGACAGCCATTTATTACACTTAGTCTACTACAGCCATTCATGCATCATTTTAGGGCACTTACCCATTTAAGTAATGTGGCAGCCTTTTCTGGGGAGAAAAATAGGGGTATTGTAAGCCTAACTTCAATGCGCCGTATTTCTTAATACTAGATCGAGCGAGATAGGCGAACACCATTCAAGGTTGCTTACCGCGTATGAACTGCTTTAGTTTTCCAAATCGTAATAGGGTAAACAGGGCGCCGCGTATTTCTTTTAGCTGACGTCCTGTAAACAGAGGAATACCGCGAATTAGAGGAAGGTATACCGGCGTGTGAAACGGACTCGTATCTACGAGACCTATTTTGACCATTATCTTCAAGATCGCATTCTCTCGCCTCTCACTATAAAACGGTAATTAACAATAGAAAAAAGATCTTACAGAGTGAGGCCTGGGACAAGCTAAAGGAAGCAGCCGAGACTAAAAACTGCAAACTATATTGGGCTACAATTAATAGTCCCTTTCTCAATAAAGACGGCATTCCGGAATTAACATCTTATGTTGCATGCAACGATTGGATTACTCACTTTTCCAACATCTTTAACCCAGAAGGGTTACCCCTTGAGTCACCGTCTTTTGAGACTACATCTTGGCCACCTCTCCCTTTGGGAGTGACACTAGAAGAAGGGCATGAAGGGCTCTCCACTAGCAAAGGAGGAAAAGCTCCAGGCCCAGATGGGGTCCCGCTTGACCTATTAAAAGCTGAACCGCACTTGTGGGTCCCCATCCTGGTGAGGATCTTTAACTGCGCGGCAGAAGCTAATTTCCCGCCCTCCTGGGGCCAATCTGTCATTATTCCCTTACACAAGAAAGGTAGTAAATCCGAGGCCTCCAATTACCGGCCGATTTCTTTGTTGGATGCCTCAGTAAAGGTAATGAGTAGGATTCTGCTTAAAAGGTTAGAAACTTGGGCAACTGAATCGAATATTTTAACTAGAGTTCAATATGGTTTCCGGAAAGGTATGGGCACCTTGGAACAATGTGTAAATCTGGACCTTTTAATCAACAAATATACTGTGGCAAAAAATGGCAATCTTTTTTTATGTTTTGCTGATTTGAGCAGCGCGTTTGATTTAGTTAATCATGTTATACTTTGGGAGGTTTTGATAGAGTCTGGGGCTCCGAGGGAAATTGTCCATTTTTTAGCTAGACTTTATGAAAAACTCTCCTGTAAAGTCCGCTATGGCACCTTAGGCGAATGCACCCCTTTTTTCAAAGTCTCACGGGGCATCCGCCAGGGATGCGTTCTGGCTCCTCTTTTATTTTCCCTCTTCATTAATGGCGTTGACCATACTCTGGTTGATATTCCAGCAGACGCCCCCTCGATAGGAGGAAAACCTGTCCCACTTTTACTTTATGCGGACGACGCTGTTCTTTTATCTCGCACACAGATTGGCCTCCAGCGTTTAATTGATAGTTTTATGTTGTTTATTCAAAATAGGAGGCTCTGTGTGAATAAATCCAAGACGTATGTTATGTCATGCGGCCAGGCAGCAAAAAAGTCGAAGTATACTTTCTTCCTGGATAAAGATAAAATGACACATGTTAAAACTTTTTGCTATTTGGGAATTACATATAACAACAGTGGGACCTGGATCTCTGAATTTGATACCATCAGATTGAAAATGCTGCGGACCACCAGCAGCATATTCAGATTTGCCTCTAAACTTGGTTCGAGAAGCATCCCAGACATGATCAACATATATAATGTTTGTTGTGTCTCTTCTGCACTGTATGGGGCCGGTGTATGGGGCCACTGTGAAGGCCCATCTCTCCAAACGGACGAAAATACGTTTTTAAAGAGATTGCTATGTGTCCCCCCTTCCGCCTCCGTTCAATTGATTCATGATGAGGTTGGGATCGAGTTTATATCTGACTTAGCAGCCGTTCGGCCACTCTTATTGTGGCGTTCTATTTGGGCTAAGCCAGAGACTCGATTCACTCAAGATATTATCCTTGATTGTATAGGTTTGGATTACTCATCACGTATACAGTGGTTGAGATACATTCATTTCTGGTACCTTTTTTTATTCAATATTGATGTGTTACTTGATCCTGAGCAGGCAGTCTCTATCCCCAAAAAAGAAATTAAGTCAACATTCCTAAACTTTAAAAAGGCAGAGCGAGATAAAGTATACGGTAAGCTAGCCACCGTAAAGTTCTATAAGGACCTGAAACTAACTCCGGGGCTTCAATCTTACCTTGTGAACGTGACTCGTCCCTCCCACCAATTTGTATTAACTCGTGTCAGACTGGGTATTGTCCACCATCTTGTTGCGTTCCCAAACCAGAAAGTTAGATCTGAGACACCCTGCCCGTGTGACAGTAATTCACGCCAGAGTTGCTGCCATTTTTTACTATTTTGTAAATTTTTTCATTTCCTCAGGGTAAAATATCTCAAGCCCATTTTCAAAAAGTACAATATCCATTCCACAAAGACTGCATTAACATTACTATCCTCTTTGGAGAATGAGGATATTTGTTTCTTTTTGGCTACTTACATTCTGAAGTGTACAGCTGCCAGGAAAAGTATAGTACTGTAAATTTTCTTATACTTACCTGTCTGTAACTGAGATGTACAGCTGCCAGGAATTGTATAGTGCTGCTATTACCTTATGCATTCCTGTCTGTACATATAAGTTTTATATAAGTTTTATAACAGTTTTGTAAATAAGGAATAATTTTATATGTTGATGTCCACAGTATGTATTATATGGTCCCCTTTTTACTCCAAACTCACCCTTTTAGGTTAGTCCATGTGGTCCATATTCATAATGCCGGAAAGTACAGCTGCCAGGAAACTCTTTTTGTTATGACAAATTTCTTGATTTCCTGTCTGTACACATATGAGCGTTTTAAATCGTCGTACTAGTTAGTTGACTTTTTTAACTGATGCCCACTAGCTTTTATATGCCTCCTACCCTCCTTCTTTGTATTTTCAATGTCAGTATTGTGTTTTAATATTGTAACCTATGTATTTTCTTTTGTATGCTTGTATGATTTGTGTGTGCAAATCGAATAAAAGCTTATGACTTGACTTGACCATTACCTTCAAGATCGCATTCACTCGCCTCTCACTGTAACCCGGGAACCTAATTCAAACTCCGATGTGTCTCGCGTAATGTTATTGGTTGCGCGGACCATCACATGATCTGAAGCCACGTTGTACCGGACAATAATTTAAAGCAACAGTGTAACACTGCATCATGTTTGCGAAGCTTTATTAAATGCTCGCGGACATTCACACGTAATCCATTTTTTTCCCCCAAAAATAATGAAGTAGAAAGACAAGCAGATCTCGAATGAAATAATAAGTAAAGCCAAATGCCGTTATATGTCGTTTTGGTGCTGCTGATTGTTTAAGCTCATAAAACGCCCCAAGTCCAATTATTAAACGGACTATGCTGTGCTTGTGAGTGTGGCAACGAGTGGCTACGTGCTTAAAAGGCACGAAATTGGCAATAGTATTAGCATAGCTAAATTTAAGCTCTAAAATTATGAATACTTTTTAACAATGTTAGTTTATGTATGTGTTTACATGATCTATAAAATATGAGTCAACCCATGTGGTTGCTATCTAAAATCTCATTCTTTTAGCACATAAACAGTCTATTGTTGGAAAGGCATATAAGATTGTCTGGACGACATTAGTCAGGAATATGAGCTTAACTATCTTCAAGCTATGAACTTAGAATGTGTACTCATAATGTTGATTCATGTATTCATTTTCATGATCTCTGAGATTTCATTAAGCCCTGTAGTTGCTGTATTGAATTTCATTATCAATAGCGCCTCACGCTGATTTCATTTTCCTTCAATGTCGCCTCCACCTGGATCCTTCTCGATTTTAGAAATAATGGTCCACCTTAGGTCATCCTCTTTATGTTGATTTGAAATCCAGTGTTGTACTAAGGGGGCATTCGTTGTCTCTTTTCATATTCTGGACTTATGTTGTGTAATCCGGTGTCTAACCTCCTGAGTGGTCTTCCCTATGTATAATTTCGGACATGGACATGTGACCCCATAAACCACATTTTTCGTCAGGCAGTTTGTAAAAGCATCATGTTTCCAGTATATTCCATTGAATATAAAGACTGACCCTTCATTTGTCTGTGCACAACAAGAACAATTGCCGCATTTGTGGTGGCCTACTACAGGAGGGAGTCCCAACATGCCTCTGAGAGTTGTTTTAGGAGCTGGAGGCAATGCTGCTCTGACAATATGTTGCGCCACGCTTTTTTCTTTTTTAAAGGCGAAAAGCGGTGGTTCATTGAAATCGCTGTGTAGATCTTCAACCAGGTGCCAATTTTGAGTCACCACTGTGGGAGTGTAGGTTTGAGATACCTTTGGGCAACTTCATAGAGTGTAACAGTAAAAGTTAGGAGGGTTAGGAATGTATTAATGCTGCCATTTGTGTTTTAAAGTGCCTGGCAGAATTGCTAGAATTCCCGAGTGGAAGAGGCACATCAGTGGAGTCTCTCTTTAGTCCCATCACCCATTCCCTCTCTTTACTGGCAGTGGATTTCATTATCCACTTTCAGTGGAGTTTGGAATTGGAGGAAAAGTTGTCTGCTCCTGAGGAAGTCCTAGGTAACCAATTGCGTGGTACATGACACTATGATGTGGAGTTTTTTTTTTTCCTGGCATTCTCCACCAGGGTGGTCCTGGCAATGGTGAAAGTAAAAAAAATATAAAAGCCATTTAACCCACTACTTTAAATTGTAGGGATGGTTGGATGGATAACCCTCAATGGCTAGTATTTCGTCAGACCATCAATGGAATATGTCAGCGATGAACCAGGTGTAGCCTCCATCGTCAACACAATGTCGAACCACAGAACCCTAACTTAGTGGGTGCACCCAGAGTTTGGCAGAGTGAGAATTAGATCACGATAGCAATGGAGTACCCTCTCTGACAAACTTTAACAATGGCTGAAAGTAATCATAGAAAATAGTGCAGTTGGATACCTAGATTTATTCAATAATATATTATTTTCAAACACTAAAATAGTCTGTGTGCAATGTCCACATGTCAGTCTCTAGACTTAAAGGTGATATTTTTATTGGAAAAATATATTGGTATTCATTATTTGCTACATTTATTACAGTGCATAACAAATATATTTAATGAGTGATCTGATCTTTAAAATGTTGATAGAGTAAAATACTATGGCACCAGCCTGTAACATGATAACCTGATTTGCAAGGGTTAGGGACGGAATTCAAAGCTTTTTGAGTTAGGCATTTGAACTAAGGGACTTATTTATGAGAGACATGCGCCACCGCAGCATCACTTCTTTGATGCTTCAGCATAGTAAGCCTCTCAATAATATCCATGAGGCTACCTAAAGCCATTCTGAGTGGATTTGCATGGCCTCAGAGATATGGATAAGACAAAGCAGCGCTAGTCACTGCCTTGTCTTACCGCGCATCAAAGAGGCTTTCCATGGGTGTGGTGGTGGGTTTTCCCTCACAACACACGTGGAATTTGACCCTACCCCAGATTTACTGAATCACATAAACCTGAGGCAGCGCAAAAACCTTATGCCTCCCTGGAGCAGGTGTAACACGGAGAAATATTTTCATTTCTCCTCGTTTTTACCTCTTTCCAGGTGTGCTGCATTCTGCAGTACACATAGGAAGAGGAAAATGCTTATCTGGAATTTTTCTGTGCAGGAAGGAACCCCTTCCTGCACACAACAAATCCTGCCTGTAACAGAAGCACCCTTGCACCATGGTGCAAGGGGGCCTAAGTTGGCACTAGACAGCAAATTGTGCACTAGCTCAGGGGGAAAGGGCAGGAATGCACCTTATTTCACAAATACGGTGCATTCCTGTCCTTTCACATTGGCGCATGGCAGCCCAGCAGTGCTGGACTGGGAACCAAAACCGGCCCAGGCAAAGAGCTCGGCCGCCCCCTAAAGGGGGGTTGGGGTGCCGCCGAGCTCTTTGCCAGGGCCGGTTTTTCGGCTGATTTTGCAGCTATGCTGCGGAAAAGGCCCTGTAACAACATCGGCTCCCGGGGGCCCGAAACCAGCCCCCACCCGTGCGGCGCACCGGGGGATTGCCCGGTGCCGCTATGGCCAGTCCGGCCCTGCAGCCCAGGAAGAAGATTTTCACAGCTGCCCTAAACTAATTCCTCATAAATTAGGCCCTTCGTACTTACTCTAACTCTAAGATAACAGCTATCTGCAAGAGGTTTCAAGTAATTGCTCAGTTTCTGTAGTTGTCATTGAAGATGATTCAGCAAGAAAAAATACATTATTGGGATCACTTTCTGTTTTTAGAACACGCTTGGTGGAAAGCCACTTGAATGCACTTTGGAATGCTGTCAATTGCTCTATGTACATGCTCGTGTTTTTCTCAAGAAAATATTAAGACAAGACTATCACCTCTTCTTCTAACTCGTTTCCGCTCGTTTAGTAAAACACGGAATTAACTGTTGCTTGAAAGAGGTAAATAATAAATAAAAAATAAACTTCTTAAAATACAGGCAGATGGAAAGGTTATATTTGGATTAATACATTTAAAATGTGCCTTAAAACAGTTTGAAAATCATAAATGACATACATAACATGACAATAACCGTTATGATATCTGGTTAATATTGTTTTAGAGCTAAATCAAGCTGTTCTTTGGCAAGCCGGTGCATGTTGAATATATTAATGAGAAATATTAGCTGCACAAAGACACACACCAACAAGGAGATGGACAAAATACCGCAATTCGGAAGCAAGCTACAATGTTACCTAACATAACTCCGTGTAGCAGAATGTAAATTGAAACTGTCATAAAATATAACTGCTGCAAAACGGTGTCTCTTTTATGAGATGTTTTTTTTTTTTTTTTCGGTAACAGAACTGTACATCTGTGGGTTTATTGTTATTTAAAGGTTGGATTTGTGTGTACAGTCGAGGTGAAGGCAATAAATAATTCTTTGGCATGTCTGTCCAGGTTCAGGTGTCTACATTACAGCTGGGAAGATGTGCAACCAGCAAATATGTACACATAAATCCTTGGTGTATTTATAGCAAGCTAAAGCGGATGTAAAACAACTTTATGTTTTCTTAAAGCCAGGGCAATAATCATGCATTTTTCAATCACAAAAAACGAAAAGAAGGTGCACTAAAATATACTAAGGAAAAATGACACAGGGTCGTGACTCTGAACCAGCAAGGCTGAGCCCTAACTATCTAAAGAACAATACAACTGCCAGTACTGGACATCACTTAACTATATTTATGCCTACCTCTATGAAGAAAACATAACGGTCCGTTTTTGACTTACGTCACTAGTTTATTCATTCATTGTTTCACTAGTAGAACAAAATTATTTTCATAAACAAATCAACAATTGTATGTGCATGTACAAATATACAATATTACATTACATCAGGGTCTTGATACATAATACAATTTACAAATGTACAACACATCCAAGCTCACACACTGGCCAATACATTCATCCATATACTATCATACCAAAAATAAACACTTAGATCCTCATGTCAATAATAGGTTCTCTGTCCATATAGATGGTTTTGCATCCAAGGAATTAATTAAATATGGTGCAAGCAGTTTAGAGATGTAATCCTGCTTAATGAACACTATTCACAATATATTTCAAATTTGACAAAAGGAACCAAAAACAGGTCGACGCGTTTCGAACCCCCAATTGCGGAGTTCTCCTCAGGACCAACAATCTATAAAAAACAAACAAACACTCGTTTAAATATGAGGTCCAAAAACCGAGTTTACTCACTACCAGTAACACCACCTGTCAACATCAACTGCCCGTACCTTATTAATGTGAAAAACACTCCGAGAGAGGATGGCGTTCAGATGAAGAAACACTCTGAATAGAAAGGACATAACAAACGTTTTAGAATTCAACACATTGACAGCCATTTATTACACTTAGGCCCACATGCATCAAGCATTTTTGTAGTCGCAAACGGTGCGATTCCTTAAAATCGGCCGTTTGCGAATGCAAAAGTGCTTTTTGGGATGCATGAAGCAATTTTAGAATTCGTAATATTTTTGCGAGTTCTAAAATTGCGGGTGCTTTTAAGAAGTCGCAGATGTGCGACTTCTTAAAAGCAATGCATCATTACTTTGACAAGTGGAAATTCTCAATTAGGGTGGTAAATTTACCGAGTGGTTGAACCACTCAGTAAATTTGGAAAAAGTGTTTAAAATGGTGAAAAAGTATTTTTTTCAACATTCATGTTTAACACACACATGTCTTTAGGACATGTGTGTGTGAAACATGATGCGAAAAATACATTTCAGGGGTGCATGGGGGGGTCCTTCGGACCCCCCCCTGCACCCATGAAATTTTCTAAGTGCCACTCGCAATTTGCATTGACTCCTATGGGCCTTTTGGCCCATAGGAATCAATGGGAATTGCGAAAATTTACTTAAGAAATCGGTATTCATTTGGGATTCGGTAAAAATTGCGATTTTTACCGAATCCCAAATGCATACCGAAAATAATGATGCATAGCATTTTGCACTTCTTAATTTGCGATTCCTTATTTTTCGCAAATTAGGAAGTGCAAAATGTAACAATGATGCATGTGGGCCATTGTCTACTACAGCCATTCATGCATCATTTTAGGGCACTTACCCATTTAAGTAATGAATCAGCCGTTTCTGGGGAGAAAAATAGGGGGTATTGTAAGCCTAACTTCAATGCGCCGTATTTCTTAATACTAGATCGAGCGAGATAGGCGAACACCATTCAAGGTTGCTTACCGCGTATGAACTGCTTTAGTCTTCCAAATTGTAATAGGGTAAACAGGGCGCCGCGTATTTCCTTTAGCTGACGTCCTGTAAACAGAGGAATACCGCGAATTAGAGGAAGGTATACCGGCGTGTGAAACGGACTCGTATCTACGAGACCTATTTTGACCATTACCTTCAAGATCGCATTCTCTCGCCTCTCACTGTAACCCGGGAACCTGATTCAAACTCCGATGTGTCTCGCGTAATGTTATTGGTTGCGCAGACCATCACATGATCTGAAGCCACGTTGTACGGGACAATAATTTAAAGCAACAGTGTAACACTGCATCATGTTTGCGAAGCTTTATTAAATGCTCGCGGACATTAACACGTAATCCATTTTTCCCCAAAAACAATGAAGTAGAAATGCAAGCAGATCTCGAATGAAATAATAAGTAAAGCCAAATGCCGTTATATGTCGTTTTGGTGCTGCTGATTGTTTAAGCTCATAAAACGCCCCAAGTCCAATTATTAAACGGACTATGCTGTGCTTGTGAGTGTGGCAACGAGTGGCTACGTGCTTAAAAGGCAAGAAATTGGCAATAGTATTAGCAGAGCTAAATTTAAGCTCTAAAATTATGAATACTTTTTAACAATGTTAGTTTATGTATGTGTTTACATGATCTATAAAATATGAGTCAACCCATGTGGTTGCTATCTAAAATCTCATTCTTTTAGCACATAAACAGTCTATTGTTGTAAAGGCGTATAAGATTGTCTGGACGACATTAGTCAGGAATATGAGCTTAACTATCTTCAAGCTATGAACTTAGAATGTGTTCTCATAATGTTGATTCATGTATTCATTTTCATGATCTCTGAGATTTCATTAAGCCCTGTAGTTGCTGTATTGAATTTCATTATCAATAGCGCCTCACACTGATTTAATTTTCCTTCAATGTCGCCTCCACGTGGATCCTTCTCGATTTTAGAAATAATGGTCCACCTTAGGTCATCCCCTTTATGTTGATTTGAAATCCAGTGTTGTACTAAGGGGTCATTCGGTGTCTCTTTTCTTATTCTGGACTTACGTTGTGTAATCCGGTGTCTAACCTCCTGAGTGATCTTCCCTATGTATAATTTCGGGCATGGACATGTGACCCCATAAACCACATTTTTCGTCAAGCAGTTTGTAAAAGCATCATGTTTCCAGTATATTCCATTGAATATAAAGACTGACCCTTCATTTGTCTGTGCACAACAAGAACAATTGCCGCATTTGTGGTGGCCTACTACTGGAGGGAGTCCCAACATGCCTCTGAGAGTTGTTTTAGGAGCTGGAGGCAATGCTGCTCTGACAATATGTTGCGCCACGCTTTTTTCTTTTTTAAAGGCGAAAAGCGGTGGTTCATTGAAATCGCTGTTTAGATCTTTAACCAGGTGCCAATTTTGAGTCACCATCTTCCGTACTTGGTTGGCATGGGTACCAAATGTTGTAACACATACCACTTTTTTTTGTTCTGGGCGTACTATCTTTTGGAGCAAAGATTCTCGTGGTATCCACCACACGCGCTTTAATGTGTGTTTCAAAAGTTTCTTTGGATATCCTCTGGCCGACAGTCTCTGGATCAATTCATTAGCATGGAAAAAATATTCCTCCTTATTTGAACAGTTTCTTCTAATTCGAAGAAACTGCCCAAAAGGCAGATTTTCTTTTAGGCTTTTGGGGTGATAGCTTGTATAATGTAATGCCTTATTCCGGTCTGTTGTTTATCGGAATAATGTGGTCCGCAACATGCCTTGAAGTGTGTGCAAATACGCCCAGTGGCGCGTTTTAAGTTGGGGAATTAATTCCTCTTCAATCCAGAGGTCCCCTAGGGGCGAACTAGCCTACCAGGTACCTCCAGTAAGCGCCACAGAGCTGCATTGCAGAGTGTTGTAAAAGGGGGTGTGGCTTCTGAAAACCTCTCTGCAACGCAGCTCCCTGGGGCATACTCGAGGTACCTAGTGGGCTAGTTGCCCCCTAAGGGGGCCTCTGGCTTGAAGAGGAATTAATTCCTCAACCTAAAACATGCCACATGTCACTTCAGGCCCTGCCCCCATCCTTCACTATTGAGCAAAATATTCCTCGAAAATCAGCCGAACTACGAATTCCGATTTACTCACCTGTTATGAGGAGAGACCTCAGTGCTGCATCTTTCAGCCCAGTACTGAACCTGAAAAGTTATTTTAACCGTACTTCCCAGTAGGATATCATTGCCTGCTAAACAAAATATATATAAATTAAAAAATATATAAAGTAAAAAAAACAAATTACAATTTCAATATTTTTAAAATATTTTTTTTCAATTTATATTAAAAATATGTAATGTAATTTAAAAAATAAAATATCTAAAAATAAATACATTAAAACAATGTAGTAGGGCGTGGCTTCGCAAGTGGTGATGGCGGTCGCAGCTTCCTAGAGCTCCCGCCGGCCCGTGAATCATCCGGCAGATTATCCTGGCCCCCGAGCCTACACACCGCAGCCCGACTGAGGCGATTGTTGCTGAGGGTGCCTGGGATCCTCCGGTGTGGTCCGTGGAGCTCCCGATTCATCGGATGCGGCTGGGCAGCGTAGAGGAGAGCGCGGCCTAGCACGCGGCGAGGAAGCCGGGGCCTCGATTTTGGCGCCTCCCGGCCGGGGGGTATCCGCGTGGCTCGGCCGACCCGCCGATTGTCCGGCACCTAGACTGCCCTGAGGGACAAGAGACAACCAGCGCTATCCTTCAAGAACCCCGCTGGGGGTTTGGAGATCCTAGAGGCCGTGGGCCCGTCCGGCTGGACACGGCGGCCTTGTAGACCCAGCGCAGCCGGAGCCTCGAGTTTCGTGGTCCCCGCCCGGGGCTCGCCGCGGGCCGTTGACACAGATGGACCTTGACGGTACCTCAAAGCTGGGATCGGTGGGAGTCTTCCCTGCTGATCCTTTCTAGGTGGCAGACCGGAGTGTGGCTGGACGGCAGCCTGTGGGCGTTGCCCCGTGATGGACGGCGAACTGTGAGTACCCCCGCCTGGGTCCTGGACATTTGCAGGAGTGGTGGCCAGGGCTGGGGGCGAGTGACCGGCGCCACCGGGCCTGCAGCACAAGGAGGTGAGGCACGGTCCAACCAGTGGAGTGAGGGACGTGCAGGCCGCCGACGACTAGGGAGTGGATCCCGGGGCCTGCCTTGGCCTGCCCGAGCAACAGCGCTGGATCAGAGGTACGGGTGTCCGAACCCGCGGGGGGTGAGCTGCTGTGTGGGCCCCCCCATTAGGCTGGGCAGTCGGAATAAAGGACCCTGTACTGCCGCGACTGCATCTACTATCGGTGGCCCACAGGTAGTCTGCAACCATGACCAGAGGGGGAGGTGGCGGCCCCACCAAACAGCTGACCATCGATAAATTTACAGGACCCGGTGGGGGCTCTGGACCCTCGGGAGGAGGACAGGGGGGGCGGACAACGCAGCACTTATGGCAGCCATCACCCAATCCAGGGATATGCTAGACGCCAAGATAGGCGCGGTGGGTGCAGATGTCACCTTGCTACGCCAAGACTTGCAGAATGCAGTGGCGCGGATTACGGAAGCGGAATCCAGAATTTCGGTGGTGGAGGACGACGTGGGCTCCCTAAAGAAGAGGATGGCGGCGATGGAATCTGCGCAAAAGGGCCTAGCACTCAGGGCGGAAGATGCGGAGGGACGCGCACATCGTAACAACCTCCGTTTCATCGGTTTTCCGGAACGATGTGAGAAGGGGAACATGGAACAGTTTCTTACTCAGTGGCTAATGAGCTGGCTGCCCCCCGGGGCTCTGTCCAACTGCTTCGTTGTTGAACGCGCACATCGTGCCCTGACACAGAGGCCGCCGGAAGGTGAACGGCCCAGGGCAGTGATAGCAAGACTGTTGAATTATCACGACCGGGATGTCATTTTGAAGGAAGCAAGAACCAGGGATGCTATCCTATACGAGAACCGAAAGATCATTATTTTTCCGGACTATACTAAGCTCGTACAGCAACGACGCCAATCCTTCATGAACGCAAAGGCGAAGCTGCGAGGTTTGAATCTCCAATACTCTCTGCTGTACACGGCTCGTCTGAGGGTGATTTTCCAGTCCAAAACGCTGTTTTTTGATTCTCCAGAGGAACTTTTTAAATGGACTGACGAAACGGTGGCGCTCAGGCCGCATGCCCAGCCGGGACTGAACCCGGGCTCTTCGAGGGGGTTATCGCAGGAACGAGGAGACCGAACGGCCAAGAGTAGGAGAAACCGGAGGTCCAGATCACGGAAGCGGTCAGTCTCCGTTACCGGTACACAAGACAGCGGCAGAACTGAGGACTCAGACCAATCTGGGAAAGATCACTGAAGGTCTCAGGTACTCTGTGCTCCCTCTTTGGTGGTGTAGTTTCCGTTGGCTGGGGACAGTGCGGTTGAGACCCGGCGAACTGGATGCATTGTTGATGCCTCAGCGTCAATTCGAGACTGAGTTATTGAACATGAGTGGGGTAGTGGAGTGTGGCTCGGGGACGACCTATTAGGGGCTGCCACTCTCCTACTAAGGTGGGAGTTGTTGGGGGGAGGGGGGATCTGACTACTGGGTTTCGGGGAGTTGGGATCCATTGGCATGGTTGGTCTTGGGCCCTCCGTTTTGGGCTCGGGGTTGCCCATGCCGCGACAGGTACTTCATAGTTCCATGAGGTATAGGGGGGAGAGGTGGGGTGGGGGTAGCGGGGAAGGGAACGGTTGAGATGGGGGGGGTTTGAGGGGTATGGGAGAAAGCAGATGTTGCCTTTCTTGTTGTATTTGGGTCCTGGGGTAGGTGGGGGGGAATGCACGTGTTATTTACAATGATGCTGATGTTGGTGCGCAATGGGTGGTGTTGGCGCAGAGGGCCTCCTTGGTGGGTCCCCCTTGATTATGGCTAATGCGTTACATAGACTCCCTGAGGAGTCCCTGCGAGTAATTACATGGAATATTAGGGGGATGCTGGACAAGGTTAAACGTGGGGCAGTCTTGCGCTGGGGAAAGAGAGAGGTCGCTGATGTGCTCTTGCTCCAAGAAACTCACATGATGGGATCAAAGGTGCTCAGTCTGCAGAGGTTTGGTTATCATCATGTTTTCCACGCCGGATTTTCCAGGGGGTCCTGAGGGGTGGCTATTTTAATTCATCGCAGGGTGGCCTACGTCCATGAGAAGCAGTGGGTGGACCCGCAGGGGCGCTATCTGTTAGTCAAGGGAATGGTGGGCACGGAGCCCGTGGTCTTTGGGAGTGTCTATCCCCCCCCCTGCAGTGGGCCCTGGCTGAGAGGCTGATCACAGTGTGGGAGGACATCCCGGAGTCCCTGGCGGTGGTTGGGGGGGACTGGAATGAGGTAATGGATGTATGTATGGACCGTCAGAGGCGTCAGGAGATGCTTGGGCCAGCCCCCCCCCCTACTAGGCTACATGCTATGAGTGAAGGAATGGGCTGGGTGGATGCATGGCGACACATACACCCTACAGCGAGCGAGTACACATTTGTGTCTGCTGTGCATGGCTCCTTCTCACGATTGGATTATGTGTTTGTGCCCAGAGTATGCATGTGCAGGGTGCGAGCGGCAGAGATCTTACCAAGGGGACTGTCCAATCATTCCCCAGTGTTGGTTAGGGTGGAACTCCTTAGAAAACGTCAACCCTTCAGGTGGAGGATGTCCTCGTGGCATCTCCAGCAGCCTGGCTATATCAAACATCTTCGGGAGGCTATAGACCACTATTGGCGAGAAAACCTGGTAAATGACGTCGACGCAGCAGTGGTATGGGAGGCCTTGAAACCCACTATACGGGGGCTGGACATTACGTGGTTTACTGCGGCCCGTCGCGGACGTTGAGAGACAATCACGGCGGCGGCCGCGCTGGTAGAAATTTTAGAGCAGCAGAGTCGAGGAGGAAGAGATGAAGTCGGAATACGGCTCCTTCTCCAGGCACAGCAATCCTATGCGTCGGTCTTAATGGATGAGGCCAAACAGGCGTGGCTGGCCACGCGGATTAGTATATACCAGTGGGGAGATAAATGGTGCACACTACTCCATAGACTTTGTCAACGCAGCCTTCAACCCATCACGCTGCCGGGCCTTACTGCTGATGACGGGGTGGTTATTACTGACCCGAACGAATTGGCGGCGAGCTTTGCTAGCTACTTCACGACACAATATGCTCCGTGTGACCGTTTATCTGTTGACGAAGTAGCTAAATTCATAGACGATTTGCCGCCCAAAGCGGTGTCAGATGAGACCAGGAGGGCCCTGGATGCTCCCCTTACGGCGGAGGAACTGGGGGAGGCCCTGGGACAGCTCAATGTAGGTAAGGCCCCCGGGCCGAGCGGCTACCCATGTGAGTTTTACAAGAAATTTCATGTGCAACTAGGATCCCACTACCGTCGTGCACTTGAAACGGCGCGTGCACGGGGCAAGCTGCCCCCGGATTGGTGCCATGCCGAAGTAGTGGTCTTTCAGAAACCAGGTAGGCCCCCAGATAAACATGACTCCTATCGCCAGATTTCCTTACTTAATGTAGAGGCTAAGATACTGGCAAAGGCCCTGGCGAATCGGTTGCTCCCTTATATAACAGACCTGGTCCACCATTGGATCACACACAGTGATTCATGCCTCGCAGGGCAACGCGTCATAATATCCGGCGTGCATGGGCCGCGGTGGATGCGGTGGGGCCACGGGTGAGCAGGCGGCTTTGTTGCTAGCTGACATAAATAAAGCCTTTGACTCGGTGAGCTGGACATACCTTTTTGCGCTCCTGCCCCGCCTCAATCTAGGCCCGATATTTCTGTCATATGTCAAGCTGCTCTATACTGATATCACGGCTGCGGTGCGAGTCGCGGGGGCGGTGTCAGAAACCTTTCCCATTGGAAGAGGAACCCGGCAGGGGTGTCCTCTATCCCCTTACTTGTTCGCCCTTGCCATGGAGCCTCTGTGCGCTTGGGTGCGCATAGATGCATAGATGCGAGGCTTTGTGTGGACCGGGGACCTCTCTGATAGAATCGCGTTGTACGCGGACGATGTCCTATTCTTTCTTACTGACCTGCGACGCTCAGGGCCGCGGGTGTTGGAAATAATGCGGGTACTTGGGGAGGTCTCGGGCCTTTACCTGAACCTACGCAAATCTACCCTGTGGGTCCTTGGGGGTGGTGCTGTGACGGACCCCTGGACATCGGAACTGCAGGTAGCAGCTGGCGGTTTGAAGTATCTGGGGGTGTTCCTGTCGGAATCGGTGAGCCTTACATGGGAACGCACCGTACTGCCTGTTTGGGAGCGAGTTCAAGCAGATGTGAAAACGTGGTCTCGGATGCCCCTCAATATCTTTGGTCGGTCCGCAATTTTCAAGATGGTTGCGCTTCCACGCCTCCTATATCAGCTGCAGAATTATCCCCACCACATCACACCCCAGTGGTTTCGGCAGGTTAACTCTGTCCTGGGACACTTCCTGTGGGCTGGGGGGGCTGCCAGGGTGGCGCTGCGTACGTGCTTCTTATCTACGTATTGCGGAGGGCTTGCCACCTCGGACCTTCTGTCCTATTATCAAGCTTCCCACCTGCTCATCCTAAATGACTGGTGGTACAGCGACAGTAGTGATCCGGCTTACGCTCTAGAGCGCGCATTGATGGGCGATAATACGCTCCACACGCTCCTCTACTCAGCCCGGCTGCGGCGGACATTGCCTAGAGTTACGAAAACTGTCTTCGTTGTATGGCGACAGGCGTTACGTCGCATGGGCTGGTGGGGTAGACTAACTGCAGAAACACCGCTGTGGCATAATGGACGACTCCCCGAACTTGCCTCACTGCCAGGATTTGACGGCTGGGACACAATTGGGATCTCGTTGCTGGGACATGTGATGTCTGGAGTTACACTCAAATCGTTCCAGGAGCTCAGCGCAGAGTTCCACATGCCCCGGACTCAGTTCTTTTGCTATCTGCAGCTTAGACATGCACTGGCACCCAGCATTGCCAATCTAGACTCACTTCCTGAATTTAGCCCACTGGAGGCGAAGGTGTTCATGGGCGACCTTGGGGATAAAAAGGTATCCCATATATACCAAACAATGGTCACTCACTGCTCCCCTACCCTTCTTCCCCTGCGGATGGCCTGGGAGGCTGACGTTGGCCCCATGGATGAGGATGATTGGCGGGAGGCCCTGGAGTCCCCGCGAGGGACTGCCATCGCAATACGGCTCAGGTTAATCCAATTCAAAATTCTCCACAGGGCTTACTATACCCGTGAGCGGCTGTGGAAGGCAGGACTGATTGAATCCCCGGAATGTTTGCGCTGTGGGGCGGAGGTGGGTACGCTGCTCCATACTGTATGGTTGTGCCCAAGAATAGCTGGCTTCTGGAGGGGTGTGTGGAATTGCCTGTCTGAAGTACTGGATTGGGAACTCCCACGCACTCATCGCCTGGGGCTACTTCACATCCTTGAGGGGGTTGGTGGGAACATATATAAATGCCACTTATTGCTATTGGGGCTGGTACTGGCCAAAAGGGATTTGGCACGTGCTAGGAAGGCCGAGAGGGCCCCTCCCTTGTGTGCATGGAGAGCCGGATTGGACTTTAGTATGGGTCTGGAACGGCCAATATTTGAAGCACGAGGGTGCCCCCGCAAGCACTTCAAGATATGGAAGAGGTGGGCTGACTATAGGGAATTGACACTAGATCCCCCAGTGGAACCTGAGGAGGATCCCTAGGCATGCACCTTCAAATGGGCCTGTTAAATGCTTCATATCTGCCACACCATGACCGAGCACTGTTGCTCCTTCTACACACGTGCACAGGGTTAGGGAGGGATAACAGGGAGGGAACAGGAAAATGGGTGGTGGGAGTTCGGGGGTAGGGGTGAGGGGGGGGAAGTTCCTATTGTTCGTGTTTAACTATAATTCTTGATTGGACTCTGGCCCTGTGATGTACATTGTATCAAGATGCCTAGTGGTTTCTCCTGACTGTGGGGTGCCACATGTATTGCTCTGCCTAATTCAATCAATAAAAATCTGTTGTGAAAAAAAAAACAATGTAGTAAATCAGTATAAAAAATATAACAATTAATACATTTAAAAATTATCATTTACAAAACCTTTGAAATTCACTGAAAAAAAACATAGGTTTCAGCCACGTTATAGTTAGGAATTAGCATTTAAAAACCTTTGAAATTCACTGAAAAAACCATAGCTTTCAGCCATGTTATAGGTAGGAATTAGCATTCAAAAAAACCTTAGAAATTCACTGAAAAAACCATAGGTTTCACACATGTTATAGTTAGCTGGACATTTCACTCATACAAAACCATTGAAATTCCCTTGTTATAGTTAGTTTAGCTAACTATAACTCAAGCGCCCGCAATACACTGCTGATGACGTCACATATTACATCACTCATGACATGGTCAGTGACATCACTCATGACATCACTCATGACATCTCAAATGACATCACTGATGACAACATCCTTGTAAAACAGTGGCAGACCTCCTCTCACCGTAATATAACCTTTGATACACACATTCAAAAATAGAAACAAAAATTTTCATAAAAATAGAGATACCAATACCAGTTACAACAACCTATTCAGTAATTCCATCATCTACATACACATCCACTCATTCACCAACAGTTCTATATAGTTACTCATACATGTACTCACTCATCATATGTACTCATACACCTATATATCCTGTTACACACCGATACTCATCCATAGAGTTACTGACAGACATACTCACACATGCAAACATCCATTTACTTGTATATACAGCTGTACACACACCACTACACTTACTTCTACAGAAACGTACACATACTTACTCTCTTAAACAATCACTTATGGTAACACATACTTATTTATACATGAACTCTTCCAATCTCTCACTCTCACATATACTCACTTATATACATCAATACTCACATACACTAGTTTAAAATATATGTAGTTACTCAGAAAGATACTATTGAAACAGTCATTCACTCACTAACACACCAATCAACACACTCATCCACCCATGCAGTCCTGCACACATTCTTTCTTCAAAACACATACAAACAGTGACTCAGTCATTCATGCATCTGTGCGCTAAGTAATACCCGCCACAAAACCATACAGACACTCATGCTCAGAAAACCAACTAATAACCCATATAGACACTCATTTAGCTACTCACCAACCCATGCAGCCACTTATACACAAAGTGAGACACTGATACAGATATTTACATATTAAAACATTACTCGCTAATACACTATTCACTAAGATACACTTAAGTCAGTTATACAATGAAATTTACAAAGAAAACATTCATTTAGACACTTATTTACCCATTTATTCTTCCATCGACCTTTAGATATGCATATATAAAAATATTTATTTTTCAGAAAGACACACATTCAGTGGATGATGTCATCAGTGATGTCATCAGTGATGTCATTTGAGATGTCATCAGTGATGTCATCAGTGATGTCACTGACCATGTCATGAGTGATGTTATATGTGACGTCATCAGCAGTACATTGCGGGCATACAAGTTATGGTTAGCTGAGCTAACTATAACGGAGGAATTGTAAAGGTTTTGTATGAGAGAAATGTTTAGCTAACTATAACTTGTGAAAACTAGGGTTTTTTCAATGAATTTGCATGGTTTTTTAAATGCTAATTCCTAACTATAACGTGTGTGAAACCTATGTTTTTTTCAATGAATATGTATATATATATGTGTGTATGTTTTTTCATATATATATATATATATATATTCACTGAAAAAACATAGGTTTTATAGACGTTATAGTTAGGAATTAGCATTTAAAAAACCTTAGAAATTCACTGAAAAAAACATAAGTTTCAGGGACATTATAGTTGGTTGGACATTTGACTAAAACCCGAGAAATTCGCCAGTGATAGTTAGTTGAGCTAACTATAACTCGCGCACCCGCAATGCACTGCTGATGAGGTCACATAATACATCACTCATGACATGGTCAGTGACATCACTGATGACATCACTGATGACATCTCAAATGACATCACTGATGACATCATTCACGTGATAATATGATGCACATACTGATGCCCTAATATAAACTTTGATACAGCGATTGTAAAATGCAGGCTACTATTTTTGAAACCATATATAGTTGACTCATATAGTTTATATGAGTCAAATGTCCAACTAACTATAACTTCCCTGAAACCTATGGTTTTTTCAGTGAATTTCTAAGGTATTTTAAATGCTAATTACTAACTATAACGTCTGTAAAACCCATGTTTTTTCAGTGAATTTCAAAGGTCTTTTAAATGTTAATTTCATATTTTAATATTTATAAAACCTATATTTTGCAACTCTATTATCCTTTTTCATATCCGACGAGTTTGTGGCACCTCATCCCGCCTAACAACATATACATAAGAGGTCGCACCAGCTGCTACTTTGGTATGAGACGGGTACGTACTACCAAGCCACTCGTTATGTCACATACGTATGGGGTCTCACCCGCTGCGCGTTGCGTATGTAACGAGTGCACGCTGCCACACCCTGTGTTACGTCATACACATACGGTGTCGTGCTGCGTACACCATTCCCTCATTTATTTTGCATCCAAACTATATGTAAATAACTTTAAAAAGTATATGAGGGCAAGCGATAATAACAAATATTTTAAACATGTATATCTTTCTAAATGTAATAAACTTATATTAGAATAAATATCTTTTCCCAAAATCACATTGGGTTCGGTCTCCTTGCGTGCTGGGTGCACGATTGTCATAAGACCATAAAGAAAAGCATTTCATTAGTTCATAACATTTCCTATTGTAACAGTTGGAAAACGCCACCCATTTTACTCAATCTCTGTACTGCAGTTGATGAGATACACCTCTTCTGCTTAGAGAGCTTTTTTCTAAACGTTTTGCAATGTACACATATCTTACACTACACACAACATGCAACCATCATCTTCATCAGTATTCATACTTTGTACAGTAGTCTTCCACCTGTGATAGCCATACACCTAAAAGTTACATAACCAAAGTTTTCTCGACTACCAGAGGAAATATGGTTGCATACACTGTCCTCAGCACAAATGTAATGTAGTACGGCCCAGAGGCAGTAACATGCATAGATAATGAACACACAGACACAGATAGATAGTAGAAGTGTGTACGGACATGTGCGCTGGACTCCTTTTTATTACCAGCGTCACATATCCAGTGATGTCTGTGCTGGATGCGTGTGGGGTGAGAGTAAAGCAACCCTCAGGGAATGGTTGCTGCTAGCATCAACTACAACAGTAATCATTGGATCACACACAGTGATTCAATATTAAAATAATCAATAATTTGTGCTGCAGTAAGGTAGGGACAGAAGATGTGAAATAATACAGAAAAAATTCTATTGTAAAAGAACCACAACTTGTGGTATACGGAGAAACAATCAATAGATCTGAAATATTACACAAAAAGATTATATCATGAACGCTCCATCAGTTCTAGTGCACTCACATAGCCACATCAAAAGCATTCAGCATGTGCACAGCCAGCGATGAGGCGTGCTGCGGGCGGGCCGTACTAGGAGCAATACCTGTTGCCATCAACACTGCATCATCTGCAATAGCGACTCAATCTGAATTGTGAAAACTGCTGTCTGCAGTATAGACCAGACAGAGCAGTCAGCAAAGGTCCACAGCTACGTGGCATTGACTTGAGCTCCACAGTTTGCAATACGCAAAGCAACAAAAAAAGCATGTGTGGAGCCTGCACTGGAGCAATGTCTTTTCCTACAGGACTGCATCATCTACAATAGCGACTCGATCTGAATTGTGAACACTGCTGTCTGCAGTGTAGCCCAAAAAGAACAGTCAGCAAGGGCCCACAGCTATGTAAGGTGGACTTGAG
This sequence comes from Lissotriton helveticus, assembly GCF_964261635.1. NCBI lineage: Eukaryota > Metazoa > Chordata > Amphibia > Caudata > Salamandridae > Lissotriton > Lissotriton helveticus. The sequence goes on from NC_136061.1 coordinate 522,856,802, forward strand.
CTACCGTTTGTCATACGAGAAGCAACAAAAAGCGTGTCCGGAGCCTACGATGATGCGTATGCGTGGTGCGGACAGAGCGCACAGCAGCAATGTCTTTTCCCACAGGACTACCTCATCTACAATACTGACTTGATCTGAATTGTGTACACTGCTGTCTGAAGTGTTAATTGAAGGAAGTACTCACACAAACATCCATGAATACTTTTTCTCACTTCCTCTTCACAAAATACAACAACATAAATTACAGAAAACTCTCCAATAAATAAATGAAAACAATTTGTATTCCAATTTATGCTGTCCACAGTGTAGAATATTTAGTGTTCCTTTGCATTTGCAAGATGAATTTGTCAATGTAGTACACCTATAAGTCATCTAAAAAAATGTCTTCAAGCAAGTATACTAAAACTATAATGTGTATATTTCAATAGACGTTGAAGTTACTTGACTACTGGATTCTGTAATTAAACAATCACCACTCGATCTGAATTGTGAGCACTTAAGTCTGCAGTGTAGGCCAGAGAGAGCGGTCAGCAAGGGCCCAGAGCTACGTAACGTGGACTTGACCTGCCCAGTTTGTCATAAGCGAAGCAAAAAAAGCAAGTGGGGAGCCTGTAATGATACGTATGCAGGGTGCAGACAGAGCACACTGCAGCAATGTCTTTTCCTACAGGAGTTTGTCATCTACAATAGTGATTCAATCTGAATTGTGAACACTGCTGTCTGCAGTGTTAATTGAAGGCAGTACTCACACAGACAACCATGAATACTTTTTCTCACTACCTCTTCACAAAATACAACAACATAAATTACAGAAAACTCTCCAATAAATAAATGAAAACAATTTGAATTCCAATTTCTGCTGTCCACAGTGTACAATATTCAGTGTTCCTTTGCACTTGCAAGATGAATTTGGTCAATGTAGTAAACCTATAAGTCATCTAACAAAATGTCTTCAAGCAAGTATACTAAAAGTATAATGTGTATATTTCAATATACGTTGAAGTCACTTGACTACTGGATTCTGTAATTAAACAATCACCACTCGATCTGAATTGTGAGCACTTCTGTCCGCAGTGTAGGCCAGGGAGAGCGGTCAGCAAGGGCCCAGAACTACGTAACCGGGACTTGACCTGCCCAGTTTGTCATAAGCGAAGCAAAAAAAGCAAGTGGGGAGCCTGTAATGATACGTATGCAGGGTGGAGACAGAGCGCACTGGAGCAATGTCTTTTCCTACAGGAGTTCGTCATCTACAATAGTGATTCAATCTGAATTGTGAACACTGCTGTCTGCAGTGTTAATTGAAGGCAGTACTCACACAGACAACCATGAATACTTTTTCTCACTTCTTCTTCACAAAATACAACAACATAAATTACAGAAAACTCTACAATAAAAAAAATGAAAACAATTTGAATTCCAATTTCTGTTATCCACAGTGTAAATTATTCAGTGTTCCTTTGCACTTGCAAGATGAATTTGGTCAATGTAGTAAACCTATAAGTCATCTAAAAAAATGTCTTCAAGCAAGTATACTAAAAGTATAATGTGTATATTTCAATATACGTTGAAGTCACTTGACTACTGGATTCTGTAATTAAACAATCACCACTCGATCTGAATTGTGAGCACTTCTGTCTGCAGTGTAGGCCAGAGAGAGCGGTCAGCAAGGGCCCAGAGCTACGTAACGTGGACTTGACCTGCCCAGTTTGTCATAAGCGAAGCAAAAAAAGCATGTGGGGAGCCTGTAATGATACTATGCAGGGTGCAGACAGAGCGCACTGGAGCAATGTCTTTCCCTACAGGAGTGCGTCATCTGCAATAGCGATTCAATCTGAATTGTGAACACTGCTGTCTGCAGTGTTAATTGAAGGCAGTACTCACACAGACAACCATGAATACTTTTTCTCACTTCCTCTTCACAAAATACCATACATAAAGTACAGAAAACTCTGCAATAAAAAAATGAAAACAATACAAATTGCGATTTCTGCTGTCCAGAGTGTAGACTATTCAGTGTTCCTTTGGACTTAAACCTATACGTCATCTAAAACAATGGGGCATATTATCAAGGGGGTTTATCTCCTCTTTTTTGGCTTTAAAAGCCAAGAAAGCGGAGATAAAATTATCTCCCTATTACCTAGCTGTCGCTAACACCAGTTAGCGACAACTAGTAGGAGATAGCGACCATCTTGGGCCCCACTTTGCATGTCAGTGATATTTATCACTAATGATATGCAAAGTGGGCGTGCCAAGATGTTAGCAACTGGAAACAGTCGCTAACATCGCTATCTCCTATTACCAACTTTCGGGGATATTCGCGCTAAGCGCGAATATCTCCAAAAGCTAACACCTGCCCTGAGCAGTTCTTAGCCATGTTATCCAATGGGAGGTGGATAACATGGCTAAGACCATTAGCTCGGTAATGCATGAATATCGCTGACTTTTCAGCGATATTCATGCATTGCGGACGTTTTTTATCGCATTTGCGATAAACCTTGGTAATACCAAGGTTTATCTGGGATAAAAATCGCCGCATCTCAGGGGTAAAATTTTGTCTCTAACCAAGCAATAGCGATAATTATCGCTATTGCTTGGTAATATGCCCCTATGTCTTCAAGCAAGAATACTAAAAGAATATTGTGTATATTTCAATAGACATTCTAATTACTTAACTACTGGATTCTGTAATTAAACAATCACCACTTGATCTGAATTGTGAGCCCTGCTGACCACAGTGTAGGCCAGAGACACTATTCATGAACGCCTCACAGTCATTAAGCATGGGCGGATCTAGAGGATCTCGCGTACGTGAATTTGCGTATTTACGGATTCGCAATCCGCAAAATCCGCGAACTCTCGCGGATTAGCGGATTTTTATGTTTTTTGTGTTGGCGAGTGTTCGCGAGGATTTGTGGACCATTTCGCAATTGCGAACTTACTTTTTGGCTCGCAACGGCCGCGACTATGTTGTTTCTACGTCTGGTTTATCATCACAGGTTCACAGCACCCTCTGTTTCACCACTGCCACCCTCTGGTACACCCATGCCACCCTCTGGTACATCCTCACTGCCACCCATTAGGTTTGTTTATCACTGTAGATTATGGGGGTGAAAAAAAGCAAGCACACCTGCCCTGCTTCAACTGCCATGAATTAATTTGGGGGTGATTAATGTGTTAGTGATTTTGAAACTTCCAGTCTGGCTGGCACCTGCTTCCTCCCTTATCTGTAATTTGCTTTCTGTTGCAGTGAAAGCAAGCACACCTGCCCTTCTTCAACTGCCATGAATTAATTTGGGATTGATTAATGTGTCAGTAATTTTGAAACTTCCAGTCTGGCTGGCACCTGCTTACTTCCTTATCTGTAATTTGCTTTCTGTTGCAGTGCAATTTTTTTTCACAGGACCTTTATGGTCTACTTGTAGCTATTCTATGAGCCTGCTGTTTGGGTCATAGCAGGGTCATAGAATAGTTGCAAATAGGCAACTGAACTCTGGAGGGGCCCCTCACGAAGCACTAGAGTGAATGGTTACTAATGTTAAGTTTGAACTTTTGCACCTGCTGATTGCTTTCATTTTTGCTCAAATCGTTTTTCTGCAATTTCGCGCGATTTGTGGGGCGCGAATCCCTGCGAGATCGATTTCGGAAGCCGCGAATTCGTGCGAATACACTTTTTTTTTTGCGCCGTGTATGTTTGCGTGTTTTTTTCCATGTTCGCAAGGCGCTTGTAGCGATACGTTTGCCAAGTTACCCTAGCGGTCGTACACGGGCGCGGCCATCTTGTTTGCGTGATGTAATTCCGTTTCCGGCCGCTATGTGTAATCTCGCAAAGTGTGCGGCTCGCTAGTACAATTTCACGCGTGATCGCGAGGAAAATCTCGCGCGAACTTACCCACGCGGTCGTGAACGGGCGCGGCCATCTTGTTTCTCATTCATTGCTATGGTTCTGGGCATGCTTTCTGTATCCTCTCTGAATCTCTGCCATCCTTTGCTTGTTTGAAGTTTTTTTGATCTATTTTACTTATTATCTATCCCTCTATTTTTCTAGCTCTATATTTTTGTGTTTTCTGCTACTTTTTGTTAATTTTAAACTACTTTTTAAAACTCTTTTCTTCTTCCCTATTCTATTTATTCTTTATTATTTAACTTCATTTCCGCCCAGACCATGGTAAAGGGAGCCGGGAAGCACCCTGAGAAGGCGAAGGGTCCCGCACCCCGTGCCCGGCTCCCGTGCGGGCATTTGAGGGGGGTGACAGTGACAGCCCGGGAGATTTTTAGTGCGGAGGAGGTGGCCGCACTAATATTCCACGTCCAGCGCCCCCTCCCCAAGACCATCCTGGGAGGCGGCAAGATCGCTACCGGCTACGGCATCCGGGAGCGCCGGAAGCGGTGGGAGAAGGTGTGCCGGGCCATGTTTAAACTCTCTGGGGTCCGGCGCACCTATAACCAGGCCACCCACCGCTGGACGGATGTCATGGACCGGGAACGCGACTTGCTGGACGTGCTTGGCGTAGAGGTCCCCGGGCTTGGTGAGTAGTAGTAGCTATTTCTAGCTATTTCATCACTACTCTGTTTTATCCGGCTCTGCTATTTGCAAATCTTTGTTCTTTACCAAGAGCAATAATGCTGCCGATTACATTGTAGGTAAATTATATTTCAAAATCTTCTATGCATTTCAGGTGCACTGCTCTCCTTCTCAGTAGCCTTGCTACTATGCTTATTTGTTTTGTATTTTGTGTTCATTTCATTGGCCTGAGAAATTATGTATGAGTGTAGTGTAATGAACTGCGTAATGCTAGACACTAAGGGTCATATTTTCAATTACCGGCGCATCCCTGCAAAGTAGCAGGGATGCGGCAGTAATTGTGCGCCATGACAGCACCACCACCCATGGGCCCAGAACGTCACAGAAGCCTTACGCATCTGTGCCGTAAAGGCGGCGCATTGCTGGAGTTGCGTGCCAACGATGGCGCAGCTCCAGCAATGCTCTGGGGTGCCCTATCTCCCCAATGCTGCATCAAGCCGTACTTCAAGCAGGCGCAGGGTTTGAGTCACGAATCATTGTCCTAAAAGTGACTGATTGACATCTTGTAGATTTCCCTCAGCCACTTTTAGGATTCGTTCCTGCGCAGGAACGCCCTCCCTTGCGCCGGAACGCCCCCTGATGGTGCAGGGCTTTACAATGTGATGCATCTCCCATATGCGTCATTTTTTTTTTTGATATACGCCGCACAATGGCGCCTCTTTTGTTCTGCCGCTGCGTCACAAAAGTCACGCAACAATGGAGGAAAATGAGCCGCAAGGGACTTCTAAATCAGCCCCAACAGACTGAAGTCCAGTACTTCCTTTAGACACATGGCTATAAGAAGAAATAGTGGTGGTGGTCGGTGGATTGATAGTTTGAGTATTCACTGATCTGCAAGCACGATGGACTTTGTCTGTCACTTCGCGTGCTGCGGACTGCTGCCTGCAAGGACTAGGCAAACCTTTTTAGTAGTCTGTTTAGTGTAAAGTCACCGATGATTGATCCCCAATGATGATTAGATTATACAACGCAGGACAAGAGTACGGAGTCAGAGTCAAGAAGTGTCAGAGGCACTCATGCTTGCAAAAACTCCAAAACCTTTAGCTCATCCACTCTAGTCTGGAGGACCAAAAACCACAGAGTCTATTTAAGTTTAAAAGCTTTATTAAAAGTAAACACATTTATTAAAATCAACTTTGTCATAAAAGTAAACGTTTAACTGAAAATGGAAAAGTGCTTAGTGCTAACGATTAATTGGACACATTTCTTGTGGTCGAGCTGAGCTCTCACCTGGTTTGAACTTGAGCTTGACCCTGATCGTGTTCTTAGAAGTCAAGCTTCTGTTAGGAGAAAAAGTGGTGTGTGTTAAAAATAAAAAGCAAGCATTCATCAGTTGTGCCAAAAAGTGCAGCAAGACAACAGCCTTCCCTGGAAAAAGGGACATTTTTACTTTAGAGTAGACAGTTACAAATTATTACATTGTATTTCGTTTTTTTAACATTTCTTTATTCCTCCTAGACCAAATATTATATAGTAGTGAGAGGTGTATTCTAACATTCTTAAATGTACTTTGTAGGTGGAACATCTGGTGGAGGGGCCAGCGCGGAGGTGGTGGTGTTGGAGGAGGACTCTGGGGAGGAGGCGGTGCAAGTGACGGACGTTCCTGTGAGGGTTCACACGGTGGTGGCGGGAAGAGGTAAGCTATATATTCCTTACTTATTGAGATTGAAGACTGCATAGTGTGCTTTCTGCACGGGTGTATTATAAATCAACCAGGTAGTAGCCTCCTCTAAATGTACTTCGACTTAGCTGTGAAGTTTTTGGTGAGAAGAATCCCAATAAGATCTTAGATGAACTTGATGGATGGGATGAACGAAAAGCGAAAGAAGGGTGTAAGTAAGTGTGGAAGGACGAGAAATTTTATGATGGCTGTCAAAGAAGAATGGTATGTGTTTGCTTGGTCCCCGAGGTGGCTGGGAAGGAAAGAATATGGTATGGTGCATGGCTGGGTCAATGATGAAGCAAGGATGGGTGGAAGGAGAACAGCCTGGGTGGGTGAAACAGAAACTGTATGTGTGCATATACTTTGAATGGATGGATGCCTAGAGCATGGAATTATCTGACTCTTAGATAGCATATGTGTATCTAGAGAGAGTAGATGGTCACTGCACTGGATGAACTAAGTGTTACCTTGAAGAGCATGTAACACCGCACCCGCACGACCGTTCCAGTGTAGGGAAGGCAAGGAAAAGAAGTTGTAAATTTGTCCAAATACTACCATGAATAGTAGCAGTAGTTTGTATTGCAACTGCAAGCACAGCATATATCCGGTTATTACGGTGGACACTTGAGGTTCCGTGACGATTTTACCCGTGTTTGTAACATTGTCGCAAATGCATAATTTTGGTATCAGTGAACCGCAAATGATCCATTTAGTATATCCTGGTGTTTTCGCTATGCTACGAGCAAGAGCACTCCTGTTACAAACACCTTTCTGTTCTACCCGTGGCATCCATCTTAGAACAAGGAAGCCATTTTGTATTCCTTGCCCTCACATAGTCAATGGACACGCAATGACCTCTTTTTCATTTAAGGACACGTAGGCTTTAGCCGGCAATTCACCTTGCTAGTGACACGTGCACCTTAGGCCAGCAACGCTGTGGCAGCATGACTCGGCAAGAGCTGCCTCCCCAGCCTGAGGCCAGTCCTGCTATACTGGTTCTCGTGTTCGTTGGTCTGATCATGATTAGGCGGCCGAAGCTGGTAACCGTGCCCATTTACGACCCACAAACATCTCTTATCCTACTTTTCTATCTTCTGCACCTGGCTCTGCTCCTTTCCTTCTGGGCCTTTATTAGGGGGAGGTAACGAAATTTACGATGAGGCGGTCCGGGTCTTGAATGGAAAGTTGACATGGGATTATGATGGAATAGTGGGAACCCCTCGGTCGTAATGTTTTGACATCAGATATTGTTGACGATTCCTGTGCAACGCCAAATATTTATTGTTTAAGATACAAAGGTTTTGGAATGTGCTAACATGTAAAGAAATTTGCCTGAAGCCCAATATTCAGTATATAAGGAGCAACCCTCTTTGTACAAATTGAACAGGCTCCTAGATACTGCCCATGTGTAGTTTCTGTGACTTCTGTGTCCCTGCAGTAATAAACCTTTGGTCTTTGATGCCACCATCGAGAAGCCCGTGTTTCTGTTTGTTTGTGCACCGAGGCAGGTTGAACTCCGGGGTCTTCGGGTGTTATCCCTGACACCTCTGGACGGAACCAAAAAGTCCAGAACTCCAATTGGCGCCCAACGTGGGGCGACGTCATTCGGTACCGGTCCAAAAGCCTGAAGAGTTCGAGAAGCTTCGTGTGAAGATTTCAGAGGGAGGCGCCCCACTTCATCGATCCCGGCATATCGCAAAAGTGGCCCGACGTTCTCTTCCACGAGGGTTCCCGTTCAGACGGCTGCAGTGGTTCGTTGCCTTGACCGTCGCCCTGTCTTGGACCCGAGGTGCAGTCCTTAGTACGGCGAGACGTGACGGGTTTCTCCTTGGTGACGTCTTCAGTGCCTCAGTTAAGTATTAAGTGGTTGATAGTTGGTTACTTCGTAAGGGTTGCTCCTGTTTGGATAAGCCTTTTAGTTTTTGGTTTGGTTCGGTTTCATAAGATTATCGCTGGTTATTCTGGTTACGATAATCATTCAGTTCAGTTCGGGTATCGATACGTTTGTCTGTTCTGGTAGGCCTAAGTGCTTGGTTCAAGTGCGCACCTTTCTTTTAATTTGTGTTTCGTCTGTTTTGTGTTCCGGGTTATAAAATGGTAAGTCGGAAAAATTGTATGTTGTCTTGTTTTAGTTGCAACAAGGATTCCCAGTTGGAGGACTCGTGTTCGGTTCCTCCGATTGGAACTCCCCTTTATGATCTATATTGCAAATTTGGTGTGGGCCCTATCTCTTATAACGAGGTATGGATCCACTACACAGAGAAAGATGGTGTCCTTAGTTGGCCACTGCATGGTAGTTTCGAACCTCAAGTTCTTGATAATTTAGAAACGAAATTATTCAAGAAGAAAGCCCGGCCGGCAATGTTTGATTCTTTCCGTTATTGGCGAAAAGAATCTAAACAGAGAGAAATTAAAAAGTTGAAGAAAGAACAGAAAGAGCAAGAGTTGACTTTAGAACAGTCTGCTAAGCAGCTACAACTCAACGAGTCTGAGAAAGCGATGGAGGTGGCCAATAGAGAGCATAATTTAGCAATAGACAAGTGCTATCCTGCTTTGCCATCAAGTACAGCTAAGATAGTAGAGGACCCTGAAAAGGATCCCCTGTTGTCTTACTTGTTACGATCACCCCCACCGTATGCACAGGGTGCTACGGCTCCACCTATACCGAATGTTCAATTACCGGTTGCTGGACAACCTGGTGTTCCCGCTCCTCTGAATCAAGTTCCTGTACCTCCTGTGGTCACTATTAATGTTCCTTCGGCACCCCCTCTTTCAGGGTTGCCGGCTTCTTTACCTATACCTGTATCGCTCACACCTGCTAGTTCACAAGCTGTTTTGCCCGCTACTCCTACTGTTCCTAATCTATCTGTTCCAACTGCTACTCTATTTACTGCTTCTGCTAATATTATGACTCCACTTTCTGTTCGTCGAAGAATCACTGATTCTGTCTCTAACATTCTATCTCCCTTCTATAAAACTCTGATTAAGACTCCTACCTCTGACTCTGTGCAGAGACGTAGTCAGCTTCCCAGTACTGAAGAAAGAGGGATATTAGATTCCACTGCTCTTAGATGGATTTCGAAAGTTGGAAGATATAATGTACAAGATGTATTAGATACATTTATACAATGGAACGAACCGACACAACGATATGTGTTTGATGAAATGTGCTTCCTTCTACGTGAGGAATTGGAAGAGGATGACCCTGAATCAAATCTAGAAGAATTAATTAATGTTCAGAAAGAGTTTGCTGCAGGTATGATAGTTGGGCAAAATATAAAAGAAGCGATGGAACTGGTTTTAAGTTATAGGAATGACCCATCCCTTCGTTCTCCGAGGGAGTCAGAGAAACGTAGTACGAAACAAAATCGTCAATATCCAATGAGAGAGGTTCCACCAATTTGGCGTGAAGCTGTGCAAGCTAATGTAAACCTTGGTATTGCAGCCGCTCCGGCCCAATTCCAGAGAGTATGGATACATATTCCATGGAAGCGAGCTGAAGTATTAGCAGTGAAACAGGCCTTGCCAGATCCGCGTAAAAATCCTGCAGGATACTACAAAGAGTTGGCTCAGACAGTTGACGCTTGTGTATTAAATCTAGCTGACATAGATCTGCTATTTGGTAATGTAGTACCGCAACCAATTTGGGCTAAAATTCGTAAAGAGAATCATCCAGTTGCCCTAGGTGGTGATTGGGCAGCTATAATTGCAGCGGATGGTCAACAAATAGGTGGTTCTAAACCTGAACCCTTAATTGCTAATTTGCCTGGTAGAATAATCGATTTAATGAAAACCCTAATGCCAGCATTACGCGTTAACTGGGACAAATTGTCCGCGTGCAAACAGAAGAAAGACGAAAGCGTCTCCGACTTTTTCACAAGATTCGAGGAGACTTTTGTGGATCATAGTGGTCAGGATATGAGCACAGAAGGAGGCCAGAGATTATTTGTTGATAAATTTGTGCACAATCTGTTGCCAGAACTTAGTGGTAAATTAAAAAATTCTGAAAGTGCGTTGGCTGTCTCTACGACTGCGCAAATACTTGCTACTGCCCAGTACTATGAAAATAGGGACAAAGAGGAGAAAGAAAAATCAGATAAAAAGACGAAAGAGTTAAAAACTAAAGTTCTTTTACAGCAAGCATATCCGCCTCGCACCAATCAGACCAATACACCGCAAGGGTCATATCAAAGAATGGAGTATAATTCTCAGAGGCCACAGTACCAATGGAATCAGTGTGCTTATTGCAAAATGGAAGGCCATTATAAGACTGAGTGTCCGGTACGGGCACAAAATAATACTGCGGCAGCTCAGAGAGGTCGTGGTGGTTATATGCAGAATTCTAGAGGTCGAGGAAGAGGTGCTATGCCTCCACAGACAAGTGATCGCCCTTCTAATTATTTCGACCAACGAAATGGACACTCTGCCCAACAGAATAGGTCTCAACAATATCATGTTGAAGATTACTATGAAGCTAGTGAGGAAGTTCAGCCAAGGGAGTACTAGGACAGCCATGGACAAAGAGAGGGAGTAGTATCAGTTCCAGTAGATCAGAGTGGGCCTTATGTCGCAGTAGCACCATCAGGTATAGTCGAACCGTTTCTGTTGGATACTGGTGCAGCAAAAAGTTCTATCATACATGCGAAACTCCCTGGCGCACCTTTGTCTGGCTCAACAAACGTTTCAGTAGGTTTTTCAGGCGCCCCTGTTCACAACCCTGTTTCTGGTCCTTTGTCTATTTCTGTTGGACCCCGACAATTGAAAGCACCCCTGATTTTGACGACAGGTTGTAATGAAAATCTGCTTGGTTTAGACTTATTAAAACGCCTATATGCGACATTGTACTGTTCTCCAGAAGGAGTACAGCTTACGTTGGGTAAAAGAATCATCTCTCCAATGTACTTGTCGATGGATGCACTCCCACCAGAGCTGCGTTCACTCCCTGATACTCTTTGGGCGACTGGTCCTAATGATGTAGGTCTTTTAGAAATTCCACCATATGTAGTAACTTTGAAAGCGAATGTAAAATTTCCACGAATTCCACAGTACAGAATTTCTACTGAAGGTGAGCGTGCGCTCCTACTGATAATACAAGATCTGATCAAGAAAGGCGTTATAGAAGAAACTAGAGGTAATGTCTGTAATAGTCCTGTACTGCCCATTCTGAAACGAACTGACCCAACAAAACCTCCAGTATATAGATTTGTAATTGATCTTAGAGAGGTTAATAAAATTGTGATTCCACAGTTTCCTGTGGTTCCAGACATTACTGCATTGTTAACGTTAATCCCTGCTACAGCAGCATGGTTTTCAGTTATCGACTTGAAAAATGCCTTTTTCAGCATTCCGATAGCAGAGGAAAGCAGAGATATCTTCGGTTTCTCTCTGGGAGGACGAAGCTTCAGGTTTAAACGCGCTCCACAAGGTTATTGTGAAAGCCCATCCATTTGCAGTCAAGCATTAAAAAGCCAGTTAGACTCATTTGTACTTCCTCCTGGTTCTGCTTTAATACAATATGTCGATGATCTTCTAGTGGCTGCCGATGACAAGGAAACTTGCAAAACAGCTACAATTTCTTTATTGCATCATTTGTCAAATTTGAATCACAAGGTGTCACCTTCAAAAATGCAATACTGTTGCCAAGAAGTGACCTACCTAGGTCATCTCTTGTCAAAGGAGGGAAGGAAGTTGACCCCAGAGAGAATAAAAGCAATTACACAGATGAATGTTCCTAGCACGCAGAGAGAAGTACGTGCCTTTTTAGGTATTACCTCATATTGTAGGCAATGGATCCCAAATTTTTCTCTTTTGGCAAAACCGTTGGTAGCTTTGACTGGGAAAAATGTTCCGAGTCCAGTGCCATGGTCTGCCGAATGTCAGGAGAGTTTTTCTGAGTTACGAAATGCACTGTGTTCAGCTCCTGTATTGGGTACACCCGATTACAGTAAACCATTCACGCTCTATGTCCATGAGAGAGAAGGTTGTGCGTTGAGTGTTTTGACACAGAAATTTGGTGATAAACAACGCCCTTGTGCGTATTTTTCATCAACATTAGATCCAGTAGCTAGAGCGTTGCCTAGTTGCTTGAGAGCTACAGCCGCAGCTGCAGCCTCCATTCGACAATCTGCTGGTTTGGTAATGAACAACATGCTAGTAGTTATGGTTCCTCATGCTGTGGATACACTCATGAACCGAACCAAGACGCAGCACCTTACCAGTGCTAGATTATCAGGTTACGAACTGACATTGCTAGCAAGTCATATTCAGATCAAAAGATGCAATGTATTGAATCCAGCAACATTGTTGCCGACTAGCCAAGAGTCGAGTGATTCCGAACCACACGACTGTTGTTTCAGAACTGAGGAAGAAACAAAAGGACGAATTGATTTAAAAGATACTCCATTATCAGATCCAGATGGCACGTTGTATGTTGACGGGTCTTGCTTCAAATTGGAGAATGGTGATGTAACTGCTGCCTATGCAGTAACGACTTTGAGTACGATTGTGGAGACTGCGAGAGTGAGTCAGAATTCTGCCCAGGCTGCAGAATTGATCTCGCTGACAAGAGCGTGCGTTTTAGCTAAGGGAAAGAGAGTGAATGTGTTCACAGATAGTCAGTACGCGTTCGGCGTGGCCCATAGTTTTGGCCGTTTGTGGAAAGAGAGAGGTTTCATTACGTCCCATGGGACTAAGATTCAACATGGCCAGCTAGTTAATGACTTGTTGGAATCTCTAACCTTGCCGACTGAAGTTGCGATTGTGAAATGCAGTGCTCATAAAGCAATCACGGATGATGTTGGTCGTGGGAATGCTTTTGCTGATGAGACTGCAAAACAGACAGCTAGAAATATGATGAGTAGAATGTATGTTGCAACGTCTGCAAGATGGCTTTCTGAGTCTGGAATGTGTGAGGACACAGTGGAAAGCGTGAAAGAAATTCAGAAAGAGGCGACTGAGGAGGAAAAGCGTGCATGGAAAGAGAGCACGGGTAAATTGGACTCGAGTGGGTGTTGGATTGACTTGTCGGAACAACAGCGTTGGATGTTGCCTGATGCGTATGTGCTTGCAGTAGTAACGATGGCACATGGAGCAGCGCACATCAGTTCTAAAGGGATTTGTAAGATGTTGGCTCCAGTTTGGAAGAATGATGGGATTAGTAAGTGTGCAGAGAGAGTGGTGAGAAATTGCATGGTATGCCTGATGCATAATCCTGGCAAGGGAATCCCCACACCTGCAGGTCACTTCGCTCCTCCTTCCTGCCCCTTTGAAGTGATCCAGCTAGACTTCATTCACATGGATCGTTGTAATAATCTAAAGTACGTCCTAGTGGTAGTTTGTGCGTTCTCCAGATGGATCGAAGCATACCCACTGAAGGACAATACTGCTTTGTCCACTGCCAAGATCCTTCTTAAAGAATACTTCCCCAGATTCGGAATGCCACGGATTGTATGGTCAGATAACGGAAGTGAGTTCGTAGGGAAAGTTATGCAGAGTGTGTGTGCCGGCCTAGGGATTAGACAAAAGTTTCACAGTGCGAACCATCCCCAGTCCGCGGGTTTAGTTGAGGGTTACAATGGCACCCTTAAACTGAAACTTGCTAAGATACAAGCATCCACGGGTTTGCCCTGGCCAGATGCACTGCCTTTGGCTTTGTTATCAACAAGAGCAACTGTACATTCTAGAGTAGGGCTTAGTCCATATGAAATAATTTTTGGTCGTCCTGCAAATGTTTGGGGGGTACCTAGACCGAAAGAATTTAAGCAGCTGGAATACCCAATGTTAATTGATTATCTTTTCGACTTGACTGCTAAATTGAGCCTTATTCACCAACAGGTTTTCGATGCATTGCCAAAGCCACCGGAGAGTCCAGGTCATCAGCTGAAACCTGGGGATCAAGTAGTCATTAGAAATTTTGCAAGAACGAAAAATCTTCAGCCCAGATTCGTTGGCCCTTTCCAAGTCCTATTGGCGACGAGAACTGCTATTCGAGTGGCCGGAAGGAAGAATTGGATCCACACGACACATGTCAAACGTGTGCCTCTGCCACTTCCTTACAACGACTGGGTAAAGAAAGGAATCAGTGCCTCTGAAGCAGAACAAATACCCAGGTTCATCCCTTTCAGTGATGCAGAACTGATCACTGATACATCAAACTCTGACTCTCCTCCTGAAACTGCTCTTTTGAACCCTGAACATTTGCCATCTGCACCAAAAGAACATTTGTCATCTGCAAACGCGAACATTGCAGTGTCGGCTGAAAATATATTGTTTCCAGATCAGACAGCTCCTGCAAAACTGAGATACAACTTGCGATCTCGCAATATGGACAAATAAAGCAGGAAACTGCCTATTTTCAGATTTGAATTTTCTATACATTGCCTCCAGCCAGGAAGTTTGCTATTATTTTGTTGTTTTAAATTTTGCCTTGCCGTCTGGGTAGCCGTAGGGTCGTGGCTGTGTGCCTAGTTGAATCTGCGGGGGTCAGACATAAGGTCGATCTTTCTGTTAGTTCTGGGAACTCCCAGGGCTGATAGAGGCATTTTCATCTACGTACACATCATCAGTGGTCACGAGCGGATTGTAGAAGATGGAGCTTCCTGAGCTGCAACGAAAGAATGTAATTTATGTTCGCAGAAATAGACTGTACCGAATACTTCACAGCAAATGCTTTCTAATGCAATGTGCAGTTACATTTTTAATTGTTTTGATAACGTTGGTGGGTGGAATCATCTTTGGTGTGCATTTGATTTTTATGCCGGTAACTACAGTACCTCCCCTTGATCCTACTACTTCTACGGTTTCTTCTATGCATTCTTTTCACTCGTTTCCTGAACACGAACAAGCTCGACGCTCTGAATTTATTAACAATACATTTGTACAGCTCTTGCATCAACACCAACTGGTAGTTAATACTACAGACTGCTGGGTGTGTGGCTTGATACCTCACACTATGGATAAAGGCATTCCCTATCTAGTCTTGCCTTTTAGCTATAATGGATCATTTCAGGCCTTTCAGACCATTTTTTCCTATGCCCTTGAGACCTATCCTCCGCGTCCACCACGGTCCACTAAATACAACTCAGCCAACAAAGCTTTAGTCCAGGGAATAATTGACATGATTAAAGACGTCAATAATACTCCATCTTACCCTAGAGATGAATTACGGGTGTATTTGAGTTGGAACTCTACCGAGTATCGCCTTAGTTTGGGAGAAAGCAAGCGTAAAAGCTCCACTTCAGTCTGGGTCGTGCCTCACCGAGGTCAGGTCTGTTTGCAAGGAAATGGGAGAAATCTGAGAGCTCAGCTAGGGAGGAGTGAGTGCGTTGAGACTTACGTATTTCCGTCTAACTCCTCCCCTGCCTTCCTTACTGCTAGGGGTACTTACTTCATCTGTCAAGACAGAGCGTATACATGGCTGCCTGCTGACTTCTCAGGTTCATGCTATATTGCTCGATTGTTACCTCCGACATACACTGCTTCTTCAGATTATCACAAGACCAGAGTATCAAGAGGTGTCTTCAGCAAGGAAGATACCGCTGGTCAGGAAGCTGGAGACTTCTTCAAAGGTTTCCTTCCGTTTTGGGGGCCTATGGCCAATAGTAGAAATCTACGTCAACTAACACGGGTAGTTGAATCTACTACTACTGAAACTGCTGGTGCCCTTAGTAACTTAACAGCTGAGCTTCAGGCGGATCGTCTCATGACGTTGCAGAACCGTATGGTTCTAGACGTAATACTTGCAGATCGAGGTGGGGTATGCAGAATGATCCAATCGAGCTGCTGTGTTTTTATTCCCAATAATGCTCCAACCGTCTATGAAGCGATCTCTAAGCTACACAAGATTTCCGACTCTATACACGTAGACAAGGGAAACTGGTCCTTCATGGAGTGGTTTTGGACTCTGGTATCAGCGTGGGGATGGAAGGTTCTGATGGTCATTGGTGTCATCCTAGTATTTCTGTTCTCATGCTGCCTTATTATCCAATGTGGTCCCGCTTTGTGTAGCCTCTGTGCTGCAACCTGTTTCAGAAAACCACCTGCATTAGGAGAAAAGACACGAGACAGAATGATGATGCAACAACATGTCACTGACCTAATGAGCATAGAGTTAGATTCAGACATAGACTGAGTAATTGCCTATGTAAGGGCAAAAGGAGGGTCTGAGGTTCCGTGACGATTTTACCCGTGTTTGTAACATTGTCGCAAATGCATAATTTTGGTATCAGTGAACCGCAAATGATCCATTTAGTATATCCTGGTGTTTTCGCTATGCTACGAGCAAGAGCACTCCTGTTACAAACACCTTTCTGTTCTACCCGTGGCATCCATCTTAGAACAAGGAAGCCATTTTGTATTCCTTGCCCTCACATAGTCAATGGACACGCAATGACCTCTTTTTCATTTAAGGACACGTAGGCTTTAGCCGGCAATTCACCTTGCTAGTGACACGTGCACCTTAGGCCAGCAACGCTGTGGCAGCATGACTCGGCAAGAGCTGCCTCCCCAGCCTGAGGCCAGTCCTGCTATACTGGTTCTCGTGTTCGTTGGTCTGATCATGATTAGGCGGCCGAAGCTGGTAACCGTGCCCATTTACGACCCACAAACATCTCTTATCCTACTTTTCTATCTTCTGCACCTGGCTCTGCTCCTTTCCTTCTGGGCCTTTATTAGGGGGAGGTAACGAAATTTACGATGAGGCGGTCCGGGTCTTGAATGGAAAGTTGACATGGGATTATGATGGAATAGTGGGAACCCCTCGTTCGTAATGTTTTGACATCAGATATTGTTGACGATTCCTGTGCAACGCCAAATATTTATTGTTTAAGATACAAAGGTTTTGGAATGTGCTAACATGTAAAGAAATTTGCCTGAAGCCCAATATTCAGTATATAAGGAGCAACCCTCTTTGTACAAATTGAACAGGCTCCTAGATACTGCCCATGTGTAGTTTTTGTGACTTCTGTGTCCCTGCAGTAATAAACCTTTGGTCTTTGACGCCACCATCGAGAAGCCCGTGTTTCTGTTTGTTTGTGCACCGAGGCAGGTTGAACTCCGGGGTCTTCGGGTGTTATCCCTGACACCTCTGGACGGAACCAAAAAGTCCAGAACTCCACACTCCATACCTCTCTTAATAACTTTAGTTTCGTAGTAGTACGTCATTGATGTGTGGGTGTATCACTGTTCACTCAATAATAAGCAAAGCACCTAAAGTCATCCCATATGTCATCAAATACATCCCATGTGAAGTGATAGATAATCAAATTATTTAGCTTCTTTATTTTCCTTTTCTAGTACTCATTTGCACTGTAGGGTGAAAGCTAAATTAATTAAGCAGTAGCCCTTGTAACAGAGTATTCTCAGTGCCACCCGTAATAGAAAAGTAATAGCTTCACCACCTGCATGTACTGGACCGGTACAGTAACCGGTACAGTAACGCAAGTCTGTCTCACTCATCATCGTGTGCGTCTGTTTTTCTCGGGTGCAAGTTCACTGCGCTGGCATTCTGCTGGCTTGCATAAGATAACGTACCAATTTTCCTAAACAAGAGAGAAGAAGAAGAATAAGACTGGTGTACTGTCATAGTCGACTGTAATGGAAGTCCATAGTGGTCGTAGAATTTGTTCATTAAACTCCCACTAATGTTAGAGCAAGGATGCAGAAGTGGGAGGTTAGATAGATACTGTCCTCAATAGTTATGTACAGTGCTTTCAATTTGCTACTTGTACTGTGACACAACTTTCGGCTCAATCACTTTGTGTTATTAATGTTAAGGAGCATTGGTTACAGACTATGTCTTTTTTTCTTCATATAGTTGCTCCTTCCAAATCGACATCACGGAGGGAGCAGGCTCGAATGGCCCGGCAACGGAGGCTGGATGCCACTGTCGTCGAATATCGGTGGCTGGTGGCCCTGGAGGAGGAGGACACGCAGTCAACCGGTGGAACCACAACATCCTCCACTGGGACAGCTGCATCCTCCTCCGTGCCCCCACGGGCTGCCAGCCAGCGCAGTGCTCCAGCGGTACGGAGCCGGGCTACCAAAGCCAACTGCCACCGCCGAGCAGCAAAGACATCAGCTGCCCCCGACAGGAGTTGCAAGGCACGCCAACGCCGCTTATCCCTCAGAGTGTCCTACCTGGAGCAGGAGGTCCATAGCTACAAGAACTTGGTGGAGGGCCTCCGCTTCGACCATGCCACCCTCCGCAAGGAGTATGATGCCCTGGCCGCTAAATTCAACAGCACCCTCCAGTAGTGTAGTGTCCCTTGCCCTTTTTTTAGAGACTTTTGGGGGGTGGGATTTGGGAGTTGGGTTCTTTTTGGGACTTTTGAAAGACAATCGTTGGGGTTAGGGAGGGTCTGGAGGGAGATTATTTTGTTAGGGCTACATAAATATACTTTTTTAAACTTTATCTGACCATACCTGTTTTTACTGCTTTTGAGTCTGGTGGGTGGGGGTTTAACAGTAAGTTTGTTTTCCTGAAGAGTCCTAGGACTTTAGTAGTACTACCGCCAATCTCTCGTCTAGTCCTAATACTCCATTATACTACCTCCCACCAAACGCTTATCTTACCTGTAATTTGTGTTTGAAAGTAGGGCTAGGCCCAGGGCTGGCTCCACGGGAAATGGGGATTAAGGTTGGCAATCCTGGGCGGATGAAATGTCCTCATTGCGGTGGTACTAGTGGTGTGACACAGTGGCAGTTGCATGCATATGGAAAAAAAGAAAACGAAACCTGGTTTGTCCTTACTGTAGCATTACAACGGTTACGGTACGATAGAGAATATAGCAGGTGACAGTACACTAGAACAGTGCCACAATGTAGCCTAACAAATGGTAAAGTATTGCAAGTATAACTAGTACTTGCGTTGAATTTATTTGACATTGGCTCCTACTACTACAAGAAATAGTACTGAAGCTGAGTAAGTCTAGAATATATCCTCGGATTCCTTCACCAGCCTGTTGCTATGACCTTATCCTCCCCAGCAAGTGTGTGGAATTATTGATGTCATTTAGTCACACATCAAGCAAAACTACACTGCCCGGGGGAAGAGGGTTAGGGTTTGGAAAATGGAAGGGAATGGGGGTTTCTTTTTGGGTAGGTTTTGTTGAGAGAAGAAAAAAAAAGCACAGCATGGACAAACAATAATTGAAGATAAAGAAATCTTTGGGTACAAACTAAAGCTAACCACAAATCTTTTAAGTGACATAAAGGAAGTGCATGCCCTACTGCATGCATTGTTACTGAAAAGTAAGTAGTACTAGAATGCGACAGTACAGGGCTGCAGCGTTTTCACGAGCCTATCTATGCACTCAGAGAAACACTTCTTACATTAAATTAGGTTTAAAAATTAGCCGAAGTAAAACCTATAGAATGGCTGTAGGGATCAATTTAGAAGCAGAGAGAGATCCAAGAAATGCAGTCACGCTCATAGAAGAAAACAATGGATACTGTATGTGTATGTTGTTGGAGTTGTCCTGTTGAATTTGGTAAGTAAGTTGCATGCAGCAAACAATTCCTCTTATTAGTGGCACTCCTCTATTCCAGCTGACGCTTCGTCCATCAATGTTGGTGACCACTGACAGAAGACACCCTGTCCACTGCCTGCCTGGTGGATGTTGAATTGCGGCTCGTTAATGTGAAGCCTGACTCCATCTTTTTTCCCCATTGCACAGACTGAAACCCGGCCTGTAATTATTGAACGGAAAACAGTAAGTGCTATTACAATACCACTGATAAATAAATATAAGGTATGTACGCTGTGTGGTGCAAAAAGTCACACTTTGATTTTCCTAATAGACAGTACAATATTTTTGAAAGTGCGTACTCTGTCTGAGTCACCTTTTGAAGGATAAATAAGTATGGCCAAATTAATTTAGCGGATCTTTCCCCTCAAGCTAGGTGTACTGTAAACTGTGTTTTAGAACAAAATTAGCCCTTCCCAGCAGTGCTCCCACCCAGACCCTTACTAAAGCCAGTCGCAAAAATGTATAAGACCCCCAATCAGATCTCAAAAAACGAGGCCTAGCAGAAAACTGGTGACAAAACGTACTTTGAAAGTAAAAGTAGGCCCAAATACCCCCTTACCCACCGTGGATTGTATTCAAACCACTTGCAAGCAAGCAAAAGTATCCATAGCCATCATCGCTCCAAGAGTGCTCTAAGACCCCAGAACTAATTTGCAAAAATCTAGAACACCCCGAAACACATGCAATCCTGCTGCTAGGGCTAACCCTAACGAACCCTAAGTTACAAAAAGTGCCAAAAGGCTTTTCCTTATGGATTTTGTCCAAACCACTTCTATCCGGTATTAGACCTTCCCAGGAATGCCCCAAGACCCGCCAACCCACCCGCAAAAAAGCACGCGACTACACCCCCAAACAGCCAAAAAGCAAAATCTCATACTTACAATATCTCTCGGCCTTCGGTCCAAACGCGCTGTGCAGCTAGGTCATCATCATAACTCCTGTTTTCCACCACGGATTTCCTGAAAAGCAAATGCAATCTAGATTAGACTGTCGCAGCAGTGCTCCGACAGAGACCCCGAAACCCACCCACAAACACCAGGAAGCCCCCCAAACAGGCCCCCGAAAACGCTACATTGAGCAAGATGTCAGAAGAAATAGCAAAAAAAAATTCTGCATGGATTTTGTCCAAACCACTTCTATCCGGTATTAGACCTTCCCAGGAATGCCCCAAGACCCGCCAACCCACCCGCCAAAAAGCACGCGACTACACCCCCAAACAGCCAAAAAGCAAAATCTCATACTTACAATATCTCTCGGCCTTCGGTCCAACAGCGCTGTGCAGCTAGGTCATCATCATAACTCCTGTTTTCCACCACGGATTTCCTGAAAAGCAAATGCAATCTAGATTAGACTGTCGCAGCAGTGCTCCCAGACCCCAAAACTCACCCACAAACACCCGGAACCCCACCAAAGAGCACCTCAAAGGCAAGCAAGTCAGCAAAAACGGCAAGAAATTTCCACCTCATATTTGGTCCAAACCACTTTTATCCGTTATTAGAGCTTCACAGCAATGGCCCCAGAGCCCTCAACTCACCCGCAAAGAAGTAGAACACCCCCACAAGTGCTGAGTCTTTCTTCATTGGGCGTAATCCAGCCCTCTGCTTTGAGGGAAATAGGAGTCTGGAGGAGGAGGATAGAGGAGCATGTTCTTCTGAACTTGTGAACCTGAGGAATGTACACTGCGGCACCTTCAAATCAATAAGCAAACAAGTGAAGACAGTTCTGCTGATGGGCTTGTTTTTGTCATTAGGTGATTAAAGTTTGAATTAAATTAACTGTGCAAAACAAAGAAAGACAGACACACAGGAATAAAAGTGAATAAGGACGAAAAAGAAAGTTATTGATTCATTGTCTCATTTTCAGGGCTCGGTGTCAGGGAATAAGAATAAGAGTTTGTCATCATACTCTGCGAATTCAGGCAGGATGCGGTCAGTGTCACCGAACAGAGAACAAATTCCCTCATCTACGTTGCTGTCCTCCTCGTCTTCATGCGGCGTGGTTTCTCGTACTTTGTAATCTGGTGGTATGAGGTGCTGATTCATCTTTATCATTGTTAACCTCTTCACATTTTTGGACGAGAGGCGGCTCCGTTTGGGAGTTACAATGCCACCAGCAGCACTGAAAACACGTTCAGAAGACACACTTGCGAGTGGGCAAGACAAGTAGTTTATAGCCAGGTTGGAGAGCTGTGGCCACAATTGTTTTTTCCCATGCCAATACTCCAATGGCACATCATTAAGAAAGACCTCTGTTGAGTCATTCAGATAGTCCTGCACCATCGAATCAAGGTCCTCAACGGTTCCTCCACTTTGCTTACTTTTTGCTGTGCCTGTGACCTTTTTTCGAGAACCATACCCAAGCCAAGATAGCCAATCCTCTTCAGCAGCCAATGTTACTCTTGTGTGTGGTGCAGATGATCCGGTTGCCGGTGTCTTTAACGGCTGAGAGGTCACTTGTGCCACAGCCACAGGTGCAGAAGTGGATTCTTTTGACTGGGGATGGCCTGCTGATGCTGATGTACTGCCTTCTCCTTCAATATCCTGCCGTTCTTTTTCAAACCTCTTGGCTGACCTGGCTAGCCAAAGTTTGTACTTTTTAACATCTTCATCAGCAAAAGGAAAGAATGCTTGGCCGGCCAGCGCCTTTTTGTAGCGTGGATCCAGAATAGTAGCACAAATGTAATGCTGTTCTGAGTTGATCATTTTAAGACGTTCATCACCACGTAGGCGCTCTAATAATTTCTCCGACAAAACAAAAGGGTCTTTGTTTTTTTCATCTTTTTCTACCTCAGAAGACACCGCCTTCAGTTGGTGCTCCAGCATGCACAACAATGGGATAGCTTTTCCCAAATTACAGTCCTCCTTGCTGACTGCACGCGTGAAGACCTCAAAAGGACGAAGCATTTCTGTCATGCTTTTAACTATGTCCCATTGCGCCGCATCCATCCTCAGGTCCTTCTGAGCTGTACCCTGTTTTAAGAAATAGTGATCGAGTACCGTATACTGCTCATACAGACGCTCAAGCATGTAGAAGGTTGAGTTCCAACGTGTTGACACCTCCTGGATGAGTGCTTTCACTGGCATTCGACGTTGATGTAGCAGGCTCCTCAGATGCTTCCGGGCCTTACAAGAATGGCTGAAATGGTTGCACATTTTTCGGCAGGTGGCCATTACCTCGCACGCTGGACTGTCTTTATCACTCAAGAATTTTTGAACTACCAGGTTGATACAGTGCGCCAAACACGGCACTCTGAAATAGTCACCCAGCGCCATGGCCTTAACTACATTGGCGGCATTATCCGTGGAAACATAACCAATCTGAAGTTTTTTTGGGGACAGCCAGTGAAAGACCTTTTTGTTAAACTCGTCCAAAATGTTTCGTGCTGTGTGACGTTTCTCCAAGCCAAACATGGCTAGGGTTGCATGTTTCTGAGCAGCTTTAAAAACTTGGTCCGGGTCAACACCTGCGTTTAGCTTTGCTTTAACCCCTGAAAAAGAGACCCAGTGTGCAGTGATGCACATGTAATCGGCGCCTGCGCCACTGGTCCACATGTCTGTTGTCTGATGTATAGTGTGAACAGCACTCTTCTGCAAAGCTGCCCCAATCACCTCCAGCACATGTTCATGTAGTGCTGGAACCGCAACTCGGGCAAAATAGAACCGGCTAGGAACCTTCCATTTAGGGCAGAGCGCTGCCACTAATTCTAGAAAACCTACCGCTTCTACAAAAGAAAAAGGGAGAAGGTCCAGAGCTAGCATTTTAGCCAGCTTAGTGTTATACAGACGCGTCAGTGGGTGGTTGCGTTCATATGGCGCGTCTGAACAAAACATGGTTCTAATGTTGCCCTGGACCAAGCATTTACGGGATGATAATGACTTCGTTGACCCAATTTTGCTCGCTGGTGAACTTTTTCGCATTGGTGTCTCACTCGCTCCAACACTCTTAGTGTGCCTCACATGGGGTGTGCTGCTGACAGGGGTACTGGGTGTAAGTGAAGTGTTTGACACGTCTTCTTCCTCCTCGTCATCATCAGATGAAACATCAACGTTTTCTTGACTTCCAATTCCGGCTTCCTTGATCTCCTTCAGGTGCGCAAACCATTGGACAGCGTGCTGTCTCCTAAGATGACCTCTCTGGCCTCCGGTACCATAGTTGGTACCAAACTTACCACGACTAACGGCAATCTTACAAATGCTACAAATGGCGAACTTTTCCCTTTTTGGGCAAACAGTAAAGAAGTCCCAAACTGGGGACTTGAATTGTCTGTGGGGGCCGGAGGAGGCGGCGATACTGGTGGTGGTGGTCATGCTGCTAATGCCAGATGAAGTGGAGGATGTGGATTGCCAAACTTTAGTACGTTGTGCACTTTCACCGCCACTAATTAAGGTCGAGGTGGATGGATGTCCCTTCTTGCGAGAAAGAAATATGGAAGCGGTACGAGTTGGTGTACTACTTAACTCAAATTATTGTGGTGTTTTCACTGCCTCCTCGTCGACAACATCATCATCATCACGCTCAGCAGCTCTTCGGGCTAGGGTCAAAATGTCTGTTTGCTGCATGCCCGCTGGGGCTGCAGTGACCTTTATGATGACTGGGTCGTCGTTGTCAGAGTCTTCATCAGCAGCAGTATCCGCCACTTCTTGTTGAGCCTCATCACACTCCATAACTCTGAGACTTTGGACGAGCTTCCTTTTACGCTTAACTACCTTTGTCAGATCATGGTGTGCCTCACTCTCAGATGACAGTGGTGCTGGTTCCCAATTTTGATCCGTATCATCAGAAGGAGGTGTGCTTGAAGAAGATGTAGACACCACCCTTGATCTCTTCCTTGCTAGGGGTGTGAAAGACAATGAATGATCATCAGGAGGAGTGGCTTCCTCAATTGATACCTCGCCTTGATTGTCGATTTCCTGATTTGCCCCTACTTCGGGAGGAACAACTATTGTGGGCACTTGTGACCCTCCATGCACCTCTGCTTGCGCATCTCCTTGCGCTGCCTCTCCTTCCACATGTACTTGGGCTTGTACTTGCACATGTGGTTTTTGTTGCGGCTGTGGTTGTTCAACACTCGTCAGATGAGTTACAACAACCTGTGTTGATTGAGGGACATTGCTGCTACTTTCTTGCGATGAGCCAACATCACTGGTCGATGGTGATTGAACAACTAGACTAAGTGCCTCTGCAGCAGTGAAGGGCTTGGACTTAAGTTGGCGTGGTGGTGGTGGTGGCACTGAGCCCAATGGAGCGGGGGTGCTGCTCCCAGCTTGGTCCCCAGCAGATCCCGCTGCTGCTGCAGGCATACTTTTTTTTTTACTCCCAAAAAAAGGGTGCGGCTGGCACACCAGTCTCCTTGGTAACTTGCTTCTTCTGCTCCTTACTGGCAACTTTCTTGCTAGAGGAGCTACGGGTAACTTTTTTTGGGGCCATCTTCTTCAGAGCAGGTCAGAACAGCAGGCAGCAGTTGCACGAGTTGCAGAGCTGTCTGTGTCCAGACGTGACGTCGCGTGATGTTATGCTGCACACACACACCGCTGCAGGACTTCTTCCTGGCACTGGTGGTTCTCTTGAGTCTTGTGCACCTAAAAGCAATGGAAGACAGAGGAACATCAATTCAGTTATACACCCCAAAAAATCGAAAAACACAGAAAAATCAGCACAATCCCATGCCATCCATGATGTTTACATTCACGACACTCCACAGAAAGACTAGGCCCATGCAACACTCACTACCCCTGGGCATAAAGGTTGAAAGCTAAGCAAAATGGTTGCAGACCTAAGAACACTGCCTGCATTCAAAATGTCTGCCTGCATCCCAGCACATGGCCAGGGCCTGCCTGTTGCAGCACTCAAAATGGCCCCCACCCACATGGCCAGTCCCCATGAACAACCCAAAAAATCGAAAACCACAAAAAAATCAGCACAATCCCAAGCCATCCATGGCCTCAATGATGTTTAAATTCAAGAAGACACCCCACAGAAAGACTAGGCCCATGCAACACTCACCACCCCTGGGCAAAGGGCCCCACCAGCAGCCCAAAAAAAACGACAAAAACCACAAAAATCTGCACAATCCCAGCCCATCCATGGCCTCAATGGTGTTTAAATTCAAGAAGATTCCCCACAGAAAGACTAGGCCCATGCAACACTCACCACCCCTGAGCAAAGGGCCCCACCAGCAGCCCCAAAAAATGACAAAAAACCACAAAATTCAGCACAATCCCAGCCCATCCATGGCCTCAATGGTGTTTAAATTCAAGAAGACACCCCACCGAAAGACTAGGCCCATGCACCACTCACTACCCCTGGGCATAATGGATGAAAAGTAGGCAAAATAAGTGCAGGCCTCAGACACTGCCTCTCTTCAAAATGGCCCCTTGCACCCCAAGCACATGTTGCCTGCTGTACCAGCACTCAAGATGGCCACCACCACCACCCACATGGCCAGTCCACATCAACAGTACACCCACCAAAAACCGAAAAACACCCCAAAATCACCACAATCCAATGCCATCCAGGATGTTTACATTAAAGAGAGTGAGACCCCACAGGCACACTCAGTCCATGCACCACTACCCCTGGGCAAAAGGCCACACCAGCAGCCCCAAAAAAACGACAAAAAACACAAAATTCAGCACAATCCCAGCCCATCCATGGCCTCAATGATGTTTAAATTCAAGAAGACACCCCACCGAAAGACTAGGCCCATGCACCACTCACTACCCCTGGGCATAATGGATGAAAAGTAGGCAAAATAAGTGCAGGCCTCAGACACTGCCTCTCTTCAAAATGGCCCCTTGCACCCCAAGTACATGTTGCCTGTACCAGCACTCAAGATGGCCACCACCACCACCCACATGGCCAGTCCACATCAACAGTACACCCCAAAAAAAATGAAAAACACCCAAAAATCACCACAATCCAATGCCATCCAGGATGTTTACATTAAAGAGAGTGAGACCCCACAGGCACACTCAGTCCATGCACCACTACCCCTGGGCAAAAGGCCACACCAGCAGCCCCAAAAAAATGACAAAAAACACAAAATTCAGCACAATCCCAGCCCATCCATGGCCTCAATGATGTTTAAATTCAAGAAGATACCCCACAGAAAGACTAGGCCCATGCAACACTCACCACCCCTGAGCAAAGGGCCCCACCAGCAGCCCCAAAAAACGACAAAAAACCACAAAATTCACACAATCCCAGCCCATCCATGGCCTCGATGGTGTTTAAATTCAAGAAGACACCCCACCGAAAGACTAGGCCCATGCACCACTCACTACCCCTGGGCATAATGGATGAAAAGTAGGCAAAATAAGTGCAGGCCTCAGACACTGCCTCTCTTCAAAATGGCCCCTTGCACCCCAAGCACATGTTGCCTGTACCAGCACTCAAGATGGCCACCACCACAACCCACATGGCCAGTCCACATCAACAGTACACCCCCAAAAAAACGAAAAACACCCAAAAATCACCACAATCCAATGCCACCACTACCCCTGGGCAAAAGGCCACACCAGCAGCCCCAAAAATGACAAAAAACACAAAAATCAGCACAATCCCAGGCCATCCATGGCCTCAATGATGTTTAAATTCAAGAAGACACCCCACAGAAAGACTAGGCCCATGCAACACTCACCACCCCTGGGCAAAGGGCCCCACCAGCAGCCCCAAAAAAACGACAAAAACCACAAAAATCAGCACAATCCCAGCCCATCCAAGGCCTCAATGGTGTTTAAATTCAACAAAACAGTTGCATCATGCACCCATAACCAACCCTGGTCCTACTGGATACTGTAGCTGCCCACAATATATGTTATTTAATGTTCTGAAAATGTTCCAAAATTGAAGTTGCAGCAACTGTAATGCCCCAAACAAACTTACTTGTGAAAGTTGATTTCTAATCCAAAAGTGATCCAAAGAAAGTCAAAAAGGCCTCAAATCCAAATATCCAGCAGCACCCACAAAAAGTAATCATTCCAGGTCAAGGTCCAAATGAAAGTGACCAGCACATGAAGAAAGCACTGGGAGGAACCTGCTGGACAGGAACAGGAAGTTGGAGACTGTGGGGCACTCCCTTCCTCCCCCCCCAAAAAATGCACTCCTTGCAAAAACAAAGTGCATGCAAATGTCAACCTGAGGAGTGATTCTGATACAAATCATCATTTTCTGAAGGTTTATGCTGTTTGCTGGTGGATTTCTTGTGCAGAATTGCAAAATCTCTATTTCGCGAGTGCGAGATTGTTCCTGTCTGCCGCAACTACGTGTTTGCAATTGCGAACTCTCGCGAGGCGTGCTCTGCAAGTGTCACGGCTGCTATTCCTCAGGATCGGAAAGATGCTCAATAGGGGTCCACCTCCTGACGTCTCCACACTCTGACTGAGTATTTCCAGAGTATAAAAGCAGTCAGGCGAGGGAAAAACAGGGAAGGGGTAGGGAACAGCAGGGATAAGGACCTGTAACGACAAGGAAGGACACGTTAGTTCCTTGTACTCTAACTCCTTAACTATGTCACAAGTGCTGTTGTGAATCCTCACCTGATAACTCTCAGGAAGATAGACCCTTCCCTCAGATGGAATCTTCCTCAGACTAAATGAAAGAACAGTTTGTTATAGCCTGTCTATTTCCTGATAGAGACGCACACATCAACCTCCCACATGTATCACCCTCATTCACTCACCAGTAGCCTGTGGACATCGTGACTGAACAGGGGGTTCTCAAGAGGCGTCTGGATAGATAACAGTCTCTCCCAGCCGCTTCTTGTAAGGTGCACCAGCATCCGCTGATGGCAAAAAGAACAACAAACTGTAAACGAACTAGAAAGCCAGCCGGCTTCTCCTGCTCACAGTTCAAGGATGAAAAACACAACGAAAATAAAGTCCCTGAAACAGGAGGGGGCAATCCTGCGTCTCCCGTTCAGTGTTCTCAGCCGAGAAACACTATTCAAACATAGATAAGCGTGGAGGGTGAAATCCCGCGTCTCCCTCGCCACCTATGTATTACAACACCAGCCGGTGTTTGCTGCACAGATAAATCCGCGTCCCGTGAGTGACAGTGAGGGGGAAATCCAGGCGTCTCCTGCTCACTCACATAAACGAATATAATCAGGATCGCAAGAACGTGGAGGGGGCAATCCTGGCGTCTCACGCGTCTTGCGATGGTAACCTCTTGACAGTACCAGCCGGTACCTGTCGTCACGTGGATCACTACAGCTTGCTCTGCAGCCACAGAACAAAACGAACCACACCTTCCCTGGAACTCCGCGGGGACAGGGCGTCCGCAACCATCGGCTCTACAAGACAAATCACAAGCACCAGTAGATGGCGTCCAAGAGAATATATGCCTTCTGAGGCCCTCCCCCTTCATGCTAGGCATTCTGGGAGGTGTAGTCCAATTCTAGGTAGGCACGTTAGTCAGACCCTGACAGTATGCCCCCCTGCCCTGTGCCTCCTAGCGCCCGGCTTCGTCGGGTTGCGAGCAAAGAAGGAACGGATCAGGCGCGGAGCGTGGACATCACAGCAGGGCTCCCACGAGTCATCCTCGGAACCATAGCCCTTCCAAGAGACCAGAAACCATAGCTTCCCCTGACGGATCTTGGAATCCATGATACGCCGGACCTCGAACTCCATCTGTCCGTCCCTCAGCACCGGTGGCGCGGCCTTTTGTTGCAACGAAACAGCTGGTTTCAGCAAACTGCTGTGAAACACCGGGTGTATACGCATAGACATGGGCAGTTTCAGCTTGTACGCCACTGGGTTGATTCTCTTGATGACAGCATAAGGACCGATAAATCGTGGATGGAAAATACTGCGATACCTGAACCGAATGTTTTTGGTAGACAACCAGACCTTGTCTCCTATCTGGTACACAGGACTCTCCTGTCGATGTTTGTCTGCCCATTTCTTATAGGAGCCTTTTGCTTGACCCAGAGACTTTTGGATCTGTTGGTGAGTCTCCAGCAACGCCTTTACATGTGCCGCCACATTGGGTTGATTCTGAACTTCACCGGGTACTGTCAAGGGTAAGGTGTTAGCGTGGAACCCAGTGTTCGCCTTGAACGGAGATTCTTTTATAGCACTGTGCCATGCGTTATTGTATGATAGCTCCGCCAACCAGAGAAGAGAAACCCAAGAATGACTGGCTTCTTCCGAATAGCACCTCAGATATTGTTTGAGTGTTTGGTTCAGCCGCTCTGTCTGACCGTCTGTCTGGGGGTGGAAACTGGTAGACAGAGCGTCTTCCACTTTCAGAGCCTTACACCACATGTGCCAGAACCTGGCCACGAACTGCGGCCCCCGATCCGAGATGATCACCCGTGGGAGTCCGTGTATCCGTACCACTTGAGTCAAAAGCATTTGAACAGTCTGGCTGGCAGTAGGTAAGTTCTTGCAGGGAACGAAGTGCCCCATTTTGGTCAGGCTGTCCACAACTACCATAATCGCGTTGTACCCTTGGTCCATGGGCAACCCCACGATGAAATCAAGGCTGATGGTGTGCCACGGACGTGACGGAGTGGGCAGTGGTCTGAGTTTCCCACGACTCATGGCATGGTCCCCCTTTGCTCTTGCACATGTGTCACACTGTCCTATCCATTTCTCCACGTCTTTCACTAGAGTGTCCCACCAAAAATGGCGTTTCACGAGGTGAACTGTTTTTCTCACCCCAGGATGGCCTGCCATAGCGTTCCCATGACACCAGTTGAACGCCTGGAGACGCAGTTCGTGCGAGGGCAAAAACAACTTCCCTCCGTGCAAGGGCACTCCATGGTGGATGGTACGGATGTCGTTCTGGCTTGCCCAATATCGCCATTGGCCTTGATCTCTGTCCTTTTGTACTTGCTCAATGAACCGGTCAGCTGTCACCAGACACACCACTTTCTCTGGATCGATTATCGCTCTTGTTTGTTCCTTTGCTGGCACCGTATCCCCCCCTTGACGAGAGAGTGAATCTGCTTTTCTGTTTTCTGTTCCGGGACGGAACGTGACTATGAAATTGTATTCTGCGAAAAACAGCATCCACCGCATTTGACGTTGGGACAAGTGGCGAGCGGTTTTCATGAACAACAAGTTCTTATGGTCGGAAAATACAGTCACTGGGTGTTGTGAACCCCATAAATATTGCCTCCACTCCTGAAATGCTCGCTTGATGGCCAGCAGTTCCTTCTCTGATATAGTGTAGTTGGCTTCAGCAGCATTCAGTTTCTTTGACAGAAAGGCCACCGGATGTAGTTGACCCATCTCCCTGTCTCTTTGTGACAGCACAGCTCCCAATGCTGTATCGGAGGCATCCGCCTCGACGATAAAGGGCAGATCTAGTTGAGGGTGCGTCAAGATTGGGGCAGTGACAAAGGCTTCCTTCAGTGACTCAAAAGCTTCCATGGCTTCAGCGTTCCACTGGAACGTACATCCTTTCCTTAGCAGTTTGGTAATGGGAGAGGCCAACAAGGAGAACTGGGAGATGAAACGTCTGTAATAGTTGGCGAAGCCAAGGAAACACTGCACCTCTTTCACACAGGTAGGTACTGGCCAGGCACGCACTGCATCAACCTTTCTCTCTGCCATGTGGAACCCTCCTGGTGTCAGGATAACCCCTAGGAACTCCACCTCCTCCACACCAAACTCACATTTACTGAGTTTACAGTAGAGTCGGTGCTCCAGCAACTTTTGTAACACCAGGAGGACATGACTGGCGTGTTGTTGACGTGTATCCGAGTAGACCAGAATGTCATCGATGTACACAATGACAAACTGGTCCAGATACTCTTTCAACACATCATTTAAAAAGTATTGGAATGCCGCCGGGGCATTACAAAGCCCGAACGGCATTACCAGATACTCAAAAAGGCCATAACGGGTTTTGAAGGCCGTCTTCCACTCATCACCGCTGCGTATTCTGACCAGGTGATAGGCCCCACGAAGATCCAACCGGGTGTAGATCACGGCCTCCCTCACCTGATCCAACAGCACGGGGATGAGCGGAAGAGGATACCGATTCCGTATGGTCTGTTTGTTCAACTGGCGATAGTCGATGAGGGTGCGCAGCTCTCCATTGGCCTTCGATGTAAAGAACAGAGGGGACGCTGCTGGTGACCGGGAGGGCCTGATAAAGCCGATAGCACTAAAGTGCGCCAGGTATTCTTGTAGATGTTTGGACTCGGGTTCTGACAACGCGTATACCCTACAAGAAGGAATAACAGCACCTTCCACCAGGTCTATACGGCAGTCATACTCCCGATGTGGGGGTAGCACCTCGGCCTGACTCTCACTGAACACCTCACTGTACTCGTGATACTCTTTGGGCAAGACAGTTAACTTTTCCGCCGCGGTAGCGACGTACTTTGTCTGAGTTAATGCTACAGTGTGTGCTGTGGATGTATGTAAACACAAGTCCTGGCACTCAACAGACCGAAAAGCCAACGTTTTCTCTCTCCAGTCAATAGAAGGATTGTGTTTTTCCAACCATGGAATACCCAATATCAGTTCGTACTGCGGAGCTTCGATTATGTTTAACACTATGCTCTCGACATGGGAAAGAGCACTGTTTTCCAGTATCAGTACCAGTTCCTCCGTACGCTCAATGATGGGACCAGATTTGAGGGGGGTGCCATCCACCGCCAACACGGTCTCCGGGTTGTCGACGGACACTCTTCCCAACCCTAGACGACGCACCAAACCGTCGTCCACAAAATTCCCTGTTGCCCCCGAATCCACCATGCTCCACACCGCATGTGTCTTTCCCTGAGATAACAGGGAAGTGGGCAAGGCTACGTGAGTGATCGGGGCTTCGTTCTCAACCGAAGCTAACGATGTCAGTCTCCATTCCTTAGTTTCCCGGCCCTTAACTGAAGGAGTGTCTTCAACGTTTCTCTCGGACTCAGCTGTGGTGAGAGCCACTTTCTTACCCGAGAAAAAGGTCTTGGATCTCTTGGGCTTAGAGGGACACTCCTTAACGTAGTGCCCCTTCTTCCCGCAATATATGCACAGGCCCTGTGTGCGGCGGGTTTCTCTTTCTGCTCTGGTAAGTGGGGACCTGATGGCGCCAACATCCATTGGTTCAGACGGGCTATCGCTAGGTCGAGGACCGGATGGAGGTCCTTGTCCCATAGAACTTGAAGGGCCATCATGTCTCCTACGGTCACCTCCTCGCTCGCCTAGACGATGATCCAAGCGGAGCGTGAGGTTAATTAAATCGACACAGGTTGCTGGTTGAGGATCGATCTGAGCTATCACATCCTTCAACTCGTCTGACAGGCCTTGGTAGTACAGCGCCATCCTTTTTTCTTCGGGCCATGCTGTTTCGGCCACCAGACGGTTGAAAGTAGTCATGTATGTGACCAGATCTTTCTTCCCCTGTCTAAGACCCAGCAGCTCTCTGTCTGCACTCAGGGTTGTCGCTCTGCGATCAAACACCCGTTCAAACTCACGGCGAAAGGCCGTCCAATCATTCAGGATAGGGTCGTCGTTTCTGACGAAAGGGACCGCCCAGTTCGCCGCATCTCCGGATAAATAAGAGATGGCGAAAGCCACTCGAGACATATTGTTAGGGAACGACGTTGGTCGACACGAAAAATGCAAGGTGACTTGTGTCAGGAATGCTTGGATTTTTTGAGGGTCACCTGAATATCTTTCTGGGCTAGCTAAAGGTATCGGGGGGGGAACGGTTACTTGGATAGCGCGGCCACTGGTAGCAGCATCGAAAGGATTGGCCTGTTGCCGATCTAGCCTTTCTTTTAAGGCAGTAGTCTCTGCCTTCGATGCCGCTAGTTCCCGTTGGACTAATACCAGGGCCTGGAGCACGTCGTCCATTGTCGCCATGGTTTGAACAAGTTTCCGACCAGGAGGAGTAATTTCTTGGGCTTGTGATTCTGTCACGGCTGCTATTCCTCAGGATCGGAAAGATGCTCAATAGGGGTCCACCTCCTGACGTCTCCACACTCTGACTGAGTATTTCCAGAGTATAAAAGCAGTCAGGCGAGGGAAAAATAGGGAAGGGGTAGGGAACAGCAGGGATAAGGACCTGTAACGACAAGGAAGGACACGTTAGTTCCTTGTACTCTAACTCCTTAACTATGTCACAAGTGCTGTTGTGAATCCTCACCTGATAACTCTCAGGAAGATAGACCCTTCCCTCTGATGGAATCTTCCTCAGACTAAATGAAAGAACAGTTTGTTATAGCCTGTCTATTTCCTGATAGAGACGCACACATCAACCTCCCACATGTATCACCCTCATTCACTCACCAGTAGCCTGTGGAAATCGTGACTGAACAGGGGGTTCTCAAGAGGCGTCTGGATAGATAACAGTCTCTCCCAGCCGCTTCTTGTAAGGTGCACCAGCATCCGCTGATGGCAAAAAGAACAACAAACTGTAAACGAACTAGAAAGCCAGCCGGCTTCTCCTGCTCACAGTTCAAGGATGAAAAACACAACGAAAATAAAGTCCCTGAAACAGGAGGGGGCAATCCTGCGTCTCCCGTTCAGTGTTCTCAGCCGAGAAACACTATTCAAACATAGATAAGCGTGGAGGGTGAAATCCCGCGTCTCCCTCGCCACCTATGTATTACAACACCAGCCGGTGTTTGCTGCACAGATAAATCCGCGTCCCGTGAGTGACAGTGAGGGGGAAATCCAGGCGTCTCCTGCTCACTCACATAAACGAATATAATCAGGATCGCAAGAACGCGGAGGGGGCAATCCTGGCGTCTCACGCGTCTTGCGATGGTAACCTCTTGACAGTACCAGCCGGTACCTGTCGTCACGTGGATCACTACAGCTTGCTCTGCAGCCACAGAACAAAACGAACCACACCTTCCCTGGAACTCCGCGGGGACAGGGCGTCCGCAACCATCGGCTCTACAAGACAAATCACAAGCACCAGTAGATGGCGTCCAAGAGAATATATGCCTTCTGAGGCCCTCCCCCTTCATGCTAGGCATTCTGGGAGGTGTAGTCCAATTCTAGGTAGGCACGTTAGTCAGACCCTGACAGCAAGGTGGCAAGCCGCGATTACGTATTCGCGGGCGCCAAACTCCCGCGGGATCCCGCAGCAAGATCCAAAATGGCGCAGCACTCGCAAAATATGATCGAGAAAAACAACTCGGTAAACGCTTAATGACGGAAAGTGAACGCCGTGCACCACGCCGCGCGCCGCAATATTGTATCACCAAGCAAAAAATCCGGCGCGAGCGAATTCACGGATTTTCGACAAATTCGCGAGAGTTCGCGGATTGCAAATTTGCCGAAAATACGCAAAATCCGCGAGCGGAACGGATTTTACGCCCATGCTTAACAGTCATGTACCGTTGAATTCGAAAGCATGGAGTTGGTTGTGCCAGATCGGAGGGGTTACACAGAAATAATCACAGACTTGAACTTCTGACATCCTCAATCATGGAATCAAGACCCCGTTTCACTGTTCAGACCTGCTCGACAGCGGTGTACTCCACTGACTGGTGTCAACCAAGCACAATAATCATGTGCAAAAGTTAGCTATGCAAGCACAGAGTCTGATCCACCTCAACAGAGGGAGTTCTATGAAAACCAAGCATCAGGTAATATCAGACATTTTCCATTGTGGGATCATGACACCGTTCCACTGTTGGGACCTAGAGATGGTTGGACCTTGTCGAAGGGAGTACCTTCATCTCCACTCTCATATGCAAGTCTAACATGTTCCATTGTTGGGACCTAGAGTTGGTTGCACCTGGTCGAAGGGAGTACCTTCATCTCCACTCTCAGATGCAGTTCTAAATATCGTCCATTGTGGGATCAAGACACCGTTCCACTGTTGGGACCTACAGTTGATTGCACCTGGTCAGAGGGTGTACACAGACATTATCACAGACTTTAACTTCTGACATCCTCAACCATGGAATCAAGACCCTGTTTCACTGTTCGGACCTTCTGTACTGCGGTGTAGTCCAGCAAATACAGTCAATCAAGCCCAATAATCATGTGCAGCAGTTAGCTACGGAAGCACAGAGTCTTATGCACCTCAACGGAGGGAGTTCTATAAAAAGCAAGCAGCAGGTAATTTCAGACATCGTCCATTGTGGGATCAAGACACTGTTCCACTGTTGGAACCTAGAGTTAGTGCACCTTGTCGAAAGGAGTACCTTCATCTCCACTCTCAGATGAAGTTCTAACATTGTCCATTGTGCGATCAAGACACCATTCCACTGTTGGAACTTACAGTTGGTTGCACCTGGTCAGAGGGGGTACACAGAAATTATCGCAGACTTCAACTTCTGGCATCCTCAATCATAGAATCAAGACCTCGTTTCACTGTTCGGACCTACTGTACCGCGTTGTAGTCCAGCGAGTACAGTCAATCAAGCCCAATAATCATGTGCAGTAGTTAGCTACGGAAGCACA
Source organism: Lissotriton helveticus (assembly GCF_964261635.1). Classification (NCBI taxonomy): domain Eukaryota; kingdom Metazoa; phylum Chordata; class Amphibia; order Caudata; family Salamandridae; genus Lissotriton; species Lissotriton helveticus. Next base: position 522,892,946 of record NC_136061.1, read on the forward strand.
GAGTCTGATGCACCTCAACCGAGGGAGTTCTATGAAAACTAAGCATCAGGTAATATCGGACACCACCATTGTGGGATCAAGACACTGTTCCACTGTTGGGACCTAGAGTTGGTTGCACCTGGTCAAAGGGAGTACCTTCATCTCCACTCTCAGATGCAGTTCTAACATCGTCCATTGTGGGATCAAGACACCGTTCTACTGTTGCGACCTAGATTTGGTTGCACCTGGTCGAAGGGAGTACCTTCATCTCCACTCTCAGATGCAGTTCTAACATCATCCATTGTGGGATCAGGACACTGTTCCCCTGTTGGTACATGTTGGACTACTGTGTTAGTAGTATACAGAGCACTCCACGTTGCTGGGCCTCAGGCTGTGTACCTGTGTCGCGGTAGCCGGCGTTAATCTCAGGAACCTTCTGACCTCACAAACCTCAGCCCAGGAGCTTCTGCCGACACGTGGTTGGCCCTCTTTTACATAATGCGGTAGCGAAAGGTGTACTGTGGGGCATATGTGCATTGCAGCGGCCATGACAGTTTCTGAGTACCAGCAGGCTGAGAGAATCATTCACGCAGCCACCTTCGCTCAGGGGGTCAACCTCATGGTGGTGTAAGCTGCTCAGACCTGGGAGACACGTTGGCCATTCCTGAGGAAAACCACACCCACCGAAATATGCTTTTTATTCATACCCTTACGTTACCCTTGCGTACGCTGAGGCAGCCCACTTCGCTAAAGATTTTGGGGGGAGGAGGCACATACATGCTATGTTTTCATAATCTTCCCTACTGACTGTACTATCACTAGTTGCGCTCACTGTCTACTTCACTCAATAAACCGTCAGTTTATGTTCACATGTACATGTCTGTGCTCTGCATATTCAAATCTGTCCAGCACATCCCCTCAACTCTTTGCATTGTATACTTTTATAATTGAGAATCACTTCCCACCTTTGCACATACTTTGTTCCCATCTCTCCCCGCATTCTGCATTGTGTGGCAGAGGCGCCATCCCATGTTTGGTTTGTATACTTGGCTAGCCACGGTACCCACAGTACGTAGTGTCATTGTGTCTGCTAGGTGTACATGTTGTTTGTCATGTTGCATGTGATTATATAAGGTAGCACATTTATTCACGAGCAGTGGTTTCTCCTATTTACATATGGCTGTCTTAAAGAGGATACAGAACTTTTTCTCACAGGTGAAAAGTGTGACCACAATGGCACTCATTCATTACTATGCAAGAATGTCCAACTGCACGAAGCTTCTAAGCTTACAGCCCCAATCTTGCGTGCTTTCTTAAAACCACGCTAACTCCCACAATCAGCCCAAAATTGACACAGCTTTCTAACAGCACTTATCTGCTTCTCAATAACATGCACTCCTACAGAATATGAGCTGGCATACCGTCTGTCCTTACTGTTTCAAACTGAGTAACTTCCTGTGGCAATGTCTATCTCCACCCACACAAAACAACTCCCAAACTTCAACTTGACCTTCAAAACCTACTTTGAAAACAGATTTCATTAAACTAACCAAACTGAAACAGCTCTTGTTCAGAACAGTAGTGTCCGTCACTTCTGCAGTAGAAATTTATCGACTGCAGGTAACATGAACTTCAAGTAAAATACAGTTCATTTTAAAAACGAACCTCCCATTACACTTTGAGAATTGTTACACAATTTTCAACACATCTCACACTCAAGGTCTGGCACACTTTTTTAACACGGTCTCCTCCGGCCTTCTCACACTCCTTCAAACTGTTTTTGGTATAATACCAGACTTCATTTATTCGATCATCTATGGAATAACAGGAACAGTGGCCATAATTCTCGCTCTCTTTGTGGCCACCCTACTACTATTTTTGCATGTAAAAAATGGCTGCGCTCCCTGCTAACAACCATGTCAGACAGAATACGGCTCTACGCAAAGCTACATCAATACTGTAAAAAAATTGGAACAACTTTTCGGCTGCCTGCACCTACAACATGACATTTATTTACAGATATTAAATCTGTTTACAACCATCTTTCTATTGCAAAACTTGCCCATTCAACTGGCGAATGGATCTATGCCTTGTCTTGCCGTCCATCACCACCCCCTTTTGTACTGCTTTGTCGCCATAAGTTGGCAGGGTATGCTCAGACGTGAGTCCCTTGCTCACTTTGCCACTGGATTCAAGCAAGCCTGGCTGAAGACGGCTGTAATGCCAGAAACCGGTCCTAGGAAGCTTGAATCCGGTCCAGGGAAGCATGGCTTGGCAGTTCGGGCTAGACTGTTCCCATGAGGCACTGGGTCAGACTGATTTGCATATGGCCATGTCTGAACTGGGGTGGCACAGTGGGCTAAAGAACGGTGATGGATTAAACCCAGATCTGTTGACTGTGTGTGAGTGTTCAGATACTCTGTGCATCACCACCCCCTTTTTTTACTGCCAACATCCCAACAATTGCTCCCGATATCCAGCAGGTAATGGAGCATCTTGAAAACCATAAACTTGATTGTTCAGGCAGTGGAGAAATGGCGGATGCAACGCAAAAAGGTATCGTGATGGAATGGGGTTTCTGCTCTGCCGCGAAAGATCTCCTGAAACGTGCGACCTTTGACAACAACACAGATTGCCTGCCAATTCAAATTGCCGCTCCAACATTCGAGGAACATTACTATCCCTTCGAGGATATGAATTGGATCACTTCGCTTTTCTCACACAATGGCAACAATGACCTCTTGGAACATTACGCATCTCAAGCCACTGAAGAAATTCCTGACTACAATCTCCAATACTTGTAAGAAATTCACGTTATTCTTGGAATCATTTTTTTCAACTTTTTTGACTTTTTCCTTAAAAAAATTGTAATACACCTAAATTGGAATATTTTCATATAATAACTTCCTAAGTATGCTCACACATTTGAACTCTGTTTTCATTATTGCCCCTTACATCTCCACTCTAACCAGGGATCGGTGATGTATGGCCTATGGAAATATGATATACTTGCTAAATTAGCCTAAACTCGACATCCATTTTGAAACCATGTCTATTCTTCGTTCATACGTCTCTCTGCCTGTTATGCACAAAGCCCTTTCACACAAATGTACTGTTCCTCAGCCTGTGCTCACAAGCTGGCGATCAAGATAAAAAAACACAACATTGTTTAGCAACTGGTTGGCACAGTGTGGCAATCATAGCCTACCTTTATTTTCATTATACAATTTAGTCATTCATGTCTAATAGCTATTGTTCATTTCACATGGTACCGTAACATATAATGTGGAATTCACTGATGCAGGAACTTCGGTTTGAATACAGCAGAAGCAGTTGGAGTTTGCCTCAGCTCGATGCCTTAGCTCTCTGCACACCATTTTCTTTGAAAGAGCTGCAGACAATAATGTATGGTTTGACCAGAAGGGTACCAAATGTGCTTCTCAGAAGCACAATGTTTGTATGCCTCCTCAAAGTTTCAATGTGGGTAAAACTACTACCAATTCTGACACACACCAGATTGAATCTACTGTACAACAGATTCCTGACTGTTCTACTGTTGATAATTTTGTATTACAAAAAAGCAGTACCAGGGTACCTAAAAAGTGTGATGATTACATTTTGCAAAATCTTTTTTTCTTTTGTTTTCTTAAAGGATACATGTGGTAATCATATCCTACCTTTATTTTCCTTATAGAATTTAGAGTAATTCAAGTCTAATAGGTAATGTTTATGTCACATGGAACTGTAACATGTAATGTGGAATTCACTGATACAGGAGCTTACATTTAAATCCAGCAGAACAGCTTAGAGTTTGCCTCAGCTGGATGCCTTAGCTATTGCACCAGTGGGTCCATTTATGGCACTTAAATAAAGACACTTTTTATATAACTTTCAAACTCCATCGCTTTATTACACATAGCAACTTTCCTAGACACACCTGATTTCACCATTTATCTTCTGTTGTATTGCAACATTTTGCATTATATTCTTCACGATTATTTCTTCGTACCTGCTTGCTAAAACACTGCATTTAAGACTTCAGACCGGTAGTGGTGAGTACTTTGCTTCCCACTCCCTGTATGATATAAACGCATACTAGCACTACTTACACACGTATGCTACAGCAGCCAGTATCCTACAACGCCCACAGCACATCACTTTACAGCAATCAGCTCACGACTTAGACTCACAGTTTCATCCCCGAGTCTACAGAGCGGTACCAGTGAGCAGTTTTGTTCCCACTCCCGCAATAGTCTAAACGCATACTAACACCACCTGCAGAGCTATGTTACACTGGCCAGTATGCTACAGCGCCGAGAGCACATCAGATTACAGCACTCAGCTTACAGTTTAGACACACGGTTTCATCCCCGAGTTTACCGGTACCTCACCTCAGCACCATCTCACTCCAAGCAATACATCACTTTCTCACCGGTAAGGGTAAATACTTCGCTTTGGCCAAAATGCTACAGCGCCCACAGCACATCAGTTTACAGCACTCAGCTCAAGGTTTAGGTGCACCCTTTCATCCCCGAGTTTACCAGCACCTCACCTCACCGCCATCTCACTCTGGGCAAAACAGCACTTTCACACCTGTAAGTGTAAATACTTTGCTTCACATTCCGTCTATAGGACACCATAACCACCCTACAGAGCTCACAGAGCTCCTACCCTCCTCTTTCCTACACTTTTTGCCCTTTTTTCCCCTTTCTCGCTTCAACAGAATCACACAGCTCGCAGCCAATGAGCAGCAAGCTCGTGCTCGTAATGCCTCAGCCAATCAGATGGCAGAATTCCCAAATATTGATATCTGTAAATTTCGATATTTATCCAAAACTACTGAACGAATTTACACCAAATAAACAAAAGCATGCTTTCTAGACCAAGGCCCTTCTCCCTGCCACATTTGGGGTAATTCCGTTCACCCGTTCGACCTGTAGCCTTGTCTAAAGTTTCCTATGGAAATTAACATTGAGAAAACATTTTTTGGGACCCCATTTTTTCTCAACCGCCCCCTTGATGAATCATCCCCAAACTTTTAACATAGGAGCTGCTGTAAACAAAAATTTTGTTTAGAAAATTTTATGAAATTTCATCAAACGACGCCAAAGTTATAAGCAAAACAAACAATGCTCTTCCTATGGAAACTTGGTCCTAACTATAACTACCTACTGGCGACCGCCAGTAGGTAATATATCGCTTTCAAAAGGCAAAGCAGGAGATTGCTATGACAGGGCGGGAGACCTGCTCTGGCCCTGTCATAGCAAACGGCAAAGTCTCCCGGGTGGGCATTCTGGGAAATTGCTGTAGTTGGCCCTGGTGGGTGGCGTTCTCCGGGGCCATCAAGGTCTCCTGGAGGGGGGCCACACAGCCCCCCCATCATTTGTAAAGCCCCTGTAAGGTGGTGGTCCCTGAGCTTGGGGTCTTTAATGAACTCACAAATTTAAATAAACAGTGCCCTGGGTAGATGGTGGTCCCCGGGGCAGTGTGGCGGGCTCGAGCCCGGCACACACATTATTTATTTCAGCCCTGGGGAGGTGGTGGTTCCCGGGACTTGGGGGGCCCGCTTGCCCCTGTGCATACATTTTAAAACCCCCGGGAAGGTGGCAATCCCCAGGTCTGTTGGGGCCCCTATGGGCCCCCTCTACAGAAATGAGGATTGCCCCTGGGACGTAGTCCACCTGGTTTATTTAAAAACAAAGCACGGGAGGCTGTGCTTTGTTTTTTTTCATTTTTGACAAGGTTTGCACTCCCAGCATGATCCGGCCAAAAATGTAAAAATAAAAAAATGTTTTTGGGGGGATGGCGGTCCCCTGAGCAGGCCTGGGGGGGGGGGCAGGGTATTTTCACCATGTCCCCTTTTCTTGTTTGTAATGTATCTCTCACCTCTTTTATTTTCACTCAGTCCAAGGCACAAGATGGCTGCCAACACTTTCTGGTTTGAAGTGTTGGCAGCCAATCAGAGGCAAGCTCGTGCTCGGGAGGGCTCAGCCAATCAGCTCTCACAATTCTCAAATATCAATATCTGTACATTTTTAAATATCTCAAAAATTACGGAACAGATTTAC